>NC_140663.1:136129858-137602358 GCF_054131305.1 Coturnix japonica
TAAATAAACTCTGAGAAGTGCCTTTTCCTTTCCTTTGACTATATAGAAAATCCACACTGACTGGATCATGTTAGGTACTGTAGATACCTAAAGCTGTTTGAGATGATGGCAAGATGCTTAGTTCTGTTTTCCATGGAAAACAACACAGGTTCATAATACCTGCCTATCAGCCTCGAAGGTCTAATCTAACACAAGTAGCTTTGATTCCTCTTTACTCCCAATGAATTAACACTGTATGTAGGCATTCACAATAACTGATGTATTATATATCTTCAAGCTTCTACCAAACACCTATCAGAGAATCAGAGAATATCCCAAGTTGGAAAACCCATAAGGATCATTGAGGCCAACTCCCAGCTTCACTCAACACCACCATTCAAACTGTATTTATGCCAGCACTGTCCAAATGATGCTTGAACTATGACAGGTGTGATGCACACCTGGTAAACAACACTCTTATGCTTTGACAAATAATATGCAATATATCTATATATAGATATGTCATGTGAACTCTGATCAAACATGATAAAGCTTCCTATTTCTTCAGTGTCTAAATTCCCATTTTGCTTCATCTTTCTTCAGGTTTTACAACTCTGAAGTTTGAAACAACAGAATTATTACCTCTACAGTAGCATTTTTAATGTCTGAATATAGAGGATTTTTGAAGAGCTTCAAACTGATGTGAGAAAATAGTGCATTTCAAAAAGGAATATTAAATTGTGCCTAAGTATACCTTAGCAGCTGCTGTTTTAGTCTAGGATTATACAGACAGGATGTTCCTGTAGAAAGAAGATAAAAAGGCTCAAGGTATGTTACCAAAAAGGAGCAGAAACACAACTAATGATCTTCTGGTGCCCTAACATTGATAGTTTTGTGATCAGTTGTGAAATGTGTTTGATATACTGATGTGAGTAGATAATTCCACTTGAAATGGTAATGCCAGGAAATATGCAGCTTTGCAGCTTGTATGATTATGGAGATATCACACAGCTTGGTAGAAATTGTTCAAATTGAAAAAAGTGGCAGGGGCTTGGAATCTCACCTTCATAAAAAGAAGCTACTTTCTTTATCATGCACAATATTATGAAAAAATTTGGCACGTTATTAACCTGCAATCTTAACATCAGATGAGGGTAGCTGTGGTCTCTCCCACTTCTACTTCCTTTCACTTCTTTCTTTCAGCTATGCTGTTAAGTCTAGAGAAAGAAAATGTATTCCGAGATTTTTGAAAATGAAGCGAACAATAGCACTCTGGTGGAAAGAACAACAATGTTTATATAAAACAACAATATTTATACAAAAGTTTAAGAGTGTATGTCTGTGTTCTTAGCAAACAACACATTGCAAAAAAAGTGTGGTTAAATACACTGCCTGGTATCTCAAGCCCCTCAAATAATGCAGTAGTCTTCGGTTGTTATAGCAGCTGCTCTATCATTATTCTTACTCTAGCCAGTTTCTGAACAGTGATAAAATGTGCTTTCCTAACTCAGTAAGAGATCCATGAGTTATGTGATTATTTGATAAAATAAGCTTGCTGGCAATGTAACTTCAAATCTCTGCCTGTTATCTTTTTTTTTCCCCAAGTCTCATAGAAGAAGTCTGGAATAATTAACATTTCTTCCACTGATTCCTGAAGCAGAAAATAATTTTCAGTTGCAAATGCAACTGGAATTATAAGCTAGCTCTCTTTATAGTTAGTGATGTGTGGTGTCTTGAATGGATGACTCCTGCCTTCTAAACTAGATGCTTAGGATAACTGGGACACAGCATTCCTAGATCTGTTCTGTGCTTTTCCACACTAGCACCAGAATTGGCCAGCTACAGATTTAGATTGTTACAGTTGGACCACATTAATTCCAACCTCACACGTTAGTCTGCAATTGCTTTTCCTTCCTAACCCCCTTTCCCTCCAGAAATATTTTGTATAGATGGAAGGTGAAACAAACTTCAGGACTTTCTATTGCACCTATTACCAAGGGGAAATGGTTTTAAACTAAAAGAAGGGAGATACAGATTAGATGTTAGGGTGAAATTTTTCATTCAGGAGATGGTGAAGTGTGGAACAGGTTGCCCCTAGAAGTCTATGATAAAATGATGAATGACAATATGCTTTTGTTCCAGAGCACCTACCACTGGTATGACTGTACCACTGCGGACAAGTTTGACATGGTGAAGAGCATCAAGCCAAGGTCTTGCCACTGGATAACCACTCCAGTGATTGTATCCTGAAACTGAAACAAGGAATGCGAGTGGATGGACGACCTGACAGTGCTCTCAGCAGTCACACAAACTGAAGAGACAGAAGGAAACATGAAGGGAGGAAAGAAATGAAGAATAGAGAACAAAGATGGATGAGAATCCCCAGGAGACCATAAAATGCTGCTTTCAGAATGTCTCTAACATGATTATGAAATGAAAGGGTGAGACACAGATTTTTCATGGGATATGTTTAAGAGAGTATGTACTTAGAAGAAGAAACCCCAGTAATATAAACATCTGTGGTTTTGATTCTGCATAATCATGGACTACAAAATATGCAGGCAATATTTTGGAAAGGGAGAACTAGCAAATGAGCCACAACCCAAAAACCATTAGCAACATAGATTTCATTCTATATTTATTCAAGGCTCTGAAATAAGAACAGATGCAGTATAATAATGCTCCTAGGAGCCCCTACTTGCAAGGTTTTATCCTGTATCTGATGTTTGCACATAACTGATGAGTTTAGAACAACTGTACGCCTGCTATTCTAGGCTCACTGAATTTAAATGTAAATAAAGAGAAAAGTTATTTTATTTCCATGGTAATTAAAACAATATTAGAGTTGAATACAAAGACAGTGGACTTGATGTACCATACAGCAGTCCAAATTTGCCAAACCACCTGATTATTCAACACAATTACAGTCTCCAGGCAGATTGCACATGTCATTTAAAACAGCATCCCTAATGTCTTTGTAGTACTAGACCATGTCAGGAGGAAATTCAGTTGGTGGTTGCTTGTATGTAAATGATACTTTCAGAACTCACAATTCATAACATGCAGAATGTAGGAAGGTGATCTACCCTCCCTGAAGATCATAAGCATCATCAAGTACTTGCCATGCCCCAAACAAGTGAAAGATAGCAATAATGCTGTAGTTCTGGTAAGTCAATTAGAAATGCCATGTTGCTGTAGGGCACCTTTCACCACAATCTGCACAGCTTAGAAAGCAGTTCAGTTAGACAGATAACACTGTTCAAAAATAAAATCTCCCAGCTGCCCAGTTTAAAGACCAAGTTTAAAATTGGTTTCCATCTTATCTTAAATTTGATTGTGACATAGGTACGTGCTGAAAAACATAAAGGTTTGTTTTAAATGAATATTTCAGTGATATATATTCACTTCTTTCAAACATAAAGGACAATGTAGAAGAAACAATAAGACAAAAGTAAAAAAAGTGAAAGTGAAAGTGAATTGTTCAGAGAGAATTTTTATGGGAGAGAATGGTATTTTTTAAAAATTATTTTATTTTTTTTAATGATAAAAATGATAGTAGCTGAAGTTGAAAGGTCTCAAAGAGAGTCAGTAACTTCATAGCACAATAAGCTGGGAGAAAAACACATTTCAAGGCTTTTGAGTACTTTGTGATATGTGAAACAACTGTAGTTATGAAGCTTTTATTCATAATTTCCTGCTGTTTGGGTCTATTATCACCCAGTTGGGCTCACATTTGCAATAGTTTGCAAATACACAGCTTAAGTGAATAGATGTAGAAGACCTTCAAATTAACCAGACCTGTGACTCTGAAAGCAGAGATGGCTGATGGTAGCTTTCGGAAAATGATATATTGTCTGATACCTTTCTGTATGTTTAACTTATTTCATTATTCCAGTCATTTTTCTTCTTCATTTTTTTTTTCTTATAAAGACAGCTTATAAAAATATTAGTATGAGTGAGTGTATTACATAGTAATAAATAATAAGCCAGCTGTGCATATGTTCTGATAAAAACAGATGCATCTTGAAAGAACACTTATTTCTTCACAAATATCTGAAACTGGCAGTCAGATAAAGAGGTAATACTAGAAAGAAATTCATCATTCCCAAGATAAAAAAGTACATTCTTGAGTACTGTCACTTAAAAGTTGCATTGCTAACATTTTAGATGTTTCTAAAATGAACACAGATGTTTATATTGCCACAACAAAACAGAAGCAATACCAGCACCATGTTTAATAGCAATTACCTTCATTGGGTATGAGTAAAAACAAAATTCACTGTTCTCATAAGGATTTCTGTAATCACATTTTCTGCACGGGTATACTAGTGTATGTGTTGCTAACTTTCAAAGCCACAGCTCAATTTCAGTCAGTTCTGGTAGAGAGCTGGAAGTGTCAAATGTACTGAAGTTCTCAGGAGCTTCATAAGGATAGGTACTTGGGAACAGAAAACCACGTTAGTCTTATCAAAAGAAAGACTTTGGCATTAATTCAGCCCATCAAAAAGGACAGGAAATGCACAGGGGAAAGAGACATATAGTACAAACTGTATGTGCAGCTGGAAATAAAAGAACCCAAATTTATACAGTCGGTAAGGGCTCCCAATGCACTGCTGTGAACAAACCTGTTTGAAGATAGATAAGAGAAATAAATTTACCTGACTTAGATATGTTATTTTCACCCACAACTTACTTAGGGATTACTTCAGCAGCACTAATCACTTGAAAGTCAGTTATTTACCCCAAGCTAGTCATATAGGCCATGTCTTTAGTGCTGAATGGAGCTGCTAGGGACAAACCCCCAGCTCTGAGCATGAATAGCACTGAACAGCAGAGACTAACAGGAAACTTGGGTATTTTTTTGAGAAGGACTGTTTCTACAAACAAGTGAAATTAGGTGTAAGTAGTCTAATAAAAATAAACTGAGTTCTGCTTCAGATTTTAATAGTTTTGGTGCTCACTGAACAACTTCATATAAGAAGCATCTGCATTTTATATAATGGATGTGGCTGGGTGTAAGCAAGTTGTAACAATCCAGCACACTGCCAGGAAGTTGGTAGGCAATTATCTAGTGTGTAAGTAAGTAGGTATCCACTGTTAAATGACGGTCTTCAGATGAAAAAAATAAATAAATCTTACTACTCACTAGCCAGGAAACCTAAGTAATTGTTTTAGAAATATTTCTTCAACTAAATACTGGAATTCAGATGTATGGTGTCTTATAAAGGTGTATTGACTTCTCTTTCTGCTGTTCAGTGACTGATATCACTAGAGCTATTAAAGTTTAATATTTAGTACTGAAATTCATGTTTATATTGACTTTTTTTTTTTTTTTTTTTTTTTTTTTTTTTTTTTTATTTGTCACCACAGCGTCAAAAGATCAAAACTGACTTAAGGTGTGCTGGAGGAGGAAGAGCTTTCTAAAATGACCAGGTTTTCACCTGTGTTACTAACAAAATTTGTATTACTGATATTATGAACTTGACTATAACGAGGAACTTAGAAACATTTTCCAACTAATGGATACAGGTGTATAGTTGAGCTGCTTCCTAACTGCATGACAGCAGCTACAGCCCTTTGGAAGGAAATATTGGTGCATAAGTAGGGAAGAAACTCAATAAGATCTCTTTCTTTGCATGTCTTAAGATTGAAGCAAAAGTTAAGGAATGTTACATATATAAAGGAATGTCTGCTTGGTTATATATATATAATTCTTCTTTAGATACGTTCACAAATCATTATAGAAGTTTTGAAAACATTTTATTAAATAAAAGGTCATTTAGACTAGAAATAACGTGTAGTAGGAATCAAAGAACAGTAGGAATCAAGGCAGTAAGAGCCAAGCAACTTCCCTGAAAGTAGGATGAGGTCTGCTTGATGAATTTGCTCAGGACAGCAGATGAAAGAGAGGATACATTTGTAGCAAAGAAAAATTGCTCAAGGCTGCAACACTGTGGAGGCTTGGGGAAAAGGGGAGTTCTTTCAGTCACTGGGGATGTTTGGAAAAGTTTCCAACAAGCAAAACTCCAGCACAAGTTGAAGCTGAATTTATTTCCTCAGTCTTTATGGCTAAGATAAACATTAAGGAAATCCTTATGGACAGCAATGAATGGAATTTAAGGAATTATTTTGAAGCATACTCTAATTTTTCTTTTCACAATTTTTGTTTTTGTTTGTTTGTTGATGGCTTTTGTAACTCCTTCCCCCCGCTGTCCCATCCCACTCCTTCCTCACACACACACAGTTCTCTCAATGATAAGTTTACCCTTCTCCTTTGTTAGAGCAGAATTGTGTTCTGCTCCAGGCCTGTCCATGACATCAAGAGGAATCTCAGGTAGCAAACATAGGACACAAGTGTTGCCAGTAGAGAAATGCTTTTTTATTCAGTTATCCTCCAAGTAATGTAAGAGGCTAATGTAGGAAGACATTGCTTTTCCACTTAAAATACTTATATTAAAAGGCCAGCTTTACTACTAGAGCTACTGAAAACAAAACAAAACAAAACTACATTGTTACTATATTCTTAAGCTATTCAGTACAATCAATTACTGGTTAATGATGTACAACACATTTCTGGTTTAAGCTATTACTGGTCAGAGTGATTTGTCACAAAGTACATAAAATATTTTAAAGTATTCACAAATGACTGCATTAATCGAATTCTTTACTTCAGGAAAAAAGAAAAAACAAAAACAGAGAAGAACAGACAAGTTTAGGAGTGGATTTAAGTTTTCAACACTATATTTCCAGTAGTGCATTTTTTGTCTGGAAAATAAGAATGAAGAGTTTTAGCTCACCAAAGGTGTCTAAAGAATCTGTTTCAGACAAGCTGCCATTGACAATGCTGTTTGAAGGCGGAGAATCTAACTCACAAAACAGGATTTCAACTTATTCAACTTTTTATATAAGCTTTTAGTAGGCTTGTCAGTCTATAATATCTGAGATCTCTCTTCTACTCATTGTAGAGGAAGAACTAACAAATAACTCAAACAGAATTCAGTTTGGATGGCAAAGTTTTGTCTGTAGTGTCACATATAGAATATTTTCTCTAATGAGCTCAAGCACCCTTAACAGCTACAAATGATACCAGGCTGTTCGGTTTCTCAGTATTTATAGCAGTCTGAAGTACAGTAAAGCTGACTGGCTTAGGTTTTGGTTTCTGGACAACTATTAGTTTAAGAATGACAGATATGTTATAGTAAATTAAGCAAAGCTAGCCAAACTGAAACAACTTTTCCAAACAGAGATAATAACAATCACTGCAAACAATTTGTCTGTTTTATAATTTTACTTTCTAAAATCAGGATAGCTAGTAGGTTAAGTAATAGCTTTTTGGAAAGTTTTATTGGTAATACTTTGATAAAGATGGCATTTAAAGACAACAGTGCTGCTGAAAATTTTAGAGACATAAAGATGGAAAATTAAAGGTTCGACCTTGAGAAAATATCACAGTATCACAGTCTTGTGCGGGTTGGAAGGGACCTTAGAGATCCCTTAGAGAATCCAACCCCCAGGATTCGAGCCTCCTGTGTAGCAGAGCGGCACTTCTACCACTTGCGCCACAGGGGGGATTCAAACCTGGGCCTCCGGTGTTGCAAGCGGCATTCCTACCACTGCGCCACCGAAATATATTTAGTTATCAGTGAAACCATAAATAATCATTGCTTGAAGTTGATATCTTATGATATCTGCCTGCTGTTGCTTTCTATTTAGAAGATTTCAGTCAATAATCCCCTGATACTGCAGGTTGCTCAACTAGAGGAAATATTAATGGAAAGATGTATTGAAAGATGAAGACTAAAACAATTTCTCACCCTGACCAGTAGACAGCTGAAAATGAGTTGTGAGAGTCCCAAAACAATCTCAAGGGCCAGAAAAATCAGTCATAAGGAGAATGGTTATCTGTAACTGCTGTGATTGGAAACCTGGACTAGAGGTTTTGTTGAAATAACTATGTATAAAATGGGAAAACAAAATAAAACAAAACAAAACCAACCAAACAAACAAACAAAAGAGCAGGGCAACAGAACAGTGTTATAATCTAAGAGATGAAAATATTCAATAATACAAGATACTGTAGATAAAAATTATGCACTGATAGATCAGTAATTTAGGCTCTGATAGATTATCAGCTGATGTGCTTCAAAATATATAATCCAATAAATCTAGATTCCTAGCAGTGCAGGCAAGATCTACTCCTTATATTTAAATACAAAGTAAAGATCTAAAGAATGGATGGCTGACATAGGGTAGAAAATGTGTTAGTTATTTCTTTGTCAGTCCACAGAAAGAAGCAGGTGCTTCTTTGGAGTAATTCATCAGACAGTCATAAAGAGAACTAAAGCTGGCTAGATTAATTGCACTCCATAAGTACTTCTCTTTTGATTATAAGAGGGCCTAGTGTGACTAACTCAGATGTAATTGTTTATACAATTTAAGCCTAAAGCATGCTGAATATTCACCCTAAAAATCACTCTGGAACTAAGCTTCATTTGTTGTGTATAAATAAAAGTTTTAACCTTTCATTCATTAATTCAGATATCAATTTAACATGGAAATGACCTATCTATGTAACAAATATTATGTCTTCCAGTTTTAATTTTAAAAAGCAATGTAAGCTGGTACTATTTCCAGATGAATCTTTAAAGTTATGCATATAGCATATGGAGCATAAACATGCTCTCTGTATCTTTGGGATAAAGTGGGGATAGCAGATCTGTTTTACTTACATATAAATAATTATCCAAATGTCTTTTTCTGAAATGAACACAGGCTTGATTAGTGGGCCCAGCAGAACCCCATCATTTTCAGTAAATCCCAGTACAAGGTTTTTCACCTGGATTGCAGCAACTCCCTGCAAGCTGGGGGATGTAAGGATGGAGCACAGACCTGTCAATAAGGATTCTGGGAGAGGAAACTGGTGAATGACAAGCTGGACATGACCCAGCAATGTGACTTTGCAATCTAGAAAGCCATATCCTGGGCTTCATCAAAAGAAGTGTGGCCAGCAGACTGACGTGATGCTTCTCTGCTCTGGTGAGATCTCACCTGGAACACTGCATTCAGATGTGGAGCCCTCTGTACAGGAAATATATGGGCTTTCTGGAGTGCATACAGAGAAGAACCACAAAAAAATGATTCAAGGAATGAAACACCTTTTCTGTGAGGACAGGCTGAGATTGCTGGGGCTGTTCAACCTGGAGAAGAGAAGGGGACAGATTCTTTAGAAGGGTCAGTAGTGATAGGACAAACTAAAAGAGGGGAGATTTAGATATAAGGAAGAAGTTTTTACTTTGAGAGTGGCGAGGCATTGGAACAGGGTGCCATGAGATGGTGGATGCCCCTTCCCTGGATACATGCAAGGCCAGGCTGGACGGGGCTCTGAGCAACCTGATCAAACTGTAGGTGTCCCTGTTCATTGCAGGGGGGTTGGACTAGATGACCTTTAAGGGTCCCATTCAACTCAAAAGACCCTAAGAGTCTATAATTCTATACAATTCTATAATATTTCTTTCTTAATTACCACTTTGTGCATATAATGAATAAGCAATATTTGGTTCATATTCAGATGGAAAACTTTCCAGTCATCATACACATTAGGAAATTATTTAAAACATTATTAAATGACTTACATTGTCTTTACAGTCTGTCCAGGATTATACTTTTCATTGAGCTTTCAGGAGTTTATAGTTACCATTCTCATCAGTAGCGCTGAGAAGTTTCTGCATTGTCTAGATTCAGATTTACCACTTAAATACTCCCAGTATACTCAGAGATTGTGATCAGGAGGCATAACATAACACCTACCTCACAAAATTACTAGCTTTAAACAGCATGTGATGTCCAATGCAAAGTTGCAATCTTTTTAACTCTGGGATGTAAAGTACTTCAAAAATCCTACTCATCCCTTTTGAGCTGAGATTCAAAATAGGTCAACTAATCTATTTCATTAATAGTTTCAGGACAGGGATTTATAAGCCAATAACTCCTACGTAAAGATTTATTCCAAAGGAATTTTCTCCCATCACAGAAAAAAAATGAATGCTTAATTTCATTCACCCAGCTGTAAACACATTTACAGATGCAGAGACATTAAGCAGTAATATGTAACTGCAGAGAACAATGTACTTTACTGCATACATGTCAAATATGACCAGCATACAGACCATGGGGTTACCTGTAAGAAATGTTTTAGGCCCTAACCATCTTGGTCGCCTATTGCTGGATAACTTCTTCTTGTAACTAGGGGGCCTCAACACTGACCACTGTAGTGATCCTGCCTACCAACAATAAGTAGAGGGGAAAAGTAATTTCCCTTAATTTTTTGGCCATCCTCCTCCTCATGGCCAGCCCATGCCAATACTTTTTGGGCTCCAATTAGCCTTGGATCTGCCACCGTGCCATTGTGGTGGTTCTGCAGAGGCCAATCGGTAACTCCTGGGCCAGTGGGACACGATGTGCCACCACGCTGGGTGCAGAAAACGGCATTTCCCTGACAAAGCCACAGGGATTTCTGATGTCTCTCGGGAGTGTACTGCTTCCTGACCCAACACCGAACCATCCACTTATTACCAGATGGCAAACAGTTACACCACTACGCTTTGAAAGTGAGAGCTCTTTGTTCCTGAAACAGAAAGCAGCATGATGTCAGGACTGGTGCACATCAACGAGCAGAGTTTGTAGGCACTTCCTGGAGAAGCAGACGCTTGACTCGCTTTTTCCTCCACAAAGCTCGGACCTGCTAAGAAGCAGCGGCTTGGAAACCACCGCAAGCTGCCGACCCTGTCGACATTCACCGCCCGCCACAGCTCTCTCTCTCTCCCGGAGCATCTTAAATCGGCTCCGGCGGATGGAATATCACTACACTGCCGGTCCAGGCACATCACCCCCCTTCCTCCGCCGCTTCCCAGACCCACCGCTGCTGCGCCCTGTGCTGCCCCCCAGCGGCTGGAGGGAGCGCGGCGGCGGAAGGCGGGAGGCCGGGGCGGGCGGGGCGGCGGCGGCGGGGCCCCGGCAACGGGAGTGCGGGGCACCGGCATGGGGGTGGGGGAGGAGGGCGGGATCATGGTTGTACCCCACGGCGAAGAGGGGAGGATCTCGTTGTGGGGAGCGGACACAAATCGTTTTTTCCCCGGGGAGAGCGAGGCTGGGAGGACATCGGACTTTTTTCTTCTTTTTCGTAGAAGAAACGGCTCGAACGGGGGCAGAGGAGTTAAATAGAATAGCAGCGATGAAGCCAGAAAGGAATGCCGCTTGCAGATTGTGATTATCAATAATCCCGGTCCCGAACTGCTGGTGGCAACGTGAAAACCTGTGGCAGCTTTATATTTCTACTGGCGGATGCTTAGAGAAGTGTCGGTCTATTAAGCCTCTTCCTTTATTTCAGGATAAAGGCTTCCGTATTACTTAAAGAGGGTGTAATTTATGGTGTGCTGCCTCTTTAAAATGCTATATGTAAAGTTGGGTTGCCAGGTCCCGTTTTTATAGATACCAGATGTAGGGAAAAAGCAGTTTATGTTCCAACAAGTCTACAGAGTGGATGTGCACTTCCTAGCTGTTAGCAAAACATTGACTAATTACGGTACTGATTCCTGCGTTCTCTTTCAGACACCCTGCAAAGTGTGCGTTGTGTTTAAGTGTGAAGGAGCGTGATGGCATCAGCACTTTTTTTCGTTTAGTAAATGCGGTGAATTCCAACGAGCTCAGTAAACACCGCCATCGAGATTGGGGAGAGAACTTTTGTTGTTGTTGTTTTCCCTGTTTGGAAACTGGAGAAAGTGGTATCTGAGTAGTGAACAGATGGCACGAATCAGTCAGCATAAATCCTGCCCGAAGTGGTGCTCCTGTACGGAGCTGTACTG
The DNA here is from genome assembly GCF_054131305.1 of Coturnix japonica. Lineage (NCBI taxonomy): Eukaryota > Metazoa > Chordata > Aves > Galliformes > Phasianidae > Coturnix > Coturnix japonica. Next base: position 136,141,699 of record NC_140663.1, read on the forward strand.
AAATTAACCTCAGTTTCAGACACCGATATGGTTGTTGAGGAAGTTTGGAGGAGTGTATTTCCCTTCACATGGTATATTGCTTCAAATATGGTATTTCCTTTTATTTTGGGGGTGGCTGAATAAATGATTATTAACACATCATTCTTATATAGAAGGAACAGTTTTCTGTTTGCTTGTTTGTTTGTTTGTTTGTTTTAAAATACTCAGATTTTAAATGAGGTTTCTGATGACTGTGACCGATCAGATTTACAGCATGGGTTATCTCTGTACTTCCTATGTACTTTAGGCAGAATGGTCTCTCTTTACCCTTGGTCTAATTGCTTTCTTGCCATCTTGTTTATTTTGCCTTTCAATCAGTATCAGTCAGACTTTCTCCTATTTTTTCCCCTTGCCAACGCATCCCCTTCCCACATGCGTGGAAAGGGGAAGATCGCCTCACATAGTCGTGTTCTCCCAGCAGGCGAGTAGGAGGTGTTTTATCATACCTTATTCCTCTGTAATAGGGAAGCCACAGATTTGTCCTGCTACCTACGCTTACTCACATCTCTTTTTAATACTGAAATGTGTGCACACAATTTAGGGAAAAATAGTGTCTGTCTGCTGATTGGGGTTATGATTCCCTCTTTCTTCATATACCTGTGAGAATGACTGCAGCAAAGACTTCTCTTGTGCCATGCACTATTCCAGTGCCAGTATCTGGTGTGGTACAGAAGACCTCACAAATCTTTCTCAAGCTTCAGAGTGAGGAAGACTCACACAGCTTTCACTGCCCATGGACACAACTTCTTTTAGCACCCGTTGGCTTTCCATCTCCACTTGGGAACCTGGGAAAGCCCAGATCAACCCCTTCTCCTGAAGCTCTGTAATCACATGCACACACCGATGTCCATTGCCTCATGTGTCACAGCATGCTGCCATGTTTCACACCACTGCTGCCAGCCAGCTCATTTTTTTTCACAAGTCACAAGGTTCTTGCTCTTTTCACTTACTGTGACCAGACCCCAGATCACAACAGAGGAAGACTGGGAATGAGGCTGCCTCTTTCTTCTTTCTTATCCCTCTTCATTGCAGGGGAGCTGGACTAGGTGACCCATAAAGGTCCCTTTTAACTCAAATGATTTTATGACTCTTGCTTTCTTTCTCTCTTGAGCTCCTGATTCCCTTTCCTGTACAGTGCAGCTCCATACTTACTTGTAAGGCCCATTCACAGGAAAACTTACAGCACTTATCTCAGGGATGCCTTAAAAAGAGGCTGTAAAGTTTTCTGCACTGATAGACTAGTAAGGAGTTTGAATTAATGTTTTTAACTCTGATGAGAGTTTCGTATCAGAACAGGTAGGAGAGAAATGTTCAGGAAAATGGTTTGTGAGGGAAGGAGAAAGATATCTCAGCCAACCCAGCTTCTGACAGCAGCACATAACAGTTTGTTGCAGATTATTCTGGTGGGTGGTAAATTTCAACCAAAGCATGTTCACGAATTAGTTATGTTGTTTTGTTTTGTTTTTGCTATTATATTCAGAATACAAACTTTGAATTCACATACTATTTGCTGGGTTTAGATGGTTACCCTCTATCTCCTGAAAGAAGAAAATTAAGAAACCAGGTATTTCGAACATGATCCAGAGGGAGTTGTCTGTTAGAGAAAATCCTGCTTAGATCTTCTTGTGACTCAGTATTCATAGCTTTGTACTTAGCTGTATTTGTACCAACTACTGATAACTTGTGCTCTGCATCTAGTGATGTATCAGCAGCAGAGGTACTACACAGAATATGAGGTTCATGTTCGTGAACTTGATTTTCATAAAATTTTAGTAAGAACTTTTCATTCTCACAGTAGGCTAAGTGGAAAGAAGGATGGTGATTTTGATGGATTTGTTTCCTATAGGTAAAGCCCTTGTATGCCTACAAGACCGAGCTGTAATTATGCTAAAAAGAGCAGTATTTTTCCCTTTTGATGAATAATCTGGAGGGGGAAAAGTTGAAGATGTGGAAGGAATGAGGAAATATAAAAAGATTTTGATTGCTTGGCTGTAACTGAAGAGGAGGCGGTACATTTTTGTTGACTATGCTCCAAATGTTTTTGCTTTTCCAAGTCTCATGTTCCTCACTTAGCACTGAGGGAATACATAGCAGTATTTCTGTTTGTTTGTTTGTTTTTGAAATTATTATAACAACTCCTGATCCTGGAATATTTTATTCCACTCCATGGAAAACGATTTATATCTAATCTAAGAAAAGTGGACAAAAATCTGCACATATGATGATACTCAAGGTTCTAAAGAAAACAACAACAGCAAAAAAAACAACTTAAAGTCCCAGCAAATTATAAGAAATGAAATCTCTCCAATAATGACAAAAAAATCAATTATAAACATAGTTCTCTTATTATAATGTGCATATTTATTTGTGCATGGGCATGTGCTTGCAGATGTGTGCTATAACTGTGACAACTGAGAGATATTTCTACAATTATGCTGTGAAAGAAGAAAATGTTTCCCAGTTGTTGGTGATTTTAGTTGTCTGTATTGTAACCTGAAAATACATGAAAATGTCTTGATTATACTTAAAAAAAAAAAAAAAAAAATTGGTCTAGAAGGGTAAATAATCATTTTTCCTTGAAAAGTTGTATTGCAAGAAAGATTATGCTTATGTGTTTTGTTTATTTTTACCTTCCAGAAGAATATTATGTGCTGTAAAACAAAGCAGTTTTCTGTGGGCATTAACAGGTTACCCATATTTTCACAGATTTAGAAGATCAGAAGAAATCCCCATGTGAAGGAATATTTAACTTGCACCAGCAATAAACAGAAAGCTTTGAATAAAGACATTTTTTAAATTTTGGGGAGAGAAAAATATTTTATCATTATGCTATCTTTTTATCAATCACTCCAAATTCAACATGTCAAATCTAAGAGATTTCTGGAACTTCAAGAATCTGAATATAATGTAGGTAAAATATGCTTACCTTCATTCTTAAGAAGGATTAGTCACTTTGATCATGATCCACAGGTAGTAAAGTCATTCAAAACCAGCATTCACAATGTTAACACAATTTTAAGCCCGAAGTCACAACTTCTTAGGTCTGTATTGAAAACACAAACTGAAAAGGAAGAAGAAATATACAGCTGCAGCAACAATAGCAGGAAACTAGAAGAAATAAAGGGGTAGGTTCTATCTCTTGATCTGAATATAATCAAGATAAAAGCAAACTTGACTTGCTTTGATAAATAATTGCACAACGGATGTCCTGCTACTTGCAATTTTTTTTTTTTAATTTTATTTTTCATTTTTTTCCCAGAGTATCTTAACAGTTTAGACTTGGCTTCTTTTGCTTCTTTTATGGAAATAATAGTTTCTTAACTCTTTAGACCTGAACTGATTTGGGGATCTCAACTAATAGCTATTCTAAATTTGACTCAGAATTGAATACTCAGGAGCCCTACAAAATGGTCTTTCTGCTGCAATCCCATTTTTATTTCCTATGGCCCCAGGACAGCAGAATCATGAAGACTTCCAAGGGCCATGGATGTTATCGCTTTACTTTGGAAACAGCTCTCCCACTCTTCAGAAAAATGAAAACTTGGGGAAGAGTGGCTTTCCTCATATCAGGAATAAAGTCAAATATTAGAAATATAGGTTATTTTCCAAATACCACTAAGACTGAGACTGTTGCCTCTGCCCTAATGCTTTTGATTAGTTAGTATAAATGCTACTGCAAATATCCTAAAAGATGGCAGCTCTGTTCAAGCATTGCTCTAAGTGTAATGATTAGTTTTGGTTTTGCTCATTTATCTCAGACAAAAATGGTTTTGAAGAATACACTAGAAGTATATAGAACAAGAAAGATTTGTATCCTCCACTCTATTTTGAGCAGGTTCAAAGATTTTTACACCACATGCTGTTTCTGCAATCTGCCTGCTATGTGTGTATTCAGGAATATGTAAGATATGATATTAATACTCTTTAAATTTTGTAGTTCTGACAGAAAGAAGAATATATTCTTCTGGGACCTGCCTGAAATAAACAAACAAAAAATCCTTAAGATGTGATAGCAGTTTTCCATTTCCTCCTGTATATTTGTATAAAATTCTAAGACACCCAGAAATGTAATTGTGAAGCACTCTTCAAAACCTGCAGTGTGCAACATAATCACTTCATTCAGTGGTGTCCTGATGTCAGCCTTGAAAAAAAAAGAATAAGGATAGAAGCAACTGAAGTTTGGACACAAACATAATTTCATTTAGCTTGCTGAGCAAAGGGAATCTGTTCTTTTGATAGCAGTCTGGGATAGCTTTTGTATTGAGCCTAAGTAAAGAATTCTACAATTCTATACAGGATAGTGTTCTTGGCTACCTTAACATGCATATTAATTTATATACTGAGTTTTTCTTGAAAATAGAACCAGATGATCAGATACCAGATCTGTGAGCAAAGAAAACCTGATTAGACTGATCTGCTACAAATGGCAAAATAGGTTTTCCTTAAAGGGTTTTCATGAAGTGTTAAAACTTTACTGAAAATATAATACTAGCTGATATTTTCAGTATGATCTTAAATGTGCATTCTGTCACTCCCCCGAGGGACGTGTTTATTTTACATGTAACTATTTCAAAACATAGGTAATGTAGCCTCACATCCTAGTTTTTTCAAGATGATCTCTGTCACCTCTGGTTCTTCTCATGGTGTGCACAGATGTCACCATCAAGTGTGAAGCAAGGATAAGTTCTTTACCAAGAGTGGTGAGGAGCTGGCACAGGCTGCTCAGAGAGGCTGTGGATGCTCCATCCCTAGAGGTGTTCAAGGCCAGGCTGGATGGGGCCATGGGCAGCCTGGTTTAGTATTAAATGTGGAAGTTGGTGGCTCTGCCTGTGGAGTGGGGGTTGGAGCTTCATGATCCTTGAGATCCCTTCCAACCCAAGCCATTCTATGAGCTCAGTGATAATAAAACCAGTTATTTGCTGTTCATTTGAAAACTACAAAAAACATAATAATAAGAAGAAGAACAGTATTATTAATAATAGTAATTTTAAATATAGTTATATCTAGACTATATATATATATATTGTTCTTACATAAAATATAAAATTTGGAGGATTTTTTCTGAAGCTAGCAATACTTGTGCTTATGATAACAGCAGCAAATAAGTGCAGTGCTCTGTAATTCATTCATTTATTTATTTGTTTATTTAACACTTAATGGTAATAACAGGAGAAGTGGCAGGATCTCTCTTCTATGCCTTTACTAAAGCAAGTGTATTGACAATGTCCTCTGAACTGAAACAGCTTTTCAGATAAAGCTGACAATTTTTTTCCCTACTTCAAAGGAGAAAGAAATTGGTTTTCTACTACTACTAAAAAAATATAATAATAATAATATTTTATATATATTAATAATATATTTATATATATATAAAAGAAGCAATTTCAGTCAGTTGTTTGCAGTAAGTTTGAAGCAGGCTGTCCATCATTATACAGATACAGTGAGGGCAGTGGTACAGGTGGAATTTTATAGCAACAGAGCCCTAAAGGAAGAGAGACAGTGTGAAGGTGGCAGATGAAACAACAGAAGAAACCAGAGAACAAAATAACTGTATCCAATAGATTGCCACGGAGCACTTTGAAGAAAATTATAGAGGGTCAGGAAGAAGGAGAAACTTGGTTGTAGTGTATGCAAGGCTTTGAGGGAGAAAAACTTAATCTGTTACTTGGGACTCATGGAAAGAATATGAAAAATATTAAAAGTTTTTGTCTTTCACTTCTTGCAGTGGGACCGTATATGAAAGCCAGCTATTCTTCACTGAGTAATAAAAAAATATAGTCAATAAATGGTATGTCAAAAGAAAGAAATATGTGAAATATAGTGGATTGCATATTTTTATGACATGAACAATGCTAATTTTCTTATTTGATCAGATCACTAAGATAACTGACAAGGAAGCAAATGGTGCTATTGGAAACCTGTGGATTGGGTTATAGTTGAGGTTTGAGCAGGGAGAAGGAACTTCTGTACATCCATTCTCAGAATGTATCAGCTATAGTCCCATAACTGCTTTCAGGAACGCACAGATAGTCTGTACACAATTTTTTCAAATCCCGTGCTTATACTGTACTTTTTCCTTACGTTTGGACCCTGATATTAAGAATTAATCAGTCAGGTCCTGTCAAAGCATCTCGGTTTCAGCTTTGAACAGCTTGTTTACTGCAGCCAAAAATCACTTCTGAAAGACTTGGCTTTGACTATCATTGCTCTGTAAGCAATGATTACTTATAGTTGTCAAAGTTAAGCTTTGAGCGATTGTGATTTGTTTATTTATAAAACATAATAGTTTTAAATTCATGGATAATACCAAGACTTTTGGTCCTAAATTCGCTGACTATTGGAATGTAGAACATTTCTACACTTTCCTCTCATGTGTACATACTAGCAATCAGAACAGCTACTGTGTTGTTTTCAACCAGTCTCAGTGGATTGATGGCATGTACTATAAGAATTGATTCTCATCAACCAAAGCACCTCTTCTGAATGCTCCTGAAAAACACTGCATGGTTGGAAATGCTTTCCAGCAGACCTGCTCTGGATGGTTGGGGATCAGAACTGCAGAACACGTCAGGCGTGTGCTTGCTCTTCCTTTTAAGTACAACTCTGTGTTCTATATACACAAGAATAATTAAAATGTAGACGTGACATAGTTTCTAAAGAAGGTCACAATATTGCTGAACAATTATAATCAATCACAACGCCAGTATTTTTGAAACTGCTATCAAGGCATGTCAGCTCCTGGAAATGCTAAAGGGCATGCTGGCAAGAAAACAAACTAATATCAACCATTTATAAAAACACACTCTCTAAATCAAAATATTTAGGTGGGTAATATGTTCGTTCATGTTTGTGGAACACTAACAGAAACTAAATTAAAAATATCAAAATATACACAGAATCTAGCAATTAGAAAAATTACTACAGACAAATAATGCTGTTTGTTAGTCTCATAGACTGCCTGTTTTTAGTAATAAATAGTAATCACCAGCCAATAAGTCTCTGCATATTAATCTTTGCAAAATGATTTTCCATCTCTTTTAATTTCTTATTAGTTCAATATTAATAAAAAAGTTAACAAAAAATGTACTTTCCACATGCTTTATATTTTTTCCTGGCTCTTTCAGCTATAGTGTTGGTTGGAGATAAAACTGTTAGATATTTATGTTTATACTCCTGTGTATTACTGACATTAATATTTACTGCAAATGAATACTGACAAACTTCACAAGGTCTCTATTAAGGGATAATATTGTAACTTACCTGATTTACTTCTGATTATATTATTAATAATAATAATAATAAATAGTGAACAGAACAAAATTGGAATAATCCAAATGCAGTGTTCATGTTTACAAAAGACCCTCGCCTTGCCTCGCCTTCCACCTTTCCCTTTCCCCTCTCGCTCCCCCTTCCCCTTCCCTTTTCCATGTGTAAAAGCATTCCACAGTTCTGGTTGCTTTGAGGTCTCTGGGAATAAAATGACTTTTTTTCTTTACTTCACGTTAAAACATGAAATTATGTTTGTATTGCTCATTAGTTTGTAAGATGTATCTCAAAAGGAAATCAGAAGTGAAAATTAATGACTTCATCTCCTCTGAAAAAATAATAAAAAAAGCGTTGGAGGTTGAAGTTTCTCTCACTATGTGCACCGATTGTCAATGTATCTAATTTTTCCTTCTTGAAATGACAAAATACTAATGTCTATTCATTCATGTCACATAATCTCAGCAAGGCTGAGGTGGAAGGGACCTCTGGAGGTCGACTGATGCAACTCCACCCAGAGCCATTTGCCCAGGCCTGTGTCAAGGCAGCTTTTGAAGCTCTCTCAATCTCTCTTGGCAACCTTCATCAGTGATTCCTAATGTTCAGGAAGAGCCTTCTTTTTTCATTTTATACCCATTGCTTTTGTCATATCTGTGGGCATCCCTGAAAAGAGCCTGGATGCACTCTTTTTGCATCTTTGCTTTCATTATTAATACATATTGATAAGATTATTGGTAAGATTATTGATAAGATCCCTCCTGAGACTTCTGTTCTCCAGGCTGAAAACACTCTCAGCCTTTTCTCATATGTGAAATGCTCCAGTTCCTTTGTCATTATTGTAGTCCTTACTGTTGGACTCTCTCCATTATTATTATTATTATTATTATTATTATTATTATTATTATTATTATTATTATTATTATTATTATTATTATTATTACAGGCTGAAAATTCCAATAACATTTGACTGAATCATATACTGCATTCAACATATGTGCGTGTTTGCATATTTATGAATATAGTATTTTTATATCTGTCTGGTTTTGTTAATATTGCACATCACTTTGTCTCAGAAACATAGTGTGTGTTTTTAACAAATATACAGAAATTAGAAACAACACTTAAATCCTCATATTTAGTTTGCAGCAACATACATTTTTTCCTCTAGATGGCAATGCATTGCAAGAAATATTCTGAATCTGTTTGCAGTACTTATAAACATTTGATTTGATGTTCTCCAGAAGATATTTAAAGTGAAACTACTCTATCTTTTCTCCTGATATTTTATTTACTCATCTATCTATCTATTCATTTATTTATTTTGGAGGGTTGACAAGCATAGCAAAATAATGATGAAAAAATAGGAGCTAAATAGAAAGGAATAAGTAAGTTATAAAACCATTGCTCCTAGTACATGCATAAAATAATTCTATATGATGAATAATCACGTGGGCTTACATACCTAGATACCCTGTGTAAGTATTTCAAAAGTATATCAATGGTTTGCACATGCATTTCTGTAAGAAATATGTCGGTTACATTTCTGCATCAAGACTTCACAATTCCATATTGACTCATCATATTTTCAGCTTTGTTTACTAATTCAAATACAATATAATAAAATAATATTAATACATGTGATATCTGTATGGAAAATTATGTAATAAAGGTAACGTTGTAGGTGTGATCATACCGAACATTGCAAGAACTAACCTGTCTGAAGAGGCACTACCTTTCTTATACCAATTCATAGAAGCATGGCATTAAAATAGACATATTTCTGGATACATCCGTCAAAAATAGTAACATTGTATTTTTCCCTTGTCTATACATTTATATATATATCTGTATCTATCTATCTATCTATCTATCTATCTATCTATCTATCTATCTATCTATCTATCTATCTGTCTGTCTGTCTATATCTGTCCTTCCACAATATAAAAAAAGACTTAGACTATATTTTCCTGGAAAGATTACATAGAAACTCAGGGATTCATGGTAGTTGTGCACCAGCATATAGACATCTGGATCTTATTTATATGTATGCCTTCAGAAAATACTATGCACACCTATAGAAAAACAAACAATCAAACAAAAAAAAAAAAAGAAAGACTATTTGGATTCATCCATACTAATCTGAGATTTTCTATGTGCAAGTTTGATTTTCCACTATAAGTAAGGAAAAATAAATACTGATGCTTCAACTGAAAGTTTCTCACCTTTCTTCTTTTTGGCAGAATCTGACAGAGCAGTAAATCAACCCAGAAAATTTATTATTCATTTATCATCTTCTCCTTAAACTTCTGGTGCAGATTCCTGGGGAATTACTGACTTTTGTTAAGTGAGGAGATGATCTGGTAGCATGATCATAATTAGGACACTAAGGACATTTTAGGGAGGTCATAAGCTGTGAAGTACTCCCATAAGAGAGAAAAGGAGAGAGCAGGAAAAGCTGGCTGAAATGACAGTTTTAGGGCAATATATCTCCAAATTTATATAAGTTAGTCATATGTTTTGCCTCAGGAAAATAATATGGGTTTATGGCTGGATTTCTCATCACTGTATATTTGCCCTCTTGAAACCTGTCTAAAACCTTGTGCTGATCTGGTATTGTTTGCCTGTTGGGTCTGATTAAGAGAAAGAGTGTTTGGGGGGATTATCTGAAGCTAATAAATACAGAAAGAGAAGGTAACAATAAAGATAGCTGGGCATTGGTGGATATTGATAGTAAAATATATAGGTATTTCCTTTGGGATGGTGAGAAAATGATGAGGACCTGACTGTTGATTCTACAGATTTTAAGATGACTCAGGCAAAGAAAGGATTAGAAAACATACTATCTGATTTCAATGTACCGAATAGGTAAAAGCTGCAGATGGCTGAGAATTAGGAGTACAGCAGAGGAGTTTGCTAGCTGGTGTCTTTGTGATAAAAACTGAAGGTTAAAAGAACTGAAGAGCAGTGGAACTGATTGAAATAAAGCATAAATATCATAGGGAAAGCTATATATCATTTTCTGAACACTGGTGGAAAAGCAGATGAGTCAGTATAAGAAGAGTAAAAGGCAAAACTCTGTCCCTTGTAGCTAATTAGAGTTCAAACTCCCACCTTTGAAGGTAGACAAATTCAGAAACATGCATTGTAGCAAACTGTTGTGTTGTACTCAGACATCTGGAAACTGTATGTGGTTTCCAACAAGAAAGTTCTGCAAGGGCAGGCAACAGTGGGACTGAGCTCCATGGTGAAATTCTTGGAGAGCTATAGGAGCAGGAGTGTGACACTGCTGCAGTGATGTATCTGCTGCAGTGTTGATGTTCAGCAGTCTACATGGATTCATACAACAGTTCTCATCTCTTAAACTCCTGAAGACTCATTTATCTCTAGCATCACAGTACTTGCCGTGAGGTGTCAATGCTATACTCTTACTGCGGCAAGTAAGTGTTAAACACCAAATCATCCCTTAATAAAATCTGCCCTTGCTGCTGGTGAAAGATGCACATTTAAGGCAAAGATATTAAGACCTCTGCATGAATCTACAGGAGTATATTAAACTGGGTCTGTTGTATACATGACCTCTAAACTGTAGTGTCTCTCCAAAGTATGTTTCTCATGATGTAAAGCTTTGCAGATCAGATCTGAGGTAAAAGAGACACACGGATACCAGATGCTTATTATATGTACTGTCTATCTTGTTTCTTCTTCCCAGGGGTCAAGAGATTGCTTTCTTCAAGACTTAATGCAGTACTAATGTGTAGGTGTAGCTTGTATGCATATCCTTTCTTTGTAGGCTAAGTAAAATTGGTGGTCCCCAGTTGCTAGATCAGCTTTGTAGGATAACTTGCAAGTCTCAGTCTCTTCTTAGCAGTACTCAGAGCTAATCATCTTTCCCTGCCACTGCAGTGAATAGTTTAACAGAAACATCATACTGTCCTTGCCACCAGCATCTTTGGCATTTATGTTGCTTAATGAGATTTATGCAGGAGACTAGGGAATTATTTTGCCAAAGCACTAATAACTAATTATAAAATCATATGTTATTTGAAATTTAACTATAAATCATAGATAGTTGCAATAAAAATAAAGGTAAAGATTCATTTGGCTAAACTATGTTTCTAAGAATTAGTAAACCATTGTCAGTGCTGCCTGCCTCAGACTTCTTTGATAGTAACTATGGAAAGCCAGGACATTCCAAAAAGTGATTAATCTCATCCTAAATTAAAAGTTTAGGATGAATTTGATCAGAAAGCGATCATTTCTCTCTGCTGAATAGGTTGGTTTTCCACATGTAAAGTTAGGTGAGGTGAATCTCACTGTGTCTGCTCTGAACAGTCCTTGTCTTAGAGTACATAGGATGATAAAATCATAGAATATCCCAAGTTGGAAGGAAACTGTATGGATCATTGAGTCCAACTCTTGGAACTGTCAAACAAAGCTGCTGTAATATCTATATATATTAAGAATTTTTTAATCATCGTCAGGAAGCTACAGCCAAGTTACAGCAGTTTAATAGAGGGAGGACTGGCCTGTGAAGCTGTCTACTACATTATATAAAGCCATGCTATTTTTCTTGGAATGCTATCAGTTAGTTCATAATATGTGCTTGCTAGCATTTTAAATTAGATTTTAAACTAATGCAAATGAATTTGTTAGATATTTTCATGTGCAAAAATCTCTAACAAAGAGAGATTCTTAGATGCTGTGAAAACAATACTCCACTGCCTTGCAGCTTTTATACTTTTATACATAGTTTCCTTCCATGCTAAATTTGCACATAAAATGCTGTAAAACAGCAATATCTAGTTACTTAATGTTTGTTTTGAGGCTAATAATTGAGATAAAGGGGAAGGAAGATACCAACAGTGATATTACCTTGCACTCACTTTGTGCTATTCATCTGCAAAAGGTTGCATAAAATTGAAATACTTCATTAAAGATTTGGTTCTTTACTTCATATTCAGAGAAGAAACTATTTCTGCGTAACAAATTTGATTTTTGATGTTGGTCCTAGAATAGTTATCATGCAGTTATTCACTGATAAAATTCTCTCTTCTTTTTTCCACTTGAAAGAATCCCTTATGGTTATTTTGTTCTTTAGATTCCCTCTCAAGAACCATTTTTTTCCCCTTGTGTTACCTCTGACTGGCATAACAGGGAATATATAATTCTTGAAATTCACGTCTTATCTGTATTTGTAAAGATCTCATGTAGTGTCTGTACATGCTTAGGAATCTGTCATAGTTTCGAGAAAGGACAACACATGTTTGACTTCTTTAAAAAGAATTAAGGTGGATGCCAGAGCATGTTGTGCAATGTGGATGAAATAACAGGAGTTAGATATAGCTTTTGAGCAGCAAAAGCTGCAGCAAGTGGTTACTGTTAGGATTGTATTATATACCAAAATTCTTCTGTGGAGTCAAACCAGTGCTTAAAATGCTAGACAGCTTCCTGCAATACCAGGTTATCAAGGGTCTTTCCTTCTCTACTTTCTGTACAGACTCATCTGATGTAGTCACTGAACTGAGAAAGACTAATTTGCCTCTGGCATTTGACCAGTCTTTAGGAAATACAGAGGGTCTGTGGCAACAATCTTCATACTTGAGCTGTTTCAGATTGTACCAGTTTCTGAGTCATTAGGATTATACATCACCACTCAGAGAAGATGGGGTACAGTATGGCCAAATTTACCATAAATGTATGTATATTAGATATTTAAATCCAAAGTTTGCTTTGTGCAACTGTTAGGCTAACCCTAACTCTAACCCTAACCCATCCTTAATATACCTGATGAGATGACGATGATCAATTGTGGCTTTAGCCTTTCTCCTCCAAAACTGGTGTCTGTACTCCCCTGCCTTGGCAATGATTTCTACCACCTTGGAAAGCAAAAGTAAGGTGCTAGCATTTGCAAGGCAGAACTAACACCAGGGAGAAACAAACCTCAGAACTGTCAGTTCCCAGAGCCATCTCCCTGCCTGAATCATTGTGTATATGTAAGGAAGACAAGTGGAGTGAGAGAAGAATGATCTCATCAGCAAACTCAATTTAATTTAAAGTAACCGTGTCTTTAGTCTGCATCAGCATAGTTCAAAGTTGCACATATCTGGTGTGTTCTTGTCGTATTAATAAAACTCCTCCTGGAAAAGAATTGTTTAAACTGTCAAGAGTAATGTCCTCATGCACATTTAAAAGTAAGATAAATCAGTTAATCAAATATTCTCACAGTATACATCTAATTTAAAGAAGAAAAAAACAAAACTAACAGATCCATTGGCCTGATAGCATCCTCTTCCTTTGTTTTCCCATTTGGGCCTCCGTTTGTCTGATATTGATTAGTACTCAACTGTTACTTTGTTAGGTTAATTATATAAGACAGTTCATTAGCAGTGCCTAGAAGGAGTGATGGAAAGTGTTACAGCTTCAGATATTTTTAAAGAGACTATTTGCCAAAGGGTTTGGTTTCCAATTGTGAAAAACAGATAATAAGTTACAAATTATTCTACCATCAGATGGAGACAGTAAATAAAATATATTGGGATAGTTCAATTTATTTTCAATGAGATGCTATCAGTTGCTGCTTTCTTGCTTAATGGAGAAAAAAATGAAATTCTGTTTATTTCTAAATGATACATTTTAAAAGTCAGAATACTTGAATATCTTTCTGTAAGTTTTTTAGAAGGATTTAGGCCTGAGTTTCTTCAGCTGTGAAATGAGAATGATTTCTCACAGGGGTATGAAGAGACTTAATTAATTAATATTTAATAAATTCTTTGAAATCACAGATGGAAAATTCTTTAAGTTAGTGCTTTGTGAATAGTGTTCCAAATAACTTCATATTCTGCCAAAATATTCTGCCAAAGATGTAAGTATCAATCAATCTTTAAAAGAGAAAGCCATTTCAGAACTGCTAAAACTGGGTACATTGTAGAAGCTAATTAAATTAACAGCAAGTGGAATGACAGGTTTCCAGAATGGAACAGAAACTGTTGTGTGAAGCTTCGTCTTTCATATTTTTACATGTGTTTTTCTTTTTGGACACAGTAAAGCAGTTACTCTTTTTAGAAAACAGGCCATCATAATCAAGATTTGAATACTTAATTGTAAAACCAGAATTTTATTTTGATTAGCAAATAAACATTTTTTTTTATTTATTTTTTTTTTCTCTAATATTGTTTAAATACAGACTGGCTCAAGAAGTGACAAAGCAAGAATGTAATTTTTTACACTTCCCTAAGTAACTAACCTGGAGAAATAAATATCTCTCTGAATAAGAATGATTGTAAAAGGACTGAATCACCCTTTGAAATACCTATTTATCTCTACTACGTATGTAGGGAAATTAATTTGACCGTATTCCTAACCCTCGGTTGCTAAATCTAGATCTTCAAAGATATCACCTGTTAAAGAGACAGAAAGCAGCACTCGTAGCTGTTCCTGTTGCTCTTAGGAGAAAAAAATGGAGAAAATAAAATGCAAAATGTAGCAAACAACAATAACAAACACAGAAAACCAGAAACAAACATAAACAAAACAAAACAAAAAAACCCAGATGTCAGCTTTTCTGTTAATGAGATTTTTATAGTGTTGCCTTGACCATGACAATGGAAATCAGCACAAATATTAAAAGACCCTGACACACTACAGTCAGTGTGTGAAATAGTGTGCCAAAGTTCTATTTGGTTGTCAATTTATATATAGTGATGTAACACGTAATAGCTCAAAAGCACACAGATTGGCTTGTCAGGAATTCAGGGAACAAAAAGGCAGCCTGCAGCTAGCTTCTTTCACCTATACTGGGCACAAACACATTATCTACGTGCTGAATTCTATTGCTAAATATAAAGAACAGTGAAATTTTAGCAAGCAAGAGCTAAAGCTGGCAGAAGAAGAAAAATGGTAGCATTCAAAAAGCAACGGCAACAAAGAGAGAGTACTACGGTCCAAAGCTGAATAAAAGCCAAGGGAGCACATCCAAAACCAGAATAGGTTATAAAACGTGGTCAGAGATAAAATATTCCCATTGGAAATAAATGGGAAAGGCACTACCTCTCATTTTTTGACTGAACAGAGAATTATAGAAATCGTCCTTTGTACAGCCACCAAATACCATGTTGTGCCTTCACTGTTGTCCCATTTTAGGCTTTAGGCATTCTGTCTTTCTTCTCATGATTTTTCTTGGCATGCTTTTATTATTATTATTATTATTATTATTATTATTATTATTATTATTATTATTATTATTATTATTTTAAGTTAATTTCTTTTCGACCATTAAAAACATCTTTAACAAAGAGCAGTCAACAGCTATTTTTCGGATATGTCTACTCTTCACCTCATCAACTTGCCTGCAGCAAATCTGGGGCATTTTAAGCTGCGCTGAATAAGATGTGTGAGTGAAAACTATAAAGGAGCATCATGTCTCTTAAGTTACTGCTGTATAATAAAAGAGAAGGAGCCCTCAGCTCAAATATACCCGCATACAGGGAATGTACACTAATGTGTGGCCATCTCACAGAAAAAATAACAAAGTAGATATATAGACTCTGAACAGTGGTCTAGTGAGAAGCTGCACTTGTACAGATGCAATTAGTCAGTGTGGCTAATGTACAATCTGACTGCCACCAAAACTGGATGTTTCTGCTCCTCCTACCAATGCCTCCGTGGCTCCCCTGCATGCATTCTATCATCTTCTGCTGGACAGATTGATAAATTAACAGAAATCTAGTATGATAAAGAAGGGAACTTTTTCTTCAGCCATTTTAGAGGTTGAAATCAGCCAAGCAGGCACTTACAGGAAAAGCCACTGACAGGGCAACAGAGGGATGTAAACTGCGCAGTTCACAGTGAGATCTGCATGGATAAGCCAGGAAGTGTTGTGTCCACACCACCTCGTGTAGCAGCAACTGGCTTAGCTCTGCTGCTGGACTGCACTCTTACAGAGACGAAATCTCCAAGAGTATAAAAGAAGAAAGTGAAAAAGCATAAAATAAGGGCCCTGGTAATGTGACTGTAATTGAGCAAAAACTAGAGAAGGAAAGCTTTTATGTTGAATGTTAATAGTTCCAGCTGCCAACTCTAAGGAGGAAGAACTGCATGACATTTATAAGAAAAAACAGGATTTTATAAAAGAAGTGACCAATTCTAACAGCAGCTTCTTTTCTGAATGGAAACAACTTATAAGCTATTTTTTTGTGGGTTTTTTTTTTTTTTTGGCTGTTTGTTTGTTTGTTTTTAGATATGTATATATATTTATTTGTCTCACAGAGAGCTCAACAAAAGTGTCACCGATTGAACTTCTTTTCAAGAAACACATTAGGAAGCATGTTTTACTGAGCCAAGAAAGATAAGTAATCCAGAGGAAGTGTGTATGGAAAACCCTAACTAAACCCTAGTGTGTATGGAATAGGCAAAGAAGCTAAAAAAAGTCCACATTGAGTCTAAAAATAATTAAACTGTGTCAGTTTTTTGTTGTTGTTGTTGTTTTTTTTTATGTTTTATTCTTTTATTTTTTTCTTAAGTGACAAAAGGTACGATGAATTCTTTGCTGGAACATTATGATGCATGCCATTTTTAATTTTTTATTTGGTATGTATTTCATACTTTGTCAAATGGATTTCTCTGGGTTACCAGAGGACTAATTTGACTGTTTGGCTTGTCCACTCTGGAGCAGAATTCCATGGTAACATGAGAGGGATCACCATACCAAAGAGCGACTCAGCTCCCAGGACAGGGCAGATTTGAATGCACAGCTCTTTCCATTCAGTATTGTGGACTCAGGGAATGAAAGAAAATACAGAATGATTCCTGAGAAGGGAACAAACAAGTTGTCAGACCACGACAGGACCTGAGGGAATGGCATGGAGCTAAGTCATGGGAGGGGCAGCTGGGGTTAGGGAAAAGGTCTGCACCAGAGGGTGGTGAGCTGCTTGGGGCAGTGGGCATGGCCCAGAGTGCCAGAGTTCATGGACTGTTGGACAGTGCTCTAAGATGCAGGATCTGATTTTTGGGTGTTCATGTGTGAAGCCAGGAGTTGGATGCTGGTGGGTCCCTTCCAACTCAGGATGTCCTGTTCTATGATTCTGTGACCTGTGGAAAAAAAAAAGACACTGGTTTAAATGACTGGACCATTCAGAGAAATTGCGTAGGATTAGATGTTTTGCAATTCTTGTCTGTGTAAACTGTGACCTCTCAAAAGGAATTTCAAATATTTACAAAGAAATTAAATTGAACTTGGGATTGATTGAAAATAGGATTTAGTCACTCTGAATTGTGAAATCTGCTAAGCTGTGAACAACTTTGAGACCAGAAATGGTTTTCTGTTGTTGTTGTTTTTTGTTGTTGTTCATTTTGAACAGTTAGAAGCATTCTGTAATTTGTGAAACAAGGGAATGCAGCGATAATGATAGCATAATACTTAAGTGCTGGTGATCCACAAAAAAGGCTCTTATAATTACAGCCAGCCTGAACTGAACATTATTAGTTTCTGAGAAATTTTACATCAAAACAAGAGAAGCAGATGTTGCCCAAGAAGTTTCCTTCTGTCATTATTTAAGATCTCATTGTTGAGATAGAATCGTAGGAAAATGTAACAACGCCTTACAAAACTGAAAAATGTTGGATAAGTGCAGAAACTGAATGTGCTAGATTCTGATTTATTAATGAGATGATTAAAGAAAACCAGTCAGTTGATCATAAGTGAAAAGAGCAAAAAACTTGAAAATTAATCTTTGAAAGGAAGTCCAGGCAGGCAAAATGAACTATATGACGCCCTCCTGGGATCTTCAGGGTTCAATGTAACATCACATATTAGAGGTTCTCCAGCCCCTGATACAATCACTGGAAGTCACTTGTGCCCTCTCTGATGTCCATGCTTTCATAGTTTATACTGTTTGATTGAGAAGCCACTCTTACCCTGTGACTACAATAGAAGACAATCTCTGTTGCAACTTTCAAGTGAAGAATATTTTATTCTTATCCAGTTTGTTTAAACCAAAACAGCCTAAGGTAAAAAATACAAATGTAAGCATTCCTCATAAAATACATAAGAGAAAAGAAATCAAAATATGAATTTAATCTAGCTACAGTAATGTTACATAAAATCACTGTTTCCATAATTTGACTTACCTCCTTACTTCTAGGCTTTCTGCATGCCTGTCTTGTGCTTGGCGTCAGGCTTTCAAGCCTTACAGGCAGTCTTCAAAGTCTAGTAGTTGCAATTAAAGACAGCCTGACCCTCCTCTTAATTAGAGTTCATTTGCCTTCTAGAGATATGCAAATTCTCTTTCTGTCTCTTTCATTACTTATTCCGTTCTGCCTTTCCTTATCTTTTTTCCCTTAATTCTCTCTCCTTCTTGTACTCTATCTGCTTTTCTCTTTTTCACTGCTTGTCTCTCTATTTCAAACAGATGTATTTGCCTCAAAAACTTAATTGTTTAATTATTTGCAAACTTTTGGTTGGAAATATGAAGTATATACCCTCGTATCTTTCTTTAATGAGTCCAGAAAAGCAGAAAGTGTGATCTTCTCCATATATGGAATGATAAGAGTCTTGTTTAATATCAGGAATTTCCAAGAATCCAAACTGCCAGAGCTTTAGGAGGTCTAAAATGAGAACAAGTTAAAATCTTTGCTTCTCTGGTTATTTTCTCAGGCTGCAGCTATTAGAAATAAAATAAAATAAAATAAAATAAAATAAAATAAAATAAAATAAAATAATAAAATAAAATAAAATAAAATAATAAGAAAGAAAAGAAAAGAAAAGAAAAGAAAAGAAAAGAAAAGAAAAGAAAAGAAAGGAAAATAAAAGAAAAGAAAGGAAAATAAAAGAAAAGAAAGGAAAAGAAAAAGGAAAAGAAAAGAAAAGAAAAGAAAAGAAAAGAAAAGAAAAGAAAAGAAAAGAAAAGAAAAGAAAAGAAAAGAAAAGAAAAGAAAAGAAAAAAGAGAAAAGAAAACAAAAGAAAAGAAAGTGAGTTGGTTGCAACCCAGTCATGGTTGTTTACAGTTTTGGAAAGGAATGCTTAAACTAGCTTAGTTTAGTACTCTTCTGTTGAACACAGCTGTGTTTTTAACCTGGAGTTTGGACTCAAAGTGCAAGATGCTTCAAGAAAAGGAATAATCTATAAGTTATTTTTAATTAACACACATTAAAGAAGAAAAAAAGAAAGGTTGTTATTGAACAGGACAAGAAGACTCTCAAACACATTAGATATAAATTTATAAAGAGTTATGCAGAACTTCTGCAGTGTACATTTGTGCACATTGAAATACCACTGCAGAGGTAAGTTAGAGATAGTGCCTTTAAGATTAAAGTTAACATTTTTGTATTTATTAAGGTTGTTACTAATACTCCTGTGCCTGTTTCAGGAAGCCTTTTGTTTTGGAAATAAATATGATTTCTGGTTTGAGAGCAGTTGCAAGAATTATGGATTTTTATAACACAATTCTAAATGGTGTGATAAAAAAGAAATTTTGTGCTGTGAAAAGTAGTTCTCAGCAGTTCTCAAAGCTGAGGAACGTTGCTTTCACTGCTTGCCTAAGAGGAAGTTCGTGGTCAGGGGAAAACATGCAGCTCAGCATGGATCTTTAAATACAGAAATAATTAGAAGGGCAGCTCATGAAAAGACTGGAAAAAAAATGCAGTTTAATGATCAAATAAGGCTGAAATAGTGCTGGCATTGCTGGAACTGTAATTAAAGTGCTCTAAGCAAGAATTGGAGAACCTATTTATTGAAAGATGTATTTACTCAGGTACAGAAATGATCCACTCTTGTAATATAATAATTAAAACCTCCTGCTTTGTATATTTGGTTGTAGGAGTGATGTTCAGATCAATCAAAACTTACCAAAGGCAGGATCACACAGGATGATTTGTCAAATAACAAGGTTTTTTTATTTTATTTTATTTTTTAAATCACACTGATATTACAAGGTGATGGTTCTTAAAGATGCTCAGTACTTGCTGTGTGGGATGCTGCATTTCATTCTACTCAGTTTCTAGTATTCGGCCAATTATAACATAATGTGTGCCACTCTACTCCTCAATGATAGGCCTCGGTAAAGAAATCTTTCAACTCATCTGTGTGAGGTACTGAAAGGATCAAAAAAATTTGGACTTTGAAGCAACTTCCTGTTAGTAGTTGAAAATTTTCATTCTTTTTCAACAGATTATCTTTGATCTTTTAAAGACAGATAATGGTAACAGTAAAGAAAACAGATAATCCTGCCACTCGCACAAATGTTGAAAAGGATGCTACTAATCTGAACTTATATATATATATATATGTAAAAAGCATGTAAGTTGACATGACAAGAACTGATTGGATCCTGAGCCTATCCCTATGGACCTGTTAGAATCACGTGGATGCCCAGTAATCAGCAAGGCTGAGAACATTACTAGAGGAGCTGAGGTTAGCTAATAAAAAAGACCACTGTCAAAAAAGCAATCTGTAGATTCTTGAAAATTGGTAGGCATATCATCTGAGCTTCCTACAATGGTACTTCTCTGACAGATTATAGAGAATCAGAGAGTGGGCATTTTAATGTAATGAGATTTTTATGAACAATTGATGTAAGATACCTGTCAGAAAGATGGAATAGTTGAATGAGCAGCTGGAATTTCTTAGGCTAGGTCTTCTTTTTGTGGCATATATAAACACTATTCTCAAACTAAGAGTCTAAAAAGCTCAGGAGTGCTGAGGAAAACTGTTCTCTCAAATGATTCTATAATTAGCTTAATTCCATCAGAATGAGGAAGTAGGAAGCATCTATAACTACTGGACAGCGTACAGTTAAATTACCTCTTGTTGGTACTAGCAATGCAGCTGCTTCAGGAAACTGTGCATTTCCTCCAGCAGTCAGGAATTACAGATCTGTGCAAGAAATAAGTTTGTAGTACTGATGATCAGCTTCCTGGTTACTGCATTTACTGACAAATATCCCCCAAAAGCAGAATAACCCTAGAGGAAGTCATGTATAAGCAATGTTTTATACCTTCATCATTTTGACAGCAAAGTCAAGTTGGCTTGCAAGAGGTAACACAGTATGATGTGTTAGATGTGACTAAGAGATTAAGAGCACATGTCTGTGCTTTGGGTCATCTCTCTGCCTTGGTTTCCTCTTCACTCTGTGGTTACAGTTTGGTGCTCTTTATATGATTCCAAAAAATGAATTAAAATGTTTATGTTGTCTCTGATGAGTACATGAAATTTGTGCTTTTGTTTAAATACCTGTTCTGGTCACAGTATTTTTCATTTTCCTACAGGAAGATCTTTAAATGATTCAAATATAGATAATATTGTGTGTCACTGTGGTATTTATCTATGCATTATTTTATTAAATTGAGTAATTACTTACTTACCTCTAGATTATTCTTCCTTAGATTAAAACTGTGTTTTTTTTCAAGCAATTTATTTGACTACAGTGGAATTAGTTATGATGATCATTACTATTCAGAGTAAGGGTGTTACAATCTTGCTGTTCTACAGCTTACTTAAAAAGGATCTTGTATATTTATTTATACAATGGAACAAATGTTTAGAAGAACATTTTTTTTTTTCTTTTTTTTTTTCAGTTGTGTGAATAAAACGTTCTTTATCATACAGCTAAGGGTGGATGTTTTCTGGTGCCATTGTTTGTTTATATGTTTAGTAAACAGAGAGTATCATTGTGGAGCTATTTTATTATTTTGTATTGTAATTTTTTTAAAGCCATACTTTTTTAGTTTTTAAGGACCAAGACTGGCAAAAATGTTAATGTTTTCTAAGTGACTACCCAGGGAAAGTGCAATAACCATTATTGTTAAAGGTCCTGCATTGGCAGGAAGGATGGCAGATAAACTGGAATGCACTGGTATTTTAATTTAGTCAAATTTAAATGTAAAGCATCCAAAAGAAGCTTTATAGCTTTTCTGAAAAGTAGCACTTAGGCTTATACTCAGGTGCAGTGTCACTATGAAGTAGCACCTGTTAATAGTGCCAGTTCAAGTAAGAGTGTGCAAGAAGGTTATTAAATATCCCTAGTATCATTTGGTCTGGAAAATGAAGCCCTTGTACAAATGAATGTCTTCTCTCTTTGTTATGGAGACAGTACATTGAGAGCTTTTACTAATGCATTATCCTTCTGTTGTGTTTATCACTTTCATTCTTTTTTTCTTTCATATTTAATCCATTTTTTTCTCTTTTTTTTTTCCTGTTTCCTCTTCTACTTTATACCTTAAATGTAGTAAGATGTAATGAGTGATAAGATAAAGCATATATACACATTGCCTTCCAATTACACACTCCAACATTTAATGTGATGCTTTTCTGTTTTAGTTATTTAACTGAATGGAAATCTGCATATTATGGTTTGAAAAACAAAAGAAGAAAAACAAAGAAACAACAACAACAAAAAGCCTCTAGCTCCATGCAAGAGAAAGAGAATGAAAGAAGTTTAATTTGTGTTCTAGAAAGTTTGCTGTAGCTACTAGGACAGTGACTCAAATACGTGGGTGGATGTAGGTGTGTCGGATCTAACCACTTATTTTTCCCGAAGCCTGCTGTCATGGTTTTGTAATTTTGTAATTTTGCTATCAGTATTCCACATCATAACATAATGTAAAGCATAGATAATTTTACCAAATGTGCAGCTCACAGAAGAAGACTACATATCCCAGAGAACATCATGGTCAGGGATAAGTCACGGGACAAGGACACTATATAATTTCACTTCAGGGCTGGACTCACTCTCTTGAATCCTTGGAGTCAGGGGGGAGCATGTGGGAGCCTTACACCCATTTCACCTAGAGCTACAGTAGGCCTCTCGGTTTTGGGACTCACTCTCTCTCCCATTTCGCTTGATTCATTAGCCTTAATTTCAATTATATTGTATTATATTGTGTTGTCCCGTATTTCGATATAGTATTCAGAAAATAAGTGTGCCTCCTTAGATCATTGCCTCTATTTTCTTTTCCTTTTCCTTTTCCTTTTCCTTTTCCTTTTCCTTTTCCTTTTCCTTTTCCTTTTCCTTTTCCTTTTCCTTTTCCTTTTTTCCCTTTCCTTTTTTGGCCAGAGGCCCTGCGGGCCAGCTGCCCCCCTGTCACGGGCCCCGGTAGATTTTTGCTTAACCATTCTCATGCCACTGAACAGAAAAGGTAGAGTTTGCAATCCAACATGTGAAACACACCATTTACAGTTCAAGTTCACAGTTAAGTACACTTGAAGAGGCTCTGTTTACCAATATTTTTAACACTTATAGGTGAGGGACTAGACATGGGTCACTTCCTGTCTTTATCTTCCTTTTCCAGAGGACATTATATCAGCAAGGAACAATTCTGAGTTGCAATTGGTGCTCATTGAAATCCCATTTGTCAAAAATCTGGGAGGTTCATTTGCAAATCAGGCTTAGTGTGTTCTGTCACTGAAAAATAGACTTGTCATGCTGCATGGACTAGGAAAAGTGCGAAAAACCAAATTCCACAGTTTATATGATATAATAAAGTTTTTAGAATTCTTAAATAGTGATTATATAACAGCCTAAAGAAGCCTCAATACTTGAACCTACTTCAGACAGGGAGAAAATAGATTTCTGCATTAAAATTTTGTGGTAGAATCAGGTTCAGTGATGTAGCCATACGTGACCAATAAAACAGTGGTTCCTCAAGTTGCCAAGAATGTCGTTTTTATCTTGTGTAAACAATTGTACTTATTTAAATAAGAACTGTAGGTATCTATGTCCTTTATATTTTTTCATGACTCAAATTCCTAGTTCATATTTGTAGTCACACCTTTGCTTAAAAAGATGCTTATATATTTCTGTATATATATACTTGTACACCTAGAATAAAATGTGAATTTGTATTTGGAGTTAAACTTTTCTATTGTTATGTCCAAACTATGAAATTATAGATGTTAGTTTTACTTAGAGATGATCTGCTAAGAGGCTAAGTACAATAGTTTCTCATTATTGTGTGAGGCAGGGGTAAACATGATGACTGAAATTAAATGCTGATTTTTTTGGAAAGGTTCTCTACATTTCTCTGATTCCTCTTCCCCTCAGCCCTCTTTCCACAAATCTAAAAGTATTGATTACATAAATGTATTGAAACAGAAATCTTGTCAATTCTAGTGTCCTTTAGAGAAGTTCCTATAAAATGATATTACTCTTTTTCATAACACTAGCTCTATCCTCAAAGTGATACAATTGGGAAATCCCATCTGTGCATATCATCTGCTGCTTTTTAAATTACTTTACTCAAATTGATTTTGGTTATATCTATCAACCTCAGTCTTGATGCAGTTCCTGAGGAGGCAGTTAACCTTAACATCAGCTACTAGCAAGAATTTAAATTACCATTGTTCACAGGATACTGGGACAGATTATTTTATAGGAATATTTTAGACTTACTTGCGTTAATACTGAGAAATATGTCCAAAGTCATAGTTTTGGGTTTACAAAAGCTGTGTTCTGCACAAGATAGAAGTCCTTGAAAAATTAATGTAATATTAATATTTCAATTACTTTGAAATGAATTTAATAGATCAAAATTATTAGATCTGAATTAATATAAGATCAGGCATCCCTCTACTCACTGAAAAGGTATTATAAATCTTTAGGAAAGGAGAAGTTTAATGATGAATATTTGAAGAAAGGGATACAAAACCTCAATTACTGATTTTATTCAAATGACATTGACCAGGAATCAGCTGCTAATCAGTTGACAGTCATCCTTTCATCACCTGAGGTTGGACTGTCTTCTTCTGCATACAACAAAACTGAACTTCATGGCAGACCATTTCTCCTAAAATTGAATGAACCAAAATTTGGGATCTGATAAACGATATCCATCTATAGATATTACAAATCTAGAAAATCACCAATTTGAATAATTTCATTTCACTAAGGCTCATTCTACGGAGCTGGCAGTGAAGCAGTATTGTATCTGTACTATGTGTCAGGTAGCCTCCTATCTTATCTTTTCAGCTTGTAATAACCATGAACTGTAAAGGCAAAAGAGAAAGTAGATGGCACAAATGATCCCTTTTCCTTTATGATGATCTTTTTCTAACTTGTTGAAAAGCTTGTATGACCGGATTATTTCTTTGCTTTTTTATGTTTACTGAAAAAACAATTACAATAATGACGTTTTAAGGCATACTACTGGTAATGGTGATGTCAAGTTGTAAAAAGTAAGACAATTAAACACGGAGTAAATGAATAAAACTATTTAAAATAGATCAGAAACAAACAAACAAACAAACAAAAAGATTCTGGGTATTTCAGCTACTTAGAGGACAATTTAAAGGCTGATTTACAGAAGATTGTTTAAATATAGGTCTCAATTATTATGTTTATATTGAAATAAAATGTGAACTAGCAATCCATTCATGTTTACTGGAATTCATTTCCAAAGAACCCTCAACAAAAATAATATATTGAAAAAGTCAGTATGGCAGATTTTATGAAAAATCTGCATAGAGTTTGATAAGAAAAAAATGTAAACATCTACATCAAACTACATATGGCTCTGGGAGAAAGTTGTACAGTAATGAGGCTCACCCAGAGAGATGACAGAGATGTAATCTGACACATACTAAGAAGTCTTTCTCTGCAGAGGCCTTTAAAAGAAAATGGGTTTCCTCTCATTCTCTCAAGATTATACAATATTTAGAAACAATCAGCAATTCCAGCTTTAGTACTTCCAGTTGGTCCCTATTGAAAGTTAGTCATGTATTATTTAAGATTTGTAATGCTAGTATAGCAAAACTATGAAACAAATTTTCAGGATAAAAAGTAGCTAATGTAGGCTGGAGTGTTAATGTAGGCAGAACTGTACAAAAGATTCAGCTTGAAAATGAAAATGCTCCGAATTAGTCTTTAAATTCTTGACAGCTTAGATATATTAAGCTGTGGAACAGTGTCCCGAGGGGAGCAATGAAAATTCAAATATGTGGTATATTTAAAAGTAGGTTTGGAAAATACTTAGCAGCTCTATAAGAGAAAACAATACCGATTTGGCAAGCAGAATATCTACATAAATGTTACCCAAAATGCCATCTCATAATCTTGGGGAATATAGTTTCTTTTAAGATTGGTCCCAGCATACATCATTTCCTGTTACAAGTGAATATAACAGTTGTGAGAGTACTGCAGTAGTGATGAGTTTCACAGTTTCAGAACAGCAAGGATAAAATTGACCTAGTCATATGAAACAAAGGACTTTTTTGCAATTGTGAAAAAACTTACAGAATGTGGCAGTATTTGGTTTCTTTCACTCCCTTTGAGTCGCAGAGAACTTGTTCTTGAAGGTCCTTTAACTTGAGATTTCATTCTGTTCTCCCATGTTATGTTTTGAGAATCCATTTGTGAAACTTTTTTGGTTTTACACGATCTTCAGAACAATAAGATTAATCACTGACACACTCTTCTGAATGACCTTTCCTGAACAGGATATATATAAAATGAATTTGTCAAGTTGTGCCATGATCTTGTCATCCAACCTGTCTCTCTGTGATAAACTTGCATTTGCTGTGAGTTCTCTCTGTTACTCCTCTCTACAACTCCTTGGGAGCAGCAAATATTGGGTAGATTTAAGGTGAATAATTGATACTCTGTGATTTACTTTAAGGGGTGGCTTGAGACCATCACTGTTTGTCCACAGTGAGCCCATGCCCTGTCAGTGAGAGCAGAGTTATCACTTTCTTTTGCCTGACATCAAGAACCATGTTTTGTTGTTGTTGTTGTTGTTGTTGTTTTGTTTTTATTTTCTTTTCATACAGTCCCATAAGAAAAGCACCAAAAGTATCCCTGCAATAAGTTCAGCCAGTTCATGTCAGCTAAGACTTCTGCAATTGTTTGACATGCTTTTGCTATTGTAGCTTTTCGGTTTAGTTCCCCATTTCCAATGAACACCATAATGCAATTGTATCTCCTGTCTTTTTACATTTTTTTTCTTATGCACCCCAAAATTTCCTGTTCTGCAATTCAGATAGCTTGCTTGTAGCCCTTTTGATAATCTGAAATCAGCAAAATTTTCTTAAATATGTTGGCAGTATGACATGAACTGCTTCAGAGAGTCCTGGTACAGTATGTAACCCTAAAGAATCTAATGCTTAGTCCTTGTCTGTGACACGGAGGACTTATTTGCCATAGTCTTGCTTATTGCCTTCAGCTGAAACTCTGGCAGCTTCACCAAAAATAACATTTTTAATGTCTTATTTGTAGAGTGGTGTATTCCAGGCTACCTTAGGAGTCTTTTCGTAGTTATCAAACCAAACGTTAGTTATAATAAGAAATGCATTTTTTGTAGGTTGAGGTAGTATATTTCTTTCTTATATTAGTCTCTATAGTTGAAAAAAGAAAATGTCCTTCTTAGGTCTGGTGTAGAAGCAACAGACTTCAGCAACAGCTATGAATTTATAACACCTTCTTAGTTTAATTTGTATTGATTTTTCTTTACATTTGCACTAAATTACTGGCTAACAGAAGCAGAAAAAAAAAAAAAAGAAAACAAATGAAAAAGATTTTTTTCCCTTTTGAACAGCCTGTTTGCTTCAACTTTGGTTCTTTACTTGGCACTGTTGTCTTCTGCGTTGTTTACTCCTTCTTTGTGCTGGTATTTTGTGGGATTGCAGCAGATTCAGTTTTTTAACCTTTCCAACACATCCTGCAGTTCCCATTATTTTATTCTTTTGTGCAAAGTCATTTCTTTACTGTTTTAATTAGGTGAATCAGTTTATCTTGTGATCACATCAACACCACTGCTTGTTCTAAGCTGTGGGAGTGTGGGATAGTGCAGATGGAAGGTAAAATTAAAAATTTCTCATTTGAGAATCAGAAAGCTGTTCAGTTTAAGCTGCGTTAGAAAACCATATCCTGAAATACGGACAAATAGATGTTT
Source organism: Coturnix japonica (assembly GCF_054131305.1). NCBI lineage: Eukaryota > Metazoa > Chordata > Aves > Galliformes > Phasianidae > Coturnix > Coturnix japonica. The sequence continues at coordinate 136,169,876 of NC_140663.1, forward strand.
TCCCTCAGGGTTAGCAGAAATATTTTTTTAATCTTACAGACATAATTTTGCCATGTATTCAGGATTAATTTAGAAGGTAAATATAATGGTTTATGGGATAGGTAAATGAAAGTGTGGGAACTACCATTTGAAGTACAGACCAGCTGCCAAAAATGGAAGTAAATGGTGGTGCTGGAAAGGTTTTCCCAAAGTCACATATTAAAATGGGTACTGTGCCAATATTCCAGTATTTGCTGGAGTTACTTGTATGACAGACTAGGAAAATTACTTACATATGGAAGTCATCAAGGAAGACTGGAGACATATAGGGCCTTATCCTGTGACCCATTGCTTAGCTACTAGAAAGCAGAGTGATAGCAAAAGTGAGATTTGGGATTCTGAGCAATGGTGGTTCTTTTAATTTCTTAATGATTAAAGAAAGAAGGTATTATATATGTAACTTATAAATAAGGAATATATTTTTTTTTTTCCTGAAAACATTGTTAAACCACCAGAAAAAAAAAATTGCAAAACGTGGATAATTGCTTTTTTTAAAAAATGAGTGAGATTTAATAATGGATGAAACTGTGGACTCAAGTCATGGTAACTCATGTTTGCTTTTTTTTCCTGACACGACTTCTAAAAAAGCACAGATACTCTATTATAATTTCAGAATTTGCTTATCTGATCCCCGTCATCAAGTGGTTTCTGAAAATTTTATAGTTGCTTTTTTTTTTTTTTTTTTAATAGAGAAAATTGCATGAGGGAAGATGCAAACATTTTTTTTTCTTCTGAGTCTTCTAATTGCCTGACAAAGAAGTTTATTCCTTCACGTATCTACTTTTGTTTCTAAAACTGCTTCTACCTGTCAGTTCTCATCTTTATATCATATTGATATTGTTCTTCATCTTAAAATTTGCTCCTTTTACTGTTCAGGGTGGAAATCCTTCTCTGAAATTACATTTTTATTATGCTTGTCTCTTGGTTTTCTTATGGAAAAATGAAAATGTGTATGAAAGAAAAAACTCTTTTATCCTCCTTTTATTCCAAAATTAGGAAAAAATAATCAAAATCACAGTCTTTCACAAATTCATTTTGCATAATTGCTACTCATTTGGATTTTATAACAATCCCATTTCCCATTCACTCTGTCTTTAGTATAACAAGGGTAGTTCAGGATGTCCTACGTGTGTAGTGCTCAACATAGTGGGATCTGGATGATTCAGACCACAAGTTATGATAGAGGTGGACAGTAAATAAATGAAACAAAAGTGGGAATTGCAATCATTACTTATTTTGTAATAGAAAAGAAAGAAAAGAAAAAAAACAACAAAAAAACAACACTCAAACCACTTCATATTTACATCAGTATTTTACCCTTGCTTTGATATAAGTGCCATGGATTTGTATTTATGACTAATTACAGAGAACCGAAGAACTTGGATCTCTTATCAAATAAGCATATGCAAAAATTTAATGTACAATTACATTCTTTCAATGAAAATATCTTTTGGGGCTATCTATGATTTTTAATATGGAAAAAGACTAGGAGATGTTTAATAAATTTTTATTTTATGTTATTCTAGTTCAAGTTTAGTTAGAAATGCTAGTAACTGTTTTAGGTTGAAAATAATTTTTGTTGTATTCTGTTGCCATTCAGATCCACACTATTCTGCCTTTTGCCTCATCCTGTTCTGTCAAAAAAGAACTTGTTTTTGTTGTTGTTTTGTTTTTTGTTTTTTCCTACTCAAAGTAGCTTTCTGCTACTCATGAAAGCAGTTATTTCAGCTAGTACCTTAATATTCAATTTTTCTCAAATAATTTGTGTAAAGTGTGAATTTCCTTTGAACAGCAGAGAGCAGAACCAGGAGAAAACTGATAAACACCTCTGATGCTGTAGTTACAATGAAGTGAAATGTAAAGGCTCTTCAGCACAAGTTTTTCTGCTCATTTACTTAAGCTTATCCTATGGATTAAGGAACAAAACTCCTCCTTCTAAAACTCTTGACTGACATTATATCTTCCTTCTATTGATTGATTATACAGGGATATTTCATAAAAAGAATACACTGTATATGATATCATATTTGGTAGGGATTGTAATTAAAGGACATGATCATACATCATGGCCATCAACACATGTTTACAGAATTTAGAGATCTGATAAACTGCATGCAACTTAATTCAGAAACTATATTTTTAAAATGAATGCTGTAATAATGAGTGGGAACAGCAGTCTTGTAAATTAAGTGAATGTACTCTTAGAGTTAATGCAAGGAGAAAGCAGTATGAAACCGTATGTACTTGTATTAACCTACATGACTATGTGCTTGTATTAACCTACATGAGTATGTTGTACTTATTATCCTTAAAGCAAGTCCAACACAGAACATGTAAGCCTTTGCAAAAACACAACTTTTAGGACTTTGAACAGACACTTTCTGTTGCCTTTGGTTGAGTCTTCTTGTTCTTTGAGTCATTGTTCTTCTTGTTCTCTTATATCATTGCCCTTTTCAAATCTGTGCTTCACATCTGGAGACAATTGTTAAACATCTTGGCCGAATGTATGGATCCGTGAGAATAAAATAATGAGATACAAAAAAGTAATAATGATTCTTAGAAAAGTGCCAAAGAACCATTCTGTAAGTGTTGTATGCACAACTATTTTAGAATCTGGATAAACTTTTGTGTGTGATAGAGATGTGAAATTTATTAAGGAGAGCTGGAAAGTAGTAAAACTTGAAATCTTTTACATAGCTAGTGAAATCCATCTATTTAGCTGATAAACTGTTTGATAAGAATTTTTTTTTTATATATATATTTAGCGTATTTTTTTTTTCCTCTTATTTTTCAGGAGATGATATTTTTAGAAACAGAATGTCTCAAAACTGTATTCTCAAGCTGGAGGCCAGGCAATAAAAATGATGAAATGTAGAAAAAGAGTAAGAAATAAAAACATCTGAACTCTAGCTGTGTATTATAGTGTGACATTTAAACTGTGTCTATCTCTGAAAATAACAGGAGTGAACAAATTAATTTGGAAAAATAATCCAGCTTCCTAGATTCTGATTACAGGGTATCCCAGCAGACATCTCAAGTTGTCTTGAGGAAAACTGTAACTATAGTAGTTTCTTATTTTCAGAATACTTCTTAGTCTACGTGCTTCTTTGGTTTCTTTATGCTTTCAGTATTTTGAGAAGAAGCACAACAAATATGTTCTGAAATTGATTTTTTTTTCTTATTTTATTTTGTGGTGCTTCATTTCTTCCTGATGAAGCTGAATAGATTGTTTTCTCTAAAGAGCAACATCTTTTCTTCTAATTTAAATAAGTTACTCCAAAAGTAATGTCTCCTATTTTATTACATTGGTCCATGATGTCATAGAAAGATGTTGGTGGTGTAGCAATAGAGGTTTGAAACACCCACCATTGTTCCATTTCTTTTTGTTGCCATGTGACAATTGGCAGCAGAGGGGCAGTCTAACTGTCATGGCTTTCTAATTTTTCCTGTTGGTATACCACATCATAACATCATGCGGAGCACAGAGAAGAAGAACTACACGTCCCAGAGGACCTCATGGTCGGAGAGGGAAATAACTCATGAAAGTGACGCTGGCTCTCTCACTCACTGCCTGGCAGCGGGTGTGGGTGTGCTTCCAAGCCGTGGTGCCTTCAATTTCAAAGTAGGCTTCTCAGTCTTTGGAAACCTCTCTCTCTCTCTCTCTCTTATTTTACTTCATTTATTAGTCTCAATTCCAATTAGATTGTATTATATTGTGTTATCTTGTATTCCAATATCATAGTTAGTAAAATAAGTTTTCCTCCTTAGATTGTTGCCGCTTCTCTGTTTGCTTCCTTGAGCTCAGCTGCCGTCTCCCTACCCCTTTCCCTTTTTCCCTTCCCATTTGTCTGGGGCTGGTGGTCCACGGGCCTACTGCCTGCCCTGTCACAACATAGATTGATTTAGATAACTCCATGACATGGACATGGCTTATTACATGGAAGTGTGCAGGAAGCAAAAATGTGGAACTGAATTCCTCCATGTGGAGAAAATGGTGCTCATCATCTATGTTTCTGGATTCCAACCAGTGAACAGTGAGCCAGTGGGTGGTGCATTGGGTCACCTCAACTGGTGCAGATATTTATGAGTACAGCATGCAGGTTCCTGTACATCTCTGGCAGAAAATGCATAACTGGTGGTGGACACTATGGAGAATTTGCTCTATCAAATATTGTTATTGGATTCTTAGTATCTATTGCAATTTCTGTTAAAATAAATAGGAGGTATTACTTTCAGAGTGGCTTATGTATTTATATTATGCTACATTTGAAAGATTAATGCATGTAAGAACTAAAGTCAAACTATGTCCTGCCATTACCTGCGGGAGAAATTCATTTTCAGAAGGATTTTCATGAGCAAAGTGAAAAATACAACCATTTTTAAGGCAGTCATTTGTAGTGCCTTATGTATGTACACAGATAGTATGAATGAGTAGTAGTAAAACCAGACTTTCATTTGTTAAGAGACTTTATTATCATAGCTGGATATAAAATACTAAGATGAAAAAGAGTTTGAAAAATGTAAATACAATGAAATAATTAATAGATACTTTATTATTAGATTATACATTTTTAGAATGTGGCTTAGTACAATAGTCAAAGATGTTTCTCTTTTTATATCAGGATCTGTGGAAAAGTTCCTTTAGCAACATAAATAGGCTCATGGATCTTATTAAGAAAACTTGAGCAGATAAAGTATTTTTATTTGATTGATACAATGTCCTCTAAAAGAGAATTCAAGCTGATTCTACAGACCATTGAAGTCAAGCCATTCAGTGCTAGATTTGGAGAATATAAAGCAAAAATTTATGCGACATTGAAGCTATAAACCTGACAGGTTTTAAGTAAAAGTTATAGAGAACAATAATATGATAGAAGTCTGAATAGCTAATCATTATGGACTCAGTATGACTTGAAAATGAGCTACAGGAAGAAGCATTAGTTAATCACGGCACATAGGCACTGGCAAGCAGCAGGGAAATTGGATTTTTTTTTTTCCTCTTTTACTGTGAAATCATTGAAGTGAGAATTAGTGAACGGTTTACAACAAAAATGATAATAGTCATTTCTGTGAAGTAGTTTTTAACTCTTCCACTCGAGTGGCAGAAAAGGCTTATACACACAGAGCTGAATTTTCAAAGGGAACTTAGTTTTGATCTAACTGTTTACTTGAGGTCAGTTGTTTTGTCATTCAGTTTCAAAAGCAACGGATATAAGCCATAGCTCACGGCCTTTGAGAAAAGTTCTGCTTAGGAATTTTAACATCTTGGCTAGGATTTTTAAAGTATGCTGTGAGTACAAGCTCTAAGAGAAAGAGTGGTGGGCAACAGAGGTTGGAGATTCCCTCCTGCAGGAGATGGAGGCACTGATCTTCATGCTTTCATGGGTCTTTTGTGTCTTTGTACCATCTTGAATTTTTTATTTTTTAAAGAGTGCTAAGCCTTGTCCAGTCCTGTGAAAGCTTTTGTTGCTTACCCATGTGGGAGCGGCCAATGCTGCAAAGGGAGCAAACAAAACTGAGCACAGAGCCCATTGGGAGATACCAGAGGCTTAATGTTATTCTTGTCCTTTCTACAGGTGAAGACTTGTCTTCCTGGTTTGACTCACAAACTGCTTTGGGTTTTGACCAAGGGTCCTTTACAGAAGGAGAAATGTTTCTGAGAAAGGGGATCTCTATTTGGAAATCCAGAATTCGATATTGCTCAAAACAAACAAACAAACAAACAAACAAACAAACAAAAACTGATTTCATAAGAACTGGATGTCCTACAGTGTTACACGTAGGAGTGGAGTAGACATTTTTAACTCCATCAGAAATAGGAAAACAGCTTTGGAAGAATTTATACATGAGATTTATGTATGAATTACTGGAAATTTACTTATCAAATTGCATATAATTAGTTTTTGTGCAGAAATTAAGAGATGGACTGTGTATTTCATATGTCTGGCAAGAACTCATTTTGGTAGTTAGAATTTATTGCCTAAGCCAAGCGTTTCAGCCTGAAATGTTAAAATGTCAAAAAACAAACAAAACCAGAAAGGCTTCTACTCTCTTTCTCCAATAATTTCTGGTTAAAATCCAATCAACTATAGATTATTGCACACGATTCTTGTTGCTTTTCATGAAATTAAGAATATATTTATATATTGTTTTACAAAAATTCCATACAGGGCTAACACACATCCTGGAAGTGTCGCAGATAGTTCCTCTTAATGATTTATTATGGCTACTAACAGTATACCACACTGACCTGTGGTTTGCATCGAACACCAACTGCCATCTGCTCTGATGTATCATCTACTAACATAATTGCCTCCAGATACGATAACACATTTAGCTGAGAGCAGTGAGGCATTTCCTGTTTATGGTGTTCCAGGTTAAGGAAACTTGTGAAATGATTAGAAATAACAGGCAGCTAGGTGGAACTGAATTTTCCCTTGTGAATTTTAATGATATCAAAGAAAACAAAAATACTCAAGATCTGTAAATGTTTTAATTTCCTCTCAACGAGTTGTAAACTACTTGATTTTAAAAGGAAAGCAAAATACCAGAGTAAAATGACAGTTGTGGCATGTCTGAGTTACATGAACATTTTCTTACAAGGGTATATTCACACAAGACAGTTATGATCCCATAATTTTATTTAAGCATACTATAATGGTGGTAGATTTACTTGTTCTTCATTTATTAATAATTAGTTAAAATAAAATTGCATTGAAAGCATTTCACTGTGAATCAAAAGATATTCCTGATTGATCAAAAGACTCAAGTGCAAGCTTTGTTTTAACTCTGCTCAAATTTGCTGAGGAATGAACCAGAATGAACCAGACATCAGATTTTTTTGAATTTTTTGGGGGGGAGGGGGTGTTTGTTGGGGTGTTGGGGCTATCTCTATGATGCAAAATGAAATGCATGGAAGCTTAATATTGCAGTTTGTTGTGGTAAACCAAGCTTTTACCTTTTAGTGATTTTTTCATTTTCCTTTGAAGTTAATTTTGAAGTGGGAAGGAAATGCAATACAAAATGATACTGTAGGTTATTTACATTCCAAGTCTAAAAAAATAAATAAACAGAGAATGCAAATTAAGGTTTCCATAGAAATGGTAATTTGCCAGAACCAAGGATTTGAAGTGGTATGTATATATTTGTCATAGATATATATTGCACATATATACCATAGAATCAAAGAATTATAGATTGGTTGAGGTTGGAAGAGACCATAAAAATCATCTAGTTCAATCACCTCTGCCATGGGGAGACACTCTAGATAAGGTTGCCCAAACTCTCATTTAGCCTGGCCTTGAACACTTCTAGGGATGGAGCATCCACAACTTCTTTGAGCAGTCTATTCTAGAGCTTCCTCATCATCATACTAAGGATTTTTTTTTTTCTTTTTATCTAATCTAAATCTACCCTCTTTAAGTTATGTTTATGTATACAAAAATGTATAACTGTCTTAATTCTGTTAACAATGGTTTTAGTCTTAGCTTGTTAGTAAATTGGTTTACTTAAATCACCAGTTAAACTAGTAAAACATAGGAAGACTGATGTTTAAATTTCATAACCAAACCCTCAAAAAAAGAGTAATTTTACAACCTGGAAACATGAAAGGATGTGGTGGGAGGCCTGTCAATCACAATCATACTACAGCATGTGATTTCTACTTGCTGTTGTCTCAAGAAAGAAAGAGTTACAGTTCAGCTCAAGTACTCATTTGTTCTGTAAGTAAAGAAAAATAATTTATATTTCAAAGTCTTGAAAGCTGGGAGAATGTTGTAAGTCTTTAGGTTACAGAAGAAGGAAAGAAGTTTAGGAAGCCATTTTGCTAAGCAAAGTAGTTAACAACAGTGAAAGAGGGTCACTAAGTGACATTTGGTAGTGCACTTTTTTGCATGTTGAGAATTAGACGGTGATGAAGTGAGAGCTTCTAACAGAAGCATTAAGTAAAAATAAATCATGAGCTTCAATTAAGCACAAAGCAAAAAAAGGTATATTTTTACATTCTTTCAAAAATGACTTTTTTTTTTTTTCTTTTTTCCTGTTGGAAAAATTTTATTCTGCACACCTTCAAAAATTCGAGAAACAAATTTATTTTAAAAGTACCTTAAATTAAGCATTTTGATGTAACCTTGTCAAAGAAAAATTAAAACAAAAATCTGTAAATCAGAATTAACTTTTTTTTTTTTTTTTTTTTTTTTTAAAACTACTGTTGTAAAGTCCTGAATGGAGCACAGACAAGTACCTCAGCATGAGTAAGATGGACTCTCATTGCTTAATTAGCTCACAACTTTTAAGAAAAATGTGTTCTATTAACTATGTCTAAAAAATAGCTAGACTACACAGCTTGTCCAGCATTGCTCATACCTTTAATATAATGAGTAACTCGTAACTGTTCTATACTTAGCTAGTGGGATGTTGGTAGCATGTTTAGCCTATGTATGTAAAATTCACTACTACAGCTTGGATAATAAATAGTGAGTTTTCTAGATGAGCACTGCATCCATTAATTACTTGAAGTAACTAAATGGCTGATTTTAAACAGTATATGAAAAATATCGTACCTTGTTGGTGCTAGTTCACAAAAAGAAAAAGAAGCTGAATTAATAAAACAAAAGTACAATTACACATTCTAAAAATGAGAAGTCAGAATATGATGATGAAACTTTATATCTCTCTTTGTATTTTTTTACAGACTGATATTTATAGATATGCATTTTATGTATATATGTATATATATTTTGCATCAGCAGAGTGTTGAAGATAGCAATTTAAGGACCTCAATTGTGTGGTCTATTCATATTAATTTCATTTACTTTACTAGAATCCATGTCTCTCAATTTAAAACATGGAAGTAGCCCTAAATTTCCAGTGCCATAGGAAATACGAGAACATTTGTTTTCCTATTCTACAGACTGAAAAAATAAACTTTTTCTCTGTATGTATGCACTTAATTATGTATTCATGAATACAGAATGTGAGGATATAGGGCAAGAGACACATTAAAATATCCATTCTCAGTATTTATCTCCAGACTAATTCCATATCCTAGTTAAAGGGAAGACATAATTTTTTTTCTGCCACTAATAGTTCCATCAAATGATCAAATATTCACATGCTATAACTTCATCTACTGATGCACCAGTTTTAATAACTCAAATAAACTTATGATAAAATTAATATTGACTACTAATCATTACGTTAAATAACTATCTAGATATTTTAATATGATTGGTTATATCCTATTTGCTGAAGATTTGTTCATGAACTTCCTTGTCCTCCAGTAATAGTGCTAAGTTGAGAAAAAAAGGTAAAATATACTATAAGTAACAATAATAAAAAGTAAATATAAACTGAATATAGTCTCAAAAAATTATACACTGTACTGGGTACTTAAGATATATGCACTTCAGAGGAACTCCACCAAGAGTGAGGCTGCTTTTAATACAAAGGATTTGGTTGGATTTGAATGTAACAAATTTAATTCACAAATTTTCTGTTAATATTTCACTAACAAACTTTTACAATAACATCTATGTCCATAGAAGGCTGAATTTCTAAAGTGAGGAAACTAAGAGTATATTTGAACTTCATGATCATATGTGTTGGCACAGCAAACTCCATGGCATCTAGACCTGCACACTTGCTTTCCCAGAATCCTGGCTGCTCTGGTTTAACAGAACAATGCAGTATATGAAAGCATATGTATATGCCTATGTAGGCACGGTTTATGAGCATAGCTACCTAAACAGATTGGAACCTGTAGACTTATAGACTGCTCTCTAGCACCAACAAGAAATAGTGCCTTAGTGCAGGCACAAGTCTGGAGGTCACGGACAAATATCAGGAAGCTATTGGACCTAGAAAACTGAATGAGTTGCAAGATTTTTTTTTTATTTTTATTTTTTCCTTTGCTGATCTTTAAGAAAATTGAAGAAAGATTTAAAAAGGCAATTAAAGCCAGTTAATGGCATTTTGAAAGAACAGACAGGGCAACTAATTATTCCAAGACTTCCAAATTGAACAATAACACTTACTTAACAGATAAAAGTTGTGCTCATCTTTGATTAGATTTCTTCAGCGGTGGCACTATTACAGGTAATACAAAAATGTCAGTGATAGGCACAGAAGAAAAGGTCCCTGCCAGACAGCCTACTGAAAGTGTTGTGGTTAAACACTGACAGACAGATAAGTACCTTATAGCCACTCTCTTTCACCCTCCTCATCAGGATGGAGTGGAGTTAAAAGAAAATGAGATGGATGACAGACTGGTTTTCTTTCAGTAGTCTCTATAGTCAGTTAGATGGCTCCCACCAGAAGATGGTAGGGCAGTGGAACAGCCTCTGCAGGGAAGTGGTGATGGCCCCAAGCCTGACAGAGTTCAAGAAGCTTTCAGATAATACTCTCAGACATAAGGTTTGATTTTGGGTTGGTCCTGTGTGGAGCCAGGAGTTTGTCTCAGTAATACTTGTGGGTCCATTTGAAATACTTTATGATTCTATGATGCTATGGATTTTTCTTTCCCTTTCCCAAATGCTTCCTCTTTGCTTTTGTCCCACAAGATGATGTCATCAATATATGGCTGATATTCAGGACCTTTACCCTGTTCCAGTACAGTTTGTATTAGCCCTTAGCAGATAGAAAGGCTTTGTTTCTACTGCTGGGGCAATTGATTCCATGTGTACCGGATGTCCCTCCAGTGAAAACAATTTCTGACTTGTATTCTGCTGCAAAAGAGGTTGGGAAAAATGCATTGATGCTATCAATTGTGGCATAATCACTGGGTTGCCTTACGGCAACCACTGGACGCTGTATATATATATATGTATGCTGGGACAACAACACTCAGCAGTAATGTGACTTCCCTCAGGCCACACCAGTCTCCACTCTCCATCAGCCTTTTGCGCTGAGTATATGAGACTGACTATTTTAGGGTGAACAAATCTTGCTGAACACTTCTTGGATCTTCAGTCAACAAATCCACTTGGATGGGAATTAAGAATTCTTAGTTTGTGTGATACTGTCACTGATGCATTGTCATGGTAGCAGTTTGCACTGCTCCTTCCCATTTAATCTCACTTCAGCTGTTGGATCCCCTATCACTCCAAAAACACAGATGAGATCTGACCCTTCATAACCTGACAGCATGAAGGTACCCTGTGCATCAGTGTTCATTAGAGCCCTATCTTGTGTTCCCAGTGCTCCAGAAAATTATTATAGGCCAATAAAACCAGCTGTTCTTTTATCTTGCATATCTGGAAGCAATGCCCTGGTGACAGTATCCATCACTTAACTTAATTCATGCAAACGTGAAGTTGATGCCCCTTCATTAGGGTCAGAAGTAAGATAAACTCTTCTAATATTTCTGTGAAACTGCTCAATAGACAATGGAATATTAATTCTCTTGAAATAATCAATTTTGGATATTGTTTTTTCTTGTAATTCATGTATCAAGGCTTCTAGGATTGAGGAGGGTTTGCCATTCCACTTTATGTCTTCCTTGTGGTCACAGAGGGAAATCCAGAAGGTGCTACATAATGTGGACCCATGATTATGTTAGTCTTGAGCAGAAAAATGCTGATTCTTAATAACTGAGTTACTGATCTGTATGGATAAGGAGGATATTCAAGGTGTTGAACCAGATTCTCCATTGTCAAGACACAGGTCCATATGGAGGATGAGGGATTTTCTTCATACCTCTGGTGTTGGCTGGCCAATCCATCCACTGCTGGTGCCTATTTCCATCTCCAGTGTGCTGATATATAATGTTGTCTTTCTGCCACATGGACCAAGTGACTTGCATGTCATCTGGTTCTTTGAATGCCTAGTTGTTCCTCAGGTCATATGTCATCAACTCCCGCACAGCTAATTCCCTCAAGTACTGGATGCCTCTTTCCAGAGAGGTCCACTTACTTTGGAAATATACAGTAATTTCCTTGACAGGAAATTTTTCATTCATGCCTGTCAGGAGTCACTTACAAAGGTTTAGGTTTTGTGTTCACTTGCTTAGTCAATGGCATTTTCCTTAGAGAGGAAACTCAGCTGACTGAATTCTTTGCCCGCTAATTCCTGACTGTTGGCCTCAATATCCTCGGTGACAGTGTTCTCTCCTTGGTGATGGCAAACATCTTTTGCAGATCACTGGGGAATAGAGACTGGGTAATTTCTGATGTATTTATGACTTCCATCCCTACTTCTCTATTCCTTTGATTGCTCTGCAGCAGAGCCACCTGCCTCTTCTGATTCTTCTTCCTTGTCATTCGTAGTGGAAGCTGATTCTTCCCTTAATGAAATGAACTGACTTTCGCTTCCTATGTTCCCTCTTTACTATAGAGTTGGCTGATACAGTTGAGGGCTGACTCTCTGGTTTAGCCACAGTGTCCTGATAGATCCAGTGACCTAATCTTTCCCTAGAGGGTACTGAAAAGTACTTACTCTTCTTTGATAAGTATGGGTCAGTCCCCAGCTCAGATTACTGTTTGTCGCCCACTAAGGAAATACACTTGTCATTTGCTATAGCAAAGAGATTTTGTCTGATTCCATCATTGAGAAGGTAGAGAACATACCTTTCCAGAATTTCCAAAGCCCAGGGTGTCAGAGGTATATTATTATTTATAGGTAGATTATGAAAGTGTGTTGTGTTACATTCTTCTTACTAAGAATGGAAATTCAGTGAAGTGTAACATGCAAAGCACATGCATCAAATCAAGATGCTAAAGAATGAAAACAATTTTCTGGCCACCCTCTCTTTCTTGATTACTTGCTAATTATCTGTTTCTTTTTTCTTTCACTGCCAGATTGCATCTTACAGACATAGAACAATTCTCATCCGTGTCCTCTAATCTGTTTTTCACAGTTTTGAGCTGTTGGCAATAGAACAAGTACTGAGGTATGAAATGAGGTCACAAATGCGTTTGGTTTTCATGGACATGCTGAGGAGGAACGGCAAGTGTGTACTAGAGAAGCAGAAAAATGAGTAATATAAATATACAGATATAACAAAAGGCAAATATATCTCCTTCTTCCTTATCCCTCGCATGAGTATTCTTAACATTTTAGACTAAGTTTTTAGACAAAGTTTTCAAAAACAAAGTGTTGTAAATACATACTTTTTTGTTGTTGTTGTTGAAGTAAAGGAATTTTAATACCCAGAAAGGATATTTTTGTGGGGAGTTGGTATCTAAGACTGATTATCTGCTAGAATATCTTGAGGATTATCTGAAAACCCTTGTCAGCCACTATCATGATTAATCAAAGCCAATATCAAGAATAGAGGGCTAGAACTAAAACACTGACAAGGCAGTTATTTAATGATGTAAACAATATTGAGCACTCTTAAGTATAAAAATTCAAATAAACCCTAAAAAGCAACTAAGACAACGTTAGTCAGCTAAGAAAGTAATTGATATAAGGCTTTAGTTAATACTATCTTGTTTACTTGCTTCTTGTTTTCCTTTTTTTTTTTCCCATGGATAGCAGTAAATTACCTTTTTATCTTTGTCCACAGTAGTCTATAACTCTGAAGACTATCCCATGCAGAAACATTTTTCCTGAGAAGGCACAACAGTTCACATGACAATGTAAAGACAGAGCTCTAGCACAGAGAAACATTTTGAAGTCAGTGGATATGCCTGCAGCCAGAAGCCAATGCCTTCTGTATAGGTACAGTGTCCTAACAGGTAGGTTGAAGTTTGAAAAAAAAAATCAGAAAAAAAACCTGAGGAGTACAGAGATAGGACAGGTGAGGTGTTCCCCAGTTAGTTATTCTAGGCACATACACATCACTGTGCCTAGAATAGCAAAAGGCTAATTCCAAGTAAAAGACAATGAGTTAAAGTGAGAGCTAATATAACAAACTAACTCTTTGTGACCTACCCTTTTTACACTGTTATTTCATAAAAATAATAAAGAATATAAAGCAAAGCAAAGAAGATTTCTTCAGAAAATTCCTTTTTGTCTTTTTCTGTAAATATTCTCTATAGACTGGATTGATGGGCCAAGGCTAACGGCATGAGTTTCAATAGGGTCAAGTGTCGAGTACTGTATTTTGGTCACAACAACCCCAGGCTTTGGTAGGAGTGGCTGGAAAACTGCCTGATGGAAAGGGACCTTGGGTGTGCTGATGGACAGTCGGCTGAATATGTGCCAGCAGTGTGCCCAGGTGGCCAAGAAGGCCAGTGCCATCCTTCTTGGGTTGTATCAGGAATGGTGTGGTGTGCAGGACTAGGGAAGTCATTCTGCCTCTGTACTTGGCATTGGTGAGGCCTCACTTCAAGTACTTTGTTCAGTTTTAGGCACCTCAGTACAAAAAAGGACATGGAGGTACTGGAGCAGATCCATAGAAGGGCAAGGAGGCTTGTGAAGGGCTTGGAAAATCAGCCTTATGAGGGGAGGCTGAGGGAGCTGGGGCTGTTTAGTTTGGGGAAAGGGAGGCTGAGGGGAGATCTTATTGCTCTCTTCCTGTATCTGAAAGGTGCTTACAGTGAGAGTGGGGCAAGTCTCTTCTCACTGGTGACAAGTGACAGGACAAGGAGAAATGGACTCAAGTTGTGCCAAGGTAAGTTTAGGTCGGACATTAGGAAGCACTTCTTTACGGAAAGGGTAGTTAAACACTGGAATAGGCTCCTCAGGGAGGTGATTGAGTCACTGTCCCTGGATGTGTTTAAAAACCATTTGGTGTGGTGCTCAGAGATATGATTTAGCAGAGGGTTGTTAGAGTACTATGGTTAGTTAGGCTGAGGTTGGACTTGATGATCTTTGAGGACTTTTCCAACCTGAGTAATTCTATGATTCTCTACTTCTAATGTAATAAGGAAACAAAAATTAGATCAGCTGTTTGTTGAGAGCTGCTGGAAATTCACATAGAGGTATTTCATAGGTATTGAGAAGTAAATAACAGATTTTAAATGCATGACTTTAGAAAGATATTGTGGAGAAATGGAACTCATGGTGTTAAAAGATTTTGCTGCCAGTCTCATGCACAGAATAAGATGTTTATTTCTGTTTTATTTAAGCTATAGAAGGGTACAGTTAAGTGATTTTTTTATGAGTGCCTGACATGCTTGGACACTTTTGCCCAGACATAGCTCAGCATTGCAAGTTGTGAACAGAAGCTGACCTAAGCAGCTCGAGAGGTTTCCTTTTGTGTATATGTAGTTGATAACTGCAATGTATTAATTGAAATGAATGCTGTAATGAATGTGCTTACACATTTATAACTATGTGTAAGCAAGTATGAAGCCAGGGTATATTTCTGTGGGTCTGAAAACAACTTGACAGCGAGGGAAGCAGTGTGAATGTTGCTCTGGGAGAAAGCCAAGAGAGAGACAGAGTGAGCCTCTTTTAGGTACAGAACTGACTGCAAAAACAGGCTTGTTTTTTTGGATAAAGAAATGGCCTCTGATTCTTTATTCTATTTGAAGAGAGTAATTTTCCTTTGGAAAAAAAACAAACAAAAAAAAAAAAAACAAAAAAAAACAACCCAGAGTTGCATTGAAGAGATACCTGAATTAAAATTGCCTGCTTTATTTATTTTTTTTTTTTTCCTTTTTTTCTTTTAAAGAGAGGAACAGCTTGGCAAGGCGATTAATGTTGGTTCATTTCCAACAGTAAAAGCAGATTGTTTGAGATAATTTCTTTGCAGATAGCTTTGCATATCTTGAAATTATCCACTTATATCTGGGTCAAGATGCAAAGAAGCACTTTTCAGGAATGTGACTTGAAACTAATATATACTAAGCAATATGAACTTAATAATTTTTCTTTGAATTAAAGCACATTCTTGCTCATAGAAGAATATGCCACTCTAATAGATCCCACGTCATACTTCTTTAAAAAGGAAGTTTTGTGAGAGAAATAAGCCTGAAGCTCAGCTTGTTTGAAATTCACATACAGAAGATGCTATACTATAAAAGATTACCATCTCTAGTGAGCCAAGCAAGGGCCATTACTGACACCTTTTGAAGGAAGAATTGCAGCTCCTACATGCCTTGAGAAAGGGGGAAGATCAGACATAAAATGGACTAGAAAGGAGAGATACATACATAGACATGGTCTAAGTGTAGTCATAAAGGTGTTGCAAAATATAGTTTCATGGAGTTGCAGACATTTGTAGGTGATGTAGTTTGTCTCTTTGGTATAACTACATGTATGTACATATCACACAAACTTGTTCTCCCCAGGATTAAATAAAAAGGTCAAATAAAATCTTGGCATATTCTCTTGTTAATGATGTAAATATTTCTCCAATTCTAATAATGAATCTTAACTGAAGAATGTTATGTGAAAGTTGTCTGACAATTTTTGGATATCTGCTTGTATTATTAGGAGAGTTTCCACGTGAGTACAGTGTCTCAGAACACACTGGTTTAGGCTGGTAGAACAGTTCTTTTCTTCCAGGTTAGGTTGCCATCTCACTGGTTATACTATAGGTTTCCATCTAAACAACTTCATAATGGAGAACAAGAAACATCCAAGCCATGACCATAAATCATAATCTTTTCTGTATCTGAGTAACAAGCTATTTCTCGTGGTAATCTTGCTTTTTTATGTATAATTTATATAGTTATTCTAAACTAAGGTGTTTCACATCTTGGAAAAAAATGAGAGAGTATGGAAACACAGAATCAAGTTGAGCAGGCAACCCAGTATATATATATATATATATATATATATATATATATTTACACATTAATAGTGCTTCTCTGTTTTAATTGTGTTTGTTATTAGCTACCACAGAGCTAAATGCTTCAGATAACGTACTTTTTGAGAAAAATGATAATAAAACAAAGAAACAAACAAACAAGCAAACAAACAAACCAGGGATTGTATAGGTAGCTTCCATTAGCAACAGTGGGATGCTGGATACATTTGCAAATTACAAAATGCTCAGTTTAAAACCTGTTTTTCAGATAATAGTTGTAAACCCAGAGTGGGAGCATGGGAACACTAAATTAACATATATTTTCAGACCCATAATCTTTGCATGGAACTGATTTGTTAATTTTTCTTTGTTTTAATGCCAGAATGTTTTTTTCCAAGGTTGCTTCCACCTTCCCCCCTTGCTAAAAAATGCACAGAGTAATAAGAAAAAGAAATATTTTATTGCTTGAGTTTTACAAGCTAAGAGAATATCCACCATTATTTTTATTCTTTCAGTGACATTTAAGGCCAGTCTTTCTACATGTGATACTGAAAGTCCACAACAAAATACTGAAAGTCCTTTCTGTTACTTAAGGTTAAGACCAACTGTTTTGTGTAAAATGTAGTAAATACAGTGTGTCTTTTGCACAGGATTTGTGAAGTGGACACATGCCAAAAATCCACAAGATATAATAGACTGTCTTGGGAAACTACTCTGTTGAATAATTCACAGTAACCCGAGGCTGTGTATTCATGAATTGGTTCAACTTAAGTGGATGTCTCAAAAAATCATTTACATTTGAGTATTTGAACAATATTTTATGTAAGAACGATACTTCTTTCTGATCCCTTAAGGGGTATTCCTTTCAAACCAGAGCCAATTGAGTCTGCCACCTAGTGAGACCGGGGGAAAGTACACTGAATCACGCAATAAGGCAATCCATTTTATCAGCGATTTAACTACCTCAATTATCATCTTCCAAGAAATTTTAAGTAGATTCCTCCTCCCGCCTTTAAATTTTGGAATGCATTCAGTTTTAAAACTAATTAAAAGTCTAATTCTTAGATTAGAACCGTAGAATTACTTTTTATTTTTTGAAGAAGAGAAAAAGGAGAGAATAAATCCATTTTCTAGAATTGTGATGAGCATGGCTTCACTAGAAGGCATATGTATTCATGCATTCAATATATCTGAAATCATTCTGACAGTAATAACTGCAATTCAGGCACTGCCTGTGGGTTCTCAGTGTTCAGATTTGGGCAGTAACAGTTAGTTTTGATAGATAGCTGGATAGCACTGGAAATGAAATGGCTAAGGTGGATACTAACTATTCAACAAAAATTATTGTTAATAACTACACCCTCTTCCTTCTGGATATATTTGATTATTTTGCATATTATACTTTCCAAATTTATTCACTTAAAATTTAGCAAACAAGAAGTAGATTTGGAAAACACTGAAGGTTTGTTTAAAGATAATACCTTGAGGTGGACTGATCACAGAATTCCAGTTGGAACTGGAGAAAAAAACGGAATTCAGTTTTAAGGTATTTAACAATTAAAAATATATTTTATCAAAATCAGTGAAAATTACATCAAGAGAACAACTCAGAAACTGGAAGAACAAGTTTGTTAATAATTCATTAGGTAGATTTTGAAATATAGAGAATTTTCACATATTCCATATTTTTCTCACATTAGAATGCTTTTCTAACCAGCATTGTTTTTAAACAATATATGATTTATATAAACTTCTAAAAAAACAAAAGGCTATTTTCAATGTTGTTTACAGTGCAACAATAATGATAAATGACATTTTGATATGTGGAAAGTTGTCAATGTACAAATTCATTTTCATGGAAGTTAGTATACCGCATCACACACTCGATAATGGGCCAAATAATTATCTTAAGAGCTGATGGTGGTAATGTGATCCAAAGCATTAATTATCTTGCATGATGAGTATTGCATCCCAAAAATCTACATTACAGTGATAGAATTTATTCTGCCTGCTTATTATCTCTGCATCAGAACTGTGCAGAGATCAAGAAGGATACACAGTTTGATTTTTGTCACTTTGCTTCCACTGGACTCCTTAATTGCAGCAGCTGTTACTTGTCTCCACTGTTATGAAGGTCACTGAACAATTTCCAGGATAACCCAGTGTTCTCACAACTGTCTGAAACATCTCCCTTTGGTGCTGAAGTGTTTCATGTTTGGTTTCTGTATCAAGAGCAAAGTACCTGCAGTTAGTTTAAAGTCTTGGGAGAATTAGACCTTTTTTTTTTTTTTGGTCAGGGATGTTATGCTATTGAGAGATGCTGAGAAGCTGCTACTTGATTCTACAGAGTAAATACTTGTTATCATATTTCTATACAGATACTATGTGTAATAGAAAAAATTCTACAGTTCTATAAACCTTTGAAAAAGCATTCCTAACTTAGAAGAGGAAACTAACAAAACGCAAGATGAATGGGGAGCTCTTATGAATATAGCTATTATCTGTTGAAATAGTTTCTGCTACATAGTTTGTGGACAGGGTAACTTGGTGTCATGGTTACTGGTATTCCACATCATAACATCATGTAAGGCCCTGGGAGTTAAAGTGCTAATGCTCCAGTTCCGGGTACCTGCCCGGAAGAGAAGAAATCCCTCCGCCCCATTGGTCACGGAACCAGGCTGAACCAGCCCATAAACCGTTGACACCTGGGCAAGAGAGGAAATCAAAGAACTATCAGCTCTGATTTCACATAGTATAATGGACTAGGCCTGTGTTTAATTTCTTTTCTTCACTCTTCTTTTCTTTTCCCTGTCCCATTCCCTTTAATATTCCCCTTCCCTCTCCCTTTCCCTCTCCCTCTCCCTCTCCCTCTCCGTCTCCCTCCCCCTCTCCCTCTCTCACTTTCTTTCCTTTTTATTCTTTTTCTTTTTTTTTCTTTTTTTTTTTTCTCTGTGATCTAAGATGGTACCTTAAATTCTGCATCAATTACAGTTGTATTAATTAGCATACTACTAAAACTTAGAGATTTGGAAAATCTTCCTGAATTTAAGATATATACGTAGCATTAGTACAGTCAGTTCAGGGCACCAAAATGTAAGCTTCTCAATGTTTTACTTTCTTTGATTAGAGGACATGTGAATCACTTCTAACAAACAAACAAATGAACAAAAGCAAACAAACAAACAGAAAAACCTCAAATGTAATTACAAGATAGAGGAAAAAAATTCCTACATTTCTTCTCACTAATTAAGAAATAATGTATGGTAAAGAAATAACTCACATTCAAAACAGTATTTCTCTTAAAAACTCAAAATCCTTCCAAAATATGTCATCATTAGTCCAATGGGAAATCTAGAGAATTTAGGAATTAGTCATTAGTCATTACTAGTCCCGTATTTCTCTCTCCCACAAGAGTTCTTTAAAAAACAAATGGACTGTCAACACAGCAGCCATCTTAGGAAATGAAAGGAATAAAAAAATTATTATTGAATTGTAAGAGTGTAATGCACTATATTCCAATGTACTTCATAGAAATAAAGGCAGTAAGATATTTCAAGTTCAGAGTATCATTTTCAGGATGCTACCTTATTTATTTGGTGATGGAATTTTATTAAAAAAATTCTATCACGGATGATTTGAGTGTTCATAGTGTTTACAGAACTTTTCTTTCTGAGTTTGATTCGACATTAAAAGGAGTTAACTTAGCAAAAATAATCTGACAAATTCATCTACCACTCTGAAAGTAAAGAGTGTGTGCCTAGAAAATCCAATTTTATGACTCATCAAAATTTGTAAAACAAATAATAAGGAAACATCCTCTTAATCATTTTTATTTACAGATATGTGTAGTTGGATGTGGTGATATCATAGCAATAATTGTGATTATCTTATTTTTATGCTGAATTTAAAAAAACAATATAAGATCTGTTCTGTCCAGAGACAGAAATTCTATATGCATACACTGAGAAGCAAGTAATAATTGTGGGTAGTTTTTAGAATAGAAACTATATTTTTCAGTGTTATTATAAAATTTGTCTTGGAGTTGATTAAACACTTAATAACAGCAGAGGAAGGTTTTAATTTATTTGCTCATCTGTCAAACCATAGTCATTAGTACTGTTGTTTACAAACATCCAACAAAAGGAAATTAAAAAAAAAAAAAAAAGCGGTCTTATCTATGAAAACAGAAAAATGTTTGTCTCTTTGCATTCTTCAAACAATGAAGGTAAATATCAAAAGCACAGTCTATATGTAACGGACTCACATAGAGAGTATGAATCTACAAATGAATTTTAATTGTGCATTATTCGTTCTTGCTCATCATAGTGTTTCATGGCATTTCAGAGCTCTCAGTGTTGAATGGTGAAGGCTGTTGGTTTTATATGATCCTTCAGAGAGCCCAGCTGTAAACAAAAATTATGAAAGGCATAATGCAGTCCCACAGTCCCAAAGCATGCATAGCTACATTCATTGCTTTGGATTTGCTGATTCATATAAACAGATTTCAGTTGCACTGTCACAATGACAGCCTATGATGATAAAAGGACTCCCTGAATAGTTTCAGTCCTTGCATTCATTCTGGAGCTATTTTTTTTTATCCTGTGGGAACTGAAGATGGTATATGCAATACTTACTATAATACATCCTAAATAAATGGCTCAAACCACAGCTGTTCTGAATTCATTCTATATCTCTTCCACAGAATGTCTTTAATTTCTCCTGAGACTGTGGGATCTGGAGGGTGCAGTACCCTTTACAGTCCCTATTTTTATGTATGTATGTTTGAAATATAGAGGGAGATTAATCCCATTTACTGTATTTTAGAAGTCCATTTCTGAGCTAATTGTACAGTATGAAATTTTGTGTTGCCATCTTTTGCTATTGCAGGGCAAATTTTAGGTAAAGCAGACAAATTGTACCTATAATTTGTTTCTGTTGACCACAAAGGGTGCCTTAATTCAGAGACCTGCAATCTGAATGTATGAGATTATTCAGTATAATTAGATATTTATGTGGTAATTCAGCTCTTTGTAGAAACAGCTAAACAGTGAGAACCCAAAGATTTTAGCAGTACTGTGTAAAAATATAGATAAATAGGAAGCTACAATTAGTTTTAAAATGATGCTAGATGGAATGTCTGCTCAGGATTCATTCTGCCAGGCCAAAATCACTATCATTTTACTTCCCCCTTCTTAGATCCTCTCTTCTGTTCACTGAATGTATGATCTAATACTTCTGATATGTATAACCTCCCCCTTTTACTAGTCCAGTCCTTGAGTTGATGCCTTCAGCACTCAATATCTCCAGCCTTTATGTGATGTTCAGATTCCACCTGTAGGTCCTGACTTTTTACGTAGGGTTCTTGTAACAAAAATACTAGAAAAAAAATCAATATCAACACTGATCTGGAAGGATGTATTTGTCACTTACCTTCAAGCCAGCTGGGGAAACTTCCTCTTTCATATAACCTATTGCCAACTTTAACTTATGACACTCAACTCATTTGCCTATCCATTCACTAATCACAGCCTTTTCAGTCAAATGAGCAAATTTCATTTTCACATGATATCAAAGTTTCTCCTAGACTTTAGCTAGCTAAGGTCTATTTAATCCCTTTAATATAGTCCTCTCTCTGAGACTGTGACAGTCTACATTTGGCAGCTGATTCTCATTACAGTGGAAAAAAAAAAAAGTTGGAATTTTTTGTAGAAACAGCATTTTCATATCATCTCTTCTATGAACAACTCCCTGTTCTGGTTTTATTTTGATAGTTGAGGAGGGAGGAATAAACATATCTGAATGAAAACCTAATTAATTAATGTTCTGAACTACTTTACTGTTGCTATTTTTTTAGAAGCTGTTTAGCACAATTATAATGATTCACAGTATTATGAATAAGTGTAAAAGTTTCCAAAATAATTAGGATTATAGCTCAATTAACTCCTAGTATAACTCTATAAAACAGCTCCATTGACATTACAGAACGATATAGAACCAAGCCTTTTTAGAAAATATTTCCCATTTTAATTCAAAAACTGTATGAGCTAGGAAAGATGACTTTGGTTGCAAGCAGCTGCACTGGTAGCATCTATTTTCTTTATTGAAATAATTGAGGTAAAGATTGGATTTTTAGGGAATTCATCACAGAAATATAGGAGGAAGGCCAATAATGTCCTTAGTGATGAGAAAATTTTGTTATTAACAACTTCTAACTCCTTCTGGAGGAAAATGAATAGATTATCCTCAGGGTTTTTAACTTCAAGCAGAGATGTAATTTTTTTAAATCTCTCAGCCAGTTTGTGTACAAGAAGTCGCTCAGCACTTCTACATCTCTTCATTTCACCCAACTTTTTCCTCGCCAACCCATAAACTGACATAAAACAAATGCAAGTAATAGAATACTAATTGGTAGAGAAGTGCTCTTAATCTATGCCACATCTTATTTAGTTGTAGAAACAGTGTATCTGGACTCAGACTCTTGTAGTGATGCATTTTGAGTTGTAGAATCCCGGCCTCTTAAAATTAATGTTTAATTACCTATAAAATCAACGGAGAAAAGCAGATGTCATTGGAAGACTCCTGAGATAAATTTGTTCATCATTCTGAGTACAGAAATGAATGAAGAAATTCTGGGAGAAAAACAATACAAGTCATGAAGTGTTATGATGGATTTCTTATCAAGAAAGTGTGGGCCCTATATTTATGCTAAAATAAAACTTATGATTGAAATACTTCTATAGGTTCTTATATGGACCAGATCTTGATGCTGTGAAATAAGTCATATTTATTTATTTGCAATTTCTTTTCATGGAATATAAGAAAAAAAATAATTATTTTATAAGCTGTTCCAGAAAATCAAATATGTACAAAGTATTAGGATAAATATATTCATACATCTGTTAAATATAAAATTGCTAAATCACGTTGCTGACCATTTACTTATATGTTCCTGCATGAAACCAAAATCAACCAAGCCAAACCAAAAACATTTCTTGAGACTGCGCAATTCGGCACAAAATTGAATCAATGACATGAAACCACAATATAATGTTGATCTGTTTCATACTAATTCTTTATACATGTCACTAAAATCTGGTTTGAAGGAGAGTTGAAAAAAATTCCAAATAGGCTTTAAATAAATCAGGGAGATAAAAGACTGCATGTGTCAGAATGAAATGCTTTTTAATCTATCTAATGAACGTTAGATGGCAGCATTATTCAAGATATTTAAGACAGCATTTTATTAAAGGAAAAAGACCCTCAGAATATCTTGTAAAATATTTATTTATAGGGCTTATTATCCATTTTTGAAGGAAAATTGTAATTATTTTTTCTATCTCAAGTGGTGGTGCTAGAGTTTGTAACTTTCTCAAAATGTTGTATTCTTGTATCAAGTGGCACAAAAGCAAAGCAGATAGTGTTTTTCATTATAGTAATAAAAATCACCTTGAAAATAAAGAGAAAAAATAAAAAGGTCAAAGACATGGCATAGGAGGTGTAAGGAATAAAGGATACACAAACCTTAAAATGAAGAGATAATTCAGAGACAACCAAGAGGATAAATAAATAAATAAATAAATAAATAAATAAATTAATAATGAAATGGTGGAGAGGATCAGTGGTAATACATGGAAGATTATAGAGTTTGAAGTAAATTATATGGTTATCAAAGAAACATCAAAATCCTTTAACTTTCTTACTGCTTAAAACAAACAAACAAAAAAAAATTTCTTTTTTTAAAATTAAACTTCATATTGTTTTATAAATTACAATGATGATAAGCCAGACAGTGATTGCTCAGTGCTAGCATTTTCAAACTGCATTAGAATTCATTTGCTTGACTCATGAGGTGCTGATGCCTGTTAACAAGACAGTTCACCCAACACAGTCACTCCAAAATCTTTGCAGAACTGGTTCAGGATCTTGTTTTCCTTTGTGACCCTTATAGCTGCATGTCTGTCACAGGGCTGGCTATTGGTTAACTTTCAATTCCTGGCAAGACATTAGAACAATTTGCTAAGCTGTGAACCTCAAATCACCTGAAGTGTTACACAGATCAAAATTTGGTGAATTTAAAACCACAAATCAGAGTAATCTCTTTATGAATGTAATCCGCTCATTCAATAGGGGTGAAAAAAGAAGCACACTTCATAAGTCACTTCAATATGAAGAAAGGTCCTTCATATTGTTTCTTCTCAACAAAGAAATGATTAACGGTGAATAAAAATATCATTAATCAAATGAAGTTACCATAATGTTACTGCACAAATGTGATTATAATACTATAGAAGAACAGACTATAAGAGTAGATTTTAGTCACTTTTTGTCATTGTGGGAAGACTTTTGGGTGAGATCACAAGCAACTGTGTTCTAGGCCTCAGTTCTGATTTGCAGCGCTGCTGGGATTTGATGCACTCTATTCACCCATAGGTTTGGGATTTGGTGGCCTGGACATAAGGAAAAATTTGAGAAAGCATATGTCTATGGCCATTACCCAGTCTGCTGGCAAAGAGTGGAAGGAGAAAGAGATTAAAGAATCTAGGGGTGTTCCCTCTTCTTGATGTAGTTGCACTGGACAAACATGCTCTGACATGGCCTGAGCCATATTTCTACCTCACCTTGTTCCTGCTAATTCTGAGCCTTATTGTCTTGATTTCATTTTCTGGCCTTTAACTGTCCCCATGGATCTGCCTGATGTTCAGGGCTTAGGCTGCTGATAGTGCCCACAGCTACCTTGCTCCTAAATAAGGAGTTGGAACAGGTCCTGGCTGTGACTGCGCTGACTCCCCATGAGGAGCTCCTGGCCCCAGGGAGCAGCCAACCTGCATGGCACCCAGCATGACAAATTAATTATTAGCTTGAGTAATCAAACACAAAAATACTCTTAAAAAAATTGCATTGCTGCAACATATAGAAGGTTTTAGAGATTTGTATTGGAAATAAAAGTGATCACCACAAGGAGAGAGGTGCTCTGATTTTAGTAAGATGAGGCTCAGCAACGACTTTTCAAAAGGAAGGATGCAGAAAAATAGAAAGTAAAAGAACTAAAATTGGATTGACAACAGTACTAGCAAAAAACATTTTGAAATTATGCTGTAACACAGTAAGTCATCCAGTCATTGTACTGCAAAACAGGCAATTCTCATTCTGAGATGTATTAGCAGAAACGCTGCATATGAAGCAAGAGAAGAAATTCATTATTATACTTCGACAAGAATGGGAGAGCCTCAGAGTATTTTTTTTCTGCTTTGGGTACCTAACATTAAAATCATGTAGTCAGTTTGGGTAGGATTTGAAAGAAAAATAAAGGATATTAGAATTTTTTGAAAGCATTAACTGTAGAAGTGAGCACAGTCTCCCTGATTTTGTATTTTAGATGTTTACGACTGTCAGTTCCAGGAAACATCCAGTTATTTCCTGTATGTAGCATGTAAGTACAGGGAAGAACAGTACACTATTAGTTTAATCTGAAGGAAAAAAACTGCTCTCTGTCTAGTATTAAAAATATCATCTCAAATTTGAGTATGGTACAAGACAGCAAAATACTATAGAGAAAACTTTAGAATGTGCTGCACTCTGTGGTCTTTTGAAATATCTCCCAGACCACAGTTTCCAGTGTATGGTAGATATGGCCTTTATCTGATTTTTTTTTCTTGTGCTTGCAGGTGGCAGTTGAGGAAGCACACCATGTGCCCAAATTTTGGGCTGGGCTCCCCAGTACAATATCTGGGCTCCCCAGTACAAAAAAAGACAGGGAAAGAGTCCAGCAGAGGGCCACTAATATGGTGAAGGGCCTGGAGCATCTCCCCTATGAGGACAGACTTAGGGAACTGGGTCTGTTTAGCCTTGAGAAAAGAAGGCTGAGAGGGGGCTTGATCCAGGTTTATAAATACCTGAGGTGTGGGAGCCATAGTGGTGAGGCTGGTCTCTTTTCAGTAGTGTGTGGGGATAGGACTAGGGGTAATGGGATGAAACTTCAGCATAGGAAGTTCCGCACGAATGTGTGGAAGAACTTCTTTACAGTGAGGGTGACGGAGCACTGGAACAGGCTGCCCAGGGAGGTGGTGGAGTCTTCTTTTCTGGAGATATTCATGACCCACCTGGACGCCTACCTGTGTGACATGGTGTAGGAAGTCTGCTTTGGCAGGGGGGTTGGACTTGATCTCTAGAGGTCCCTTCCAACCCCTACAATTCTGTGATTCTGTGATTGTGTATGCATTCTTTCATACTACACTGACATTAATAGCAATTCTGCACTTTAAGGAGAGCAGAGCACTGGAGATTCATTAGTAGAAACCTTATGATGGAATTTTGTTTCTTAATGAATGCACAGCTCAAGTGCACAGGAGCAAGGTTATCCATACTCATAGCATACTAAGCCCAGTGAAGTCTTCTCTAGGTATTGCAACTTATGTATCAGTACACACCTTTATTAGGCACTTGCTGAATGAACTGAACCACCCCAATCATAACTTGGAAATGTAATAATTAAAAATTCAGAAATATTTTATAGAGCCTGGAGATACATTCTGTCTGCTGAGTACGCTAAAGGTAGCTTAATTTGTGGCTGAAGCTTGTGGTTACAGCTTCATAAAAAATGGCCTGTAGTTTTATTACAGTGATCATCCTTGATTTTGTTTGTGACTACAGGTAGAAAAAAATGCTATACAGCTTAAGAGAATGTTATCATCTGCATAGGTTTTTGCAGAATTGTATAGGCTGGCTTGAAGCTCTGTAGGAAACTTGTTCTGTTTATTCTAAATTGTCTTAGTGCAACAGAGATACACTCCTGCTGTGGTATTCCTGCTATATAGAAAGGTTATTTATCCATATTTAGTACTATGAATATCTACACTGAAAACATTCATGTACAGCCAGAAACAACTTGAAATTAAATCATGAAGTAAAAATATATTTATATGTGTATTATTGATAAAGGAAGATAGAATAAGAATCTAGAGACAGAGAGCAGCAAAAGAGTAAGCGTTCTTCATATATTGTATTTCAGTTTTTTCATTTAGCCACATATGGGCTAAACAAGTGAAATTCAGAGGTATTTCACTGTTTACCAGGTTATTAATACCTCCTCCATTTTTCATCTGACTTTTTATTTCTTGATCAGCATATCAAAAAAGTATTTTTAATTACTGTTTTATCGAGTATTTTTATTAAATCAGATTGGTACTGAAATGGTTTCAGTTTAATTTTAAAGCCAATAAACACCTTTGTGTGTTTCAGTGCTTCATACTGAAGCCAAATTTAAATGTTAAGCAGTAAAATAAGAGAAGTGACTGAAATAATAAGATAATACTGAAAACTTATTTTATTTAAATTATGGCAAAGCAGAATTTTGTTAATATTACTGATGTCTACAATAATGTTCAGATCATTGCTCTGCTGCAAGAAAAAATATGATTCTACAGTCAGTTTTGTAAATACTTCTGCCATCTAAACTCAAAACAAAAGAAACCAAAAAACATTAGATGGCACTGTTCACATGACAGCACCTTTGCAGTGCTGCAACACAGCTGGATGCTTTAAGGTTTCCAGTGCAGGGCCACAGAGATGATTAAGGACCTGCAGAATCTCTTGTAGAAGGAAAGGCTGAGTAATCTGGGTCTGTTAAGCCTGGGGAATAGAAGATTGAGAGGGGAGCTAATAAATGTTTATAAATACCAAAAGGGAGTTGGGAAGGCCAGGCCCTTCTTGGAGGTGTGCAGCAACAGGACAAGGAGTAATGGCCTAAAACTACAGTATGCGGAAGATCCTCTTTACAGTAAGGATGATGGAGTGCTGGAACAGGAGGCTCAGAGAAGCTGTGGAGTGTCCATTCATGGAGATAATAAAGAACTGTCTGGATGCTTACCTGTGTGACCTACTGTAGGGTAACTTCTTTAGCAGGGGGGATAGAGTCAATGACCTGTTGAGGTCCTTTCCAACCCTTGCAATTCTGTGATATTGTGTTGTGTCTTTCTATAAAATTGTTTCTTTTTTATTTGAAATATTGTGGTTTTATCTTCTTTTTTTTTTTTTTTCTTCTTCTTCTTCTTTTTTTTTCTTTTTTTTTTTTTTTTCTTTTTTGCCCCTAAGGGCTAAAAGAAACTACACACACACAAACAACAAAACAACCCAAAACAAGCAAACAAACAAACCAACACACTCTAAGGGCCATTCTTTGGAGGACTGCAGAACTGCTACAGAGATGCAGCGCAGCATTGCTTTAGCTCCCCTTCATTTAAGAAAACAGGGCAAAGCCAGGCAGACTCACAAGCAGTACAGATGTCTAATGAGGCATACGTATCACCAAATCTTCTGATTCTTTTTGTTTTATACAAATTGTAAAGCCCAAAGATTTTATAGCTCTGATATCAGGATTTAGTGTCTTCACTGACAGGATATTACAGTAGAGCCAGGTAAGGAATAAGGATACTGAAAGGTAGAATCTACTAGATAGAGAAGTCTCCTCTAAATTGGTGGATTAGCTTTTGTATTTCACTCAGATTGTAAGAAGGGACCAGATTGTCCACTGATACAGAATAAACATGGTTTTTTTTTGGAAGAAAATGAGTATTCACTGTGGTGATCAAAAGGAAATAATATAAAATGACAGCATTTTGTAACACTGAAGAAACAAATTCTCTAAAGTCAGGAAATAATGTAGTACATTTCAAAACATAAACTTCTAGAAAAGCTGAGCACTATATATGCCAAAGATTCTGTTAAACATGATAACAGCCTGAATTATAAATGAGGGCTAGTCCAAAAGTAATGCATCCTATTTTATTACATTGACCCATGACATCAGAGGGAGAAGTTGATAGTATGGCAGTAGGGGTTGAACCTCCTCACCAATTACATGGTGCTGCCATGTGACAGATGGCAGCAGAGAGACATTCTGTTAGAATGGCATGGAAGTACATATGAAGAAGTGTTACATGAATTCCTCCATGTAGAGAAAATAGCACCCACTGACAGTCACTGATACTTGCTAAACGTTTCTGGAGACAAATAGTAGATATGAGCACAGTGAAGTGGTGGGTGGTGATCTCCAGCAGTGGCAACAGCAACACAAAAGTGAAACCATGAATATTTTTACAAGCATGCATGCATGCTGTTGTTCACTGCTGGCCAAAAAAAAAAAAAATAAAAGGCATAACTAATGGTGGAGAATAGATTGAAAAATAGCCTTTTGTAGCTGAGAAATTGCTCTACCAAAAAGTGTTATTTTACTCTTAGTGTCTGCTGTAGTTTCCACGGAAATATGGAGGCATTACTTTCAGAGCAAACCTATGTAGCAGAAAATTGATAGTTGCACTGTATAACCAATTTTGCTTTGCTTTAAAAAGTTTGAGTGTTTCAATGGAGTCACAAGTATTCTTCTGTATAAATGATGTCCACATTGCTTATGTCTCAGTCTTGGAACTCTTTATCTTGGAATTCTCAGAATTCCTGAAGATAATGAAGAAAGAAAATGGACTTCTGTTTAGTTGACACATTTTGAATACCGAGGTTAAGATAAGATAAATCAGGTTTTAGAAGTCTCTATTTCTGTTCTTTTAATTTGAAGGTAATATAGATCATTAAAACAAATGTAGACATTTATATTGTTTATATATTTACATTTTGCAAAGCCCACCTTTTATGTCTTAATGAAAAGGTTAAATTTTGTAATTTAATTTTTGTCACTTTATGAAGAGAAAGACAATCTACTTCATTATTTGCATTAACATTCTTCTATTTAGTCTTTGGGAAAAAAGGTAGAAAGGATGGTGAATGAAAAAAAGTAAAAATGAAAGTTCTGACTTAGAATCACAGAATCGCAAGGTTGGAAAAGACTTCTTTGACCATGCAGTCCAACTGTCCATCAGTATTTCCCACTAAAACACATTCCTTATTACAACATATGTTTCTTGAACACCTCCCGGTGATTCTACCACCTCCCTGGGCAGCCTGGCGCAGCACCTGACATATATCCCATGTATCTGTCTTACAATTAAACATATCACATTCTGAAAATGCTTTGTTCTCTTTTCAGGTAAAATGATCACACACGGTGATTGACTGAGACAAAAGTTTTACTTTAAAATTTTTATTTGAGAAGAGATTGCTTGTACCTTATTAATTGTGTGTCCTGTCTTATTCTAAGGCCAATTTCACTTTCATGATTCTTTTTTTTTGCATCAGTGAAAACATATTTTGTTTTTAAAAAGGAGAGATAGTCTATAACCTGCTGAAAAAATATTACAAATGTGTTTTTCAGGTGCAATTATCAATTTCCATATACATGCAGATGTCTCATATGTGACTCTAATCAAACTTTTTTATGCATGAGCCCATGTAGTATGGCCCATTCACATTGATTTTGGAAAAAAAAAACCAAAACAGGTTTGTGATGATGGCCTTCTTTGAAGCTGTCACATTTTGGAGAGCAAAGATAAAAAAAAAGCTGGAAACCTATCTCTCTCACTCCCTTGGGTGTCCCTCCTTCTGTTTATTCCTGTATGCCAAAGAGGTCCCAGGGCATTAGAGCTCCAAAATACACAGTTTAGCCTCTAGCACTCACTCCATATTCAAACTTGTATTTCCACTTTGTTTTCTATACAGAGTTCTGATTGGTCACAAAGGTAAATTATGTTCTTAATCTTTTCTAAAGCAGAATTTTAAAAGGAAAGGAACATCATTAGTGAGTTTAGGTAGAATATATTACCATTTTTAAAATTCTCATTTTTATTCATACTGCCTCTCCTGAATTAAATTATTATTAGCATCAATTCCTTTGCATTACACTTAAGAAAACAAAATTTGCATATTAAGACTTAGTTTCCAGCCACAAAGCAAGATTTTCATTTAGTTGATGAAACACTTTGAAATGTATTTTAAAAAGAACTCCCTTTGCCTCCATGAATTTTCTTTTCCAGAGGAACATAATTTTTATTTTTTTTTTTTTAAGAAGTTCAACATAAGAAGTAAAACTCTTCAGGATTTCCAGCAAATCAATAGGATTTTTCAACTAGCTTTTTGACTAACTGCCATTTAATAATCTATACTATTACTGTTTACCAGCTCTGACTTTACTAGTCTACTGTAGGCTTACTCTTTCTAAAAGATCAGGTTAGTTGGTGTAGTGGACTGTCACTCATAAGTGTTTTTCACTGGTTGTTACACAGCTAACAGAAAATTTAACTCTGGTTTATGAGAAATAAACCTAAGTTCAAACATAGTTACGTAGCTATATCCATAGTTTGTTAAGCTTAATAAAAGACCTTTCTAAATTCTCATCATACTTAGTATTTTCTTATGCATTGTTTTATACATACTGTTACACAGATTTCTTGACAGTAATGAATCTACTTATTACCCTAATAATTCGGGAATAATTTTGATCATTCTAACTCTTCCTTACTGTAATATGTTAAGTATCATAAAATACGATATCTTCCTTAAATGTTGTCACATAAGATCCAGAAAAACAAAATATTCTAATACATTTAATATAGAAAAAAATATAACTATATAACAAAGCAAGATGATTTTATTCACTTTCACTAAGAATGTGTTGCCCCAAAGCTACTGATGTTGAAAAGCAGAAATTTATTTGATCTTGAGACAGTTTTTGTCTAGGAAGGCAGGCAGGACCAGTCTCACTAACATGAGAACTAAAAGACCCAATGATCAAATGATAGTATATAAAGAACAAAATATATTTTCCATTTTCAGTGCAGAAGAGGCTTGACACTCTTGCACTTTCAGTTTCTAAAGCTATGCTGAAGCAAAGTGTTTGACCTCTCCAGAACTGGTCTAATCACAGGAAAGCCTGAATGTGTTCAATAAGATATTGCAAGTGAGGATGCTCAGTATCAGGAAATGACACACCCACAACTTCAGTTAAAACACTCAGAGCTTTCATTTTTTTAAAATATTGGTAATAGCAAACTTGCTGCTGTGATAACCGTGGATATTGTTCTCAGTGCTGTTCTTTCAGACATGTAAAGTAGCACAGACCCACTTTGCAATCTCACACTGGAGATAATTAGATAAATGCTAAGGAGACAATGGACAGTAGATTTTTATAATGAGGATGGATATTACAATGAACTTCCAAGGAAATGAAATAAAAAAGACAGTTTACTAATAGTACAATTAAGAAGGCGAAAACCAGCAGTTTACAAATAAGGAAAGCTCAAAGCTGTATCTATTGCTTATGGACTTAAGATCTGTGAGTCTCTATTTACTCAGCTCTGGTAATTTGTTTAAGGACCTTTGAAATATTCCTATAAATGGAATTAATATTAAATTACCACAGGAAAAAAACAAACAAAACCTCTTTCAAAGTATAAACACAGATTCAAATTGTCCATATTTGAACTGTCTTTGCCACTTCTTCTTTCTGTAAAATGAAATGCATTCCCATTCCATGTGTCCTCTAGTTTTGAAGAATTTCTCCAAATTAGTACTAAAAAAACCCAGCTGTGTAAGGTGTATGGGCTGTCTTGCAAATCAGCATAACCTGCTTCTTTGCATAAACTTCTTTCTAATAAGGAAAATGATAAGACTCCTGTCAATCTCAACATATTTGCATATGACCTCTATAGTCTTTGAAAATCATGGCATTTATCTGTTCCTGTGAATCTGAAAGTGTTCCAGCTTCTCTGTACACTAAAAAAAACACAATGAGTCAGAGAACCCAAGCCTCCTTAAGAAAAACTGCAGAAATAAGGAAAAGTAGTGAAGTCAAATGCACTTTCCATGTTCTATACCTCTATCTTCATTAGGTACAAGTAACTAGGACAAGTAATTAATACCAAATTTAAGATGTGATCATGCTTCATTCTGAAAAGGATGTACTATTTAGCAGCTATTTTGTTGCACTGTTCAGGAAGGATCTCAGATTATCTGAAAAAGATATAAAGTAGATACCATTTTATTAGTTCATGAATCTTAAAAGAGTTCATATAAAAACTTGTTTTAGTGAAATATTTGGTGAAATTTTTTCATTCTCCTTGCACCCCATGTGACTATCATCACTTCAGGACTTTCAAGTGACATAAAAATTCACGTTTCTCTTTTACCATCAGCTGGATTTCTTTTAGTCCTAGCAGGAGATTAAAGAAGGTATTCAGGGTTTAAATGGGTTGAGGAATAAAGTTCATCAGAACAGGTGAAGGTGATGATCTCTGGTGAGGTTCATCTGTGTTTTCTCAGAAATCCTTCTCTGGATGATTTCTGCCTTCTGTGATGTATTTTTTTTTTCTTTTCTTTTCTTTTCTTTTTCTTTTTTTCTTTTATTATTTTCTCAGATAACTTGTGACATTCCATCAGTGAGTAATTTCTTTTGTGGAAGAAAATGACTGGCATACCACAGGATGTTTTATCTCAGCTGGATTAATTCTAATACTGTAAGTACTTAATTCCCCTACCTATGTTTTGAACAGTCATTAAAGTAAGAGAAGTAGGTTAAAGGTTATTGATTCAATTTTCAGTTGAAAACTCTCTAGAGTAGTAGCTGTATTTGTTTTGAATTTGACTGTTTCTGACACAACAAACTCCTTCTTCTATAACTCCCCAGGAGAGATTTTAGATTCTGCAGCAGCACAAATAATTCACTATGTACTCAGTAGCATGGACAACAGAAAGCTTATACAATCACAAAAGCACTGACTGCTTCTTTTTCTTTTTTTCTTCTTCTCCTGGAGAACTTAGCGTCTACAGATTCTGACAAATCTGTATTCATGTGTGTATGTCCCTGGATACTGAGAGAATGTGCAAATTCCTAATAGGAAACAGGGCAACATTTATTTTGTTTGGTATGATAAAAGCTTTCCTTTTTTTTCCCCCTCCCCCTGAAGGTGTTGAATGTTAATCTTCCATGTTATTCAAGCTGAGCTTGTGGGACTTGGAAAATCAGGCCCCAAACTCTTTATGCTATCAGGATACACTGGAGCTCTTTACCTGAGTTATTTTTATTATTATTGGTAGTAGGATACTCTAATAGTAGGTAGTATTGGTAGTAGGATACTCTAGTTAAGTTGAACTGTAGAGAGGTTACGTATCTGTAACACTCTACAATTTCATGTCTACTTGTAAAGTAGTAGTAATGATTACCTAATAGCTTATTACTGGCCTTTTCAGCACTAACTGTTTCTTAAATTTCTCTAAATTATTTTTGGGATGTCTTTGCAGCCTGAAAGAAATTGTGTTATTTCAAATAGATAAACAGATTCATAGATGTTTGACTTTGTGAGTGTCACAAATCCCTTGCTATCAACTCAAATCTCTGAACTTCATCACAGAGGTAGATTTTTAACATCTCAATACTTTCTGGGTTATTTTACATTTAAAAAATAGTTAAAGATGCAGATTTTAGAAGGCAAATGATTTTGGCTGGGATAACTTTCTTCTGGAGGCTTGCATGATGCCTTACTTTGGATTTCTAATGAAAATAGATTCCAACTTCTCGATAAAATACAATTTCTATGAGAAGGACCCTGTAAACTCTACATGTCATAGGCTGAAATGTATGTGGAAGAGAATTACAGAATTACACCAAAAAATGTACACTTTGAAATCAAATCCAAGGTTTAGTATTACAGGGTTTCTGATAGTACAACTAGTTAAATGATCATAAGCTTTTCTGCATTATCTTTAAAGCTTGATTGACGTTTTATACATTTTGTTCTATTTTGCCCTACTCACTGTTCAATAAATCAAAAAGACAGTTGAAACAAAACAACAGAAACCAGGAGTAACTACTGAAGTCAGTTGTAACTTTGGAAAAATACAGAATACATTTTATCTTAATTTTAGTTCAAATTTGATAATAGTATATGACAAAAGCTCTGTTAGAGATTGCAGGAGTAAACAAATTGTTTTACACTTCTTAAACAGACTCTGGCAAATAACATAAGTAGCTCTCTTCAGTTTCAGAATGAATGTTCATACTGCAGAAATCATTCAGTAATGATGCTCTGCTGCTACACTGAGCCATCTATCATGCAAATTAGAATCTTTCCACAATCCAAACATAACTGAATGCCTCTAGAGTTGCAAGTAACCACTCACAAGTTGGACTAGATCAGAACTTATTTTAAATTACACTGGAAACTGCAGTGACTCTAAGGTGATTTATCAGTAAGGCATCTGTTTACTTTGTGCATGCCTTCTTCATGGTTATTAATCCTTCAAGGTGTGGAGCATTTCCAATTACAGAAACATACCTTCAAGTAGCTTGAGACAGCAATTTATACATTTGAATCAACAGTGGTTGCTAATTCACAGAGGAATAAAAAAACCCAAATGATTAGAGAATCTGAAAAACCTAATATTTATTACAAGTACTTCCTATTTTTATGAATAATCTTTGGAGAAATGTGATCTTACATTGAGTATTACTGATTGAAGGCTGAATAACCTTTTTCATTCCAGAAAATGAATATAACAAGTACATGCATGTAAGGGTGGATAATATAAAGATGTTAACCAAGATGGTGGTATATTTTCAAAAGTTATTAGCAAAGGAAAACTCACCAATGTCAACACCTTGACCAGAAAGCTGAGGCAGTCTCCACTGAGGAGCAGCCTCCAAGAGATACTACCTCAGTGCTGGTCAGCCCTAAAATGAGGTCTCAGAGGAGGTGGAGTTGGAGTCCACCCTTCCGGGAGCACAGCTAGATTACTCTCACCTGTGCTCCCGCAGCTGACCCAACACTTGCCTCAGCTGATTAATCAGAGGTTCAAGCTGTGATTTCCCATACAACATGCAATGCATAATCAAGACAAGGGAAAGAGCTGAAATAGCAATAAAAGCTATTGCTCAAAACCATATCTAGTAAATGCTAATTTAATCTTGCCATCTGCTTAGCTGAAGTCATGTAACTGAGCACTGTAAATGTCTTAACATAGACATTTTGTAAGAAGACTAGTGTGATTGTGGAGAAAAGATGTAAATGAAAGTATTCTTCACACTTGTTTTTTTTCCCACATTTACTCAAATTTGTTGAATCAGAACTTGAGTATGGAAAACAAAATATACAAGATAGATAATTCAATTGTTCAATTTTTTCTGATGGTTTTGCCTGTTTTATTTGTTGACAATGCTTTAGATTTCAATCATCATATTTAAAATCAATTAAAAACAGAAATCAGCAAAGGCTTCCTTACATAGCCATCTTTTCCAGCAATCTTTCTTGAGATGCGGTACCTTAGTAGGGGAAAGAACACTGATTAGAAAACCAAAACCATAAAAAAAAGAAATCAACAAAATCCCCACAAACCCCGAAATGAAAAAGTAAATCCACTAGTTAAATCTTGTTTCAGTAAACCACTCCTTGGAATGACTGAAAACATAATGGTTTGCTAAAATTTGTAATATGGACTCCAAAGTTTGGAGAAGCAGTAAAAGTTTCACTAGGGCAGTAGGCAGTAAGCCGAGTCAGTTCCAACCTTAGATTCATGGGAATGCTTCTTTCTGATGAAGGTGATAGCAGCCAAAGTTAATTGAGTTACTACCTTGGATCTCTCATCAGAGTAGAGACAGAAGTGGTTATATCTGGCCTTCAAAATGTAGTAAATGAACTTTGCATGTTACAATGCAGTCTATTTGTGCAGTTCATATAATCAATTTGATTATTTGGCCTTTATTCTTATATATAAGGGAAAAATCTTCTACAGTAAGGGTGGTAAGGTACTAGAACAGGTTGCCCAAGTGATGTGGTGGATGCCCCATCCCTGGAGACTTTCAAGGTGAGGCTGGATCAGGCCTAGGCCACCTGATCTGTGTTTGGTATCCCTCTTCATTTCTGAGGAGCTGGACGTATATGGCCTTCAGCGGTCCTTTCCAACTCTAAGGGTTCTACGACTCTAAATCCCTAATGAAATTATTTCAAT
The DNA here is from genome assembly GCF_054131305.1 of Coturnix japonica. Lineage (NCBI taxonomy): Eukaryota > Metazoa > Chordata > Aves > Galliformes > Phasianidae > Coturnix > Coturnix japonica. The sequence continues at coordinate 136,207,437 of NC_140663.1, forward strand.
GAACTGGAGTTAATGTCCAGAGGTTTCAGATACCACAAATGCGCACTGAATTTACAATCTGTGCCTAGTGCTCCCATACTGATTTTGTTTATTCTATTTTATTCTTGTCCTTGTTTGGTCAGGGTGAATGCTTAGTAGTTAAACATTTTATTAAAACAAACAAACAAACAAAAACCCCAAAACCACAAAAAGAAAAGAAAACAAAACAAACACACGCCCTATTTCTGTGTAAATGTCATCAACTTAATGGTGACTACTCAATATATAAAAGAAAACAGCAGTGGTAAACAAATTGTGCAGAAAAGATCATGCCTGCTTCCTTCTAGTTCTGTGTCATAATACATAACTTTGTGATATACCTACAAGCAACAGAATTTGTAATGCATTCTGCTCTCTTTAGAAAGCAGCAGCTTTCTCTCACTAGGTCTGGAAATTTCCTTTTAAATAATAGGGAATTTCTTGCAGGAAAGTAAACAGTGACCTTTTATTTATTTGATAGATGAGTTTATAAAAGCTGTTTAGTCCTGGGAGACGTGGCATTGACAAGCTCTCACGAATCTGAACTGGACAAAAATTTCACTAAGCAGTTTTTTTGTTTTTTTGTTTTTTTAATCTATAAACATGGAATGCACTGAAAGGCTGAACTCTGCAGAACCCCAAACCATTTCAATCTTTTCTTCCATGACTAACAGCATTTTAGTTATACACATTAACCCCTCTGATTATATATTTGGGGATCATATTTAGCTTTTATTTTGCTTCATCCTTCATAGAAACAGTACAAGCTCTGTTGAGGTAAAAATACAATAAAGCATGTATTCTTGTTAAAACTGCATATGAAAAGTACTTTTAACTTAATTTCTGTATTCATAATTGAAATGTATTGAAAACAAATGAAATCAAAATAAAAAAACATAATTTTGCCTGACTTGATTTTCACTTATTTCCATTGTATACATTTTCACACAGAACTTTCTGTCTTGCACCAATATAAATGAACTCCTTCAAAATATATAACTGAGAATTTAAATCAGACAGCTCCAGGAGTAGAAACTAATTTATATGTACTTCTTCAGATCTTCGTTTCAAAAATGAAATTTCTTAACATGCAGTTGCAATAAATGAAGATTGTATATGTGCTATACTTATACATATTTATTGTGTTGATATGTTTATCTTAATAGTATTCTGTATATACAGATCTAGAAATCACAGCACGTCTAGGTTTATTTACAGGTCACACCCACAGGCTGAAGATACAGCTGGACCATGTAACCTCCTTTTTGGTCATTACAAAGCCAGTAGTTTCTGTACTCTCCCTCAAAGGGACAGCATACATTTTATTATTTGTTCTCAACTGTGATTTTATTATCCTGATAATATTTTCAAGGCAGCATCTTTCTAGTAAGTGATAGATTAAGATTAAATTATGTTTTCAGGCAACGTGCTAGTTATTTTCTTCTCTTTCTGCTATAGTTTGGTGACTACAGTTTATGTCATTGGAATAAATACTGCAGCTTAAAAAACTGTGGGGATCTGAATTCATTTCTGATATTAACAAACCTTTCAGTAGAAATTTACTTTTTGTAATAAAGGTGTTGAATATCAAGTAATCCCCCCCCCCCAAAATTTTTTTTCTTTAGAGATCTCTCCTTGTTATGTTCCTTTTCATATTAAATAAAACCAAGGAAGTCTATAATCTCTTAACAGCTTTCCTGGAAATGTACACATATTACATGCAACAAAGACTGAGGTTTATTACATAATAAAATGAGATTTGTTTTGCAGTTCTATGTAAGATTGAAGACATTACACATTATATATAGAACTTCATGAGTTTAACATAGCTGATTGTCTTTTAAAAACATATAAACTTTCTGGTCTTATTGTTGTCCTTATTTAGAAAGACCATAAGTGTTCCCGGTCATTATTGAATTTCTTTATAGATCTCTATGCTATCTCTGTAGATAAAGCCATAGCATCTGAATCGTAGAAAAATGTACTGGCTTACTTTTCAACTCCACTAGTTCCTAACCTTTCATGAGCACTTAATGCCTCACATAGAAGGAAATGGTCATGCCATAGAATCCTGTGGACCATGAAGGGTAATTGGATAACATCTTTTGAAAGATTTACAAGCCTGCCAAGGATTTTGCCAGCTTTAGAACTCACTGAGTCAGTGTGAAGGGATCTGAACTATTCTGACATAAATGTTCAAAGAGAGACTTTTCCTGTGAAAGTATAATTTAGAGCCTGTAATAAAAGTGTACTGAAAAACACCATGAGGAAGAAAACAACCATAAATTGAAGACCTTAGTGTTACATTATGGAATGCTTCTGTGGCATGTCTTCCAGTCCTACATCATATCATTGTTTCCTAAAACTTTTTTTTTTTTTTTTTTGAGTTACAATGGAAGCTTATCAATAAAAGCTCAATAGGGAAGCTACTCTTCTTATTCACAAGCATATATTGTATAATTCCAGAAGTTAGAAATAAGGACAAGAATCATGAAGACAATTAAGCAGTTTATGTACAAAATATGGGTTCTCAAAATTGTTGCTTAACATGTATTCCATTAATTCCACCTTGAATAACTAATATGCACCTAGTAGTAAAAATTTTTGTGTTCTCTTTCTATTGCTGTGCAGTTCAGCACTGACCAGGGCAGTATCCTGATGCTGGGATAACAGGCTCAGTAGTGGTGGAATGTAGGCCATAATTTACTTTTGCATAGAGGGATGTCTAGTACTTCAGGGGTGAAAGCAGAGCCCTGTCATTTGCAATGGATTGATCCAGACTGTCTTGGAACTGGATGAAGGTCCTAAGCATCTACAGTATCTGAATAGCATCACCTTCTGGGGCAGCAGAGCAGAGGAAGTATTTGCTAAAGGAAAGATGATAATATACAGTACAATAGAATCATAGAATATGCTAGATTGGAAGGCACCCACAAAGAGTACTGAGTCAAACTCCTGGCTCCACACAGGAACACATAAAAATTAAGCCATATATCTGAGAGCACTGTCAAAATGCTTCTTGAACTCTGTCAGGCTTTGAACTGTGAAGAATTCCCTGGAGAACCTGTTCCGGTGCCTGATCACCATCTCAAAATAATCTTTTCCTCATATTGAAAATAACCCTCCCCCCTGTTGCAGCTTCATGTTGTTTACTTGGATCCTACCACCAGCCACCCGAGAAAAGTGATCAGCACCTGCCCCTCTGCTTTGTTTATGAGGTAGATACAGGCTGTCATGAGGCCTCCCCTCAGTCTCTTCTTCTCTGAGCTGAACAAAAAAAAGTGAACTCAGCTGCTCCTTGTGTCTACCTATCCAGACACTTCACTGTCTTTTTTGCCTTTCTTTGGGTTCTTTCTAACAGTTTTCTTTTTCTTATATTGTGGTATCCCAACCAAGCTCTTCTGATAGTTGATTTTTCTGATAAAATAAAGCAAGTTCAAATGGCAGTGGAAATTACGACATCTAGCTGGCTTACATATTGCTGAATGAGAGACTGACTCATGGATGGTGACAAATGACCAATGGGAGTTATAGTAATGGACATGAGGAGAGTAGTGACAAACCCTTTGGTCTGATGCAGTAGGGAAAATTATTGCTGCCCAGGTAGAGAACATGATTATAAAAGTACAACATGATTATAAAAGTACATCACATAGATGTTGCATGCCTACTCATGCATTTGAAGAACATTAAAACAACCAGTTGGAGGATCACACCGCTAGAATTGAAATGGATTGACTAGACCTGGACTGGTCACAGAGGGGTAACTTGGTGGGCCCATGACTCCTCAGGCCATCAAAAAAAAGTTGCAACATATGGATGGACAGATTTAAAGCCTCTCTTGTATGGAGGACAATGGCTGAAATATCAGTGTGAAGAGGCGAGGCAGATTGATTATAGTGCACTCCTACAAACATGCTACAGAAAGCACCATGTGCTTACGATGCTGGAAGTAATGACTGAATGATGGTGTTATGACACTGATGGACAAATGGAAGGTGACTGATGTCATTTACCTGGACTTGAGCAAGGCCATTGACATGATTCCCCACCACATCCTTATATCCAAATTGGAGGGATGCTGATTTGATGGGTGTACCACTCAATGTATACGGAAATGGTTGAAAGGCTGCAGAAAAAGAGGGGTGATTAATGGTTCTATATCCAGGTGGAGGCCAGCAACTATCAGTGTCCCCCAAAGGTCTGTCTTGAGGCTGGTGCTCTTTAACATCTTCATCAATGACATCGATGATGGAATCAAGTGCACCCTCTGCAAGTTTGCTGATGATGCCAAGCTGAGTAGTGCAGTTGACACAATGGAATGAAGGAATGCCATTCAGAGGGATCTCAACAGTCTTGAAAGGTGGACCTGGGTGAGTCTAATGAGGTTCAACACAACAAAGCGCAAGGTTTTGCACTTGGGCTGGAGGAATCCCAGGCATATATACAGACTGGAAGGAGCAGAATTTGAGAGTAGCCCTGCAGTGAAGGAGCCAGGGCTCTTGATGGATGGAAAACTTAGCATGAACCAGCAGCGCACTCCTGCAGCTTGGAAAGCCAATGGTATCCTGGGCTTTGTCAGAAGAGGGGTAGCTGGCAGGGAAAGGGAGGTGATTTTCCCTCTCTACACTGCCCTTGTGAGGCCCCATCTGGAGTACTGTGTCCAGGTCTGGAGCTCCTTGGTAGAAGAAAAACAGAGAGCTGTTGGAGAGGGTCCAGAGGAGGTCCACAAAGATGATCAGAGGGCTGGAGCACTTCCCCTATGAAGATAGGCTGAGGAAGCTGGGCTTTTTCAGCCTAGAGAAAAGAAGGCTATGGGGTGACCTAATTGCAGCCTTTCAGTACCTACAAAGAGCCTATAAATAGGAAGATAGTCAACTCTTTACAAGGGTAGATAACAGCAGGACAAGGGGAAATGGTTTTATGTTCAAGGAGGGAAGATTTAGGTTGGATGTTAGGGGGAAGTTCTTTATTATAAGAATGGTAAGGTCCTGGAACAGACTGCCCAGAGAGGTTGTGGACACTCTGTCACTAGAGGTGTTCAAGACAAGGTTGGATAAAGCCATGGGCAGCGTGGTCCAGTATTAAATGTGGAAGTTGTTGGCCCTGCCTGTGACGTGGGGGCTAGAGATTCCTGATCCTTGAGGTCACAGAATCACAGAATTACAGAATCACAGAATTACCCGGGTTGGAAGGGACCTCAAGGATCATGTAGTTCCAACCCCCCTGCCTAGCAGGGCCACCAGGTCCCTTCCAACCCAGACCATTCAGTGATTCTGTGAAAGGAAACATCCCCTGTGCCCTGTGCTACCATACAAAATACAATTCTGTGCCTTGAAAAGTAAGTCTTGTGTTGATGTGGTACCCCAGAAAAAAAAATGCTGAGTAAGACATTAGGACTTGTTTTATTACAACCTTATAGACTGAGGCCAAAAAGCATGGTGCTGAGTGGGTATATCACATCCCTTAACATCCATCAGCCTCTTGTAAAGTCAAACAATATAATGGACTGTTGAAGACTACAGTGGGAGCAATGAGTGCAGGGGCATTCAAACAATGGATGCTCATTTGGAGAAAACTGCCCTGTTAGTCTTTGGGGATCTGCCAGTTGAGCTGGCTGGCCCTGCCCAGTGAAAACTCTTATGTACTATAGAAGTCCCTGTACTACTCATGAAAAAAATACTGGGTAAGATACTCTCAGTTATCCCTGCCTGAGCCAAAGGCAAGTCCATTTGTGAAACTGCTTTGGCTCTAGGACCTGAGTGACTTGGTGGATAATGTAGAAGGATGAGGAAATCCAATGAGTATCTCAGGTGGAGTTGATGTTGAGTAAAAGTAGATAGTGACATGAGTAGTATAAAGTTAATTGCTATATAATGCTGTATGTCATTGCTACTATGTCTGTAATAGCCATAGTTATACTACAATATTGTATTATAGAAAGCTTAACTTTGTAGACACTGTTTTTATGAATTTAAAGTTCTACATTGTGTAAAAGGTTTTAGAAATTTTCTTATTTTTCTGTACCATGGGAGAGGCACCTAAGCTTTAATTCCTGCAAAAAGACTATTTTGCTGAACTTTGATTGCAAGGACTTTATGTATAAAATAGCACTGAAAACTTTGCAGCATGGCTGTCAGACACAGTGTAAACTGCAATGCAAATTGTCTTGATAATTTCTTGGACATCTGTTGTAAACTATTACAAGCAATTTGTTGCTTTAGAAAATACCTATGCGTTTCTACCTATTCTTTAATATTAATTTATTTATTTAATAATATTTATTTAATAATAATTTAATATTCAGGCAGTATAAAAACTGGATTACAAATAGTATGCATGGATTTTAAAGAAGGGTACTAATTATGTTTCCTTTAGGATCTATGAATAAGAAAATTGTGATTTTTGTGCAAAAGCACAAAAGCAGAGTCTCATCTGAGAGCCACAGACACTGCTTTGCACTTCTCAGACACAAAATACCATAATTTTCACTGAAATCCTAGTACTTTTCTTCCATAGGTTTGTATTGGTGACCTTCAGACAATATTTCCCATCTTCCCCTATATCTTCTGACTGTAGGACTTTCAAAGTTTTTATTCTTGTATTCTACTTTATGGTGTGTGCCTATGAGTAGAGATGTTTGGAGACATGTTATGAGCATATAGCAGTGAGTAATAACTTCATGCAGGCTCATCACCATGAAAATTCAAGATTTCAAAATAACATCTATCTATAGTCTCCTGTTTGAGTTTCACTGGTGTGAGTAATGTGCCTCTAGGAAAGCCAAGAATTATCTTCATGTGTATACTGAGTGAAATGTATCCAGAGATAACCACGCCACTGACCTGAAGCACTGAATGAAGGAAGAATCTCCAGGGAAAGTTCAAAGTGTAACAATGAGATACAGGCATGCGGGAATCTCTGTTATACTTCTTCAAAGGGGAAGAAGTACCAGAGAAAACTTCACCAAAATGGCTAGAGAAGCACTGGGAAGAAGCAGTGAATCTATTGAAAAGGAAATCGCAGAATCACAGAATGACCTGGGTTGGAAGGGACCTCAAGGATCATTAAGTTTCAACCCCCCTGCCTGGCAGGGCCACCAAACTTCCACAATTACTAGATCAGGTTGCCCAGGGCCTCCTGGGCCTCCAACCTGGCCTTGAACACCTCCAAGGATGGTGCATCCACAACCTCCCTGGGCAGCCTGTTCCAGGACCTCACCACTCTCCCAGTAAAGAACTTAAAGACCTAAATCTACCCTCTTTCAACTTGAATACATTTCCCCTTGTCCTGGTATTATCAGCCCTTTCGAAGAGTTTACTCCCATTGATTCTATTTATTTGCAAATTTGTACTTTGAAATCATGAAATCAAAATTTTATAGACTAGCTAATACAGCATTTTTTACTCTTTTCCTGATGAGTTTGGAGAAACGTAGGCTTCATTCTGACCAGTATCCTGGCATGTACTTTTAATTCCATGAAAAGCAGTGCAATTGTAGGTGTCAGAATACTGGGATGTAAGTTGGAATCTGACTATAGAGATAGAGACAATTTAGCACATAATTGTTTTTCTGAGATAAGTACAGTATACTGTGAATATATATATACATATAAATACTGAATTAGGATTTGCTCTATAACAGAGAGTCCTTGTTTACACTTGAAAAAAATTAGACAAAATGGCACATGTAAAAGAAGACAGCTAAGCATAATGTACTTGATGTTTTATTTTCTGTGGATAATCCTTCAGAGTGAAGGATTACTGGAGTCAAGTCTGAGAAACATGTCATGAAAATAATTAGAGTTTGACATTTTGCAGGTACTCTGTGACATGATGATTGCTGCCTTAGGAATGTTCCAAAGTGCAATTAAATTTTGTCTCTTACTAACAGATCATAAATCATTATCCACAGTTCAGTAGGATATATTCTGACCATACATTCTAGAGGAATTATTGCAGTTCATCATATTGTGTGGTTTTAGGGAGCCTTAATCCTTAAATAATTGCAGAAGATATAATTTAGTGTGCCTAACGAATTAGGATACTGACATGCTAAATGAATTTCACTGCATTATTTTGCTGTTGCTTAGACATATTTCTGGAGATAAAAATACATTATTCTACACAATATTGTGCAATACAGTCTTTATTTGTAGACTTTGTCTTCTTAAACATTTTAAAATAAATTAACTGTATTTTACATCATAAAAGGTACAACTTTTCTAATCCACAGATCACAGAATACCCTTCTTTAGTGCAGTTCTAATTCCAGGAGGAGTATTTCCTCACTATCATTTATAAAATTATAGTCCTTTTTGCACTATTATATAAAATATGTTCTACACTTTTGAAAAATAATCTAGAGGGGATTTACCTTCTCTGAAAGTGAATTCTGGGATGGAAATCTCATATAATCATTGTTTTTTAAAAATTATTCTAAATATTCATCTTGAATCATGATAGTGGGTGCTTCTGTATGTGCTGCCCTACTGAGAATAGAACGTGAAGTGATCCTAATGCTGCTCTAAAGACAAGCATGACAAATAGAGCAGTGGAGACAACGGTAGAGTGACAGGTTCCTTCCATCACTAATTAGTCCATCACTAATTTCTCTGCAGTATTACCATTATACATAATGAAGACTGTGGTAGAAAAATCAGAGTCATGCCTATCATTCTAAAGTACTACAATGGGCTGACTCTATCTAAAGACTAAACTCATATTCATCTACTTGCCTATTCATGCTCTTCAGCAAGCAGAGTTGTGAGGATATAAGAAAGCTAGTAGGTAAAGACAAAGACAGGGATATCAGTCACCAATTACTACTGTGGGTAAAACAGACTTGACTTGTGAAAAGTCTTTTTTTTATTGGCAATTAAATTAGGTTATAAAATGAAGGAACAAAGACAAACATTTTCTTCTCCTTTATCCCAGATTTAACTTTGCTACTTCATTCTCAACTTCTCTGCCTCCTCCACCCTGAAGTGACAAAGGAGAAATGGATAATGGATGTTGTGGTTCAGCTCCCCTCTCACCAAAATTTTTGCCTGCTTCAGCTTCCTTTGGGGCATATCTACCTGTTTCAGTTTGGGGTCTTCCATGGGCTACAGGGATATACTTTCTCTATTTCAGTTTCCATGGCCTGCAGGGGAATTTCTGCTCTGGTGGCTGAAGTACCTCATCCTTCTCTTATTTCAGTGTCCTCTCTTCTGTTTCTCAATCTTTTTCTTTGTTTTTCTTTCTTCTCCTCAGTGCAGTAATTTTCCCTTTCTTGAATGTTTTATCAGAGAAGCATCACTAACTTGGCTCAATTGTGTTCTTTGATAGATCTGTTTTGGATCCAGCAGTATCCATTGTGGGGGCAGCTCCTGGTCTCTTCTCAGAGCTACTACTCCTGAAACACCCTACAGCCAAACTTTTTCCACCTACACCCAATGTAGTTACAGATATACTGCCTATTCTTTTGACTTGTAATAAGAACTTTTCAAGTACCTCAAAATAATGCAGAAGAGGTAGAAACCAGGTGATCCTGGTTATAATATTAAAGACAAAAATCCCAGAAAAACAAAAACAACAACAAAAAACAACAACAAAAAACAACAACAAAAAAAAAAACTCTTCCGAATTTAGATGTAGTAGATGTGCCCCGGTGGCGCAGTGGTTAAGGAGGCCACCTTGCAACAAATAAGTCATACTTAGCCCTTGCAAATCAGGCAACTAGCACACATCATACAGGTACTACACTGGGTGGCCACAGGCTACTCTTAACTTCTCTTTTTTTCTCCCATACTTTCACACTTCAGGTCCTTAATTTCTCACCCTGTTGCAAAATTTGATCAGACAGACATTAGTCAGAGACTAGAAATCCTAGATTTCACAAAGTAATTTGAACAGTGTAGTCATGTACAGGTGGGGATGATAAAGTCAGTAATGGCCCAGTTGTACCAAAGCTTGTGCTTTGTTAAAAAAAGCAAAGCTATTTAAAATTTGATGTTTCTGGTGTGTCACCTCTTTATGTAACCCTTATGTTATATATTGCTCCAAAAGACAAAGTAATTAGTAGAGAAGTTCAGATGAAGCAGAAGCAAGCAACCTAGGAAGTTATAATAATAAATCATAGAATCTTAGAATAGATTGAGTTGGTGGGGACCTTAAAGATCATCTAATTCCAAGCCCCGTTCTATGCTGGTCTCCCTCCTGTTTATAAGCTCCCTTAAAGTACTGGAAGGCCACAGTGAGTCTTCTCTGAGCTGAACATACCCATCTCCCTCAGCCTGTCTTCATAGGATAGGTGCATATCATTGTCGTGGCCCTCTTTTGGACCCACTTATATATCTTGGTGTCACCCTAATCATATTTCCTAGATTTCTTCAAGACTTCTTACAAGTTCATACTTAAAATGTTAATCTTGTACCTTATAATTTAATATGCTAACCTGTAAGCTTGTAGTTACTAATTATGGTCTTTCTGCTTTAGCAGCTGTTTGTTGAAACCCTTACTACATTCCCTACTTTTGCCGAAGAAGATTGTATATTAATCCACAGTCACACCTGTGCAATTACAGATCTAAATTTTGATGACTACTCACTACACAAGTACACATGGAGCCATCTGTTTTGTCATTATCTAAAGAATGGTCTTTTTCTCATTTATTTTCATCAGTTGATAATTACAAAAAATATTGTGCTTAGTAAATACTGCACTGTCACTCTACTGCATTATGATTTAGTAAGCATAAAGTTCTATCAAAGCACAGAACAGGGTTTATAGTTACAGTAGGTGAGTATTTTTAAAATTTATAATTATATGTTTTGAAATGTGAAGATATCAGTACAGCCTGCAGAGCCTTTAGCTATAACGTATTATGTATATTTTAATATTATTTTTGACCATTATTCAACTAACAAATTTCAGGCACTTTTGATATATTTGCATTTATTTTCTTAATATTTCTGACATATTTGGGCCCATTATTTTTCCTTGTCTTGCAGAATCCTAGTCTTTTAGCCAAAGTAAGTCTGCCGCTGTAAGATTTTGCTATCTCTGCAGATTATGAATTACTCCCAATATTTATGAGTTTTGCCTCATTAACTTTTCATAGTTATATATAGGCATATTCATAGGCATATTTCATAACTAGGAGTTCTATACATTTACCAGAATCTTTGTTTCTTATATATAGCATCCATATTTCTATATCTTTTACCAGTTAAATCATTCTAACTTTCTATCAGTACAAGCATAATTCAGTACTTTTCTAATTGTGATATTTCTTACATATTCAACTGATGAAGGCTGGTGCCTCAGAATGATTCTCCTTATTAGCTAATATTCACTACCCTATTCCCTAGGAAGCAAAATGCCGTTCAGAATAGGTGGTGAGAATGAAACCTTCTAGATCATCCTTGTTATTTGGAAGAGTGATGTGTGATGTAATATATAATGGGCAGGTCTGGGGTTGATGAGAATGAAGTTTAATTCTGAGATGACCAAAAAGATGATCACACCCAAAAAGACATAATATTTACATAAATATAATATTTAAAGTTAATGCAAATGTACTCTTCTGAATGGGAACTGACTCACCTCCTGTGTCTGGAAACCAAGGAGAATAACTGTAGTTCTACTCAGAGCTCAGACATCACTGCCTTATGCATAGTGCATACCACGTTATGTGTGCATGGATTATCTCACAGCACAGTGGAGTTTTTTTGTGGATGTATCAGTGAGATTGTGATGTGACTGTTCCTTGGCTCCTTCCTGCTCCCTGGGGTCTGTAAAATAACAGCTATTCAGGATGCACTAGGAGCTTATTGTTGTTTAAGTCTTCTGGTGAACATGTCTGGAAGTATCTTGTACAGAACTTGACTCATGGCACCTGAATGTAATCTTAACCCCAAAAAATCTGTGATTAAAAAAATCTGACCTCTGTACCATGCATGCTGTCTCAAATATATTCTGATATGAAAGTTCATAGGGATAATAGATGTTGAGGAAAACTAGTCTGATCCTTTGCACTACACAGGTCACACAGGTTAATCTGCGACTCCTTCAAAAAACATAAAATGACGTTGTACTGAGCTCTTACCTGAAACAGTACTCTTTTAAATTAACTATCCCCTCCATGCATTTTTTTCTGCTGAAGTTAAGAGTAGTGATAGAGAAGGATAGGTTATGAAATCAGACCAACAGATTTCATAGTGCTGAGTTAGGAGTGGGGACTAAACAGTTGTGCAATATGAAAATTAAACAAATAAACAAACAAACAAACCCCTAGTTTTTCTGTTATGCTGGCATCCCGTCTTGCATTTTTTCTTTGTTTTCTATTCAACATTCATCATATGTCTTTTAAGAAATTTGACTGCTGCCCTGAACATGTCATTTACTTGAATAGTCATTTACTTGAAATTGCAAAGTTTTGCTTTCTCTTTAGTTTTTAGCATACCAACCCAGTCGCCTGTCAGATACTAAACAATACATAAAATGAATCCTGAACCAATAGAAGCTGAATACTTAGATTACTTATTTTGCTAAAATATAGAAAGTCCAGGTTTGTTTAATAGGCTGTCCAGTTCTTAATATGAGCAAAAAGTGAGTCAGTATAAAAAATGAAGCCTTTAAACCACATACAGAAAGTCATCTATGAGAAGTAAACTAACTGCCAGTTAAAGTGACTCTGAATCCATAACATGAACATTTTGCCTTACTACCTTAGAAGACCTTGAAATCTGGATTATCAATGAAGTTTTAGAACTAACCGTCTTTTCTCAAAGTTAGTTCTCCTTCATTGAACATGTTTGTTAAATTTCTTTTTCACTGGTGGAACACTGTAGTGAACGTGAACTCTCTTTTAATTATGTCTATTTAATTAAGATTTTAATTCTAAGGTCATATATTAATAACACAGCTCATTTATGAGCTACTACTGCAAACCTGATTAACTGTCTCAATCAACACTGATGGATTTCAGGAAACATTCAGAAAATTGGAAAGGAATCACAAGCCAATTTAAAAATCTACACTGTCTTATACTTCTGAATAGCACGTCTGCTGGCCTGAAAGTCACATTTTCTTCAGTGAAAACTTTTTGTAGGAACATTTTTTCTTATTGGCTTTATTGGATGTGTACTTTTAGTTTCACTTCTACAGTTGTGTTCAGTAAATATTTAAAAGTCTGATCCTACTCAATTCTGAAAGAAATCATAGAATCAGAATCATAGAATCACCAAGGTTGGAAAAGACCTAAAAGATCATCCAGTCCAGCTGCTCACCTATTACTAATAGCTCCCAGTAAACCATGTCCCTCAACACAACATCCAGTCTTTCCTTGAACACCCCAAGGGTCAGTGACTCCACTACCTCCCTGGGCAGTCCATTCCAGTGCTTGACTACCCTTTCTGAGAAATGATACCTCCTAATGTCCAGCCTGAATCTCCCCTGTTGTAGCATGAAACCATTCCCTCTGGTCCTGTCACTAATGACACGAGAGAAGAGGCCTAAATGGAGTGATATGTGTCTTTGTTTGTGACACCCATTTAGGAGGATTTTAGGATTGCCTCAGTTTCATAGTAAACTTCTGCCTTATTAACATAACTAAGTAGGTCACAATGAATGTGCAGATACACATCTTTTTCAATCCTCCTTCATAATTTTTTAAAGTTATTATCTAGAAAATGAAAACTAGTACTAGAACTTTCTAGATTTCCTATGAGGAGGGAATAAAAGGAAACAGGTGCAACTTACATGCATCTTATAAAGTAAAAGTGAAACATTATCAAGAAGAATTAAGCAAAATTACAGTATTACTTATACTACTATAAAATTAAATTAATTCTGTTCTTTTGAAGAAAAACAATTTATATTTAATTGAAATGTTTGAAGAGGATTTTTAAATTTTTCCTTTACAGTTTCCTTACTGGAGACATTTATTTTTCATATGTTACCTTGAATAACAGAATTATCAGTCAACTCTCTTACTCTGGAATTTGGCATTGTAAAGAATAACTAAATGGCACAGAAAGCCTCAGCTATTTTTCTATACAATAAATCAGTTCTCTTACTGATGTAAGTCACAGCTGCAGAACTTCAGGAAAATAAAATAATGTGGGAACTCTCACACATCTTTTCCTGTATTCCTTGTATAGCTTCTCTCTTTTTAGGCACTGCAGATACCTTGTTCCTTCTTTTGCTTCTCTAATATTTATTTCTCTTCATATGACATGACATCAAATCTGCTATTAGGAGTAGAATCTTCTTTCTTTTATTCTCACCATATTTTTCTTGTAATCTCTTTGGGAATTTGCCTATCTGCTTCTCTGTGCGTAAGCTTCTGCACAACTTATTAGATTTGTGTTTACGCTCTTCATAAAGCTAAAAATAGAAGTCCAAATTTAGTGTTGATGTTATGGTGTTTTATCTTTAGAAATTTCTATGAAAATGCTGTGGAAAGTTAGACAAGAAACTCACATCAAGGACTAGTATAGTTACATTGCTGCTGTGTGAACTGAAATGGGAGAAAAATAACTATGCTGCTTTCAGTACTCAGCATGGTTAGGCATGCCAGTCTGTTGAATCACTGCAAGCAGGTTTTCTTCCTTTTGAAGTTTCTGAGATATATATGTGTCTGTGAGTATGCCTGGGGAAAGTCAGATTCTGAGGATGAGTTTAACAAAGTTTTTTGAGAAAGTTTTATAAGTTAATCAACAGAAAATATTAAACAAGAGGAGAGATCCCCCAGGCTTTTCTTCAGTGAAGCTGCACACTGGGGTATGAAGTAGTCAGTTTTGAAGATCATAAAATTGTTTTTCAGCTTTTAGTTTCCTGATTTGAAGTAGATTCTTGTATCCCAGCTCTAGCCTTCTAACACTGCACCCTGGCTGCCAGACTACAGGGTGTTTTGGGACAGCTTATTTTCAGTGCATGTCTATAGAAACTTTAATTCAGTTTCAAGTAAAATACATAGTTTCTGGAGGACATACATTAAAACTGATGTCTCCTGTGTTTCACCAGAAGCTTGCTAATTCAGAGACAGATTACAAGTTTGTAAAACCAGTTTTGTGTTTCCTTTTTGGTGTTCACTGTAGATAATTTCAGGAAGAACTGAGTATTTCTGCCATAACATAATCTGTATTTGTTGGTTGAGGATGTTCTACATCTCCTCAGGAAGAGATGGGAATGTTACGCAGGTTGCCATAGACTTAGCTGCTCCTGTTGTCTTCATTTAGGAAGAAGGACAGAACAATGGACTGAATCTCACAGGCTACAGCTAGTCACTGTTGAGTCCAGAACTGACAAGGGCCTTACAAGATGAATGAAAGGATGACACTGATTGCTGCCATTCTACTTAGGGCAAATACCCTATACTGTTGATTTAATCCTTCAGAGTATTAGTAGGAGTGATACATAGCCTGGCCAGGGATTAAGACAAGGGTCAGCCTGGGCACTCAGGGATCCTGTGCTTGAGATGGCTCATTGTTCATCTTCTACATAGTAGCACAGTAATCCCTGAGTGCCCCTACCTTTGTGCATCCCAATTGCTTAAGGAATAGCAGGTAGAACAGTTTATAGTGTGTAAATTCCTGTAGGACTCAGCTGCAATGTAAACTTGATGGCCGTGAGTGGTCTGCTGCCTGGGGATTCGCTGGCATGCTTGGAGAAGAGAGGTTTAGCTGCCAGCCTACCTGCTTTCCAGAGGCTGTTTGCATAAATAAGGTAAGAGCCCTGAAGAGGCCCAGCAGCTGAGACAGGCTTCTGAGGATCTACCTTTTAGACCTAGGGAACTACTGATAAATAAATGGCACTTATGTGGTTGTGGAAGCCCCAGCTAAATTTTGAAATCATTGAGATCTAAGGTCAGTAAGCTTTTCAAAGAATCTAAAATGGGACTTGGGGCAATATTAAAAGTCCCAAGAAGTGACAAAATATATTGAATACATGCTACCTTGTGTGTTTTTATGATTTTAAACTAACACACTCATTATATTTGTTTGTTCATTTTAAGAATAAAAACTCTAACCAGGAAAAAAAAAAAAAGACTTTTTATTCTATATTTTCTCTTTTTATTTATTTATTTATCTATCTATTTATTTATTTATTTTCCTCTTTCATACATAAAACATTGCCAGGCTGAGGCTGAAGGTTGCAAGGTATCCATTTGAGTCTAATTACCCATCCAGGTTGAACACAGCCAGTCCAACAGAACTCCATCTGCAGTTTTTAATTGCCTCCAAATGAGCGGAGTTAAATAACAACACAGATAACACAATGTAAGTACATAGAAACTCTGAACACCCAGTGCTCTAGAGTGCTCAATTAAACTTTAAACTTGATTATTCAATAGAACAGAAGTGTTCAAATTAAAGGCTTTCATGCTACAGCAGTCTATGACCTCATTCTCAAGTTTCAGTGTTGCAATGGAATTTAATTAAGATATTCCCCATACAAAGCATTACCCTAGAGGTTAGCTTTGTTCCAAATACCTCATATAGGCATCTCTCCTGCTTTTAAGTGAATGACTTTTGGTGAATCAAAATAAATATTGTTCTGTCATATACTCACTTTTATTCTGTACAGCATAAGAAAGTAACAGTATTAAATCACTGAAACATTTAATTCACCATGCTGAAATATGCTTGCCAAAAAATCTTTGTTTTCTTTGCATTAAAACTGTAAACCTTGTGTCAATTGCTGATTATGCTAGAAACATCCAGTTTGAATAGGAATAAATTGCATTTCCCCAGATAGGGATAATAACAATAACAATAATAAAAAAATTTAATTCCAGAATTTTGGCCTGTGGTGAAAAAAAAGCAAAACCAATACTTGGTAGGAACAGAAGTTTAATCCCTGAATCCCTGGATATTCTTAGGTCCATGTGGTGACATGTAATCTATTTTTATTAGTAACTGCAAAGTATATTGGAATCACTATACGAAAGCTAAATTTCTTCCTAGTTTTATGAAAAGAATAGTAAACATTGGATATAGACATAGAAATATATACATTTTTTGTTGTTTATTTGTTTAGAATCACTGAAATATACTATTGTCTCTCTTTATATATATTTAATTACACTCTTAATAGAAAAGCCTAACATAATACAAATATTTAATCTCTGTACTAAGTTAGTCTTTTATAAAGTATTTGAACATCTTGTGGTCTTAATGATAAAATTATGTCCCAATGCACATTGCTAATCATGATGTAAGCAGTATATTGCTGTTTCTCTTCAAACAGTTATTTCAAGCTAATTCAGTCATTGAAAAGAAAAAGATCCCTTCATTTTATTTTGCATTTTTTTTTAGTATGTTCAACTGATCAGAATGAAAAAGCCATGCCACTTTAAAATTTTATTTTGATTAATAATTTGCTGTTTTAGACTATTCTCACCTGGTGGAGATTTAGAACAATTTATTATTATTTATTTATTTATTTTGCATTTCTCTTGTCTTCTGTTATCTGCTCATCATCTTTTATATACTATTGAAAAAGTGACATTAGAAGCTAGTGATTTTGTACTACTTCTTGATTTAACTTCAATTCTTTTCATAATGAAACTCTCATGGTTCTTTCTGGAAATTATAAAGTGAAACAGTGTATCACTGACTCAAAAGTAACCTCCTTCATCTCAACAGTCCCTAGAGTATATAAGTTTAAATCACCCACTGGAATCTAAAATCTAGGTATTGTAATCTCTGATTTTTAGGTACTTAGTTGTATCAGATACTGAATGACACTGAATACAGAAGAGTGTCACAACAACCTTGGTCCAGATTTTACTGCTGAATATTGATGTTCATATTTTTTAATAGCATTAGTAGGTCTTTTCTCAAATAGCTGACACACTAATCTCAAATTGCATATAAATAAACAATTTCAGATATTGTTTTCTGATAATTATCTGAAATTTGGAACAATCATTCAGTAAAGGCATAAAATAACTATGTAAGTAGCTAAGGTAATTAAGAAATGCATCTTGATTCGGGAACCTTCCCCCCCCCCCCCCCCCAAACATAAATAAAGTTTATGACGTTGACAATGCTTGATAGTGGTGAAGGCACAGTAACGATGTACCAGTATGTAGGGGCAACTGACTGAAATTTGGTAAGGGCTGTAACTTTGGCAATACTAGCTCAAAGGAATGTCAACAAATGGTTGTTGTGGCCCTGCCTAAAGCCTCTTCTTTTCAGCTACCAGTACAGTCAATGGCTGCATTCTCAATTAACGTTTGAGTGTTTGTCTCACTCCAGTTTATAGGAGTGAGAATAGGTTCTTTGATATATGTATACACTGCATGAGATTAAGAAACAACGGTTCAAATGTTGGTCCAACCAGTTTATTACAATTCCTAGCCACTTAGGGAGATGGGGAAGGGAAGATGGGTGATAAGAAAATAGGAAATATAAGCAAGGAGTCACTGTAGAGGGCAAAAGAGAAAGTCACCACTGTGAGTCCAGCAAGGTACGTAGTAGGTCTGCTGATCGCAGGTACTCATCTAGTCACCGCAGGGGATGGGAGAATGCCAGGAAGCTCCACAGCAAACAGGCCTTGGGAGGCTCTTCTGAAGAGGTTTTCCCCCCAGGAAATTCTCTGTCAAAGGTGTCTTTGGGAGTTTGTCTCCAAAGAAGTCCCTTGTTTAGTGAGGGCCTTTTATCCCCCATTTCTGTGTCTTTTCTTCATCTTCTTTTCTCTCAGTTTAGTGTGACAGTGTTAGATAATGTTAATGTAGAATGTCACACGCCTTCTCATTTCTCATAGGGCATAGATAAGTTTTAAGCAAATGTTTTTGATGTATTTTTCATCATTACATTTCTCTTATTTTTAAAAGGGTTTTTTCATAGTTCTAGTCATCTATCCCTAGAGTATCTACCATATGACTTCTGCATGTAGATATAAATTGGTCTTCCTTTTTACAGAAGTGGGAAGTGTTTCTCTTCCAATTCCTGTCAGGTTCTTTGGCGGTCGAACAGAAAATCAAGAATGCAAAAATGTCCTGTCAATCAAATAGCGTGGGCAAAATGTCACTTGTAAAAATAAGAAATAAAGGTTTAAAATTTTAATCTTATATTTGTTGTGTGTTTGAATGTATATAATGTCAGCACTGATTATTAGGTAATCTCTTTTCAACTATCCTAATAAAATGTGAATCATCCTTCTGAGCTTTATGCTATGAAGTGGCAGTATAATTCTTCTAAATGTTTTTCCTGTGGGAAAAAAAATAATGTAAAATAACTGGTCATAAAAACATTCTCTGAAAAAAGAAAATAGTAGTAAGTGAGGCACTGTATTCTTAGAGATTGCTTGGAACAGAAAAAATGAGAGGGAATCACTCTGTTAAGTCAACAAGTGATTCCCTAGCAGGCTTTTTTTATTCATTTCTTCTGTGATATGATAATTACTTTAGAAGTTTTAATTACTTTAATTACTTTAGAAGTTATAGATGAGAAGCACTATTTAATGTTCAGTCAGTCTATTGAATAGTGATACAAAAGCCATTTATCTGATGCTTCAATCCAGTGCACAAATGTTCAGAAATTATGTTTATTGCACAATTATATTGTACTATGTGAATTGCTAATTAAAGAATTATCACTTGTTTCCAATTTCTTTTATAACTTAACAGCAATGGAAAAAAAAGCATGCTACGTTAGTATTAAAGTAATAGAGAACTAATACCAAGGAAAAGCTGTTCTCTTACTGTTTTCAGCTGCTCTGGTTACAACAATCAACCTCTTTTAATTGTTAAACACCTGTCTTCTATTTCATTGAAATTGTTAAATTTCATTCTTAAATAAATGAAATCATTAATTCCCACTCCTTTTTCTGACTTCTTTTTTTTTTTTTTTTTTTTTTTTTTTCTCTTTACAATATCTGTTTAATTATAATATTTAAACTTTAGGACCCTAAACATTATTATGAGATTAATTGTTAGTATTTTTCCCTTCTAGCTTAGATCAGACTTGTTCTTCAGTTTTCCAGAAACATGAAAAGAAAAAGATGTCATTAGAATTAAGACTTATTTCTCAGTGATAATCATGGTCTCTTTTAAATCTTGCTCCTTGTACTACTGCCACTGCAACCTGTCTTTGTTGGACTTTTTGAGCATCTGATTAATGTAAATACCAATAAGAAATAAAATTGGGCTAAGGTGACCACTTCTTCAGTAAAGAGCAACAATTATATAGAATTCATGTTGTCTTATTCTCCTTTACTCTGAAATCTTGTTCTCACTTTCTGAGTCACACAGACCTTTTTTTTTTTTTTTTTTTTTTATACAAAACCTTTGACAAAGTACATAGTTAGATAATCTAAATGATACTATTTGACAAGATCACAACCAAGATTTCAGTCTTTCTTATTCATATGTGGAATTGGGATTGTAGGAAATGATGTATTTAATTGTACTTGCAGAAGAGTCATTATTCTGTCATTAAATCTGACTCAGAGACTTGATTCAGGAAATCTTTCAGTCATCAAGTACAGTGTGTCTAAGGGGAAAAAAAATGTCTTCTGTGTTCATATGCTTTTTCTTAAAATTTGTCACTATAAGAGAATGACTGTGGACTTTTCTGATGTGTGTGTACATATGCATTCAGATGTCTGTATGGAGAGAAACTCTACAGAAACAGAAGTGGCATGTTTTTTTTCTTTGTATAAGCAACCATACAATGGTTAACAGTGAATCACAAATCAGCAATCGGAAGAAAATGTCGTACTCAGACCTAAAATTTTACAAGCCAAAAAGACCAAGATAATATACAGATCCTTACATTACCTGTTATCATTTTCATGACAACTGAACTGTAAGGCTTACAGTTACATTATTTCATAATGTGGCTCAAATGACAAATGGCTACTTTTGTGACATGCAACTTTTTTCAGAGTTGTTTGTACTTTTATCTTTTCATTGATCCCTCTGATATTTGTGCTGCTAAACTTAGCACAAGTTCATGCATTTCTGAAGTTACTTGCATTAGTAAATCTGAGCAGAATTGTCTTCCCACTGGGTATATTCGTGCATAGGTTTATGTAATAAAATAGGTATGTGTGTGCATGTACTGCACACACTGAAGATTGCATTCAATATTCAGCTGGTTTAATTTTTTACATATTGCAAAATTAGTACTGTATGGTTCAACCCTTAAGTTTATCAACTGACCATTCCTTTTCATGTACTTATGAATGTGTAAAGAATAATAAATAAATATACCACCATGAACAAAATGAGGAATGTTACCAGTGTAAGGGTAATACATGTCATCCTTCTCTATGGAATGATTTTATTCGGAAGAATTTAAATTTCTAACTTCAGAAGTGCATAAATAGGTGCATTTCAAAAATTTTTAATTTTGAAATATTTTCTGATCAATCACAGCTCCATTTATTTAAGAATTTCTGGAGTTTTGAGTGTGATTCTTGAGGTAGAGGAGAGGAAGAGTGAGAGATGAAAATAGGAGGAGAAATAAGGAAAAGGTGGGTAGGGAGAATAATGAACATCCCTCTTGATACATTTTCTCACCTTTACTATCAAGTAATATTGTTCATGTTTGAAAAAGTGTGCTTTGAAAAAGTGTATGATATTAACTGTGATTAATGCTCAGCAGTAGGTCGAGCTAACATTTATGGGACTAAAAAAGTGGAGGAAATCTAGTGAAAAACTACTGCTGTTGATGTTTGCCCATGACTCAGAAGTATGTTATACTAATAAGTTGGCTTAAGATAATTGAGAAATTGATTTTACCCTCTGCTGTGTTCTAAGTAAAAATCCTTCCAAAAACTTGTTGCCTGCTGTGTTTTAATATAGTAATTATATCTGGGCAGGCATTTTGCTATTAATGTATGCTTTGAAGTGCCGGATATCAGTATGTAAATATTAAAATTTCACACTGGCTTTAGATAATTTAATCATTTCACCTAGGGAAATCTGTGAAAGTTAGGACTTCATTCAGGAAATAAGAATAATACAGTGTCCTGTTTTAGGTAACCAGGTAGTGGGGGGGAAGAATAAATTCCTGATCTTAAGAGTCTCTCAAGAAGCATATGATTCATCTCACCAAAGAACTATGTATATGTTCTCTTAGAAGGAAGTGGAAGATGAACATTGGTGTCACTAAATTGTCTCTCTCAAGAAAAAAATGAAAAACGTTTTTCTGTGAGATGCTTAAATGTGTTGTTGTGCAGGGTCTTTAATTTAGCCTAGTAGGAAAACAAAAAGGTCAGTCATATATCTTAACAATGTGACACAAGATTGTTTCAAGCCTACAATTACCTTTTCACTAACTGCAAATTCTTACCAGGAGAGATACCTGTTGATTGATTTGTCCACCAAATGTTTACAGATCATTATTATGAAGCATTTTTAAAATTTATTTATTTTTCCAAAAAAATCCTTTAATGTTGCTGTTGCGGGTAGCACAAATAGATGAGTATGTTGAGAAAAGTTTTTAGCATCTTTGGGCTCAAAATACTGTTTTATGTTCCTTATGACCTTTGCATAGGTTAAAATTATGATGTAGTTGTGCTTTAATTGGCTTTATAGCAGGAAAATTCAAGTCTTGAAGTTAGTAAAATAATAGGATTTTAATGCATTGCAACATTCCTGCCCAGCCAAATGGTGTGTACCTAACAATGGTAGGTACCTAACAGTATTTAACTTCTGAACCTGTAAGGAAAGTGAGGATTGTGCAGATCTCCACTTGCAATTCTTAGTCTGGGAACAGGCCACGCTCTGCACAACCTGCAGGTCTGTAAATGGTGTACTCTGATATGTAGTGGCTTCAGAAGAGAATTTCTCCTTAGGCTGTGAACTAAAATTTACCCTAGAATTTATTGGACCAGTCTAGATTTACTTCAGCATTTGGATTCCTATATGTCTCAATACATTTGTTTTAATAATCTTTTAAACATTAAAAAATACATGTTGAATCTTTGCAGTGCATTGCAAGAGCTATTACTTGCCTCAGCTGACAGTTTTATTCTGTAATAAAAATAAGACTGGAGAAAGACTGAACCATTAGAACTCCTTTTGCCTAGATCATCTTTTTCTCTACACTACAAGATCCAATAAAGTAATCTAGAAAATCATCAAAAGCTGTTGCTCTGATTACCCAATCTTACTAAAATATCTACCTACTTCTGAATAGAAATTATTAGTTCTACTTACAAAAAGGTAATGTACTGGAATATATATATATATATATATATATATATATATATATATGAAGTATTGGTGTTTTTTCTTATTGAGGCTACTATCATTTTCTGAAATCTTCAAATAGTCTTTCTTCCTTTCTTTGGAAGGCCTTTTAAAGTGCAAAGCTAACTTTAAATTGAATTGATTCTATAACGATAATGATATCTTTCACACCTCAGAAGGTGGCCTTCTCTCTAAAAATCAGCTCTTTTCACTGCAAGTTGCATTATTGTGCTGATTCCTTGTATGAATTATTCTTTGAAGACTCCATAAAATGGTTATATTAAAACCAAATAAAATCAAAGCTCTGAATACACAGGCTCTGAAAGCACTTGTACTATATGAAAAACGAGTTATTAAGTACCCATGAAGGCAGTTATTGCTTGATGGAATGTAATTCAGCCGAAGAGAAATAAGAGCAAAGCTGAATTATGATTTTTTTAAAGTTTATTTTTAACTGTACATTTGAATTATAAATTGAGAATAGGAAATTATACAAATGGATAAAGAAAAAGATCCAATGAATAATTAAATATATTATGAATTTGTTTTGAATAATTAATTGTTGGGTGCTCTCTCTGTTCAGTTACTTATTACTTGTGTCTGTCAGGAATGAACTGCATGGGTACCTAGGGATTTCTTTGGTCCTGTATTTGAGAAACTATTGTCATAGACAATTAATTTGTTAATTTTTTTATTTTTAATTTATTTTTTTGCTGTTGAAATGGTGAAATGAAAGGCTAATCTGAAGAAAAACAAGAAATAGCCAGGGGAAGCTGATTAAATGACATAAAAGTTCTTTCTTTGTTCCTACCTGTTTGAAACAAAAATCTTTCCTTTACACTCTCCTTTAATATTTAGTTTTTCAAAATATTGCTTTCTTTTTCCTTCTAAAAAATATGTTATGTGGAACAAAAGGCTTCTCTAATACAGTCCTGGAGGAATATGACAAGAGTGAGCTGAAAAAGGAGTACTTTGTCATTGTCTTGTTGCTTATCAAGTCATTTGCATTAGTAGAAAGGGGGGAAAATTCTACGGTTTTGTTATGAGTGATACAGAGAAGTGCATGGGTGCAGCTGCAGCTGCACTGCTAATGATAAGTAATTGTGCTTCTACATATCCCCTATTGTATCATGTAACTATAAGTTTTTATACTGTATTGACTAGTTATATAGCCCTAAATTATTCTGCTCTTGAGGTACAAGCAGTGCAGAACCACCTTCAGATATCAATACAACATGGAATCATAGGCATGAAAGAGATAGAAATATAACAATTTGATGGACTAAGGCTTATTCCCATCATTTGTGTAGGTCCCTTTTGAGCACTGGGAGGCTGCTATAAGATTTCCTCAGGGCCATCTCTAAGCTTAACAGCACCAACTTTTTTAGCCTTTCTTCTCAGGAGAGGTGCTTCACACTTCTGATTATCCTTGCGGCCTTCCTCTGGACCTGCTCTAATGGGTCCATGCCTTGCTTATGCTTGAGACCCCAGAGCTGATCACAACAGTCCAAATGGAGACCCCATTGGAGTGGAGGCCACTCCAAATGAGTGAAGTAAAAGGGAAGAATCACTTCCCTCAAGCTGCCAGTTGCACTTCTTTTGGTGCAGCCCAGGATATGTTTGGCATTGATGTACCTTCTACATTTACACAACTAAGCTATTATTTACCTATCACCTTCCAGCAGAAATCTTAGAGATTGTGAATATTTATCTCACAATATCAACTCAGTGCTCATTAGCAGGCAAAACACAGTGTAATATTACAAATTACTAAAACTGTGTTATGTTGTATCCATTACAGGATAAGCCCCAATCTCGATTAATATTTGCTTTTAGATAAGATTAAAAGCAAAACACAAATAAGGCTCACAATAAAATCAAGGAAAATAAGAAATGTTAGAAATGTAGACCAAGGTATAGAAGAGTTTCAAAGAGATCAGAAGCTTTGTAAAAAGTTCTTTTTGGTGAAAAGTGTCTCCCAATTAAATATTTGCACAGTAGAATTTAAACAACTGGAAAGATTTTCCATTTATTTTTTCAATATGGAGTAAAATTAAATTGTAGAGCTCATTTTGTGTCAAGACAGAAAACCAAAAGGGTGTGAGTCCAGAAGAGCAATGAACAAATTCAGCTATCAAACACAATGGTCTGGATTTGACATCCAAATCTGGAAACCCTGAATTAGAGGATTGCTATGATTTATGAAGGTGTGTCACGGATGTTTTTCGTACATTTTTCCCTTTAACATCTGCTACTAGCTACTGCCAAGGAGAAGATGATGGACTAGTTGAATGCAATGTCTACAACTCTACTACTAAATAAAACATGGTAAGGAACCATTTTCTGTTCTTGGGGTCAAGTGTTAGATCCTGGCTGCAACCAAACTTCACTTGGCTCTATGTATGTCTTTTCTGGGCTTCATGCCATACTTTTTTGTCCAAAGGACATAGTTATCATTTTGTGTCTTTTTTTTTTTTTTTTTTTTTTTTTTTCACCTTAAGGGTTTAAAACAATATGAGAGCAGATCACTGCATTGATATTTTCACAGCATATATCTGAGAATGTATTTTGCAAATTCTGTGATGTGACATGAGGGCCTGCAGGGATGCTTGAGGCTCTGAAGATCCTGCTGAGATAGTGTTGAAGTGTGAAGGGAGGTAAGGCTGTTGTAGTTTAGTTCAGTATATATACTGGGAATTCAAATGCCATACGCTGTCTCCTGAACTGTACCCAGGCACTGTCCCAGTGCATGCTACTTGGTACTAATCTAAACCTTACCCCTGTAGCCAAAAGCTACGCAGTTCAGGTGATAAGAGAATCATTGCTCAAGCTTCTTTCCTGGAGTGTTTTTCTTCAGTAGTTTTTTACATGTGCAGGAAAAAAAATAATAATTATTTTCTCGCTGAGATTATAAGATGGCTTTTGTTTGGATTTCTGGGGAAGATAACTTCTAAGTTATCTGGAGGATGAAAAAGGATACTGTTTAATCCTGATAGAAAAGAACCTTGTGCAGCATCAGCTGAATATAAGTTGCTTTACATTTTGCCGTTCTTCATTGCTCTCTATTGATAAGTCACAGCTTGCTGGGTTTTGTGCCCAAGCCAGTATGTGATCATGTTATTAAAGCCAACTTTTAGTCTAAAACTGCCAATGGTGCAGTTGGGATTCGCAAGCTCATTGCTTTGCTGCATTGCACGTGTTTTGGAATTTGTTAGTGTGTTGTGAGGGGCAAAACCTCCCTATCTCCTTTCCAATCTCATGAGGGCAGGAAGTGGCTGGGTTTGGTTAATTCCACTGACAGACAAGAGCAGCTCTTATTTTAGTGTTGCCATACAGCCCAAGAACAGCATATCTTCAGTATTAGCTCAGAACAACTGATTCAGAACTAGGGCAAGTCTTTCCCTTAGCTGGGAGATCCTCTCCCCAGGTTGGAGAGGATCTGCATGAGGATCCTTGTTACTATTTCACTGTTATTTTCTAGACTACATATGTTCAATTTTATTAGTCCTCACTCCCAACTATACCTTTGCAAACATACTTAATATGATATCTGTTCAATTTTCATTGCCTTGCAGACATAAAATATCCTGTACTGGATACCTTACAGTTTGTCTAGAATATCATATGAGAACAGGAATTGGGTGGAGCATGTCAATGACTTTCACTACAGTCTACATTTAATTTTAATTCCCTTGCATTTTCAACAGTGGTTTTTTTTTTGGTGTTTTTTTTTTTATTATTTTTTTCAATTTGGTGGAGGAGAGATTTCAGTGAACTTTATGCAAAGTAAATAAGTCAATGCGGGGGAAAAAATTATTAGATCATATGACTAAAGCTGTGAACATAATCATTTGTCTGATCTTCCACAAAAAGTACTTATGTTAGAGTTATAAAAAGAAAAGTCTAGTGTAGGGTTTTGCATATTTTTATTTGATTGAGCCATAAAACGCATCACAGGTGCTGAATGTAGATTCTGGTGATGACAAAAACTGCATGAAAAAAGGGACCTTCCCTCCTCCAAACCCAGACCAGACAGATGTTCTGGCCTCACAGAGGATGCTGTCCTCTATAAGCAAAATATATTGTTCATACTTGGAGCAAGTCTCTTGACTTGGATGTCTCAAGAATCAGATGTTGATCAGGAGCCAGATTCCACCCTTGCATTATGAAGATGAAATGCAAAAGTAGCAGATGCTTCAGACTACGGAAATAACTCTGGAGGGAAAACTAGAGTGCTGCACCTGATTTTCACTTGTGCTATGCTAAACCAACTTGTGTTTGGACCTGTGAACGTGTTAAGAATCATAATAAACACATACAAGAAGAGGAAAGCATGGAGAACTGAAGAAAGAAGGAAAACTAGAAGGAGACTATTATGGACAGAGTGTAAAAATGATAGACATACATACAGAAAAAATCCAGCAGCTGGAAAACAAACAAGCCAACCCCCTGATGTTAGATTTAGTCCAAGAGACTTAGTGTTTTATTTGAGTTTGAATAGCTTACTTTTAACACTGTAAGTGTTAGAGTGAAGTGTAGTACACAAACAGTACCTCTTGCTCTGCAGCAGTGTGCAGTCTCTATTGCAGCTCCCCTGAAATCCCTCAGTTCACTCCATGGAACGACTGTCTCATTGTTCTTGGAGCACATTAGTTGTCTGCAGGCTCCATCTCATCTATTCTTTGAATTCAGTAAGGCACAGAAATACTACTCTGGGGTTTTGGCTGGTGATTTGAGACTAGAGCAGATGTAATTAGGCTCAGGCATGCTGATAGAAAACTCAGGACTTCTTTTACAGTATGTGTGCACTATAAATGAAGCTCCTGTTGTTATGAAGGATTCTGTTTTCAGTTTCCTGTGATTCCTGTTGCAGCACAGCTTAATTCTGCAGCAGGGAATCCTTTTAGACAAGGACAATAAGAGCTGACTACTATGAGTTAGCCTGTAAGCTTGCGTACAGGCCTGAATAAATAGTTCAGACAGTAAGATTTCAGGTTTTTGAAGCCCTGAATGCAAAACTTAACTCTTTGAGTGGTGTGGATTTTCTGATACCAAAACAGAACCAAAATATTTCTTGTTAGCAGTGTGATTATTGGTATCACAAAAATTGAGCTTGTATGTGAACTACTGGACTGTACAAGTGTACTTCACCAATGTGTACGGTATAATGTCTGAAGAACTGGCTTAGTACTGAGCATCTGTCAGATGAGAGGCCTTGTGGCGTTTATCTGTAGATGTACGTCTAAATCGTAAATGCCCTAATTTAAATAAGTAGCCATTTCTGGTGAAGGCACCTGGGTAGAATGTGGTGTCCCTTGAAAGCTAGTCTCCTGATGTGTCACCTTCCAAATGCAGCACTTTGACAATTTAACTTTTCTCCTGAAAAATGAGCTTTCATATATTATTATTCTTAGTATAAAATTCTAATTCTAGATTTTTCAGAAAAGCTGTGACATCCCACATATAATTCATGAATCCAACATCCACTAAAATGATCTTAGCAGCAGAATACTTGCTTTCATCAAAAATCAAAGCGGTTCTGTAAGAATGCATAACAAATTTTCATCTATATGTTCATATATATATATGTGTATATAATATTGAATATTTATTAATATGTCAAAAATATAAAATATGCATATATTTATATTCATAGTTTATATTGTATAACTTTGGTATATTCAGTTGCATAGTACCCTTTTATGCATTTAGATCTCAGGTCACTAGGATAGTCAAACTGATACATTACTTCAAGGATGCTCAGACAGTTTCAATGAAATTAAAGAGTGTGTGTCTGAACTTAGCTGCCTCTAGGATCTCAGTATATGATCTGCTTTTGCAAATGCTTGTTACTTAATTAATAGAACCTCTTTTATGTCACTGTACAACTTCAGAATAGTATTGAAATAGTCTATTTTAATCATTCAGTCTGAGAAAATAATTTGATTGTCATATGATATGCTCCATATCATCAAGAACTCTGAAGTGATCTCTCTTATCAGTACTGGGTCAAAACACTTCTGTTCTCTGCATGCCCTAGGCAGTGAATATGAATACTTTGTGAAAAGACATGCATTTTGTGTGTAGTTTAAAATGCCACATTTTGTTGCTGGACTGTATGGAAAGTAATACTGTATTTTGTTCTCAGAGGAATGCTGTTTTACATAACAATACCATAAAAAGCAGTCCTGCAGCATTGGCACCTAAATCACCTTATAAAGCATAGTAGCCACTACTTTTGAAACTGCCATATTAGGATGGAATAAACAATCAAAAAGGGGGGAAAAAAAATCTAAAACGAAGAAGACAAAAAGCATTCAGCAAGGATGCTCCCTAGTGTTCTATTCCCTTCAGAGAGTTCTTGTTACAAACTGGGAATATCTAGATCTCTCAAGAGAGATCTAAGCAACAAGACTATTAGCACATGAGCATCAAGTATAACTTCTGATCCTTTAAAAAAAAACCAAAACCTTTTACTATAGAAAGCATCTACTAAGTTTTTCAGTACATATTCAGTTACATATAATTCTTCTGTCACTCTAAGTCTGCCTGTATATAGTGCTCTCACTCATCCCGAGTTCAAAATGACCATCAAAATCCCTGAGTTCTAGACTTTCTTCACTTCTTATCAAGCCATCCTTTTCATGATTAAAATGGTTTGCTAAAATAGTTGCTGAGATGTTCCAAGTCTCACAATAGCAGGTAAATTGCAATCTTAATGTGCTGGCTGCAGAGAGGTAATGATAGTACAAATTGTGAGCATATTTGTAATCTTTCTCTACAGCTGTACTGGGAAATGAGCCAGCTTGGAGCAAAATTCTAGGCAGAAGCTCTTTGATGAAGCATGAAGACAGTTTCAGAGCATAGGATAGTTTCAGAGATAATTCTGCATTATAAGGTTTTCTTATTTCTTTTCTTTTGGATCTAAGACCAATTCACTCACTGAAGTTGGAATTCTTTAACTAAAAATAAAGACAGTGTAGACAAAAGGAAAAACAGTAACAGTAGCATACACACACTGTGTTCAGCATACTGAGCAGTGAGTTTTATAAGAGATCTTCCATGGTTTGTCAGTGCTTCTGCTATTGCCTTTAGTCTGCACAGTCTGTCAAGATCTCTCCCTCCAAAGCAGACAGTGTGGAAGGGATTTTTTACAAATGCATCTGATCTAGTCACCTTAGGCCCCTTTTTAGGGTGCAGTTCATCTGATCCTAATTTATCAGTCTAAAAGAAATCAGACAGATTGTGCTCCAGAACTGTGTGCTTGTCTCCTATGATTTTATACACAGCCTACAGTGACCAGCAACAATCCTCATCCTTTGTGTTGGTCCACAGTGGAACATAATACCCACAAAGTCCAGTTCTCAAAAAGAAGAGGTGGGAGAGAGAGGTCTGCAGTGCTGCCTTGCTATGTGCTTTGCTATTTGTAATATTAGTAAAAATGATTTATTCTGATAAACCTTGCCGTAGCTGAAGGCTAGTTTCTGATTTCCTTTGTGTAAGCATATGCATAGAGAGAAAAATAATGTGTGTGTGTGTATATATATATATATATAAATATATATAAAATATATATTTATAAAGTATTTATTTGTTTGTTTGTTTGTTGTAGCATTTCACATTTGTGCTTACTGGTCACTGTCTTTATAGGTGTGTAAAACACAGGAGTGCATCACTGACCTTTAGTCAGTAATTGCAAAGAAAATTATTTTCAAAATGCTAATTTTGAGACAAAACATTTATGTAATATTTCCTCCCCTTTTACATCATCATTTTGTCCATTCTAACTACTAGTAACTTGTTGCATTAGGTGTGCATGAACACTCGGGATGTAACGCGATAGGCCCTCCCCTGCTCGGTTATGCATATGTAGAAGGAGTTATGCATATGTAGAAGGGGTGTAGACGAAGTAGATAGTGGCTTATTTAAACCGCTAACACACACAATAAAACGCCATTTAGCTATTCACCATATTGGTGTGAACGTGTAGTTAAATGGGCCCCGGCTGGACCAGGCCGGATTCACGGAGGCTTAGCCCTTGAATCCTGGAGTGAAAGGGACCACTGGTAACAGTAACTTTTCACACTGTAAATGGTCATCTTCAAAGAAGATACACTTGAAAAAGTTCTCTCCAAACAAAATAGAATCCATCATGTAAGCGGCTGTGTATCATTACCTATCTCTTTTTAATTCACTGGCATGGACTTGGTTCATTTATGTGGCAGATTTCTGCATCTATTATGGAAACCATCAATTCAACTTTCTATTTCAGTCAGGAGTAGTGTAAGTGCTAGTGAAGAACTACTAACTTGAAGCTGCATGCTTAACAGAGCTGTATACAGAGAAAACACTGGTTGTGTGAATTGATCACTTTTTTTTTTCTTTTCTTTTTTTTTTTATTTTATTAAGTTAATAGATTTTCTGTATTACTTCTATTCTCCCCCCCCCACCCCCCCAAAAAAAAAAAAAAAAAAAAAAGTGGATAAATTAGCCCTTTCTTGTACTTAGGTGCCCTTTCTTGTACTTCCACCTCTGCTGGTTGATTGCTATTAACACAAATTATTGTAGACCCATATTTTAAATGACTTTGGGTGCTAGTGGATAGCATCTGAAATTCATATTTGAAAGATGCAGTTGAGAGTGTTCTAAAAATCAGGGGAATTAAGGAGAACCTCTCCTGTAGCATTTAAATTGGATTTTCTTTCCCCTGTGCTGTAAATTTTCTGTGTATTTTTCTAATTTCAAAGGCAATGCAGATCATTTGCAGCATATCTAGTAAACCCCAGATGATAAGTCTAGCACTTGTTTGAGGATTCAATTCCTCTTTGAGAGTTTTCATGTTCCCATATAAAGATGCATATTCAGCTTGGCCCTCCCTGTAATGTTATAGGAAGAGAAAATGGTCTGCCATGTAGGAGCAACTGCAGTAAATATATATCACATATGTAGTCCCAGTGAAAAGAGGGATTCTAAAAGAGATAAATTCACTGGCTCAATTACTTTTTTTACTTGCAGCACAAGGCAGCCATTTTGTTTTTGCAGTAAGGAAAACAGGATTCATATATGTGTTTGGGTTTTGCTTGGGTTAGTCTATTTGATCTGAATAATAAAAGATACACAGGGATTCTAGATCAGAAAGTAGCTTACTACTACTGTGTGGCTTACTTTAGCAATAGATGTAGAAAATAGAGGAAAGCATCCTGAGCTTTACTTTATAGTTGGGTAGTACAATGTAAGGTGAATAATTCTTCAGCATTGCCCTTGTAACTAGGAAAAAGAATGTTTCACTGACCGGAGCTTAAATAGAAAAGAATGAAGGGTATTAGTCCATTCTTTGTGATTGTAACAATGAGCATTTTTATTTTCAAGGGATCTGTGTCTTTGTCACATTCTCTTGTGGTAACCTTGACGCCTGATAAGTTATTAGCAAAGGGTCCTTATATAACAGTCTTGCCTTTGTGAAGCCATGACACTCAGTGGGCTGATCACAGTTCTGAGAGTTTTCTTAGTTGTAGCAAAACTTCAGTGGCAGATTAAAACCATGAGTCAGGCTGTGAAGGAGGCTTCAGAAACCTTATTAATTTTCTTTAGAGTCTCATTTATTTATAGTATTTGTCTTGCAGTAGTAACCTGTTTTATGTTCAATTTTGAAGAAAAAAGCCTATAGAGATACCTAGAAGTCCACCAGCTATTTTATTTTCCATGATTTCCAGGAAAGTAATGGGCCAAATTTAGCCTTGTTGGGATAAAGATTAGGTCTCAAGGACAAAACTAGTTGCAAGGCTCATACATATGCATAAGATAGGTACTGGATTTCTATGTCAGAAAAAGAGAAGCCATGCATTAAATCAATATCTGAAAGATAAAAAACAGAGGCAATTTCCTCTCTTATTTTGCTGCAGTAACAATGAGGACCATGATGACTTTTAATATATCAGATGGCATTTTAAGTAATTTTCAAAGTTACTATATGCTTTTGAACTCCAGTAGTCATTGAAATTACTACGCTTCATGTAAAGAGAAATGTGCCATTTTGTTCTTGTTTTAGTGTTTATCACATTTAATTATTAATAATTTAACAGTTACATGAGAAAGCTTCTGTTGTTGATTTGCTGCCTTGGAAGGCAAATGCAATTCTATGTAAAAAACAGTAGAAAACTAAATGGTAAATAAATTTTAGAAAACTAAATGGTAAATTAAAAAAAAAAAAAAAAAGTATAGTACCTTGAGTAGTTTTACATTTTAACAGTTCTAAGGGGAATAATTATCTGGGGAAAAAAAGCCAGGTAAGTAGTGTTCTCAGTGTGCCTACAGTGGAAATATCACTTTCAATTGGAAACAGACATTTTAGTTTCTGTGTATGTGAAGGGATAAAAGACTTTGGACACATGCAATTGCTTCCATACTCCTTCTTCATCTGAACTGTGAACAGAGGGAGGCACCCCCCTCAGTGAGATTGTGTGTGTCAGTTATATCCATCTGTGATTTTCAAAGGAAACCTCTCAATGAGTACTAAGCTTCCAATGCATCTTGGCCTAGAACAGTGGCTAAGGAAAGGCTTTTCCAAGATAAGAAGTGCAAGTATAAAGAAAATTCAAGGAAGTATTTTGTAGATTTTGCATCTTCTACAAAAAAATCTTCTTTCTGTCAAAATCAGTGTCTGGTACCTAAAAAATGGAGATGGTTAGCAGTGTTGCATTATGATGAACGACAATATCTGCAATTCAAATCCCCTTCCCCAGAGGAAGAGGCACAGAGAGAGAGAACGAAATTCCTCTGAATGCAAAGCTTGGATAACAGCCTTGTACGCAGTTATACAGGTCACTGCTTTCTGCATTTTTATGGTAGTAAATCTTTATAAACCATAATGTACTTGCTCTACTGCTCAGAAAAAAATATAGTAAATCCTCTAGAGACTATACTGAATTTCTAGGACAGGTATGCTTATTGCAAAATATGATTGGATTTTGAATATGCTCAAAATCTGCTAATGTCCTTGTATTAGCACTGAGCCTGCTTGGGCATGTCTGTATGTTCAAGAAGTTAAATGATGCATTCTATATGCATATACTAGTCTGTGCATTTCCCTGACTTACCTCAGCTGGAATCCTCATTATTCAGGTAATGTAGCTTCCTGTCATGTTTGGGAGGGATTCTTGTCAAGCAAAATTAATTCAAACTCTCTGCTTATGTTGGGTCTTAGGCATTTTTACATTAGAATGAATTTTTTCTCTCTCTTTTTTTTTTTTTTTTTTCTTTCCTGCACATTTCATTTTCCACAGAAATGAATGTAATAGAAGTCATAAGAATTAGAAATTTCACTGAGTATCTGAGAAGAGGAAACCTGAGTCCAGGTGACTGCCTCTACCACATACTTATTTTGAATGAATGTCGTGTGCTGTGCATGACTTCCTGCTCTGCTTTTCTCACATCACTGTAGAAAAGGAGAAGTACCTAAGCTATGAAGGAGAGGCAGCATCTCCCTGATTCAAAAGAATAGAAGACAAGGGTTTCAGAGGATCAACACATCAGATAACTCTGGAAGCAACCTGTCATGTTGACCTGTCTTGTTACCAGTAGTGTTAGCAAAAGTAAAATCCTCAGTGTCTCTTTCCTTCCCAGGAGAACTGAAGTAATGAAAGTAACTTTGTTCTGATATTCTAGCAAAGCTCTTATTATTTTCTGAAAAGGGACCAGCATGATAGTTGGACTTGTAGAGTAGGAACTGAAATTTAACCACAAGCAGAAAAGGCAAAGAACAGATTAAATATTCCCTGATGTAATCCCCCTAGCTGGCACATTGTGTGCTTCTTATTTAAAAGCAGAAAAGCAGTTCAGAGGAATATTTAAAAAAAAAAAAAAAAAAAAAAAAAAAAAGGTGATCACAAAACTTACATGTTTCTACATAAATATATGCATATATTCCATATATAATCTCAAAACTGCTGACATATCTTGTATGAAACATATTGTAGAGTTGCTTTTGCATTTTTTCCAAAACATTTTTTTTTTTTTTTCAAGGTGGGCAGCTCATTTCTAAGACAACCACATACACAAAGGATGAGGTCACTGTCTACTCACAATTACAATATACATCAGAAATGCCTTACAAATTTTATATATATTGCACCTTAAAAATGAAAAATATGCTTCAGAATAGAAATGGATTAGAAGAATATTTTGCAATTTAAAAAAAAAAAAAAAAAAAATCTGCTATCTGTGCTGTGCTGTGGTACTAGTTAAATTTACCTAGTAAATACTCTTTTTCAGGCAGTAGTTTGTGAAAGGGTTTAAAGTTTCCATTGTGTTGTAAGATTAAGATTTCTTGGAAGAAGCTGGAAGAAACTTCTAGGATCATCAAGTGTTAAGTCCCTGCTACAGGCAGGGTTCTCAACCGCTAGATCAAGTACTAGATCAAATCACCTTGGCCCCAGTGTTGAACACCTCTAGGGTTGCAGCATCCACAGCCTCTCTAGGCAACCTGTTCCTGGACCTCACTACTAAATAAGATAAAAATTTTCCCCTGACATCTAATCTTAATCTTCCCTCTTTTAGTTTAAAATCATTTTCTCTTTTTCCTATCACTACCTACCCATGTAAAAAGTTGATTTCCCTCCTGTTTATAATCTCTTTTTAAATATTAGAAGGCTGTAATGAGGTTTCCTTGCATCCTTCTCTTTTCTAGACTAAACAAGCCCAGCTCCTCCAGCCTGTCTTCCTAAGAGAGATATTCTAGACCTTGGATCAAGTTTGTGGCCATCCACTTGACGCTCCCCAAAAGCCCCATATTTTTCCTGTTTTGGGGTTCCCAGACCTGAACACAATACTCCAGATGGGGCCTCATGAGGGCAGGACAGAGGGGAAAATCACCTCCTTCATCCTACTGGACACCCCTCTTCTGATGCAGTCCAGGATACTGTTGGCCTTCTGGGCTGCAAGCACACACTGCAGGCTCATTTTAAGTTTTCTATCTGACAAATGAAAACTACTACTACTTTCAAGGAATTCTGCCAGTCTTTATAAGCATCCTGGATTACTCTGACCCAAATGCAAAGACTTACACTTATTCTGTTGAACCTCATTAGGTTCACGTGGACCCACCTTTTGAGTTTATAAATGTCCTTCTGAATATCATCCTTCTACCATATAAACTGCACCACTTGGTGTCATCAGCACACTTTCTGAGGGTACACTTTATCCCATAATCTATTTCACTGATAAAGATGTAAAAGAGTATGAGTCCCAAGACCACCCCCTGAGGACATGACTCATTCCTGGCCTTCACCTGGACATAGAGCCATTGATCTCAACCCTCTGGCTGCAAGCTTCCAACCAGTTCCTTATCCACCATAGTCCAACCTTCATATCTCTCCAATTTAGTGAGAAGGATTAGGTGGGTGACCATGTCAAAAGCCTTGAACAAGTCCGGGTAGATAATGTCTGTTGCCTTCCTATTGTCTGCTGATGTTATCCCTCTGTCATAGAAAGCCACCAGATTGGTTAGACACAACATTCCCTTGGTGAATCATGATGGCTGTCTCAGATCATGTACTCATCACTCATGTGCCTTAAGCAACTCCTCTCTTCCTAGAGCATCTGTTCCATGATCTTCCCAGTCACAAAGGTGAGGATCACTGGCCTGCAGTTCCCTAGGTCTTCCTTCCTCCCTTTCTTGTCTCTAGGGACTATGCCTGACAGCCATGACTTTTCAAATATAATGGAAAACAACTTGGCAACTATGTCAGCCAGATCCCTTAGAACTCTGAGGAATTGCTCCCTCAGTTCTCACCTTCTTTGGAGAGTTTCAACCTCCAACCTGTTGCTGTTTTTGACATCCCTTGCCAAGTTTAGTTCCATCTATGCCTTGGCTTTCCCAATCTCATCTCTGCAAATCTGGACAGTATTCTGCTATTCTTCTCAGATGATTAATTTTTGTTTCCACTGCCTGTACATGCACTTCTTTTCCCTCAGCTTGACAGGGAGGTCCTTGCCAAGCCATGACAGTTTCGTACCTCCCCTGCTTGCTTTCTTATTCTGAGAGATGGAGAGCTCTTGCGCTCTCAAAATGTCATCCTTAAAGAGGACATATCTTTGTTCACTCCTTTGTCTCTAAGGTCAGCTTCCCACGTGATTTTATCCAACAATTCCTTAAACAGACTGAAGTTTGCTCTCTTGAAGTTCAGTGTCCTGATTTCACTCTTTGCCAGGCTCCTGTTCTTTATGATCACAAACAACTAAGGCATGGTTCTGTAGCCCAGGCTGCCTCTTCTTTAATGATATCCTCTGTGTTTGTGAGCATCAGGTCCAGCAACAATTCATCTCTTCTGCAGAGTCCTGCAGAATACTGCATAATACTGTGGAGAAGAGGGACTGTAGAGATCATCTCTGTGAGAGCTTGTCACATTCTTATTCTGTGCTGAGCTGATTTTATGGTAATGCTCTGCTTCAGATGGGATTATAAAAATGTAGTTTTTAAAGTCATCTTGTTTTTCTAAAGTTGGTAGTACGAAGTGTTAGGGAGAAGCTGACCACTAAAGAAGCTTTGTCAAGGTCCCTTAATGGTCATGTAATAGGGAATATCTCCAGATCTACCTAGATAGGCACTAAAAGTTTGCCGATTCTAAGAAGAAAGCGCTACTAAAACAACACTGTCAGACACCATCTCTTTTTCTAGGTGATGTTTCTTATTACCAGACTGAACAGGTAAAATAATCTGTGTGCTGCTGCAGTCAGTTCACATTAGAAACACTTTAAATCAAGGAAATCACATCTCTAGCTAAAAATGAAGGGCAGAGAAAAATCTATGACCTCAGGACTTACAGACCTACCTTTGTACTGCCCACACTCCTCTGAAGCAGACTGTTCCTATACAAATAATAATGTGTTTGGCTGTGGATATATTCTGGTATAGTGCCATTACACCACTGATCAATGCATTTTAGAATTCAGTGCCTGCAGCAAAGGAAAAGCTGTGTTGTATGTATTTATGCGCTAGTTCACAGGACGTAAAAGTGTGTGTATAATGT
Organism: Coturnix japonica; assembly: GCF_054131305.1. Taxonomy (NCBI): domain Eukaryota; kingdom Metazoa; phylum Chordata; class Aves; order Galliformes; family Phasianidae; genus Coturnix; species Coturnix japonica. The sequence goes on from NC_140663.1 coordinate 136,245,677, forward strand.
GAGCGCAAGGTGTGACATAAAGAGTATTTGAAGGTGAAAAGCCTGGATGTTTCTGGAAGGTAGGATAAAATGACAAAGCCAAATTAAGCACTGTCTTCTGTTAGAAATTCCTGGAAAATACTATCCTCAGAGTGGTGCCCAGGCACTGTTTGCCTACAAGTGGTACCCAACAGCCACAAAAATTATCTTTTCACAGTCTCTCTGGAAGCTGGATGTATGACTTAGGTTTAAAGCTATCATTATTTTTATATATTAAGTGAAGTATGCAAGCACTGAAGTAAAAGTGTAGTGCATTGCATTTTAAGTACGATTGTCATGGGTTACCTAGATTTACCTATGCCCGTGACAGGGGGGAGCCACCCCGTAGGGCCCCCTGGGCCCGGAAAGAAAGGGAAAAAGGGGGAATGGGATAAAAACAGCAGCAATCTAAGGAGGAAAACTTATTTTACAAAATATGATATCGGAATACAAGATAACACAACATATTATAATATAATTGAGGCTATAAAATAGAACAAAACAGAGAGAAAGAGTCCCAGAAAACTGAGAGGCCTACTGTGAACTCTAGGCGACACAGCTGGAACACTTCCCACTCTCCAAGAAGTCCGAGAGAGAGAGAACTCCAGCCTGGGAGCAAGATTATATAGTGTCCTGGTCCTGTGACTTATCCCTGACCGTGATGTTCTCTGGGATATGTAATCTTCTGTGAACTGCGCATTCGGCAAAATCATCCATGCTTTACATGATGTTATGATGTGGAATACTGATAGCAAAATTACAAAATTACAAAACCATGACAACGATGCTTATAGTCATTATTCACACACTAACAGCAGTGTCAAACCTTTTAGAATTTTAAGTTTCTTTGTTTTGTTTTTATCCCCTCCTTTTTTTTCCTATTCACAACAAATTGAGCATTTGATCTTTTCTTTGAATAATGTACATTTAGAAATTTTTGTAATATATTCATACTATCATTCTAATTCTCTAAAATCCATATGTGTTGAAATAAATTATGATCTGATCACAAAAGTAGGTCTAAATGGGGAAAGACTATATAATAATTGATTTTTATTTAAACCTAAATTTTGGCCAAGTAGTAGACCTGCAGTATTTTCTTCTTACAGTAGGTGGCAGAGGTACACTACATATTTGCAATTTATTTTTGCTATTATCTTAACAGGAAGGTCACCTTATTTTCTTAAAAATCGGTATTAGTGTTTAGAAGCATCTTCATGTTAAAAATCTTATTTCTTCCTAAAGAATTCTGTTTTGAGTACTGCTAAACCATTACAATGCTGAAAATAATTTAAAAAAAAAATAAAAGGAAAAATATATAGAGCTCAGGTTAGAAAGAAAATGGATTGGAATTAAATCATTTCTACTGCATTAACCTCAAAGTCAAACTTGTTTGTTTCTTATGTTTCCATTTTCCTGGTGTTAAATAAGAGTAAAAATGTTTCTATAAAAAAAACAAAAACAAAAACAACAAAACAAAACCACCCCAATTTCTGTCACAAACAACAAACATTATACTGGATCTAGCATACAATATATTATTTGATCCTGGTTGAATTTCTCACAGTAGCATTATACAAAAATACAGAACCCCTATTGATTAAAATACAGTTGTATGTGAAGAATTTTTAATAACAGATTAAAGCATTACACATGTATTTTCACTGGCAGCTAATGGAGATTGTGTAGATGTCTTTCTGAGCCCTTGATGATTTCATAATGTAACAAATCCCTGCCTAGACTTAAAGCTCTCCTCCCCCAACCATGAATCACTGTACACACACACACACACACACACATATATATAAAAGGAAGAAAATGTTAGTGCTACTGTGAACAACAGAAAATAAACACGTACATTAGTTTCTCCAGACCCGTCAAAGAACATTTTTCTAGTAAAGATATCAGTGTTTGCATGCTCCTGCAGATTTCAATTTATTTCAGCTTTGTCAGACTCTTTGCAATGTGTGTTGCTCTACTATTTTTCATATGTACTCTTATACTGTGCTTATCATCATAGTGCCTGAGTGCCTTGAGGTAATGCATTGAATAATTAACACTCATTGCATATTTATACTGTCAGATTTTCCCAAGGAGACAAGTGAGTGTGTGAGAGTTTTTTTTGGCAATTAAAGCAACACACAGATACACAGTGATATATGCTAGAGAGTTCACTCTCCAAGAAACATGCCTTATAATTAGAGAAATTTGGTGATTCTTTAATTCCGTTTAATTTAATTCAGTCTACTTTACTTTCATTATGTCTGTTCTTTGGGGTCTTTTGGAAAAGGATGAAGCACTGCTGTCTCATAAGAGCATAGTGATAGAAATTTTAATTCGTGCATGTGAATATGGAAATAGAGGATGCTTATTTAATAAGCTTGCAATGGAATCAGTAGAGTTATAATGGGAATTGGAAGGAACTTCTATACCGTTCTGTTCTCTATACAATTTATATTTCATTAATAGCTGCAGCCTTGCTGTGCCAACATTCTTCAAAGAACTCTTTAAAATTCTACTGCAGCAAGCAAGTATGTTACCTTGAAAAGGCATCCTGTTTTCTTTTCTTTTTTTTTCTTTTTCTTTTTCCTCATTCCTTGCTGCCCAAGTTAATCAGATTTTTGTATTGTCACATTAGCCAAGGGCAGTACATATTTGTGTGATTGCTATTGCTGGGAATCAAGGATAAATACTGGCATATGTGTGCATAGTAAATTTCTCTTGTTTAGGTAACAGCCAGATCACTTTATATGACAATTACTACAGCAAGTGGAATGGATGAGAACTCTTCTCTTGTAACTGAGAACAAAATCTGTTAAAGTACCCCTGAATCCTATCCAAAATTGTTTCTTACACTACACTAATTACATAAAAAATAAACAAAAAAGAGTGCATTATTCCTCTCTGTATAGATTTCGTTCTTCACCAGACCTTCTTTCTATGCAGATTACAGATTCCATTTTACCTGGTTGCTGATAAGAGGTAATACTAACTGAATGTATTTGTCCAACAATTACCAATATTTTGCAACCCCAAATAGAAGTAGCAAATTCTGTGATCATTTAAATGCTTTATTCCCAGTAGATGGCCTTTCAGAGTCTGGAATCTCAATCTAATTATGTTCTTTCAGCTAAGGAACAAAGAAACAAATCTTTTGTTTGTCCCTCCTAAGAAAAATGCAATAGACGAATCAGGCTTTTTCTATTTTCTGCTTTTCTCACTGCTAATTATTTGTATTATCACAGAATCTAGGAATAAGAATCCCAGTACTCCTATTATGAATGATACTGTGAAACAGAACAAAAGTATCAGAGCCTAAAATGAGTATATAAAATAAGAAATGGGAAATGAATTTAAATAGAGAAAAACAAATGATGCATTTTAAATGTCAAATAGTTTCTATGCCCTGCAAATGCTGAATTAAGGACTTATAGCTTCTAAAGCATATTTTAAATGTAATTAGTAGCAAAGCACTTCAATCCTGGCTTTTCATTCATCCATGGAAAGGAAAAAACCCACACAGAGGAAATAATATCTATAATAATGTTAAAACTCCTTCGTGAGCCACTTAGGCTGAGAGATTGCCTTTCATCATTATTGCTTGGTGCCCGTGATGTCTACTTATTGTTGGGTCTTCACAGGTTGAATATTTGCATAGGTAGTAATGGAATAACTGGATTCATTCCTGTACTTGATAACAAGTAAAATAATAATTGTATTTTATATTTCCATCACATTATCTTTTGTGAGAGTGATAAGTATTATATTAATTATAAGTAAATAAGTAAATTATAAGTATTATATAAATTATGAATTTTAGATTTCATTAAAATTCAAACTTAATGCCATCTCTTACAAAAGTAATAGAATGCAGTATTTCAGTCATTAGCACTTTCCAGTGGTGGTGAGTCAAAACATGGGACAAGTAAGTTAATGACAGCATTTTGGCTGACTGCACTTGCCTTCCAGAAAAGGAGAAATTCTCAAAATCATCCAAAGGCAAATGTATTAGCAAACATCTCCAAAGAGAAAGTATTTGTACCGTTCTTGGTCTGCATTTATTTTTATTTAAATAAATATTAATATTGTGGTCCACTATTTAAATCTACATTTAACTTCTTTTACTTTGGATTACTGTGCAATGTTTTCTCATTTATTGATTTTACAATTCCACTTAGGCACTATGTTTAGTTCTGTCTCCATTTATATTATATTAAAATGCTACTGCTAATTTAAGATCATGAAAATAAATTAGAATTATGTGATTTATTTCAAATTTAACACACAGATCCCTGTGGATCTAGGTTATCTGGTTTGAAATCTTTCTGACTACAAGAGATATGTTAATTTAATTCTTCTCATTGTATTAAATTCTGAAATGTGTTTTGTTCATGGTCATTCTTCAAGCAGGAGAAGTTGTCAGTTAAAGCCAAATTTAGATTTTTGTTTGTTTCATTTCTTGGTTGGTTGGTTTTTAGATGTATTGTGCACTGCTGTTCTGCTGAGCAGAACAATTACACCTAGTGAACATCTACTTGTTATCGACAGTTTAGCTGACTGTGTGTAGGTGTCTAAAATGAAAATGGAAATAGTCCTTTATTTCAATTTAAAGGAAATGTAAGCTCAAATTGCCTCTTCTTTGGTTCCTCAACCACTCGCAGTAGACTGGGGGCTTGCACATTTGTGTTGTGGATATGGCATTAATTCAAGGGTAGACAAGAGCTGAAAGTCACATATAGTCCAATTCCAAGGATCTTCTATGAGCCTGAATAATTCTAGTAGCTTGTTTTTTCCAGTCATAGAGTAAAACAAAATATGCTCATTTGAAGTTGTTAGAAAAAATGAATGCTGCACTAAGAATGAAAAAATGGAGATCATTTTTGAAGATAACCTTTTCCAGTTCTGTGTCACCACTAAAATTCAAAAGCTTCATGTGTGGGTGGATTAATCAAGAGTAGATGGGAATAGGACAGTTAAGTATTTAGGAATACCTAAGAGAAAAATGCTGTTCTAAAAACTGTACAGTGGAAACAGGAAGTGATACGAGTCTTACATTCTGAAGGCTGTTACAGAAAATATACAGCATTGCAATGATGGTGTGGGATTATCTTTTCCCTGCTCCTGGTGGAAGATACTGCAAGGGGAAGAAACAAAACATGGGCTGTGGATTACTGAGAGAGAATGAAAGGGCTGCAGCCTGTAGTCAGATGTCATTTGTTCTACTGGGAAATGTGAAACAAAACTACTGCTTAGTTACTGCTCCTGGAAGATCCAGTTTGTTTTCAGTTAAAGAATTAGAGGATGAAGTGCAGAAACAGAAACAGAAACAGGAATACAGAATCTGGGCTAGAAAAAGGACCTGTTCCTTGTGTAAGATCTCTTAACTGGTTTGTTTTGTTTTTTATTGTTTTCACTCTTAAAAAAAAACACACACAAAAAAAAACCAGACAATAATGAACAAAATTACACAACGCACACAAAGAATTTAGGGGATACTTCTTAAGTCTTTCTCTTTACTTGTCTTTGTATAAAATTATTATGTAAAATTCGTATTTATTTATTTATTTATTGAAAAATTAGGCAGAGTAAATCTTAAATGCAGTTAACTGTATTTTCGAAGGCCCAGATTTGGCCTACCTGAATTTACAGAACTAACTTTGGGCTGTCAGAGAAATCCCTCTGCAGACAGTAGTTCAAGTAAAATCTGAATCAACCTATGGAAATTCCACCTCATTGTCAATGGAGAAAACACATAATGTTTCGTCACCTTTGTTTAGGAGCTAGAAGTTTAGTGGAATGAATCTAGAACTATGTACATTTATTTTTTTTTTAAAATATATTTTATAGAACATTGCTATTATTAAGTACTACAGAAGCTTTGTTTTAAGCCAAATATAATCTTTGTTTGGTTGGTGTTCAACCCTGTTTGGTCGGTGTTCAGCCCACTATGGAACAGATGAGAAACTGCTCTGAGAAAAGAATGAACTGAAGTCAATTTATTTATTTATTTATTTATTTATTTATTTATTTATTTATGAGTGTTCTACTGTACCTGATAATTAACATGAGAAGCAACATTCTCTTGTAAGAATCACACATCTTTCTGTATTTTTGGCACTTATATAAAGCTCAAAATTTAAATGTATTTATTCTAAATTCTGAGCTTTATTCAAGAAAAGAGACAAGTAAGTAAATGGAATTGCAATATTGGAGAGAAGCTTACAGAAGATGTAACTGACTGCAAAATACAAATTAGTAGAGCTACATATATGTGACGGCTGAGTAGTCTTCAGTTTGGAAGCTATAACAATGTTACATAAAAGTATTCAGGTGACAGCTAATTTTCCTCAATTGCCATGTAAAATATGATAATAGTGGTAAGGGGGTTCTTAAATTCTTGATACTTCCATTCATTAATTTTTAAGCATCTGCTACAGACTTCAGGGCACACAAATCTTCCCAGGCATTGTGTCTAATGCTTTGGAGTTTAGAACAAGTTTTATTTTAAGTCTCAGCAAATATATTTATAGAATTTCTTTGTGTGTGGAATCTGGAAATATCCTTTTGATTATTATTATTGTTACTAACTTAAAATCAAACTTGTAATTAGAAGAGAGACAGACTTTGTACAATCCCTGATAGTGACAGAAAAAGTGGGAATCGTTTAAAACTAAAGGAGTTAAATAGATGTCAGGGGGAAAATTTTCACTCTGAGGGTAGTGAGATGCTGGAACAGGCTGTCGAGGAAAGCTGCTGATCACTCACCGAGGACAGGTTGGATAGGGTACTGGGCAGCCTGATCTAAAGCTTGATCAGGTTAGCAATGCTGTCCATAAAAGGGGGTTGGGTGCTCTTTAGGGTCCCTTCCAACCCAAACCATTCTATGATTATTAGAAGTTATGAGAAAGGGCTGTAATACTTTACTGTGTTCTTAAATGTTTAGAAATCTTACTTCAATTATTGTCTATTTTTATTGTCACAAATTATTATAATCAGCGATATCTTGACAAATATTACAAGAACTTTTGGAGACTGCTTCAGATCTCATAGTCTCATTTTGCAACACTCTGCAAAAACACATAGCAACAGACTATGGCTTTCTTTCAGTGTAAGCAGATGTGAAACATAGGAGCTGCACACTTGATCTGATCAAGCATGATCTGCTCTGACTCCCTCCCAGGAGAGGGAGTCTTCTAGGTTGTACAAAATTGAATTATTTATTTTAGGTGCCCGAGGATTTGATTTCAAAAATATAAGTAATTGCAGATTTATTAGAGCTGAATAAATTATTCCAGAATATAGAGGATAATAATTATTGTTTTATACTTTTTGTAATTTAAAACACATAAATTTAGGAAAAAAAAAAACAAACGAAAAAAACAAAAAAACAAAAAAACATTCTGTGACCAGAAATTGTATACAAGTATAACAACTTTCAACAGTTAACCTACTAATTAGATAATGTGAAAAAAAACCAAGAAAAAATGAAAAAGCCTCACCTTGAAATATTCTGTTTGTATGATTATCTTGCAAGCTCTTGTTGGATTGCTGCATTCACTAATTAGCATGGTTAAATATTTTAACCCATAATGTCAATACTTGCATTGGCAACTTGTATTTAGAAACATGGTATGAAATAGTACAACACTAGGATTTTAACACGTCTAAAAAGCAAAGAAAGCAAGAGCTCTCATCACAGAGCTGTATTGGTCATAGGAAATACAGAAAGAAGTTATTCTAACTCCTCACAAGAGATAAAATGGAGCCTCATTCTATCAAACATAAATTAAGAAATTATTTCCACAAAATATTCTCTCTGAAGAAGAATCTCAGATCTGATCAACAATGTATCGACTTCCTTTGTAGTACTTATCTCCCTATGTTTCCCTTTTTACTTCCATCACACCCATGAAAATGATTAATTACAGATTTAGTGATCATTTTTTTTCACCGGATTAGAAATAATTTATTGATTTTGAGATTAAATTAAAACCTTTTTCTGTGCTATGGCAAAGTAGGTGTTGCTTTCATTTTATTTTATTCATTAGTATTATCTGGGAAAGTAAAGGTTTGAGTAATGCCTTACATTTGAACCACAAAATGCTGCAGGCTGTATTGGATGAGTAAAGCTTGTACAGTGACCCCCTGTGAGACACACATCTCAACTCAGTGCTGAAAATGTTTCATTTGCATAGACATTCACCTTATTGATTGCAGCAGAAAAGACAACAGATAATAAATATGATAAAAGTCAGTGCTGCTCGGATGAATACTTGTTTTTACCCTGCATGAAATCTCAGTTGGAGCTTCTGTGATAGGGCTGGTCTCTGAATGCATTTAAGTCTCACAAGCATTTTGTTGAAAATCTGCATGAAGTGATATAGAAACCAGAGGAATCACAGTTTTATATTCATGAAAGTGAGGCAGCACTATAATTCGAAAATGCTTCCAATAAAAGTGCAATGTACTTTCCTTGATCTGACATCTTCAAACATTTTTGCTTACTGTACATTACAGATATCCTGTGGCATGCCACAGTACATTTTTTTAATGTATCACAATTGTAATATCTTTACAATTTCTGCAGCTTTTACAGCATTCAGGTAGATGCTATGCCATACCCTGTGCTTTGCTGTCTTTTCTTACTGTAAGTAGCACTTGAAAATAATGTCCTGAGTCCATGCATACAATAGGTTTTTAATTTAAATTTAAATAAGAAAACGTAGAGGATATTGAACAAATGGTGTGTGTGTATGTACATATGTATTTATTTATTTTAATTGTTTAATGCATGCTACCATTTTCTCTAAGATTCCTAACAGCAGGAAAGTGATGATTCTTTAGTAATGCTCTTAAGCGCTTCTGTTGCAGCAATTCATAGTGGCAATTAAAGTCACAGACAAATGGGTTTGGCTTCATCTACCCTCATTTAAGTATCTGAAAACTGGTTGCTTAGAGTTGAGATAGGCAGCCTAGACACTCATGTTAGCAAATAAGAAAGATATATATTATATATATTTCTTAAGGGTGATTCATTCCTAAGGAGTACTTAAACCACATCCCTTCAATTACCCAAAAGTGTATCATTCTTCCAGAAAGAGAGTTTCTGGTAGAATACATAAATACAACTTTTTTGAAGTCTATAGTTGTTCTGAACTGTCCTAGACATAGATATATGAAGATACCAGAAACTTAAGCTGATACAAGGGACCATGTAAACTATGGACTTCCAACCTTTTGGCTTGCCTGGTCTGCATTTAGTGAATAGAAATGGTCTTGGGTTGCATATAGGTTGCTCCAAAAGTAATGCCTGGTATTTATTGAGGTGATAAAAACAGATGCAAAGAGCACAAGAACAGTATTTGGTAAAGAAAATTCTCAGCTACTTAATGCTACTTTTCAACATAGTCATCATCATTCATTACACATTTTTGCCAGCAGTGAATGAGAGTGCATCCTGTTCTCAAAACAATCTGCACCAGCAAAGCAGATCCACTATAACCACTACTGAAACACACCACCCACCACCTCACTGTGCCACTGTGCTCACATTCACTGTTTGGTGTCCATAAACATTCAGCAAGCATCAGTGAATGACAACAGTTGCAACTTCTTTATTTTTTATTTTTTATTTTTTATTTTTTTTTAATGGAGGAATTAAATTCCACTTCCTTTGCTTCATATCCACTTCCACATCACACACCTTTATGTCAGACTGCCCCTCTACAGCCATCTGCCTCACAGCAACAACAGGTAATGTATATTGGTGGGAAGGTTCAGTCTCTACTGCCATACCACCAATATCCATCTCTGATGTTATGGGCCAACATAATAAAGCGGGTGGCTTTACATTTGGAGGACAGGACATCCATTACATTTCTGGGCAACCTGTGCCTGTTCCACACCACTCTCACTGTAAAAATTTTCCTTATATCCAATCTAATTCTCCCTTCCTTTAGTTTGAAATCATTTCCTCTTGCCCTGTCACATTAGATACTGCTAAGGAGTCTGTTCTTTCTTGCAGCTCCCCTTTAGATATCAAAAAGCCACTCTCAGGTCTCCCCTGAGCTTTGTCTTCTCTAGGATGAACAGCTTCAGATCTCTCAGCCTGTCCTCATAGGGATGATGTTCCATCCCTTGGATCATATTTGTGGCCTCCCTCTGGATGTGCTTCGACTGGTCTACGTCTCTCTTGTACTGAGGACTCCACATTTGGACACAGAAAATCAGTTTTTTGTTGGTGTGTGTGTTTGTGGACTTAGATATAACACACAGGGATTTAAAGAGCGGTATACAAAACAACAAAAATATCAGTTATGTCTTATCCTGATAGTATTATTTCAAGGAGAATGTTTTTTGATTATTCGTTGTATTACCCATCCCCTTCCTTCAAAATGACCATCTACAAGGTTAAAGGATCTTGTTGCTTTCTCCTGCTTGCTTCTTTTCATGCTCAGATGTGTGCCTGTTCTGTGAAGTCTGGGTCAATGAGTACTCAGCAGCACTGAAATCTACAGTGCATGAAAGCATGTGAACTTAGTTGTGATATTATTGGACATGCTTCTTTATTTTGTTTTGTTTTATTTTATTTTATTTCACTTTATTTTATTTATTTTATTTTATTTTCAGAAGCCGCCTTATGAGTACTTACTTGTGTGACTTTATGGATTGGCAGAAATCCCCCTGCTGAGATCTAGGCTCCCTAGGCTGCTTTGTTCTTCCTGTCATAATAGTTCATGGGGGTGGCACCGGTTACAGCATGTGACACTTGCCCTTACCATAAGAGGGGAAAAAACACTGTACTGAAGATTATCAACATCTGTTGAAAATAGATCACACTATACCCAAGGTATGAGATGTGCCTGGGTTGTAAACTATTCAGTGGCAGCAGCTTTTTTGAATGTTTACATTCAACATACTGACTTGAGTGCAGCTTTATCCTGGACTACCTTCTGGTAGATAGGTCACCAATAGGAAACACTAAATAGCCAGGATATTCATGTAAGAAGACAATTTTGTGAGCCAAAAGAATTCCAGTTCCTGGAACTCTCTTATAGAATTTGCTGGAGATGAGATCATGATCAAATCTGAGAGTAGTGGCAGAAGAATGCTGAATTTGGAAATAAAATCCATAATTATAAATTTCAGACTACTTTCTAAACCACCCAGCTTATCCTTCCTTTCCAATTGACTGCCTGGTTTCTGAAGCTGGAAGTAAACTTTATTGACAACCACAAGAAAAGTCAATAACTTTCCTATAATATGGGATTAAAAAACCACAATGGATATTTCATCATTAGTTTTTCAAGTTGTCCTATTCTTGAATGTATGGCTACTTCCTGGTGTATTAGAACACTTAATGACTTAGTGAGATCAAAGTATTTACTGTTTCTTGTGCATGAAGGAAGGATGCTGTGCTGACATAGAAAATAGTCATTATTTTCATACACGTCTATCTTACTTCTCTGCTTCTAGTACAGATTATTAAAATGAGACTGACAGCAATGCTGTTCAAAAGCAAAAAAAATGAAGAAAAAGTGAAATAATTTTATTTTCTTATGAAGACCTGATAGCTGCCAAAGAGGCAGTACTTTATTTATGTTTATTTATTTATATGTGTGTGTGTGTTTTACGGGTTTATCATTTGTCACTTCTTTTTTTTTTTTTTTTCTTGTCTGGATTTTAGAAACTGGGAGTTGAAGATTTCCCCAAATATGACTTTAAATAAAGTGATTGCTTTTATGCATCACAATAATGAAATACTAATTATGGATTGATATATTAATATGAGAGATATTAAAGCTATTCAGAATGTGTTAAAAAATTTTGTTTTCCTTTTCTTTGCAAAAGAAAGGATAACTTCTGTGATATAATAAATACTAAGTGAGTGTATTTAAAAATGAGCTTCCCTGAAATTACTGTGAAGTGTTTCCTTTTTTGACATTAAGCACTATGATTAGTCCCAAAATAGTTTTCTGTAGAAGTAATCTGTTAGTATTTGTGTTAGCACTGATATGTAAAACTGAAGGGCAGTTAGATTTATTATTAGTAAATGAAAATACTGCTAACTGTACACATTAATATTTTTCTTGGGACCTTATCTATTTTAAATATTCAGTAACATAATTATATATAAATAAATTCAGTTTTAATATGTCAGATAGAGTTATCATATTGCAAGCAGCCCTCCAAGGTTAATAATGTCAGGAAACATAAAGTGTTTTTGACTGTAAGATTAGACTTCTTATTTTTAAAAGGACTTTAAATTTCATTTCAAAAGTAGATTTCATGCCCCATGAAATTTAAACTGTGACATTTAAAAAATACTCATTTTATCATAATGCAGTGAGAAATTATAGCGTACATCCTTCTTGTTCAGTCCATCAAGGCAGCTTCTGAAAAGACTATGAGTCTTTTCACAGGTAAAAGATGTGAAATTTGCTGTATAATCAATGCCACCAACTGTTCGTCCTTAGGAGACAAAAAGGAAGAAATAATTACTTCCTAACAGTGTACACTGGAAGTTGAAAGCAAAACATGAAAATGTACTCTAAGCACGTTTGTGTGTAAAGTGGGTTGGTGTTTTTATTTTATTATTATTATTATTTTATTTTTTACCTCTAGAAATGGTTTTACTTTGACTTAGAAATTCCAGAAATATCCAAAATATCCAACAAAAATTAAATAAATAGGAAATACTGTTTATTTTTCCTGCCCCAACTGCTAGGATTGATTTAACTTAACTAGATAATGCTGTGCTCCCACATGGACTTTACTGGAAGTGTAACTTGTACAAGATAGATACATTACAACACAATTGCCAATTTTGAAAATACTGCTACTGAGATTCTTTGAGATCTGCAGTCTTTTCTGTTTAGAATCTTGCATTCCTTGAGGTACAGTTAGCAAACATCGAAAACACACATAATACTTTATTACTAAATTTTACTTCAGTTACTTTTACAAGTTCAAACAAATCAACTTTATAATTGTCATATGACATTGATATTGAATTTTATACAGTTTCTTATTTTTTTCTCATATATACTAAGATCTCATTAGACTTTTCAGAGGATCATCTGATTCATGACTCAGGTTTATTTATTGATCACAGGAGTCAAAAGAAAAAATAATAAAAATAATATTTATTATTTGTTATTGTTCTTACAAGTGTTTACCTTCAAATTAGTGTGTGCTGAATGTATTCTGATTTTTATAAAACTAAGACTCTGCATCTTCAAAGCATCTGTATGTTTACCTGCAAAGGGAAAATCTAGGGCCATAGATTTTTCCAGATGAGTATCACTTGATTTTGGAGAACTAAGACTGAAAGACATGATAGAGCTTACAGCTTCTACAGTCTAGAAGAAACTGGACCAGATGTCAATGAGAGAACATTTGAAGATGGACAGATGCCATGAGGCAAAATATTACCAATGGAATCAATGTATTAGTGATGTTTTTATGGAAGTGTAGAGCATCCTATGATGCAACTGTTCCTTTCCAAGGCTCATAATAAGGCCTTGGGAAAGAAGAATTACTAGAAAAGTTGTAAGAAGTAATTTCTATAATCACAGGGAGAATGGAGAGCATGTATAAGAAACACTAATTCAAAGAATACAGCTTATTTGCCTTAGACTAAGCCTGACTGTATCTTTGTGTATCTGTGACATACCAGCGAGAAAAAAACAAAACTGCTTAAACAAAGGCTCAGGAATAGAGTTGAAAGTTGCTGCTTAATACACTCAGAGTGGAGACTAGGAAAGTTAAAGACAAGAATGAAATCCTATAACAGCCTCCCATTAAAAATATTAGGAGCCAGTTGCTTTATTTCTTTTAAGAATATCTTGGTGAATCAGCAATTGGATTATATGATTTAAATGGCAAAGACACAGGAATTCTTTTCCTCTGTGGTTGGCTTGACAGGTTAAGGTACTAGGCAGGTGCCTAAACTTGAAGTAAGTTAAGAATGGTGAAAAAGAAAAAGGAGAGTATGAAAGAGATATGAGAGGCAATAAAAATTTCCCGTTAAAGAAGATAAATGCAAAATATCTCATTCTTTTGCTATTCTATCAGAGAATAAGGAAAGTAAGGAGAGAAATACTTACTCTGGTATACAAGTAAGTGAAAGCTTGTACAATGCTTATAATCTTTATAAGAATGTCTTTATGTTATTTGCTTTATAAAAAGCACACTTGATCTTTAAAAATACTGAAGGAAAAGTATTTCAGTTAAATACACTGTCATAGTTCATCTCTACAGAAGCAGAGAGCTGCTCCCAGCAAAATTCTGGCCATTCTTCTTTGCAGAGTCCAACAGGGACAATGAAAGAAGATTCACCTAGAAAATGAGCTCAGAGAACTATCTTAAAGAATCACTGCTGAAAAGGACTTTGTTGGAAGATAAAAAGTGACCAACTATTACTTGAGGTGTCCTGGTTATTTACCACAGAAAGGTTTGTAGGACAATCAGCCATACCTAAGACTCTTAGGACACTTTGTTAACAGTATATTTTTGTTAAGCTTGTAAAATCAGTGACTAAAAGCATCTGTGACTTGTGATACATTAGTACTGTTGGTTAGATATTTATGAATCATACCATTTCCCTTAACATCAGCCAGTACCTGACCATTCATTTAAGCAGCCGACATCTGTGCCTCATGGACTGCTTTCAATTCTCAATATTTTAATAGAATGGCTATAAAAAACAAGTTGTTTTTTTATATTATATTATTTTTATATTATACTACACTGCACTATACTAATACTAATACTAATACTAATACTAATACTAATACTAATACTAATACTAATACTAATACTAATACTAATACTAATACTAATACTAATACTAATACTATACTATACTATACTATACTATACTATACTATACTATGTCAGTAAAAATATGAAGATAAAAGCATGCTTGAAATCATCTTTCTATCTTAAATACCTAGCTGCTGCTGAGCTAGTAGTCTTATGAATCTGGCTCCAGGTCTGGAACTGTTTGTTGCAGTTGAGAACATATTTCTCTTCCCTGGTAGTACTTTCAGCACTAGATCATAAATTGGTGTGTATGGAGCAACTTTTCGGCTCTTCAGTTGATCTGATACATTGTGTATAACAGAATTTAAGATGGATAACACGAGGAAGGTGGAAAGTGTGATGAGAAAGAAAGACACTATGGATATAAAATGCCATTACATACATGACAGCACATTACATAACAGTCATTATGGGAGCTACCATGCATATTTCATTTCAACTTCTCAACTTTCAACATGTTTTCAAAAAAATTACAAAGTCAAACTTTGTTTTATATTAATATTAACCATAACTTAAATTAGGATTAATTTACTATTCATATATAAATGCCTGATTTAAAATTTTTAGTCACAGCTAAATGGAATCCAGCAGAATCTTATATTATTCTGTGATTCCATATACTGCTATTTTTATTAGTGCTCTACATTAAGTGAAACTGATAAACCAGTTGTATTTGAGAATGTTCAGGCTAGACATATTATGAACAAATGAAGAGATTTAATGTCTGTTACTATCTTGCATGAATTATCTTTTCATTTCTTACTGTTGTTTCTTTCAGTATCTGTTACTTGCTCTCAATATGTGCATTTTGTTTCCATTAACTCTCACCTTTTTAATTATATATTGATTCCATGTCATTAACTTTATCTGGCACAATTTTCAACAGATTTGTCAAATATCCTAGAAATGTATCTTCAATAGACTTATTATGGACTTAACTGACACTTGTTACAGAAGCAGCCAGCTAAAACCCACAGCACAATAGCAATTTCAGCTCTTCAGCTGGAGAGAGATTTGTTTGTTCTACGTATTTCCTTGTTAAAAACAAAACAAAACAACCAGCCAACCAACCAAACAAAAAAACAGTCATACATTAGAACAGGAAAAATCCAGCCATTCTCTGATATATATCCTGAACCGAGTGTTCTTTTCAAGAAAGCTGATTCATAGACAAAATAAGACTTTTGAAGACTGCAATGTTATTGGCTGTGATTACAACTATGATTGCAACTTCACTTATATCTCACAGAAAATAAATACTTTTAAAAGTTGTAATCCTTTGAACAGAGTGCATGATTATAGCAGTGTTATGTAAAAAGCATTCAGGCTGAATTCATAAATCAAAATTCTGAGTCTTGGTCAGTATCTTTAGGTCATTATCTTGGTCTTGTATGGCAAGGTTATGGTAGTAGGGGTGCTGCAACAGTGGTTTCAGTGAGAAGAGTTCAGCAGTGGCCCCATGTTAGATAAAAGCCTGTTGCACCCGTGCAACAGCATATTTAAGGTGGTGGAGTAACGCTGCATAAGAGCAGCAGGGAGAGAGGAGTGAGAAAATGAAGAAACAGTCCTGCAGACACTCAGATCAGCATAGAAGGAGGGCAGGAGGTGCTCCAGAAGCAGAGCAGAATTTCCTTAAAGCCCAATAGAGGACCATGGAGAAGTTTGTCCCCATGCAGCTCATGGGCACAAATCTTCATGCGCAGCCTTGGAGGAGCCTTATGGGGCAGCAGCAGATGAGGCCTGAAGGAGGCTCAGTCCATGGAGAGCCCCTGCAGGAGCTGCCCTGGGCCACAGCTGCAGTCAGTGGAGAGGGGATCCTGCAGGGATGGGGATTTGATGATACTATAGGAACTGATAAACTACCTTGTTTTTCTGAACCAGCAGCTTTCCACCTTTCAGTCAAAAGCATGTTTTCTGGTACACTTTCCAAACCTAATAAGTTTGACTATAGTCACTCAAACTCAACCTAAAGTAAGAAAATAGTACAAAATGCCCTAAGAGGGAAGTGATTTTGGTGCTGGAAGTGTAATATCACAGACAAGTGGGGAAGATACTATTGCAAGTCAGAACAACACTGGCTTCAGGGACCGGTCAGCGGGCTCTTTCACTCTGCATAGGGACACCTATTGGGTAAGATTTGCATGCTTCTCTACACTGAGTGCTTCTTCTGGGAAATTCAGAAACCATTAGAGAGTTATTGGGTGATTTAATGTGATTGTGGTTGGCTGTATTACTCATGTTCTTAGTTAACTTCACATGCTTTGCAGTGTAATTATCACCAGCAGTCCAAAAGAATCTGTAGCCTGTTGCATTAATAAACTGAACAGTTCACAAATCTAGATGTGAGACTTTTGGAATGTGATGGTTACTGATAAGCATTTGGTTACTGATAAGCTTAGCGCTGGATAGTGAATGGTTTTCTTCTTACTTGAAGCTGTAACATAAAAGATGGAAATATAGCCAAATATAGTTTGTTTTAAAATGCTAGCAGTTTGATTTAATAGCTGTTATTTCAAGAAACAGTACAGATGATTTACTCATACATTTCTAGTTCTCATAATTGTCTTTATTTTTATGTCTTAGCTGGAAAAATCCTATCTTTTGGCAAAGCCACTTAACTGGTCAAAATTAATTGTTGCTGTGTGCTAGTGTTTTAATTACAAACACTAGATGTGCTTGAGTACAAGAAAATGAAAACCAATGTTTCTTTCTGACAAGAGGAGAAAAAGTACAAGGACTCTGTGTCTAAATGAACTGTGTACAAATAGAGGAAGAGGAAAGCAAATGTAATTTATGAAAAAGGATAAGAGTAATGTAAAAAAGAAATTAAAAGTATGTGGCTACTGAGCTAGAAAGGAAGCCATTCCTTAGTTAACAGATACAACCAGAGATATGTACTACTTGTTAATGTTGAAAAGCAAACTGAGATGCAACAGGGAGACGTTAGAAAAATGTGTTCTGAGAATTCTGAGGTAAGAAGATAGAAAGGAAAACTCTTCTAAGAACACAAAATAACAAGAAAAAAATTGCATAATCCTTTAAGCTGGACTAATGAAAAGACTTAATTTTTAAAATCACAGGAATGATTACTTCAGAGAGAAAAACATTTGGTGATAAAGAAGTGATAAAGATCACTTTCAGAATCTGTGGAATCTCTACTTGAATCTACTTGAATCTCTATTTGAAAAATAAGGATGATATTTAAAGTGGGCTATGAAACTCATAGATAAGTCATGATACTATGTGTCAGGAGATCTCTCATCTCTTGAATTGCTCAAAGCTAATAAAATCAAAGGCCATTTTTACTGCAGCTGTCAGCATCTGATGAATCAACATATATTAGAACTGTGGATCAGCTCTTTTTTTATTTGATGTGTCACAGCTAAAAGCTTTGAAAACTCTTTGCATACAGTATGTTGAAAATCGCATAGAAGATATTTTCAGTTCTCTTCATTGGTTTCATATTAAAGGGAACATCCAGCTAACCATTCAGTTATTTTAAATCTAGAAGGATTTTGCAGTCTCCCTTGAAAACTTCTGTATTTACTTTTTGTTTCATTGTTATATGAATTTCTACATGCTAAGTTCACCATATTTATAGAGGGTAGATATGAGCCTGTAACCAGAACCAACTTCTTTCATGCACTGAGTATGAACAAAGAGTGCAAGATTGAGGATATCATTGTGAGGAAGAGAAAAAGAGAGCATCTTGGGCCTGCAGAACCACTTAGTATTGAAACTTCTGTACACTTAAGCACTGTGAGGGAAGGCTACACTAGCCACCTCCATATATCTGGTCTATATATCTCTGTTTATGTCCCATGGATAACAGTATTGTTTGGTTTAACCTGAAATCTTTAACAGACTGACAATAATTTGATTAGCTTTGGCATGAGGACTCTACTGCATTTTCAAGCTGAAGTAGGGCAGCTCATACCATTTTCCCTTTGTGATTTCAACCAAACAGTTGCTGATAATATTAAAACATAAATTAGGACCAGAACATGTTCTCCCTCCCTAACTTGTGATTCTTTTAACTGCTTAATTCTTAGTGTCATTGCTGGTAAAACTTTAGGTATGCCTAACAGCATTCTTTCAGACTTTCTCCAAGCATGAATTGAAATGAGTAGATGCCAACGAACATGCAGAAAAAAAACATTATAGACAAGACTGTTCCATGTATTGGTGAATATAGAACTGAATATAGACTTTGAACTGATAAAAATGCATAAAATATAACAAACAGGTCTAGTGGTCAGTAGTGCCTCACATAAGGCCAGCAAAACATCTGTGTTTAAGGGCTATGCTGTGTAGAGGTGGCTGTACCACAATACTCATTCTCAGAAAGAGAACAGCTCCTTGTTCTGTTTATTTATTAATTTATATGTGCTGCTACCTGGTGATCTGCTGATCACCTAAAATCTTTGATGTTTGCCAGTAATTTGAAGAAGAAAAAAATGCTCTTCAAAAACCCCAGCTCACTCCTTACTCCAAAACTGAGGCATTCTGTGGTGTCACTTCTGTTCCACCCCCTTCCTTCTGGCAACAAGACATCAGTGCAGGCTCTGGCAATATTTAGGGTAGTATTTCCTGCCGTTTTCTATCAAACATAAACAATTACAGTCTTCAGTTTCAAAGTTTGTAACTTGAAATATGACAGGTGAGATATTCAAACAGTCTTGTTACAGTTTTGTGATTTTTGTTGTCAGTATTCTGCATCAGAACATCAGGTAAAACAGTGGGAGTTAAAGAGTCAATGTTCTGATTTCATGGACTGCCTTTTTTGGGCATTTTGGGTTCTTGGAGGGAGGGGAGGAGTGGCATTCCTGGAGGACTTTGTGGGCAGAGGAAGAAAGGTGGAGGTCCTGTCAGGGTGGCTTTCCCGCGGGCTGACTCTCAGTTTGCTGTGGAGAAAGCACATGGTTCCCCTGCAGTCTAGAGTAAGATCTTAGTGTTGGACATTTTTCTCTCTCATTTTGTTTGATTCTGTTGGATTTAGCAAATTACCATTCCTCCTCAGATCGTTGCCCAGCTGGCTAGTACTTTTTTTCCTCCTCTCTTTTGTCTCCTTTACAGGCCTGTGCCCCGATCATGGACACAGATGTTGAAATAACTCAGTGCATACATCCAGGCAACTGTTTTCACAGAGGGCTCTGTCTTTTCTGCAGTATGTAAGGTCTTCTGTTACCACTCATTTAGCAAGAAGGACCTAAATTGAACTCTTCACTCTTAAACTCTTCACAACAAAGGCTTCATGAACAGAATGGAGAAAAACCTGTAAGCAATTTTTCACTCAGGTGTATGACCCATGTTCTCAATGAAAATAGCAATCTTCTATTTCCTTCTCATCTCCTTTTACCTCAATATATAATCACTTTTTGAATTTGGTGTCTGTGATAAGGTTTTGGTAGTGATAGGAGGGTGCATGAACCGTGCAGGGTGGTCTGTGTGAGAAGAGACCAGAAGCTGCCCCTTGTCAGAGGCAACCAGTTCCACTTAGCTTGAAAAGGAACCATGTCTGGCTAAAGTTGAGCAAATAAGTGATGATGGCTCTGCCTTAGTGACAGGTTAAAAATGAAGTGCAGAGGCTGCACGAGAGGAGTGGGAAAAAAGGGAGAAAAATATTTCTAAAGACACCGAGGTCAGTGAAGGAGAGGAAGTAGGTGCTCCGTGTAACCAAAACAGAGATTATTCTGCACTTCTTGCCAAGCTCACATTGGTTGTAAGTAACATAATTTTGATAGATTATGATTTTACACTTTATTTTCTTGTACTTAGATTTTGCATAGAATATATATCCTTGCCTGTCAGTCTGCACAAAGAACAGAGCTCATCATTTTGTCTTCCATTTTATTTACAGAACACTAATACCAAAAGTCCAACAAAAACACTGTAAAATGCTGAGATTCTGGACAGTATTACCCATACAAAACTACATCTAACAGTGAGCATTTGTCTTGGTTTCAAAAGAAAGGGAGGAAAAATAAAAATGTTCGACCTGAGTAAAAATGTGTTATGAATATTATAGATACCAAAGACAGACCTAAAAACTTTCTTTGAAAGACTCAGAAGACTACGGAGAAATTTATGATGACAGAGATCTTCAGAGTCTAGTAGTTGTCCCTATTTAAAAAAAAAGACAAAACCAGAAACAAATAATTTTCCACTCTTTCACTGATTAAAGTCCAGATTTGTTAAATCACGTATTGTGATATGTGCAAATTCATAACTTCCCACAGATTCCCATAGCTAAACCTGAATATTTTACTCTGGCATTTTTCTTGAATTTTTTTTTCTGCTTATCCTGCTTAACTTTCAGATGTGACATTTGTAACCATCAGTTGGTAATAAGAAAGCAGATCCATCTTCCAATTCTATTATGGATAAAATTGTTGATAATAGTCCTGGTGATCAGCTTATCTACACTAAATTGCTAATGTATATCTGAGTAATACATATGGAACAGATATATATTAGTAATCACATGTTAATGGAGACTAGAAAGCTCTGCTGTCCATTTATCACATATAAATACTTTATATACTGAAAGTGATATATGAACTATTGCTACTTATTTATTAAGGATTTTTTTTTCTTTTCTTTTTCTTTTCTTTTTTTTTTTTTTAAAAAAAAATGTGCTGGAAATATACTTTGAATCCTGTAAAGCATGAAGAAAAATGGTTCCATTAATTATTTCCATTAATGTCCTAAATGGAAACAAAGCCACAAAAAAATCTCTGTAAAGCTCCACGTAGGTTTTCCTTATAAATTTTAGATGTCAGGATCAAGATGCCACTGCAATATCTTTCCTTATTCCTATAGATAGAAAAAAATATTAAAATAATTTTATTTCTTTTTCTATCTAGCATAAAATCAAATTTAGTTGGTATTAACCTAGCATCCTATATCCCTATTCACTGTCCATATTATTTAACTGTCTCACTTGCTAGAAATCACTTTCTTTACGGGGTAGATGGATGATTTGGGTGTAAAGTTTCACCCATAAAATCTTTGAAGTTCAAATTGTTGAGAAATCTCATACTCATCAAGTAAATATAAAGATAAAAGAAAATCCATTTTGTTCTATAATATCTTTGTTCATGCCGATATTGGTAATTAAACTGTGAATGACACTCTGGTGAAAAACTGAGTATTATTGATGTGATAATCAATACTAATACCACAAGAAGTGAGAAGGGAAGGAGAAATCATTTCACTGAAATGTTTTTTCTTTCTGATTTGCAGATCTTAACCTCAAGACACAAACTGGGAATAGTAATTTTAAATAGATCAAGGAAGGCTTTATCCAAGGGATAACAGACCCTGAACTTCTGCTCCCAGATAAACTTCATGCTGTTTCAGAGAAGAAATATACATTTTCTGAGCTATAAAAATCTGTCAGTCGCTACCTGATAAAATCAGCAAAGACTATACTCAGAAGGAAGGTAAATAAATACCCTGACAATATGAATTCCTAGCTAGGGTATAGAAAGTTACTTCTATTTTGTCTTTTAAAAATTAATATAAGATTTAGTATTTTAAAATTAAGGATAATAAAAAAATATATATTTGATCAATTTAACTGGAATTAAAAGAGATAATATATGAAAAACAGGTTCTGACAGGCACTAATAACCTGGTGTTTGAGACATCTCATACTTTATTAATCCTTATCTGAAGGTCTGGAGATTATTTAGAATAATTCATTTACACAGCTTCCAGCTCACAGTGTTAGGCTCATCTAAAGCACTATTCCTCTATTTTACAAAGTCTCATTTCTACAAACTGAACTAATATTACACATTTAAGAAACAGAACTTTCAATAGAAAAGATCAACTGAATAGCAAGCTGTACAAAGGTGGAGTACAGTTCTCTTCTCTTCTTGTTGAACTTGTGAAGAGACTCCGCTTTTGATGTGACACAGTAACAGAAGTGCATAGTGCTTTTGTGCACACACTCCAGGTGTGTGTTTTTTTTTTTCCGCTCTAAATTGATGATACTACAAGACATCAGTAAGTTCTTCAAGTTCTGTTTCCTGAAACAGTTTTTAGGAGGTCAGAATAACTTCAGATATCATGGAAGAGTGTTAGTGAATGAAATATACAACATTAAACACAATGCAATCCTGTATCAATTTTGGGAGTATCAGAGTGAGCGGAAAATGTGTTGGGAATTATGTGAACAGTGTTATGAACCTGACTAGAAAGAAGTACAAAGAAGTTCAGTTTTAAAATTTACATTTATATTTTTAGAAACAATGTTCTTAATAAAAGCAGTAGTGTTGTTGCAACTGGAATAATCACAGTTGCCATAACAACTTATAATGAAATAGATATTCTTAAAAATGCAATTTATGAAAAATTTGCTCAGTAGTCATTTTGTCTAGCTAACAACTAAACCATTACTGCCACAAGTAAGTCTTGACATGGTAAGAGCTATAATTTTTACCACTATTATTTTTAGATTCTGATAAATGCTTCTCCACATACACTTTGAAAGATATGATAAATTATAAATGAATGAAAAATAAAAAGTGTTTTTTATCATACAGCACCTGTATATGTTACACAGTTTGCTAAGTTATATGCTGGCAGTTAAGTGTTGGATTTAGAATTAAGTGAATCTTTTTGCTTGTTTTTCAGAAATGAGTTTGAGAACCCCTCAAGGGTATCTAATATATTCCTTAAACCATGAATTATCTTCAGATATGTACAGTGGGTATTTCTGTCAAATCTGCAGTTTGTTGCTTCTTGCTTAACTCTATCATTTCAACAAGTGCCTGAAAAAGACCTTTTTCAGCTCAAATAGAGTAACTCATTCAGCACCTCAGGAATGTGTTTGGAAATTCAATAATGTTTTAATGTAAATTTACTAACACTGTGGATCTATAATTGAGTATGATACTTCTTTACATAGGGGAGAGAGAGCCCAGGTAAATTTGTCGGAAACCTTTCTTGTCCCTTGCTGAACTTTTTTGCAACATAACAGCTTACAAGGCTGATTTATGAAATTTAGTTAAACTGACACGTATCATTTCTGCAATTTGTGCTTTTAATTTCAAAAAGTACATGAGGTAAACAGGATTTTTGCCATGCACACATATGAATCTCTGACTTGTTGTTGTTTTTAAATAGAGAGGACTACCTGGAATCTGAGTACTCAAATAAGTCTGCCACTCTGAATGCACCAATACTGGCAGAATTTGCCAGGAAACCTTATGAAATAGCCACTTACTTCAGAAAGTCACAGATCAGCATTATGTAATAACAAAACTATTAAATTCACATACATTTTAAAAGTGAGGAAAATTAATCACTAGAAAAGTTTTCTAGGGACATAAACAGGCACAATTCTGTCAGCATGAGAATCATATTTAAAAAAGTCTTGATGCACAGCACTGTGGAAATAGATACACATGTATAGTTGACATAGAATGGTTTAGGTTGCAAGATCCTTCTGAATGTCATCTCTTCCAACCTCTCTTGTCAAGCAGAAAATCAGAATGATTCTTTTTTTTTCTTTCTTTCTTTCTTTTTTTTTTTTTCCATAGAAGAAATTGTAATAGAAGAAATGAAATAGCAAAATAAATGTGCACACTTAGCTTAGCTATGTGAATTGATTTCCATAAAAAACTGAAAGCTTTTTTTTTTTTTGAAAGATATGGAGGACATGTTCTTAAATAATATTAAATTTAGATTTCTCTTTTTAGAGACTTTATTCATGTGAATTCCAGCAGATATTCAGCACAGATCATATACTCTTACAAACAAAAACTACATAAGTGTTTGAGTATGGTAAAAGTTTCTATAAATAGAACTCCTCTAAAAAGTGCTTCTTTTGCAAAGAGAATTGCTATTAAAATTATACATCTAGCACTGACTGTAGCTTATGTCTGAAAACATTCTATTTAATGACTTAGATTAGTAAATTTTATTTCATTGCATTCCATCTTGAAAATACTTGAGAGGCTGAGAGATCTGGGGTTATTTGGTCTGGAGAAGAGGAATCACAGGGAAGACATTGTTCTCTACAGCTACCTGAAGGGAGGTTGTGGCAAGGTGAGGGTCAGCCTCTTCTAGGTGGGGGATGGGGGGGGGAGGGATTGGGGAAGAAAAAAAGAAAAGAAAAAAAAAGAAAAGAAGAGAAGAGAAGAGAAGAGAAGAGAAGAGAAGAGAAGAGAAGAGAAGAGAAGAGAAGGGAAGGGAAGGGAAGGGAAGGGAAGGGAAGGGAAGGGAAGGGAAGGGAAGGGAAGGGAAGGGAAGGGAAGGGAAGGGAAGGGAAGGGAAGGGAAGGGAAGGGAAGGGAAGGGAAGGGAAGGGAAGGGAAGGGAAGGGAAGGGAAGGGAAGGGAAGGGAAGGGAAGGGAAGGGAAGGGAAGGGAAGGGAAGGGAAGGGAAGGGAAGGGAAGGGAAGGGAAGGGAAGGGAAGGGAAGGGAAGGGAAGGGAAGGGAAGGGAAGGGAAGGGAAGGGAAGGGAAGGGAAGGGAAGGGAAGGGAAGGGAAGGGAAGGGAAGGGAAGGGAAGGGAAGGGAAGGGAAGGGAAGGGAAGGGAAGGGAAGGGAAGGGAAGGGAAGGGAAGGGAAGAGAAGGAAGAAAGAAAGAAAGAAAGAAAGAAAGAAAGAAAGAAAGAAAGAAAGAAAGAAAGAAAGAAAGAAAGAAAGAAAGAAAGAAAGAAAGAAAGAAAGAAAGAAAGAAAGAAAGAAAGAAAGAAAGAAAGAAAGGAAGAAAGAAAGGAAGAAAGAAAGAAAGAAAAAGAGGCAAAATTCATACAATTTTATTGTCCATTTTCCAGAATTTAAAATTTCAGAATGTCCTTATTTTAGTGTTCCTCTAGCATGTCCTCACTTCTGGCCCATTACATCAAATCATTTAGTATTATACTTTTTATTTTTCACAGTGATTGAATTAAAAAGAAGTATTTTCCTTCAGAAGTGGAAGAAAGAGAAGAAAGATCTTGCAAATTATTTCTAATGAAATTTAATTTTAATGTATGAGATATTCATATGTCCTCTATGATCTGAAATCTTTCACCAGGTTTTATAAGCTCAAAAGAAGAGATCAGGCTTTCATAGATGTTAGAAGAAACTCAGGAATTATGGTTTACAAATTCATTATTTACTGTCTACATTGATAATTACTTCTACCTGGAGGAAATTCTTTTCCATTTTTATCTATCTATCTATCTATCTATCTATCTATCTATCTATCTATCTATCTATCCATCTATTTCTCTCTCTCTCATCTACTTATTTATTTATTGGTGTCTTTTTTCCTTTTTCTTAAATGTAAATGCTTGGGATTCTGCATGAGAATTTAACTTAGAGTAGTCAGGTCAAATGTCCCTCTAGTTCTTGAAGGATAATTAAAATGAGCAGACATTCATTGTTCATTCTGTGTAATTTATGACTGCAGAGATTTCAACATCATCAATCATCATTAACATCACTTCTCTCTTTCTCTCCCTCCTTTTCACTTTACCAGTGAAAATTCCAGATTTTTAATTCCAGGATCCTCCAAATTCTTTCATCATCCTTCAGTTTCTCTTCAAATGTTTTTCCATTTTATTACATCCTTCTTGAAATGGAAGGACATTAGCTCCATGATGTATTAAATATCCAGAGGTAGAGAAGCATGATTTTCAAGTTGTAGTTTTGTTTTGTTTTGTTTTGTTTTGTTTTTAGTTGTCATCTTTCCTAAGATTCATCTGAAATTTTGATTACCAGTGTACATTAGTCTAATCTTTTAAGAGAACCATGCACTGGGATTTTGTCCCTGAATGGCAGTAATCAGCTTAGAGCCAAACACTTTGTAATGATTTTCTTGTATTCAGTTATCATCAGTTAAGATTTATCTACAATGAGTTTCAAAGCTAAAATATGAATTCGCGCAGGCTTTTGTATGAAACTAAAGTTAAGTAAAGAAACAAAAGTTCTGATCTGGAATAAAATTCTCAGTTGCATCCTCTTCCCATAAGGGCAAGAAAGGACACTAGCCATTTATCTCTGTAGTTGCTTTATCTTGATCATAAAAAGGAGAGGAAAAAAAGCACCTCCCCCCAGTGGTAACATTTACTGCAAAATCAGAACAGTTTGAATCAGAAGACAGCTGCAAACACACACAAAGGAATTGATTAATATCTCTTTAATTATTCAATTAATTATAGAGAAAAAATAAAATGTTTTCTTAAAACTGAATCATAATCAAGTACGGGATGATTTCCTATTTTTTTCAGCACCAAGTCACAAGGGATTCTAATCTTAGAAATGCATGAATGGTTTTCAATGTCAGCTAAGGTTGGTGGGGTTTTTTTTGTTGGTTTTTTTTTTTTTTTTTTTTTTTGTCTTCTAGTATTGCCTAATTAAATCTGGGTGGCATGACAAAACAATTTCCCAGAGAGTTATGTGATGTCTCTTCTTTATCAACATAATTTCATCCTACAATGCAGCTCATGTTCAGAGATAGTACGAGGCAGTGCTAGTTAGTGACCTCAGATCTACCCATTGATGCTTGAGAATGGAGAAGAAAAGGAATTAAAATTCTTAGCTGGTATACATCTAGAAATCTATACAGAATTATCTGTACTGATGTTAATGGACCATAATGACTTACACCAGCTAAAAAGCTAATCCAGATTCTTTTCCAGGATCCTTCTTAGCCTGATTTGCAGACAGTTAGTATGAAATGCTATTTTAAACTCAAGTATTTATACAAACAGCAGTCCTAATTATCTATATTATCTAATTATTTTTCAGACTCGCTAGGGAGAGTATTTTAGTTAAGCAGTGTTGCTCATTTAAGCTTTTTAAGAACTTATTAGCAGTAAGTTTTTTCTCCACGGGTTATTAAAATTTCTGGTGCCCTAAGACTAATTTGGATTTCAGTCATCCTGATGTCAGTCAGGAAAAATCCTGTCAAGTCACTGGAGCTACAGGACCAGTGTAAAATTTTTCAGTGTAAAATTTTTCAAAATGCAATTTAGTAGTCTAACAGAAGAAAATTGTTTAAGGATGATATTTAATATTTATCAATGAATAGATTAATACGAAGGAGTGGTGGAGTAAGTTATTTCAAAATACAAGTTCTTTTTCAGTAAGATAAGTAAATAGCGATGTGGTATGTAGAAGGTTTGAATGCAAAGAAATACACTCCCTTCTAATGGTCCATATGCAATGATTCCACTAAGTGAGAAAGGGAAAAAAAAAAAAAGTAGTATGTAGTGCTGCTCCAACAACTACTTTTACTCTGTAAAAGAATAGGAAAGTAGCAGGAACCAAAACAGTTTATATAACTCTCTGACACATGAGTTATATTTTTCAATTAATTTTTTTGTGACAGTGTGATAAGGTACTCATGTTGGTAATTTCCTGAGTCTAGATGAAGGCTTGATTTGTTTAAATATTTTTAGAAACAACTCTTGGAATACTGAACCTGACCAACTTGGCTGCCAGTCAAAGTTTGTCTGAACAGCTATTTGTGCTTGCCTTCAAAAGGAATTATTCCTTCTGTTCAATACTATAGAGGGAAATGGATAAACTGTTGGCCATTGCAGATCAAATCCAATGTTAAATCGTAGAAAAAAATTCCTACTGGCAAGATCTAGATGGGGACTTCCATGAGATTTAAGTATATGATTATTTAGTTCTTTAGTCAGAAATTACTATCCCTTCCGTCCCAATGCCCACTAATTGCTGACTAACTGAAAATGTTTATTACTTTTATTACTTTCAATTTCAGAGTCCCACTGTGTCAGAAGCATTCTACTTCTAACAGTGCAAAATAACTCTACCTCCACTGTAACATTTACAGCCTGCACCTTCACATATCTTACCTGCCAAATCAGACCTGTCCAGTATTCTTGGATGCCAATAAAGGAGGCTGTAGATGAAAATGAGCTAATGAAAAGGTCCAAGTAGAAATGCCAGTAAAGAGATTAACTACAAAAGCATTCAAAACAGTCTTTTTCCTATTCAGATTTCTACTTTGTTTTGGGCCAGTGCTCTGTTTGGTTCAGAAAATGGAACAGCTGAAGGAATATTTCTACCTACAATTACAGAGCATGAAGTTCAGTTTTAAGTTTGGACTGTTGGATTGAACTTACATTATCCACTAGAGTACCTTATCTGTCATGAAGTATTCTGTTATAAATCTATTATGATTCATCTTGGCAAGGTTATTTTACTTTTCATGAAGCATTTTCTTAAAACAATCAGAGTGCGATTTCCAGATTCAAGTTTATGCCTTAATGGTAATTTATATATTTAATAATAGATCAGTGTATATATGCGTGTGCATAAATGAAAAGACAATATTTACAGGATTATGGAATGGAAATGCTAGTAGCAGGTGTACAAGCAAAAATACATGGGTGAGAGGACAAACAATGTGACATAAAAAGGGCAAAAAGTATTTCCTACTTTCCCCACTGACACTGAAGATCACTTAGTAGTGCAGGGAGGGGTAAAGCTTTATCTTACAAAGTATGATGGGAGGACATAAAAGCCAAAATAACATTTTCTGAAGAGCTCTGTTTGTGTAAGATCTGGATGGAATGAGTCTAACTTTCTTAGCAGAAACTTTTATGTTGCTGAATTTTGGGTTTCCGTCCAAAACAGTGTTAGAATAAATCAGTGTTTTGGCTGTTGCTGAACAGATGGAATTCGTACCTGCTGAATATTGAGTGAGTGGCTGACTAGATGCTTAGCTTCTGGCTGGAGTCAATACATCACACAGTGTAAAAGATTCCAATGCATAAATGCAACTGTGGAATTATCCAAAGCAAAATACTTTTAAATCATTCAAGTCATATGTATGATATTTGTTAAGATTTGCTCTTGCTGATCAGTTGGCAACATCACTCCTATTTTTAATAATGGGAGAAAGGATGACCTGAGGAAACCACAGGCTGGTGCAACTCACCTCTGCTCAAAACTGATCCTCTGAGAAGAGGTGTTCAGGCACATGTGAGACAAAGAGAGTATCCAACACAGCCAGCATGGCTTCAGCATGTTCTTGAACAATCTGCTAGCCTTCTATGGTAGAATGGCAGCATCACCAGGCAAAGGAAGGGAAACCAGTGTAATCTTTCTGGACTTGTGCAAGGACTTTAATGTGGTCCTGCATCACATTCTTATCTCTGTTATGGAGAGATGCATATTTGAAGATTGGCTTATTCAGTGGATAAGGAATGTGTTGGATGATTTCAGCGAGAGCACTGCTGTCAACAGCTCTACATCCAGCTGGAGTCCAGTGATGAATGGTGCTCCCCAGGGTTCTGTCTTGGGAGCAGTGCTCTTTAATGACACAGACAGAAGGACTGAGTGCACACTCAGCTAGTCTGTGGACAGCACCAGGCTGAGTATTACTTGGAGAGAAAGAAGCCCAATGAAGTACAGTAATAGCTAAAATGAATATGTGATCACCTTGCTAGCCATCTGATGTTGAATTAATTGATTTTCCTAAGAGAAAAAGGAACTCAGATATGACTCAAGACACCTCTGACTTCAACTACTATAAATCAACTGATTCAATGTTGTCCACCTACTGACTGTGCAAAGCTAACACATATGTAGACAGATATATATAGAACAGATTCAGTATATCTGTTCTCAAGAGCACTTGGTCCCACATCTTGTTTGGACCCCATGTTCTGTTTTTTTCTGAGCTCAGTTTATATTTTTTAATGTGTATATTCATTGTTTTCATCAGTTCAGATTGTTTGAAATAATGTGAAATTACCTTTTGGCCCAACAGCATTTTGTTTTTATTACATGGAACTAAAAGCATGACACACACAGAAGT
This sequence comes from Coturnix japonica, assembly GCF_054131305.1. NCBI lineage: Eukaryota > Metazoa > Chordata > Aves > Galliformes > Phasianidae > Coturnix > Coturnix japonica. The sequence goes on from NC_140663.1 coordinate 136,276,318, forward strand.
GAGCCAAGAGGATACAGAATATTTGGTACTTCTGTGGGATTGTGCGAGATGAAGGGATAGAAGATATGCTCTGGGTTTTATCCTGGTCTAGTTGCTTCATTAAGCATGGTCTGTAATACATTCTCCTTTTAATTGCATTTTGGTTTCTTGCTATAAGGATCTATTTATGTGATTTTAGAACCCTTAGGGTAGAAAATAGTAGGAGGAGGATTGAGGAGGTTAAGATTTTGAATAATCCATGGAATTAAATTATTTGGCATACTAGATATACTTGACAATGTGTTTAATATATGGTAGGACTACAAAAGACAAAATATTTGGATGAAAAGGTTTTGGAGAATGAAGATGTGGTTAATATTACAGTAACACACATTTAATTTCAGTTAATATTTTACACCCACATGAAATACAGTGTTCCTTTTTTTTTTTTTTTTTTTTCATATGTCCTAGTTAAAAATTTGGAATCGACATTGAAACTTTCACCACACAGCCTTTCTCTTAGGCAGAAGAGAGAAATGCATTTCTCCCTATTCTTCCTAGGCCAAGACATCTCATAGGGGTTACGGAGTAGATAAAAGACTAGATATGAGAACCACTAGGGGCATAGTAAAATTCTTTCATCAGATAGCTGAAAAAAGCTCAAGTACTTCAATTTTTTTCTTACTGAGATCATGTTCTTTTATTTATGCAATAAAATGAGTAATTAAATATTGAAATCACCACCGGCTTTAAGGACTCACTGACTAAAAAAGAAATGAATTAGAGAGACTTTTATGTCTTCAGGTGTTGTTTTTATTCTCATTTCTATGGGTGCTAGTTGGCTTTAACCTTGCTGACATTAAAAAAGTCAGTATAGCATAAAGTCAGATATGGTAAGACAGTAAAAGCTCTGTAAAGGAAGAAGTCATCTACTTTATAATGATTATAAAGGAAAAAAAAAAAAAGAAAAGAAAAAAAAAAAGAGAAAATGAGAAGGCTGGAAAGAAATATTGATTTGTGTTGATGCTCTCACATTTGTGGTTATAACTGTGGTTTGATGTTGCATATAGAATGCCTCCCTGGAGATGAGAAATGGTTGAAGCTGGGCTGAAATATTTGTTTGCAGGTAGGTCCAGGGCTGGGTAGGGAAAGTCTATTGGGAACTGCAGACAAGCTCTACTCTAGTCTTACGGGGGCAGAAACTGATGGCCCCAGAGGATAATGTTGGGTTCTGGAACCTGGGAAGGATTTGGGGAAGCTCTAGTGGGTCAGGAAGGGAAAATGAGACCTGGTGGTACCCTCAGGACCCTGACATATTCCTTCTCATTAGTGATTTCCTTTGTAATCCCAGTACTCCAAATTCCATTTGATTACAATTGTGTTACCTGTTTGTCTTTTTTTTAACGCACACAGTGCAGAAGTAAATGTTATTATCTCAACACTGAACTTATCTCCACATGGAGACCACTGAAAGAACACAGTGCTTTCCCCAAATATTTCAAGAGGACAAATTACTTCCTTTAAAAGGCAATTGTTTGTGCTGCTATCATTTTTTAAATGTACTTAGATTCAAAAGAAGATGCTAATGCAATATATCATTCAATAACAATTTATAAAAGTTTGCTTTTAAATGATTATGTCTGTTCTTTTTAAACCACAGTACTGCAACTTGAAAGAGTGGTAAATTTTCTAGTATGCAGAAAACAGTGTGTGTTACAGATATACAGCAAACAGATATGTGTTACTACTAATGACTATTCATAGTACTCTACTAGTTTTACTGATTTCAAATTTAGACCTTTAACACTATAGACAAGAAGCTGGACGTGAGCCAGCAGTGTGCTCTTGCAGACCAGAAGGCCAGCTACATTCTGAGCTGCATTAAAAGAGTGGCTAGCAGGTAGAAGAGGTGATTGTCCCCCTCTACTCGGCTCTTGTGAGGCCCCATCTCAAGTAGTATGTCCCTACCTGAGGTCCCCAGCACAAGAAATATGTGAAACTATTGGAACAAGGCCAGAAGAGGATCACTAAGATGATCAGAGGGCTGGAGAATCTCTCCTATGAAGAAAGGTTGGGGGAACTGGTCTTGTTTAGCTTGGAAAAGAGAAAGCTCTGGATAGCCTTTCACTATTTGGAGTGAATGAATAAACAGGAAGGGGAACGACTGTTTACAAGGTGGATAGATAAAGGACAAGGGGGAATGGTTTTAAATTAATACAGGAGAGGCTTAGGTTAGATATTAGGAGGAAGTTTTTCACACAGAGTGTGGTGACACCATGGAACATGTTGTCCGGAGAGGCTGTGGTTGCCCCATCCATGGAAGAATTCAAGGCCAGGCTGGATGTGGCTCTGGGCAGCCTGTTCTAGTGGTTGGTGACTGTGCACACAGCAGGGAGGTTGAAACTAATAGTAATAGTAATAGTAATAGTAATAGTCTCGTGCGGGTTTGGAAGGGACCTTAGAGATCATCAAGTCCAACCCCCGGGATTCGAGCCTCTGTGTAGCAGAGCGGCACTTCTACCATTTGCACCACAGGGGGGATTCGAACCCCGGGCCCTGGTGTTGCAAGGCGGCATTCCTACCACTTGCGCCACCGGGGCACACTATCATTATGGTCCTTTTCAATCCAGGTCATTCTATGGTTCTATTATTCAATTATTATTTTCAATGAGGCATCTTTTTAGTAGAACTAAAACTCTTCCTCCAGCTCTAAAAAAGGTTACACTTCTAAAATAGTCTTAGACAAATGCATCTTTCTTTTCCTTAAAAACCTTTAAAATTCTCAAAAAAAAAAAAAAAAAAAAACAGAAAAAAAAAAACCAGAAAAAAACCCACCAAGAACAAACAAACAAAAAAAACAGAGAAAGTGATATTGATTTGGTTTTCAATTTAAAAGATATTTAAATTTATATTTGAAATCTAGAACCCAGTCTATCTTCTAATGAACATAATTGTGCACACCAAATCACTGTGATTTTGATCACATCTCTCCTTTGCTTACATGGACAGAGAAAAACCCAATCAAACATATTCTTCAGTATTTCACAGAGCTATGTACAAGAAATGATTATGGAAATATCTCAGTACACTTTTAATCAAGAAGAAGCTGCTCTGATAGCAGTAGTCAGATATACTGATTTATGGTTTGTTAAAAAGGAAATGGTTGCAGGGAATGTTGGAAGTGGCTTAGGTGTGCAGTTAGAGGCCCAAGCAGTATGGGCATGCATTTACATCTAAAATATTTGCAGAATGGTTTCTGCCAGGAGAACATCTACAGATAGAATAGCATTCTCAGGAAACAAGATATTTTGGTAGGAAGGATTAATTGCTATATAGATTTTTAAACAAAATGCTTTTATCTGATGTCAATTTCTAAAAATCAAAAATTTAAGAACTTTCTATTGGAAGAAAAGAATGTCCACATACAATCTGATTGAAGAATGAGAAACATAAGTGTGTCAGTGCATGTTTAAGTCTGTTCTGATTTGAAATTCCTAACAGTGATTGCCAAAAATATAATACTAACTTGAGAAAATGTAAGACATGGAAGGAGATTTTTTTTTTTCCTTCCTATTTTTACTTAAGTATGTACAGGAGGCATTTAAAAAGAAAAAAAAAAAAAAAAGTAACAATCAGGTTTTATTTCAGGTCATTCCTCTCTTAATATTTCCTCCCCCTTTTTTTTTTCTGGGTCTATAAAGTGTCGGTGCAACTGTTTTTTTTTATCAGATTATAAATCTTTCTCAAGAGTTGGAAAATAAATGACAACCTAGGGTTTACAACAGCTGCTGTGGTTGAATAAACCATGAACTTTATATTATCAGGTAAATATCACTGTTGAAGCTTTAGGCACATCTCAAAGCTGCAGGATATAAAAAATAATGTTTTTTATTAACCGTGGCATCCTACTGAATAAATTAGAATGATAAATTAGAAAATAAAATTTTGATGGATGATGTATAAGAATTTTTGTTCTTTACAATGCTTAATGAATTTCTCTCAGATTGACAGGATTATATGCTACCTAATTATCAGATGTTTTAGGTTAATCTGAATAGTTTGTTCTACTAAAAATATGATCTTAATTCCTTGTTAGAAGGTGCTGGAATATCCTCCCTCCCTCCCTCCCTCCCTCCCTCCCTCCCTCCCTCCCTCCCTCCCTCCCTCCCTCCCTCCCTCCCTCCCTCCCTCCCTCCCTTCCTTCCTTCCTTCCTTCCTTCCTTCCTTCCTTCCTTCCTTCCTTCCTTCCTTCCTTCCTTCCTTCCTTCCTTCCTTCCTTCCTTCCTTCCTTCCTTCCTTCCTTCCTTCCTTCCTTCCTTCCTTCCTTCCTTCCTTCCTTCCTTCCTTCCTTCCTTCCTTCCTTCCTTCCTTCCTTCCTTCCTTCCTTCCTTCCTTCCTTCCTTCCTTCCTTCCTTCCTTCCTTCCTTCCTTCCTTCCTTCCTTCCTTCCTTCCTTCCTTCCTTCCTTCCTTCCTTCCTTCCTTCCTTCCTTCCTTCCTTCCTTCCTTCCTTCCTTCCTTCCTTCCTTCCTTCCTTCCTTCCTTCCTTCCTTCCTTCCTTCCTTCCTTCCTTCCTTCCTTCCTTCTCCTCTCTCTTCCTCTCTGTTTCTCCCTCTCTCTTCCTCTCTCTCCTTTTCTTTTTGTAGTTTTTCTCTACTTTTTCTCCTGAAAGCACAGATATTTGTTTATTCATTCATTTTTCAGAATTGTTACGCACAGATAATGGGAAGCTTATGTAGAAAGATTTTTGTTGAGCAGCTGGGAAAACAGCAGAGTTACTGATAATGCATTTTCCATGCTCTTTACGGAATGTGGGAATGGTATTAAGAAGCTAGAGAAAATACTTTGGCTTTTGTTTGCTGGGAAAAATAAACCTCTAGTAGATGGTGAAATATATATCCAAGACAGTAAGTAAAATTATTGTAGGGATTAGTTATCTCTAAATTGTCTTCTTGAAGATTTACTTCACTGCTAAGTAGCCAAAGGAATATAACTTAGTAGAAATCATACATTTCAAAAATTAAAGTATAAAATTTAAAACATAAAATACATAGAAAGAATTTAAGATGTAAGAAAGGTAACAATTTCTCCTAGATTCAAGATTACATGTTAATTTCTGGTTAGCAGGCTAGCTAAATGATCTTTATAGTCAAGATCCCCAACACTCCTCACATTTGTTTGTATTCTTATTAAAAGTACACAGAAATAATCTGTTTAGAAAAATAACAGGAACACTTGATACTGAAAATGGGAAAAACAATGTAGAATATTGAGCTTTTAAATTCTTTACCATAAAAGTATGTAGAAAGAGTGTGCTCTTTTAAGGGTCCTTTTCCAAGGCAACAAGGGATAACAAGAAAGTGAGGCAACAATAGGAACAAGCTCTGTCACATTTTTTTATAATAGCAGAGAAGTATGTCGGAATATTTATTCCAGTGTATTTATCTGAGAACTTCTACGGTGGGAGACAATCACAAGAAACAGACCTCCAGTGACACTAATTTCTGAGCTAGCAAGCTACAGATGCTATTTCCATGAAGGATCAGCCTTGCATCTGATAAGATTGTGAACTGGTGGTGTTGGGGATGAACTGAGCGGCTGCAAGAAATAGTAGAGCTCAGCAGACCCAGGATGTGAGAGAGTGAGAGATGTGTGGAGGAAAGAGGAAAGAGGAAGCAGATGTAACAGAGTGTAAAGTGGTGTGTAACATAGAGCTGGTTAGTATGATTGTCTGTTTGGGTTCTATGCTTGTTCATTGTGGTCTATCTTATCATCTTGTTAAATCTCACTGCATCTTTTCTTAACTCTTTATCTGCATATTCACACCATCTCCTTTGTGGGCATGTACTACGAAGCAGGGATTTAGGCAGGGACACTGGATGAACAGAGGAACTGTGACAGTACTCAAAGGATCCATGAATGTGTGTGTTTTGTGTTTTGTAAGTGCCTTTGTTAGTGAACTTCTATCTCTACCAAGTGAAGATAAGCATACATAAATCCTGTGTGTAAGTCCTATTGAAGTGCCCTTGGCTGGAGCAGCCTGCGTGATCAGTCAGATCAGAGTCCTGTCTCTGTCTCTGTGTCTCTAGGATATATACTCACCTTTGCTACTGTTACACTGCTTTTAAATGTATATACAAATTTGGCAAATAGAAGGATATTTTTACTACCAAATCATACAGATTTCTAATAGCTTTTGTCCCATTTCTTGGAACAGTTTCATAAAGGAGAAATCCAAAATCAAGTTGTTTATCAAGAATGACAATCGTCTGAACTGTTCTGTGGAAATGCTTGTCTCTCTTTATTGATTTATCCTAACTGATTGCTTAAAATTTTGAAAGCTGAATTGGAAAATAATTTTTAAATGGTCAGCAATACTTTTTCCTGAAGAGGTACTCATCAACTCTTTAAATGAGGAGGGGTGAAATATTAAATCTATCAGGTTAAAATGAAAGATGTTTATTCTTCCATGCTCAGTTTCTAGTTCTGAATTCAACTCTAGGCATTTTAAATTCAACTTCATACCTTATGACAATTAAAGTGTAAAGAGATTATCAAACAGAATATGAATAGAAAGCTTTTTTCAGCTTATCTCTTCTACAGTGAGATTTTAAATTCAAGTCACAGACTCTGAAATTAGTGATGCCTCAAATTCATAGATATGAAGTGGTAGCGGGTTTGAATGAAGGGCAGGAAAGCATAGCTTTCATAAGAAACATCAGTGCATTTGCATTCATATCAGCATACTGTTAAACAACACAAGGGCAGTAAACTACTGCTGTAAAATGGCAGTCCTTTTTAATGGAAAGATTCTCTTCATTGTAATATATCCTTGATTATTCTAACACAAGCCACTAGTCATATTTTCATGTGTTAATGCACACCACACTAGTCAAGACATCAATTATGTGCTGTTTCACTCGAGTTGTTCAGTATTTCTGTCATGAATACAATAGAAATCAGTGTCTGTTTGCAAACAAATTCCTTAGAGAACCAAGAGACAAAGTGATTCAGTAGCTTATTTGCAGAAATAATACCACTGGTGTAGTTACAGTTCTTTTTATTCAGTATCTTTCATTACAACTGATTTAAAACCATTTTTAAAAATTACCATGCAAATACTAATAAAATATTGACATGGAAATTAATCATAAGTAATACCACAATGGATTTTACTTTTTGAACAATGTAAATAACACTTCATATTGTGTAACATAGTGATTAAAGGCTAAATTTATACTAATTATTAATATAGAATAGGATTAGTGTTCTTTGATTCTGGGATCAGCTGAGACAGCACATATCCATTCCACTCATACATATCTCATGCTTGCATTTTTTTTCTCTCCAAATTGTGAAGGACATTCCAACAGTTTATTAGGATTAGTTCTAAAAGATACCTCCCACTTTTTTTTTTTTTTTTTTTTTTTTTAATGTGTTAATCCGAAAAATGTAGTTGACATGGGCAAAAAATATGACATAGATAGTGCTAGTAGTCAAAAGTATATACAATTGTGTACCATTGTTGAGGCATGTTTTAGGTAGGTTTATTTTACTTACCATTCATGAGGGGATTTAAAAACTAACAAAGCCAATCAAAAGTAGAAAAAACAAATTACCTCCCCCCCAACACGCATGCCCAAAAAGCCAAAAAACCAAAAATCCATCCTCCCAGAATGAGAAAAATATGACAAATGTCAAACACCTGTCCCACAGTAAGCAAGGAACTGCTATTTCAGCCAATTTGATTTATGGAATGACAAATTAATATTCAGTTCAGGAGCATTTTAGTCATAAATTGTCTAAAAAAGAAAAAAGGCTCAGTATTCTGTCTTTCCCACTTCCCCAGGTTGTTGCACAAAGTGATCAACATCATATATCCTGTTATGTAGCAGCAGAGGAAGCAGCAAGTTTCTAAGACACTGCCTTCTAAATGTGAAAAAAAACACAACACATTAGAGCTCTACGGTATCCCCATCATTTTTGATCACATTAAATATTTGGAATATTTCACTTTAGTGTCACTTTAGTGGAAACAACTGTATTAGAAAAAGTGCTTTGCCAACATTGTGCGAGCTTCTCTTCACTGACTAGCTTAAATCCTGTGTATGTGGTGTGAACACGTGCTCCCTTATGCTGTAATCCCACAGCCATCAACAGTCTGTAGGAAGTGTTCTGAATAAGTTTGTTTCTTGACTTCTAAATAAAGATTCTGTTTTTCAGATATGATGATGTTTGCCTTTATATTCTGGAAGAGCAAAACCTCTTTCACTTAAAAAAATTAATTTCAGTTACTACTTGTGTTAAAAAAGGAAAGAAAGAAATGATTACATAGTAGAAAGCATACAGAAAAAGGAAAGGTTTAATCTTATTTTTTAATCAGTGTTCAAAGGTACACTGACTTCAATAAGAATTCTCAAAAGAAAATAATTATGGATTTAGATCTCTTAGACTTTTACATGCAGAGTAGTTATTACATTCTGCATGAGTTCTTCAAAAGTTCTTGAAGATTGCAACCACAGGATGTAGGCAGGTTTCTCAGGAGGTCTTGTTACATCCCTGCTGTTCTCTTGAATTCTGTTTACCCAGTACATGTTTGTAATACTTCTAAAACCAAAACAAAACCACCAAGCAATACCAAACCTGGGAGATTTCATATTTTTTATAGGTTATCAATATTTAGTTTACAGATTCATAAATAAAATAATGAGTTGTCTGCTTGGAACATAAGGAATACAGCCTTCAATACATAGCTTTCAATTATATTCACAGAACTGTGAAAAATGATTTTGCTTAGTTACATAAATTGCACTGTGAATCATCAGAAAACAACAACAAAAAATACTATAAGCCCTTCATGTTACATACTGATCTGATTAATGTATGAAATATAAATAAATTGGTCTATCAAAGACTATCAGTAAGTTCAGAAATTGGCAAGTCACAAGTGAAATGTGCTTTCATGCTATCTAGTTACCAAATTGTTCTATCCTATAATTAAGCAACTTAAAATTATTTCTTTTTAATGTTGCTAGAATAACACTTTACACTCTGAAGTATCTCACATTATATATTATATTAAGCATTCAATCCTTTTGTTAATGATGACCCTTTCGTTCTTTAAAGAAGTAAGACCGGAGAGAGAGAGAGGAGGAGCTAATTTGTAGCAATAAAGCTAGCTGAGTGATAAAGTGTTTTGACAGAATAGTTCAAAAGTCACACTGAAGTAATTTTTCATTGCATGTTTTATGTTCTGTATCATATCAACAAAAAGGCTAGAAATCTTTAAGCCTGCATATGATAAATTGCCTTCAAGATATATCCTTTGTCACTAAAGCCAAATAAACTTTGAACTATTAATACATTTCTAGATTAAGTAATGCAAACCTTTGGGAAAATATGGAAATGCAAACCATAAAACTTCAAACTAAGCAGAAACTAAAAAAACATAGATACTGATTACATCTGAAATTCTGACATAAATAGTGCCTTACAAGCATAAATATCCCTTCAATTTTATCAAGTTTATCAGTTTCAAATGGTTCTGTTTGCTATTTAGGCACCAAAAACAAGACAAACCCCAAAGCAAATACCTTAATTCAAGATGAACAAAGGGATGAAACAATTCAAGTACCAAAATTCATTTTTTCAAAAACTTCAGATGAAAGACTGGTGTCAGGTGAAGTAAGATAATGAGGCTTAAAATTGTGTGTTGAAAGCTATTCTCAATGTCTAAGGTATCTGATGAGTTGATATGAGGTTAACAGGTATTGCACAAACCTACATGAGATCCAGACCATTCTAAAGTAACAGCTATTTAGACAGACAAGAGAAAGAACTGCTCCAAAAGTAATGCCTCCTGTTTTATTACATTGGCCCATAACATCAGAGGCTGATTGTTGGTGGTTTGGCAGCAAAGATTAAACTTTCTGCCAATTTTCCATTACATTTTATTTCTGTGAGTCAGTTGGCAACAGAGAGTTAGTCTGACAAGATAGCATCTGACATGGAAATGCTTATAAAGAGAAGGTATGTAATTGAATTCTTCCACGTGGAAAAACATTGCATCCCTTGACAAGGTACTGAATGTTTCTAGAGACCAAACAGTGGATGTGGTAGAGTGAGGCAATGGGTGGTGCACTACAGTAGTGCAGACAGTGACAGTGCATACCTCCTCTGGTTCACATTTTTGCAAGAGTGACATGCAGGCTCTTGTTCACAGCTGGTGAAAACGAATGTGGTTGTCCAGTTTGAGAGAGATATTACAGATTAGTTTTTTTCCCCAGTTTCTTTTAACGCTATTTTTATAAAACAGCTTTGTCCTTTCAGAATAGATGTATTTATATCCAGAAGACACTGCTATGCCGTCCTTTCAAGGAAATATGTTCTCATCCTGCTTCTCATCTAACATTTTCAGGTTAAAAGTCTGTGCAGAGGTTTTGTGTCAGTGATATAGGGTACATGCCATAAACAGCCTAACACTGAACAAGATTAATTTCATAAATGGAAATGGTAACTTTCCCTGACTCTATAGAGGACATTTTACTTTTTGTGCTTCTAAACATCACTTTCTAATAGAAGAAAATTATTTTGCTAACCTGACCAAGAAATAGATGAGGAATACAAAATTCTGAGGCATGGCGCTTTTAAAATATAGTATTCTTATGAGGTAGATGTAAATATATAACACTGAATATCCATTTATGTGAACTTTCTATAGTAGTTTGACAGGGAGATATTTGGTTGCAATTTCTTTTTATCTTTTACATTTGCATTTCTTTTTTCTTTTCTTTTTTTTTCCATTTTTTTTTTTTCCAAATACATTTGCATTGCATTTTTACATTTGCATTTCTTTTGTATTTGCTTATACATACTTGGGTTCATTAATCTATAACAATGAAAAACACATCTGTTTCCTTTGTATTTTTAAATAATATGGAGAATAACATACTTCACACAAGGTATAAGGAGAACGTTTCTGATGCTGTAAAATTCACAGCAAGGAAGTCTGCACATTTTTTGGAATAATGAAAGAAATCTGCTCTAATAGATTATTTGTTTTAAAATAGTAAAAAAACAAAAAACAAACCTGTAAGTCTGCTTAGCAGTGTGTTGTGAAATAACACTTCTGCTGCTGGCTTGAAAAGAACTCTCAGTTGTAGAAACAAAAGCTAATATTAATAATCATTGCTTCTTTAATTCCTTAAATTATTAGATCAGTTTGATTGTGGATAGAATAGGGTCATTCAGGTTGAAGAGACCATAAAAAATTGCTCCTAAATAAAATTTAAATTGTATTAATAAGGGCATTGTCCGGATGCCTCTTGAATGCGGACAGGCATAGGGCCTCCCCTACTCTTTCTGCTGAGATATTCTTCAACAACTTGTCCCTGAGTCTATATCTCTGTTCAGCATTACTGTGTTGCAGGTGAAGAACATGATGTTTTTCTCTGTTGAATATACCATTACTGATTGTTCAATGCTTCAGTCTAACTAGATCTCTCCGCAAGACCTTTCATCCCTCGTGGGAGCCAAAAGCACCTTCCGGTTTAATATCATCAGCAAACATGACGAGGATGTATTACTTCCTTATCCAGGTAATGATAAAATGTTGAACAAGACTGATTCTGAAGTGAAATGCTGGGAATACTTCTGATGACTGCCAGCCAGATGTAGATCCATTTACTATAGCTATTTTGGAAATACCATTCAGAAAGTTAATTGCCCAATGTAGTGTGAACTTGTTTATCTCACAAATAGATAATCTATCTATAAGGATATAATGAGAGACAGTATCAAAGGCCTTAATACAATCCAGAGTGAGTGTTGAAGGTGATCAAATTTCTTAGGGAAGACTTCTACTTGCTGAATCTTGTTGCCTGTGAAATCAGAAGTAATTTCATTAAATCTATATAGAAAACCCCAATTTCATTTCCATTTATTTTTATTCAGAATTCTTTTGTGAAAGAATTTCACAACTGTTAAAATAGACACTTATTTTTAATCTGACATTATTCTCATGAAAATAAAACAGAAAATGTTTCTTCACAAACAGAAAGAGTTTTAGCAAAAAGTTTTACATAATTTACAAAGGATAGCAGCCGCTTTTGTACATGCTGTCACCTGGCAAACATACAACATTAATAGCAATATTAACCACACAAAACAGATACACATTTGGAAATATGAGTATTTGACAATTAGGTTAGTTTCACATAGAAATTTCATACAAAATATTTTTAGTGTTGTTTCAAAATTCTGTAATCAACAACTAAATCGATAGCCAACATTATTGAGGAAAAGGTGAAATGTAAGTATTTTCAGAAAACAAAATAGAAAGCATTTTCTGAAGTGGGAGTCATAGATTTTCCAAAATTATCTCAGTAGTTCTTCCACTGATTCTGTGCATAGGTTTCCCACCTTTAATTTATCTTGCTTTCTATTTTCATTGAAATCTTGATGCAATTTTATAGTTATAACTAAAATAAAATGCTAGTTTAAACACAATTTTAATTAAACCTGCGTCTCTCTTGGTATAAATAGATATTAAGAAGATCTTACTGCAACTTGGAGAAATCTTGTAATCCAGTCTTAAGTGGTTAATTTAAGTAATCATTTATTGTTTCCTAGCTATGACATTAGATGTATTCCCAAACAATGTTGATGCGTTCTACAATATAACTGCCTGAAGTCCCTGGAATGTCCAAGAAAGGAAGAAAACAACTCTAAAAGCAGATATTAATTGTTCCTCAGGCATCTAGTCTCCACTGATTACTGGAAACACAGACATGTCAGGATGTTCTTGCAGGCATGTTTAAATGAGTCCTCCTCCGAGAACAGACATCAAATGAAGCAGTGTAACAAAACACACTTTGGCAGTACTGCCTGCCTTTCATAATAACCTAATGCATTGAAACATTTCTCCAGAAAGAGGAAAAGCTGAATTCTGTGCTGTTTTCAACCCAAAACCAAATCAAAACTTTTGTATTAATGAGGAACTGTTGAGTAAAAAAAACCCACAAACACAAACAAAAACAACAACAAAAAATAAAATGAAATGAAAGAGGAACACCTACAAAAATAATAACAAAACAGCAAGGAAGAAAAAATATGGTTTTTATGCTGTACATAAGTCAGTCATTTTGGTTGTAAAAGAAGTCCAAATCTCTTTTTCACTCAAGAATATTTTTGCTCTGTATTTGTTGATCACTTAGTGTAATATACATTCAGCAGAGTGCTGTTGGGAGTTCATGGAGACTATTCCACTATGTGTCTTTGAGTACCCTCAGGTTTCTCTTTTCCCACACTGTGATCAGTGTTCTTACCATGAGGCTATCTTTCTGTAACAGCTCTCAGTGTGTCATCTCTCCTAAATCCCAATTTCATTGTTGTCTTGAAGAGGTAGGCATCCATCTCAGCGGTCCAGTCCTTCCTGGTTGACACAATTACCTTTTAGCTGAAGAAAGGGAACTACCAAAGTTAGCTACCCTGAAAAAGCAGGCAGACTGATTATTGTTTGACACAAAGCGAGCTTTAGGCTGTCATGTCCCAACTGAACTTTCCTATGTACGCAGAATTCCACTTACATCAGGGGAATGGAGAGCTTTTAGAAATGGGAGGATTTAGAGGCTAGGATATATTTTGTGAGACAGGAGAAAAGCTGCTTTCCTCTGTCACCTTCCTGTCTCAGAATAATAGCTGAATACTTTCCTATCAGTTCTGTACTAATATTAGTAATGAAGATATGAAAGCTTCCCAAGGCCTCTTCCTTTTTCTTTGAAAGTAGCAAGAAAGTCTCACAAGAATTTCATTCTGTCTTCTGATTCTGTGCTGTGTTATATCTATATTCAGTTCGATCAACTCATGTGATATTAAGGCAGATACCTATAACTGGATTTTCAATGTAATTCCTAAATAAGGAGAAATAATTAAACACTGATTTCTACTTCAGTATAATATAACATCTTTCTGAAAACCTGTTTCTAAAAAGCATTAAGCAAGTTGTGTGCAGCATATAAAAGGAGAGGTATTGAAACTATGGCTTGACTTATAAAAGATTTGCGTATGCTGGGATTTATTCTACTTGACCTAATCCAGTAACTAAACCTCACTCAGCATGTTTTCTGTCTTTCAAAAATGAGTATACTATATAATCAAAGGGCTTACCTAATTAATGGTTGTCAAATACTTTCACATTCTAAATAAGAAAGTACAGTAGAAATAGGAAGAATTGTTGTTACAATCTCCTTCCATAACTGTATTAAGTAAACAGGTATATGTTAATAAGCTATTCATTTGGAATTGTATATTAAATTATTTCAATGACATTTTCTACTTTCAAATGTTAAATTATAAACAAAACATCCTGAAGGTCTGAGAAAAAAATATCAGTTCTAAATATTCTACACTCAGAAGTTGAAATAGCATGAAACATTACCAGAAGCAGTAGATTTACACACTAGAAATGGGAGCATGTGTCAGAAAATCTGCAGATCAGAAAAGCATCGAGGAATTTTATGTCATTACAAATTCCAATGCAAGTGGGAAATTTATGAGCCTAATCTGCATTTTGAAATAAAAATGAAACTTATAAAGAAATATTTTCCAATTAGCTATGAGAGAAGTGCCTACATCTGCACCACATTTGCAAATCTTTAAATCAGCTAACAAGAAACATTACTTTAACTAGTAAAACACTCTGTTAATTTGTGACATAATTAAGTATGCATATTCTGTGGAGGTTCAAAAATGTGTGTTTATTTAAATTTGAATGGCATTTATTTTGCAACTCCAGATATGTTATTAATAAACTGAGTGATTTAGAATCAATTTACATAGCAAGTGAATATTACTAAACTGAAACCTTTAATTTCCGATATATTTTAAGGAAGAAGCAACACACTATTTCAAGATTTAACCCTAATATTGCCAGTAATATACATGAAACTAGCTTTCATTATACTTTGTACTTCACATGTCAAACTGTATGAACTGAAGAAAAATATGTATTAAATATTTTTTGTCAAATTCTCCCTAGAAATTGAACTAGATGCATTTCAGATCTAATAGATTTATTTTCTATCACAGTACTCTTCTGCATGGGTCAAATAACTGAGAGAAATTCTGTAAGAAAAGAGAGGAATCTAACAACACCACTGTATTTCATGATCTATCAACCTTTCTGTTATGAACCTCTAATTTGATGCCTTTTTAACCATATGAGCTTGAAAAAGGAACTAAGGATATCAGCTCAAATGTGTTTGTTTTTTTAATAAATAACAAAAAGCATGATAATTGGTAAATTGATTCTGTCCTTAAGTAACCAGTGATAACAAAATTGAAAAGAAAAAAAATATTACCACTAAAACTCTACTCTTGAAAAATTCTATTAAATTTTCTGTCAAAGAATAATGCCAGTAGGGACAAAACATGCAATTATTCTAATCTTAAGCCTAGGTGATTTTACAGCCAGTGGAAGCAAAGCATTTATGAAAGAAGCAACATTTTGCAAACTCATTATACCTATTCTTTATTTATTTTCCCTACTGCAAGTTAAAATTTGTGTGATAGGCTTGATCTTGCAGTCATTTAACATGCACTTATCTATGTCATCTGATCTTATTCATTTCACAGTAAAATTAGGTAACTGAATTTTGCAAGACTGAGGATGCACTTATGGAAGACTATAGGAAATGTTGTGAATGTCTTGTGAACCAGTCATCATTAAGAAAAGCAAACACTACTGTTGTTAATTTAGTAAAAGCAGATTTGTTATCTCCTGCAGTAGGAGTTAAGTAAAGAATTTATATGTGAAATAGTGTGCTACAAAAATGTATGATAGAAATTATGTCATAATAGTAATAATAGTAAAAGTACAAAATTTTTCCAATAGTCATTATTTCCATAGGTTGTAGGAGCAGTTCATCGCTTCTTCATCATTTCCACCTCATATCTATGTAGGTCACTCTCTGCTCCTGCACACTATTTCTTACACAGGCCAGGATGCTGTTGCCCTTCTTGGCCACCTGGGCACACTGTCGGCTCATGCGCAGCCGAGCAACCAACACCTTCAGGTCCCTTTCCTCTTCACAGTCATCCAGACATTCAACCCCAAGTCTATAGGGCTGCATGAGGTTATTGTGGCCAAAGTGCAGGACCTGGCACTTGGCCTTGTTGAACCTCATCCCATTAACCTCAGCCCAGCAATTCAGCCTATCTAGATCCCTCTGGAGGGCCTCCCTACCCTCAGGCAAATCAACACCACCTCCCAACTTGGTGTCATCTGCAAACTTACTCAATCCCCTCATCCAGGCCATCAATGAAGATGTTAAACAAGATGGGCCCTAGAATCAACCCCTGAGGGACACCACTTGTAACAGGTTGCCAGACGGACTTAAATCCATTAACCACTATACTCTGGGCATGACCCTCTAACCAGTTTCTTACCCAAAGAAGGGTATACCTGTCTAGGCCATGGAAGACTTATTAGTAAAAAGAACAGATTCATTTTCATGCAGAAGTGTTGAAAAAGACTTCATAATGCAGTTAGGGGATTCACTTCCACTGTTGCTATGTCCTGACAGTAGCTGTAATTTAAGTTGGGATTGCTCTACCAACACTGACCTTTGAAACATGTGCACTGTTGTTAATCTTCAGGATGTTAAAAATGTCCTTTCATGGCTCATTTTACTCAGTTTAACATTTTCTCTATATACCATTGGTCCTAGAATCTTCTTACATCATCTTAAGCACCTTGGAAGTCTCACTTGCACAGTTTTAGCCTGGCTGATATCTTAATGTAACTTGACTAAAACAGTGTAAAATAATTACTATAAGAATCTTTTATTCTTTGGTTCCTAAGCTAGTATTTGATTGCTTCAGAGGTCTAGATTGTATATTTTACTTTCTGTTACCATGTGTTTCCACTTCCTCATATTTTTGTTATCATTAATAGTATGCTAAATGATAGATACTTGTTTTCTGAACTTACTGTTTATTTCTTTACTTTACCATACTGTACTGTCTTTGGAAATTGAAAATTCTGTAACTTTAATTCAACTTAATCAGGTATATATAAGTGGCATAGAATTTTCTATGAAGCAATGTTCAACAACCCTAGTTGTGTGGTTTTTTTGTTGTTGTTGTTGTTTTTGTTTTTTGTTTTGTTTTGTTTTTGTATTGGTATTTAGAAGTATACAATAATATACAGAAACTATATATTCTGTTGGGAATACTGCTAATCATTATTTGTGTGCTCTATGTGAGTTATTTCCATAAAAAGAAGATATTTCTTAAATTTAAAGATTCACCAGGAGTCCACTGGTTTCTGATTTCTGGACCCAAGTGTGTTAACATTCAGTGATTTTTTCTGTCACCCTAGAAGGTGACAGAAGGTACATACTATCATCTGAGTGCTCAGCTTCCTCTTTTGTTACATTTTCCTCATTTTCTATTTCTTGAAACTTCTTATGCTACATTTTTGTTTTTTGTCCAGTTAATCAATCTGACTCTCCGTCAATTAATCTGTCAGCTCCCCGTAAGAGAGCAGACAGCAGTGTAGTAGGAACGTTCTCTGCCTATTAAGGAAAATAGGACGGAAGGCAATAGATACCTTAGTTACTGGGTGCTGTGTATACTATGACAATGAGGGTATAATCCCTGCCTTATCTAAACTGTAAAATAAAGAGCCAGCTCGAGTATCTCTGCACTGTGTGACTGCAGCACTGAACACTACTGAGTATTATATAGGGCCACAGAAACAGTATGGGTATAAACCATACAAACTTGTAAACTCATAGCATTTTTACATGTAGCTGGAAGAATGGGTGTTAACCCTGTTTACCAAAGGAGCTGTAACACATTAGGTATTCATTACTTCTTCTTAGTTTATTTTAGCTCAGGTCTGGAAACTGCTCTTACACCACTCCACCGTGTTACCCAAACAAGGAGAATGAAGGAGAATACCAGAAAGAAATACAAAGACACCATCAGTTTCAAAGTTGTACAGCTTATTAACACTGTTAATATTAACTCAGTGTTAGCTGTACTTGTTCATTGATCTCCAGAACACCAAATCCAGTCACAGTACTAGGCAAGAGCTGTCTCGGTATTTTTCCTGTGCCCTGGTTAATGAGCCCATCTGACTGTGGAGCTCTGAAGAAACAGTTGAGTTGCTCTACAAGAAGCTGTGTGTTCCCTGCAAAGCTGGTACTTAGTCAGAACTAATAAGCTTTGCTGAAATTAAGATGACTGGATGTACTAGGATGGCTCCCCACCTCACTCCCCAAGTATTTTGGATTTAGTAATATAATGAAATTTTCTTCCTTACAGTGAAGGATGGTATACTATTTTTATTTTCTGCTAGTGGCTTATTGCATGCTCATTGTACAGCACTATTTTTATTTTTTTTATTCTTTTTTCTTACAATATAAATATCTAGG
Source organism: Coturnix japonica (assembly GCF_054131305.1). Lineage (NCBI taxonomy): Eukaryota > Metazoa > Chordata > Aves > Galliformes > Phasianidae > Coturnix > Coturnix japonica. The sequence goes on from NC_140663.1 coordinate 136,294,735, forward strand.
TGGTAGTAAGTAAGGATGCCTTTTTGTCCCTCTGTAGCTACAATAACACCAAATGTGTAGTTTCACAGGTTGTTAAAGTTCATGTTGCTGAGAAATGATTCTTTTTCTCTTCCAGTCCCAAGCTAGGGCAGACCAAGTAGTTATATATACTAATTTGTATAAATTGACTTGTAGTTTCCAGAAAGACAACAAGAGTCAATGTGAACAAACCAAAACATGAGAGATTCCATTTCAGTGTTAGAAAATGTTTTCTGTGCAGGTGATTGTAAAGCAGAGATTTCTCAAAGACACTGAAGAGTCTTGATTCTGTGATTCTGTTGAGATCTTCCCAGAGATCTCTTCCCTTTGGAGAAGAGGAGGCTAAAGGGAGAACTTACAGCTCTCTACAACTGCCTGAAAGGAGGTGGAGTGGGAGTTGGCCTCTTCTCCCCTGTAGCAGATGTGCCAGGGGAGGTTCAGGTTGGACATTAGGAAAAATTCCTTCTCTGAAAGACTGGTCAGGCTATGGAATGAACTGCTCAGGGAAGTCACTGAACCAGTTTCCTGGTTCAGGAAATGGTTAGATAGTTTAGTGGGGAAGTATTGGTGGTAGCAGGACAGTCAGACTGGATGATGTTTGAAGTTGTTTCCAACCTTGTTGACTGTATGATTGTATGATTCCCTTGTCCAGGCTGAACCATATCAGTTCTCTCAACCTTTTATCACAGAATGGATGCTTCTATCTCTTAAGGATCTTTATTGAGGTGTCACCATTAGCTGTATGTCTGTCTTGTACTGGGGAACCCACAAGTGGACACAGTTCTCCAAGAACTGACTAGAACCATGTGCTATTATCTGTTGATTTTGTTTCCAGTCAGAGTTTTCAATTTGTTCTGTGTCAGATAGTGTTAATGTTATGTCTCCCCCCCAAAATCTGTTGCTATAAATTCTAAACATAGGAAAAAATATCCCAGTTACAAACTTGTCAATTTTCTCTTAGTAATTTCTCCAATAATAGAAATGTTAATTGGGTTATGAAAAAGTTTTCCTAACCTACTCAAAAAGCAACCTTCCCTCTCCCTGCCCCCCTCCCCCCCCTCCCCCCCCCTTTTTTTATTTTTCCCCCAAATCAGCTTTCTAAGACAGCTGTGATCAGAGAACATATATTAACAAGAAAGACCAGAGGAAAACATTTGAAAAAGAGAGAGAAAAAAGGTTTACCCCTCAAAGACTGATTGTAGGTGAGAATATTTGTGACAGCTCCAGGAAGAATCCCAGGTCAGCTTGAATTCTGATTTGTATAGAAAGAAGTCTGTCTCAGCTGGTGATTGAAGTGTCCTTTTTCTTCCTAGTGGTATTAACCAGTGCAGAAGAGAGTTAACAGAGCATCAAATAAAGAATCAAAGAGTTGTTCCAAGAGTAAGTTACACTGCTAAATCTGAAAAAAAAAAAAATTAAAAATTTAAAAAAAAAAAAAATCCAACCCCAAACTTAGCTATACACTTAACACTCTAAGAAAATGGAGAAGGCATCATTAAAGAGAGAGAATATGTACACACACACACACACACACACACACACACACATATATATATAATTAAAGGAAAAAAATAAAAGCTTCTTCTGTTGCTACCTAACTTCTCTGTGTACCACTCTGGATATTTTGGGATTCCGTAGAATGACAGATTTGAATTTGTTCAGGCCTATCACAAGAAATTACAAAGTGCAACTGATTTCAAAGGTAGTGATCAGGAAGAAAAATATAACCAATATACTAATTTGAACTAATTTCACATGAAAGAGAAGTCAAATTTATGGCTTATTCATTAATACTATAGTTTGGATGCAAATCATGCATCTTTAGATAACTCAGTCCTAAGATTCAGTTAGAAAACTTAATAGTTTCTGGAGTATTTGTAACAACTTCATTTATTTATTTATTTATTTATTTATTTTTCCTGATAGTGAACCATCACTTTCTGGTGGCTGTATTAATTGGCAGAAAAGGTATTCCTGAAGCTTTCTTTACTCATTCTATATACTGAACTACAGTTGTAAATGAAACTGAACATATCAAAACACTAGTGAACAAAACAGAAATAACAAAGAAAACACTGCCACTGTTCCTTTCATTTTGATCATAACAAGCTACCTTGAAGTTAAATTTCCAAGAATAATTTATTCATGTATTATCAACTAATGTGAATAGTATGGAATTGCATTCCTAATGAAGCTGCATTTTTATTTCATAATTTATGAATAATAAAGATTTACAATAATATTAATGGCAATGAAACAACTGTTGCATTAAGGCATAAGGAATTAAGTTTAGACAAAAAGGCTGTCCCTGTCTAATTATTTGTCACTCATAATTCACACCTCCTCTTCCATCCTTTGAAGTTTAAATGGGCACATATTATTCCTTCTGTCTAAGCACTACCATCAGTAAGGTATATAAAAAACGCCAGTATTTTCAAAAGCTGAAATGACATACGCAGGCTTATATCTATATAACATACATACTAATTACTTCTGCTAACTCTTCTTCTTGTAGGATGGGAAAGCCACGAATTACTTTCTCCTCTCCTCTCCTCTCCTCTCCTCTCCTCTCCTCTCCTCTCCTCTCCTCTCCTCTCCTCTCCTCTCCTCTCCTCTCCTCTCCTCTCCTCTCCTCTCCTCTCCTCTCCTCTCCTCTCCTCTCCTCTCCTCTCCTCTCCTCTCCTCTCCTCTCCTCTCCTCTCCTCTCCTCTCCTCTCCTCTCCTCTCCTCTCCTCTCCTCTCGAGCTGAAGTTACAAATCTATTCATTTAAAATCAAATGAAGCATTTCCTTGTGAATAAATGAAAGAGGAACTGTGCTTATATGCAACACAGAGTTCTCACGTTAGATAGAAGTTGCTTTTGACCTATTTATAGGAAATAAATACCTATACTTAAAACATGAGTATAAAGCTCATATCTATTACAGTATTAATGTATATTCTAACTTGTAATATTTGAATAGTCCTACTGAACTCAGTAGAACTATTCATATTCTTGTTGCTCAAAATTTTGTGCTTTTTTTTTTTTTTTTTTCCTATTCACATTAAGATTATACATTCAGCATGTTGTTAAATCAAAATTCAGTCTATTACAAATTTTAACTGGAGATGGTAGGAAAAAACTAGAAAATTAATGTAACCAAGAGAAGGTGTATGGAATGATGTTATCTATCTTATATCTTTTCACGTTGAGGAACTCTGAATTAAATGGCTCAAAATAAAAATATTGGATGGAAAAAACAGAAGGTGAACACAGACTATGGGATGAGAAGTTGGCTGAGGTGGTGAGGACATAAAAAACAGTAAGTTAATTACATCAGTCAGGGATGTACAACTATACTTTTCCTAGAAGTAAGCTATGGGAATTCCACTGACACTTTTGCTGCATTTGAGGATGTGTTAAAACACTAAAAAGATTCTGAAAAATCATTTTAGCTAAAGATGTGATGCAGAAAGTGGTAGTATAGCTGTGCTACCACAATTGTTCAAGTAATTTGAAATGTTATGGCAGTTACTAACTTATGTTAATGTGAATGATGTTAACATTTTGACTTGATATGAAAGATTTAAAAACAGTGACTGAAAAAAAAAATCTTATTGGGAAAAAAAATTAATGAGACTTGCACAGTTAATGTGAATGAAAGCATGACTCTTAGGGAGAGAGAGATGCACGTATACATCCATAAATAATCTGAAGTTTAAGGAGTACAGACTAATTATCTTTTGCCAGATGAAGGTGGGGAACAACAGCTCTTTGTGTCATGGTGAAGAAGGGCACCCGCCACCCTCCCCTGTGAAGTCCCCAGAAGAGAAAGGGGAAAATACATTCCTGAGAACCAAGCAACACTCCAGGCAAGCTGCTGGTGCCCTGCTGCTGGTTCCCCAATCCTCCCAGCAGGGACTGAGGGATACTCGTGACTCAGGTCCACTAGCACTTGTCTTTCTGAAGAAGACTAAAGTGGTCTCAGAAAGTGCCCCAGAGAAACATTGGAAGAAAGAACATAACACCAGAAAAAAAACAGTTAGAATCTAGGAAATATTTTTTTCTTTGACATCTTTAAAAGGACGATTAATGGGTCATTCTTTAATAATTTGATAATGTGAACTTTTAGTTAAAATTCTTGTTCTGTATGTTCCTCTCTGCCTGTAACTAGGCTCTGGGTGTTGCAAGAGCTGTAGAAATACTACCTGACCTGGTATCAGAAGATTCGTGGCTTGACTTAGTCAGGACACATGCCTCAAGGAACCTGAGAAGTGTCACAGATTAGCTTCTAGGAATTAAGAACAAAGACAAGTTCCATAGTCTCATAAAGTCTTGAAGAAAAGGAAAGGCACCATTCTCATAGCATGGCTTTGCTCTGTATATTTATTAAGCGACCATTTTGATTTGGTCTTACACTTCCAGGCCAGTTTATTCACTTTTAGAAAAAGTCATAACATGCTTCTAGGTACTGTGTACGAACTTTGTAGATGAAATAATGTAGTAAGTGATCTGCATGTTTAAGTTATATGTGTCTCTTTTGGAGGCTTATATGGTAACAGTAGTTAAGTTTCTCATTAAAATAATTATGTGAAAGAATTCTTCTTATTAGAAGAATCAAATAATTAGAATAATTACCTTAGGAACAAAGTGGTTGGTATTTTGGTTGTTACTTTCTTTCGTTTTGTCTTAACATAATTTATTAAAGTCTTTTGCTTTGGAAAATATTCCAAATTCTCCAAGCTGTTTTGAGGACAATACTCTCAGTTAGTTGCATCTTGAATAGAAGATGTCTGTACTGTAAAAGATCTTTCTCATGTATGATTTTTTGTCCCTGTGTCTGTACTGAACTAAAAGCAATTAACTTCAGAGAAAAGGAAAAAGAGACTGAGCATTTCAGTTAAGAGTAAATCATCATATTCTTCTCGTATTCCTATGCTTCCATTAAAGGATAACATTGCTCAGAAATCTACTGTGGCTCTAACTCCATCTAGTACTGTAAGGCATGTTTCTGTCATTATTTCTGATTGACACCATATTTTTTAGATTTTCCTCTGAACTGTGATAAAATTATAGTTATTCCTTTATCTGTAAGACACTTCCTCATCTTGTAAAGCCATGAATTTTTTTTCCTCATTATTTATGAAATCATCTTGAGGGCTCGACATTCAGTTTCTAATCTTTTTACTTCCTCTTTCTCCCATCATTCTCTTCCTGAGGCCTTGCTTTTTGTTTGAGGTTGTCTAAGTACTTATGGACTATCTTCTCCACAGCAAATTCTCTTCAGATAATAAATAAATAAATAAATAAATAAATAAATAAATAAATAAATAAAATACTGGGCAATATTTATTATGGAATTCTAGCAAAATTTCATATAGTATTTGAAGAGGGAAAGGAAGAAAATTTTATGTAGGTAAAGAAGAATATTTTTACTTAGATCTTCAAGAAGACAGCATGATATTCAATGAGTAAAGCCACAATTTGGTGTTTTACACTATATATTTGTATTCATACATAGAAATTAATAATAATTTAGAGTTGTTTGAATACTATGCAAGACGCATGCTTATAGAAGGTATAATTACTTCCACAATGTATTAGCATTACTATTAGAACCTCTGAGCAGTTTCTAATTATATGAAAATCAGATCACAAGGGGTCTCCCTTGCTTTACTTTTCTGTACTTCCAAGTAGAGCTATCTAGCACAGAACAGTTTTCCTTAGAATAACGAAAGGCATATTTTCTCTTTTTTAAAATCTATGATACTAATAGAAGGGTAGGATATTCTATTCCAAAGGACAGAGATATCATCTTATTATTTATTTCCTTTATTTAAAGGAAATAAATTTTCTTAAATTCAGCTTGTCACAGAGTGATTACAGAAATAAAATGCTCACATATAATATATATATATATATATTACATACTGATATGTATGAAGGCATTCATGTAATAAATCTTTTTTAATCAAGTGGGTGAGGATATTCTTCTCTTTGCAAATATATTATAGGACTTGGACCTATTATGAAGAATTCTACATCTGCATAATATGGAAAGCTTTCACTAAAACAAAGAGGGTTAAAAAAAATAATTTCATGATTATTTGAGCAAGAATGACTTCTCTTATTTTAGAGGAATAAAATCTGCCTGGTGGCGCAGTGGTAGGAATGCCACGTTGCAACACCGGTGGGCCCGGGTTCGAATCCCCCCTGTGGCGCAAGTGGTAGATGTGCCACTCTGCTACACAGGAGACTCGAATCCTGGGGGTTGGACTCAATGATCTCTAAGGTCCCTTCCAACCTGCACAAGACTATTACCTATTACCTATTACCTTTTCTTGTGTACCATAGAATAATAGAATGCTTTAGGTTAGAAAGGACTTCAATGATTACCAAGTTTCATACCTGTTACCACAGGCAGTGATTCCAGTTGCTAGAGCAAGTACTAGATCAGATTGCCCAGGTCACCATCCAGCTAATCGCCTCCGTCTCTTTGCTGTCTCCCCTATGCTGATGGAACCCAGGATGCCATTGGCTTTCTGGGCTGCAAGAACATTCTGCCGGCTCATGTTAAATTTTTCATCTGCCATGATGTCTAAGCCCTTCCCAGCAGTACTACTTTCAAGGATTTCTTCTCCTAGTTTGTATACATATCTTTGATTACCTTGATCCAAGAGCAAAATCTTGTACATAGTTCTGTTGAACCTCATTAGGTTCACATGGGCCCACCTTTTGAGTTTATAAAAAGCCCTCTGGATGGTATCCTTTCCTTCCTTATCAACTGCATTGCTTAGCTTGTTGTCATCAGCGAACTTGCTGAAGGTGCACTCAGTCTCAACACTGATAAAGATGTTAAAGACTATGAGTCCCAAGACAGTACCCTGGAGGACACCATCGCTCATTACTGACCTCCACCTGGACATAGAGCCATTGACCAGAACCCTCTGGCTGCAACATTCCAAAAAATTCCTTATCCACCAAGTAGTCCACCCTTCAAATCCATATCTTGCCAACACAGAGGTAAGGATGTCATGGGGGATCATTTCAAAAGCCTTGCATAAGTCCAGTATATGACATGAGTTGCTTTCCCTTTATTCACCAATGTTGTCATGTCATCTGGCCATCAGATTGATCAGGCATGACCTTCATTGATGAATCCATGCTGGCTGCCTCAAATCACCTGCTTGTCCCTCAGGCACAATAACTTCCAGAAGGATCTGTTCCATGGCCTTCCCAGGCACAGATTTGAGGCTCACCAGCCCGTAGTTCTCTGAGTCCTTCTTCCCTTTCTTGTAAATGGGAGTGATGTTTCCCTTTTTCCAAGCCCTGGGGACTTTTCAAATACAATGGAGAGCAGCTCAGCGACCACATCATCCAGCTTCCTTAGGACCCTGGGATGAATCCAGCCCCATGGACTTGAACACATTCAGACTCATAAGCTGGAATTAGACTTGCTCTGTCCTTACAGTGGGATGTTGGGGGATCTGAACTAGAGGTTCAGATTTGGGGATGTAAGGTTCAGGAATATGAGAATCCTGGCTGCCACTGAAAACCAAGGAAAGTAACACCAGCTGAGGATATTGCTTTAAGGGTTTTCTTCTATTTCACATTCTCCTGTGCTTATATTTAGGGCAGAATATATGACTTAGTTTTCATCATATGACATAGTAATTTATGTATGATCACAAAAACAAACAAACAAACAAACAAATAAATATTCCTGCCTGGTATTTTCAACTTAATTGTTCCTCAAAAGGAAAAAAAAAAAACTTGCCAACAAAAATATCTTGTTTTCCCCTTTCTTGAAGCATCAGTTGACTAATGTTATCCCAGATAAATGCTGACATTTTCACTGACGCTGAGTGAAAGCAAAGAATTTGAGTCATAGTGAAGTGCTTCTAAAATGTGTGTAATGAAAACAAATGAATCCACTTTAGGTATATTAGATAATCTGAAAAAAAAGAGCATGTATTTTCAAATTTGAGAAAGCTGCAATTTCTGTCAAGATAAATATTTGCAAATCTTTGAGATAAAATATGAGTTGAAAAAGGGCTGAATTTTTAGTGTTAGAAAGAGTTAGAGTATTTATGAGTTTGAATTCAACAATAAACTCAAACGTTTCTAAAATGCTGCATCTCCTTGAAAGCTGACCTTCTATTTGAGACAAAACAGCTTCAAATAGCTCACTTGTTAAGGTGTTGTTTAGTTTGGGGCACTCTTGTTTTCTGTGAAACATCTTTGAAGTCTTAGATCCACCTAAGATCTAAGCTAGGATCAGCTAGTTGTGAGTTGGATAAAATACTTACTAGTAAGAAAATATACAGTCTAATAACACTAGTTACCAGGCAAAGCATGATTCACCCAAAGAAAACAGGCTCTGAAGAAAATGTGGCTAACCTAGAAGAATAAAACTATGCTATTGTATGGGCTGTTCTTCTCCCCCACCCAAATGAAAATAGTCCTACTAGCAGAAATTAGTATTAGTATTCTTTAGCATAATTATTTTTGTTTTATGCAGCACATACGTAAAATGGTTAATCACTATAGGTTTATATCAGAAAATTTCATTAATTAAGAATTTTGTCAGGAGTTCAATTTCTTGTAAAATTTATTTTATTTTATTATTTTATAATATTATTTTATTTTATTTTATTTTATTTTATTTTATTTTATTTTATTTTATTTTATTTTATTTTATTTTATTTTATTTTATTTTATTTTATTTTATTTTATTTTATTTTATTTTATTATTTTATTTTTCTGCATTTAAAGAAGTCCATTAGCAAAAACTTACAGTTTGAAGTAGAATCTGGACTGAGGAGGACCAAATGCTGAAATTCATACTTCAGCATGGACAATGAGAATTTGTTTTTTGAAGACTTCAGACTATAAAAAGACAATTAATTTATACTGAAATGTTCTAATTAGAGCCACATTATGACTATGACACACTAAGGCAGTCTGTAATATTCAACAGTGGCTTTTTTGTTTCAGACAATACTATTCATGTCCTGAATGAGAATGAATGCCAAAAAATAAACAGCAATTAGCTGACTGCATTTATACACCTGAATATGTCAAATTCCTCATGAAAAGAAAAAAAAAAAAAGCAATGGAACAGATTCATTTCAGGTACCTTGTACAGTTAACACCTACAGAGATGGGGCACCCAAAGCTTTTCTGGGCAAACAGTTACAGTGCCTTACTGCCCTATAAGTAAAGAATTTCCTCCTCCTATCTAATCTAAATCTCTCCTCTTTTAGTTTAGATTCAGTTCCATTTGTCCAATCATTATTAGAGCATGTAAAAAGTAGGTGTACCTACTGTTCCCATTAAATACAGGAAGGTTGCAATGGGGTCTCTGCATAGCCTTCTACTGTCCAGGTTAAATGACCCCAAATTCCTCAGACTTTGCTCGTAAGTGGTAGTCCAGCCCTCTGATCAAATCCATGGCCTCTTCTGGATCCATTCTAGCAGTTCCACATCTTTCTTGTGCAGGGGGCTCCACAGTACTCTAGATGGCATGTCAGGTGGGCAAAGAGGGGGAGAATTATCTCACTCTTCCTGCTGACCATCCTTTTTTTGATGCAGTTGTAGGCAAGGTTGGCCTTCTGGGCTTTAAGCACACAGTGCTCGTGTCCAGCTTTTCATCCTCTGGAATCTCCTTCTTCACAGGTTGGTTCACAGAACTCGCAAGGAGTTCTCCCAGTCTGCACACATATCTGGCATTTCCTAAACCAAGATGACACCTCACACTTGTCCTTGTTGTATCCCATTAGGTTTGCATGGACTCATTTCTCAAGTTTGTCCAGGTCCCTTTAAATTACATCCCTTAAAATAGGTTATGAAATGAGCTCCTACTGAGCCCACAGAACTTCACCTACACAGGCAGGTATACATCATTTAGACTGATTTATGATACATTAAAATATCATAAGTTTTCTGAAGAAAACAAGAAAGTATTCCATAATTGATGAGATATGTAGATTAGTAAAAGAAAATTGTACAAATGTACCTAAAATGTGCATAGTCTAAGGCTATTTTCTAAATTATAGAATGACAGAATCCTTAGAGTGTGAAGGGGTCTTTCAACAGGTCCAGCTCTCTGCAAGGAACAGGGACATCCACAGCTAGACCAGACTGCTCAGTGCCTGCTCCAGCCTGGCCTTGAAAGTCTCCAGGAAAAGAGCATCCACCACCTCTCTGGGCAACATGTTTTAGTGTCTCACCATCCTCAGTGTAATAGGCTTTTTCTTTATATCCAACATAAATCTATCATCTTTTAGTTTTAAACCATTTTCCTTTGGATCCCTTTTTATATACTTTCATACAATATGAGTACAATGACTGAATAGCAACCATCTAATGAAATATTCTTATTTGGCAAATATTTTTAGAATATCTAAAAAAGACTAAGTTCCCGTGCCAGATGGTAGGATCTTTGCCGTACAATTCTTTATTTAACTGATGGTTATACTGTAGCTTTAAATAACCTGGCATGCAGAAGACTGTCTGCAAAAAAATCATCCACAAAAATAGATATTCTTGGCATGTGCTATGGGGAGAACTATTGTATGTTTCTTGAAACATAAAGGTTAAAAATGACAGTTAGATATAACAGGATGACAATGTCATTATAATTCTTTAGTGATGTCTTTGAGAACTTTTGGCAGCATATCAGAGAGAGAAGAAATAATGATCCAGTACAGTAATTTTGGAAAATTCTGCCTAAAGTCTGAACTATAATATTGCAAACAAAATTCTATGTGCCTTCCAGGATTAGAAAATGAATATTTTTGAGAACTGATCTGCAGATACTGGTTATACAGTCTAATGTAGTTACAGGTTGTTATAAAATTGGAGGATTAATTTGTGCAGTTCGTGGATTTTCACATTCTACAGTTGCAGTGGATACTAAATAGTCTTTTAGAGCAAAGTAAAGCTCACAATGCTTGCAATATGCAAACTTCAAAATGATGCTGATTTCACATTTAATTTTAATGAGCTCCATATTCAGAATCTTTCAGTGACAGAAAGGAGCTCAAACATTTCAAAAACAGCAATTAGATAAAACTTTAAGAATTTTCAGATTTTACTTAATCTGGTACATACATACCTGCATTTCTGAAGGAAGGTATAAAAAGAAAATAGAACCTGGTTGAGAAGTACAGTGTTCATACTTCAGTGTTCCACATGAAATTCAGGATATATATCTACCTAATTTTTTTTTTTTTTTTATAATAGAGATTGATATCTTAATTCAGAGATATGTACAGATACTACCCAATTTTTATGGCTAAACAGTCCTTCTTATTCATTAAACTGAAAGAAGGCTGCAGTTTAACACTATTTGAAATCTTACACAATTTGTAGTTTGAGTGCATGTCTGAAGTAGACAAAATCCTTTAGTACTATTAATGTTAACTCTTAGCTTGAAAAGGTATTATTCCTGAACTGTCTTTTGGTTAAATAAAATGTTCCATGTGAAAAAAAAGTTTTGAGATTTATTACCTGGGAGCTGAATATTAACATTGGTCTGAGATTCATGGAGGAATGGATTCCCTCCCTAAATGCTACTTGTCTGCAGCAGCAAACAGGTAAATACACCAAGGTAAACTTTGTTTAACACAGAATCTGTGACACTGATTTTCCTGCTCTTCAAAGCAGTAAAACTAATGTTGGAATAAAAGGAGTTACTTTTAATATGAAATAATATATACATACAGGTTTATGCTGAAACAAAAGAAGATCAATTAATTCTAATTTAAACAATGAATTTCACTCTGTCACCAGGAATAGCACTTATAAATCAACTTCATTGTTTATTCTCCTCTAACCAGAGGAAAACAGTTTATTTTTTCTTGTCTTTAAAAATTTTTGAGTTTTCCTCCCCTTCTTCCCATGTGTAACTTGCTTTTCCTGTTAAATAATTAATTTCTTATTTATTTAACTCTCGTTGTAGTTCTATTTGTTTCTTTTCTCTGCCATTTGAAGTAATAGCTTTACACTACCTCTCTTGATTTAGGTAAATTACTGCACCACTAACTAGAAATCAGAGAATTCTCTGTTTAAGCTAGACTGTTCATCTTCTTCTTACATTCTGTTCAGTGTTGTATAATCTGATACTTTCTTACTAAAAGAGCTGAAAGTGTTTTTAAGAGTTAAAACAAACAAACAAATGGACAAATAAATAAATAAAATGGCCAGTGATACTAAATTAAAACTATGGAATTCTGAAGATCTGCTCTTTGTCCTTTGCTAAGTTAGACCCAAATATTTACAAAAATTCTATGTGTCTTTTTTTAGTTATTTGCCTAGTACTGGACCTTGTATTGTTTTATTATCAACATGTTTTATTATTTGATTAGATCCTTAGCACTGATCTTTTCAGAACTTCAAATTGTTGTTTGTATGTGCAGTGATTCAACAGAAGTGAGCAACTGATGAATAATTTTCATGTGCTGTAGCTCTCACAGTTGGTGGTTACAAGAAAGGAGTTTTGATCCAATCCCAAAAGACCAACTTTTTATGTATTATGAAGCAAAAGGCCCCAGGCAGAATTAATCTCACCTAGATTTAAGCATCTACTTTTGGTTTGGATGTCCTAACCTCTGTTTATGTTCAACAGAGAGAAATACACACACCTGTTTCATGGTTCTTTCACGGACCAAATGTCAGTTTTTTCTTTAGAATGAGAATTGTAGTGCAGAACTTTAAACTATGCTCTATTTTCTACAGGGGGGTCTAGAGATACAGTTAATGATGTGCAAGTCTACACAAATCTAAAAGTAAACAAAATCCTTTTTTTCTCTCCTGCTGAAAAACTCCTTTCAGCTTACGAACAGTAAGAAGGCACTCTTCTCTAGTTTAGGCTTCACTCATCCCTTGTTTTTTGTTCACTTCCCACTAAAAGTTCAAAATAGAGCATGAAAAATCACTTATACAGGGAAATACTAATATTTTAGTGACTATCCTGTTTTCTGGGCCTGTTTTTATTCTTTGGTCCATGTCTGATGGAGATATTACTACATTTGTTGATGGATATAGATAAAATTTCTGTACCTAAAGAGGGAATATCACAGTATATACATAGTGTCTTCAGAAGGGGGAATAAAAAGTGACAGGAAGTAAAAAGCAGGAGGGGCACAGTGATGCTTTGGGAAATAAAGAAATACAAGCATTCAAAAATCATGCAAGACTCTTGTGTTACAGTAACTATTGTTCAATAACATCTACTAGAGAAGAACAGTTTTATGAACACAAGAAGAACAGTTTTATGAACATGTTTTCAGGCTGCAAGGTTGGACTGTAATCATGCAAAATGTGATGTACTACATTTTAGTCAACAGATGTTCATCTGTTTCTATTGATGGGATAGCATGAACAATGAGGTTTGCACACAATATTTTATTTTCTTAGTTTGTTTGGTTTGTTTGTTTGTTTTCTTTCTTCCCAAACAGAGGAAAATGATGGACTTCATATATTAAAAAAATCATTTGGAAGTTGTTATTTTAACTTCCATTATTGGATCAAACTTACATAAATCATTCAGTAAGGCTCTCATAAATTTTCAGCTGCCTTGAAGCTGTGAACACTTAAGATTTTCCTTTTTTTTAAACGTTTATGTTTAATTAATGAGCATATCTTACATGTATTCCATAAATGGTTGGTTTCCTTTTATTTGACACCATGTGCAAAGTTTATTACTTTCCAGTGCAAAAGTGAAATGTTATCATTCATAAGTTAACAGAGAGTGAAACTGATGACCCTTAGACATATCATTTAAGAGGAAGCTGGACAGAAAACCTAATTCTGAAAGTTCCTTTATAAATAATTCATTATTTTCTAGAAATAGCTCATGAGATTTTATGATACTTCATAAGCTCTAAAGTTTTCACTAGCATGAGTTATACACTGCTGCAACTCTAAGTTAACACTGCAAATATAGAAATATTTCAGAAATGCAATTGAAAAAACTGTAAATACAGACATTTCATTCCACAATGCAGATTGTCTTAGTTTATGTCATATTCTCAGATTTTTATAATTAGCTGACATAGTCACCATTCAACTCATCTGCTGACTTATTAGCTAACTACTGACAGAGTTTCAGTAAGATTTCATAAGGAATAATAGATGCAATCAGTTTTCAAATTCTTTCTCTTTCTGCAACACATTTGAATCTAGAGCATGAGTTTGGGGATTTAATCTCCACTTGTGTTTCACTTTATTTTTGCATTAATCGTGACAGTTCAAATTTTAATTTTATTTCTTATCTATGATTACGCAGAAAAGTGACATAGCTTTGTGCAGTGGTTAAGCATTAATCAAATTTGACACAAGTATTGTTAATGGGATTCTTGCAAAAAGCCTCCCATGGAATTAATTGTTTCTAAATGTTTTTACTGGTGAAACTTGATCATTAGCAGAATTCCAGAATTTAGGCAGAAGAGAGGAAGAGAAAATGTAGTGCAGAGAGAAAAAATAAATGACAGTTAAGTAAGGTAAGTCTGTAAAAAAGATCAATATATTTTATATAAAATAATTAAAGGTTTTGAAAATGCATAGTACATGAAGCATGTGATATTTTTCCTATGTTCTTTGTCAAGAAAATGGTTGAAGAGAGAGTAAAAATAGCTGGAAGATCTGTCAACTAGCTATTAACATTTTAAAGATAAGAGGGTATGAGATTTCTCAGCTAGGAAATAGGTTCTTTACTTATACTGCCCTCTTATTTATATGATGTTTCTTACAGCTGACAAAAAAAAAAAAAAAAAAGTTTATTGTTTTAGTTTGTTGATATTGCTTTTTTTTTTTTTTTTGCTTATTTTTATTTTTCCCATGAAAAGACTTTTACTCTCTAGCCTCTTAATAGCACCATACTTGATTCAGAAACTTGTGATTTTTCTTCATTGATAGAGGGCTTTTGACAGCTTCAGTGGCATTTGTGGTTAGACAGAAACATGCAAGTAACATCTAACCCATCAAAAACTTCTTCAGCATTTATTCCTGAAGTCTTTGAAATCATTAACTAAATTATCAACCTCCAAAAAGTAATTCATACTCTCCAGGATGTGACCACTATTCTGATAGACAAAAATTTCTGGGTATGTTTTTCCCTCACACTTGACCCATCCAGTCTTTGTTGATAAACCATGTATCTACTTCATTATTATTAACTGCTTTTTCTTTGTCAGATAACTTGATGTCTAATTGTGTTTATCACAAGTCATTTTGCAGAGCAGATTTTTTTTTTTTTCCCCCCAAATATTTAAAACAGTTTAACAGGAACTCATAAACTATGTCCAACATTTAATTTCAAATATGTTTCTGTACATCCCATGAAAAATATTAGATTATTAGATTATTAGATTATTTATATAATTTATATTTGTAGTTTTATTATACTCTATTAGAAGTTATGTTCTTAGAGATATTTTTAACTGTTGGGATTCACGTTAATGTCTGACTCTAATCAATGTCCAGTTCAAGAAGGTTATGGTCTCAACATTCACTTTAACCCAGGCATGAATTTATTCATCCTGTATCAGCAACTTTTCTGTAACAAATGTCGCTGAATTTATAATAATTTGTTATTCTTAGTAGTGACAGCTAAGCAGAACTGCTGCAATTCAGATTTGTTTCATGGAGCTTAAAGGATTAATTTAGAAAGGATATTATCAATCTGATAATTGGATTCATTTTGTAATTAGATATAATCCTGCCAAGACCTGATAGACAGCAGAAGGTGCAGAATAAAATGTAAGGGCCTGCTTCTGAAAACCCAGCTCAAGCCTCTGTATGCAAACCTCAGATAACTGTATTAGAATATCTGGTACTTAGATAAGTAATTCTTCTATGTTGAGACATGAATTGAAGGATTAATATATATATATATATTTTGTTAAAGGGATATAAGAAATGCTTATATATATGTGTATTAGTTATATATATATATATGTATTAGTTATGATAACCCTATATATATAGGGGTGTATATATACACACACACACACACACACACACACATATACATACATACATACATTATATATTACCTTATACATACATACATATATATATATACACATATACATATACATATACATACATACATATATATATATATATATAGGGTAATCATAACTAATACATAGTTGAAGGCGACTGATAGAATAAATAGTTTTCTTGAAAAAGAGAAAACTAGTTTTCTCTGAAAGCATAAGAGATAAAATCCATGAATTAAAGGATTCTATGATTATCATGTTACCTTTTCTATGTGTAAAGAGAATCCGACAGAAACAGAAGACAGCAGTGTTTCACATGATATTAATAAATATTTCACCCACAGACAGCCCTTAAGACTCTAAGATGTTTTTTTATTCATGACAACGAATTATTGAATATGAGTCAGTCAGATTGTAGATGCACATTTAAAAGTACACACCTTACAGACTTTTCAGAGAGATAAATCAGGAGCCTCCACTTAAACTGATGGAACATTGTTCTAAAAATAGAAGGCAGAGTCTAGTTTGTTGCTTTGGAAGTATTTGGAAAGCGTGTGATTACATTTTCATCAAGTTAAAACAGGAGGATCACTGTCTATCAGACTGACTTTTCCCTGTACAATCAGGACAGCTTGCAGTGTATATGCAAAATGAAAATGGAGACTATAGGAATGTACTATTTAATAACAACAACAAGGATAATAAGACCAATTTAACTTTGATAAGTGTATTTTAAGAGATTCAGCTCTTTTTTTTCCTCTGTAATAAAATATGTATTCTTAAATTCAGTTCTATATTTTTTCCTGCAAATGTACATTTTCTGATTTCAGTCCAGTTTTTGTATACAGTTTGAGTAACAAAATGAAGGATCACGGCATTTTAAATTTCTGATCCGTCAGTTTGCTTTTCCTTCCTCCAGCCAAATGTAGACAATTTGTAAGTTGAATCTGCATTTTTAGTTACAGTGGCAGATATAATGAGGTCTATTACTGCCTCTCAGATGTGCCAACCATCAACACTCAATCCTCTAGAGTGCTTAGTCCACACTGAATATGAAATAAGTAAAACAAACTAAAAGGACACAATTAAGACTTTTAGTTCAGATATTTCTGTCTAGGTCAGGTCTTACTAATTTACAACACCAAGCATATGATCTAGACTTTTCCCAATGAACTTAAAACTGTAACAAATATGTAGTAGATTGGCTCTTTTATGGAAATTTAGTACACCTGTTGTGCTGCTTGAAATGTATGCACCTCTAAACCAGCAAATCAGAAAGGTTTGTGGTTCTAGGACAACTCTAAAATTAATTGTTAATTAAATTGAAATTAAGTGCATGGATAATAAGGATTTAAAAATGTCTTCCTTTCTGTGTTCTTGAAGGAGTTCTGTGCTACATACCTTTGTTAACACTTTTTATTAAGAAAGCTACAATTATCTTTATAACCTGTGACACTTTTGGTCATCATCTTCTACCTTTCTTTTAGCTTTTTTTTTTTGTTGTTTGTTTGTTTGTTTTTTGTTGTTGTTGTTTTATTCCTATTATTCCTATGGATAAATTTTCCATTTTGAATGAGAAAAAATAGAACATTGTCAGATTGAAAACTTTCTAGATAAGCTTGCTAGAAGTTGCAAAGTACCTTAAGGACAAAAGAATGAAAAAAACAACTTTTTTTTTTTTTTTCTTCTGTTTGTTTTGTTTTTTATTTCCCAATCCACAAAGATTATCTTCACAAATGAAGCTGCTTTGTGCATAGGGAACAATGTCTGACTGTTGAAGCACTGCTGCAAAGGGGCCCGATGGAGAGCATAACACAAAACTGAATACTGATTGTCTTGTTGACAGGTTCTTCTAGGAGCAAAAAGTTTCAAAGATGCCTTTAAGTAGTAGAAAACATAAATTCAGTAGTATATTTCTGCAATAGAAATGTGAACTTTCAGCACTATAGGCCTGGTCTAATTAATTCAGTTATTTCTGTCTTTTTTGCAACGTTCATGAAAGAGGCTTCAATCCTTATGGTTAATGCACTGGTTTGGCCCAGTTCTGTGATTAGTGGCGCAGAGGGATTTCACAAAATCCACACCTCCAGAAAAGGGAAACAAGGGGCCCCAAAATAATTAAAAACAGTGGCAATGATCAGAGGAGAAACAAGCTAATTTACTGAATATGGTATCAGAATGCAAGATATTGGAGTGCACAATATAATACAATGTAATTAGAATTGAAGCAAATAAATAAAATATAATTATAGTACCTAAAAGCTGTAGGCCTTACAGTAGTGCTGAGGCAATATGTGTGGTCAGGATGAGCAGCAGGGAGGAGAGACAAAGGAAAAAGGAACATCAGGTGACCTTGACAGGGGTTATATCATCTCAGACTGCAAAATCTCCTGGCGTATGTAGTTTTCTTCTCTTCCGTACAGCTGCCCAGAACTGAAGCATTAACACTTTAACACGCAGTGCACTTCATGATATGGAATACCGATAATCAAAAATCATGAAACAATGACACTTTTAGGTTTGAAAAATTGAAAATTGTGTAAAATTTAGTTTCAGGAAAACAGAAAACCTACAAACCTCTCCTTAATTTAGATTGTAAATTCTGTACTGGCTTGTATTTGTACTGACTGGTATTAATCACAACATATTTTCATTGAAATAAAAAGATAACAGATCTTACAAGATTCATGTGGCAGAAATTGAAGAGGATACTTGTAGAATGCAACCATTCATAATGCTATTCACAAGATACCAGACTTATCGTGAAAAAGAAACATAAAATATCAGAAGTTATTAGTATTAACAGTAATCAATAACAATTTAACAAAGAAGAAACTATAGAAAGAGGCAGGAAATGGTTGAAGACATGATCAAATAAATACATGAGCTTCTTCATATAGTGTCTAGTTTATACATTTCACATACATTAAAACATTCTTATATACCTGAGTCTGATTTCTGGTTATAACTCACCAATAAATAAAACCCACTTCCACTCTTTTCTATAAAAGTAAATTCATTGATAATTTTGAGAGAAATACTCTTGAACATGCCCTTGCTGTGTATAGGGGAGGGTATGCACTATAGCACCGCAACGCTGTATCTCAGAGACAGTGGAACACTAGGGTTGTAGTTATACTGCTAAATAAAGGGGACTAAAAACTGATTCATGGTTCAGACCCGAAGGACAACACAATGGCTTGCACCCACACCTTGTCCCAGAACAGAGGGTACTCTATGGCATTTATTTTTATTTCTTCTTCTTCTTCTTCTTCTTCTTCTTCTTCTTCTTCTTCTTCTTATTATTATTATTATTATTATTATTATTATTATTATTATTATTATTATTATTATTATTTAAGAGAGCTATTTATTATTCCTCAAAAAATGATCCTGACAGTGAACTGAGAATTGAATACTATGGATAAGGGATCTAGCACAGGTTACCTCAGATGCTGTGTCAGTGGTTAATTTGGGGCATGATGTAAAAATGGAAAAGAGATTTATAATAAGATTGATCCTGGACTACGTTGAGTGTAAAAATATAATTCAGATTCAGGTGGAGTCAGGACCATTATTTCTTATTGAATATGTTATTACTTGGAACAAGAGAGCTTGGAATAGTATGGTTTATGAGAAGAAAAAAAATCTCTCTTTTCCTAGGTGTATTCTAATGAAGTTCCTCATAAACTCAATTATTTATTCCTTTTATGGTCGCTGAGCTCAGATAGCATTCAGCATTAATATTTTTTTGCCAAATTACTTCTTAGAATATTCTGTTAACTAAATTTGACTTTTGTCAGTTAATATATTGTCTCTCACTTCAAACTACTGGGTGTGAGTAGGATTTCTAAATGGAAACATGAGCATGTTATCAAATACAACTACTCATTATTGCAAATTCTTTCATATTTTGCTGACATTGAATTCCAACTGAATAATCAGAATCTTTAAAATAGCTAAATCACTTAATGTTTTACATATTACAGGAGTTAAATAAAACAGAAAAAAACAAATTGGCAAGATTGTGTTTGCTTGTTTTTGTTTTTGTTTTTTTTTTCAGGTACGACACATATCCCAAATACTATGCAAAAGGCATAAGAAAAGTACTAAGAAAATTAAAAATGTCTTAAATGCCTAATCTTATTGTGTCACAGATAGGATTTGATGGGATCGTTGTTTTTTTCTAACTCACCTAGGCTTTTATAACTGTCTTTTCAAATTGGTTTATCCTTTCTGAGTTTTGTTTTCAAAACAATGTTGACTAATCTTGTATGCTCCTATAATAACTTCCCTCAATGTCAGTTTCTTCAAAACTCATCTCTGACTGAAGTTAATCCAGAGCCTTCTGAGTCCTGGTATTTTTTATCAACTCTTAAGTGGTGATTGATTGATACAAGCCTTCTTTCTTTCTGTGTAGAGGCCCAGCCTGGCACCAGATGTGTACCCATCACTCAGCAACAAACAGAACATTGATGTGCTATTAACACTGTCTTAGCTGAAACCAAGACATAGGGAGGATGCAGTGCAGGGCTAACTTTACTTTTTGAACCTCCCGCATGCACACATTCAAACAGAAACTCATGTGTACTACATATCATACGTATACGTTGGTGTCACTTGGTGAGTAAAACACAGTCATTACCAGTAATACTATTTCAACCTGCATAATGTTGTCACAAAAGTAAACAGAATTAAAACAAACAAACAAACATAGATGAAGGAAGACTGTTCAGTGAAATATGGAGACAGATGAATACAAATAATGTGACACTATGGTTAACTGATAAGGAAATAGTGTCAGTTTTCAAAGATTACTAATCGAAAATATATAATGTGCAAAAGCTTGCTGCCAGACTAGAAGCATATCAAGGAATGCTTAGTAAAGACAGAATAGCAGAACTGAGAAAAGTCTGCCATCTTAACAATCTTCTCTTTTTTAAAATGTTAGGACTCAGTCTTTTTAGAATATCTAGATGTGAGTTAGCAAATCTTGTTGCAAAAAAATAAAAGTCATTTACTGATAGTGAGTTTATGAAGCAAAGCTTGACAGATATAATTTTTCTGATTAAGAAAAATGAGATTTTTCGAAAATCAGTTTGTCTCACCAAACTATAGTGAGGTGAACTGAAGAAACAGGAAAAAAGGTTAAAAGAAATTTGGAGAATAGAGCTGCAATATTCTGATTGTATGCTTTGGTAATAGATTAAAGTACTGATGCTAGAAATGGATCTCAACTTGCCTTTTTTATTAGAGATATTGATAATGAATATGATATCAGTGAAGGAATGGTTTCTTTTATGCCAATAAATGAAACAACTAAATCTCTTAATTTGTATGAACTAGTAAAAAATGCATCAAAGTGATTTTCCTTTAACCTTAAGTCTATCTGGTACAGCTAATGATGGTGCCACCACTTTGGTAAAAAGGAGGGACTATGCTGCCAGCATCTTGTATTTGATGAAATGTAACTGTTTCAGATATCAGGAAAATCTGTGTGCAGAAGTTTTAAAAATGGATTATGTCATGCAAATTGTCATCCAAGTTGTGAATTTCATAAAAGCCAAGGGACTGAATAATTGCCAATTCCAGGAGTTCCTTAAAAGTATGGATTCTGAATGTGGGCACATTATTTATTTCTCTGAAGTAATGTGGTAATTTTAGTAGAATCCTAAAAAGATTTCATGATGTGTGAAATTAAATAAAGTTAAGGAATCAAAAGGAAAATTTGTTTCATAACTTGATGATTTAAAAATGGCTCCGAGATTTTTTTATTTATTTTGTTTTGTGTGTGTGTGTGGATTTGACCAGTCATTTAAATGAGTTAATACTGAAAAATATGCAGCCTTGTTTTCCTTTCTGATAAAGGAATTTTAGAATTTTAGCACTACTCAGCAATGAATTAAACATCATTGTGTTATCAACATTTTTCTTCTCCTGAAGTCAAAGCATAGCAGAATACCAGAGACTATGAAGACACTGACTGTCCTGTTGAAATTAGTACACACCTAAATTTTGCAAAAACAAAGGCTAAGTAAGAATCAAATTAAATCCTGAAATTATGAAAGCATTCATTATTGAAAAGCTGTAGTTTTCCTTATGAGTATTGTTCCACTGTCATAGCAAAATAATTTCAGATGAATTCTGTTTGAATAAATTTGCCAAGCCAGATACATCTTGCTATCCTGTAGTGAATGCAGTATTGTGATATATCTTTCTGTATTGTTATAAAATAAGTTGTGGTATATTTTCATTGAGAAATAAAAATTAACAAAGCCAAAATTTTCTTTGCAAATAACATTCTGGATTTTGTCCCTATGCCCTTATTTTATTCAGTGTTCTTTCAGACTCTGAGTATTTTAAAATACATCTATTTTTTTCTGCAAAAATTCCTTCTTGAGATTGCAAATAGACTATGATTATTTATTTTTTTCACATCACATTCATATGTATTCTATGTAGTATTTAACTTGAGGGTCATTGTATTTGTATATGAGAATAAAAGGGCTAACTCATGTCAAGAAACAAATCTTTTTTTTTTTTTTTTTTTTTTTTTTTTTTTTTTTTAATGCTGTTTAATATATACATCTGGTTCCAAATATCACCAAACATTTATTAAACAGTGAGCTCCCTGAACAAAAATTCAATGGTGCATCACAACTTTGATTGGATGCATTTATTTCTGAAAGTATTTATTACTCTTAGTAGGTATATTTTATTGTTATTAGTCTAAGTCAAAATCTATGCATCCATAACCTAGTAACACCATCTGAATTGTCTAATCTTGCCTTGCCTATATTTGTCTTCAGATGAAATGAAGTAGCATTATCATCAGTTTCTATCATTTTCAGCTATGGTTTTTTGATGGTGTTCTTTCTCCTTGCCCTTCTATTTCCAGCCAGACCATCACAGTACTTGTTGCTTTCTGGTCTAGGCTAGCTTGTGGAGAAAATGGCACCTTGCTTGGCAGCTGAGGATGAGCTGAGCCAACTAACTACAGTGCTGAACTGGTTTAAACAAGATTTTGGAGGACTGAACGTGCAGATCAAAACCACAATAAGTATCCAATATGACTATGAGTCAATCATCTTGCCCCTTAATTAGTAAGTAGCCCAAGAGCCCTTGAGCTCTCCTGCATGACAGGATCTCTCCCTTCAGTACGGATGCTTCTTGAGGTTAAACCTGCTGTGGTGTTTCCTTACACCTGCTGGTGTGTTTGACTGTGCCTTGACATCAAGAGACTCATTGCCGATACTGATCCTCAGTACATGACTTACAATTTGTTAAGCTTTCTTAGCTTCACTAAGTTTGTATCTTAGATTAATTGTGCACATACAATCCTTTAAATATAAGATATTGACCAAGTCTGGGACTAGGAGTGTATTCAGCCACATCTAGTCTCCCTACCTCTGTGGTTCAAATAGTTTAGTAAGCAAGGGGGTTCACTCTGAACCTTCTAATGCAACAATATTTAGACATAAACTGTTGACCAAGTCTGGAACTAAGCTGAGATCTAGATGTGCCTAGACTCCCCTCAGAAGGAGTTTAAAAAGCAAGGGTGTCCACTGTGAGCCTTGTGACTCAATGGGAGAGACTCCTGAATGAACATTTAACTCTGTCCTCTATACAGTAAATAAACACGTGTACTTTGCCTTCTCAAATCTTATGATAATTACTGCTTAACTTAAATTTTACTTCAAAAATAAGTTGGCATTATGTAGATTTTAAAAATCTATATTTTGTTCATATAAAAATTTCAGAAAATTAATTGAGAACCTTATACCAGTTTTTCTGTGCAGTTTCCTTAGGAAACAATGCACTAAGAGATAAAAAAGGTAGACTTCAAAGTTGAAGCATAGCTAATACTTCTTAATTAGTTAAATTTGCACACATACGATTTTTAGAAAGTATACATTTCCATGTCAAGATCCATGCAGTCATTATCACAGTATAGACTTTTATTCCTTGTATTACCTTCAGCCTCAAAACAGGTCAAATTCTGTGTGATTGCTAAGTACCTGTTGTGAATGTGAGTGGATGTTATAATTTTCACTTCTCTGGAAACTTTTAACTGCTTTAGTAGTTCAGTGACTCAAGAGTCTTTGCATGTCAGCATGCTTTGAGAGATTAAATCTGAATATTTATGTAGATTAGGAGAAAAAAGTCACTGTTAGAACTGCAATTTAAAGTTGCATCTCAGTCAAGTTCCTCTAGTTTTTACATCAAGTCTGGGAGATGGGGAATAGACTTACTGTTTCTAATTTATTTTTTCTAACTTTTCTTCTAAGTTTCATTTTAAAATTTATATCAGTGGAAAGTTTGTTAGTTTCACTCCATCTCATATTCTTTAGATGTTCAGAAAAAGAAAAATAAATAAATAATAATAAAATTTACCTAGTTTTCAATAAATGTAGAGAGAATACCATACTTAAAATATGTTGATCTGTTAGAGATGGTTGTCTTGGTGTGGGGAGAATCTAAGGGTTTTTATCCAGTTGCTTGAGAACAGTTGTCTAGAACTATAAAATGGCTTGTCTTGTGTCATATTTGCCACTTCTGTCAATCATTAAAGCATCCATAGAGCCTGACAGTTATGAAGCAGAACCACATACCTTCTAAACAGATTCCTGGATGCCAAACTACATATGTAGGTTAGCAGATATGACTTCAAGCTACAAGAAAGGAGGGAAAGAAGATATAGGGAATTATAGGCATGTCAGAATGAACTTCTTACCAAGAAATTTTATGGAGCATTTTGTCTTAAATGTCATTACTGTTAAAGACCCAATAACTTGATCGTCTTGTAGGGATAAGCAGGACAGTGTCTGCTTGTTTAGGATTATTTGGCCAAAGGTCCTTTTCCAGTTCAACAAAAAAAAACCAAAATGGTGGGAATAAAGTCTTATCAGTCACATAAATTTATGAGAATATATGACAATGTGGAAATGCTTATTCCAGTAGGACTGTGTGGTTGAGGACTTCCAATTGCAAGCAACTTCCCATTTTCTCTAATTGATGGGCTATCAAAATACAAGTGTGACTTACAGGAAGAATAGATATTGCAGCTGATAATATTCAGACCCAAAGGGTCACTTGGATGGGGAGGGATACAGAAAACTGCAGAGCTCTGCAAACCAATAAATGGATGTGCAGAGTGAAGGGGAAACAGAAGGAACAATGAGGAGAGGTGGATAAGGACTGGTTAGCACACTTGTCTAGCTCAGCCCTGTGCCTGATCACTGCAGTGTGTCCTGTGTTCCTAATATTTTCTCTAATTAAATATTTTCTTTGTTATCTCTCTGTATACTGTTTCCTGTGTGCATGTGAGACTAGGGTGTGGGTGAGTGAAACTCAGTGCCAGCTCCTGGAGTCAGATTGGGAAACACACACACCAGCCTAGGGTTCCAGCTACCAGAGTGAATGTGGGGGTTTCAGCACCAGCAGCAAGTGGGACCCATGTGTGCGAGTAGAACTGGTGTTAGATACTGGAGTCAGATTAGGATGTAGTACTTGTGAAATGTGGTATCAGCTACAGTAGTGAGCAGAGGTCCTAACTCAAATATCTTGAGGGATCACAGCGCTCTTAATTTGAAAAGACTATCGTGCCCTGTTATTGTTACTGGTGGGACTGAGTTGACCAGGTACCAGCTACTATAGCCTGACCCAGGAGTGTGGGCATCTGCAGACTGTGGAGACACCTGCTGGAGATGAAAAGGCATCAAAAAGAAAATAAAATTCACAGAAAGTAAGATTACATTGTAGTATTGTTATCTGTAAGAACTTATAGAGAAATTAACATCTAGGCAACTGGAGATCACTATCAGTTCAAAGTCATTATTTACCATTCATGGATAAATAACATCTTTTTTCCTTTAGTTTTTCTCTGCATAAATAGATCAACTCATCTGCACAGAGCATATTTTTTGTTATTTACTACAAGATTATAAAATGAAAACACTTTGTACAATTAATTATTTTGCTCTTGAGTAGAAGTAGATTAAAGCTTTCAGTTTTAAAGATAAACGCAACAAACTAAACTTATTTATTACCAGGCCTACTTACAGGGTCCATAATTTAATTTCAGTTAAGTACAGAATCCATGTACATTTTCAATTATTTATGAAAGGAAACTGGAAATTTGTTCTAGCAGTCAGTAGAGTTGAGAGTGACAGCACTCTATTAAATTACTCGTGATGCTGCTTCTGAAATATTAAGCTTGGCATTGTTTCTCCAAGGTTTTCGCTACTGAAGAGATATAGAGCACTTGGTAACTTTGTGCACTTTATACAGTAACACATACCTTCTTCATAAGAATAATTTACATGCGCATCAGTTAGAAGTATTAATCTTGAACCCATTCTTTGGCTGCTTTCTCTAAATCAGTTCTTAGTAAAATAATACCCACAAGTATATTAGACACCTTTAGTGTCCCAAAGATTTATTTTTAACATAAAACAACTCATCATGTTCCCTATAAAGAAAACCCTTGGACTTGGATCAACAAAATCCCTTGTGCAAAGATGTGTATTTTCTCATATTTATATGTGTTGATTAATTATTTGTAAAAACCATGTTTTAAGTAGCTATACAGTTAAATGTAAGAAAGTCTAGGAACTAACCTTTATGCGAATGAGCAATTGGACTTTGTAAAGCTCTGCCTGAGGATGGATGAGGAGCCAAGTGAGTGTTTATGATTCAAGGAAGAACAGAGAAAATTGTCTGCTACAGGCCACCTGACCAGGCAGGCAGATGAGACATGCTAAAGATAGAGAAGAATAACCTCACATTTGCTGGCCCTGACCATCACTTTGATTATCCTGTGATTTGTTGGAGGGAAAATTCAGAGGCTGAAGTCTCCAGCCCTTAGCAGCTAGGCAAGTGTGAAGTGCTGCACCTGAGGGAAACAACCCCATGTATGTGTGGGGGACACCCAAATGAAAAGCAGCTTGGCAGAAAATGATGCTTGCAAAGGATCACTAAGATGATGGACTAGAACATCTTACCTATGAAGAAAGACTGAGAGAGTTGGAATGATACAAAACATAGAAGAGAAAGCTCAGGGAGGAGTTTGTCTTTGAGGACCTGGAAACTGTGCAAAACACTCCAGAAGTGACCTTAATAGAAAAAGTTGTAGGAAAAATTGCTTCCTCAGATTTCAGGTTGCACACTCCGTAATACAGTCCAAGAGGTGGATGCCTTTCCTTACTGACAAGAGATTGTTTCTGAAAAATGTTTCATCCACTAGGACCCCCCAGGTCCATCTCTGCAAAACTCCTAGAGTCCTGGACAATGTCTGTCTATTCCTACTGGGTATTTAATCTCTGTTCCCAGCTCTTATAGTTCCTTTTTGCTTCTGAGCTCAGTCACACATGTCATGTCTACCACTCTAGGTACTCTTAATGCAGAAATTGAGTTCTTAGAGGAAGTCTTCTGCTCTAAAAGACAGTACCCCAGAATATCTTCCTGAACAGATTTTAGAAAAGCAGATTAAATCCACCGTGCTTCTATCCATTTTCTTGCAGTGACTGCAGGAAAAGTTGCCATTTACATCTTCAGCACATTATTTGTTATTTGTGAATAATTATCTTCCTTATATTGATATATCTACTTGAGGCATGCAGTAGGTTATTATAATGTGTTAAAAATCAACTTAAATATATATATATTTCAGACATTTATATGATGGGTATTTTTTGTCAGACTTTTGTTTATTCTTAAAAGCTACATATCTATGTAAGAACAGGGAGGGAATACATCCTGATGCTGCAAATAATTTTGCATTAAATGTTAATATCAGTTAGAGATAAGGTTTTACAGCATTTTGCAATTTGTTTTAAAAGTGTGTGAGATTTAAAGAATGATATACCTAAGCATTTGACAAAAAAGCATGATGGGATTTGTCCCAAAGTAAGGCATCAAAATTAAATGTGTACATGTACATATGGTGTGCAAATTCTTTTTCTATTTATCAAAGATTTAGGACTCACTTCAGGCTCTTAAACACAGGTGTTTATGACTAACCAATATGCACAACTTTATTACACTCGATTTCAAGCTGCCTTTTCAAAAGGTTACATTGTACCTAGTAGGTCTGCAGGAAATCCCATAGTTTCATTATGACGCAAATGACAGGTAACAGAAATAAACTCAGACTGAACACAGGCAATAGATACTAGAAAGTCATCCAGCTCATCTTCAAGTACCTATCTTGAGTTTAATTCTTTTGTATGTATATGCATATATAGTGTGGTTCTATACCACACTATATATATATTTGAGTCTGGATCAAGAGTCTACATTTAAAACAGATCTCTCGACTGTCCCACTTACAGTTGAAGTGTACAAGCACATGCACAAATAATTGAATCCTCCAGTGATCTTTGTGTGTATAATTATAAACATATATATATATATACTGTGGGCATCAGATCCTCAGAATCATATTTTTTACCTCAGTAAGTGCTATATAATGTAAACTTCATGTTCAAATGAAAAACTGTTTGAGGATTCTTCCTCATGATATTCAAGTGTATGGGACTAAGTTCTACAAAGCAGGTGGCTTATTAGACATTTATCAGACTTTGCTGTCTTCTTATCTGTTTATTGCAAAGAAACTCCAAAAGTTCATGAAAACCAGTTGCCAGTCTCTTGGTTATTGAAACTCTAGCAATCTTATTAGGGAAACCATATATATAAATATATATCATATTGAATATTCATACAATAAATCTGACAAAATGTTTCCAAGAATCATCATAGTTCAGCCCATTTAAAAAAAATAAAAAATCATAAGAAAGAAATGAACAATTATTTGATCAGTTTATAAAACTAGTATTAAATAGTTCACTTTGTCAGCAAAGATCTTGCTAATAGGTTTTTTTTAGTTTTGTTTTTTTTTTTTTAATAGACTCTTCAGAAGTCACTGTGTAGACTAGATAAATCATTCCTAACATACAGTCTACAATGTTTTTAGATTTACCACCATGTAGATTTCACAGAGTGTTTTTGTGCATCCTGATTGAGTGGCTGGAACATTTAAATATAAATATAATTAATACCAATGACTTGTAAATATGTTTAAGTCTTCTGAGTCTCTTTCATTCAAGAAGATGATAAGAACAATTTATGATTAGCAGGCAAAATTTAAGAATTGGACAAGAACTTTGCATGGAAATCACAAGGAAAAGTAACAAGGTATGTCTTAAATTCTGTCATTCGGTTTTCTACTGGCTTCTTCACAATGGATATTTAGCATCTCCTTCCACTTGTCATTATTATTAGTTGACTTCTTACAAAGCAAAATGCTACATTTTTTTTGAAAAACTAGACAGCAATCATGCTTTTGGTTGTAGGCAAAATTTTATGGACAAGAGTCCAGTAGTGTTTCTGAGGGTTCACTCCACTGTGGTCTTGTTTTTGACGGGATATATATTCCTAAAATATGTGTCTTCTTTAATATCTTTATAAGTGTTTTAGAAATGAAGATAACTAGTGTGAAAGCTGCAGAAAAGACTCCCCAGCTTTGCTCTGGAACTAAAAGATTTTCATTACGTAGAGTGCTGGACATCTAACATACTGAACGCAAAGTTTAGGCAGGAATTCTGGACTAACTGTGCTGGAGATTAGATGGGATAAAGAAACAGTGAGTGAACAAGGGCTGTATTTTATTGCTTATGATTTTTTGAATGGGACATATGGAGTTTTGATTCACTTCCAAAGAATAAGAATTTGAAGTGTAAAATGCATAAATACAAATTGTGCTATTCCTTACACAGAAAGGAAATTAAAGCATGTCTTGGAAAATCCAAAAATCCTTAGCTTAAAGGATTTAACCAACTCCTCTGGTTTTCCTACTGAGGAAAATGGTAGTTAAGTCTGTTTTTTTAAATGTTTCTCAATCCATTACTCAATTCAGTACTTAATTGTATTCTTCTCACTGTTATAACCTTAAAAATAAAAAAAGTAAAAACAAAACAAACAAAAAACAGCTTTTACAGACTCTTGTAAAAGATAGGTTTGATCTAGAAGGCAGGAAGTCATTACTGTCAACTTCAAAGTGCCTATAGACAAAACAGTAAATAGAATTTGAGGTACTTGAGGAATTAGAGCATGGACTCATATCCGTAAGGACTTGAAGGTCATAATACTGATTAAATTAAACATATTCTTTATAAACAAATTTGGTACCGGGGTATTTCTTTTCTTTTTTAAATAAATTCTCAGCTATTGAAATGGTAATCTCAGCAATGGCCAAGTATTTTTTATTTTTTTTTTATTTGTATGGCTGGATCTGAGGCCTTCTCATCTCTTTTTTTCTGTCTTTATAACAGGATGTTGCTTATAGGAATACACACACAGAGTGGCTGAAGTGCTTTGTTTTGTTCATCTTAAAGGAGACTGACGAGAAACCTAATTATGGCTTCTTCACAACATGGAGCAGAAAGGCAGGTGCTGTTTTCCTCTCTGATGACTGATAATGGAACCCAACAGAATGTCATGAAGCTGAGACTCAGGCTGGGTATCAGAAAGAGGTTCTTCACCAAGAGCAGTGTCAGGCACTGGAACAGGCTCCCCCAGAAAACAATCATGGCACTTGCTGGAGTTCAGGAAGCACCTGGACAATGCCCTCAGACATATAGTCTGATTTGGGTGGTCCTGTGTAGAGCCAGGAGTTGGACTTGATGATCCTTATGAGTCCCTTCCAACACAGAATAATTTATGATTCTATTTGTTTTCTTTATATATGCATATATACACATATTTATATGTTTTATATATACAAACAAAGTTGTTTAATAAACATCTGAAGGTTTTAAAATTTCCTTGGAGCTCTCTAGATTACTTATTTTCACAATGACAACAAACTTTTACCTTCTGCTTCCTGTTTTCCCACTGTTTTCTCTACATAATGAAGTGTTATGTATGTCCCATCCCCCCACAGCCTTCATTCCCACCTGGCAGTAACAATACTATTTCTATGACTGCAATAATCATAACATGTGAGAGTATAATTTTGCTGCCAAGTGCAATCCTATTCCTGCATGAGATTCAGGCATAGGTGATTCAGTTCCCTATATCGTACCACCTCACTCACCTAGCACCTCACCATGGAGTCATCCCAACATGAATCACTGTGCCTCAGGGAGAGCATTTTAGTATATAATATGGATTTATCTTTAGGTTGCTCAAAATATTTTCAATGATTTTAGATGCCATTTGCTAATGACTGTTCTCTCAATAAAAGTTTAATCTTTCAAATATAATCAAGTCCACATATTAAATTTGCTGAACAGTTTATATAATGAGTTCATTTTTCAAAATTAAGTTTTCTTGTGAGAAATTCCTTAATTTAAATGATTTAGAAAGTTCAGTATAGTCAAAACAAAATTAGGTACTTCAGTGTAATACTGCATACCTAAAACAATGCATTGAATTTACATTTTAGTTTACTGATACATATGTACGTTTTTTTTCTCAGTTTGTATGCTAACACTACTACTTTTTGGCACTGATAAAATAACAGATGCAGTTGTTTTGCTTTCTTTACTTGCAGGTAAGATTATGGCCGACATTAACAGAACCAGTACAGTATTTCTCTTTTACAGTCATTTTAAAGAAATCCTTTACTCTGTGAACAAGGATGACAGCAGCAAAATTAGTAACAGTCAGTAATTCATACATAAACTTTTTTTTCTTAATCTCTAAGTATGTACTTTTAATTGCTATTCTGTTTTTCAAATCACACTTTTTCTTTAATTTGAAAATGAGCATAGAAAAAAATATCTCTAAGATAAAAGAAATAATCACCCTTGTCCTACACTTGCAATAGAAAACTCCAAATGGATCAATCTCCAGAAAAAACACCTTTCCCCAATAGCAGTCAGCCCTTAATTGGAGTCTAGGAGAGGTGGAGCCACACTCTATCTGATCACACAGGTGAACTATCTTCACCTGTGCTTCTGTGGCTGACTCAGTTCTTGGCTCAGGTGATCAATCAGTGTTTCAGGCCATGATTCAACAATTCCCATACACACATGATGTCATATGATACAAAATAACCCCTAGCCTAATTCAGGTCAGTCTTTTTGGCTTCTCCCATTAACTGCTACTGTACCATAAAGGCTATGGGTGTGCACCCTTCACTCAGCAACACGCAAAATACTGATGTTCTATTTGTACTGCCTCAGCTGAAACCAAGGCAACAAACTAGGTAACAGTGGTCTTCTTAATGTCTCATGAATTCCAAAGAAATATAATGCTATGGAAACTGGATTTATTTTATTCCTTCACTTGTTAGTCTAGAATATCCCTTTCTGTAGTTTTCCTATTCATCTTTGTCTAGCTTGAAAATTGCCTTTTCTGTCATAATTTATGTTCTCATACAAATATATTCATTGTGAAATTATTGATATCAGAACACTTAACTGTTTAGTATGTTGTTATCTTTATATGAAGCTAGGTTTTAGATAAAATATTAATTCTATGTCAGTGCTACGTTGACTTATATTAGAAGATAATTTGGTTTCCATTATTCTCATTGCTGGATATTTAGTAACACGAAGGATGAAGGCCATATGACTTCCAAATATAAGGTGTAATGGGCTAGAATTAGTAAAGAATTCATCTGTATGAACTGTTTTCTTGAGGAATTATCCCACTTCTCTCAATACCTACAGTTTTGAAGTAAGAACTTGTTTCTGTGTCATTTATGTAGAAAAATACTTCAACAATTTTGGATCTAGTGACCTGCAGATTCCCCTGTAGTACATTTATCCTTTGTCTAAAATTTGGGATTGTGCCAATGATTAAATTATGTAGATGGCTTGTACCACTTTCTGCATTCATATCCTTATTCTGTTTTGTTTTCTAGTAGAGATGTAGCCAGGCAAACCAATATGTGCTAACTGTTCAGAATTCCTTAATTTGTCCACATACAACAATTAACCAGTTTGTGTAGCCAGCATCCAAGGCTCCTGCTTGAGCTCTGCCACGATTCAAAAGTACCTCAGCATTTTCTAGATTGTTCAAATGACAGTATTAACTAGAGTTGCTCTGAATTATGGCAATGCACTCAGGCTATGACTGTATTAGCAGCTGTGATGAAATAGGTATAAATCTGAAGAATAAAACTGTCAGTACTGAGTACCTGATGTCCAGCCTACTGAATTAAAACAGTTCATTTTGGAGTCTGGTTCCATAAACTGAATGCATATTAGCAACTGGATCAGATTTCATATCATTTGGAATGTATTTTCTTGTTTCCTTTCCAAAAAATAACTCATTTCTGTGATGTGTGCATTAAATTGAGGCGTTTGGGAGTTTTGCTTCAAAACAGTCTTGTTGGGAAATAAAATTCTAAGGAAAGATATGCGCACAGTAGACTGCAGTGAGTTCAGTGCACAGCAATAATACTGATCACAACAAAGAAAGAAAGATCAAACACTGCTGTATGACCCTTGTCATTGTAAAAATATTATTTTGGAAAGAGGAACAGTTTGATTCTACTCCTTCTTTATTTGTTACCTTCTGTTGGGAGACTGAGTTTTCTGTGTAAGGGTTGAGTGCATAGAATGTAGTTCTAAGTAGGATGAGTGCTCTGGAATAGTTGAGTTACAGCCTGTAGATTAGGGACCTAGTGGGCAGGGGGTTTGGGTTAGGTGTGTGTACAAGTCCTTTTGTGTGCATCGGGTGCATGGTGGGTGTACATGTCTGCATGGGAATTAGGATGATATATAAGGAATGTGATGCAGCAATAAATTTGAAGAGAGAGTAAACCCCATGGCATCTGTGTTTATATCTCTCTTCCCCAGATCATCAAGGTTCCAGGATGATTGGGTTGTTGACAGGTATGTCACCTTCCTCCACGAAAGCTCCTTAGCAGTTTAAATACTGGAATAGTGAACTACTTTACTATGTTTACTATCTTCTTTACTATCTTTACTATACTTCTTTTCTATCTTCTTCTTTCCTTCTAGAAATTCAAATATAAGAATAATAGGATCAAAATTAAAGCAAGAGGTCGGACATATTGAAGTATATTATTAGCAATTAAAGCACAGCTAATCAGAAAGCTTTTGAGTCTTACTGTCAGGTGCATTTCTCTTTTTCAGTCAATACTTGAGGTTATTGGGCATCACATGTGAAAGGAGAGCATGAATTTGAACAAAATGTTACTTTACACAGTGTATGTGACTGTGTGTATAGGGTAAACACTCCCGAGTCCTATTAGGTGTTTAATACCTGTGCCCAGTACTGAGTTGGGTACCTGTTTGAGCAGCTTCATACTTAGAATGATGAAATCTCTTACCTCTATCTGAACTCCGAACATGCAGACGTGTTTTCTTCCTGGAGTTTAGAATCAAAATGAATATAATTGCATAGAATCATGTAATTGTTAAGGTTCCAAAAGGCTACTATAATCATCTAGTCCAGCCATCATCCCATCACCACCATGCCCATTAAACCATGTCTCTCAGTGCCACATCAACATATTTCTTGAAAACCTGCATGGATGTTGACTCCACCGCTTCTCTAGACAGCCTGTTACGGTGCCTTTTCAAGTTCTTTGTACACCTCTCTAAAACGTCAGCCCTCTCACTCCAGAGTCATCCACAACTTCAGTGTCACAAAATAGATTTTTCTTTTCTCCCAGCTTGAGTTGTTTTTCTTGTCCCATGAATTCCTGGATGCTGTATGAAAAAGAACAAGTACCTCTATAAAGATTTCTAGAATATACTGTTATCTGTGATGTCCATCCTTTTGTGATCATAGGGTCTTCATAGGGTCATAGGTCTGAATCAGGATTCAGGTCTATGCCAGAAGTACTACACAAATTATTCTATGCTAAAAAATAAATTTAGCAACAAACAACTCTATATATCTGTTAGCTTGCGAACAGTATAAATATTTTTGTTTCACTACATATAAATCTATGGAACTAATACGAATAGAAAAAAATATAAAATATTAGTGAATTCTATTTTTATCATAGTTTTATCTTATTTTCAGGTCTGCCAGCAAGATGGATCTGCTTTAAATATTCATTGCTAGTGCCTCACAAAGTAGATGATGATACTTATCATTATTTAGGATTCAAGAATATCTGCATTTCTCTATAGTATACAGTTTCCAACTACATTTTGAAACCTCATATTTTAGTTTTGTAGAATGGAGTTCATATGCTCGGTAACAGAAAAACTGTTTCTGAGAATATATTAGCTCTAATTTGGAAGTCTAATTATTAATGCTGCTGGGAAGGTCATATTTCAAAAATAATGATGTTAAATCTCTCCTGGTAGGAAAGGTCTTAGAGTTTCAGAATCTCTTTCGTTCTGCTTAACTGGTTTGTAATTCCTTGCCATCATTATAAATATATAAGCATTGCCTCATAACATGATAAAATATTCAATTTTTTTGGAATCAACACTTTTCTGTTATTTTCCTCCTGATCCAAACTCTAAAGTTGATGAATGTCAGGTTCTTATCTCTGAGAGGTTTGAACAAACAAAAAAGAGATAGAAGACAACACCATAAGCTTGGTGGGCTGATATTATAAAAAAACTTCTGATGTCTTCAGACTGAAATTAAACTTACTTCAGAACACTACTTACTATAAGGATAATGTGAAATGCTTCACCTTTAATTATGGCTTTAAGTTTCACAGTTTATTTTTCAGTTCCCTTGTTTAATCGTAATAATAATAAAAAGCTAAATATAAAGAACAGATACAAAAATATCTTTGTACAGAACTCAGCTGTCAAGGTTTTTTACATAGAGAAAAGCTGGAAAACTTTTTGTATATTTCCTTAATTTAAATATTCTTTGTAATTATTCAGACTATTTTAATTAAAAAGATATAATAATAATAATAATAATAATAATAATAATAATAATAATAATAATAATAATAATAATAATAATAATAATAATAAAGTAGTTAAATTAATTTGTTATTTCAGTTTTCTTCCCAAGAAATATGACAATAGTAAGCTGGGAAGAGATATAGCTTGGAAAATGATGGATAAGTTTTCTACAGTCCGCAATTTAAATTACATTACAATATAACCGTGGAAAAAAAAAGACATTAAAATTAAGGAGTTGTTTAATACACTTTTATTAGTTCATGTTTCTAGAGGAAATTAAAATCCTCAATTGTCTTCACAAACACTAACTTTTCTTAATGCAGCTAAAACATAAATCTTTTTAGGTGAGTTCAGGAATGTTGAAGTTGTCTTAGTAGTCTTCATTAGCACATATTAATGTAATTTCATAAAACTTTGTGTAGTTTTTTTATTTAGTCCTTTGTTTTGTTTCTGGAAAGATTAAAAGGGTACCAAATGACATCTTGTATATAGAGATAAGAAGCCATTTTAATTTCCAGAGCACTGAGAAAAAATAGTAGTCAGTCATTAGAAGAAAAAGTTGTGCAATGATATACGTGGAGATGCTCCCAGGTCTCTAGAGGAGAGAGGAACTAGAGGAAGGAATATTTCTACTGAATAGGTAACTGTAGGCCTTGTACAAACCTCAGAGAGAATGAGAACATTTTTATTTACTTTTCTGTGATTTATGTATTTATATATTTATATGTTATATATTTAATCCCTCCTATGTTCAATTTCCTTTTGCAGCATGAAACCAGGAAAGATTCTTGCATTTACAATACAAGTTCTTATTCTTGCCCCATTTGATGAAATAGTTTATATATTTTCTGGCTCATCAGAATGTTCAAAGGTTTTTTTCTCCTCCAGACTTACAAAGAAGGTACACCATCAATAGCTTCTTGAATGTAGACTGAGAGATCTTCAGGACAAATAATTATTGATTCTCCCTGCAAAACACACTTTGAACACTATAAAACTACTCTATCTACTCTATCTTTATAATGTTTATTAGGTATCTGCGAAAATTTTATATTAGGTAATAGCTTTGACTTGCTTTTCTGTGATTCTGAGTGCCTTCAGTTCATGATTAACTTCAAGGCAAGGAGATAGGTGTCTTAAGGTCTTGTTGCAAACCATCTTTCAAAAATGAATTGTCTCCAATAGCATTTAATTTGCAGGAAAAAAAAATCCATTATTTTTCTCTAAAATGTTTGTTGAATTTGTGAATTTAAATATAGATTTTAATCAATCTGCTGTATTATATGCTGTATTATATGATGGCAAGCTTGAGATAAGTGAAATACACTGAAATAACTGCTAAGTTTTATTTATTCACTTCTGGATACACCATATGTGATTAAATTTATGCAGAAACATCCTGAAAACATGTTTTGCAGAGTAACTTTTTTGGATAAATTAAACCTTGATTAGAATCCTGAAAGTCCTTACATGGTGGCAAAATTTGGCTGCCAATATAACTGAAATTTAAGAGAAGGCTTTGAATAACATTACATTTCAGCTTAAAAAGTACTTTGACATCGTTCATGACATTGTAAAATCATTATCCATGTGTATGAAGGAAGAAAATAAATACTCTTTACACATAATACCTACATTGCAGAAATCTGTGGTATGGTGAGTAGAATTTTCTAATATTCATTATCTTAAAAAGACTATAAAACATAAAAACATAATGTCAAAAATAAATAGAATTAAAATAAAAATATTTTTTATTCTCGGAGTAGTCTTTGTGAGACCAGAAATATTAAAGACGTATGTGACAAAGTGAATAATTAAGAAAAGAGTAGAAGGTTTCTGATGTAAGTCTTTTTGAGACCAGAAATATTAAAGACGTATGTGACAAAGTGAATAATTAAGAAAAGAGTAGAAGGTTTCTAATGTAACTTGAAGGATAAGGCACAATTCACACTGTGTTCTCTGATCCATTTGCTGATGTGCTTAATGAAATAAGAATAAATTAATCTCCCTCCACAATTATTTCACCATCTTTTTTTTTTTTTTTTTTTTTTTTTTTAGTTTTTGTCTCTCTACCTTGACATAGGTTGTGGCCCAACACCAGTTTATAAACCATCTGAGATGAGATAGAAATATTTTTAAGAACAACATGATGTTCCCTTTCAATTTGCCAAAGATGAACAACAGAAATCACATAATCTCAGAAATTGTTTCCCAAATATTTGTTAAAATATAGGCCATGTGAAGATTTTTGTGCTCTTTCACAATCAAAACTTTGTTCTATGATGTATATTAATGTATCTCTGTCACTCTGAAAGTAATGTCTCCTATTTATTTCCATGGAAACTATAATGGTTACAAAGAGCACAGTAACACTGATATAACATGTTCTTAGCTAAAAAACACTGTTCTTCAACAGAGACACAGTGATTGTGTGCCCCGGTGGTGCAGTGGTTAAGGACGCCACCTTGCTACACTGGGGCCCGGAGTTTGAATCCCCCCTGTGGCGCAAGTGGTAGAAGTGCCGCTCTGCTACACAGAGGCTCGAATCCTGGGGGTTGGACTCGATGATCTCTAAGGTCCCTTCCAACTCGCACGAGACTATGATTAACTATGCATTTTCACCAGCAATGAACAAAAGCCTACATGCCATGCTTGTTAAAAATCTGCATGGCAGTCCAGAAAGTGCCTTGTCTTTCACACCTCTGTCTCTGCTCCTGAAACACACCACCTACTAGTCGTGCTAATATTCACTCTTTTGTCTGCATAAATGTTCAGCAAGTTTTGATGTACATGAATGGGTCCACCTTTTTTCACCTGGAGAAATTCAGTTGCTACCACACCAGCAATATCCACCACTGACTTCATGGGCCAACATAATAAATAAGGAGACATGACTTTTGGAGTAGCTTTCATGTGTGGGAGTCAGAAAATGTCA
Organism: Coturnix japonica; assembly: GCF_054131305.1. Classification (NCBI taxonomy): domain Eukaryota; kingdom Metazoa; phylum Chordata; class Aves; order Galliformes; family Phasianidae; genus Coturnix; species Coturnix japonica. The sequence continues at coordinate 136,333,540 of NC_140663.1, forward strand.
AGTAGAAAAGAGTGTTAGTTAAGGCAAGATCGGAATTAATTATGATATAAATGGATTAAATGAATGTTTTGGAGTAGACTAAGAAAGAAGAATGATTGATGTTGCTTCCCACTGTGCATGCGAAAGAATCTGAAGACAATATAACTATTAATTTGCTACTAAATATACCACAGCTTGAAAAGTAACAAATTTTATAAACTCTTGCCTAAGGAATCATTCTTATTATTTTTCAAAGTACATTTATATGTTTTAATTCCGGGTGTGAAGTTTTAGACAAGATCAAAGTTTTGAAGTGCAAGACTTCATATCACAGCACCCTGCATAGTGGTGGGTTTATCATTTTGCTGTGTTATTTGATACTGTTCCTAGTTAGTACTACCAAAATGCTCTCACATCACTTGCTCCAGAAATTCAGTCACAGGAGAAAAGGGGAAAGGTGTTTCCTTTTGAACTACATTTCATAGGTCAAATACCTACGCAGCTGATAGGTTTAATGGTGATTGTTCCTTTGAGTGTCTCTTTTTTCTTTTTTTGCTACTTAAGGCCAGTAAAGAGGTCACGAATTATCAGTGGCAGATCTTTGCTTTTATAGAAAAGAACAGGTTTCCCTGGGCTTTAGCAGCTCTTTCACAATTTCCTACAGAAACAGTGTTTTTTGAAGTGAACATCTACTCTTCATGAAAATAAACAAACAAACAAACAAACAAATAAATAAATAAATGAAAACAAAAAACCCAATCAGATACTTTTTTGCTCTCAAATAATTACTATATAAAGGTTTGGGAAATTTGAACACACACACACACACACACATTTTTGATCCTTTTTCTTTCTAAAGATGTTGTCAGGAACAAAGAGAGAATTAGTAAGTGAAAGATGAATTAAATCATCTAAAATGATTTAGATTTGAAACAATGTAATTAGTGTGTATGAGAGTTATCATTCTTATGTTATGCATTTGTAAATTCCACACAGTTTATGCACATAGCGGAGAAATTAGTCATTAAAGCACTACCAAAATGTTCAGTTCCTATTTATTAACACAATGTTTTCCTGTGGCTTAAAATGTATTGTCCCTAAAAATAAAAAATAAATAAATAAAAAATAAAAAAGAACGTGCAATTAAAAAAATCTATTCTGAATTCATGATTCCTAAAATGTAAGTATATAATGTAATGCACTCTATCTGTGTGAAATACCTGCTACATAAGCAAGAAGTATAATTGCTGAGTGTAAAGGAAAATATAACTTTTGTTTTTTTGTAAAATTCGATAACTAAAATGGGATTGTAAATCTGAAAACAAATAAATAAAAATAAATAAATATAGAGATGTGACAAAGTCAAGACTGTCAAAGGAAAGAAGAAATGAATACTGAAAAACAGAAACTGTTTATTTTTGACTGCTGATATTGCAACAAGCGTTAATAAACTATTTATATTTTGTAAATTGCCTACTATTGTTCAACAGATCTCTTTTAATTTAGTCAGGAAGATGACTTCACTGTCTCAAAGATATATCCAACACTGAAAAAATTATGTAGTGATGAAATAAGGAAAAAGCAAATCAAAGGCTGGTCTGAGTCCCTGCTTAAATATGCCTGCTGAATTCAGATCTGATTTTAAGATAGAAAGGGAATGATTAGTGAAAAAGATCACTTTGATTACAACCAGCAATTCTAATATCAAGTAGTGAATTAAAACAAAACAAAACAAAAAGTAAAACACAATTGCAACACATTTTCTAGCATTGGTCTACTTACAGATGTCAGCATTTTACACGTTGGCTAGACCTGGTTCCATAACTAGCAGGGCAGAAGGATTTGCGGATCTGCGACTCTGGAAAGGGGAAACAGGACAGCAGCAACGATCTGTGGTGAAACAAAATAATTTACTAAATATATTATCAGAATGAAAGATATATATATAATACAATGCAACTAGAACTGAAGCTAATAAATCAAGTATAATGATAGAGTGTCTGAAAGGTGGAAAGACCTCACCATAATACTGAGGTGAGATGCGCAGTCAGGTTGAGCATCAGGGAGGAGAGACAAAAAAAGGGGGAGGTCTCATGACCTTGCTGGTATATATACTTCCAGTTCACTACATGATGTTATGATGTGGAATACTAACAACCAAAAATCATAAAACCATAACAACAGAGATACCTACACAGGCATACAGGCTTACGTACATACATATGCATACTTAAATAAGCATACATGCACGATTTGTTATCATTTCTTTAGTAATGCTAATGAATAAAGTAATTGTAGAAATGGTAATATACTACCTAAAATTCTGTTGACTCAAAAGCTACTGTTCAGTGAAAAGATAATGTGGGGCTCTGTGTGTGAAGCTGCAACCCTAGCACATACTGACATGATCAGCTGACAGTATCTTACTCCTACAGGACTCCTGCTGAGCTTGGCTGTGAGAAAACTGCTACCTTTCATGTAATAAGCTGCCAATTGGTTCAAAGTGGGAACTTCGTGCAAACTCTGAGATAGGAGAAAGTGCTTTGTTAGATGCGAACCATCATCTATCCTTGGAAAATTAAAGACTTTCTATCCTTACTTTCAGATTCTGCAAAACAGGCTGTGTTTCTCTTTGTGCAACAGATTTGGATGCTGTCAGAAAGTAGAATCAAGGAAAAAATACAGAAGTTGTCATTGAGAATACACGCCCATTTAAGAAAACACAGTGGAGTGACATCAACTTTTTCACCTATTGTGCTGAATCCTTCTAGATTTTCCTTGCTTTCTATGGGTAATTTCAGATCTCTTTCTAAATGTTTTAAAAATAAGTTATGTAGAAATATGCTTGTACAATTCTTCACCTGTTTCTAATGTCCTCTTATCCTCTATGGATTCTACTGAGCTACAAAAAAAATATTCCCTTCAAGTTTTTTTTTTTTTTTTTTTTTTTTTTTTTTTAAGAAGCCTTTAAGAAGGACTCTTAAAACTGAAAGCATGTTTCACAAGGCCTGAGCAACTGTAAGGCCCACAAAAAAAGCACTGGAAGACTGTATCTCTTCAGAGACAGCAGGAAAAAAGCAAACAAAAAACGAACTAAAGAGCCTGGAAATAGTATCTCATTTCCGCCCCCCTTATATCCCAGAATAGTTTAGAAGACCATAAATAAGATGTAACTGTGCTCTACTTGTGTTGCAATTTCCTTTTGAAAAAGCAATATATGTAAACAAAGTAGTGCTATATGTGATACAAAATCGATCAAAGATGTGGCAAAGATTTTGCCTGAGTATCTTAACCAATATTAAGATAACATTTCTTTCCAAATTAAAAAGTAAGTCTCAATATTGTAAGTCTTAAAAGTTTGTATTTAACACTGCAAGATGTTTTGTTTTGTTCTATTTTCCTGTCTGTGAGACTATAGTCTTGAAAATAAGCAAAGTCTTACTTGAAAGGGGTGTAGTTTTTAGCATGGAGATCATAGAATTACTCATGTTGGAAAAGACCAAGTCTAACCACAGACTAACCATAGTATCTGATTGTTATGTCCATTTCTGACTGGTAAAACTGAATGTTGAAGCTCTGAGTAAAATACATCAGTAGTCTAAGCAAGTATGCTGTGTGATCATTCTCCATTTATGACATTTCTCAGTATAAGCATTATCAACCAAGAGTATCTGTGGAGATATATTAACCAATTTGGATATTAAAAAGCTTTAAGAGCATGCAACCAATATGAAATGAATAAAACAACTAATATCCAGTGGATATTTCTTTTGCAAGATATCCCAAACAAAAAGGATAGGGACAGATTATAGTTTCAGTGCCATTGCACATCTTATCCCAGGATGCTTATGACCAGTTCCCAACCCCTGGAAATATGTGTATCATATACATCAATATGATAAATATAATATATAAGCAGATAGTTAAAGTATACCTCTGCCCACTTCTTTATCATCATTTCTGGCTCCAGGCTGTGGTAACATATTTAGTCAGGGAGCTGGGCAACCTGCTCTAGTACTAATCTGGAGGTTGATGGCTCTGCCTGTGTCAGGGGTTTTGGAAACTGATGATCCTTGGCGTCCCTTCTAACTCAAACCATTCTGTGATTCTATGACCCAAGTGCTGGATCACCAGCAAGATACAGGGAACATTTGTTATTAGTGTGGTTAAGTCTTTCAGTGTTATCAGTAGCTAAGTGCTGGGCTGCCAAGAGAAGATATCTATCCTAGAACAGAGAATTTTAATTGCACAGCATAATTAAGCAGCTACATGCTCTAATTGGGTCCTAAACAGGCACTGCTATTGGACAGCAACACCCATAGTCCCCAGTGGTAAGGAATGCCTCCTAGTGGTGTCTACTTCTAAAGACCGAGTGAGTCATCCATATTCTTTATTTAAAGCCTGATTCTTGGTTATGATTGTATTATGCATGGACTAATAAGAATTTGACACGATCTGCAGAGGGTCCAAATTCTGTGCAACACTTAGTGCTAGAAATTGTAGATAATAAGTTATGCTCATTGTTAATATATGTTATTCTGTAATAATTAATCTCCAATTATAACCACAGCCAGAACCTGCCTATACTCTATAATGCCAACTGACTTTATTATATATACTTTTGTGTAATTCTTGTAAATGAGTTTTCAGCAGATGCAATGGATTTTCACAAAGACAATTGTCTTTGATATTTTCCAGTATGCTCTAATACAAGCATAATTGTCTGGCTCTTTCAGTTTATATTAGTGTAATAATTAGTGAAGCATAACTTAACATTAATTTCCTCTTCAACATCTTTATTGATGACTTGGATGGGGGCATTGAGTGCACCCTCAGTAAGTTCGCGGATGACACCAAATTGGCAGGGAGTATCAATCTGCCTGAGGGTAGAGAGACCCTGCAGAGGGATCTGGATAGGCTAGAGAGCTGGGCCAAAGCCAACAGGATGAGGTTCAACAAGACTAAATGCCGGGTTCTGCACTTTGGCAACAACAACCCCAGGCAGCGCTATAGGCTTGGGGTGGAGTGGCTAGAGGACTGTGTTGAGGAAACGGACCTGGGAGTACTGATTGATGCTCGGCTGAACATGAGCCAACAGTGTGCCCGGGTGGCCAAGAAGGCCAACAGCATACTGGCATGCATCAAAAACAGTGTTACTAGCAGGAGCAGGGAGGTAATTGTCCCCCTGTACTCGGCATTGGTGCGGCCACACCTTGAGTACTGTGTTCAGTTTTGGGCCCCTCACTGCAAGGAAGACATTGAGGCCCTGGAACGTGTTCAGAGGAGGGCTACGAAGCTGGTGAGGGGTCTGGAGCACAGGCCTTACGAGGAGCGGCTGAGGGAGCTAGGATTGTTCAGCCTGGAGAAGAGGAGGCTCAGGGGAGAGCTTATAGCTCTATATAAATTCCTGAAGCGGGGTTGTAGTGAGTTGGGGGTTGGCCTCTTCTCTTGTGTAATCAATGATAGAATTAGAGGGAATGGTTTTAAGCTGTGTCAGGGGAGATTCAGGCTGGACATTAGGAAGTATTACTTTTCAGAAAGAGTAGTCAGGCATTGGAATGCACTGACCAGGGAGGTGGTGGAGTCACCGACCATGGGAGTGTTCAAGAAACACTTGGATGTGGTGCTGAGGAATATGATTTAACTTGGAAGTATTGGTAATAGCTGGACTAGATGATCTTCTAGGTCTTTCCCAACTTTGATAATTCTGTAATTCTGTGATTCTGTGAAACATTTGTGTGTTCTAATGAGGGACAATGTTTTTTGGGAAATATTCATGATAGATGGACAGCTGGACTGGATGATCTGTACTCATTCAAATACTGTGTTTCATTAAAAAAATGTCAGCTTTGCTGGCTCAGACAAAGTTTCAGAAGTGTATTTATCCAGCTATAAGTAATATGCATTCATACTTGCAGTGCTGGAAGCTGAAGTGCTGTCAGATTTTGTTGGGACTGCACTTCTTTATCCATTTAACTGCCTCAAGGGAAGCAAGTACTTCTGAGGCAACCTAAATTTCAGGCAGCTTCTGTCAGACAATTTTTTGGTAAAAGTATTGTGGCTGAACACTGGACGGAAGACATAGTGGACTTGTCAAATTTTGTCCAAATTTAGAACAAATGCTGAGAATCCTGACAATAGCAGACAGTACTGTCAATGTTGTTCTACCAGCTGTAAGAGAAATATTTATTCATTTCACTTCAGCTTCAGCCACTGGCTGCTGGATAGATTGTTGCTTTTGCAAATTTTAAACTGAGTGGCCAGACATAATCCTACTCTTTTTTAATCTTCCACTACTGTGGGTGAAGTAGGCAGAACAAGAAATTGTTAGACTCTTGAAAGGCTGTTCTTTTGGTTGTCTTACTTTACCTGGAAATCCTTACTTTTGAAGATATCATTTTGCTGTGCTTTTACAGTAGGATTGATAAAACAATAAAATCCCTTTGAAGTGAAAACAGCCAACTATTTAACCCACTTTTTAGGAAACATTTGAAGACACAAAATGGCTTAAAAGAAGGCATTCTGTCAGGAGCTATGAACTTCAGAAAAGCAGAAAAACACTACTCTCACACATTTCTAATTAAATATACAATTAAAAACCTTTCAGTGGCCCCTAAGGCTTCCCAGCCTAGTTAACAGAAAACTTCTCATTTTATTTAACAAGCAAGATAAAACTATAAAAGTTTTTCTTTTCTTTATTTTATTATTATTATTTTTTTTAAATATATATCCACTGTTAAATAAGATGCCTTCCATTTGGTTTCCTCATTTTGCTACAGTGGTTTATTTAAAGGTAAATCAAATGGCTCAGGATTTTAGAAGGAAATAAATAAATAAGTAAATAAATAAATAAATAAAAGATAACAAACATTAAGTTTCTGTTTTGTTTTTTTTTTCATTTTCTTTTTTTAAGTTACTGTAATACAGACTGTAATTTGGGAAAATCTCTTTAATGCGGAATGCAGTGACAAAATAAGAGATGATGGTATTAAAATAAAAAAGGATATATTTAAAATAAATATAGGGAAGAAGTTTTTCTTACTGTAAATGATGAGATGCTGGAACAGGTTGCCCAGATACACTGTGGATGCTTCATCCCTGGAAGTGTTCAAGGCCAAGATAGACTGGAATTTGAGCAACCTGATCTACCGAATGCATGGCATGGGATTTGGAACTAGATGATCATTAATGACCATTCCACCGTATAAGATTACTGTGTATTTCACAAAGTATCTACTTGTTTTAACACATTTTAAGATATTTTAGTGTAAGTATTCAGATTAGATTTTTTCAGATGAAACACTTTTAGTTCAGTTAGACTATCAACTTTGTTCCATCTCCTTTTTGATGGAACAGTTAAGATACAGATAGTAGAAGATTTATTGTAACAGCAGTGATTAGAGATTGTTGTTTCAGTTCTTCCTTCTCCAAGGGATCTTTAGTTCTGAAACTATGGATGAAATATATACAAGACAAAATGCATATATACCTTTAATGAATTAGTATAGTCAGTGTACAGGGGAGGAACTGACACAATCTTGACCTCAGTGGGGAAAGTAGGATAGTGCAAAGAGGCACTGGAGAATAATTCCAACATAAATGAGCCTATAGAAAGTGTTTAGGGGGGTACTGAGAGCACTTTTTGCAGCCAAAGGGAGGATAAGATAATATTGAAGTGAATAAACATTAAGATGAATCCACCATGCAAAAATTCCTGCAGAGAACTTCTGCTTTTTAACTCTCCACTTTCATGGCTAATCCTGCTTTTTAATGTAAATCCTTATTAGTTCTTATAGGTAGTAGAAACCTTCTCAACCCATCATATATTGATGGGACATAGAGTGGTTAAGCAGTGTATACATAGCTTTTAAATTCCTTACCTTGTATGAAAATGACTAAGACCTGTAATAATTTTTTGTGTTATAGTCAGAACAAATCTTCTGTCACAAAATATTTTTAAGAGGCTGCTGAAATGTTATAAATATATATTATATATTATATTATATATATATATATATATATATATATATATATATATATATATATATATATATATATATATATAATATTCTTGTGAGTGGGAGATGGTGCTGAGGCATATGATTTAGCCTGGAAATATTGGTAATAGTTGGACTAGATGATCTTCTAGGTCTTTCCCAACCTTGATAATTCTGTAATTCTGTGATTCTGTGAAACATTTGTGTGTTCTAATGAGGGACAATGTTTTTTGGGAAATATTCATGATAGATGGACAGCTGGACTGGATGATCTTGGAGGTCTTTTTCACTCTTGGTGATTCTGTGATTCCATGTGAAGTGTTAAGAGATGAACTCAACTAAAGCAAATTCCTTACGGAGCTGAGCTTGTGAGATGGAAAAGAGAAAAGTAAGAAAAAGAATCACTTTACTAGGGGAGCAGGGAGGACCCGGGGAACTACAGGCCGGTGAGTCTCACCTCCGTTCCTGGGAAGATTATGGAACAGATCCTCCTGGACAACATGCTTGATCACATAAAGAACGAGCATGTGATCCTAGACAGCCAGCATGGCTTCACCAGGGGAAGGTCATGCTTAACTAATCTTGTGGCCTTCTATGATGGAGTGACGACGTTGGTGGATGAAGGGAAGGCGACCGATGTCATTTACCTGGACGTGAGCAAGGCCTTTGACACGGTCCCCCATCACATCCTCATCTCCAAATTGGAGGCATGTGGATTTGATGGGTGGACAACTAGATGGATAAGCAATTGGTTGAGAGGCCACAGACAGAGGGTGGTGGTCAATGGCTCTATGTCCAGGTGGAGGCTGGTAACAAGCAGTGTCCCCCAAGGGTCTGTCTTGGGACCGGTGCTCTTTAACGTCTTTATTAGTGACATCGATGATTGTTTTTTGATTGATGTTTTGCTGATGACACCAAGCTGAGTGGTGCAGTCAATACGGTGGGAGGAAGGGATGCCATTCAGAGGGACCTTGACAGGCTGGAAAGCTGGGCTCGGGTGAACCTAATGAGGTTCAACACAGCAAAGTGCAAGGTTTTGCACTTGGGCTGGAAGAACACCAGGCACCTGTACAGGCTGGGGGAGTGGTCCTTGAGAGCAGCTCGGCAGAGAAGGACCTGGGGGTCCTGATGGACGAAAGACTCAACATGAGCCAGCAGTGCGGTCTGGCAGCCTGGAAAGCAAATGGGATCCTGGGCTCCATCAGGAGAGGGGTGGTCAGCAGGGACAGGGAGGTGATTGTCCCTCTCTACTCTGCTCTTGTGAGGCCCCATCTGGAGTACTGTGTCCAGGTGTGGAGCCCTCAGTACAAAAAAGACATGGAGATTTTGGAAAGGGTCCAGAGGAGGGCCACGAAGATGATAGGGGGCTGGAGCACCAGCCCTATGTGGACAGGCTGAGGCAGCTGGGCTTGTTCAGCCTGGAGAAGAGAAGGCTGCAGGGTGAACTCATTGCAGCCTTTCAATACCTGAAAGAAATCTACACCCATGAGGGGAGTAAACTCTTCGAAAGGACTGACAATAGCAGGACTAGGGGAAATGGATCCAAGTTGAAGGACGGAAAATTTAGGTTGGATGTTAGGGGGAAGTTCTTCACTAGGAGAGTTGCTAGGCCCTGGGACAGGCTGCCCAGGGAGGTTGTGGATGCCCTGTCCTTGGATGTGTTCAAGGCCAGGTTGGATGGGACCCTGGGAAACCTGATCTAGTAAATGTCTATGTTTGGTGGCCCTGCTAGGCAGGGGGGTTGGAACTACATGATCCTTGAGGTCCCTTCCAACCTGGGTCATTCTGTAATTCTGTGATTCTGTGATTATGGATCTTGACCAAGACTTATTAACATGGAATTTGTGTTTTGGATTTAGAATGTCTCATAGGATAAGGTTAGTTTTACCTAACTAATAGAATTGCAGTTTGAGGATCTGTATCTCAATGAGTCACTCAAAGACCAATTTATTGCTATTAGAAGAAAATAAAATCTTCTAGAGAAGGTTTAATTTAAAAAAATATCATTCTAGAAAAAAAGGGAAAAGAATCAGATTTCAAATAATAATGGAATAAAGACATAAATAAAATGAAAAATAAAAGTAACCTGTTTTAGACTGTGAAAACCAGAAAAACTTATTCAACAAATATAGGACTCTGTTAGCCAAGTGACAGAACAAAAATGGTTCAAGGTGTAATTTAAGATATAGTCCAAATATTTGAAATATGACTACTGCACTTAGATTTTCTGTGCCTCTGAGGATAGTAACTATTTGCCTAGTTATTATTTAGTGTAAAGAAATTTCAATAAGTAGTCCTAGGTATAAGAAGATTAATAATAATAACTGAGTTGTAATTAAGGAAATAGTCCCTAGAGACAATATTGTTGAAGTAAACAATAGTCCATCATATACACAGAAAGAAAAAGCAGACTTACTGCCTTTGAGGCCTGTGTCTCCCGCCTAGCTGCAGTTTCAAATATTCAACTCACTAACAATGCTGAGTTACAAGTAGTAAAGGTATTCAGTGAGGGCTAGAGCAATTAATGCTATAGAATTAAAGTTGATGGGAATACTCAGAGTAAAGGAATGTTACTGTGACAATATGATAAAATAATGTCTTCAGATGCCAGAAAAAGTAAAAGAAAAAGAAAAAGAAAGAGAAAAAGAAAGAGAAAGAGAAAAAGAAGAAGAAAAAGAAAAAGAAAAAGAAAAAGAAAAAGAAAAAGAAAAAGAAAAAGAAAAAAGAAAAAGAAAAAGAAAAAGAAAAAGAAAAAGAAAAAGAAAAAGAAAAAGAAAAAGAAAAAGAAAAAGAAAAAAAAAGAAAAAGAAAAAGAAAAAGAAAAAGAAAAAGAAAAAAAAAGAAAAAGAAAAAGAAAAAGAAAAAGAAAAGGAAAAAGAAAAAGGAAAAAGAAAAAGATAAAGATAAGAAAAAGAAAAAGAAAAAGAAAAAGAAAAAGAAAAAGAAAAAGAAAAAGAAAAAGAAAAAGAAAAAGAAAAAGAAAAAGAAAAAGAAAAAGAAAAAGAAAAAGAAAAAGAAAAAGAAAAAGGAAAAAGAAAAGAAAAAGGAAAAGAAAAAGAAACAGGAAAATGAAAAGGAAAAGGAAAAGGAAAAAAGGAAAAGGAAAAGGAAAAGTGGTTATTCAGCACAATCATATCTGGGATGGCAATATCTGTTCTTGAGAGAAGACAAACATCTTTGCTGAATCTCTCTCTGTAATTAATATGAATACACAGGATCTTTTGGGGAATGGGACTCAAACGAGCTCAAACCTGGGTTTGTGAGTAGGTAACTTCAGCCAGCCAGCTTCAATAACAGAAGAATGAATGAGCAGTTGAGGGTATGGTTTCATTGTACTGTAGAAATTGCCATGTTATAATGTTTTTGTCCCAGACATATATACATATATGACACACTTGCTTTGATTGTGCTGGCTACTGAGCTGCAAGCAGGCAAAACTGCTAGGAAAAAATGCTGTCAAATTTCATCTGACTACAAATTCAGAATAAATAAATAAATAAATAAATAAATAAATAAATGAATAAATAAATATAAAAAAAAACAAGTTACAGCAAGAAATATCTTACATTGTGCTGCTATTATAATTATATACTCCTTTTCAGTTCCATTCTGGCTTTTGTTCAAGGAAAAATACAAAATTATTTGTTTCAATACTTTCACTAACTACAGAAGTACTTCAGTCACCTCTACTCAGCTAACCTTGCAGCACAGTGCATTAATAACTGTGTCTGCCTGCAGAAGGGAAGGAAATATACCTTCACTGTCTCTGGAATAAAATAACAGGTCAAACAGTTGGTTTTTTTTGTTTGTTCAGTTTGACTTCAGCAAGCCAGATTTAAACCCGTCTCTTCCACATCCCCAGAAATCACATGGAGTGGTGGTTTTTCTTGATTCCAAAATACTTAAGAGCTAGAAATATAATTTCAAGGGTGGTAGAATCAAGGAGGAGGGGAATATTTATAATCCCTTTTGTGTCTGTGTATGCTTAGGTGAAAGGGAAATTTTTCAGATTTTTCTTTCTTTTTCCTCTGAAATTATTTTGGAAATCCCACAGAAATAATTTCATGTAATATGCATAAAGCTGCACAGTACAAACAGGCTGCTTGCTTTGTGAAATCTCAGACTACAGGCCAGTGGGAACATATTAAATTTTGCTTACTTTTCCTTCTAGCAAGCTTTCCAGTCTTGAAAGAGCATTACCAAGGACACCTTTGCATAAGGCCTTGTCAATATTCTATTGTCCAGATTTAAGCTTGAACCTAGGTTTTCTGCTTTTGCTTATCACAGTGGATTAGAAAACCTAGACATTTTCCTCCTTTTGTCTATTCTTCTCAATAGTCACAAACTATATGTAATACTGAAATACGGTTATTCTTTAAAATCACCCTACCACTTTCTCAAATCTTAAGTTTTGTCTAATCTCATTTTCATATTATAAATTACTATTAATTATATTGATTCAGTGAGAAAATTGAAGAATTTTATTAGTTTGTTAAACAGACTGTTTGAATTGTGTTGAAGTATAATATTATTCAGAGCTATGCTATTTAGCTTTTCATTTCCAAAATGCACGAAACAAATTGACTTTTGATTTGGATTAACAGATTTGCTAAATAGAGTACAGATTATATTTGAATATTAGATATTTAATATAATTAATAATTTAATATGTGCATATAATTTCCATTTATGTTTCTGTGTAGAATGGGGAGAGGGAGGAAACAATAACAAAACAAAGAAACAAAGTCTAGATAACGCTGATAAGAAGCTAAGAGAAGGTTTAGCATTTCTGGTATTAAAATACATTCTTATTATGCCTTTTAGCTTTAACCAGAACATAAATTTTATCTATCCAGAACTGATAGAGTTAACATTCTTTAATTCTTTAGTTATGTGCTTTCTTGTGCCTCATTATGCAATGCCTAATAAGTACAAAGGGTTTGCAGCTTCTTATAGCTGTCTTTTTTAATTTTAGAAGAGAAACTGAACCCTGTGTAACTATATTTTGAGTGCAGACATTTTAATTCCACTGAAAGCTGCATGCCTCTTTGTTTGGCATCTTTATTCCTGAGAACTGACACAAAAATCATTCTGCTACACATCCATATGAGACCAAAACAAAGGGCACTGGAAAGTTAACAGTTCCCATAAATGCATACATCTTGACAATGTGGCAGAAATTTCTCTTCTTACTTCCATTCTTACTTCAGAGAAGAATTTAATCTTAATAATGCACCTGGAGATGTAGAGGTTCATTTTTTAAAAAAGCAGTTGTGCTAGCATTTCATTGGCTGTTTAGTTGTAAGGACTTTTTTGAAACAATAGCTTTATTACTTTACCTGCAGTGTAAAGATCTTAGCAAAATGTGAAGGAACAGTGTAACAGTTCCTACATACTGTTCCTGTCTTCTTTAAGAAATTCATCCATGTGCTCTGCTCTGAAATATGAGAAGATCTAAGGTACTTTTGCTAAAATTTATGATATCCAAATTAAATTAAAATGAGATTTCTATGAAACAGTCATATTTATTTTAGTTTCAAAGATGTTTAGGTTTTATAGGATCAAAAATGTTTGCTTAAAGGTATAATACAAACTCATATTCCTTGTGCAGAATGTGAAATTGAATGTTTATTTGGACAAATATAGTAGTGAGTTGGATAGATTTCTCTTGAGAAGCATTGCTGTCATGTAACTTATATCTTGATACCAGAGAACCAGAGAACTTTCTTTTTGTTTATGATAAACAAGAACATAATTGTTTTGAAAATAATTGCTACTTTTTAAAGTAAATGTCTGCATATACTTCTTATCATAAAAAACTGTATATGAAATTAATGAGTCAGATAGAAAGTATACAACTTCCTCCATGTGAACATATTTGGTATGCCTCAGGTTCATTTTCTGATGTGGAGGAGCACTAGATAAGGTACCAAATGTCTGGGAGAAACTTCAGAGAAAACCAACAAACATACTCAACTGTTTTGAATTTCTGTTTTTACCCTGAGATTTGTAGTACTACAGGGTAAAATGTCACTGAATTGGCATTGCTAAACTTTCTGTAAACAAGATTTTGAATAATGTTTAGTAAATTTAGCAACTGGAACTCAGGAAACTACTTTTGATGATTTTTTTCTGTTTTCCTTTCTTTAATGTAATTACTGTTTTGGTGCCAGTTAAGGAAATTAATCGAATAATAATACTACCCAGGTATAATCTGGTAATTCAAAACTTAATTTCGCCATAAACTATAAATATACTCCTTTAGTGAAATAACTATTCTGATTAGAAATGAAAGAGAATATCATTTCTTCAAAATTGATTTTGTCTCTATTCTTCATGAAAGCATGGAAAGAGAATATGTTAAAATCATGATGGAAAGGACAGCTTTGAAATGGTGAATAAAACCAACATAGATGTAATTTATCCAGAATTTACAAGCAAACAAACAACAACAACAACAACAACAAAGCAATTCAACAAACAAAAAGCCCCAGACCATCTAGGAATGGGGAATTAATATTGACAAAAATATTAATTAAAAACCTATAAAAGTGGCATAAGTCACAAAATATAATAATTAATAAAAAGGATCACAGAAAGAAGCTGGGTGTGAAAGAAGATAAGAAATGCAAAGGTGGGGAGGTAGAAAGGTTACACAAAGGGCTATGATTATGAAGAAAATTTTCAAGTATATGAGGAACAAGAGGTGAGCATAAGAAACAGTACACTATTTGAAAGATGGCAAAGGTACTTTATTGTCAAGAGACCCAGATATCACTTAAAAGAAAATGGATTTGCCACAGTGTTTAAAAAGAGTGATGAAGGACAGTGTTAAGAAATAGACATACATGCCTTGGGAGAGGAAAAAGAGATACTAAAGATAATAACATCAGAAGAGCTAAAGAAATTAGGACATCTAGCAGTAGGTAAGACTGAGTGAGGGAAGATGAGGTCTGTGGAAAATTTCTTTAAAAATGCATTAAAACCACTAGAAACAGACAAAATATTTTTGAATCTGTAAGCGTTCAGTAGAAAAGTAGATATAAGTAGCACATGCTTAACAAAAAAATGGCAACAGAAGATAGAAATAGAGTTTTCATTTCTAATTGATATTTTCAATAGTAAGCCACAAAGTGTTCATACTCAGTCAGCTTTATCTATGTAGCTGAAAATTTAGTTGGCATTAAGCTGAAAGAGGAGGCTAGAACCTTGAAAAATGTATTTTGAATCAGTGATTGCCGATTTCTATTAAAGTAAAATAACATTCATTAATGTTGCATTCTCTTTGGATCAGGTCATTTAACACTCTGATGGGGAATACTGTTTGACAAGACTGCCATGACAGAAGGCTGGATCATACTAGCTGCAGCTAAACGTAGTTTGTCAATTCTGTGGTAAATCTTTCTGCAAATAAATAAGGTGATACTGAGCAACTTACTGAAATTTCTCCCTTTGCTTTAGTTTAGTCAGAGGTTCATTTTTTATGATGTAGTACAAACAATTTTTATTTTCAGAGACGTTTCGTTTTGACAACTGTAATCTTATATCAGTGCACCAGGATGCTTAAATAGAAGGGCTTTTAATAGGAATGCTCCTTTCTCAAGAAGAATTATTAACTACTAAGATATGCAAAAAATGCAAAAAAACCTAAGATATGTAAAAAGTATACTAAGATATGAAAAAAAAAAAAAAAAAAAAAAAAAAGGAAAAAAAAAAGCGCTACTACTCATCTATGTTGTCTTTGATGGTAACCAACTCTAAGAACACAGTGAGTTTTTGTTGCTGTTGTTGTTTGTTTGCTTGTTTTTCTTTTTTAATCCAGGTGAAAATAATGGGTAAAAACCCTAATTCTTGTGCAGCAAAGGCAATAATATTAATTCTTAACAAAATGCAGTGGTTTAACTCTTGTCCAGATGCAGATGCGGATATTAAACTCTACTAAAAGTGTTACATCTATCAGCTAGTCATCTCAAGAGCTGAATGTCAGCTGAGTAATTGTTGTAAAGGGCAATATTTGTAGTGTACAAAGTAGAAAAGGGTAGAAAATCCAAAAGCTCCTAAAGTTAGCAAGACCCAGGAATTTGCTGTTAATGTGAACTGCCACATTCAAATTCAATATTCAAATCACTATAATTGTAAAATATACAGCAGTATTTCTATGCAGTGCATAGTTTCCACTACATTCACTGCTACTTGAATATTATTTCTCTGTCCCACCCTAAATCTTGTATTCAGCCCTCAGATACCGAGGTGAGCACTATAAAAAGAAGAACTGAACAATTACTTTTTCAGTGCAGGGTTTCCGTACTCTGCAGGAAAACATTTCAGAAAAAGGATAAAGGTATATTGAGCAGCAGCTGTTTCATTCTCTGAATTGCATCTTGTGCTGAGAATAAAGCAAATGTTCAGAAGGAAAATAACAATATGTGACAATGTAATTACCATAGCTAATACTTAGTCACAATAAACTAGAATTTAACTTGAGGCTAGATTTAATCTGAGAAAGATTGTTGTGTGAACAGTGCATTTATTAACAATATTATTTTAGTATACTTCAGCACAGGATACTGAAGTACATAGGTCACTTGGGAAGTGATGCCTTCTATTTATTTCCATTGAAACTACAACAGATACAAAGAGCACAATAGCACTAGATGATTGAGCAAATTCTCAGGTGGAAAAAAAATTATTAAAAAAATAAAAATAAAAAAAAAAATATATATATATATTTCAACATAGTCACCTCTATTCGTTACACTTTCTCACCAGCGATGAGGGAAATCCAGCATGCTGGGCTTGTAAAGATGGGCACTGGTAGAGGCAACCCACTGTTACTGTTGCCACTGCTGAAAGCATCACCCACTGTCTCAGTGCGCTCACATCCACAGCTTGGTCTTCATAAATGTTCAGCAAGTGTCAATGAATGTCAGTGGGTGCCATTTTTTATTTATTTATTTTTTTTTCCTGCGAGGAATTAAATTCCACATCTTTGCTTCATATGCCCTTGCATTTTAGATGTCATTTTGTCAGACTGCCTCTCTGCTGCCATCTGATACACCAACAAAATACACCAAGCAACATAGTAATGGCAGAAAGGTTCAACATCTAGTGCCATACCACCATCGCTTTATTCTGATGTAATGGGTCAATAAAACAGGAGGCATTACTGCTGAAGCAGTTTACACCAAATACTCACTACCTAACCTAACAGCATCGTGTGCTGAATAAGTAGACTCATTATTTACTATGGACATTTTAGAACCACATAAAACATTAAGAGATGGTAAACTACTAAGAGGTCATTCATGTGCTTGTATAAGTCCATATCAACTTTTGCTTTTCTTTGTTTGGTTTTTTGTTTTTTGTTTTTTTTTTTTTTGGTAGACATTGAAAAAAAAAATCTCTTCTGAGCTGTGAGATATGTCTAGCATATTCACTTATTTCCAGAGCCCTTGAGTGTTATAGAAAAAAAATAATAAATGCGCAAAGAATGGAGACAAAGTTAATAAATCTCTCTCTCCTTTTCTTTCTTTCTTTCTTTCTTTCTTTCTTTCTTTCTTTCTTTCTTTCTTTCTTTCTTTCTTTCTTTCTTTCTTTCTTTCTTTCTTTCTTTCTTTCTTTCTTTCTTTCTTCCTTCCTTCCTTCCTTCCTTCCTTCCTTCCTTCCTTCCTTCCTTCCTTCCTTCCTTCCTTCCTTCCTTCCTTCCTTCCTTCCTTCCTTCCTTCCTTCCTTCCTTCCTTCCTTCCTTCCTTCCTTCCTTCCTTCCTTCCTTCCTTCCTTCCTTCCTTCCTTCCTTCCTTCCTTCCTTCCTTCCTTCCTTCCTTCCTTCCTTCCTTCCTTCCTTCCTTCCTTCCTTCCTTCCTTCCTTCCTTCCTTCCTTCCTTCCTTCCTTCCTTCCTTCCTTCCTTCCTTCCTTCCTTCCTTCCTTCCTTCCTTCCTTCCTTCCTTCCTTCCTTCCTTCCTTCCTTCCTTCCTTCCTTCCTTCCTTCCTTCCTTCCTTCCTTCCTTCCTTCCTTCCTTCCTTCCTTCCTTCCTTCCTTCCTTCCTTCCTTCCTTCCTTCCTTCCTTCCTTTCTTTCTTTCTTTCTTTCTTTCTTTCTTTCTTTCTTTCTTTTTTAAGAATTTGGACCAGCAGGAGTCTCTCTTGTTCTGTTTGTCAGAAAAGCACATCACAAATCGTTCAGAAGAAAAGGTTCCCCAGGTGAAAAGAACAGTAAACTTTAATTCATTTTCTTATTGCAGAACTAATTACAATGATTGTAATGTCACCTACATATATCTGTTTTCTTGTTCAGAGCAAAAAAACCCAAAACAAAACAAAAGTTTCTGCAACATAATGTAGGTGTTTTTATTTATTCTTTTTAATTTCAGCATTTTAAACAAGTCACCTTGGTGCAGGCTGCATTAGTTGTAATCATGCATGCTTTACAAGGAGAAAGTATAGAAAAATTGAAGCACTAACTAATCTTCAGGCTTTCTGATTGATTGAAAGTGCATAACAGAAGTAAGAGAAAATGTTAGGATAGTACTCTGTCAGTAATAAACTAGTATCAGCAAACTTCCAAAATGTTATTTCTGCATAGGTAATGACTTTGACTCTTTATAGTTAAGCTGAAAAAGAATAAAATAATAAAAGGTACATATGCAGAAAGCTGCTATTCTCCTTTTAGAAAGAAATCCCAAGGCAGAAAAAAAATGTTACTCTTAGTGATAAAACTGCAATGACTATATTTTTCTACAGAAATTTTGAGTAGGTTAAAAATAATATAAAAAAAATATTGCTAATGTTTTCAAAGTTCCTTAAGCAGTTGTGAGTTTGATCACACTTAGGAAAGATTAAGAACTGGTGATTTGAAGATGTGAGAGTGAACTTGTAGTCACTTGTTTGAAGGAACAAGTTATTATAATATTTTCTAAGACTTCTTTTTATTTCTGATTCCCTCTTTACTCTCCTCTTACCTCTCAAAAATTCTGTGAAAAATCCAGGTCTTTGGGAGGAGAAAAGGCTTATACCAAAGAAGATGTGACCTTAATTAGCATTCAGAGAGTATATTAGGCATGTTTAAGCTAGAAGATGCAACATAATGCCAATGAGATTATCCTTACAGCCAGTAATGATTCTCTAGACAGAATATAATTCCTCAATTAAGTAATGACTGAAGAGAGAGAGCCCACATAATTTAAAATAAGCTTTTGAGGGAGGAGAGGACATTAACAGAACCATGGAAGTATGAAAATAATGGCAGAGGAAGTCTTTACACATACAGCCATACTAGTGCTATTTAGAAAGAGATTGTTGATATATAGTAAATTAAGCACCGTCAAGAAGAGAGAAGTGATGTATGCCCACCATGGTTTGAAAGCAACTGTCCATGAACCGTTGATCTGTATGAATCATACATCTGATGCACAAAGATGATTTTGTTTCAAACATTAAATTATGATTTGGGACATACAGGAGCCAGAACACTGTATTTTATTTCTGCAATAACTAAATTTATTCGTTGGCTCATTAGGATGATCCAAAGGGCACTGGCATAGTTTTCTGTTCTCCTCATCCATCTCTATCTCTATCACATTTGAAAAGGAGTCTCTAACCAGCACTTTCCACACAAAAGGCTTTCCCCTGGCCTGTCACACTTTTTTTCCCCTCTCCAGAGCTGTACAGAAGCCGAGAAGTCATGCCAAAATTCATAGCAGTGTCATGTGTGCAAGCAGTAAGCTTTGTTCAGCACTTGTGCGTATAGTTGATTAACAAAGTTCACTGAAATCCACTTATAACAGCCTTGATTCCCTAAACAGCTAACACGACAAAAAAGAAGAGTCATAACAACATGCATATAACATGTAGTAAAGTATACAGCAAATGTTCTTGGAAATCAACAACAGTAAGTAATCAAGTTTCTATTTTCTGAATAATCCCCTCTAATCTGAATGAACTTTCACATTTGAGACCTTTTTTTTTTTTTTTTTGGAAGAAGAAGAAGAAGAAGAAAAAAAAAAAAGCCTAGTTCATAATTATATTAGAAAATCCACAATTTGTCTAAATTGCTAAGTGAGTCAGTGAATTAGCTCATTTTTATTTAATTCTTCACATTTTCTATGATCTGCCAGGACATCAGACAAGACCAGAAGTATCATTACAGGTGCACTTCTTTGCAGTGTTAAATATACCTTTTCAGTGGCCATGATCTACTTTTCAGTACCATTTCTTTTTGAGAGTATAATCAGTAATATCTATGGGTGCTTTCTTGAAATCTTTTTAAATTTTATTTACTTATTTAAATCAGTAACAAAGCAGTTAAGAAAAAAGCATTAAAACAATTTGGGAGTGATGGATGGTATTTTATGGGATATAATGCACAGTCATCTTTGTTGATGTTGTGTTTTGGTTTTTAAGCAATTACGAAAAACCTGTACCACAAAACCACTTAACATTCATCCAAACATTTTAGTCATATACAAGCTAGACACAACACCAAGATTTTAAGTGTTCAGCCAGTATTAACGTGAAACCTGAGCTTCCAGAAAAACAGTAGGTCTTGAGTAGTCTGCATTGTAGACTGATTTACAGATATACTTAAAATAAAGATTACAGATTTGTTCTGAGGAGAGATATTTCCTGATGGACTATCTTAATAAACTCAATATGTATGCACTTAAAACATTGCATCATTTTAAAAATTAATAAAAGACAATATGAAGTCAACTTGATCCCAGCATAGTAAGCTTTGTAAAGTGAACATCAGGTTGAATTTTTGTCTGCCTTCAAGCAGTTTGCAGTATATACCCAAGTACTGAATTGACTGTCTTATTTCCCTTTTCCTTTTGGGTAATCACTATCATTTTAGTGAATTTCTGACTGTACTCTAAGGGATAGGTAATGAAAACCAATATCAGCTGCATACACTATTAGACAACCTTATTGCTGTGCTGCCATCACTCATCATTACTATCAACTTGACCTTGTCAGCACACTGTGCAATATGTTCTTTGCTTTTGATTTTATTACTGCCATACTCAGCGTCTGCAGGAGTTACGTGATCTAATTGATCTCAACAGCACACTTATCCAAAACTAGAGTAAGTTCTCTGTCTTCAGACATATTATTGCAATCATTTCTTGCATTTTTCCCTATCTTGTATCTGAGCAGATGTGTTACATGCATTATTATGCACTGTAATGTATTTTGCCTTTTAAATAGGATCTTGCACTCCCTGTCATTCACCTTCCTCTAGTGTGAGTACAGAACTTATTAGAGATGCATACTTCATCCTCTGAGATTATCTGCTGTCAATGCATTTATACCATAATTTATTCTAAAAATGTTGCAGGGATATTACTATTCAACAAACATGTCGTTTTTGCATGCTTATCTTCAGTGTATTAATATGACATTCAGATCAACTGAAGTCAAAGAGTTTTTGTGACCAGAAAGACAAAATGTTTTCCGGCTACAATATCAACGTTACATGAATAAAGAATTAGAGAATTGTAAGACCTAGATTACCAAGATGACTTTATATTATGAAATAGCAAGGAAAAACTAGACAAGCGTTACAATATTTAAAAAGAAAAAAAAAACTTTTCAAGGAACAGAAGATGAAAGATTTTTTATTTTTTTTTTTAAATCAGATCCAGCATTTGTTAATCAACTGTTTGAATGGAGTAGAAGAATGGTGAATAGTAAAAGATGATGAGGAAGAAATACAGAGATAACTAAAGAGGGGACAGAGTGTTAAGAACAAAAATAACGAACAATGGAGAGAGATGAGAGGAGCTCAGGAAATAAACAGATTATGATGAATTTGGGACTAAAAATGTGAGCTTCAACTCATTATCCCTCTTTCTGTTCATATTCTTGATTGCGCTGTCATTCAGTGAGATTTGGCCAGACTGAAGAGTGGGACAGAGAGGAACCAGATGAAGTTTAGCAAAAGCATGTGTACAGTCTTGCATCTAGGAAGGAGTAATTGCATGCACCAGTACAGATTGGGGGAATGACCTGCTAGAGAGAAGCACTGCAGAGAGACCTGGGTGTCCTGGTGGACGACAGGTTTGCCATGAGACAGCAGTTTGCCCTGGTGTCCGAGAAAGCCAATGGCATCCTGGGGTGCATTAGAAGAAGCATGGTCAGAAGATCAAGGGAGGTAATCCTCCTGCCCTACTCTGCCCTGGTCAGGCCTCACCTGGAGTACTGTGCCCAGTTCTGGACACTCCAGTACAAAAAGACTGATCTCCTGGAGAAAGTTCAGTGGAGGGCCAGGAAAATGATAAAGGGCCCGGAGCACCTCTTTTTTGAGGAAAGGCTGAGCGATCTGGGTCTATTCAGCCTTGAGAAAAGACGACTCAGAAGGGATCTAATCAATTAAAAAGATTCAAGGTATGGGAGGCAAAAGGATGTGTTCAGACTCTTTTCACTGATGTACAGAGATAGGACAAGGAGAAACGGGGACAAAATAAAGCATAGGAAGTTTGGCAGAAATGTGCATAAAAATGTTTTCATAGCAAGGGTGATGGAGCACTGGAACAGGTTGCCCAGAGAGGTTGTGGAGACTTCTTCCCTGGAGACACTGAAGACCTACCTGAACGCTTACTTGTGCAACCTGGTCAAAGGAGACTGCTTTGGCAGAGGGGTTGAACTACATGATCTCTAGAGGTCTCCTCCAACCCTATATATATAAATAGCTATTCAAGTTCTTTGTTTATTATTTAGTTAAAAAATGAGTTTTAACATCACAGACATCAAGAGACATTATTTTTAATTCAAAATATTATGTCTAGTTTGTTGATTAATTAGCTAATTCTGGATCCATGATTCAAGAATTGTCACTCACACACTCACTATTTCTCTGAAGCCTAACCATCTCTTTCATTCATTTAACACAAACCAAACCAAACACCATTCTAAATAGCAAGAAATGTCCCATGTTTTCCAAGTCTGCTTGGAAACAATGGTAGCCAGTATATGCACTGAATTATTTCCCTTACAGAATAGTATAAGAATCTCATAAGCTTTAATCAGTTCATTATTTCTAGATCTGATTACTTCTAGATTGATGTATGCAAAAATATTTATCCACTGTCTAGCAGTTTCATTCACCTTCTGAGCTTCTGATTAGATGATAAAATCAGAAATAGTCATTTGTATCTTTGTTTTCTTTTTTTTTGGTCCTTCATTTTTACCATCTACCTCTCTGCCTCCCGTAACTCAGCAGTTCATGATTAACTACCAGACCAACCTTTCTTCTCCTGACACAGTTCAGAAACACAAAGCAAGTAAAATGAAACTGTTTAAAACACATCTCCCAATGTACTTTTAATAGAAACTAATTTTCTGTTTAAAAAAAAATCAGGAAAAAGGGAAAAGACAGCAAAGAATATGAGGAGCAAAGAAAAGACATCAAAGAAAATGTATAAAGTTCTTTGATTACAACCAGAGAGTGGAGATTTGCTGAGGTCCCAGAGCAGATAAAAGAGTAAACAATATAGAGCTAGTGAGGATAAATTCATGAAGATAATCAGCTGGTATAAATTCTACTTAAATACTTTCATATAGCATTTCCATGGATACAGGTGTCTGCAAACAATGCTTTTCAGATACGTAACCACTTAATGACACTAAATTCACTAACAAACAATGTATATTATGTTGCTACTGTTATATATTGTATTATTATATTAGATATATATATATATACACATAATAATAATATGCATATATATAATAATAAAATATATAAAAATAGCATTATATATATGTGTGTGTGTGTGTGTGTGTGTGTGTGTACACCTAGTGAAAGCAATCAAATAAAATATTAAATACCTGAAAATCAATTAAGAATTCCTCTCTCATATGCAGGGGAAAAAAAAAATAAATAAATTTAAAAATCACCAGAAATAGTTAAAGAAATATAACAACTTTTAATTTTTATTTATTTATTTTTCTGAAATTAAACTGGGAGTGAAAGTTTGCTTATGCTTGTTTACCAGTTTTGATCTTAAAATTTGTATGTGGAAACTGGACATAATGCGTCTTAGCTGTAACTACAAACTGCTTATCAGAAGTTCAAATAAAAGTTTTGAATTAAAAAATAAAAGCACAGAACTAGATTACTTGAGAATGAATTCAGCTGCCAAGTCAGATGCTTGTTTTTGAGCTAGAAATATCAGATTACCTATTGTTTTTACAAATGGAAAAAGAAAAATCTGTAGAAAACACTTCTTAAAAATTTAAAATCTAATTCTGCACAGTAGACTTTCTTCTCAGAGTACAGAGAAAAGGATGGCATCTGTCTAAGCAGTTTCGGTTGCCTAACATAATAGGAGAAGAATCCTCTCATAAACTGTCTATGAATTTCAAAGTGCTTGAGTTATAGTAGAAAACCTAGGGATGCTTGTTGAACTGATTACAACATAAACACCATGATATATGACTGCACAGAAAATGATGAGATGAATATGACTTTGAAATGTAACACTGTTTCACTGCTTTGCTCTCCATAAGAATAAAGGGTTTGTACTGTACTGCCCTTTATTTCATAAACTGGTTGTTTATAAACAACACAATAAAGAAGTGTGAAACAAGGTAACTCAAAAAACAAAAACTATATTGTCACTGAATAATAAAAAAGTGATTTTTTTTTTGTTTTTTTTTTTAGAATCCAATTTATCAGTAACAGGAGGAGAATAAATGTCAAGAACTAGCACTAAATTACTGCAGAAAGTGAAGATAACATCAGAGAATCTGGGAAGAAGTGCAGATAGCGAATTCTTCTTAATACATTTAGAATTTAGTAGCAGTGGGGTAAAAAAATGAAACCATAGAGAAGTTATACTAAAAGAAAGAAAAAAAAAAAAAGGATGTTATGAAGGCAGTGGGAATGTCAGCTGCCTGCTCTCTTGTCTTCTCAGATGCAATAAAGAAATCTTTAAAAAGCTACTTGTTCTAAATCTTCTATATTTTTTCTATCCCATCTGGAAAATAATGATATTTTGAAATGCCCTACGAAAATCAACTCAGAAAGAATGTTTGCATCAAAGTTTTGCTGTCAGTCAAAAGAGGGTATTATTTTAGTTTGTTTTGAAATATGGAGAACAATTAGAAATTTTACTTAACATCTTACTTTTAATAGGTAATATATTTCAGTGTCAAGAGATGCCTAGGTCTCTTTGGGAAAACATTATCAGTTAAGATTTTAGGGAAGAAAAATAACCATACACACTTAAATACGTATAATCCATTCACAGTATGTTTGTGAAATTAAAACAAACTTTTGTATGTGTTAGTGGATATTTAAGTAGCAAGGTCCCCAAAACAGATAATGCACCTAGTTGTCACTGTGCCTGAAAAGTCAGAAACGTTGATTTTAAATTTTTCAGTTTGATAATACTGGCTGCCTTCATAAGTCTCCTTACAGTGAACATCCTACAGCTGTCTAAATCTTGTCTATAGGAGATGTTATAGTAGGTGATTTTTGGGGAGCATGGAGGGAGGAAAGAAAAAAAGAAAAAGATTTAAACATAAAACAACACATAAAACATAATACACAATACTGAAGAAAACAGTTTTTACACCCAGTAAGCTCTGATACTAAAACATTAACGTAGGATTTTTTGCTATTAAGGACTTAATGTTTGACAGTGGAGATTTTATTCTGAGTGAAGCATCTTACCCGGCACTCTTTAGAACATTCCTTTCTTATTGTCATTGTGTATGTTTTACTCTCTATCAATCTTAGAAACAGTCTCAATACTAGTTTTTCTTATCATCCTAGTCATTATCTGAGTAATAGAGGAAGATAAACTTGGGAATATGTTACGCACTTTAACTGTGAAATTACATAGCGAAAAAATAAATACAGACCTTCCTACCTAACAGTCCTGCTCATGGCAATCCTTCCCAAAGCAGGGGTGGGAGTCTGATGATCTGTTAGGACCCTTCCAAACCAAGCAATTCTATGATTCTCTGATTACACCACTGAACCAGACTCCTTTTCTTTTCTTTTCTTTTCTTTTCTTTTCTTTTCTTTTCTTTTCTTTTCTTTTCTTTTCTTTTCTTTTCTTTTCTTTTCTTTTCTTTTCTTTTCTTTTCTTTTTCTTTTTCTTTTTCTTTTTCTTTTTCTTTTTCTTTTTCTTTTTCTTTTTCTTTTTCTTTTTCTTTTTCTTTTTCTTTTTCTCTTTCCTTTCCTTTCCTTTCCTTTCCTTTCCTTTCCTTTCCTTTCCTTTCCTTTCCTTTCCTTTCCTTTCCTTTCCTTTCCTTTCCTTTCCTTTCCTTTCCTTTCCTTTCCTTTCCTTTCCTTTCCTTTCCTTTCCTTTCCTTTCCTTTCCTTTCCTTTCCTTTCCTTTCCTTTCCTTTCCTTTCCTTTCCTTTCCTTTCCTTTCCTTTCCTTTCCTTTCCTTTCCTTTCCTTTCCTTTCCTTTTTCTCATTTATTTTTTATTTGTTAATTATTACCTTTTAGGGCTATGAACTTTGGTTAAAATTCTTCATTGTTATGTGATTCTCTCTCCTTATATTATTATAGAACACCAAGTGCACTGTCCAGAGGATCTGCTCACTGCATCAGAAAGATACCATTGATAACCACTGAAACATCAAGGCTGGAAATATTCCTTTAAAAAATGAAAAAATTCTTAGCAATATTCCCGATTTTGAGTAAACAGCTGCCATGTACTGCAATAATCCTAGAAGCCAAAGACAACATTGTGCTACAGACTATATTTACAATATATTTGTAACACAGTAAAGAGAAAGATTGTGACCAAGTCTCTACGTGGACTTCAGTAAAAGTATTGTTTTCTAATCCCCCGCGGCATACAATGATGTTTCCCTAGAAGAAAAGAGAAGCCTTTCAATTCCAGGGGGAATTGCTGAAGTATATATAAAGGCTTCCAATCTGCAGGTGTGAACCTGCTCAAAATGTAGTCTTTTTTTCTTCTCCTTACATGCTGAAAAACTGAATATGGGGAAGTACTCTGCATTAGCTGCCCTGCTTCTCTTTACATGCATGTTTCTGTTTACAGATGAGTGATACCCAAGCTGGAAAACATAGAAAAGTCATAACATTAAGATCAAGCATGGATCTGTTTCTTATGTATTCTTTAACTGATGAGAAGCAGTTTATCTCTGTGCCACCTCACATTCTTCCAGCACATGGATAAGCTTCAGGGATCAGGAAAGGCTGTACATTGCCTCCCAGATGCAGTTTAAGTAAGGTCACCTTGGTTTGTGAGAAAGAGCCTTAAGCACAAAATCTGAGCTCTGACACTTTTTCTCAGACTAAAGCTTATTCGTTTTTTTGGGTTTTTTTTTTTTGTTTTTTTTTTTTTTTTACGTGGACACTATTCTCCAGAACTCATCCAAAATATTGCTCACTCTACGTAGTGAACAGATTATACAATGAGAGTTTAAAATACTTTAAGGTAGCAGGTCTGTTTGCATGTAAATTATATGCTTTCATATCATGAATACTAAATAAAAAAAGAAATATAATTTTCCTAAATAAATAAAGCAGTTTTTGTTTTTCTTATTTTTTTTTTTAAGTGCACAAATGTTAAGACTTTCAGTCTCTCCCCTGACATTAGAACTCATTGAGATAAACACAGAAGCTTGAATAGTCAAGAAAAAATGTAGACTGAAGATGTTTTTTTTCAACATAAGTTATAAATCCATACCTGTCTGACTATTCCTGTTAGAAGAGAGAGTTCTTATAAGAAATTCATCCCATGTGTGCAAGGTCAGATACAGAGGCTAAAGTGTTCTACAGCAAGCCTCTAGGCATTGTTACAGAAGCTTAGAGGAGCAAAAGCATGTTCAAGTCAGACAATAATGGGAAAAGAGAAAAAAACAACAAAAAAACCCAAGGGAAAAAATAATGCCCATGTCTCTATCTCCAAGCAAACAGAAAGAACAATTTCCAGAGAATTAATATTTCTACAGTAGCAGATTTAAGAGTTGGAGTCCTTAACAACAGGAAAAAACACTTAAAAAACCAAAACATAAAACAAAACAAAACAAAAAAACCAAAAAACCCAAAAAACAAACAAAAAAAATCAACCAATCAATTATACAGAACAAAGCATATCCCCCTGAAGTAATTGTTGGAATATATTACAAGTAGGCACATATTACACAACAGAAAAGAGTATTTAAAAAATACAAAAAAATATTAGGGCACCAAAACAGACAGTGAAATTACCCACAGAAATTAAACTAGCCCCTTGATGACATCATGCAATAATCATATGATCATTTTTTGTTTGTGGTCTTTGATGAGTGTGAGAACTAAATATACTTGTAAAAATGCTACTTCCTACCCTGCTCCATTCTATATGCTTTACTGATTAAAATCAAGATTAAAATAACACGATAAAATTTGGACTAGAGTGTTAGGCAGAAAAATTTGACGATATTTCTCATATATATTTCATTCTGTGAGCAAATGTACTCCTCCTTCATGTCATCATGCTCTCTGTTCATTCATGGATCAGAAAGCCGATATTTGAGGATGACCCTCACTGCTACAGTAATTTATCTGATGTGAGAAAGCCAGTTTATATTACTTGCTTCTGCAAGAACATGGAATGTATTTGGAAAGTAGTAGGACATGCCCAAGGATACTTGTCTGTTACAAATGAGTATCTTGATTCATAGTGGAACATACAGAAGCCAAAAAGAGTAACAACAAAATATCTAAGTAGAATTAGCCTATTTGACATCATAAAGGTGACAGTTGCACTTGTCAGAAACAAATTATTGTTTGTATAAACAGTATTCAAGCAGCTGACAGTCTAATTAGCAAGATACAGTCCAACACCTCTTAGGGGCTTACTTTACTTGAGCAACTGTTTATTTTCTTTGCCTTATGACATGATGTGGTATGTATTTTCTTATACTAACAAATGTGAAATATATTACAGTGACTGCCATGAGTGCTGTAACCATGTATGCATGTAAGAGTTAAAAACAGTCCGCAAAAATAATGTGGTCTATTTCCTAAATATAAAACTAATTTATCTTCATTTGTAATTAATGTAAAACATCCATGGCATGCATTAATCTTTACAGTAATATAACTGTTCTTGCAAACAGAAGATAATGTAAGGGCATATACTGAAATATGGAATATTTCAATGGTTCATAATTAAAAACAAAAAAAACAAAAAAACAAAAAACATTTTCAATTTCTGATAAGTAATTTTTCCTACTGTTACAGATTATGACTAACAACTTTGAATACTCATTACTGATTATTCAGTTCATATCTTCTAGCAATACTTTTGACACAAACACTTCACTTGTGTGCTGATTTTCTTTTTTCCCCACCCTCTCATATTCTTTGAGCACTGGTAAGAAATTGGAATTTGGTCTAGAATATAAACACCTGCACAAAAATCAAGAAGAGATGATCTTGCTTTTGTTAAAAGAATAATCTAATTATTGCAAATAGGTTAATGTTTTGGAATATGATTTCATATGTGAGAATTTATGAAATGTCCTGATGCTGACAGCCATTTTTGTTCTTCCACTGTTTTCTAAGAAAAGGATAACTGTCATTCTGGCACTATTAAAAGTATAAAAACGTAGATGCAGATAATCATGACTCTTGGGAAATATTTAAAAGATCATTCAAATATTTTCATCATTATTTTTAAAATGTTCCATGATGGAGAGAAACTTTTTCACTCATTCATATCACTACATTAATTAGGAACTAGAAACTCTGTTATACCCTTTGCTTAAGTGCACTGTATACATAAGGCATATATAAAATTATTTTCTTTAGTAGCGTCTCAGAACTAAATAACTAATGTTTTATATAAGTGCTCAACAATTAACAAAAATATGTATAACATTAAAAAATGTACTGTGCATCTATGAAATCTATGAAAGCACTGCATACATGATATTCACATCCAGTGTTGAATTATAGTTCAGGCCAGTTAAGGTTAACACTTTAATCACATCCTTTTTCAAAATTAAAAAAAATGAGTAAACAAAATAAACCCTTCCTTTTCCCAACCCCCTACTCCCCAACCCCACCCCCCCAAAAAAAAGAAAAAAAAAGGAAAAAAAAGAAAAAATGCACCACACACACAGCAATTCAAAGCTCCTAGCTCTACAGTGTATTTAATCTGTCTTTTCCTTATTTATATCAGTCATCTAAGCTCCAGTCTTAAGTTTGAAAAAGTGAGCTTCAGAGGGAGTTTAAAATTTACTTTTACTCTATTTTCATTATCCATTTGTAGCAGATATCCTCATAAATCTCACTACCTAAACAAATAAATCTTTTCCTGTCATCTAACCCGAATTCCCCAATTCAGCCTCAGACAGTTGAGTAGGTGCATCGCAGTCACTAGAGAGCAGAGCTCAATGCTGTCCCTTCATCCCTCTCACAAGCAAGCTGTAAACTATATATTTCTGCATCTTTATATAGCTTTTCAAAGATAAAATACAATGTCAGTGCCATTGCTTCTGAACACTAAATTCATTTGCTGTAGAGCTAAAGTTATCATCTAATTACCTGATAGTTTTGGTGGCAAAAACTTAGGAAGTCACTTACAGGATTTTTTAAATTTAAGTAATTGTGCTTAAAACTTACAGTTTTGCAAAAGGTCCAAACAACGAATTACTTTGAAACATCTTTGTAACTACAAAAATGGACAATGAATGTTATATTCTGATTTTTGCCAATGACTGAGATTATAAGAATCTGCTCTTAAATATAGTTATCCTTTCATTAATATGGAATACTTTCCAAGATTTCTGAACGAGTGTGAATTTTAATCAATAGCCTAATTGAGGAATGTGAGACTCAGATAGTTTTTACATGTAAATTAACATGGTTTTCAGGCTTAGTTCAGTTTTACATGTGTTAGAATGATTGCACAGCAATTTGGATTGCATAACACGAGATACATGCAACCTCCTGTACAAACTATAAGCACAAAACTTTTACAGATTTACATGACTAAGACATAAAACTAATTACACCAGATGTACTGGTATGCACATGTAGGAAAGCTATTTTATCTTCACCTCCTACCTATTATTTAAAAAATTATTTTATCAAAGTAATTAAGAACAATCACAAGAAAATCAATTTTCTATTTTATTCCATTTTCAATAGAATAGTCATATGTCTATTAGTCATAAAAAACGAGCATTAGGCACACTCGTTTTTTATCAGTATTAACAGGAGATAAGGTCAGTTATCATTAGAATTTACCTTTTAGACCTAGAGAAAGAAGAACTGGAGTAGATGTGCATTTCTTTGTACTTTTACTTATGTAAGATGTTAGAGTAAGAAAAACTACCGTAGAGTTTCTTAGTATTACCTAAACAGCTGATTAAAGAAAGGCTAATTATTAACATTTAACCTTTTTAGAATAGGTCTAGAAGATCCAGGCAACATCTGTTGAAAATCCAGGTCAATGGGTTGAGAGCATCTGTGTGAAAATGATTATCTGTTGCTATGTGTCATGTGAGTTCCTCAGGTTCCCATTTTTCAGTCAGTAACCTAAATAAATAGTGATTTGGTTTACAGTGTGAACAGAAAATTATAATATTCCTTCTGAAAAAAAAAAAAAAAAAAGATGAAGAAAAAAAAAGAACATATTCATTGTAGCTTTGTCAAGGAGACATCAAAAAAAGACAGGAAAACTAAAGGAGGAAAGAAGCAAAATCTTAAAGTACTACTGATGTTTTACATAACATATTCTGAAGTTTTTGTTTCTGATAAATACAGCAAAGTCTTCACTTATCCATAATACAATGGCATCATACTGGTATTCTCAAGTAATTGGTATGCTGGGATCTGCTTTAAAACCACATTTACTTAAGATGAATTACCCTTCTTAGAGATAAAGAATATTAATTGGCCTGGCAAGGTTTGAAGAGCAGAAGGAGTAACAGCGCAGAACTCAGAAACAATAAATAGTCCTTCCATGCAGTTTCATCATGAAAGCAAATCAGCAAAGCATTCAGAGATACTAAGGAATTTTATAAGTACTGGGAAGTTCAGAATTATATATCCCACTTAATCTTTGATGAGGCAGTATAATAAATGCTACTTCATTACTATTATATATTTATAGGTAGAAGAAACTCAACTCACAACTTTCCCCTTCATTTTAGTAAGTACGCAACTTGGACTTAGTCTGCGCTGCATGTAAAAACACATATTTCTATGTGTAAGTGTAATCAACATTGTAATGTCAAGTCAGTCCACTCCAGATAAGTTTGTCTTTTCAGCTTTTGTTGATACTTAAACATTCTGAAAAGCCCATGAAGTCAGTATTTCAGTCTTATATTTTGTACCGTCTTGCTTAGATGTTGGGTGAGTATTTAAGTTATATGATAATCAAAATTGAATTATTTTTCTTTCTTACTTTTCTTCTGTAATTTCTCATGTTTAGCACATCAGTTAACACTATCTTATGCAAATAATTTATTTATTCTGGTTGTCTGACATAAGCCAGAATTTTCATGAAACAGCCACAATTACTGAGTCTTGAAGATCCTAGTGCACTTACTGGGAAAAAACAAGAGGGTATATATGAGGTAGGAACCACTTGTTAAGAGAATTATTATTTGAATTCTTAACTTATCAGCATCAGGCACACTTACAAATCAAGTCATCCATGCAGAGCCCGAAGGCATAAAAGTACACCTGGAATATAATGAGACATTTTCATTAGAATAATTTAAACTATCTAACTAACTAACTAACTAACTAAATCATTTTAAAAATAACTATTTAAAAATAATTACTTATATATATATATACACTAAGCAAACAAACAAACAAACAAACAAAAAGCAACTATCCAAAAACATACATCACAGGAATAAAGACTGAGTGCAAGTACAGGGTATGCAGTTTTTTAGTGTACAAGTGATAGCACCCTTCTTGCTAACATTAGTTTTATTACTTGCTTCAGTTGGACAACTCAGTTAATTCACTGTCCCAATGAAGAACAAAATAATTAAAAGAACACAGATTTAAAAAAGTCTTTCCAAAAGAAGAAAACTTGAAGAAACAGTACTACAGTACATCTCAGCCTCCAGATGGGGAGGCAAATTATAAACAGTGCAAAGTGCAGGAGGAAAGCTTGTTCTGTTCTTTCAGTGGCAGTGCAGTTGAAGATGAAACAGCCTACTTGTAGTCTCCACATTTCTTTTAATCAGCAGTGAGAACAATGTTGTAGCTGTGCAAACTGTCAGATGCTGCACTTGTGCTTTTTCTTTTCCATTGTTACTAGTAGTAGTAGTATTCCCACCATTTCACCATTGTCTGTTCTCAGTAATTCTGAGATATTTAGAGCATTCACAAGCACTTTTGTACTTCTACTATCATCTTCTCCCCTCTCTTCACTGAAGACCATATTTTCTGTTTACTTCTGATCGCACAATAGCCTGCTATTGCATTGTATCACAGTATAATTCAGTAGGGTCTAGCTGTTCCCACAGCTACAAAATTTTTAACTCTTTACTATTAACATTTTTTTAAATGAAAGGCATTCCAATTAAACTAGCTTATTTAAGTAAAGTTTTGCTAAGCATCTTCATCAAATTCTGTCTCTTTGTTACATATAAGCTGTCAAGTGCCCTGCCTTGACTTGTGAGTCTTTCTGTGTCATTGCAGTAAACAAACTCTTACACCAAGGAGATAAAGGGTATTACTTTCTAATGCAATGAAGATCCATAGTTCCAGGGCGTTAACTTTTTTAAAAAATATCTTAATATGAATGTAGATTTGTACATCCAAATCTAGTATATAATCTCATTATAGTCTGCCCACAGTGTTCACGTGTTGTTACAATGTGTGCAATGCATAATGAACAGAATTCAAAACAGGAGAATCTTCTTATAGTACCAGATGTATAATGTTTTTGTATGCTTCATCAATACAGTGTATGAATTACAACAGTTTCAGTATATTCACAAAAAATAACTTATCATTCCAGATCTTTCGAGGCTTTGTGTTTCAAAATCATCTGGATTTTGACATGTATTTAAAGCTCATACTTGTTATCAAAGTATCTGAGTGGCATCCCAGAGTATCTGAAAAATTGATGAAATATGCCCATATTTCATCTTTTAGTTAGATGTTATATTGCATATTATAGCAAATGTAACTGTAAGCTAACTTAAGTTATTGCTTTGGGAATAATGCAAAAACACTTTTATCATGTATGTTATTAACAAATGTTTCCTATTTAAATCTTTTGTTCTCAGCTGTTGTAACAACATAGTATATACAGATAACTTGAAAGAACTGGAGAGATGAATAAAACTGCACGTTTATTTTATTTACTATTTAATGTAATTATTATGAAATTATTTCTAGAATAGCCAAGGAGGGATTCAGAATGTTGATTATAATAATCCCAGCTCACAAATAAAACAGAAGTATCTAATA
Organism: Coturnix japonica; assembly: GCF_054131305.1. Lineage (NCBI taxonomy): Eukaryota > Metazoa > Chordata > Aves > Galliformes > Phasianidae > Coturnix > Coturnix japonica. The sequence goes on from NC_140663.1 coordinate 136,367,939, forward strand.
TAGCTTACACAAGCAGGATAGAATGATGTCAGACAAATAAAAAATAATTGCAATAAAGAAGAAGAAACGGTAATTGTTCATTTATAACATCTTTATATTAAATGATTTATAGTTCCCTTCAAAACTACAGGAAAGAAGGGGACAGATTCTTTAGCAGAGTCTGTGAATACAGAAAAAAGGGAAAAGGTTTCAAGCTCAAAAAGGGTAGATTTAGGTTGGATATAAGGAAGACGTCTTTTTCAGTGACTTTCAAGGCAAGGCTGGATCAGGCCCTGGGCAACCTGATCTAGCTGTGGTGTCCCTGATCTTTGCAGGGATGATGGACTAGCTGGTCTTCAGAGACCCCTTTCAACTTTAGGGATTGTATGATTCTAAACTGAAAGGAGAAGAAAAGGTTGTGACTGTTTACTTGGCAATTAATTACCTAAAATAGGTAGGAATAAATATAATAAAACATTAAAGAGAATATTTATAATGTCTGACAAAATCTCTTTTTTAATGAAAGAGAGGCACAAATACTGCAACTCAAAGAATAAATAAGGAAAAATAACAAAGGATTTATTCTTATGATTGTTGAATGTTGCTGATTGTTGAAAGGTAATTTAAAGAGTAAGGTACTTACATTTAAGCATGTGCGGTATCTACAATATTCTGTTTTCAGTAATGTACTAAGTAATTTCTATAGGCTGAATCTTTGTAAATGTTAACTAAGGTAGCACTTTTAGTATTAGAAATAAAACCCAAATACTAGATTGACTTCTTTCAGAATTTGTAGAATGTTGTCCAAACAGTGTTTGTCCTACAAGTTAGTTAAATATCAGAAGGTTCAAATCAGAATCCCAATACGCCAAATGAAGCAGAAAAATATTTATTATTTTGTTTTGGTTTTGAGTGTTCTGTTATTTTCAATTTATGAAAAAAATATATACCAGTGCTTCTGAAATATGCCTTTGACCAAATAAAAATCCTTTTTATTGCTAGAAATTCTGAAGAAAGTGAGAACACTGAAGATCATTTCTCATTTCTCATTAAAAGAAAATTATTGTGTAATCTTCTGCAGAAAAGAAACTGCAGAAGATTACATCTGTATCAAATTCTTCAGAATGAATTTATTTCTTATGAAAATCTTGACTTTTACCAAAACATTTTCATTTGATTAGAGTACAATGTGATAAATAAATGCGAATAAGTATGCCCTTTAGATGCAGAAATATTTCATATAAAGTTTTTAAATTAATTTAGCACCAGAGATTTCGGAAACTCCAGTCTATATTTCCTTCCATTCTACTCTAGAATTAATAACAGCACATGGACCTGCATTTAAAATATAATTAAATGGACTCTGGTGTTTTTAACCTATTGTTCACTACAAGAAAACCAATATGTATACATAAAATTATCTGTCATCATACTCTGAGGTGTAAAAGAATATTATGATGATGCAATATAAAAGGACGGTATAGTGATGAAGAGAACTCATAGCCCTGTTCTTTCAACACCAATACATAGAATCTTTTAGCTGAAAAGCAATATAGCTGTTGTGTCTTTTTTGTTTGTTTTGTTTTGTTTTCTGCTTATAGTGTTTTCCAGTGAGAGAAAGTAATAGTAAAGAAACTATTGCAGTGAACATAGGGATTAAGATAATTCCTTATAAATGCCTCTGACTAGGTGTAGTCAGATCATCCACTTTCATAAAACTTAACAGCACTAGTTTAACCACAGAACTGCGATGATGATCCAGTAAATGAGTCCTTGATCCAGAGTGGCTTTTGTGAGATCTGAGTTTATGATTGCATCTGATGAATTTTTATATCTGTGGTTTTTCAAACTGGGATTACACCTTGTAAATTTGTATACTAATCTTTTCTTGCAAAATTGGAGATTGTTGCTACCTGATTTCTAGTTTTGATTACTATCCTAGGAAATAGAAGTACTAATACTTTAATGCATACAGAGGAAGTTATAAATGTATCCTGCATACAAGACTTCTTTTTCATCCAATGCTGATTTTCTCAGGCTTCTGGCATGCTTCTTTTATCCTCTGTACTACATGTGGTAGAAAGGAAACTTTTGTTGGCTGTTTTTGTTTGTTTGTTTGTTTAATAAGTGTTGTAATGTTTCATCTTCAGAAGATGGGTTCCTGTTCCAGATTTAGAGTAGGAGGCTATTTGCATATAAGCTCATATTGTATTTTGGTGGTATCTGTTCAGACCAAGGAATAGATTCAGCTGTTGAAATCAAAGGAGCACACAGATATGGCAGAAAACCAAAGAAATCTGTGGTCTTATAGGTGCAGTAGTTGATGGTCTGGTAGAATTTCTTACCGTGTATCGAACGTTTATGGCAATATAATTGGGCTCTCTGTGATGTAAAGAGAGCTGTTCAGATAGGTGTTAAATTAACTTCCAGAAACACTAGCATTTATTGTTAATTAGCATGCAGTGCTGTTTTCAAGCTACACATATGAGCCCAACTGATCTGACAGAGGTCCTAGTAGAGACAAAATCTACAGATTCTACTGAAAGATAGGGAAATAGGCTCACCTTAGTCTCAGTGACAGTGATGGAGGACCTACAGTCTCAGTGTAAGCTCAGAGATAACCCAGAGCACTGAAAAGAGCGTTCTGGAGTAGCCCAAGACTAGGACAAGGAAGAAGATGGCCATCCGCCCTGGATTTGAATGCTTCCAGGGAGGGGGCATCTACAACCTCACTGGGCAACCTGTTCCACTGTCTCATGATCCTCACATTAAAATATTTCTTCATAATATCTAGTCTAAATCTATCCTTTCCGCTTAAAAACAATTCCTCCTGTTGTGTCTCTATGTGCTTTTATAAAATGTTCCTCTTCAGTTTTCCTGTAGACCCCTTCAAGTACAAGGAGGCCATTATAACTTCCCCCAGGAGCCTTTTCTTCAGGCTAAAAAGCCCCAGCTCTCAGACAGTCCTTGTAGGCGAAGTACTCCAGCACTCTGATCATCTTCATGGCCCTCCTCTGGACCTGTTCCAACAACTCCATGTCCTTCTTGCTTTGGGGGCTCCAAAACTGGACGCAGTACTCCAGGTAGGGTCTCATGAGAGCAGAGGAGCAGAATTCTCCAATTTGGAGACCAGACTGTCATGTCGGACAGTGTCAAAATGCTTTGCACAAGTCCAGGTAGATAATGTCAGTTGCTCTTCCTTTGTCCATTGAGACTGACTGGCCTGTAGTTCCCTGGATCTTTGTTTTCCCCTTCTTGAAAGTAGGGGTTATGTTTCCCCTTTTCCATTCAGTGGAAACTTCAACAGACTGCCATGAGCTTTCAAATATGACGGATACTGGCTTGGCAACTTCATTTTCCAGTTCTCTCAGAACTCGCAGATTAATCTCATCAGGTCCCATGGCTCCCATGCACCTTCAGGTTCTTTAGATGTTCTCAAACTTGATCTTTACTTACAGCAGGCCAAAAAGGCATCCAGTAATGGCTGGAACTGAGGAGAATGGAAGTAAGTACTATGTGACAGAGCATTCCAGATGATCACAGAATGATAGAATGTCCTAGGTTGAAAGGACCTTAAGGATCATCTAGTTTCAACCACCCTTGCTGCAAGGAGAGTTGTTAACCACTAGACCAATCTGCCCAGAGCCACATCCAGCCTGGCCTTGAATGCATCCAGGGATGAGGCATCCACAGACTCTCTGGACAATCTGTTTCAATGCATCACCACTCAATGAGTGAAAAACTTCCCCCTAATATCTCACCTAAATCTCCCCTGACTTAGTTTAAAAATATTCCCCCTTGTCCTATCACTGTCAACCAATGTAAACAGTCATTCCTTCTCCTGTTTATACATTCACTTCAAGTACTGGAAGGCCACAGTGAGGTCTCATCGGAGACTTCCATTCTCCAAGATAATGAGTCCAGTTTTCTCAACCTTTCTTCATAGAAGAAGTCTCCAAACCTCTAATCACCCTAGTGGTTCTTCTCTGGACCTGTTTCGGAGCTCCGTGTCTTTCTTGTGCTGGGGTCCCCAGGCCTGGATGCAGGACTCCAGCTGGGGCCTCACAAGAGCTGAGTAGAGAGGGACAATCACCTCCTTCTCCCTGCTGTTCACTCTGTTTTTTAATGCAGCCCAGGATATAGTCAGACTTCAAAGCTTCAAAAGCACACTGCTGGCTCATATCCAGCTTCTCATCCACTAGGATCCCCAAGTCCTTCTCCAATTGGCTATTCTCAAGATCTTCCCCTGGTTTTCATAAATACCTGGGATTGCCCTGACCCAAGTGCAGCACTTTGCATTTGGCCTATTGAACCTCATTAAGTTCACATGGGCCTACTTCTCCAGCCTGTCCAGGTCCCTCTGGATGGCTTCCTTTCCCCCTACTGTGTTGACTACATCACTGAGCTTGGTGTCATCTGCAAAACTGCTGAAGGTGCACTCAGTTCCATCATCTATGTCACTAATAAAGGTGTTGAAGAGCACTCCCAAGACAGGCCCTTGGGGGACATCACTTGTGAGCTGCCTCCACTCAGACATAGAACCATTGATCAAAGCTGGATATGAGCCAGCCAACCAGTTCTTAATCCATTGAACTGACCATCCTTCTAATTGATACATCTCCAACTTAGTGAAAAAAATGTGATGAGGGACCATATCAAAGGCTTTGCAGAAGTCCAGGTAGATGACATCTGTTGCCCTTCCCCCAGTAACCAATGCTGTCACTCCATCATAGAAGGCCACCAGATTGGTCAGGCAAGATCTGTCCTTGATGAAACCATGATGGCTGTTTCAGATCACCTCTTCATCCTGTATGTGTCTTAACATAGGGAAGATCTGCTCCACGATCTTCCCAGGCACAGAGGTGAGGCTCACCAGATGCAGGCAGATTAACAGTATTTAAACTTAGAAAAGTTTAGTTTTGGCTTGCATAGAAAATACTGTTTTTCCTGCTTCTTAGAAACTGACAAAACACACAGAAAAGCTTTTAAAGGTCTCATCAACCTAGATTCCACTCTGTCACAAACATTTCTGTCAAAACCAAATTGTCAGAACTGTGAACTACAAACTTCCCTCTAAAGTCACGTACTTGATGTGTGCACACAGCATATTACTTTGTCAGATGCTCAAAACCAACAAAAAGATACTCACCATTACGTTTTTCCAATAAGGCAAAGACAAGAACACTGTACAGAAAAGCAAAGTAGAAGTATTACTTTCATTGCTTAAGTTTAATTCCCAAAGTTAACTTTTTGATTTTCCAAATGTCTTGTTTCTAATGTTGTAAATATAATTACATCTTTGTAGAATTAATCTATCTTCTGACTGCTGAATAAATAAGTGTGACCAAATTGTGGAAACTATACATGCTGAGAAGCAATTAGTACAACTGATTGTTTTACTTCAAGAGAGGTCATTCTCAAAACAAAATACTATTCACAATGATTAATATACCAAACTATGCTGGAACTAACTACCAACCTGTGCTCTTATTTTCTGTGAGCTGTAATACTTCTCAGCATTTCATTTTTTTAAATTATTATTTGAAATCTTACACAGGAGAATAGATGACTTATTTATTTATTTGCACAACTTTAGTACTTCTCTGTAAAGTCTCAGGCTCTATAATACTTAGTCAGAAGAAAATATTTCAAAAGTAGTTCACTCACAAAAAGTTCATATAATGTCTAATTTTCATCCAAAAAGATAGATATATGAGAGTTCTTTAACTGATAACTATATGGCACTGATTCTGTGACACTGAGATGATGGAAAAAATCTATGTGTAAATGAGCTATGAGTATTAAACTAGAATGTTACATAACTTTAGGATACATTTTTCAATAAGATAAAAATTCTTGCTTTTGCTAGAGATGACTCAATATATAATTTCCAAAAAAGTTCTGAATTATTTTCTGTATACGGCAAGAATAAAATATCTTTTCATTTGCTTTAAACAGTGCTAATACTTATTCAATCAGTCTAGTTTCAAAAAAAAAAAGTAACAGCAGACAGGTGAAAGCAAGTTTTTTATATTGCATATCCTTCCTTTGCTGGGCATGATTTGCATTCAGATTCATGTTTCTTATGTTTTTTTCCCACTTAATAGTAGAAGTTAGAGTTGAAAAATTAGCAATATACTTAAGAGTTAATATCTTCCTTTTACAATGTAATGTCTGCAGATTCATTAAGCTGCTACAATTGTCTGCACTTCTTACTCAAAAAACAGGTAACATGATCTGTGTCCACCAAACTAAAATAGAATAGTGTTACTCTCAAAATCTTGAGACTAAAGGGATTCACATGGTGCCTGTAAAGCTACAAACGTGCAGTTAGAAAAAGTTGAAATAGTTGAAATATTAACAATCAAATAACTATTATAACTCCATATCTGATTATTACAGGAAAAAAATAAAAACAACAACAACAACAACAACAACAAAACTAAATTAAGACTACAGACTCAGAGAAAAAGTCTCATTCAAAATGATACTGTTAAAATGGTTTATAAATTATAAATAAATGGTTTATAACATTGTACAGCATAGGAAGTTCCGCACGAATGTGCGGAAGAACTTCTTTACAGTGAGGGTGACGGAGCACTGGAACAGGCTGCCCAGGGAGGTGGTGGAGTCTCCTTCTCTGGAGATATTTAAGACCCGCCTGGACGCCTTCCTGTGTGACATGGTGTAGGGAGCCTGCTTTGGCAGGGGGGTTGGACTCGATGATCTCTGGAGGTCCCTTCCAACCCCTACAATTCTGTGATTCTGTGATTCTGTGAACATCAATCTATGTTATATACATAGATCCTAGTTTCTATTTCTTCCCCTTATGCCATGTTCACTTTTCTACTACTTCCACTAATCCTAGGGACAGTGTCATCAGTTTTGTGTCTGAATGAGGTATTACAGGGACTCACAGATTCGCAGATTGTTTTGAGTTGAAAGGAACTTTAAAAATCATCTAGCTGGTTTAGAAACCAGCTACTCACTACCACAGAAATGGACACATCCAACTAGACCAGGTTAGCCAAAGCCCCATTCAGTCTGGTTTTAAACATTTCCAGAGATCAGGCATTTACAATTTCACTGGACAACCTGTGCCTCACCATCATCATGGTGGAGAATGTCTTTCTTGTATCTAATCTACACCTATTTTTGTTTAGTTTAAAACTGTTATACCTTGTCCTATGACTACCCTTTCTGACAGAGTTTCTCCTTGACAATTCAATAAGTCCTCCTTAAATATCAGAAGACCACTATAAGGTCTGCCTAGGTCTTCTATTCTTTGGACTAACAACTTTCTCAGTTCTGTCTTCATTGGAAAGGTGCTCCATCCCTCTGATCATTCTTGTGGACATTCTCTAAACTTGCTCAAACAGAGCAAGTTTATTTTCTGTGCTGTGGAGTCTTGAGCTGAACATACTAGTACACTTGTGGTCTCATGAAAGCAGAATACAGGGAAAGAATAATCCCTGCTGCTATCTCTGCTATATACATTTCTTTTGTGTTTAATCTTTTGACTTGCCTTTATTGACAATGCTTTCAAGCCTTTTAATTATTTTAAATTCTGCATTTTTAATAACATATGCAGTTTACATATAATTATAAGAAATTTGCTCATTGTGCCTACTGAACGTGGTTTCCTGTGTTAAAGAATTATCAATTTTTTAAAAACCTTTAACAGATGAGATACTAGATTATCAAGAAAGTTTACCGAAAAATATTAACTCCAGAAATAAACAAACAAACAAACAAACAAACAAACCTGTTTCTTTATAAAAATCAGTGATGTTTCAGAGTAGATGAGAAAGCAGAGGACTGCTAGAAGAAAATAAAATAAAGGCCTTTACAGGATTCATTCATCACAAAGATCCATTACATTTAAGAAGGAAAAAGAGCTGTGGGGCAGAAGATCTATTAGAAAAATGAACAAGTATGCTAAAGACAGGGAAGTCCAAAAACTAGATTGCTAGCATAGACTGTAGTAGTATTTTACACAACTTTAAAAGCAAAGTAGAAACAGAACAAAACAAAACAAAAACAAAACAACAACAACCCCCCCATAAAATTACATGTCCTATTTTCAACTGGTAAAAATGATTAATGATAATGAGTTTACTGTATGCATGATCAAGCTCCTGTTAGAAATCATGGAAATAAAGCTAATAGCAAAATATTTATACAGGTTTTAAGTTTGCAGCTATACCTGTTGTCACCAGTGACAATATCTCTTATGCTTAGAATTGGAACCGACTGGTGTGGTGGTATATTAGTGTCATGTTCAGTAAGTAATCATGTAATTTATTTTTGGTTTTCTTGTCCAGACTTACCACAATGCTTGGAGTCCATAATTTTTAAGTTCATGAAACTAAAGAGTTTGTCTCTCAAATTTTTAAGCAGCAAAACAACGAAGGACTTATTTGTTCATTTTTTCTTAGTGATTTCATGACATAGAATAGACTTCTTGTGCTGCTCACTTTTAAGTGATATACTGACTGACTTTGTGTAAACGTTTCACAAAAGTGACCATCAGAAAGAACTGAAGATAGGAATATGATAAATTAACCATTTCTATTAGGTTGACTCAGAAGAAAGTAGAATGATATTCACACAAGGTAAGTGTACTGAGGCAACTGAATCTTGCTGCCCAGAGAAGTTGTAGACACCCCCAGAAGCATTCAAGGCCAGGCAAGATGGGAACTCAGCAATCTAACCTAGATGATGGTGTCTCTGCCCAATGCAGGCCCACTGAAACTAGATAATCTTTAAAGTCCTTCCCAGACCAAACCATTCAATGATTCTATTCAATGTTTTTTTGAGATTCTATGCAGGAATATGACAGATAGCTTATGCTGTCATCATCTGTGGAACAGAGAGAGTGCATTGATGGCAATATGGTAAGAAATGAAAATGAATGACTGGTGAGAACAGTTGAGAAAGATCTTGAAAATAAGACCTTAACAGAGTGAAATACTGAGAATTTACTTAATACAACATTGGTTAAGCAAAAATAACATAAGAACAAGAAGTCTAGCCCTAACCTAGATTTTTTTTTTTAAATATATATATATTTTTCTGAGTAGGTTCCAAACTTCTTTGTAAAAGATTTCAGCAGTATTATGCTAAAGCTAAAGTACAGAGAACTAATGCAAATTCCAGGCTGTCTCTATTGGTAAAGAAATGGCCAAGAACATTTTGATGTCTTTAGAACCCTACACTATGTACAGCTGCCATCCTATAAACTCTGACATTATGCCCTCATTCTGTTCCCCAAGACAGACCAGGATGAATTTGCTGGGATAGCCTACTAACAGCAGTCCCTTGTACATGCTGTAACTTGAACTGTACTTATGAATTGCCTGAGAAAAGGCCACTCTCCCCCAACAAACTCATGCTGGCTGATCACAACCCAGAATTCATGTCTGTGCATGAGCATATTAATTGGTGCAACTTTGTTTTTTCCTTGCATGTGCATGGCTTCTAATATCAGAAGTGGTGTGCTAAGAAAAATGTATGAGATGGTCCCCTAAACCTCATCACATGGTCCACCTCCTATGAGCTAGTCACTCTCAAAAATTTGAAAGCTAAGTCATTTATGAAATTGCTGGGTTCAACTTGTCATCCTGCTGCTACTTTAAAATGGTTGCTGTCTCCTTGTTTTTCTGTTGCTGCCTTTTCATGGTTTGATGCTGAGAATGTTTTGAGCAAAATGAATTGCCATCCTTGACTGGAACATAATGAATTTCCCTGCGAGTCCTTTATTAATTGGCAGTGGGGCAATAACTTAATCAATTTGATTCTTAATTGAAAATAAAATGTAATTATTACTGATGTGCATAGAATTTTGCTGATGCTGTATGTGATTAGCTCTTCTTAACAGTGGTTTGTTGGTTGACAGAACTCATTTGTAGCAAAAAAAGAGAAAATATACATTACTAGATTCACTAAAGTTATTTTTGCTACTGTATTCATTAGGACTTCAGTTTTTTCTGTGACTGAATAATCCCCAGAATCAGAGATATTGACAACAGACTGTCAAGTAGCCAAGGAGAAGCCAAAGAGATTATTTTGATAGGAAAATGTAGGAGCTATTCTGGAAGAACAAAACAAAACAAAAACCCTAATAACTATATCTGTGATCTGTATTATTAGCACATAATGTGCTGTTTCTACAGCCGCAAGCATGGAAACTGTGCTAGAAAATACACACTAAATAAAATGCAAATACAGAGATCAAGGAGAGAAAGAATCAGTCTTTATTTATTAAGATTTTATGTCTGTGAATATAAACTAAGAAATTACCTATAAGAAGCACTGTTTCATTCAAATAATGACTTGTTTGAATACAGCTGTGGCTTTCAGAAAAAAAAAAAAAAGTGAGAAAAGTATTGTCTTGGAGGGATGAGGAACGAGTAGATAATCTGATCATTCTTGTGTATATGGACTTCTTTTGTAAATACAGACAGAAGTATCATCTCTTCAAGTGACATTCTAAACACAGAATTAATTATCCTAAAATTAATGTTGCAAGGTTTAACAGAATTACTATTTGATTTAAGCTAACCAAAAGCAAATTCTAAACACATAATTAAAACTGAGAAGTGTTTGTAAATATCAGTTATCAACTTTTGATGCACATTCCTGAAATAAGAATAGAGGAGATAGTCAAGGATTATTTTTCCTTTCAGTAACCTGAGGACATAAGCAAATACCTCTAAAGACTCCTCATTTATCAAGGAACTGAACTATTTCTTATTTAGAAAGGCACATGACTAATAGTATCTTTTAATAATATTACTGATATGCCAAATCCTGTTACATTATATCCAGTGTAACATCACATGGCAAACGGTATATAGTTTCAACCAGCATTTTTTTCCATGATACCTGGCTGCTCATAAATCTAATAACATTCTGCCCTTGATGAGTAGATGTCATCCATTAGCAATATGGTCTTTTCAACAGAATGCTTATTTCCTTAGACATGCACAATTTTCCTTGATTAGGTAATGAAGGCAGAGTTCAGATAAGGTCTCTCATCTGCTGAAGTTTGTAGATTCTCTTTTAATAAAATTGTGCTGGAATATGACCTTAATTTTGCCTAAAAGAAATATATTGTTCACACCAAGGCATGTGGGTTAAAACCTTTATCTCTGTGTCCACTTTATGGCTCCATAATATGTTAAGTGCCTTGGGAAGAAAACCAGCCTTAATGAATATGGTGGAAAAATGGGTTTAGAATAGATGGAGTAAGGTAAGAAAGTTTGTTCTCTTAATCCTCGGGTAACCAAGAAAGAACCATATCTGACTAAAAAGGGGCATCAGTGCAAAAGGTAAATGACGGCTACACTATTAATCACACTTTTCCAAATTTCTGAGCACTTTCCCCAATTTTCTGATTTTCAAGAGTATAATTTTATACTTATTGCTGCTTGTCCTTTTATCACAGAATCACAGAATTATCATGGTTGGAAAAGACCTAGAAGATCATCTACTCCAACCATTACCAATACTTCCCAGTTAAATCACATCCCTCAATAAAACATCCAAATGTTTCTTGAACACTCCCATGGTCGGCGACTCCACCACCTCCCTGGGCAGTGCATTCCAGTGCCTCACAAACCTTTCCGAGAAGTAATACTTCCTAATGTCCAGCCTGAATCTCCCCTGGTGCAGCTTAAAACCATTCCCTCTACTGATTACATGAGAGAAGAGGCCAACCCCCAGCTCACTACAGCCTCCCTTCAGGAAGTTATAGAGAGCTATAAGGTCTCCCCTGAGCCTCCTCTTCTCCAGACTGAACAATCCTAGCTCACTCAGCTGCTCCTCATAAGGCCTGTGCTCCAGACCCCTCACCAGCTTCTTAGCCCTCCTCTGAACAAGTTCTAGGGCCTCAATGTCTTTCTTGCAGTGAGGGGCCCAAAACTGAACAAAGTACTCGAGGTGCGGTCTCACCAGTGCCGAGTACAGGGGGACAATTACCTCCCTGTTCCTGCTAGTAACGCTGTTTTTGATGCAAGCCAGTATGCCATTGGCCTTCTTGACCACCCAGGCACACTGTCGACTCATGTTCAGCTGAGCATCAATCAGTACCCCCAGGTCCGTTTCCTCAACACAGTCATCCCACCACTCCACCCCAAGCCTATAGCTCTGCATGGGGTTGTTGTGGCCAAAGTGCAGGACCTGGCATATTTATGCAAATATGTAATTTAAAAAAAGTTTTTAGAGACTTTGTTTTGTATTGTATCTGGCATCTCTGTACTTATTTTGATTCCTCTGTTGTTTTTGCTACACTGCTCTCTCACATTAATCCATGGAATTAGGCAGAAACTTCTATAAGAACATCAGAGCTGTCCTGAATTTAGATGTCAAGTCGTTGAACATCCTTCAAGTCACTGAAATCCTTCCTCTTTCAGGAAGGATTTTAAATACTAAGATTTTTTTCTTGAAAGTTAAAAAAAAAAAACAAAACAAAAAAACCAAAAAAACCAAAAAAAGCAAAAACAAGTCCCACTGAAAGTTGTTTAAGCAAACTGGCAAATCATATCTTTATCAATTATGCCTAAATGTTTTAATATTTCACACTGTGATTTCATGTAGACGATGAAAGATGAGATGAATTTTGAGAAGAGGTAAATAAACTGGTAACATAAGTCAGTAAAGTAATTAAAATGCTTATTTACAATAGTACCCTATACTGTGATAGAGGCACTTCCGTCAGGACATTTAAAATTTTTGAAAAGGCCAGATTTCTAGCAATTAAATGTTTCTCATCTTGATAATGATTATTCTTGTCAGTTGTAATGTTTATATTTTCCAATCCTCCTTTGTCATTAGTTCATTTAGAAGATACTCAGGCACTTGCTTGCCCATTTAAACAATTTATATCATTGGTAAACAGTAACATATCAAAGGTATTCAAACAGAGCTGGTAGACAGAATATAGGGCTTATGGAAAACTTAGATTTCTGAACTATCAGTTAGATGCTCTGTAGAGTGAGCTAGGGCACATCAAAAAGTGCAAGACGAGAACTCAAAATACCCTGATTGTAATTGTAATCTGGTCCAGGAATATCTAAAAACATGAGTTATTAATACTGATCCTCCCACATCTCCCCTCCTTTTTTCTTTTTTTTTTCCTTCCCCCCCCCCCCCCCCCCCCAGTACACTGGATGTTATTTTTATTATAAAAAGGAAAAGCAGGATCAAAAGATCTCAAAGATAAAAATTACACGATAAGAAAATGCTGCAAATGAAGACAGAAAACTGTAAAAGCCAGAGAACATTCATAAACTGAAGCAAGTTAGACTGTTAGAAAAAAATCTCTCGGAAACGCTGGAAAAATTTGGTTTGACAGTTGTACTAGATGATCTTAGAGGCCTTTTTCAATATAAATAATTCTATGATTTTCAATTTTATTATTTCTGGATGTAAACACTGATTGAAATTTGCTTTTATTTCCAACTGTATGATTTTCTCATATTATCTATCTTCAAATAAAAAGAAATACCTGCATTCTTGCTGCTTAGTCATTGAAAATGAACATTCTGTGCTTCAACAACATCTCACTGCTTTCACTCCCTAAGCAATTATTTAGAATAATTATTTATCCAAAGTTAAGCTGTTTGTGATCAAGCTTGTCTAAAACTCTTTCTGTAGCAAAAACTGCACCATTTCTGAGAGATTTAGTATTTTTTCCTTTATCTTGTGCAGAAATTAGTCCTGAATAAATAACTTACTGTATGTTTCTAACTCCATTTAAATTACTATCAGTCATGCTTAAAATTTCTCCCAAGATTTATAGATTTTGCTTTGCTTTTTTTTTTTCTTCCTGCATTATTTACCACTCTTTTCTATTGCACTTTTATACTGACATGACAATCCATTTTCTTCATGTCCATTGATTTCAAAAAATTAATGCATAAAAGCTTAACAGAGAAGTTTTGTTAATGTTAAGCAATGTGTTCTTTATTGGCAGCACTAGGGTATGGTAGCATCGGGATAACTCTCCAAGAATGTTCCACCAGTTGATCATTTGGTAACAAGTTATATTCTCAAATGTGTTATATATTCATTGCGTTCCCAAATTATCCTATCCACTCCCAATGATTGCCCAACAGATACAGCCTTATTTGGTGGTTTTGGTTGTCATGTAGCATCCTCCTTGCACCATGTTGGTTCATTGTTAGTCCCTGGGGAGGTTGCTCACTTCCTCCCAACACTGCTTTTGTCCCGAAGACTGCTGTGAAATACAGAGACAACCAAAGAAATCTATGCACACAGAAATTTCGAAGATGAAGTCTTAATGCCGATTGTCATATTTTAGTTGTATTCTGCCTGGTATATGTGGATCCTGGCTTTAATTACTTCTTCAAATCACCATGAGAATGTTCTTTCCTAGTGAAAAGTGTCCTTTTCTTTAATTTTCTTTTTTCTTTTCCAAGTAGATAAATTCTATTTTTATTTATTCTGTTTCTACTTACACAAATCATAGAACCTTTGTATTTCTGTTTCATTCTGATCATTCCTCTTTCACTGCTGTCTTCAGGAATATAAGAAAAAATATTCTTGAGTCTATTTTTATTAAAAATGATTTGTAAAACTGAGCAGAATATTACTAATTAGGGATATATATTTCAGGGAAACACATTATTCTGTACAGACATAAATTAAATCCCTTTTCTGTACTGGCATGTTTCTGGATTTTCTCTTCATTAGCTGCCATTACTGTTCCAGATGATAATACATCTTTTGAGGAGTACTCCATAGCAATTTACAAAAATGTGAAGCCTGAGGAGAGGGCATGCACAAACATGAAAGGGTGCTCTGCCCTCCAGCACCCCAGCTGTTGCTGTGCGCTTCCATGGTTCAACCACACCCCTGCCCTAGATTCTAGCATTGCTCCCCACTAGGGCCAAAAGCCACTGTGACTCAGCGTGATAGATAGCAAAATGGTGTTTATTGGAGGTGATTAGCACCTTATATACTTTAATCACTTCGTCTACTCCCCCTTGAGAGTACTTTTGAAATGCGCACCCAACATACATCACAAGGCAAGGGGACAGAACATGGGAGGTACTATCGCATCACAACCCGAATCATTGTTAACGCCTACAACCCCCAGCTTTTTCCTTCAAATTGGTTGTAAGGCCCAAGGCCTTGCTCATACAATGAGGTGCAAAAGATCTTTCCTTTGGCTGGGGACTGATTACAATCAAGGTACTACTAGAGAAAGGTAACATCCACAGTTCTGTTTCAAAATGAATGCTCAAAGAACCGATAGCACACACCTAATTCAATTAATGTCAGTGTTAAACACTATGAGTCAAATGTCTAACCCAATAAATAGGAAGTAGCCCAAAAGTGCCTCTGAGCTCTCCTTCCAAGCAGTTGTCAATACATGAAGATCTCCCTTGGAGTAGGAACACCTCTCGAAGTTATTTCCTCCTGCGCAGAGAACCACCCTGACATGCAGGCAAGTTGCTGTGTGAGTTGCAGTTTTAAGATGTACTAGCCTCACTAAGGTTACATTATAGTTTGACTGTGCAGCCCCACCCTCTATGTAGCAAATAGTCAAGGGTATATGGCCTTTCTGAATCTTGTTTTTTAAATTACTGTAGATTTATTTCATGTCGGCAATAACCTTCCTGCCTCTCTTATGAGTGAAGTTCATAGTGCTGTAGTTTCCATCAGTGACAAGAGATTAACTACTGATTACCTTATAATTACAATAAATCAGAGTACAGTACCTTCACACAAGTATTCTACTGACTTTGAAGTTAGATTAAGACTTGTTTTGTATTGTTTTAAATGACCAAGTGCTATGACATGGTGGTACTTCCTAATTAGGAAGTGGGATAAATGCAGTGTTTGGAATTGACAACTGAGCCCAGCTAAAAACACTAGTTAACACGTCTGTTCCCTTGAATGGTCTTTATGCTTTCTATGCTACTAATTAACCGTCTCCCTTGTCTTAAAAAAAAAATAAAAAAATATTATTATTATTATTTTCTAATGTTCACCAGAGAGGACATTAAGGGACTTGATCCCGGTGTTCTGAATTACAGTTCAGTTAAGGATTTTGGCTGCTTAATCAAGATCACTTTGTACAGAATTAAGCCCTACAAAACACAGTCTACGATATTATAGTGAAATAAGTAGGAAAACTAAGAGATACATTCTGAAAATTTGGACAGTACACTTATTGTGTTATATTTTTCCTTCTCTTACTCATTTGTACCTCCACAGTCTCTTGCCAATACTCTTCATGAAGAAGCTCCCATTACCATTCATAAATACCTGATGAATTTTCATGGAGGCAAAACAAGGCAAGTGAGATGGTAGGTGGTGCATTTCAGCAGTGGCAACACGACACTGAATCACTGCTGGTTTAGATTTTTATGAGCACAGCATGCTCTTCTTATCAGACACATTTAGTGCAACACATCTCAGGGAATGGTGTAGTTTCTAAGCCCTCTTTGCTTCAGGATTTTGAAGTGATAAGTAAGCAAAATATTTTCTTATCCATTTTCTTTCCTTTCTCTCTTTCTCTCTCTTTTTTTTTTCTTCTTTTTTTTCTTTTTTTTTTTTTTTTCTTTTTTTCTTTTCCTTTTGCTGTTTTGCTGATACACATCACTCCATACATAGCTGGGCATTACCTTCTACTGCAAACTACAAATTGATGTACTAGAATTAAATTATGTTATTAAAATTGATGGGATATTCACTTCCTGGAAAATAACAGTATGTCAGATATAGTCATAGTCCGTTATCACTAATCTGCTGTGATTAGTGTCTAATTTTTTGTTAGCCTTTTGAATGATAACTCCGATGAGTCTTTCTGCCTCCTCTCTCTATTATCTATTGTTTAAATACAGGAAGCCAGGAGACTAGTAGAGTGTAGGGAAAGTCCAGTTATGCATGTCTGCATGCATAAGTGACTTGAGAATGACTACAGCAAAAATGGGGAGATGAAACCTAGGAGCAGCTTGAGATGTCAAGAGGTGTAAGATATTGAAGAACAACTGAGAAGGTGACTGAAGGAATTAGGAAAGATGGTATCAGAAATCAGTTTTGTTTTAACACTTTGATCAGTGTTCTGCATACGATAACAAAGTACATGCTCAGTAAGTTCATGGATAATGCTGAGTTCGGCAAGCATGTTTATCTGAGGACAGAAAGAGTACAAATGAATCTGGATTGATTATATTGACAGGCTGACTCCAATTGCATGATATTCTACAATTGTGAGTCCTACACCTGGGGAAGTATGGCTGGGAAAGGGACCTGAGCATGAGAAATGATGACTGTCTGAACGTGAGCAAGTAGTGTGAGAAGGTGGCAATGAGCCCTTTTATTTATTTTATTTTATTTTATTTTATTTTATTTTATTTTATTTTATTTTATTTTATTTTATTTTATTTTATTTTTTATTTTTAAATAATGCAGTTCACAGTTCTTAAGACAATCTTTTATTTTGTAAGGTTTCCTAATAGTAGATGGTTGAACAACCCAAACAGGTTTGGTTTTGCACACTCTTCAAAAACTGATGCTTTTAGATAAATTGATTTTATTAGATAAATAAAATGACAGTAAGGTCTAAACAAGATAATTTATTCTAGCTCTTAATTACTTTACTACTACTACAAACCAACTGTAACTTGTAATATCAAGAATGTTTCAGTGTTCATGTCACATCATATCTGTTCTAAGACACATATTGAACTCATGTAATTACGCTTGTATAACCTGTATGATTTTAAACCAGTGAGGTTTGAGCAAGGACATCCTAAATGAAGTCCTGGATTTCTCAGACATCTTCAATGGTATTTCGGCATGTCCAGAAAACAAACAAACAAATAAAACAAAACTAAACATAATTTGTTATAAATGTCCAGGTAACCTAGATAAGAGAGTTATTTATGAATTTAACAATAAATAATTGCTGACCCTGAGTGATAATTTCTTCTTTGAAATTACAATAAGAAACACAAATTTGGTTTAAATAATATTTAATCTGGATTATTCTGCTGTGATTGTGCAGTTTTCCTAGTGTAGAATCACAGTCCTTAATTAACACAGTTAAAAATGTGGTACAAGGTGTTAACTAGTGTGAACTCACTAGTGGTGGCACACATGGTGTGAAACTAGTATGTCTGTTAGGTTTATGAAAAGGCAAAGAGGATAAATGAAGGTTGTGTGGTGACTGGGGAGGATAGAATAATTGAGTGGTTAAGTCATAACACACCTTTGGAGACTCTGAGCCATGCCTCTATCAGGTTATATTAACACACAGCAGGTTACCCAGGATTATATCCAGTCTGGTTTTGAGTTTCTCCACACTTGAATGCATCACAGCCTCACTGGAAAACCTGTTATGCCGTTTAAGTGCTCTCAGAGTGAACAACCTTTCTTCTATGTTCAGGAAGAATAGCATCCATTTCATCATTGTGCATGATGCTTTTTGGCACCAATGAGAAGAATCTGGCTCCCTCTTCTTCGTTCTCCTGAACTTGCCCTTTTTCAGGCTGAACTCTCTCTGGTCTTACAGCTTCTTCTTATGTGAAAGATGCTTCACTCCTTTAATCCCTTTTTGACATATTTGCTGGATTCTCATCATTGCTAATTTCTCATGCAAGCCTTGTGTGCTGAATTTTGGCCTTGATCAGTCATAATTTTGCAGACTTTGTGTAACTGCAAAGGCCTATCCCTGAAATCACTGATCAGGTAAAATGAAACCCAGACTATGTCTATATTGCTCTGCCTGTTATGGATACTTCAGTACTCAAAGATAAGAAGAAAGATGTACAGATGACCAAAGTTGTCATGTAACTGTTAACAACTTTATATTTGTGCAGTTCATTTGAGGGTTTGATTATGGCACATGTAACTAGCGCCAGTTGTCTCTTCATACAGGGATATTCTGGATCCATGACAGAGGTCTAAATAGAAGATTGCTGCTTTATGCCTTACAAGTTTGAAATGCGTGTTCATTGTATCTTAGAAGCCTGGAAGAGAGTTCACTAACTACCCTCTATACAAGTCTTGCTTAGTTAATAGATTTGAGACCATGTACAACTGAAAGCTGTGGTTCTGTTCTTATGGCTACAGCATTCTAATTCCCCCAAGTCATATTGTTTTCACATTTTATATAGGAAAATCTTTGAACAAAAAATAGGAATGGGAACACTGTATGGTCACCACAATTATCTAAAATAAAAACAAATGTATTGTGATAAAGAAGTTTTTAAAATTGCATATATATGGTAACGGTTTTCTAGAAGTGATATTTTTGAATGCTTATAACATCCAAATGTTTAATTTAATATTCCTCTTTTGTTTAAGACAAAAAATACCTAAGGGGAAATAAAAATTCTCCTCAGCCTTTCAGAAACGCACCAAATCCAGGTGCTTTTGAGCTAAATGCATTGCTACTATAGAGTCTCTGGAGATGTTAAAGGAGTAGTTCTTTGAGATAAGTAGAAGAGAAAGTATATTATTATGGGCAATATACAGAGGGACAAAGACATGCACGGATGCATACTAATAAGAGTTTTGTTTTTACATGCAATTTATACTGAATAATTGAGGACATCTACTTTTCAAAAATTATTATTAGCATTACTCTCACATAGAGACTGATCCATCTTCCAAAAGATGGAAGGAGTAGAATATAAAATTCTTTAAATATTATTTGACTTTCTCTCCCATTAAATTTATTTATTTATTTAATATTAGATGTAGGGCTTTTGACACTCATGAATGAATAAATAGTAGATAAAAATGAAATGGAAGTAAAGTAGTAAATATCATATCTGCTTGGAGACACCACATAACTCGAACTTTGAGAGGCATTCCAAGATGAAGAAATTCATTTTTGCAAGCTCACTTCTAATGAAGACACTATTATGATATTCAGGAGATATTCATGCCTAAATCATGAAAGAAAAGTTGTATGACATTTTGGATATGAAGATATTAATTTATTATTTTAATATGGACTGATCGCTAATTTCTTGATGGTTACCTACCCCAGAATATCTGTTTACTTCTAAATTATAAAATGCCTTATTTCAGGTAAGAAATTCACAGTTGTAGGGTTTTTTGTTTGTTTGTTTGTTTTGGTTTATATTTCAGTTTCAGTGACTTCCAGCACTTGAGAAAATATTAACATAGAAAATGAAAGTGTAAATAAACAGAACAAGTTCATTTACTGTTCAGTTCTGTTCTTTACATTAATTTAAATATTATTCTCACTGAAAGATTCTGCTAATTTCAATTTTTAGTTTTTAAAGCTTCACTGATATTTTGTTATATTTTCCTATCATATGCATGCTGCATCCTATTTATATTCAGTTTCTTGACAAGAACTTTCCTTTATTTCCTAATAAAATTGTTAAAGAAAAATATAGGTAGTCTTGCCAATATGGAGCTGTTTATTCTCCAAGTAATATATAAATTGAATTATCTTGTAGTTAATAGCCGTGGTGGTCTCCCACTTGCTAGAATAGCAAGTATTTTTCTGTATTATGGAATTACAATTGTGTGATTCAGTTAGTCTCCCCTGAATAGTGTTGTCACTTCCATATAGCAAACTGGACCAATAGAATATTATTTTTTGTTTTCTTTGTAATATCTGATACAGGCAATCTTCCATAATTTGCAAAACACGAAGAAAAATATGAAAGAAAATCTATGAGAACAAGAGAAAAATGGAAAACCTTCACAGTGGAAAGATGAAGCTGCATATGCTATCTTAAACTTTGTCAGCTGAATGATTAATACTTTATTTCCAGTTATGTAGGATATTGGAAAAATAATTTGTAATTAGCACCCTCAGATAAATGGTTTAATTTCTATATTCCTGTGTGGATCCAGGAGTTGGACTCAACGAGTCTTGTGGTTTCCTCCAATTTCAGGGTACTCTATGATTGATTCTATTATTCTAATCCCTTGTAATATTTCAATGATTTATGTCAGTGTAATCTTACATTGTTACAGCAAATTGTTAGTGTTACAGCAAATTGTTAGTTAGACACATTGTTACTGTCTTTTGTGAACAAAATTATCAGCTAGCCCAACTTCTTTGCAATGAACAGGAACATTCACATATATATCAGGTTGCTCAGATAGTAAACCCTCTTTACTGGAACAGAGTATCCACCACCTTTTTGGGTAACCCATTCCAGTGCCTCACTATTCATATTTTTAAAAACTTTGTATCTAATATAAATCTCTTCTGTTTTAGTTCAAAAACATTTTCACTTTCTCAGCCTGTCCTCATAGGAATGTTGTTCCATCCCTTGAATCATTTATGCGTCTGTCCTCTCGACAGGCTCCAGCAGTTTCTCCTGTACTGAGGACTCCACATCTGAATTCAGATGAGGTCTCACCAGTGCAGAGTAGAGGGGCAGGATCACCTTCATTTGCCCCACTGACCATGCGTCTTTTCATGTAGCCCAGGATACAGTTGGCTTTCTGGGCTGTGAGGGCAAAATGCTGGCTCATGTCCAGCTTGCCACTCACCAGTACTTCCAAGTCCTTTCCAGGATGGCTTGATCTTTCCATGCCCCAGCTTGTACCAATAGTAAAGGTTGCTGCAATTCAGGTGCAAGGCTTTATTGAACCTCACGAGGTTCTCCTGGGCCTGCTGCACAGTCCTGTATAGGTATTTCTCTAGATGGCATTTCACCCCTCAGGCATGTTGAGAGTGCATTTGATCCCACTCTCAGTTTTGTTGATGAGAATACTAAAGAGCATTGGGCCCAGTAGTGACACTTCTCTGATCTCTATCTCACTGATATCTATCTTTCTGATCTCCATCTGGGCACTGAACTATGGACCACTACTCTCTTTGTACAATCTTACAACTAGTTCCTCATCCACTAAACAGTACACCCATCAAATACATAACTTTCTTATTTGGAGAGAAGGGTGTCACAGGGAACCAGGACAAAGAACTTACTGAAATCCATACAGATGACATCTGTGGTTCTTCCTATGCTCACTGACACAGTTATGTCATCATAGAAAGCCAGTAAGCTGGACTTTGTCTTGGTGAAGCTATGCTTTTTACCCCCAACATCCTTTTCAGCAGAGCTGTGCATTGTAACAGGTGTAATTTCATTCTTCATTTAAACAAACTGAGGCATGTAGAACAGAATTCAGAGTTAGAATTTTATAAGTTATTGGGAATTGGGCTCAGTACCTTTGGATTTTCCTAGATTACTGAGTAAATTAGAAATTCGTTGAAATTTTAAAATTTAGTTTGCATAAGAAGTGTGTGCTATGCAAATCAATTTTGCTTTGTTTCTTGTTAAAGGGTATAATGTTTGCTTCCTGTTGATGTAAGCAGATAAACTGTAAGTATGCTGCTTATTAGTTAATTAATATTAAAAACTATTAAATATAAAAATATAAAATATAAAATATAAATAATTATAAAATATAAATAATATAAAATATAAAACATTAAACTATTAATTAATTAATAAGAGAAAATTTTTGTGTTTTTGTGAAGAGTGAAGTGTGGTGTACTTAAAGTAGGGTATGATTAATATTGAAATAAATTATCAACATAGATACAGGAAAGTAATTTGTGCAAATCTGAAATGAAAACCACATCCATTGACACAGTGGATAGTCTGAGACTAAGATTATAAAAAAAAACAACAACAAAACATTCTGTTACTGTTTAATGAAAAGATAATAAAAAATAACAACAACTACTTCTGAACTTTAAAAATGATTAAACGTATGCTGCACTACACTTCTGGAATTTCCTTTAATACTAGATTTAAATTCTAATCTTCAAGCTCAGAAAGGAAAAAATGCTATCAATACTAATAACAAATAGAAAAATACCAGTCATTCTTGTTTTGTTTTGTGAAGCCTAGTTCATCCTGACAGTGAAAACTGAAAATATATTAATACTTTTATAGTAGAAAAAGGCTAAAGTCACCACTTACCAAAATTTATTAGCATATACTTAGGAAAAGCGATATAACAGTAAGTAAAGAATAGTATTCTCTGTGTCATTACATCTTGGAATGAGGACATTTTCAGATGTAGATTATGTTTATTGTTCTTCATTGTCACTAATAAATCTATCATTTATTAGGACTTTGCTTCTGATATTGTTTAAATTGTGTAATATCTTTCATATGCATGCTGGCAAATTTCACAATTTAATTATGTTTAGTCTGAAGAAAAGCCTCCACATACTTCCTATTTCATTTTAATTCAGAAACATAAGTAATTACTTTACCTCTTTCCTAAAATTATAATTCATTTGATGATCAATGATATGTCTTGTTAAAACATTTTAAAGTATTATAAAGTGTTATAAATCACTGTTTGCAGGCCAAGATTGCTTGCTGTTTACAACAGAAAGGTAATTTCCAATCAAAAGTAAAAGAAGTGGCTTATTGAAATGCAGCTGAATAGAGAAGCCAGAAATTCAGTAATTCAGACAAATTCAGCGAAAACATTCACTGGAGCAATATCAACACAGCACATAAAAGTCCACACTCCAATTTTACATTTTATTCACAATTAATATGGGAAACAATCACATGGTGGGGAAACACATCACCATGTAAACATTTTCTGGGGAGCAAATAAAAGCAGAGAAAAAATCTTCACAAAAATAAATGTGTCTACAGATTTATTTGTCTGTAGAGGTTTTCTGAAGACTGAGTGATGATTGATAAGGAAAATAGGAAAGTAAACTGACTTTGACATGTTATTTTGCTGCTTTGCTATCATAACTGTTATTTTTTAATTTATTGATATGAATCATTATAATAACGGTTATATATTCAGAATGTAAATCTGAAACATTTTGTAGTCGAATGACAGCTACCCTGGAGGCAAAATGCTTATTATGCATACACTGTAAAATATGTGTTTGTTTCAGTCTTTTGGGATTCCTCAATATACACACCAAATCTTATCTGAAAAATATAATAGGAATTGCATTTCATAGTTGTCACCAAACAGTAAAAAAAGAAACAACAAACATAGTTGAATGAATAATATTTATATGGAGTCCTCTTTTTGTATGCTTCAAGTCTTTGAACTTATCAAGAAAAGACTCAATCAAGAACTTAAAAAAACCCCACAATTCTTAAGGCGTATCCAGATGCTGTTGTACTTGAAGACAGTTGCAGAGGGAATCTCAAGCATATTATGTTTAAGATTTCTTGCTAAGATTGATCAGAGTGAAGAAATAATTTACTTTACTTCTGAGCTCTTTGACTAGTCAACATATTAAAATTTGTTTTAAATATTTAGTACTCATAAGTACACATTTTGGATGCTCTGCATTTCAGAAATGAACATTCTAATTTATAATGTGGTAAATTTTGATTCCTAAAGAACAGACAGCTTTAATTTCTAATTTTGTGAAAGGGTATTAAAATGGAGAGGGGAAGGTGGTTCAAAACCCTCACTGCAAATAAACAAGTGTCATGGTTTTGTAATTTTTTAATTTTGCTATCAGTATTCTACATCATGACATCATGTAAAGCATGGATGATTTTGCCAAATGTGCAGTTCACAGAAGAAGATTACATATCCCAGAGAACATCATGGTCAGGGATAAGACACAGGACCAGGACACTATATAATCTCATTCCCAGGCTGGAGTTCTCTCTCTCGAACTTCTTGGGGAGTGGGAAGCGTTCCAGCTGTGTCGCCTAGAGTTCACAGTAGGCCTCTCGGTTTTCAGGGACTCTCTCTCTCTGTTTCGTTCAATTTATTAGCCTCAATTATATTATATTATATTATATTGTGTTATCTTGTATTCCAATATCATATTTAGTAAAATAAGTTTTCCTCCTTAGACTGCTGCTGTTTTTATCCCATTCCCCTTTTTCCCTTCCTTTCCAGGCCGGGGAGGCCCTACGGGGTGGCTCCCCCTGTCACGGGCATAGGTGAATCTAGGTAACCCGTGACAACAAGTCAGTGTGACAAACAAACAAAAAACATTGCCACAAAGTTAGGAGATAATGTAAACATAAAGAAGGATTTGGGAAGAAACAAATTACATTTCTGATGCTGAGGACTTGCCTGGCATATTCTGTGACTCTACAAAGATGCAAAGAACCCCACCGAAAACAAACAGCTCAAGAAACCCATCCTTAGATTCCAGGAGAAGATTAATAGTGTTATATGCAGCAATGTATTTTTATCACTAAGCTACAACCATTTGTTTCAATGATATTCCCAACTGTACATTAGCTTTAAGTATAGCTGCTCTTCTCCCTCTCCAAGATGACCCAAGGACTAACAGATTTATTTGCTCTCTTGGGGTGTGGAAACAGCTTTTTACATAGTCTTGAAGTGAAGAGCCCTGATTAAAAGCTAGAGCTTGAATGTTTGAATAAATTGAACTATGCATTCTCATAAAACATACGAACAACATGCTTAATGAAGTCATCTATAGATTTAATAAAGCTAATGTTTTTGTGAATTCTCTGGTAACATAAAGAATGATTAGGTGCTCTGTCACTAAAACTTTGTTTGCAAAAGTGACTTACTTATTTCCCCAGAAGAGGCATTTGCTGAGATGAATGTTACAGTATCTTCAGAGTAGGGAGTAACCCATAATAGTATATATATTTTCAGGTATAGGAACTGTCTTGGATGCAGACATAACTAGTATCTTCAGCAAATGCTAGAATTTAGTTAAACGTGACTCCAACAGAAGGTCTTTAGTTTATGTCTTAAATAAAATATATCCAATGTAAAATATACCTATCTTGTAAAAGCATAAAATATATATCTGTTCGAAGTTTGTTTGTTTGTTTGTCTGCTTGCTTGCTTGCTTTTTTGTAGTATTATTTTCTTTCCATTCCTCAACTTCACAATATTTTTCACTGCACTCAAAAACTGTTGGATCTTTTATCCACAATGCTGTCTGTGTGGCTTAAGAAGAAAAAAAAAACAACATTCTATCAAACTTACATAAAACAAAGAAGTGAACACAAAAAGCCCCAAATAATGCAAGTTCTAATCATCACACAAATTTCTGATACTGATATGTACATACAGGATAATTAAATGGATAAGTAAACAGTCACATAACATGTTACAGTGCTGGCACAGGTGTCTAGCATGTACGACTGATAATAAGCATATAACAAGATAATAAAGCATATACACTTTTAAGAGGGACACCCTTTTGTAAAGTCTGAAACTGTCAGCACAAAGTCAAACTATTCAGTTGTTGAGATTATATCTAGGGAACACTTATTTGAATGAGAAAAGCATCTTCTGACTGTTTTCTGATTTATGTAGTGTGGGTCTCCATAATGAGAGACTTGTTAAGATATCCAAACCTAAACAAATGAAAGACAAACTTAACTTTCTGATGTTCTTTTTGCAGTAGGACTAAAGTATGAGAAAAATCACAGCTCTCTCTCTCATTTTTTGTTTCTTTTTTGTTGTTGTTATTTGTTTGTTTTAAGCATTTTGGAAACTGTACAATCACTTTCTTAAAAACAAAAAACCCAATAAAATTAATATCTGTATATAGGTATAGTAATGTATTAACTGCCCTTTCATATAGTATCTACACATGCAAGCACATGTGCAAAGGCACAAAGGGAAATATAACCTTCAAGTTCTGGTTCTAGGCCAATCACAAACTGACTTCTCTCTGGATGGTAGATTAGCAACTGTCTTCAGAAGCTTTATGGATATTAAGTATATGAATTTACTACTGTCAGGGTTAGGACAGTAGACCAGATGCTCTGATCCAGTATGACAAGATCAGAATTCTAATGATACCGTTTAATACAGTCTGAAACAGCAGCCTTTCATGTGACTGCTCTTGAAGTGGAAGGGCAGCAATATGGCAAGCAATCTGTTATAAACCTTTATAGCTTGCAACCAGAGTTATATGACTGCCACTTAATGAATAAAATAGTGGTTTTCCTTATTTGTTTAATTAGCATAATTCTCAGAAACTTGTTAAAGTGAAACATTTTACTATGCCAAAATAGCAATACATTACAAAATAACTTACAATCTTTTTCCTCTTCCTTAATATTATTGTGCTTCAGTGATGTATTAGACTGAGAGAAAATCTTATAAATCACATAAAGACATTTCCTTCATACTTTGGCATCCTTATTTTGCAGAAATGTGATAAAAGTGAAAACAGCATGGGTTAACCAGATACTTACCTATTTATAGCTAGCAACTGTGAAAAGCAAGGCAATTCATTTTGTGCAGTATAGTGAATATACTGAATGATACTTGATGCACTTGATGCAGTGGCAGGTAGACAAGATACCTGATATGAATCACTTAATGAAAAATTCTCAGCACTAATCCTCTGGAAAATTCCACAGCTGTTATTCACTGGTTTTTGTTTTGTTTGAATTGTGGCTAATGTATAAATACATATAAAGTGAAAAAACTATGACTTGTATAGACACAGATATACTTTCAAAACAGTACTTTCCCACACAAGCACTTTCATTAAATTCAATGAGACGGTGTGCAAATTTAGTATGCAAGCAAACAATGGAAAATATTGTAAATTACTTTGAAATTAAATCTTTTTTTGTCAAAGACAGTCTTCAATTTGGTGAACTCTCAGAATTAACAAAGGTTTACAAATAATCTTGTATATATAAATTTCAGATAACAATAATTAAAAAACCTATGTATAAGTGCTATCTATACCATTTGCATAATAAATTGTCAATGTGCTTGTAGGCAAGTACAATTATATATCAGACACTTCCAATCAAGCTTTTCAATACATGAAATAAGTGATACAATTGTTTGTATTTCCTTTTCAATTCTGTGAAATATGGACAGATAAAAGAACAGCTCATGTGTAAGGCGTACGTTCCCAATGCATGAATCTGTTCATTTCATCCAATCTATAATATTTCTCTGAGACATTTTAGACTAGTTATTCTCAAAAACAGAAGAAAAAGGAAAAGAAACATCATCACAACTCTTGTCTAAACAATTTCTATCATTTTCTTCTTAAAAAGTGGTGTGAGAATAGCAGATTAGATGAATAGCATCAGTAATGTTCTTCTGTTAAACTGTGAGTTTAACTAGCTGTTGTAGTTACAGAGTGATGAGAACAGGACCAGGTTACACCACTCAGCAAGGAAGAGCTTCTGCATTTATGGTGCAACAGATAGGCCAGGGCAAAGCCCAAGAGAGCTAGTGTGGATTAGGCTAGGGGTTATTCCACATCACATGACACTGCACAGAATGCTATAGAGCTGTGGAAAGTTGGACAGTGGTGGCTGTTGCCTGAAGGTTTCTGGATGCTGTGTCAGTGGGTGGTGAGGTGTTATGTTGAAAGTAGGAATTTGGTCTTCAGAGAGTTGTTTTGGTAGCTGTGCACTGGTCAGCAGGTAGTGAATGGTTGTATTGTGAGTAAATATGTTTTGTATCCTTGTATATGCAGTTATAATTATGTGTGGTTTTTGTTCCCATTTTCCCTTGTTTTCATCTCAATCCCTGAGTTTTATTGTATTTCCATTTTTCTTCCTCATCTCACTTCAGTGGAGTGAGACAACAGCTCAATGATATTTATCTATCTGCTGAGTTAAATCACAACAACATGAAACAGTTCTTAAAAGTTCTAATATTTTCAGGAAGATATATATTTGACTGACAAATAGTGTTTTTTGCATAACAGAAGCCCTTAAGATTTCTCGTAGGGCAATGTGATTTGTTCACAGAAGGTATCAAAAATATTTACCAGATGCTACCAACTATGCTAATGAAATCAAATTAATTTCTTGAGGGCACTTTAAAACTGCCTGTTTTAATGGTAGATGGTCAAATTACCTTGCTGTTCTATAATCTAAATTCAGTCACCAATAAGCTAACAGCTTGTGAAGGTAGTATCAACAGTGCACTGAGAGACAATGATACGTGTTTCTTCAGTTGAACTCTAGTGATGTTTGATATTGTTTATGCAATAGCTTTTCTGTCCTACTTCTTCAGGAGGATGTATGTCTATAGTGATGTGATGTTCCTCAGAAGCATTGTTATCTTAGATGCTGGTTTTCTTTTTACCTGCTCATTTTCTTCTCATAGTGCTGCTGCTGTGGTCTCTGACACAATCTGAGATCTCACTGAACTGCTTCTCTGTGCAGTCTGTGCAGACACAGTATGGTCATTGTAATCTTAAGACTGTGACCCTGTACCTGTGGTTGGTATAGTTCTGTCTATGAATTATGGAGTTGTGCTGTAGGATGTTGGAAGGTATACAAGTGTTTGAGAAAAGGGAAGGAGATTTGTTGTTCTTAACCCGTGGAAAGTACAGACCACAGGGTGATAGCCCTGAGATTTTCAGAAGGCATTTGAAGTCTTGACTACTTAGCTTTCCTTTGTTGCACTTTAATGAATGTGTGCACTGGTTAAGGTATTAAGAGATCACTGTGATTTAGAAGCCTGGCAAATCAGGGCAGTGTAACAGCTTAAAGCACACGTTTTCTAAATGTATTAATTAGCAAAACACTTCATGGTGATTGTTATTCCTTACCTGTTACTGATTGGAATCACAGAATACACTAACTCTTCACTTCTAATGCTTGTATTCTATGTTTCCACTCTGTGTGCATGAATTGTATGTAATTCCACAGAGCTGATGCCACACATTTAGCACTGACAACTACAGTTCCATACGGTACTTACTCACATAGGTTAAGAGAATCTATCTCTGAAATTCTTTTATACAAGAAGTCTGAAGAAAGCTTATATTCTCCCATACTCAGTGTTTTATAGTTTTCACATACCCAGAAAGGTTTTTTCCTTTTGCCAAATAACTGTTGCTGGCATCTATTGTTATTCAAACAATGCAAAAGCCTCCTTTCCATTCTGATCACAAAGTTGAATAACAAAGCATTACTGACTCAGTGCTCTACTGAACTGTGTGCTATTGGAACAAAAAATGCCTTGAAAGGGATGACAGCCGAAATACAGAGGTCTCCTCAGAGGTATATGAAGACAGTGTTCTAGAGTATTCCTCAGTCTGCCTCTGCAAGCTTCTCCCTTTTTGAAGTGTTTAAACAGAATAAAAAGCAGGCTTAGAAAATTCATCAAAATTTCACATCTACATCTCTCATTACACTGTTAAAGAAAATATTTAGCTTAAAAAACCTTAAGTGTCCAAGTATCCCTCAAAAGTAAATAAAAGCAGATGCAGCAATTATTTTCCAGTTATTTTATTTCAATCATTTTTTTCATGCTTTCTAAAACAGATACTATTCTCTTGAAAGTTAGCTTAACCTCTTGTTGCTCCTACTAGAAGTGACAGATCATTAAGTGCTGACCATGATTTCACCTTCAGAAATGCAGTCATAGAATCATAGAATGGCTTAGTTTGGAAGAGATCTAAACGTCATCTGATTCCAACTACCCTGCCATGAGCAGAGTTGCTACACACTAGATCAGGCTGCCCAGGATCCCATCCAACCTGGCTTTCATAGTCTCTAGGGATAAAATATACACAACCTCTCTGGGCAACCTGTTCCAGTGCCTCACTGCCTTCTGAGTAGAAAATTTCTTCCTAATATTTAACCTGATTTCCTCTGTTGTTTTAAATCACCCCCTCTTGTCCTATCATGATTAGTCTGTGAAAAGAATCAGTTCACATTCTGCTTCTAATCACCCCGGAAGACCACAGTGAGGTCTTCCCAGACCTTTCCCTTCTCCAAGCTGAACAAGACCGGTGCCCTCATCTTTCCTGTATAGTAGAAGTACTCCAGATCGTTGATCAGGTCCAGAGGAAGACCACAATGATGCTGCAACAGTTCCATATCATTTGTGTATTGGCGCCCTGGACTTGGATGTAGTACCCCAGATGGAATCTCACAATGACAGAATAGAGGACAGTAATCACCTTTTTCTCCCTGCTGGCCATCTCTCTTGATGCAGTCAAAGGCATTGTTCATCTTCCAGGATACAGGTACACACGGCTGGCTTATGTCAGGCATTTTATCTATCATGACTTCTAAGTCTTCTGCGGGGCTGCTCTTAAGGAGTTCTCTGTCTGTACTCATACCTGGGATTGCATCACCTCAAGTGTGTATGAAGCAGATCTGTGGAACTGAATTCTTCCATGCAGGAAAAAATGGCACCCACTGACATTCATCAATGTTTACTGAATGTTTACAGAGACCAAACAGTGGATGTGACTCCAGTGGGTGGTGGGTGGTATGTTTCAGCAGTGGTGACAGTGACAGCAGGTCACATCCACTGGTTCAGATTTTTAGAAGTGTCATACAGGTTTTTGTTCAGTGTTGGTGAAAATGCATAGCTATGTTGAAAAATAGTGTTTTGTAGCTGAGAATTTTATCTGCCAAATAGTGTTATTGTGTTCTTTCTATCTCTTGTTGTTTTCATAGCAACACGTTTCCTCCAAAAGTAATGCCTCAGATTCATTTTCAATCACTACCTGCAAAGGTAAAGCACTAGGAAAAATAGTTGTAGTCATCTTGATAGAAATTACAATTACTAACTGATATCATTACAATATTCCTCTTACCATTTATTATGTGCATTTTATTCCTTAACTAGTTCATCATTAAGTACAAAATGTTCATTTACAGTATGAACCCAATACACTAAAAAAGGAAGTAATCTGAAATAGTGTCTTAGAGTGGATATATTTAACAAAATCATTAAGGTTTTCTTCACTGAACAGAATATTTATTTCATAGGTAAAATACCTATTAAAATTGTAAAAAATTACAGAAATTCCACATTTTATTTATGAATTATGAAAGTATAGATACCAGAAAAACTGCACTTAGCAAGAACTGCAGATGACTGCATGATTTTTGGAAGGCAAATACAATGAATACATACAAAAGTATGTTATTCAAAACTGGAACATAAATTCAGATAAAATGCCTAGTTATCATCTTGAAGAACATCAGTACTTCAGTCATAACTACTTCTAAAAAATAATCCAAGCAACTATGCTTTGAAAGATCTGCAAAATTCATTTTCCTTGTAGTGGATGGCCCTCGTAACTGTAATAACTAAGCTTCTCAGTTGCAATGAGCACCTGTTGTGGTCTCAAAAGAAGAATTAAAAATTTGAACTCATATAGCCCAGACAACTGCAAAGATAATCTTCTTTCCCTTGGCTTTTTAACACCAATTCAGTTTTGTCAGGTTTGAATAAAAGCTTCATGTGATAGATGGATTTTAAGCTGGTAATATCTTTGTGCATATCATAGTGATATAAATATGATATACTATATGAGTTCATTAGCTGTCTAGTGGGAGAAAAAGGATATGAATACTCATTATGGACTAGAGAGTGACAGTCATAGAATGATACAATTATTTGAGTTGGAAGAGACCTTTGAAGGTTATCTAGCCCAGCTTCACTGAAATGAATAAGGGACATCCATAGCAAGATCAGTTTGCCCAGAGCCCCCATCCAAACTGACCCTGAATATAAAAAAGGTATTCACCACCTCTTAGAGCAAATTGTTTCTAATTCAGTAAATATTAAATAGAGGACTATGAATCAGAGCACTAAGAAGAAAGCAGTTCTTTTAGCTTTGACCACATAATTTCTGAACTGTTCTTCAGCAAACTCAAGTCATACTAAATTCAACTGTGCTCAGAGAAAGAAGTAGCTTGCAACTCAGCCTAAAATAGTATTTATCACTACTGCTGTTATTCCTGTTGTAAGAGAGATCAAAGTGGTAGAAGACGAGATAACAACTTTACCCATTCAGCCTCCCGCTGAGAGATTCTCAGCAGAGAATTGCATGGCTATTCAAGATTCAAGCTGCATTTTTAATGGCCAAGTTAGAACATTAATTGTATGTGCAAAATTGCACAAAGTGCAATCTTCATGTTGCACAACTTGTATCAAAAATATCTACCACAGAGCCTTTCCTATTTTCCAGTAATCCTGTTTTATCCCATTGCTCACCACTTGATTGTTATTTTTATCATGATTTCTTAAAACAATGTGCATTAAAAAGAAACAAGCTCAACTTTGCTTAAAGCCTCCTATATTAAGTCTATCCTCAACTGCCTTATTAAGCTAAGTAACAGTAATGCACAATTAAATAATAATTAGATAATGACATTTTCTGAGATGAAATTATAATTAATGAAGTTTAAATTAAAGTACTGACCTTGAGGAATAATAAACCTTGCTAATTGAAACTAGAAGTTAATATGTTCTATGATGGATTCTCAAAATACTAGAGGCTTTAGGGAGGTATGATGTTCCTCCTCTTTTCAATGAGATGGACTTGTTTTGCTAATTTTTTTTGCCTTTAAGAAATTCGTAAATGTATTGTCATAGATTCAGGTATAGCAGTTGTTGGTGAATGTGGATTGCTTTAATCTGTTTCCTAGTTTTATACTGAAATGGACTGGAAAGGTTTATGCAGTATTGCATCTGCACTGTGAAATCTTTCAGAAAATGGGCATGATCAAGTAATACACAGCGGCTTCAAAAGCTATATTCTCTACACTTGAGACATATAACAGTGATTTGCATAACTTTATTTAAGTAGCAATATGCTATTACCAGGTTCAACACATATCATGACTCACATCTATAGGAGTAACCAATTCAAAGACTAGGAATTTAAAAATGTTTCAGATCCCCAAATTAGTGGCATGCATATTTACATGATCTTCATGATTCTACCCTTGAAGTGTGCAAAATAGCAAGTAAAGTATTAAAAATCATGTTCAATGTGTTAATAGTGTGATACTTAGCAGTATTTTAATTTTGATTTGTGAAAGAAGGATTTCTACTAAAAAAGCCATAAGGTTTGCTTGTGCTAGAAGCATTATTCATCTTCTTTGCATTTCTGCCTGAGGTTAAAGTAAGCAATAGGTTTAGCTTTCTGAAAATGAACACCAGTGTGAGAAATATTTTTATTTTTCCTCTCAGCTATCCTTTTTTAAATTGCATCCTCAAGTGGCACTACAAAGTTTTCCATCATTTCAAATAATAGTAACCAGTCCTATGGATATTTTGAGTGAGAATCTAGAGGGTGCTTATAATACAGGAGAATTTTTATTCATTATTAAAGTGTTTTTCAGCAGTATAGATCAGGTGCTTTCACCCCACACCTCATATTGAAAGCAGTCTGTTCTACAAATAGACCCATTGATTTCAAGTAAGCTCAATGATAAGCATTCTCTTTGAAGGCTAGAACACAGTCCAGTTCCTCTGTTGTGTTAAACAGCATACCTCCTCTGGATTTAATAGAATTGCACTGATCTAGACCAGCTGAAATTCTGGTATGTAAATAGTACAAAAATGCTACTCACAGGAAAATCTATAGGGATATTTGCAAAGCAAAGATAAATGTAATATCTTAGATTTTTTTTTCCTATAGAACCTTATAATTGATGACTGATATTGTTTCTCTGTTACCAGCAGTGGTTAAGGATGGCAGAATCTCAAATAAGGATAGATTTTTGTGGGTTATTTTTCTTGTACGTAAAACATCTTCCTGCAGTTCTGATAAAGGCTTTTGGCAGTGCTCTACTAAGAATAAGTAATGATGAAGGGAGACAAAAAGCGTTCTGCAAAATATATTGAGAGACCAATCTGAAAGAATAAATTTCATTTGTGTCTCACACTCACAGTTACATTGCTAGGCTTTTATATTTTTGGTGCTATGAGTCCTGTGTAATGAACACAGATATTCTTTCAACTTACAATTGTAATACAACCAGAAAGGCAGCCTGGTGAAACAGTCACCTTCAGTTGCACTTATAAAAAGGAAATCATTTAGACTGTAAGGATAGTTAGTTGGACTGTGCCTGTTAGCAATATTTCAATGCTGCATCCTGTGTTTAAGTACTGCCATTTTTCAAATAAAACATCTACTCCTATTCTAGTTGAGGAACAAGATATCCTCCTACTCTTTATATTACCTTTATTCTACTTCAGTTTTCTTTCCGATCTTCTCAGAAAGACAGGACAAGGAAACTTGTTACGGCCTCTAAGGCAGTTTTTCTGCTTGGAAATGTATGATAATGTATGTGTTGACTCAAAAAAAAAGTCTGAAGAGTTCACCAAACATTTTATTTTCAGACACAAAAGTGATATACAATGGATTTTATTTAGAAATAATTTGAATATTTAAGTTAGAACAATGTTGAAGCTGCTTTAAATTCTGATTTGTGGGGGAAACTAGTCCTTGTTTTTAATGCATATGTAATTTTCTGATCAGTACAAGTTGTTGAAATGCTTATGACTGAATAATTACAATAAAAACATTTTTTGTTATTTTATTTTAAAGAAGTGACAGAATTTATTCATACATTTCAAGCACTAATTTTGAGATGTTTTTCTACTGTACATTTTGACAAAATAATTTAAAGTATATTTATTTTCCATGTACTGACTTCACCAAAGCAGTATTTTAACACTATTCTACTTGACAGTTTTATGAAAAATTATAAATACAAGTATGTGTAAGTGACTGTTTTGAGGAAAATAACCTGTTACTTTTCCTGAGTGCTGTGGCTAATTGCATTTAAGCAGATATTTTAGCATTAATGCTGCCGAGTTTATTAACTTTTGGCTCAGTTCTACAGAAAAGCTACATGAAGCACTGAGCACTTAGAATATTCCCTAGCACCACTGGCTTCATAGCTGTCAAGATTCACTCCTGTGTTCAAGGACATTTTAGTTTAAGTAAACTCAAATGAATGATTCATGATATGTTCATTAGTTTCGGCTGTAAAGAAATCATGTCAAGAAAAAGACCTCTATCCTCTGTTTTGCATGCAAAACAACAGAATTTTTAGTCTCACCTGTTTCTTATGTACTAAAGATCCCTGTAATTACAAACTCAGTTTCAATTTGTATTAATTAATTCACTCTGGATCACTGTGATTAATGTTTATTTTTATGCATGACACGAAAATAGAAACATCTTATGTATAAAAATAGATTTTAAAAAATGTAGAAGCTACAGTTAAGCACAAATTACTCTGATCACTTAATGACTCATAATGGCTCACTTCAAATCTGAGGCGTAATGTAATGAAGTGCAGCTTGTTGACAGCCACCGACATGTGACTGCATGTACACTAATCCAGTGTTACAGCAATAACATTAAACTATAAGATTTTAAAAACTTATTCCAGTCAGAATTAAGTTTGAGCATATGACAAAATTCAGTATATAGGTACCTTTTCTTTTATGAAATTCTCATCTTTTAAAAAATGAAAATGATTATTCAGTTTCATACGGGAATAAGCCTGATGTTTGACATCTACTGAGCAATTCACTGCATCAGAAAATTTGTGCATAATTTGTTACAATTCAGGACATATTTCCATCTTCAGTCTCAGGCAAAGCCCTTATGGCAAATTTCCATGAAGTGATTGACTTCAAAGCCCTGACTGTATGAAAACAATTTCCTACAAAAGAATAGCAGCATAGTCACATTTCTTTCTCATGTTCCTTTTGTCTAGAAAGATGATGCCTTTTTCATAGTCCTGTATAACTTTGGGTATCTGATTAAAGAAAAACAAACAAACAAACAAACCAAACACAAAACAAACACACACACACATACAAAAAACTAAACAAAACAACAAAACAAAGAATGTTCTCTATTGGCCTGCAATGAAATATCACAGAATCTCAGAATGTTAGTGGCTGAAATGGACCTCCAGAGATCATTGAATCCGTGTCTCCTGCAAAGCAGGCTCCCTACAGAAGGCTGCACAGGTAGGCAGGTCTTGAATATTTCCAGAGAAGGAGAATCCACATCTCCCTGGGCAGCCTATTTCAGTGCTCCATCACCCTCAGTGTGAAAAAGTTCCTTTGCATATTGGTGCAGAACTTCCTGCACTCCAGTTTATGATCGTTACCCCTTGTTCTGTACTCACAGATCATTGAGAAGAGGTTGACCATGTCTTCTTGATACCCACATTTATATGCTTAGAAACATTAACCAGATCCCATCTGATTCTTCTTTTCTCAAGTCTGAGCAGACCCAGGTTGCTCAGCCTTTCCTCATAAAAGAGGTGCTACAGGCCCTTTATCATCTTTGTGCCCCTCCACTGGACTCTCTCCAGGAGATCCCTGTTTTTTTGCACCGGGGAGCCCAGAAATGGACACAGTACTCCAGGTGAGGCCTGACTGGGGCAGAGTAGAGGGAGAGGATCACCTCCCTTGACCTGCTGACCATGCTTCTTCTTTTGCACACTGGATCCCACTGGCCTTCTTGGCCACCAGAGCACACTGCTGGCTTATCGCCAACCTGTCATCTGCCAGGACTCCCAGTACCTTCTCTGCAGAGCTTCTCTCCAGCAGGTCATGTCCCAGCCTGTACTGACACTTGCAGTTATTCCTTCCCCAGTGCAAGACTGTACACTTGTCTTTGTTAAACTTCAAATGTTTTATTTCTGCCCAGCTCTCCAGTCTTTCCAGATCTTGCTGAATGCCAGCACAACTTTTTGCTGGGTCAGACATTCCTCCCAGCTTTGAATCATCAGCATATTTACTGAGTGTGGACACTGTTCCCTCATCAAAGTCTCTGATGATGATATTGAACAAGACCAGACCCAGCACCAACCCCTGGGGAATACCACAAGTGATAGATCTCCAATCAGACTCTGCCCCACTGATCACAACCCTCTGGGCTCAGCAAGTCAGCCAATTCTCAACATGCCTCACCATCCACTCATCTATCCCACACTTTCTCAGCTTCATTAATAGCATGTTGTGGGAGACAGTATCAAAAGCCCCGATGAAATCACGGTACATGACATCCACTACTCTCCCCAGCTGTGATGACATCATATGGCACTTTGGTTTCTTATCTGAGTTATAGCTGGAAGTTCTGCTGACATGGAGAATATCACCTTTAAATTTATGTGGGTTTTCTGTTTTGTCTTCTTTTTTAAAAGGAAATCTCTGTGAATATTCTTATAAGTAAAATGCAAACTTATAATTTTGTTGAGAACAATTTACGTTCACATATCCTTACATATAAAGCCAGTTACTTAGAAAAAATATATATTATTTTGTAGGATTTTTAAGTAAGTCCTCTCTTTTCCAATTTCTGCAGTATTTTCTTAGTACTCATAAGCAATTCTGGGCATTTGAAACTGTCTAGACAGAAATGGAAGGGGAGGGAAAAAGAGATTATTTTAAACAGGAACATACTTCCAAAATCATTGTTTCCCGGAGCTTCTATTATATCCCAATATTCTTCCAGCAGTTCTGACAGTTAACCTCCTGTTCAGACGAAGGATGTATTTAATCTCATACTTCCTTTTATTCATCTGACTTTCCTTACTGGATCTGTACATCTTCCCTATCTACCCCTGCATTCTAAAACTGTATATTGAATAAATAATGATTAAAAAGGCAGAAGCTTTCTGTCTTGAGTTTTGATTTTTTTTTTCTTTACAACAGAGAGTTTTAATTACAATTAAATCCAGATTTAAAAATGAAATATGTGTTTTGAAAGTATTTGGAGCTGGAGTTTAGTTTAGAATTGTTCCTACTATTTAATATATTTTATATGTTCTACATAGAAAGTACTTGTCTGATGTATTTATTTTTTAAAGCAAAGTGAAATCTGAGTACACAACTACACTTAAATGACTTCCACATATGGATTAGGGTGCAATAAAAGCTGGTGATGATATAAGAAATGTACTGCTTTCTCATGCACTGGGAAAGGTGTCTTTTTAGAGTAGAATAATACCATCAGTGAGAGTTAGGAATATTGTTTGTTAGTGGAATGTTCTATTCTGTCCTTTTGTCCTGTACCTGTCTGAGTAATAATGCAGAAGGTATGAGTCTAAAATGTTGTGGAGTATTAAAATCTCCTTTCCACTGAACAAGAATGTGATTGGGTACCTAGTGAATTGGAGCGTAAAGAAGTACATAATGATGGTTAAAGATTAAAAATCACTTATATGGACTCTGGTCAAGTGCTCTCAGTCATTTAAATTTGAAGTAGAATGAAACAAAATGTGATTCCAATTGACATGAATTTTAATAGAAATTTTGTGAGACTTAATATTTATATATTAATATATAAATATTATATACATATATATATGTTATATATATGTATATATGATATATATATTATATATATTATATATATAATTATATAATTATAATTATATATATATAATATAATTATATATATTATATTATATATATATTATATATATGATATATATGTTATATATATCTCTGCACAAATGAATGATTCTGCCTATTTAAGAATAGGAATAGAGAGGTTTCATGGGACACATCTGAGTAACTGTTAACTTTGAAAGTAGCAGGTGAATACTGAAAACAGAATGAGCTCAAGACTTCTGAGGAACATGGACAAAATAGAATTTTGCCATTTCATTAAGTAATAATGATAAGATGTATCAACAGAATAGCTTTTGAGTTGTAAGGTGAGGAGAAGAAGGCTGGGGTACTGAAAGGGTTCAGGGGTGGTCTTTCAGTCATTCTCAGAATGAATTTCTTCCTTCTGCCTAAGAATCTAATCCTCTGCGTTGTAACTTTTTGTCTCCTCTCAGGCTGTTCTCTGTCTTGTTCCCCATGTCATCCTTTCTGCACAAATGTTTTCATCTCCTGTTGTTTCATAGGCTACCGTTACATAGTAGGAGGGAGAATACATTAAATATTTATAAAGACTAGTATTATTGGATAGTTTTCCCAGCATGGATGAAGAATTAGTGAAGTATTAGTAAATATTTCCTTCTTCACTGATTCTCCTATAGAGTTGCTTCTTTTTCTATCAGTTGCAGCAACTTTTGCTGTTCAAACTGGAAAAAATATAGTGGTTACTCAGCAAGCAAGGAATTCAGGAAATGAAGACAAAATTTCCTTTATGTTAGGCAAAACTGGTCACCTGAAATGTCTGTTTCTTAACTTTAGCATTAAATTGGTCCTAGCATCAAATTGCTTTGACAGTGATGGTTTGTTAATATCTTTACAATGTGCTAGGAAATGCACATGCAAAAAAAGCATATAAGTTAGCTGATTGAAATTCTGAATAAATATTTCAAAGAATGATGGCTGCTTGTTTTGACAGATTTCATTCTAAGAGTAGAAATCAAAGTCAGCATTAAGGAAGCAGTAACTTCTAAAACAGGTTCATGGGAAGATCTCATGAAAAAGTAGCTTATCCTTTTCAAGACATAATATTCTTTTTGAAAATGTACAGTGGTAATCAATCTGTGAAGATCAGTATTTGCTGATAATGGATGGATGGCTTCAAAAAGATGATAGAATTAAATTATGGTGGTTACAAAAAATAAACATTTAAAATACCAAAAATGCTTTTTAATCAATGTAAAAAATGTTAATACTTCCAAAATTGCTCTTTTATTTCAAACAACAAAGTGAAATTTATTTCAAGAAATATTTATAAGTTTCTGTATTTAATTATTTACTCTAAAATTTAGATATTTTTTCAGAATTAAAAAACAAAACAAAACAAAAAAATCATAGGATTTTTTTTTAATTTTTTTTGGGGGGGGGGGGAAATTATAAAAATATGTTTTTAATTTTAATAATTATTGCCAAGGAAAAAGAAGGATTGTTTCTTGATTAAGAAAATTTCCAGAATCAACAAATTTGCTTAATCTGTCTTTCAAGGCAAAAATGTATTTTCATGACCAGCATGCAACCAAATAAAGCATCAATTGCTACTGCAGTTTTGAATATGGAGGATAATTCTGAGATCTACAGTTTATCTGAAGGTTTTACTTGGTTCAAAGTAAGAAGAATAAGTTGTGTGTTGACTCATTCTCAGCATAGTGATGTTTTTTCTTAGTATAGCTCAAGAAATTGATTACGATATTATCATGCCAAATAACTTGAGATGAAAGAACAGGCATATAGTTACTGAAGAGTAGCTAGCATATTTCTTTATATCTTTCTTGTTTCCCTTTGTTTCATTCTCAGAATGCATTACTGGGCATGAGGTTAAGATACCCTTAGACTTGTCATTATTATCATCCTCAGAAATCTGTTGTTTCCATTTGAAATTAAATCAGCTTTCAAAATAAAATTTCTGCATGAATTCCAGATAGTTATTTGTTGCCAAGGCAAACTCAACATGTTTCTGGTTAGTTCAAGACAAGTTTTCAAAATTGGCTTTCCTTTCTTTTCTTGTCTTTCTCTTCTTTCAAATGTAATTGCTTCTCAAGTAACAGAATCACGTTTTCATAGAATATTTGTGTTAGAACAGACTGACCAGATCAAGTCAAACTATCAGTATGACCTACTGAGTTCTATCACTCCACTAATATGTCTATTAGTGTAAACCATGTTCACATGTCTTTTAAGTACTCCTATGGGGACTCCACCACTTCTCTTGGCAGCCATTTCCAATACTTGAAAATTAAGACATCCTTCATAAGATCCAATATAAATCTCCCCCAGTGCAACGTGAAGCTATTTCCTCCTGTTCTATCACTTGTCACATGAGAAAAGAGGCCAACATTTTACTTGCTGCAATCTCCTTCCAGTTAGTTGTAGAAAGTGATGCCACAATTTCCATAGCTGCTCCTCATATGTTTTGTTTTCTAGTCTATTAATCAACTTTTTTGCTTTTTTCTGCATCTGTTTAAGCAACTTAATACCCATCTTGTACTGTGGGACTCAAAACTGAACTCAGTATACAAGTATGATCTCACCAGTTACTCATACAGCAGGACAATCACTTCCCTAGTCCTGATGGTTACTCTTTTTCTGATTTAAGCCAGGATGACAGTGCCTTTCTTGACTACCTGGGCACACTTGTCACTCATGTTCAGTTGTCTCTCAACCAGAACCCCAAAAACCTTTTCTGCCACTCTTCTCCAAACCTCTACTGCTGCATTGTATTGATATGACCCAGTTTAAGCACCTGGCATTCAGTCTTGTTAAATATAATCTAGTTGGACTCAGTCCATTGATTTAGGCTATCCAAATCCTTCAAAAGAGTCTTCTTACCCTCAAGCAGGTCAGTCCTGCCATACTTGATATTTTCTGCAAGTTTACTAAATCTGCATTCAGTTCACTAATCCAGATAATTGAGAAAAGTGTTAGATTAAATTGGCTTCAATAGAAAGTCCTGTGAAAATCACTGGTTACAAACTCCATTCACAGTGACCCTTTGATCACAGCTAAGACTCTTTGGCTATAGCTCTCCAAGCTATAAGCAGTCAGCTTCTCCAGGAAACTACTGCAGGAAAAATTGTCAAATTCTTTTCTAAAATCCATGCAAACAACATCCACAGCATCCACAAAGTTATCTGATTCAGAATTCCTAAGTTGGGAGGCTATGATCTGACACTTCGCAGTCTCACTAATTAATAGGATATCAAAGTACAGGTCTGATTTCCAGTAAAAACTGACTTTGCAAATTATAAGGGTATGAGAGGGATGCAAGAAACTGCAGAAAGCAGAAACACTCTTAAACCTGGAGTTTTACAGTCAACTGAAAATCTGTACTCTCTATGTAGAATCAATTAGTTACCCTATTGAGGCACTAAGTTACTTCTAAGTTATTATAGTACTCAAAGCATAGATATATAAAGTTACTTCTATAGGTTTTCACTAATTTGACGTACAATAAGTTTAAATATGCTTTACAAATATGAATGAAATTTTCTTGTGATTCATTAGAAGACCATAGCACAATGTAACATATTACTGTAAGCAATTTTGAGTGCCATGATGTAAGGTCATTAAACTATTATAGAGCATCCAAAGGAGGGAAGGAAGGATGGGAAGAGGGAAGCAGATGTTGCTGTCAATCAATTTTTGTCCTATTTTTATTGTACATATGTCACTCTAAATGTAATGCCTCCAATTTATTCCCATGGAAACAACAATAGAGACAAAGAGCACAATAATACTATTTAATAGAGATAATTTGCAGCTACAAGACACTATTTTTCAACATTGTCACAACCATTATCTATGCATTTTTGTCTATAATAGACAAGAGCCTGCATACTCTGCTCGTAAAATTCTACACCACTAGAAATGATCCACTGTTGCTATTGCCTCTGCTGAAATTCTCTACCCACTGCCTCACTGTGCTAATATCTACCATTTAGTCTCTGTAAATATTCAGAAAATGCCAATAAATATCAATGTTATTTATTTATTTATTTATTTATTTATTTATTCTGCGTGGATGTGTTCAGTGGCACCACATTGCTTCATATGCACTTCTATGTCATACATCTCTGCTGCCATCTGTTTCATGGCAACAAAATGTAATGGAATGTTTTCAGGATGGTTCAGTCTCTACTTCCATACCACCAACATCTCTCTGAAATTGTGGGCCAACCTAATAAAATGGGTGGCATTACTTTTGGAGCAACCTCTTATTTAACAATACTAATTCAATACTTTAATTCAAATTCTATAACCTTTTTCTGTTTTTCTGAAACTTTTCTGGAGCACATTTTCGTTTCAGTCTATGCAAACTGCCTCACAGCTTGAACAATCGATTTACAACCATCTTAAGATGATTTATCTATAAAGAGGAGAAGCCAAATACAATTGGCATTTGAAATAAACAGCCCTCTAGCTACTGAACAACTTGTGCATCTAGCAGTCTCCAGTGAATAAGTCATCCATAGTTTGCAAATGTAAATTAAATTACAAAATCTCCTCAAAAATTCACTTTTACCATTTACTATCAGGTACCCAGTACCTCTTATCTTGCAAATTTATACATTTACAGAATGCATCAGTGTGGCTGATAGTTGTAAAGAGAATATGAGACAAAAATTCAAACAGGAATTGACTGAAAGAAAATTGTCACTGAAAATAATAAACTGCCAGGGAAACTAGAAGGAAAACAAAATGAAAAACAAATCACAGAGACAGGAATTAGAATTCTAAACTATTTTTTTCTTCTGCTTTACCAATATATCTATGGAAACTAGTCACATGATAATTGGCTGGAAACAAATGCTGATTGCTTCAGCTGTGGTGTTGCTTTCTTAATATAGTCTTGTAGAAGTGCCAAAAAATAGCCTACTCATCTACAGAACTGGAAGAAAAAGTATGAAAGAAACTGGAGGGGAAAACAACAGCAACAACCAGCAAGCCAATGCAATTAAATCTAATCAGATTTTCCAGGATTGGAGCTTGGTTTTGTGATGGGTCCAAATTCTGAAAATGACCTCTTAATCCTGATTTCATACTGGGCTTGATGTGGCTTTATTTCTAGGGAATACTGAGTAATTACAGCATTCTAAGAAACTGTCCTGGCAAGTATGTCCATTTTGGAAAATTCATGCTTTGCTATTGTTCTGATGTTATGCCAGAGTTGTAACGCTGAATTTAAAAGAGAAAGAAATGAAGCAGAAATAACAGAGAGAGATTCTGTTACTACTGACAGAAAAATACTACTCTTAGAACTGGAATGAACACTTCATGATAATGATTATTGAAGTATGACTAGAGGTGTTATCACAGGTCATATGGTATGTCTGTTTAAAGGCACTAAACTCTGATAATACTTTTTCCCTTCCTAAGAAGGGACAATATTTTTCCTTCTTTTGTATTATGTGAGGACAGGAGAAATAGGCAACTTTTTCATCTAAAATTTTGATGGGTGGGTAATGTGATGTAAAAGTTGGAGGCTGTCTGGGGCACAGTGATCATGAGATTCTAGACTTCTTGATCCTTGTTGAACCACAGGGGGGAGTCAGCAGAACTGCCACCTTGTACTTCTGGA
Source organism: Coturnix japonica (assembly GCF_054131305.1). Lineage (NCBI taxonomy): Eukaryota > Metazoa > Chordata > Aves > Galliformes > Phasianidae > Coturnix > Coturnix japonica. The sequence continues at coordinate 136,412,649 of NC_140663.1, forward strand.
GGGCAGACTTCAACCTCTTTAGGACCATGGTTGAGAGGGTCCTTTGGGAGGTAGTTTAGGAGGTCATGGGAGCCAGGAAGGCTGGGAATACTTGAAGGAATTTGAAAGGTGGAGGAACTAACCATCCTCAGGTCATGGAAGACAAGCTGATGGGCAAGGAGGCTGAACTGACTAAACAGAGACCTAAGACTCTAGAGCAAAAGGAAAGTTTATGGTTTCTGGAAAAGTGGGCAAGCTACTTATGATGACTGCAGGTGCATAGTGAAGCTGTGCAGGGAGAAAAGTAGAAAATCCAGCGATCAGCTAGAACTGAACTTGCCCACTAAGGTAAAGGATAACAATAAATATTTTAAATAAATATAATAAAATTTTATTATAAATACATCAACAGCAAGAGAAAGGCTAGGGAGAATCTCCATCCCTTGTTGAATGCTGAGGGCAACTTGGTGACCAAGGATCAGGGTAAGGCTGAGATACTTAATGCCTTCTTTGCCTCAGTCTTTAATAGTTGGACTTGTTACTCCCTGGGATCACAGCCCTTTGAGGTGGTAGATAGGGATGGAGAACAGAATAGGCCTTGCATAATCCACACTGAGATGGTTTTGGTCCTGCTCTGAAAGCTGCATGCTCACAAGTCCATGGGGCCAGATGGATTGCACCCTACAGTGCTGAGGGAGTTGGTGGGTGTGGTTGCCAAGCCACTCTCCATCATTCTTCGGCAGTCCAGGCTAACTGGAAATGTCACGGTGGACTGGAGTCTGGCAAATGCGATGCCCATCTTCAAAAAGGGGAGAAAAGATGATCCTGGTAGCTACAGACCTATCAGTCTCACCTCAGTGCCAGGGAAGGAACGAATAATCTCAGGAGCCGTCATGGACCAGTTAAATGTCGACCAGGGGATCAGACCCAGTCAGCATGGGTTTACAAATGGTAGATCCTGTCTGACAAATCTATGACAAGGTGACCTGCTTAGTGGATGAAGACAAGGCTGTCAGTGTGGTCTACCTGGACTTCAGTAAAGCCTTTGACACTGTTCCCCACAACATTCTTGTGGAGAAGCTGTCTGCCCATAGTTTGGATGGTCATATGGTCCACTGGGTGAAACACTTGGCTGGATGTCCAGGCCCAAAGAGTTGTGGTCAGTGGAGTTAAATCCGCCTGGTGGCTGGTCACAATTGGTGTCCCTCAGGGCTCAGTACTGGGGCCACTTCTATTTAACATCTTTATTAACGATCTTGATGAGGAGATTGAGTGCACGCTTGGTAAGTCTGCAGACAACACCAAGTTGGGAAGGAGTGTTGATCTGCCTGAGGGGAGAAAGGAACTACAGAGGGACCTGGATAGGTTGGATTGATGGGCCAAGGCAAACTGTATGAGTTTCAATAGGACTGAGAATCAAGTTCTGAATTTTGGTCACCACAACCCCAGGAAACCCTACAGGCTTGGGGATGAGTGGCTGGAAAGCTGCCTGATGGAAAGGGACTTTGTTGTACTGATGGACAGTCAGCTAAATATGTGCCAGCAGTGTGCCCAAATGGCCAAGAAGACCAGTGGCATCCTGGCTTATATCAAGAATGGTGTGGTGAGCAGAACTAGGGAAGTCATCCTGTCCCTGTACTCATCACTATTGAGGCTCCACCTCAAGTACTGTGTTCAGTTTTGGGCACTTCAGTACAGAAAGGACATTGAGGTGCTGGAGCAGGTCCAAAGAAGGGCGACAAGGCTTGTGGAAGGCTTGGAGTATATGTCCTGTGAGGAGAGACTGAAGGAACTGGGGCTGTTTAGTCTGGGGAAAAGGACGCTGAGGGGAGACCTTATTGCTCTCTTCCAGTACCAGAAAGGTGCTTACAGTGAGAGCAGGGTTGTTCTTCTCCCTGGTGACAGGTGACAGGATGAGGGGAAATAGCCTCAAGTTGCACCAAGGTAGGTTTAGGTTGGATATCAGGAAAAACTTCTTTACAGAAAGGGTTGTTAAGCACTGAAATAGGCTCCCCAGGGAAATGATTGAATCACCATCCCTGGATATGTTTGAAAACTGTTTGGCTGTGGTGTTCAGGAATGTGAGGGTTGGTAAGAATTAGGGTAGTATGGTTAGGCTGTGGTTGGACTTAGTGATCTTGAAGGTCTTTTCCAACCTGAACAGTTTTATGATTCCATGATACCTCCTCAAGAATGAACATCTAAGAACTCTGCTGGAGAATCTTTCTAACTCTTTAAAAGATATTCTGAAAATCTAGGCATGCTGTGCAAGATTTTGTGTTTGTTCTTTTGTTTCTGTCTTTTATTTAATGTTATACAGAGGCCCAGTTTCACTAGAAATGAGTGCTATACTCCAGCTTGATGACTGGGTCACGTGTATGAGTATAGAATGCGTGCTTGAATTACCTTGGGATGGACGTGTCAAACCTATTAAATGATCTCTGTCTGGCAGAATATTAAATAAAAGACATCATCTTTACCACTTGTGTTTTTAAATGAAAACCATGACAGGTCTACACTTTTTCTTGGTTTGCTTTTGGCAGCCCTGTGAAGTCTATATACACAGATTGTTTTCAGAGCATTATTTGTCATCTGTGCCCCTCAGGACATTAAGCTCTTGTCAGCCTATTTTCTAATTCCTATGGGCCTTATCTGCAGAGTGAATAACCTGACTGCTCAGATTAGGGGAGTTATATCTATTACTACTAAAACTCTTGAGGAAAATTTCTGTTCACAAGGGGAACAACCAACAGAATTTATCTAGCCATTTAATAGGTGTCTTCAAAATCATAGAAGCTGGAGTAGTTAAATACACAAAAGATTTTCTGTCAGTCTGGCCTAAATACATTTAGTGTGAAGACACAAAGAAGTTCAGATTTGTTCCCTACACTACTGCAGCAATTAGAATGATCATTATAAAACATCATTCATTAAGACTGGGAAATCATAAAATCTGAGCTCTCTACTTTAATGTATCACCTATGTTCAGCAGTGCTGGGACTTTTCTGAAGGCACAGTCAGGACTTCTGCCAGTAACAATATATTAAGATCTTACTACTTGGCACCTTTATGCAATTTTTATGATAAGTTTAGGAGGGAGCTGAGTGACATCTCAGGTGTCAAACACAACTGACGTAACTAAATAATTAAAAGTTTATGCAGAATTATCACAAGATAATATTCAGTTGAACCATATGGATCTGCCTTAATCTGTGTCAACTGAAGGTCTACACTCAGTTTCTTTTTTCTTTTTTTTTTTTTTTTTAACTTCTGTCATTAAGTTGCATAACTGGAAATATAATGATACTCACTCAAGTTATCATTTGCTTCTTTAAAGATGTCCTGTAATTAAATAATTGCCTGAAGGTTTCCATAGTTATTTTTGGACTTGATCATTTTTAACTATCACCACACAGTTCATTAACATAACATGATTGCTTCACCAGCTTTAATTAGTTCATCATTATGACATGTTTATGAGGTAATGGTCTCTGCTTGACACATCATGAAGATGAGAACAAATTTGCCACAATTTCTTGATTTGACATATATGAAACAAGTAGAAATTTTTTAACTGTTTTACTAATTATACCTAATAACAACCAATCAACCAACCAACTGAACAAAAAAGGCAAATAATGTTATTTCCTCTTCATTCTATATATCATATTATGTTTTTGACTTTTGACATTTAAAAGTACATATATTTTTATGACTCAATTATGCAGTGTTACAATCTTTCTAATGATATTATATACTCGTGTAAACAGTATGACACAGTTTCTCTAAACAATATATGTAATCCCTTCAAAAACTAGCAGAGCAGTTGTTTTCCTACTTGGTAATTTTGTTTCATATTCATTAGGATTATTAATTTTCCTTAATGCTAATGTCAATTTAAAATTTAACATACTCAGCAAGTTTTAATATATTTTTAATAATTTTGTCCACATAGTATGTGCTGACAAATTCAAGTACATCTTTCCTGACATTGTATGAACTTGTTTATGAAAAACATTGCATAAATTTTTAAGATCTGACACTTTTAAAATGCAAAGCCTGATGAATCTTACAGTGTGGTTCTGTTAGTGGAATCTACTTGTGGTCAATACTAGAGAAGCGTGATGGTCAGTATTATGCCAGATTGAATGTGAAATCAGAATAGTAGCATAGTATAACACATCAGATTTAGACTTCTAAGACAGGATTCTTTCCTTTCTGTCCTTTTGTGGCTAGATGGTTGGTCAACTTCTACTTTTGTAGTGTTTCTGATCTTTTTAATCTTAGGGCTTTAAAGGTCTTAGAGAAGTCTACCATTTCACTTCAAGTTTACATCAGTATTTCAGTAGTGTATCATTTGATCTGATGCACCATCTGGGGAAAAATGTACTAATCTCTGTTCTTTGTATGCAAGTTATTATGCCCTAGATAATTTAACATGTTTTTGCCTTGTCTCTGAACATCGGATTTCAAAGGCACTTTTGATCTTGGTTGGATGTTATTTAGCCCAGAGGGGTAAAATATCTGGAAATCCTGTTTGTACATAAATCATTCCTTGATAAAGTGTTAGTGTGCATCAAGTGCACTGTTTAAAGGAATGAGATTGACATTTTTTTTTCTACATACTTTTTAGCCTCTTAGAAGCATTCCTTCTCAGCATCAGACAAGAATAGTTGATGCCTAGGTAAATAGAACCATTCTCTGGTATCCACTGCTGCTACTAATGAAGTACTGCTTTTATAATTTTAAAATTGTTTGAGTTTAAAAGGACCTTAAAGATCATCTAGTTCCAACATGATTGCCATACACCAGGGTATCTTCCACTACATCAGGTTTCTCAGAGCCCCATACAGCCTGACCTAGAGCATTTCTAGGGATGGGACATCGACAACTTCTCTGGGCAACCTGTTCCTATGTCTCACCACTCTCATAGTGAAGAATTTCTTCAAAGATCATATCTAAATCTTTTTAGTTTTATTTTCTGTTAGTTTAAAACAATTATCCCTTGTTCTGTCACTGTGCTTCCTAATAGTGTCCTTCCCTATCTTTTCTGCAGGCCCCCTTTAAATACTGTAAGGACACTAATTGCTCCCTGGAGTCTTCTGTCCAGCTGTCTCTGTCTGTCTCCAGAGGAGGTTTGATATTAATTTTATGGTTGTAGGTTCCAGAAAAACATTATTGCCCCAGAATTTTGCTTTGCACACTGGCTATTGAAGGACTATTGAGAAACACAGCAAACATCTCAACTATCAGAAGGGGACTTTCCCCAGTTTTACTATCACTTTGGCAGTGAAGTTATAACAATCATAAAGGAACATCTTTAAATGAGTCGTTAGACTTCATTCATCTTACTGTATTATTAAGATTGAGATGAATTTGTTCACATGGCATGTACAGCTGTGTCTGAGTCCAACTCAGTTCTTGCATGTCCATTCATCTTTGCTTTTTGTTGTTGTTGCTGTTTTTAAGGATTCAGTTTCAATTTTTCTGGTAAGTATATGAGTGAATGCTTAAGTACACCAGTGAAAAGTCTGCAGACCTTCCCAGGAAAATAAATTTATGAACATTTTTAAGTGGTTTCATTAACTTTGAGTGACTAGACACTTTTTAATGAATGTTTTTTCCCTGAGAATAAGATATCAAAATCAGATTTTGTTAAAACATATAGCAAGTTAAAGCAGCATTGCTGAGAGAGTCACGGCAAGTTATTTGTTGCAGAAACATCATCAACATGGATTAGTGTATGATTTACAACTGATTTAACTAACCTTCAAACCTGATAAAAAATAGTAAAAAAGGGGAAAAAACAAAACAAAACAAAACAACAAAAGAACAACAACAAAAACAAACAACAACAACAACAAAAAGCAAAACCAAACAAACAGAAAATACTATTGCAGAAGATACAATTTATAGAATGTCTGCTGTTTGATACTGAGAAGTTGAGCAGTTCTTAATGAGACAAATAAGTTTTAGGCCTATTACTAGGTTTTACCACTCAGACCTGTCTTTTCTCTGGAATTATATTAAAACAAAATCATAACTGAGTGTAGAGACTCAGAATAAGTTAATATTTTTTTCTCTCACTAAACAAGTCAAATTCAAATATAAAGTCTAAAGTTAATCTGTGGTTTGTGTTTCTTATTTAATAATTTTAAATATACTTGATTTTTTATCCTTCTTTGGTTTTATTTTTAGTTTAGGCATTTTAAGCTTTTCTATTTTTAGAAAATAGATGAAACTGTAAGCTGCAAATTGCTGTCAAAATCCCTTAATTTTGTGATAGGCAATATCAGAAGACCTGCAAGACTTACAAGCAGACTGCTTATTAAATATATTATAATTATGTAAAAATTAAATAATTTGTTTTAATGTGTAGGCTTCCAGAACTATCTTTTGTCTCATCATGTAACTCTGACATGTTTTATTTCTCTACACAGAATGTAGATATGTTTGAAAACTAAAACTCTTAATATCTTCACAGATAAACTAATGCTAACTTCACTGCTTTGATAGCATTATTCTTGATTTACAGTAGTGACTGCAAAGAGAATCAAACACTTCTCATCTTTATATACTTCTTTAATGTTGGAGACATTTTCTTTTTGTCCCACATGTTATATTTTTACACATTCTCATGCTGCTATCTTTTTCAGTATCTTATTCCACAAGCTGCCTCTCACAGCATGTTGCTGAAGTGGACAAAGATATTTTCATCACCATGTCTTCAACTAAAGTCCTAAAGTGATAGGAGATTGAAAGTTGTGAGATAATTGCTCTGACCTATTTGCTGCAGCCTCTTGTCTCTGCAGCAGTCTTGTCAGTGGCCTGAAATGAGAAAACAGAAATGGAACAGACTCATTAATGTCTTGGAAAAAAAAACCAAAAACAAACAAACAAACAAACAAACAAACAAAAAACATCTGGGGGTTAGCAATTATATAGTAAATGAATTAGCGAAGATTATGTATTTAGACAGAAACTAGAATCTGTGATTTATCTATAAATTTTTAAGTTTTTTGCTATCTCATTGCATATATTACATTTTTATTTACCATCTACTTGTCTCAGTGGAAATATAATGAAACGCAGAATTCTGAATGCTGAGAATTTATTTATTTTTGTTAAAGAGTACTACTTTTATTGCGTCTGATGTAATAAAAGCTTATGAGTGATTAGTGCTGCTTGATAGAAATTTCCTAATACATATTTTCTATTAAATTGTTATATTTACAGAATTTTGCATGCAGTATATGACAATGCTATGAAGATCATTCCATTTTAACTAAAACTATTCATGAGTATATATGTAACATATATACTTAACACTGTAGCATGGTAACACTTCCAATAGCTTACTGCCATGTAAACAAACAACAAATGCTTGTTACTTTATTTTAAGATTTTGTATTCAAGAAAGAAACAAGCAAAACCAAAATATCTCTTATTTTCTAGGATACAATATACTGTCAGTTATTCTTTATTCCAGAGTAGTGTATGCCTTCAGTTTCATTTGAGTAGAGAGTTAAGAAAAGGGCATAGGGTTTATAGAGAACATAGCAATAAGCAGGGCTTGCTGTGAGTGAAAATCAATATAAATACAGTATGAAACAAGGCACACATTGATACATTGGCAGAGGTCAGCTGTAGACTGGCAAATCAGACAAGAAACAGGATGAGAAGTCCCTCTAACAGTTATCTGTAACAAGAGTGAAGAAATTGTTTTGTGAGCAATGAAAATAGTGCAGCTTGATTTCCTACAGCTCCCTGTACTCCAATGACAGAAAAAAATTCAACTCCTATGTCTTATGGATATATTTTCCCTTTTGATATTTCCCAGACTTCTCTACATTTACATTTTTTTCTTTCTGGCCCTATACACACTGTTCTCACGATATCTCAGACTCCTTCATTCATCGATAAATTACCAATTATATAAGAATCAGTATTTTTTGATCCACTTCTTATTGTTTGGCTAATAAAAAATCAAACAGAACAAAAACTTAATGAGCTGAAGATTCTCAAACTGTATGTGTACAGGCTAACTTTTCCTTTCCAGCTGCCTAGCTGGTGAAACATAAGAAAAATTGTCTTTGTGAGTTCCACTTTCCTCAAATTTGGCAGAAACTATTCAATCATATAAAAAAAAAAAAAAACAAAAAACAACAACAACAACAACAACAACAACAACAACAACAAAAACTGTGGAACAGATGACAAACAGATGGTTAGATAGCTTATTCATGTAAGCTCCATTTCATTAAGAAATTTGTTAAAATGTTTTTATCACAGTGGATTTTAAACAAGTTAATAAATACAATAAGTCTTATTTTATGCCTGGTATAGTGTCCTTACAGATTCTTAAAACTACGCAGAATTATTTAAAATTTATAATAAAGCAAAAAACTTGGTTAATTTTATTTAAGGCTTGATACCAACTATGTACGATTAACTGAAATAAACTAAAAGCTGATAATTACCTAATTTTACATGTATATCATCTTGTTTATCCTCCTGTGTGAAGAAGCGATGGTTTTAAATTCATTCTAAATTTATTTTTAAATGTTAGTACAGTTATGTACAACCCTGAGTAGCAGAAATGGTGTCATCTAAACCAGTAATAATTGTGAGATTTGGGAAAGTTTTAATCAATAGTTTTTAAGTAAGGGACAATTTTGAAATCTTTACTGCACTGTTGCTAGTAGTAAAATGAGAGTTATAAACACAGACTGATAAAAATCCAAACCAGAAACTGAAAACAGAAAGGCTGATTAATATTTCTTTTTAGAGAAGTGTTAGTAAGGAAAGCAGTCTGGAATAGATGTTAGACCCATTCTGTTGTGAATGATCTTAATACAAAGCCACTTTATCCTGTCAGTCTTATTTTCCTACCTTGTTGTAAGATGGTGTATGCTCTGAATATGCTTAACACTATCCATTGATGGAAGAGAGCACTACTTCTACAAGTGCTATTACTACTTTTAGACAATTAGTTACATATATTCAAATCTATGTCTGATCAGTTGGAGTTGGATGACCATCATAATAAGACTACTCTCTCTCACAGTACCAGGGGTAAGTAACAGAGTTGATAAATAGAGATAGGAACATGTTAGCTGTAAGTAATATGCAAAATGGCAAAATATATTTGGGGATATCTTATTTTACTGTTTCTTATACTATGTTGTACACCTAGAAACAGCATTGTGATTTCCTTGGCAATGTGTTGTAAATGGAAAAGACATGAATCCAAGCAGAGCTACTGGAATTATGTCAGATAATAATAGATAATAATGTGATACTGTAACTAAAATAGCAAAGATCTTTAGATTACAAATGTGAAACTGTCAGGTAAGGGTAGGGAGAGGACCATTCATCTGCATGTATTCCTACTTAGACTACTGCCCTGTCTAATCAACATTTCTGGTTACCTGTGTGTAATCAAAGGCTAAAACAAAACAAACAAACAAACAAACAAAAACAACACAAAACAACAACAAAAACAACACAAAACAACAACAACAAAAACAACAAAACAAAGCAAAAAAACAAAAAAAGAAAACACAAACAACAAAACATTTCTAAGAGCCCAATACCAATGCCCCACATATAATCGACCAAGAAGCTGATTTTCCTATAAAAATGCAATATTTACAGAAGACACGAGTGAATCTGATTAGCTAATAATAAAAAATGATAATGACCAATAAGTTAAATAATAAGCACATTAAAAAACTATTTATGAACTCTTCTTTGCAAGCATATTGTTTGCACATTTAGTTTGTTAATGTAAGACAGAACTATACTATAGCAAGTACTAATGTCAAAGGAGGTTACAGTCTAAAATTACCACAGTTGCATACATCAAATATTTTCTTAGTCTCAAAGTACTCTTAATTAGGATACATTTATGGATGCACTCGGAGATTATTTATTTATTTATTTATTTATTTACTTTTTAAAGATGTGAACAAAAAATAAAAAGCAAAAGAGGGCTGCAGAAACTTCAAATGAGTTTAAAGAGCTTCAAATACTCGAGATTTGTATCAAGTATTACAAATTTACTTTAAGTTGGTCTATCTTGCTGTCTGCTTAGGCACTTTTCCCTGTTGTGAGTGACAGAGAGGCAGGGTAGAATGGAAACAGAAGAGAAGAAATTTCAGAGAAAATCTGATTACATCATGCATACAATTGTGTAGGTGAAGCTTTTGCAGAGTGCATTAGTATGCAAATTTACTCTTATATTTTTTGATACATTTTAATAATCAACAGATATATTTTCTGAATATGCTTGTTATTCATCTGAGTAAAATAACAACAAAAATTCTTCAAAAGGTAAAATCAAAAATATCTCTTTTCAGCTCAGAGTTTACTTACACAGTTAACTGCTTTATTGTTTCCATCAGCTACAGTCTGTCAGTAATATTTTCAGTTAACTTTGTTGCTGGAAGCTGAAGTAGAAAAGTGCAACAGTAGACATTACATATAATAAAAAGTGCAGGCCATAAAGACACTAGCTATAAAACATGACATAAAGAATCTTTTATATCACTGTGTGCTCAGCAAAGTTCAGTTTGTAGCAAATGTTTCTAGAGTTATTATCTTATAGTGTGAAAAATTTGGCTCATTGGTTTTAAGACCAAAGAAACAGAGCCTTTTTCTGAACTATAACTGAGTGGAAGCAGCTAGAAACATTGACATTTTAAGAGATCAAATACAGTGTTCTAAAGGAAAAGCAGTACACAGTCTTCTAAAATGAACTACTAGATTTAAAGGGACAATTTTCTAAACAGGTTTTCATTACATAAGAAGCAGAAACAGCTTGATTACTATCTGCACTCATTTGGATGGAAGATAATTTTAATGGTTGCGAAGGTTTATTGGACTCTACTGATTTAAACGCCTTCACAGTAAAGAAAGAGTTGCTGGATATCCACTGCAGATTTAGGATGTAGTGGATTCTCAAGGTCCTGAAGTAAATGAAAAGTAAGCAGCTGAGGGAATTTGGATGATCTTGTACTTTAATGAGTTTGTGGTAGCTGCAAGAAAACTTAAAATTTGTGAACTACTTATTTGTCAGTTGAACATTATCCCTGCACTCATAAAATGTGTTATTTTGCTACATATTTAAGATCTTCATACCCATCAGATATGACTATGTTAATACCATCATCTGATTTTTGGGGTCCAATAATTTGTCATGCTTGGTGCTGATTATGCTTAACAATACATTAGAATTTAAGACTGAATTTTGAGTGCTTATCTCTAATGGGGAATGAATAATTATTCCTTGCAATTATTTGTTAATTACAATCATGTAGAACCAGGATTGTAACTGAGAAGGGATCAGCACCTCCTTCTCTACTTTCCCTCCTCAGGAAGTTGTAGGGATCAATGAGGTCACCTCCTGGCCACCTGTTCTCAGTGTCCTCAGCCATTCAGTATAGGACTGGATGTCAGGACAGTCTCCTGACTCATGCTGAACCAACTGTTGACCAGCACACCCAGAACCCTTTCTGCAGGGCTGCTCTCAAGCCACTCATCTACCAATCAGTACTTGTGCCCAGAATTACTGCCTCCCAGGTGAAGAACCCAGGATTTATCTTTGCTGAATTTCATGCCATTGATGATTGTTCAGTGTTCAATTGCTTAATGAATACCTCACATATAACCAAAAGTTTGTTTTTCCTTTCTCTCCAGACTACCATCTTAATCGAATGGGCCACAAATCAGAATTCTCTTTTTTATTATTTTTTGAATCTCATGATAACTTTGTTATCAAAATGAAATTCCATATGTACTCTACTCCTGTTCTCTTTTTGTATATGTTTTCTTTGTACTTATCTTCTCTGAAGAGAGACACAGTGAAGTAAAATTGCCAGAATCCCAGACTCAGTAGGAGGAGTGAGATGCTCATGTTGGTAGATTCTTCTTCCTCACTCTTGATTCTACTTAGAGATATTGTTGTGTGATTTTTCAAAGTGTCTGCTATGTCCTGCTATACTCACAGGTGAAGTAGGACAGTTTTGTCCCAGTCTTAACTGGATTATAACATGCTTACACATGCACAAATGTGACAGCTGCACTGAGAATAATGAATCCTATTTTATTACATTTGCCCATGACATCAGAGGCTGATGTTGGTGGTATGGCAGTAGAGGTTTTTAAGTTGTTTATGATGTGAAATTCAAATGTTTGTATTTGCATGCAAAGGTATTAGATTGACTTTTTGGAAGGAATAAGCATTATGTAGTTCGAGATGGAACTGTTGGAGAGTAAGGAAGGATTCACAGAAGCTAGAAAACTGGAAGCTAAGAAAAAGTCCACTGAAACTGAGGATAGAAGGTAGTTAGAGATAGTTTACAGAAGCAAAAATGTATAGGCCACTAGATTAATAGGATAGAAACAAGCTAGGGTTAGAACAATGCAGGGTATGGTAGAGATAAAGGTTTGAGAACAGCTCCAGGACACAGGGAGAGGAGGTGATAGGATGTTCACAGAACAAGTTAGAACTGGTTTGGGGGCTACCCCTCCAGCAGGATCAAAAGTTTTCAGTGATGAAGACTACGTAGCTTCGTGAGGAAGATGTTGAGCCTTCATTTCACGACCACCAGGAGGGTACCCCTACTGCTCATGCCACATGTGTGATGGGGAGGAATCATATGCTAAGAAGTTCTTAGAAATATAATGAATATGTGTCCAAATTCCAGGAAAATGGTTGATTATGTATTAGTTCTGCTTGTATCTGTACCAGGCCAGATGTTTGATTGGAGACCTATTTGCTTATTTAATTGTTTGTTTATGTATCAATTCTTGCATTAATGACTGGTTCCTGAAAAGATTATTTTGTTCAACTGCTACAGGCTAAAACTTGTAGCAAGTACATAGTGGCTTTCATCATCCACACAATGATAAAGAAAACTCTCACTGAATCCAAAAGAATATTTTGGTAGAAATACTTTCTATTTCTTGGCCCTTGAAAAATATTTTTCACTGGTCATTTCAATGTGGTATAATAAAATTATCAGATTAGGCTAATGAATTTTTTACATTTTAGTCATCAATAGTGGCCTTCAGCAGGAGTATATAAAGCTCAGATCATTCACTTACTGAAGATCTTACATGTTTTGAATATAAAAGTCAGTTCTAAAGAAAAAGAAGCCTAAAAAGAGTTTCTGATTTTATTTATTTATTTATGAACAACTAGGAATGTAAAGATTTGTTCCTATGCAATCCTAAATGAAAATTGTATTTATGGACTCTAAGTGGAGGTGACCTCTGTTTTCTACCACCCTAAAATACAAAGAGTTGATTTAGAGGAAATCAGTAGTGTGAGGATCCCAGAATACACACACAAAAAATATAAACTCTGTATTTTTAATCTATTTAATGCATAGCAAATATAGCATACTAGGATGATCCTACATACACCCCTGATACTGATATTTCATCAGTGCTAACCAGGAGAAATCCCATTTAACATGCTCATTACACACTCGTTTGGAAGGTAGCAGTAGATCATAATCATGCCAAATTCATATGGCAGACAAAATACAGCAAATACAGGCGAGCTGAACATTTCGAGACATACATACAGCTTGCACTGTGTTTTCTTATATATTTTGTGTAAAAATCTATATTGTCTTCTCAGTAATGAGACTTGTTACTACTTTCAACACTTTTATTTGATTTTATCTCTAGTTTTTATTATCCAGTTTTATATTTTGCTACAGTTCATAGTCCTGGATTATTTGTGCTATGCTTTCTGCTTGCATAACCTCTTTTATACTAACCTAGATTTTTTTTAATTTTTTTTTCCTTCTCTTCATCCTTGTATACACTTAGGTATTGGTTTCAACATTATCTGTTCTTTTAACTTCTATGGAATATTGAATCATTTAAATCGTATTTCTCAGGAAAACTTACTGCAGCATGGTAATAAAGTTATTCCCATTAGTACTGCTAGCAGATCACATTTGTAGCATAGTTGTCCAGATACTTGTTTAAATTTTAATGTGATTATATGTCTAAATAAATTCCAGAATATATTACAATTTCTTGTAGAAATAATATGATAAAGGCAGGTAAAAGGCAGAATTTGTTCTAATAATTTGTTTGTTGTTCTTTATTTACAAACAGTTGAACAATGCTAGTGAGTCCATTATTTCGTGCCCTAAGACAGGCTCATGCTGAGAAATACCTGTACATCCTTTTCAACATGTAGAGAAATGGAGTTAGGTGGGGAACTACTGCATCTTATAATTTCCCCAAATTCATCTTTGTATAAATAAGTCTAGAGAAGTTTAGTTTATTTTATTTGTTTGTTTTGTTTTTTTGTTTGCTTTATTGCTACTTTGTAGAAGTGACTTCCCCACTCATCTGCAGAGTAAGTTTTTGAGATTCAGATTCCATTTTAACTGTTGTAGTCCTGGAGTCATAGATGATAGAACTTGGATCATTGTGTTTTCTCCTCATATTCTTTTGAGGTGTGGTCGTGAGCTTGGGTAGTTGTCATTATGACATCAACATAAACATTTTGTCAAAAATACCTGAAAAATGTTTGGGTACTCATTGAGTTAGAAGAAAAAGGCTAGATGGTGCTGTAGAACTATCATAGTTTTGTAAGAACACAAAAAATATTTTTGCTTTTACTCATAGATAAAAGTTGATACAGAATAATTGTTAATTATTAACAATTATTGTTAATAATGGTAATATTTGTTTGTCCCTAGTTATAAAAACTGTAATATTTTAATTGAAGGTTAGAATACTAAAAGCTACAAAAAGTCTCAATCCGCCATTAAGTTACCTGAGTGAAAAGAAGGTATTTTACCTCATAGAAAGCTGACATGTGATGGTCTTTTTACAGCTGTTTCTCCTCTAATACAATACAGTGCTACTTCAGGTGGAGATCTCAGGAAGTTATCAAGGCACAAGGTAAATTACAGGTGCACTGTAGTACTGTAGTACATCTATGGGGACATCATTTAGACAAAAGTAAGGATATCAGTAATAATGTACTCAAATTATATGTCAGGCACAGAACTGTGGAAAACTGTCTGTGCAGTGAAAACTGCACTATGTGCACTGAACCTGATTTAATGATATTGTAAGCTAGAATTCTGTAAGCCCGATTTTTCTGGGTGTGTGTGATATAATTGTTAGCTGTGATGAATGTACTAAAGATGATTAGAAAAAATCAGTGTTATGTGTATAACACCAATAGGCTTTTAAGAACCAACTGAACATTTAGGAGAATGGAGAAAAAGGAACAACAGAAAATAATCTCCCACTTTAACATCCCCAGGAAACAGCACCAGTCCTTGAGAAATAACACTAAAATGTGGACTTTCCTGATGGATGTTTTAAGTCTGAATTAAATATTGCTTAACCATGGATTTGTTGATTTGTAACAAATTTGGAGCTGATCTACTGTATCATAAAGGCTTAGATTGTAACTAACGTATTACCTGATATAATATTTTCATTTGTTCTTTGAACTGATAGGGTAAACAGTCCTGCCTACACAAATTCTTTTTCACACCACCCTCAAGGATCAACTGGTGAGTAAACTGAAGGTACTCCACCAGTCAGCTAGCCCTGTTGATCACTGTTTGTCATCTTCATATGGTGTGTGTTCATTCTTCTCTTCTGAGAACCAGGTACTCAGAAAATATCAACAATCCATGGAAGTAGAGTATTAACTTTTTAACTCCCAGTGCCCTACATGATGCTATGATGAGGAATAGCAATAACAGAAATAATAAAACCATGAAAGAGTGAAAAGAATGCTTCTATCCTTCTGTCCATTTCAAAGCCTTTTCTAGATGCAGTCACTTGCTCTGTGAAGAACTGGAGGAGTCATGATAATACAATGTGAGTGAGAAAAGGACTTTGATGACTTTCATTATTCCCTTGACTGCACAGTGGCAGCACAAAACAACTCTAGTAAAAATTAGGATCTACATCCTTAAGCAGTTGCAGTAATTAATGCTTTTCTTGTATCTCTAGCAATAGCTCCAGTCTTATTTAACATTCCTCATCCATCAAGTATAGGTTTGGTTCTGGAAAGTGAGTATGCTGGAAAGACAATCAAGACACAGATAAACAAACAAACAAACAAACAAACAAAAACTTCACATAGAAAGGATGGTTCTTTGCTGACAAATTTATATTCAAATTTATATTGAAAATATAAATACTTTGGAAAGAAAATATATAACAAAAGGTGTGTCACATATAAAAATTTAAAAACAGTATAAGTAAGACTCTTTGTAAAAATGCACAATTTATACATATTACAATTTTTAATTGTAATACCTAAGGAGTAGTTGTTATATATACATATACACAAAAACAGAAAAAAAAAACAAAAAACAAAAAACAAAACAAAAACAAAACAAAAACAAAACAAAAACAAACAAACAAACAAAAACAAACAACCAAGAAACCCCAAATGAAAACAAATGAAACACATTTTGCATTTTTCTTATTTTTACAAGTCTTTTTAAATTACAAAGAACTCTCCATGGTAATGAATGCAGTTGCCTAGCTAATGTGTAGGGCTATCTAATGAATAAAGAAGATTTTGGGGACAACAGGAATAACATCTAAGAATGACATTTTAAAATAAATGAAACTGAGTTCATATGAAATGTTGAACATAGAAAAACACTAAGAAAAGAACATATTTTTTTCCTATTATATTCTTTTAAGCACTGTAGTATGCTCACACATATATTGTTATGCCTTCCATATAATACTTTTTTCTTTCTGGAGGTCCAAGTGATGAGAAACAACACTCTTAAAGCATTTCTGTATACTCAGAAAGGTGATGTTACTGAGAGATTCCTGAGAATTTATCAAGAAGAAAAAACAGTTCAGCTTTAGGTATGGTAAGTAAATAATCTGTGTCAAAATTCTGTAGAGCTGCTCTCTAGCCATCCTTGTCATGGGAACATATCACGTCTTTCTTGCATATTTGCCAGTTTAATTTTCTGAAGCAAAAGATTGTGTGCACTTCAGAACATTCCTATTCGTAGAATTATATCACATTTTAACCTACATTAATGCTACTGTCTGAGAGTATAGAAAGAGCAGGAAAATAAGAAATGTTCTTAGGTAGCTGAAGTCATGAATATCTTTGTAACTGGTGAGTTAGATGGTATACAGATGCCAAGTTATTAAATAGCTGTCCTGTTTTTTAAAGGATCAGACACTGAAGACTATAATTTTCCTTGATCATCAGAACCTTTGGAATTCAGGCAGTTGTAAACAAGTGAAAATGCATAATTGAATTGAACTGAATTATAAATTAAATCATAATATTTGTTGGGAATATCCATTTAATTAAAAAAAAAAAAAGGTAAATCTGATTTTTTTTCTTTTTTATACACTTGTTGTTTTTTTTTTTTATTTCTTCCTGTCCTACTGCAGTAAATGTAATCTACCAGGAACTAGTGTTCTGCATTGAGAATGATGTTTTTCTTGGATATTTAAGAAGAGAAATAGATCTGTTGTATCTAGGCAACTGTTATCATAAGGTTGCTAGAACACTGGCAAGAAAACAGGACTAGGTAAATAGGTAAAAAATTATGGTGCAGAAAATTGTACATAATCTTCCAGTGTTAAGAAGCAATTGATTTAGTTTGTTGAACAGAAAACTTAGGAATAACTAAGTACTGATGAAAAAGGACTAATAATGTTTTTTTTTTGTTTTGTTTTGTTTTGTTTTTTCTTCAGTAGTGATCCCGAAAGAAAGATTAAGAGAACAGAACCTTAAGTTAGATAGATTTAATTTTGAATTAAAACGCAAATTTGCAAACATGGAGGTGATTTATTATCTGAAAAGCTGTTTAAGCAAAGTAGAAACTCATATTTTTATAACACTAAGTGAGATTTAGAAAAAGAAGGAAATAAGTAGGAAATCTTTTTAAAGCATAATGTTGAAATGTTCTCCTGGGAGAATTTTTGGAGGTTTAGTGGAAATGTCTTTGAATTTATGGATCTCTCACAATATCAAACACTCTTGGATGAAAGAATAAATCCTCTGTTAGCCTCAGAGATGTTGATAAGTATATAACTCTCCATTTACTTCTGTGGAAAAATTAAAATTAATGTTTTCTAGTATCAGTGAAAAAGTATGTCACAATTCCACTTTGTTAAATTAACAGAAATTAATTTGACTTCTTCCTCAACCATGAGATGCTGCCAACAGTTAAATATAGTAGGTACAGTAATACACTGAGATAACACGATAGATCTTTTTTTCTTAGGTGCCTATCAGGTACAAATCTTTTTCTTCTGATTACAGGTTTTCAGGTTTGTCCATTAACACAATTTTTACTGCATAAGAGGAAAGTAGTCACTCTATAAGCTTGAACTATAAGAAATTTAACTGAGCAGTAAATTGTGGAATAATTTAGAGTGAAAAAATGTTCTTGCTCCTCAAGAGACTGATTTTTAATTAGTCACTTTCAGAAAAACTTCTTAATTCAGATGTCATGAATACCAAATAACCTTACTTGGCCTCACTTCTTTTATTTATGCACCTTATTCTGTAGTGAATTCATTCAATGATGGCTCTAGGCATAGAAAAATGTAGGTAGGTAGTTAGAGTAGCAGACTGCTAGGGTAACGAACACAGAACTGTTCTGAACTTGCCCTGTGCAAAAGCCTTGAAAAAGAAATTGCAGTTGCTGCTCATGAAAGTGTGGGATTGAACAGTGGCTGTTACTGTCAAAAAGAAAGAAGGAGGGTAAGGAGCTTTCTGTTTTATTCCTACTGACACCCCTTACATAATCCTGCTCTTCAGGAGACTGCCTCTTCACCACCTCTTTTCTCTGTTTCTGTGTGTGGATATTTTTTCCCCCCTTTCTTTTCCATCCCAGTCCTCCTTGTGCAGCAAAATTTGCTTTTACTTACACAGCAGACAAGCTTTGAGTTGACTCTACCTTAGCTGTTCTTTCATCTCTAGAAATCAGCTTTATGTGAGTGACTTGATCTGGCCTAGATTTCCATTTTCTTCTACTTTAATTATCTACCTTATAAAGTAACAGGCTCTGAGCCTGGTCACACTGTAAGAGGAGAACCAGACTTGAATTTATAATGGGTAGTTAAGTGAAACTATTAGAAAACAAACAAACAAACAAAAATACCACCCAAACATATAGGTGGGAAATTGCTACCACAAACATAATTATGCCACTGTGTGCATAATGCATACCCAGAACTTGATTGCTTTTCTCTGATTCCCATTATTTCAAAGGATAGGAAATGCCCATTATTTCCAAAGAAAGGAAAATTGGGAATGTATGAGAAAACTTATGAAACACTGTTTATCCTATAAATGTAGGGATATGTATCCTGTCACTGAAAACAGAGGGATAACTTATTTAGAAAGTAGTTCTCTGGGTCAGTCTGTATAATCTACACATTGGATTGACAGATATGCATTGATGGCTTTCTAAAATAAAGAAGGAACTGAATGCATCTCTGTGAAGTGTATTTGCAAATGCTGAGGAGTTTTGGGTTGTTTTTTGTTGTTGTTGTTGTTGTTGTTTGTTTGTTTGTTTTTAGTACAATATATAAATATTGATCTGGGCTACAGCCAATCTTTCAAATTCTTGGCTTTTCATCATAAACTGTTAACCGGCCTGCTTTCTAAAACTGCTGAAATCTATCTGCTGTCACTGTTTTTCTTGTGATATAGAAGACCCAGTGTAAACGTATGTAGAATCTGCTGGAACACCTGCCACCCCCAAGACCACCCACACATGACAGTAGTGCAGAAAACTATAATTTAGACATTTCATTCAAACTAAACAGATACTATTTATGTACTTTGCTGTCCATACTAAGAAACAAAAACAAAAAACTACATACACACACACACAAAAATGCTCACAAAAAGCCAAACCAGCTTTCTATTCTTTGTCTAGGTTTCTTCTTGCTGCATCTCTTTTCTAAAATTTCCTGGAGCTGCAGTATAGAATTATTATCAGTTTGAATGTTCATATTTACTCTCACAAATGTGGGGCACCCAAGTGCAGATGGAAGGAGAAAGGGACTGACGTTCTCTTGATAAACTCTCTTGAAATACTCTCCATAGTGTATGTATTCCTCTATAGAAGATCTTACATCACAGCAGTAAAATGTGGGAGATAAGATAATGAAGTATCTGCACTATATAAATATATTTTTTAGTTTCTTATTAAACCAGCAATATTGAATGACGTGTGGAGACAAATACTTCAGCTTATGCTTTGATGCTTTTTTATTATAAGGAATGCTGTTTATTTTGGCTATTACAACAGTGATTGCATTTATTAAACTCTGCCAGTAGGGCTCTCCCTTGTGTTGTGTTTGAATTCAATCCAATAATTTTCATTTTAAGTAGCCTTCATTTCTGTCCAGCTTTAACCCTAAAATGATAAATCGCTAGTTCTATCTGTGAAATCTGTTAACCTTAGGATTAGAGTGCCTCTGTACCCGGAGATCTAATAAAAAAGTTTCTATTGTTTCCTTTCTATGTAATTTGATTCCTCTTAGTGAAGATGTGCATATGTTCAGCACTTATAACTGCAATGTTGCTTAGAAAATTGCAGTTAGAGAGTCATAACAGTCAAGTTGGATTACTTGTCACTCAATCTAAAATTCTTAAAGCATACATCTAAAAGGGGGAGGTGATCTTGACTGCTCCAGTTTTCAGATCTACCTCAGGGTAGAGAGCTGTTCTGTCTCTACTCTGTGCTGGGACAAAATTCAGGCATAGAGCATTATTCCATGTGGTCTGTTTCCTGTAGAAAGAAACCCAAGACAGTATATTGGTCCTGCAGAATGAACAATCAGGAATCAGGACTATATGAATAATAAAATGATACCTATCTTCAGTTTAAAACAAACAGTTTAGACTCTTAAAAGGGTCATCAATCTTCCTGTCAGTTTAGTAGTAACTGCTGTACTGTACATACGCTTGCTTAGTAAATTAATAAGATTTAAATATTTTTTTCAAATATTTAGTGTATCTCGCTGCTAAAGATATACCTTCGTATTTCTGTGTAGTAATTTTGTTGATAACTGGAAACAAATATCTCAAGAATCTTTGGAAAAAAAACAAAAACAAACAAACAAAAAACATTAAAAAAAAACCAACCCACATAAGTAACTTAAAATACCCAATGTGAATATATATATTTTTTTATATATGAAAAAGATGAAAATAAGTATGTTTCCTGTTCATTTCCTACCTTGCAATTTTACTGATGCCCCTAAAAATCTTAAAATAGAATAGATTCAAAGGATGTGAATGTCCAAGTAGTAGCCTGGAAATCGGATGCCTAAATATAGATTTAAATAGTTGGTTTTCAAACTATAAGATTGCATACTTACATATAGCTAAATGTTAACTATATCATAGCAACCAGTGTTCCAACATTCAACTCATCTAATTTTGATTTATGAATAAGATTAGAATGTGATTCAGTTAAAAGGAACAGAGGATCCCCACTGCAGACCAGATTCTCTTTAAAGAGAATTTTGCTGCCTCTCCAGGGCTTAGATCAAGGTCTTCACCAGTAAGTTTAATAGCTAAGTACAACTTTCATATTATTACCTATTCCTGCTCTTTCATGTGAGTAACAATATTGTCCAACCAAAAATCTGGTCTATTATAAGAGATTTCAGCACCATGGGAAGATTACTAATGGATTCAGGATATCAGGTTGTGTTTTCCTCAGTCTTCCCAGTAATGATGAGAAATATGGGAAGAAATATTTGAATCTAGGTCAGCAGTCTCTGGCTCCAAAACTGATGCCTCTGCCAGAATTTTGGATTGTCTTCAAGAATGCTGAGGGCCCAATGGGACCTTCCTACTTTAATGGAGGAAACATTCATTGGTTCATAACCTGGATAAACTGATTAAGAGAGATTTAAACTACAATATGTTGATGAGGGGGGTATCACTAGGAGCACTGAGATTAAGCCAAGAGATTGTACAGCACCATCTGAGAATAGAAAAGCTAATAGGAGCACATTTGCTGTGACAGGGAGCACTGAGGAACACATCTAAAAGGCATTTGTACAAACATACACAGTTTATGATGAACTAAGCTTTGGTTCTTTCTCAGAAATATGATACAATTGGTATTAGAGTGACTTGGAATGAGTTCCATGACTGGAGTGCTTGGATAGGGAGCTACTGACTGTTTAAGAGGGATAGGCAGGGCAATAAGGTGGAGGTGTTTCACTGTGTCTAAGGGAGAGAGTAGACTGTACAGTCATTGTATTAAAGAATGGTACCATAGACAGCCTGTGGGTGAGGATGAAAGGGGTAGATAGCAAAGCAGATATTGTTATGTGTGTCTACTATCAACCATCTGCTCAGGAAAATAGCAAGGTTGAGTTGTTCTCAAGGTAGGAGAGAAAAGGGAAAGCCTTGAGGGAGAAGTGACAATAATTTTTGGACACAGTGATCAGGATATTCTTGAATTCAAAATTTCTGATATGATGAGCAAAAAGGTAACCAGAGTTTAAAAATGTTAACTGTAAGCTATTCAGAAAGATAGTTAGGAGAGTCCCTTGGGTCCATGACGGCTGCTTGCTCTTCCAGAATCCACCTGTAAAAGCCCAGAAAGAGCAGGCCATACTAGTGTGCAGGGAGGACACTGTATTGTCTGAACAGAAAAAGAAATTTTATGATTTCTGGAATCAAGATCTGGCTTTGCAGGGAGATTACAGAGCTGTAGTTCATGTCTGCAGCGAGAAAACAAGAAAAGCCAAAGCTCAGCTTGAGCTGACACTGGTCAGTGTGATGTCAAACAACCAAGAAGTCTTTTTAGGTAGGTATAACAGCAAAAGCAGTGAAATGGAAAACGTAGGATAGATATATGATTCAGGTAGTTGCCTAACATTTGAACATGATATTTTTCTTTTAGTAGAGGCCTTTTTTCGTCAGTTTTTAGAACTAATGAAAGAGCTTGGCCTTCTCAGTTCTTTGTGTTGGAGGACCATATTTAGGGCAGCAGTGACTTTCCATTCATGTTCATTGTAATCTTAAAGGACCAGTTTTATCAGCTGAATGTTCATAAGTTCATGGGCCCTGATGAGATTTACCTCAGAGGACTGAAGAAGTAAATGAATTTTATAGCTGGACCCACCCCAACACTTTACTTTGAACAATTTATTTGGAGAAGTCTCTGCAGTCTGGAACCTAACCAAGATTACAAGAAGGGCATGAGATAAGACCCAGAAAATTATGCATGGTAGTCTAATCTCAGTCCCTGGAAAAATTGTGGAGAATATTATTTATAGTGCTACTAAGGGGTATTTAAGGAACAAAGCTATTATTGTGCAGAGTCACCATGAGTTCATGTAAGGAGAGTCCTGTGTTAGTAATTTGATCTCATTTTATTATAAGGTCACCTGCTGGGTGGATAAAGGGAAGGCAATGAATGTAAGTCTTAGAAAGGCCTTAGATACAGCCCCTCACATCATCCCACTGGACAAGCTGTCAAACTGCAAGATAAACAGATACATATTATGCCGGGTGATGAATTGACCAAACCACAGAAATTTTAAAGTGTTGTAACAAATAGAGCTACATCTGGCTGGTAGCTTGTCACCAGTGCTGTTCCCCAGGGCTCAGTTCTAGTTCAGTTCCACATTTTTATCAATGAACTAGATGCAGGATTGGAATGCATATTTATAAGGTTTGTTGCCGGTGCCAGACTAGGAGATGTTTGTTGACACTTTCAAGAGATGAGAGTTATTGAAGAAAGATCCAGATAGATTGGAGATTTTGGCAATCATTGATTACATGAAATTTAACAGAGGTAAATGCCAAGTTATGCATCAGGGACAGAGTAATTCTGGGCACAGGTACAGACTGGCAGACAAATTGCTGGAGAGACTTTTGATCGTCACTCCCAGATCTCTTTCCGTGGGGCTGCAGAAAGGGATCTGCAAGAGATCCATTTAAAATTTGGGTATAATATGAGTTAGCAATGATAATATGATTTGTAATATTTAAAATTTCACCCACCTTAAATGAAATATATAATAACAGATATTTGTGGACTCCTGGTATTTTCAAAAATTGAAAGTGGGCACCAAATATTATTTTAAATACTGTCTGTAATATAAAGCAGTGGGTTAAATGAAGATTGAACTAAGACATAATTCTGAACCATTGAGCAGTCTGGAGATTCTTAATTCTTTGTGTTTTGTTTTAATTTCCTGTCACAGATAATATCTGCAACAATGTCAAAAAATTGGCAAAATAACATCAGAAAAGCTATTGTACAGAATTTCTAGATGTGAATGAAACCAGAGAAGAAATACTGGTTTTTATTATTGTTATTCTTTTGTTATTATTGAAATAAAGTGAAATGAAAAACGATATAAGATTCTCAGAGTTTTCTAGTGAGAAGAAATCTAAATTGTGATTAGCCATATGCTTGTATTCAACCAAGACAAAGCCCAGTGCACTTTGCCTCATGACTTTTTGTCTGGGTATATTAAGAATAGGTTGAGTGGCACTGATCAAAATGAGATTATACGTACGTCACAGAACTTTATAATGCATCAAGACAGCTCAAGCAGTAACCAAAGAGAGGAGGGTTAAGAATTTTTATTTAATTTTTCCCTCACCACATTAATGCCAAGATTCATTTAGAATTCTTTTGTTCATCTCCCAGTTTATTTTTATCAAGGTCAGCATACTATACTTAAAACAGTGTCAACAACAAAAGACAAAGAAACAAACAACCAAATATCCATAATAAATTTCATTTAAGAATCAATCTTCATTGTAGAATAACTAGATTTTTTATAAAGTATATCTCTATAAAAGTAATATAATCACTTTTTAAGGGAATATGTGGATAACTGAAGGTGTAAATATCGAAACTTTGGAAGAAACATAAAGTATGTAAATTGTCCTTCTGTTCCTATTTTTAGCTTCAGTTATTCCCAGCATTTTTTTACAGTATTTTATTTTCTTCGTCTTTACAGCACTATGTACAAAGTGATGTATGTTTGTATGAGTAAATGTATGCTCAATGGGAGCAATGGGAGAAGAATCTGGCAGAAGCCACTTGGTTGGTCAATCTTAGAGGATCTGTCATAAGTGATGGTCTTAGTCAATCTAGCCACCTACACACTATAGAAGGAGATAAGGTCCCTGTTGTACATGTAAAGAATATGTTGGGAAAAGCTGTTTTGGTCCTTCCAGCTTCTGGAAAGGGCAAACCTATCCGTGGAACTGTCTTTGCCCAGGGACCTGGGTGCACTTGGTGGGTAATGCAGAAGGATGGGGATGTTCAGTGTGTACCACAAGGGAATTTGATGCTGGGGGAGTGCAGTCAATAATTTTATGTACCTATATATATATATATATGTTTGCATGTGTAGTGTATTTTAGTTATTATACATTTAGTTATGTTACATGGAATTCTACTATTTAGCTATCATAGTTTTACATACGTGTATATATATGTATATATATTAACCATGATTTAATAATGTAGAATAAGTGGTGGAATGTCATGGTTTTGTAATTTTGTAATTTTGCTATCAGTATTCCACATCATAACATCATGTAAAGCATGGATACTTCTATTTAATGTGCAGTTCACAGAAGAAGACTACATATCCCAGAGAACAACACTGGTAGTGATGTCACGGGACCAGGACGCTATATAATCTTGTTCCCAGGCTGGAGTGCCCTCCTTCTTCTCTCGAACTTCTCAGAGAGTGGGAAGCGTTCCAGCCGTGTCGCCTAGAGTTCACAGTAGGCCTCTCGGTTTTCAAGGACTCTCTCTCTCTGTTTCGTTCGATTTATTAGCCTCAATTATATTATATTGTGTTATCTTGTATTTCGATATCATATTTAGTAAAATAAGTTTTTCCTCCTTAGATTGCCACTGTTTTTATCCCATTCCCCTTTTCCCCCTCCTTTCTGGACCCTTGGGGGGGGGAGGGGGGGGGGGGGCACTGTGGCATGCTGACCTTTCCCAGTTTCTAGACCTCCACCCAGCCACTCTCTCACTTCACTTCTCCAAGAGAATGGGTAAGAAAGTGGAATGGAAAAGCCTAAGGTTTCAAATAATGACAGGGAGATAACATTGATTACTGCTGTAGGAAAAAGTAGAATAAACTGAACTAAAATAAAATTACCTCATGGCAACATAAAACAGATTTGAGTGGTGAGAAACAAACAATAAAAAAATAAAAATAAAACAACTTCCCCCACCTCACCCATTTCCCAGACTCAACTTCACTGACATTACTCCTTCTCTCTCAGCTTCTCCACCATCTCCTCAGACTGAGCTGCTAAGGGATAATGGGGCCTTCCAGTCAGTTCATAACCCTTAGGTTATGCTGCTGCTTTCTCCAGACTTGATTTCATTGCTGTGCCATCAGGAACTGTCTGTGTCTGATACAAAGTCCACTTGCCTCTTCTCATGTAAGATGCCCATGCAGCTCCCACTACTAAAAAAAGCTTTCCATGTAAAATTACTACAATAATATTCTCTATAGTTTCACATTTTCCTTCTTTTTGTTGTCTTTTCAATATATGAATTATGTTGCTAAATATGTATACAGCTTCTGATGATAAATACTTGAAGTGGTACAAATTTTCAACTCAACAAAATAAAACATTACATAGAATATATACAATGTGTATTACTCAGGTCACTCTGAAAGTAATACTTCCTATTCATTACTATGGAAATTACAAAAGATACAAAGAGCACAATAACACTATTTTATATAGAAAATTCTCCGCTATAAAATATTGGTTTCAACAGTTGCTACCATTAGCTGTATTTTTTTGTTAGCAATGAAGAAGTGTCTGCATTCTACAACTGTAAAAAATGTGCACCAGCAAAGGTGACCCACTGTAGATGTTGCCACTGCTGAAATGCTCTGCCCACTGTCTCAGGCACATATCCACTCATTGGTCACCATAAACATTCAGCAAGTGTCAGTGAATGTCAATGGGGGACACACCTTTGCTTCATACATACTTTCATGTCAGACATCATGTTGCCAGACTGCCTCTTTGCTTCCATCCATCACACAACAACAAAATGTAATAGGATATTGGCAAGGAAGTTCAACTTCTACTGCCATATCACCAACATCTGCCTCTGATGTTGTGGGACAACGTAATAAAATAGGAGGCATTATATATATATTTTTTATATATAATTTACCTTCTTTTTCTTTCCCTTGTTGCACAACATGTTCTGTCTAGGATATAAATGGTATACCTAATGATATTTGTGTTTACACAATGTTTGTGGCACCAGAGTACTATGTAATGTACTGTTTCTTTCCTGCCATGCATATTTTTTTAAGAGCAGTAGTAAATGTTTCTTTTCTAATAAAAAGGAACTGAAAACTTAGAAGAGTCTCCAACTGAGGTTTAATGTCAATGAAACTTTCAGGGAAAGTATAAAATTATTTCCCCTAGATTTCTTTTTTTCTTGCTGATATATTTAGTATAATCTCCATCATTCATAGAATTGTAGAGTGGCTTGAATTGAAAGCAACCTTTAGGATCATCTAGTTCCAATCCCTCTGCCACTGACAAGGCTGCTAGCAAGATCAAAAACTAGATCAGGTTACCCAGGATCCCATTTAACCTGGCCTTGAACACCTCCAGGGACAGGGTGTCCACAATCTCTCAGATCACCATGTTCCCGAATCTCACCATCCCCTCCATGACAAATCTTCCCCTGAGATTTAATCTAGATCTCTTCTCCTTTAGTTCAAATTCATTCATCCTTGTTCTATCAATATCTACCTGTTCAAAAAGTTCATTTTTCTCCTGGTTTTAACCTCCCTTTAAGTTCTGGAAGACTGTAAGTCTCCTGAGAGCATTCTCTTCTCCTGACTGAACAAGTACAGCTCCTTTAGCTTGTAATCATAGAATTACAGAATGACTTAGTTTAGAAAAGTCCTCTGAGGGTCATCTGGTCCAACCCTCTACTTAAACAGGGCCTTTCAGAGCATGTGCCTCAGGATCATGACCAGATGACTCCAAAAGAGGGAGATTCCTCAGCCAGGCTGGGCTACTTGTGCTCTTCTTGGTGTACAGATGAAAATTCCTCTGTTCTGATCTGTGGCCTTTGCCTCTTCTGGCACCAGGTACTGATGAAAAGGTGTCATTCTGTCCTCTTTTCACCTTCCCTTCAGATATTTATAGACATTGAGTCCATACTATTAAGAGCCTTCTGTTCTCTGGGGTAAATAGTACCAGCTATCTCAGCTTCTCCTCGTAGAAAAACTCCAGGTCTTTAACCATCCCTGTGGTCCTTTGTTTGATTTTTTTCCAGTAGCTCCATGTATCTCTTGTTCCTGGGGACCAATAGCTAGACATGGTACTCAGAGGTGTGTCCTCACCAGTCCTAAACAGATGGAAGGGATCACTTCACAATCAAAGACAGCACTAAATAATCATAGAATCATAGAAGCACCAAGGTTGGAAAAGACTTAAAAGATCATCCAGTCCAACTGTTCACCTATTACCAATAGCTCCCACTAAACCATGTCCCCCAACACAACATCCAGTTGTTCCTTGTGATAATAAAATCCAATGTAAGTAAAGAAAGAAAGAAAAATAAATAAATAAAAAATCACTCAAACCTTCAACGAATATTATTCAGTAAGCAATTACTGGCTATTTTCTAAAAGCTGGTTCTGTTATTAGGATGCAAATAACAGTTAGGAGATGTTCAAATTCTCTGCTGTTTTATTTCTTACTGTTTTGGGAGTAGGACTGCAAATGGTTTTGCTAAAGGATTAGAAATCTATAATTACATTTTTTTCCTTGGTCCATTCTATCACACAATTTTCTGCCTTACACAGAAGCTCATTCTCTTTCAAAGATGGAAAATGATCATTAATTTCATTCATAGCTTCTTTTTCAAGTGATTCTGAAATTAACAAGAAAAGTTTCAGTTTAACCAAAGGGAAACAATAATGTTTTTTGTTTATTTTCTTGCTTTTGTGTGATTTTTTTTTTAATGTATTTTGATTTTAATGTGAACTGAAGTGTCATACCTATAAAAAATCAGGAAGTTGCATGAGTTAGTGTAAGCTAAGGGAAGAGTGGAAAACAGTGGATTTTTGTCTTTTTCTGTGAAGTGCTTTGAATGAAATTCTTCACATTTGTGAGCAGCAATGTAGTGAGTGAATACCCAATGTAACAAGTGCAGTATAGTTTTGTCATCTGTCTTCAAGAGGCAGTTGCAGGAGACAGAAATACAAAATGTAACAGACAATCAGGTCTAAACCAGTTTTTCATTGATCAAGAACAAATTAACTTTCCTATATATTTAGTTCTCCCGTGTACACTGTGAGAGTTCTGTTTCCAAGTCTAGCAATCCACATGTCAAAATTTTCATAACACACATAGTACTTCAACAATACTGAACACTAGCACATCCACATACAAAATTTCAATGGAAAATTTTACAGACTTTCATAATAGCCAGGATAATTTCTTGAAATTTATTACAATTCAGAATGTACTACTCTAGAAAAACTGTAAAAGTTATCAGAGTACTGTTGGATTTGTATAGGGTTCATAAATCATGCAAACAAAGAACTACAACAACAACATAAAAATATACCAGGAAATAAAATTGAAATAAAATTATCATTTATATTTGTAAGATGATTAAATGCTTCTAAAAACATTATATGTTTTGTAGTTTATCCTCATTATTTTTATGTTAATAGAAATCTCATTTTATTCATGCCAGTTAATTTTTGAATTTGTGTTCTTCTTGTTGTTCTGTTTCTCTGACTTTTTAAATATTTTGTCTCTCAATATTTGCACGCTATCTTTTCAGTGCAATTTTCTCAAAATATGTATTATTGATTCATAAAAGAATACAGTATTTCTTTTATGTCTGTTCTGCCTTTTTTAGATAGAAGAAACTGCAGTGCATCTAAGTAGACTTTCCACAATCTAACAGAATACCGATGATCTTTATTTGCTCCTTGATATTAAAAATAAATAAATAAATAAATCAAACCCCCAAAGAATCCAACTCACTTCTACATTTGCAAAGTATTCTGTGAAACAAAAGAGAAAGATATATATATGTTTTTTCACATATTGACTCATATGGGAAGTTCAAAAATATTTTTTTACAATATTTTATTGATTAAATGTTTTGCTTTATTACGAGGATGATAAAAGCCCTAACATCATTTTGGTGTAGTGCAATAGTAATCTGATGTGATGGAATAATGCTAATAGAATGCAAAATTAATAACATGATGTGATGTACAGTCATACTTGTTCACATGTTTTTTTGTCAGGCCAGACTAAATAGCTAGTGTTTTGAAAGACATAATTTCAAAACGCATAGATTGTATAGCTTCTCCTGAAACTTTAAGACATGATTAGAGTAATCAGCTTACTGTTTTGCACTTGCTGGAAGCTGTTTGTTTGCCATACCATTGAAAATATGCTGCCACGGCATCTACCAGAACTTAAGATAGATTGCATCAGCATGAGAATACTTATTTGTAGAGTTTTTGTAAGTTTGATGTATCAACATAGAATGAAAAAAAAAAAAAAAAAAAAAAAAAAAGAAGAAAAGGAAAAAAAAGAAAGAAAGAAAAAAGGCATCTTCTGAAAATACATATAGTTTCAGAATTATTACAAAAAAATTCTTATGTGGAGATATTTTAGAACTTCTCAGGCATGCAGCCAATCACCAAGATGCACATTTCTTTCTTTTTGTTTTGTTTTGTTTTGTTATGTTTTCCCAGAATGTCAGTACTATTTATGTCACCTTTGAATATATCTTCATTTACACTGTTGGAAGAAATATTTCATGACTAATTAATCACCCTGCCAAATGAGTTAATAAAAGCATGTGATAGCAATTTGGATTAATCATATTAATATAGAAGGCATTTTTGAAAAAAAAACCAAACAAAGCATCATTATTTTCATTATATCATATGAGACAGTATAAAATAGGATATCAAATTATACCACTTTGCACTACAGACATACTACTATTGGTCTTCCAGGCTCTTCCTCCTGTTCCAAATGCATTTTACAGTGATTATATTTACACATTTTTAAATTCTATGGTAATATTCTTCCAGTAATTTTTTTCTAAGACCTTCAAAATCTATACATTTAATATCAGTCAGTATTGTACCATGGTAGGTAGTATTGTCTAGCTAAAAATGCTCAGTTCACTCAACAGAATATATTTCTACAATTCTAGATTGTCAAGGCCAAGTGGAATAGCTATTCTTGATCTTTTATATGACACTTCCTTATTTTGATTTTTGTTTGAACTGAAACACAGCTTCCAGGAAAACAACAAACTAATCAGCCTCCTCCTCTTCCTCTCACCCCAGAAGCCCACACAAATAACAACCTCAGTTCAGTTTTCTAAAAAATGTCCAATCATAACCATATTCTACAGCATTAATATTTTCTTTCAATATCAAGAAGTCATCTCTGGTAAGGATTTAACAATTTTTTTTCTTGCTTAAATTAGACTTAATATAACAGTGTACCCACTAAAAAGTTTGTCTATCAGATTGTAAATTAACACTTTTTCTGTATTAAAATGTCTTTATCTTTTATTTTAATCCAGTGACATCATTTGTATTCTTTCAAGTTTCCATAATTAGCATAGCTGCTTTTGTATTAGAGCAAGTAACGTCTGTGTAACTGTGATGAGCTAAGCTTCATGTTCTTCATTCAGACCCCGTAGTTATATTTTCTTCATATATTCTGAATATATATGACATACTCCAAATACATCCTGTTGTATTTCCTGGCATACTCTGACATTAGCTTGCTTTGCCTTAGCTGTCAGCGTATGTGAATTTGCTATGCCCAAGTTCTTAGATAACCAAAGGCTATGTGATTGCTAACACACAGTAAAAAATAAACAAAACAAACAAATAAAAACATACACAGAAAATCTCTAATATAAGCCAAACATCTTAACAAGACAAAACATAGCAAAATAAAAACAAAACTGTAAAGCAAGCAATAAACTAACAAAAACCCTCACAATTTGTATTAATAGAACTTTCCTCTCAATAAGGTTCATTAACTTGTACTCTGCTCTTCATTAATGTTGCCATATGAGGCTTTTTTTTTGTATATGTAGAGACCGGGCACAGGAAGCTATATCTATCCAGCACATATCATGAAAAGAATATGATTTGTGTGCATAAAAGGCATATAATGTCTATTAAGAGCTGAAATATGAGTTTTCTGTGTATGTCAAAAGCTACGTTGTGCATCGTGGTCTATTATATTTATTTATACAAATATATTTATGTATATTTGAGGTCAGAGTAGGAATTTTTCTCTTTTCATCATGATAATCTGAGGAATTCATTTATAAAGTACATCCATCCTGGCCTTCATTTTGATAGCCTAAACTTTTAAATTCTTTCTGTAAAGATCTCAATTTTCTCAAATTTTATTCCACGCCTTTTCATTACAGTTCCAGCTTAATTTCTTCTTTCATTAGCATGGATGAGCTCTTACAAATGCTTATGTTCTGAAATATTTATCTACTTTAACTGGAATTACCTTTACAGAAATAGTCTGATTATTTATTTATTTTTTAACAAGTCTTGGACCCTGTGTCATTCTTGAAAAACTCCTGGATGTCAATGTATGTAAAATTTCGTTAATGCTGGAACTTATTCATCTAAATTCAGCTGCTCATTCAGGGGCACATACAGCTTCTTGACAAGGACTTTGTCTAAGTCGTTTTTGAGGATGTCACACACACAGTAAAGGAGTGATTTCTGATGTTCAGATGGAGTCTGTTGTTACAGTTTGTGCTCATTGCCTCTTGTCCTGGTATTGGCCATCACTGAAAAGAACTTGGTTCCATTTTCTTTGCACCTCCTTTCATGTATTTATGCATATCAAGACTATCCTCCCAAGTCTTCTCTAGATTGAACTGTCCCAATTCTTTCAGCCTCTCCTTATAAGTACTAGTTCCTTGATCATCCTCATGGATCTCAATTGAATACCTTCTAGTATGTCTAGGTCTGTTGCACTGAAGTACTCCAAAATGGATACAATACTCCAGATTTGGTCTTGCCATCACTGAGCTTAGAGCTTTACTTGTCTTAATTTAGTTGATTTGCCACACTAATTTCAAAAACAAGCTACCAAATTTTCTGCAGGACACTATTAATACTGCTAAACAAGTAGGAAAATAGATGGGAAAAAGGAAAGGAGAGGAGAGGAGAGGAGAGGAGAGAAGAGGAGAGGAGAGGAGAGGAGAGGAGAGGAGAGGAGAGGAGAGGAGAGGAGAGGAGAGGAGAGGAGAGGAGAGGAGAGGAGAGGAGAGGAGAGGAGAGGAGAGGAGAGGAGAGGAGAGGAGAGGAGAGGAGAGGAGAGGAGAGGAGAGGAGAGGAGAGGAGAGGAGAGGAGAGGAGAGGAGAGGAGAGGAGAGGAGAGGAGAGGAGAGGAGAGAAGAGAGGAGAGGAGATAAATTATAAGCAATGACCAGTATGATTACTGATTCTTGAGAACCTATAGATAAGACTGGGTGTTTATCATATCATTTATATACATAAATCTACATTGTTCTCGAAGACCTTTGCTGTAATTTTTCTACAGTTCTACTGGTTTTCCGTCATTGTTTACTGTTTGTTATTATTATCTTTATAGAAGACTGGATGTCAACATTCAATAAGAAGCGAATAGATCAGTTATCTTCAAAAGTATCCATTTACAATTTCTTGGTTTCAGATTTAAAAGCCTGTATGCATTTATCTAAAACAAACAAACAAACAAAAAACAACAAAAAACCCCAAAAAACAACAAAAACCCACAAACAAATAAACAAACAAAAAGTAATTAAACATACAACTCTTAATTTTTTAATTTTTTTTTTTTTTTTTTTTTTTTTTTTAAATTCTTATCCAAATTTTAACGCAGCTATGCTGACTTGCCAGAAAAGCTTTATTTAAAAGCTCTCTTCAACCCTATGTATCAGGTTGTATTCACAGGACGTTTTTCTGAATGTACTGCTTCTAATCTCCTGTGAAGTTCTAGATTATACTTCAATTTTTGTAGCATATCTGAAAAACAAACAAACAAACAAAAGAATAAAAAACAACACCCTCTTAATTCTGATCTAGTATACTTTAATAGGGCAAACAATCTTAACATAGACATACAGATTTTTCACTGTTTCTTCTCTGATAATAGATTTAGATCATCCCTCTTCCTCAGAAAAACTATTTTTGAATATGCTGTTAAATTGCAGATTCTACTTGTTTTGATTGTATACTGAAATAATTTTTTTTCGCATAATTCCAATATTTTTAGCTTTTCCCCTAAATTCCTTCAAATGGTTGTTCATTAACAAGCCTCTTAATAAACTCATTAGTGAATCAGAAATTGGGCTCCCAAATCAAATGTGTCATTATTCTGATTATTCATTTCTAATAAATGAATCTATATAACCTTTACATACATACATAGAAAATACTGAGCTTATTTGTCCTCTAAAAAACGTACAGAACCCATGATATGTGGCTGACTAAAGCATATTTAAAGAATTTTTTTCTTAGTTACAGCAGTACAAATCCAAAGTAGCAGAAGAATTCTTAAGTTTTCCCTGATGCCAAATTTAACTTAGTGCAGTATAATGAGTGCAATGAGTGTCACCTTAAATATTTAACAAGATTCCTGCTAAATTTAAAGGAGATTCCCTTGATGGTGAAAGTTACATGTGTATATATTTTTTATTATGAAAGTGTGAAAAATTCAGAGCTTTAGCTGAAAATAAAAGTCATAGATACATCTTCTGTATTTCCTCCACTTATATGCCTCCTATGTCCCACGTTACTTCCTCATTTTTTACTCCTCCATCCACACAACAATTTATAACTGTTGTTCTATTAATTACTAAATGTTACCAGAGAAGATGGTTCAGTCTTTGATATCTGTAAGAGAAATATAATTAAAGGTACCACATTAGTTTGAACATGTTTTTATTACTAAATGAAGGTGCTATATGGCAGTTCTATAGAATGAAAGAGAATAGCAAATTCAAATATCTTTTTTGAAGATACATTAGATTTTCAGCTCTGTCTGGGTTAAAGAAGTTCATCTGTGACTTTTATTTGTCTAGAGACAAACATATGTACAAGTTATTACAGTCTGTACATCCTCCTGTTATTGTTTTTGTTCTGAGATCTTAATATACAAACTCGTTTAAAAGTTACAATATAGAAACATGTTTATGCAGATCATTCCAGGATGGAAGTGAATTCCAAATAGTAGAAGGCCACTTCTACTACTTCAGTTTCTAGACTTAAGTTATTATCAAGTTTCTAATAACCATAATGTGTGAGATCAGAGTGGATGAGAATCATCTCACTTTTATTTTGGGTATATAATGAAAGTTGGTTTAATTGGAGTTATTCAAGCTAAATATTCTTTACAAACTACTGGAAAGAAACAGACAGCTTCCAATGTCAATCAGTCCAGTGTCAGATAATAAAGGTGCTTCCCCTTCGATAACTGATTTTAAAATATATAAATTGACAGTCCTTTAACTCAGGAAAAAAATAAAACATAAATCTTAAGACATGTAATAGGCAAAAGGGGAAAGTGATTTCAGCTTCCCATTTTAATTGTGGTCCATCTAAATAATTCTTTTTTTCTGATATTAGGAATACATTGTGGAAAATAGGCTCATTAAGAAATATCTAGGGAATTTTAAGATACAGGCTTTAGAGTCTCCTGAGTATTTTAACAGATTTCCTAGTATAGTAGCATTTAGCAAAACAGAACAAAACAAAGTAACAACAAAAAAAGTGAAATAATGAACATGACATAATTATAGAAAAGACTGAAATGAAAACAAATTAACATTAAATAAGTAGACGTAATAATTAAGGGCTTCAATTTTACCTTTTTCTTCTTGTAGATGAGAAACTACATATAAAATGCATATTTAATTTATTTTTAGGCTATGATTTTAGGCTATGAAGAATCCCAGAGGTCCCAAAATATCTGAATATTTGGGAGTAAGTGGCACATAATATTGTATTTTCTTTCAAATTTTCAAGGTTCAGAAAGTGGAAGGCATGAGCAGGTGAATGATCTGCTCAGCCTGGTGGTGAGGCTAAGTGATGAAATAGGTTAAAAAGCCCTGGGGAGCAACAATGTAAGAGAAAGTGCAGAATAGCCATGCTCTGCTCTCACTGAAACAGGTTCAACCACCTGAAGAAGTACCAGATCCAGTATAGCCTGCTTCCTCTCATTTGACAGGCTGAAGACAAGGCCAGTGTGGTATTAAGAAGCTGGCTTTGGATGCAAAGAACATCCTTCCCTCCTAATTATACACACCAGTGGAACAAAGGCAAATCCCTTATATACATGTGAGTAGCCATGCTTCCCAGCTTGGAGAGAGATCTGTAGTTGTCTTGAGATCTCTCCCATTCACACATATTTGGTTAGTTAATGAAAAGGCTAATCTTTTTAGCAGGCTGTTTTTAGGACTCTAACAAGGAGAGTTCCCCAGAGGTTGTTGCTCAACCCCATCTTGTTTAACATCTTCAACAATGACCTGGATGAAGGCACATAGCACCCTCAGCAAGTTTGATGATGATGCAAAGCTAGGAGGAGTAGCTGACACACCAGAAGGCTCTTCTGCCATTCATGAAGACTTGGATAGGCTGGAGAATGTAGTGTGCATCACTACAGCTGACCTGCAGAAATAGAGATCTGAGGAAAAGGACTTGGTCTAATCAACCAAGTGGGCCATGAGCCAGCAGTGTTCCCTTGTGGCCAAGGCCAATGACATATTTAGGCTGCATCAAGCAGACAGGGAGGTTGAGGGTGGTGATCCTCGTGCTCTGCTTTGCCCTGGTGAGGCCACGTCTGGAGAACTGTATGCAGGTATGGGCACCTCAGTTCAAAAAAGACAGAGATCTAGAAAGAGTTTAGAGGAGGGGCAGAATGATGACAAGGGGCCTGGTGCAACTCCCTTCTAAGGAAAGGCTAAGACACCTGGGTCTATTCAGACTGGAAAAGAGAGGACTGAGAGGAGATCTCATAACTGTCCATAAATACCTAAAATAAGGGACTCAAGTTGGTGGAGGCAGATCCTTTTCAGTGGCATGCAAAAGTAGAACAAGTGGCAACAGTTAGAAACTGGAACACATGAAGTTTCATGATAACACGTGGATGAGCTTTTTTACTGCGAGAGTGAAGGAGCACTAGAACAGGCTGCCCAGAGTGGTTGTGGAGTCTAGTCCTCTGGAGATATTCAAGACCTATCTGGATATTAACCTGTGCAGACTATTGTAGATAAACTGCTTTAGCAGGTGTATTGGACTTGATCTCTTGATGTCCCTTCCAACACCTATGATTCTGAGATTTAGTGATTAGGATTGTACAGGATTTACAAGATTTAAGAGAGGAATCAGAGGGGAGAAAAGGGAAGGACTAGATTATCTGGGGAGGATTAAGTATGGAAAACAAAGGATTATAAAGGTTTGTTTACTTCTGAACAGAGGATTTTCTTTAGACGATTTGTCCAGACATGCCTTGTGACTAATCAGCACAGTTTGTTCTACGTTCTTATTAAGCTCCATTTCTTCATTTTTGGGTACCTATTCAGTGTTCAAATGCACAGATCTGTGGGCTAGACACTGCAGTAGTATTATGGGTCAGAGTTCCACATGGCCAGCAAATGGAGTGACTGTGTAAATGTTCATGAGTTTGCCAGCAAACATCAAGCTGAACTAGACAGCAAGAATGTAAAGTGTCCTGGGAGCTAGGTGGATAGGCATATTTCTCTAAGAGTAGGTCTATGGGACATGCTGGCTTTTACAGGGATAGGCGGCCAGATGCTGGAGGGTCTGTGGGGTTAGTATGCGCCTCTCTAGAACTGATGGGAAGGGTAGAGATGAGGATCATCTGCTAGATGACTCTTGTGCCCTGGGGATGCAGGATTGTAGCATTTGTTAGCATTTATATTTTCAGTGCATGTGTTTTCACAAAGCGAGTCTCAAATGGGGCTATTGCTTCAGTGACTAATATGTCCAACTGCTAGTAACTGGGGAGACTGTGGTTCAGGAGTAACTGTCTGCTACCAGGCACATTGCATAGCTAAGCACAGATGCTTGGAGAGTATGCACATGTGGATATGTTTTGTTCTGATGGGCTTTTCTTAGGCTCAGCCAGAGGCAGAAGCAGGACGAGATTATTGATGCTGTGTCTACATGGGTGTTATGAGTGTCTATGTTGCTCTGTGTGTCTGGCTGTGTATGTATGTGTGCATGTGTATTGCATACCTGAATTTGTGGTCTTCCTAGGAATGCATACTCAGCTTCACTCCAGATTGATCCTGAGGGCATGGAGTTGTGTCAGCCTTGCCTCTGCTGAGCAGCTGTATTTGGCTCCCCCTTAACATATGCTCTAAATTAAAACGTGTGTCATGCCTTTTTACTTGGAATTTCAACATAGCTCTTCAAACAGTATTACTTCTTTAGACTCTCTATAAAGTTAATTTTCCTCTGGCACATTTTGAGAGTATGACTTACCTCATTTGGATATCCAGGCTAGGACAAACTTGTGGATGTTGTACTACCCCAGCTGAGGAACTAAGTCTAAAAGAAGAATTATTAAAATATAGACAATGACACAGCCACATGAACACATAAGGAGCTTAATACACTGAAACAAAAACAAAGGAAACGAGTGATATATAGATTTAAATTTGTTTCAATAACATTATCCATAATAATAAGATCAAACAAAATGAAAAAAGAAAAATAGCTGTGACTAGAAAGAAAATGATATTATGAAAAAGAATTGATATTTGTTCACAAGAGATGTAGGTTGAAAACCAGATCACCAAAGGATGTTAAAGGGGAATAGCAGTTTTGGAGATTAGACAAAGACACATTCTCAAATTTCTATGAGACACTGGTAGGCTTTTATGCATCCTTGATTATTTATTTATTTATCTGTTTATTTATTTTAATTGGATAGACACGGGTAAGTAGGTGATGGATCTAAAGTGGTCAGATAATGTAGAATGTAGGACTTAAAGAGGAAAAAAACCATTTGCGCTGAAAATGGGAAAATACAGGAAATTTTTTTCAGAGAGTTGTAACAATGGCTGCTTAGAGAGGCTCTGAAGTCTCCTTCCCTGGAGTTATTAAAGATCTTTCTGGATGCCTACCTGTGCTACATACTGTAGTGAACCTATTTTAGTAGGGAGGCTGGACTTCATGATCTCTTGAGGTCTCTTCCAAGCACTATGATTCTTTGATTCTGCATGACTCTTCCAAAACATGCAGAACAAGTAGATATCGAGTTAACAGTGAATTTAGTCCCTTGCAGTTACATTCACCAAACACTCAAAGATTTATCCAAATTATCTTCAAATACACTGTAAATTTTATCACAGCTCACAAAACATTTTCAAGTTCTACAAACTAAGGAAATATTCAACTAAGAAAATACAATTAAAGAAAAAAATGATAAAAGTCACAGTTATGAAGTTCTGAGAAAAGGGAGCAAGAAGGGAAAACAAAAGTACAGCAAGTATCCTACATTCAGAAATATCAAATTTGATAATCTCCATACCAGAGGGGGAAGGATACTATCTATGACAATGTCTAGTGATTACCTAGAGAATGAGTACATTTGCTGGACATCAATAAGAAAATTCCAGACTTTCAATGATTTTGACAAATAGAAATATAGCCGAATCTAGAGTTAGGCCTATTAGAAATGAGAAGAAAAAGAGACTTAAAACTTGACAAAAGATAGATACAGTGTCTTTTAGATGAATAAATATAATAAAAATTCAAAGTTTCAAAGTGTCTTTGACATTTTTTAATCTACCCTTTCTGTTGAAGGGGATGGAAGACATATTTTTTGGAAGGGAAAGTTACTGAAGGGAAAAATAATGTTTTCAAGAATTAGTGTAAATTTTCAGTTAGTTGTCAGAGGTTACTATTCAACCTACAGTGGATGGATGCCCACTGCATGTTAACCCAAGTTACCAGTGACCTGAATTACTAATCTCTTGACTTTAGAAATCATGTTGATGTTCTGTTTCAGTTCTCGTAATATTTATTGAAGTCTTCAAACATTAGACACAGTAAAAACAATTGTAAAAGTCTATTGCTCTTCCTTCCTTCCAAAGCAGTATTATTTGGTTCTAAAAGATTTTTTATATTTGCCTTTTGATGACATTATTTAGAGACTTGACATTGAAATAATATCCTTAAGGAGAGACATTTAATGTCTCACTACAGGAACTGTTTTATGTAGCAACCTTTTCTTAAATATATTATTGTTTAATTATTAATTTATACTTAATAATTAAAGATATAAATTTATTTAATAATTTAAAATATTAAGATTTATTCAGTCTTTTTCTATTCTTCATACCTGCTTAAGATGCCTTCTTGCTCTTCAGTTTTAATACTGACATTTTTCTTTTTAATCTTTCAGCCTAGTATTATATACTTAGTTTAATACCTGCTTGTGTCTCAGTTGTTCTGCTGTCTTATTCTGGACTCTCTTCAAATATTGATTATCTTGCTGGAAAAAATTGTTACCCAGAAAAGAAAGAAGCACATCTACCTGGTCTCAAGATAGATGCTTATAATGCTTATAACTTCTCTGGATTAGGGCATCAATTTCTGTTCTGATTACAAGTCTATTTTTGTCTACTACACTAGGCAGCAAACTCATTTCTAGTTTACTGCTTAGTATCCACTTTAATTATGTCTGATTGATACAGCTATTGGTTTAAGGGAGTCATTATATTTCTCTGTGAGATGAGAGATAACATGAAAATTTCTATAGAATTATGATTGAGATGGAATTGCTACTTCTTGTTACTAACGCAGGTGATATGATAGTGTTTAAGCTCTTCAGACATTCTAAAACTGGTAAATTCAGATATGTACTTGAAGCCAATCCAGAAAACTACACTTTAATGAGATACTTAGGAGATTATTACACAATAAACATCTTCATTAACTAAAAAATCAAGAAGCACAGTAGGTACATTTTCTTCTTTCATCATGCTTAGAAAATTCTGCTTACTTTTTATTGTCCTTGTTTTCCTGTCTTCTCTCAAGTTCAAGGTCCTTTAGAATTTGTTCTTCCTCCAAAGCAGAAGCATTTTTGTGTGGAATTAGCATTTTATTTTCTGTTACTTTTAGTAAATATAACACCAAAATATGTATCATGCTGAGTAGACGGTTTGGAATCCTAATATAGTTGTATGAGTGTTTATCAGCATATTTACAATACACTAGCAAGATGTTCCATATGTTCCACAGTTTTTATTTTGGCATTTTAAAATTCATCACAACTCTTTTCTGCTTTGGACACTGAAAAGAATGAATCTGTAATTCCATTTTATTTTTTAAATTAATTATTACCCTATCAGTAACAAAAGAAAATTCTGATTGATGATGGGCAAGATTTTAAATGGTTTTATATTTTTTTTCACATACTGACATCCAAAGTCAGAAGATTTTAGAGAAACTTAAAAAGCATAAAGGAGTAAGCTCCTACTCTCTATTCTGAATGTGTTTTTTTTTTTATAAACTCATCACAATAATTTATATACTACCAGTCTCCATTCATGATAGCTAAAAAAAAAAAAAATACTACTTAAGTATTTGTTACTCCATAGCAATAAATATTTGTTCAGTCACATATTCTTGGTATAATGTCTGGCCTTCAGCTTACAGAAAATGTTTGGGGCTTCTGCAAGTTATCTGCTAGCTACATATGGATGCTTCAGATAACTTTGAAATCATACTGGAAATCACACAGTATCACAGCATCACAGTCTCGTGCTGGTTGGAAGGGACCTTAGAGATCATCGAGTCCAATCCCCGGGATTCAAGCCTCTGTGTAGCAGAGCGGCACTTCTACCACTTGCGCCACAGGGGGGATTCGAACCCGGGTCTCTGGTGTTGCAAAGCAGCGTTCTTAACCACTGTGCCACCGGAGGCACACAAAACATAAACGTAAGTTTGTCTTAAAATCTTTTTTTTTTTTTTTTTTTTTTTAAAATTACCTCTGGAGATCACCTAGTCAAAATTCCTAGCCAGAATAGCTAGGATATACTCTGCCCTGGTGAGGCCTCATCTGGAATATTGTGTCCAGTTCTGGGCTCCCCAGTACAAAAAAGACAGGGATCTCTTGGAAACAGTCCAGTGGAGGGCCACTAAGATGGTGAAGGGCCTGGAGCATCTCCCCTATGAGGAGAGACTTAGGGAACTGGGTCTGTTTAGCCTTGAGAAAAGACGGCTGAGAGGGGACTTGATCCAGGTTTATAAATACCTGAGGTGTGGGAGCCATAGTGGTGAGGCTGGTCTCTTTTCAGTAGTGTGTGGGGATAGGACTAGGGGTAATGGGATGAAACTACAGCATAGGAAGTTCCGTACAAATGTGCGGAAGAACTTCTTTATGGTGAGGGTGACGGAGCACTGGAACAGGCTGCCCAGGGAGGTGGTGGAGTCTCCTTCTCTGGAGATATTTAAGACCCACCTGGGCGCCTACCTGTGCGATGTGGTGTAGGGAGCCTGCTTTGGCAGGCGTTTTGGACTAGATGATCTCTAGAGGTCCCTTCCAACTCCTACATTTCTGTGATTCTGTGATTCTGTAATAGGTCTATTAAAGATCAGGTTGTTCTCAGAGCAACTTCCAGTTGAGTTCTGAATTTTTCCAATGATCGAGACATCTCAGATTCTTTTCATAATCCAGTCCAGTTCTTGATCACACCTGAAGTGATTTTTTTTTTCCTTTTTCCCTACAGAACCACAAAAAATTGACCTAAACAAATGCCACAAGACTGGGCTACAAAGACTCTTAGGAGCCTGGAGCTCCTAAGAGGAGAGGAGAGGATGAGACACCTGAGATATTTCAGCCTGGAGGAGAAAAGATTGAGGGGGGATCTTATCACTGATTATAAATATCTAAAAGGTGGGTATCAAGTGCATGGGGTCAGGCAATTTTCAGTTGTACTTAGAGACAGTCAGAGACAAGAGCACAGACTGGAACAGAGGAATATCCATCTGAACATAGGAAAGAACTTTGAGTATCACAGAGAACTGGAACAGGCTACAGAAAGAGGTTGTGGATTCTTCTCTAGAGATACTAAAAGCTCACCTCAATGCTTTCCTGTGTAACTTACTCTAGGAACCTACTTTAGCAGGGCAGTTGAACTAGCCAATCTCCATAAGTCCCTTCCAACCCCTAGAAGTCTGTGATTCTGTGACTTTCATTTTGCTAGAATTATAATATTAATCTCGGAGGTATTTCTGAATATACGAATACAGTTCAACAATTTTAGTTCAGTGTAGTTGTAGATTGGCTGTTTGGAACATATTATGGCTATTAAGAATATATAAATTATAGCATGTTATACTGTACTTCTTCTAAAGTAGAAATAACAACTTCTTACAGCTTACAACTCTTGAACCACACAATGACTTTATCATATAAAGAATGTCCAAAAGAAAACTGCTCAGCAGTTCTGAAAAAAATACCTTGAAGGAAACGAAAAAATGTATGCCTCTGAAATATGACTAAACTTCACATTAAGATACCTACATTTTTAAACCTGTATGTTTTCATGTGTAAGCCACATCTGTTTACACGATCAGGACATCTGTGCAACTGATGTTATTTAATATATGGGTTCTGTTGATTGCTAAGTTCACATACACTTCTAGTTAATTACTTGCCATGAAATTGTTGTGATTTACAACATATAAATCTCTTTGGTCTGTCTACAATCTTAATATCCCGTATATCCATATATACAAATTAGTTAAGTTTGTTCTTTCAGAAATTAGGATTTGCTTTTTTCAATCAGATTTTTTTATTGTTGCCTCATATAACAGATGTTTCTGCCCCAAAATGTTGTTTTTCTTCTCATATTTTTGTTTCTCAGTCCAGAATGATTATAAACCATTTATTTTTTGTTGGATTTTGTTTTCTTTTAATTCTTTTCTGATCTTATTTTTTATGTTTCTTTGTTTTGAGATGATGAACAGTAACAATGAAAAGTCTAGAAAGCATACTAATTAAGTTCGTAGACAGAACCTGAATTCTGATTTGCGTATTGAATTTCAGTAGAGTAAAAGCACCACAAGTATATTGACAAAAGAAAGGCTGAAATAGTTTGTCTGAAATCCTGAGTTTCACTTTGTGTCACTGTCACACTAAACAAACATACTCCCATTGCGGTGCTTTGAAATCTGTCAGGAATCTGTTCAATAAATCTTCTCCATACAATTGCAGGTTTGTGGCCCATTGTGACTCATTTCTTTTCAAATGACCTGAAGATGCGATCTTAAGATCTGAAGATCTTAAATACTTGCGATGTATTTAAGACAATATGCATCATTTTATTTTTCAGATATTCATTCATTTATCTATCTATTTATTTATTTACTGAACACTTAAAATAATTTTCAGTGCATGTACTTTTTCCTTCCATATTAGACAGAGTCTACTACACAGGTTGCCCCATACATGGGTTTGTTTTTCTTTCAATGCACATTCATTTTAATGCAAATTTATTAT
Organism: Coturnix japonica; assembly: GCF_054131305.1. Lineage (NCBI taxonomy): Eukaryota > Metazoa > Chordata > Aves > Galliformes > Phasianidae > Coturnix > Coturnix japonica. Next base: position 136,457,251 of record NC_140663.1, read on the forward strand.
AGTAATTTCTGTGTTAATCAAGCCCACAGGTATGTCTAAATATTTTCAAGGGCTGGTCTTTTTTTTTCATTTGTTTTATTTTGTTTTGTTAGGTTTTCATTTGCTTGTTTTTTTGTTTGTTTTTGTTTGTTTGTTTGTTTGTTTTCCAAATATTTATTTATTTATTTTTCTTATGAGATAGAGAGAAATGCATGTATATATATGTAGAATATTTTTTTTGAAAAAACAGGAAAGAGTAGAAATAGTAGCAAATATTTCAGGTTAGACAGGTGCCAAAGAGAAGAGTTAATTTAAAATGAAAATGAATATTTATGTTTAAAGAAAAAACAAGTTCTAAATTACTTGAAAGTGAGATAGTTTAAACATCAAAATCTTGGCAAATCCCACATTAAGTACTGGCAAAAAATGGAGGGGAGTTTCTGAGAGAAATTCTGAACACTTCAATTAGACATTCAGTAATTTTGGATTAAAACACTGAAGTGCTGCAGAATTGCAATTATTATCTCTAATTCAGTTATTCTGAGATGATATCTGAAAATAATAATAATAATAATAACAACAACAATAACAATAATAATAATAAAAGAAAGACAAAAAATATTATTCTGGCCTTCATCAACTTACAGGGTATTTTTCTATCATATCTCTTCTGATTATTATATCTGATAGCAGAATGGCTGCAACAACAAAAGCTTTTCCAGTCCTTAGTTTCTTTGCTGTTATTGATTCTCCCACACACTTTTCTATAGTGGAAACAAACAAACAAACAAGCAAACAAACAAACAAAAACAATTACATATTGCATAGTTATTTTTTGTTTTCAACTTACAATTAGTTAATAGGTAAAATATGACTTTAATTTTTGCACACATCAAACATCAGTGCCTGAATTCCTTCAGGCTCTCTCTCTCTCTATTTTTTTTTTCCAAAAATTTCTCTTCCTTCCTGCCATCATGATGGGAAAAATCCACTGTTACTGGCAGTGAACCATAAGTGGGAATGACTATTCCATTTTGTCCCTTTTTCTGCCTGTGGGAAATTGTTATAATGATTTCCATCAAGTCAGACTTGGCATTTCCAAGGAGGTCAGCTTTGAAAATAAAATAGCATTGCTTTAAATATTACATAAAATTTATTACGTATATTTTTTTTGTCACATATGTGACAGTTAATGTAAAACAACAAGAAACAATACCAAAAATACAAGAAAAAATTCGTATTTGAACTGCCTAGTTATATAGATTTGTTATCAGAAAGCAATCAGAACAGGAAATTACATTTTATGATTTGTCTAATTTCTAAGTGTACAAAATAGTTAAAGAACATGATTTTCAACAAAATATTGGTGTCCAGGAAAAGAACATTTATATCTCAATAAATGCACAATATAGGTATGTGAATGATTGCATTATAACAAGACAAATTAGTAGTAGGTTTTTTTCTGTTTCTTTTTTTTGCTTGTTTTGTTTTGTTGTTTTTTTTTTTTGCTTTAGTGCTCTCTATAATCCCCCTCAGTAGCATTTAAGTATAAGAACAAAACTAGTTCTAAGGAAGGATTCAAATCACTTAACTTTATCTTTCTTTATGTTTTATGTTTAATCACTGCTGTCAAACATGACTATATATAGTCATTCCATTGCAGATAAAACTGATGTCTTATGGAAATTATTTATTTCATTTGTACTCCAAAATGAGCCACTTTTTAAAAATGTTTTTCTCCTAAGTAGCTAGAGAAAAAACCCAGCTAACTCAGACTACATTTTTTTTTTCTAATGGAAAATAGAATAAGAAAATATATTTCTAAATAAAAACTAAAGCCATACTAATAATATGGCACGTGGGATTGATTTCACCTAATTATAGAGGTCACCAGTAACCATTTATATCTGAATTAGTTTAATATAGTGTACTTTTATTTCATGTAAAAATAAGTGACTTGCTTTGCAACAAATATGACCTATCTATCTTCGATTTGATGATATGTTTGAATGGAATTAATTATTCTTCATATGTGTAGGACACTCTTAAAATAATGTGCAGTACACCAAAGAAAAGAACATAAAATTTCAAAAGTTGCATATTCATCTAATTCCACCATAGATTTTACAACAAAAAGGCTTTGTCCTGTAATTAATTTAAAGTTTCAAGTGTGAAAATATACACATATGCCCTCTTGCATTTGGTTCTTCAAGCCTGTGTGTTAACCCTTGCGTTTCTGACCAACCGCTTGGTTGGTCAGAATAACTGCAGGCATACACCAATCTGGTCAGCAGCAAAGGTGTTTATTGTAGCAACACATCTATTCTTATAGTCCTCTAGTACATTCGTTAATCCCCGATTGGTCTGAGATACAATCTCAGGGGGGCTCAAGCAACACACCTGTCACGGGTTACTTAGATTTACCTATGCCCGTGACAGGGGAAGCCACCCCGTGGGCCCCCCTCCCGGGGCCCGGAAAGGAGGGGGAAAAAGGGAGTGGGATAAAACAGCGACAATCTAAGGAGGAAAAACTTATTTTACTAAATATGATACCGAAATACAAGATAACACAATATAATATAATTGAGGCTAACAAATTGAACGAAACAGAGAGAGAGAGAGTCCCCGAAAACCGAGAGGCCTACTGTGAACTCTAGGCGACACGGCTGGAACGCTTCCCACTCTCCGAGAAGTTCGAGAGAAGAAGGAGGGCACTCCAGCCTGGGAACGAGATTATACAGCGTCCTGGTCCCGTGACTTATCATTAACCCTGTTGTTCTCTGGGATATGTAGTCTTCTTCTGTGGACTGCACATTCAATAGAAGTATCCATACTTTACATGATGTTATGATGTGGAATACTGATACTGATAGCAAAATTACAAAACCATGACATTCCACCCCTTATTCTACATTATTACATCATGGTAAATATATATATACATATATATACACGTATGTAAAATTATGATAGCTAAACAGTAGAATTACATGTAACACAACTAAATGTACAACTATAATAACTAAAATACACTACACATGCAAACATATATACATATAAATACATAAAATTATTGACTGCACTCCCCCAGCATCAAATTCCCTTGTGGCACACATTGAACATCCCCATCCTTCTGCATTACCCACCAAGTGCACCCAGGTCCCTGGGCAAAGACAGTTCCACGGATAGGTTTGCCCTTTCCAGAAGCTGGAAGGACCCAAACAGCTTTTCCCAACATGTTCTTTACATGTACAACAGGGACCTTATCTCCTTCTACAGTGTGTAGGGGGCTAGATTGACTAGGACCATCACGATTGACAGATCCTCTAGTATTGACCAACCAAGTGGCTTCTGCCAGATTCTTCTCCCAGTGCTTAAATGTTCCGCCACCCATTGCTTTCAACATAGTTTTCAACAACCCATTATATCGTTCAATTTTACCAGAAGCTGGTGCATGGTAGGGAATATGATAAATCCACTCAATGCCATGATCTTTGGCCCAAGTATTTATAAGGGAATTTTTAAAATGTGTCCCATTATCAGATTCAATTCTTTCTGGGGTGCCATGTCGCCACAGGACTTGTTTCTCAAGACCTAATATGGTGTTTCGAGCAGTAGCATGGGGTACTGCGTATGTTTCAAGCCACCCAGTGGTTGCCTCTACCATGGTGAGTACATAACACTTACCACTGCGAGATCGTGGCAAGGTGATATAATCAACCTGCCACGCCTCCCCATATTTATACTTTTGCCACCGCCCTTCCTCCCAGAGAGGTTTCATCCTTTTGGCTTGTTTAATTATGGCACATGTTTCACAATCATGAATAATCTGCGCAATAGCGTCCATGGTTAAGTCCACCCCTCGGTCTCTGGCCCACTTATATGTCGCGTCTCTTCCTTGATGACCTGAGGTCTCATGAGCCCATCGAGCTAGAAATAATTCACCCTTATTCTGCCAGTCCAAGTCAATTTGAGCCACCTCAATTTTGGCAGCTTTATCTACCTGATGGTTGTTTTGTTGTTCTTCAGTAGCCCGACTTTTGGGCACATGTGCATCCACATGACGCACCTTTACAACCATATTCTTTGTTCGGGCAGCAATGTCCTTCCATAATTCAGCGGCCCAAACAGATTTACCCTTCCGTTGCCAGTTGTTTTGTTCCCACCTCTGTAACCACCCCCATAAGGCATTTGCCACCATCCATGAGTCAGTATAAAGATACAGCATTGGCCACCTCTCCCGTTCAGCAACATCTAAGGCCAGCTGGACAGCTTTTACCTCTGCAAACTGACTTGATTCTCCCTTACCTTTGGTGGCCTCTGCAACCTGTCGTGTGGGGCTCCACACAGCAGCTTTCCATTTGCGATGCTTCCCTACAATGCGACATGATCCGTCTGTGAATAGGGCATATTTCTTTTCATTTTCTGGTAATTCGTTGTATGGTGGGGCCTCTTTAGCACGTGATACCTCTTCTGCTGGTGATGTTCCAAACCTTTTATCTTCAGGCCAGTCCATGATTACCTCTAGGATTCCTGGACGATTGAGGTTTCCCATTCGCGCTCGCTGTGTAATCAGCGTAATCCACTTGCTCCAGGTGACATCGGTAGCATGATGAGTGGAGGGAACCTGTCCTTTGAACATCCAGTTCAGCACTGGCAGTCGAGGTGCCAAAAGGAGCTGTGTTTCAGTCCCGACTACTTCGGAAGCAGCCCGAACCCCCTCATACGCGGCTAAGATCTCCTTCTCAGTTGGAGTGTAGCACTCTTCAGACCCCTTATATGATCGACTCCAGAATCCCAGGGGTCGGCCTCGGGTCTCTCCTGAGGCTCTTTGCCACAAACTCCAAGTGGGGCCTTTCTCTCCAGCAGCAGTATAGAGGATGTTCTTTACATCCTGTCCAGTCCGTACTGGCCCCAGAGCTACAGCTCGGGCTATCTCTTGTTTAATCTGTTCAAAAGCCTGCTGCTGCTCAGGGCCCCATGCAAAATCGTTCTTCTTCCGCGTCACCTGATAAAGGGGGCTTACAATGAGGCTGTAGTTTGGAATGTGCATCCTCCAAAAGCCTACTGCACCCAGGAAAGATTGTGTCTCTTTCTTGCTAGTTGGTGGAGACATGGCAGTGATTTTGTCGATCACATCTGTTGGGATGTGACGACGTCCATCCTGCCACTTTATACCTAAGAACTGAATTTCCTGGGCAGGTCCTTTTACTTTGCTTCGCTTAATAGCAAAGCCGGCTTGTAGAAGAATTTGGATGATCTGCTCTCCTTTTGTGAAAACCTCTTCTGCTGTATCACCCCACACAACAATGTCATCAATGTACTGCAGGTGTTCAGGAGCACCACCTTGTTCCAGTACAGTTTGGACCAACCCATGGCAAATGGTTGGGCTGTGTTTCCACCCCTGGGGCAAACGGTTCCAAGTATACTGAATGCCCCTCCAGGTGAAGGCAAACTGTGGCTTACATTCTGCAGCCAAAGGAATAGAGAAGAAGGCATTGGCAATGTCAATGGTGGCATACCATTTGGCTGCTTTTGACTCCAGCTCGTACTGGAGTTCCAACATGTCCGGCACAGCAGCGCTCAATGGGGGTGTGACCTCATTCAGGCCACGGTAGTCTACTGTCAGCCTCCATTCTCCACTGGCTTTACGCACTGGCCATATGGGACTGTTAAAAGGTGAGTGAGTTTTACTGATCACTCCCTGATTCTCCAACTGGCGAATCAAATCATGAATGGGGAGCAAGGAATCTCTGTTGGTGCGATACTGCCGTCTGTGCACTGTCTTTGTAGCAATCGGTACCTGCTGCTCTTTTACTCGTAGCAGCCCCACAACAGACGGGTCCTCTGACAGGCCAGGCAAAACAGACAGCTGCTTAATGTTGTCCATATCTACAGCAGCTATCCCAAAGGCCCATCGATACCCCTTAGGATCCTTGAAATGCCCCCTTCTGAGGTAATCAATACCCAGTATACATGGAGCCCCTGGGCCAGTCACAATAGGATGTTTTTGCCAGTCTTTGCCAGTGAGGCTTATTTCAGCCTCCAGCACAGTCAATTCTTGAGAGCCCCCAGTCACTCCAGAAATATGGATTGATTCTGTCCCTTCATGACTGGAGGGCATTAGGGTGCACTGTGCACCGGTATCCACCAGCGCCTTATATTCCTGTGGTTCTGATGTGCCAGGCCATCGAATCCACACAGTCCAATAAACTCTATTATCCCTTTCCCTCCCCTGACTGAGGGCAGGGCCCCTCTATTGGTTACCTGTGATGACTGGAGCAACTCCACTGGTGGTTGGTATGTCTAGTAGTTCTTTCACCCGTGCTCGTAGTGCAGAAGTGGGCTGATCATGCCACTTCCTCATGTCTTCTCCACGGTCACGCAGGTAGCGCCACATGGAAACACGCGGTGCAATCGTACTGTTGTTCTTTGCTCGAGCTGGGAAGCATGTGCGTTTAACAGCTGAGACTTTTGATGATGCAGGTGAGGAGTAGGACTGGAATACTTTGATCAGATCCTTCATTAGACCTGGTGGCCCGTACGAGGATTGACCTTCATCAGTTGTTTCTGATACTATTACGGGATCATCATTATGATTAGTTGATGGAAACAATTTCTTGCACATTTCATCTACTCGGTTTTCTAGCCGTGAGATGGCAGAAACTGCGGCATGCAGTTGAGGGAGCTGCTGATCGGTGGTTTGAAGCATTATAATCAGCTCAACAACTCGGGGCCATCTGTCCACGAACCCTTTAGAACCTGTTACCAATGACTGTGCCATTCTCTCTGGTGCTGTACTTGTGATTTTCTGCCACATGTCAGGATCGGCCCTCACTCTCTCAGGGTCAAGTTCGCTTGGATCAGGGCTGTACAACATTTTCGCCATGGCCAATTCCCTCAGGCGCTGAATACCTTTTTGGACGGTATTCCAACTATCAAATTTAGGCTTCAAAGCATCCTTATAGGGGTACCTTTCTCTCACGGCTTCTAACAGCCGCAACCAGAGAGTGGCAGCTCCATCCGAACATCTGCTAATCCCTCTGTCGATACCTGCATCTTGGGCAATGCTTCCTAGTTGGCGAGCTTCATTACCATCTAGAGACAAGCTGTTGGCCCCGTTGTCCCAGCAGCGAAGCAACCAAGCAAGGATACCTTCATCTTGACGCCGTGTGAACTCCTTTCTTGAGCCTTGGATTTCAGTCAGCTTCAGAGGTCGACAATAGGTGATTTCCTCCTCATCATCAGTCTCTTCTTCATGCCTCTTGGTTTTTGCCTTTGCTTTTTTCGGTACTGCTCCATGCCCGGCACCTGGGTCTTCTGCAGCCCCCCCCTGTGCTTCTCCTTCTTTTCGTTCTAGACGCGTGGACACCCGTTTCCATTTCTTGCCTTCCACAGGGGCAACTGATATTGCTACTGATGCCTCCTGTGACTGATCAGAATTAACTTGGGCTTGAATCTCAGATCGGAAACTCTCTCTCTCCAGAATAGTATGATACAAAGCACGGTATGCATAAGCCAAACCCCACATAAGGTTTACCTCCTTAGATCTCTGACCCAAATACTCACTTAATTTCTTAGGGTCCCTTAGGTGTTCAAGAGTGAAATCCCATGACACTGCGGGTCCCCATGCTTCTAAGACTTTTCCTAAACCTTTCCATATTCCCTGCCAGTCATCATTCTCTGGTTCTGGAGGAGACTTCCGCATAGAACGAATGCATAGGAACATATATGCATTCATTAATAGTGATAACATGGATGCAAGTATGAACCCTATCTCAGTTATTGAAAGGCGTGTGGAAATCTGAGAGTACAACCTAAATAAAAAGGGTTTTTTTAGCCTGTACAATGAATTAAACATGGTGGTGTTTGTAAAATTGCCTGTTCCATCTGGGATGCAAGTACTTGTAAGATTCGCAATTCCATCTGGGATGCAAGTGTTTGTAAGATTCACAATTCCATCTGGGATGTAGGTGCCAAAATTCTGACCATACCACATCTCATAAAAGTACCAGGCAGGTGTCTCCATCAGTATCCACCTTATTAGGCTATATACCTGCACAATTCCACAACACCAAATTATGGTGTTAATAGTGGACCAGTACTTTAAGAAGATCATAATTGCTTTCAGTCCCTTAAACAGAGCAACTGGGATGAAGAGTGGATTCATAGCTGGCAGGCTCTGTAAAAGTCAGAGCTAGCTAGCTTTGCTCTAAGGGAGAAAGAAATCCCTTTGTTTTCTACCCAAAAGTTAGATAGCAGTGCTGAGAATGTACAGCAGCCCTTAATGTTGACAATTTGTCTGGTATTTCAAGGTCACATTCTCAGTGAGCAGCTACGAAAAGATAACACTCCCCTAATGAAGCTCTTTAAGAGTAAAGAGAGAGTTGTTCTAAAAGCTAAAAAGCTCTATGCCCGCATTCTCCACCAAAAAAATCTGTCACGGGTTACTTAGATTTACCTATGCCCGTGACAGGGGAAGCCACCCCGTGGGCCCCCCTCCCGGGGCCCGGAAAGGAGGGGGAAAAAGGGAGTGGGATAAAACAGCGACAATCTAAGGAGGAAAAACTTATTTTACTAAATATGATACCGAAATACAAGATAACACAATATAATATAATTGAGGCTAACAAATTGAACGAAACAGAGAGAGAGAGAGTCCCCGAAAACCGAGAGGCCTACTGTGAACTCTAGGCGACACGGCTGGAACGCTTCCCACTCTCCGAGAAGTTCGAGAGAAGAAGGAGGGCACTCCAGCCTGGGAACGAGATTATACAGCGTCCTGGTCCCATGACTTATCATTAACCCTGTTGTTCTCTGGGATATGTAGTCTTCTTCTGTGGACTGCACATTCAATAGAAGTATCCATACTTTACATGATGTTATGATGTGGAACACTGATACTGATAGCAAAATTACAAAACCATGACAACACCACATCAGCAATCTCCCTAATGATCTTTCTTCCATTGTTCCATTTCTTGATCAACTGCCCAAAACTTGTTTACTACTTCTTCAAGGTCATACTGACCATAGCTCCATATTCAAGCAAGCATACGTATATGGGGCCAATAGGGAGAACTATCCCGTACAACTGGGTCCCCACAATCGCTTACTGCAACATGCCCAGAGTAACGAAGAAGCTAAGGTACACAAATTATTTGGGGGGAAAAAAGCATGTAAGAAACAATATCTTTGAGACTATGTCATGTTTAATGACTCAAATTAATGCTTATGTTCTAAGTAATGCACAACACTTATGGTCTTTACATTTTATAATCCAATACTTGCTTAAAAAAGCATAGTGATCTGAAAGTAGATGATGCAATATTTTAATTTTACATATTTTTCAGCAGGACAGTATACAAAAGTATTCTGATATATTAGTTAATGCACTAATAAAAGATAATAAAAGGCTGAAGGAGCTTTACTAAGCTTTGAAGATCTGTTTTGCCCTGTTATATAGTATGTTCTGAACAGCTTGTGCATCTTCATTTTATAAACCAGGAAACATGGTCTGTGTTTAAGTTCCAATGCAATATGTCCAAGAGTTCTGGTCTCCTCAGTGGCAAACACAGATAGTATGCTGGAAAACACCACAGTTTATCCCCTGATCATACACTAAGTTTATTTTTCCAGAAAAAAAGTAGGGCAACAACAGAGAGGTGTGTACGTCATATATACCATGAAGATTTGCATCAGGGAACAGGAAAACATTAATGAGTTCCTGAATTTAGAAATATTCATAGTATCACAGAAATCCACAGACTCTTCTGGCTTAGGATTTCATGGCAATAAGCTAAGTCATGGATGGAGCATCTCAAAGTATCTTAGAAAAGGAGAACTTTAAAAAATGCTATATTATTATATTGAAACAGTAAACCATGATGAAAACCTGTGGGGAAGGGAAAAAAAGCAAAAACGTTTCCATGGAAGTTAGACATACAATCCTCAGTTCTCAGTCTTTGGGCAAATATTCTGTAAGTATCAGCTGGCACACCATTCATTGGCTGAAAGAAAACTACAGCCTCAGGTTTTGTTAGAATCTTCTGACTAAAGTTATCTTTTTCATGCTATCAGAACAGATTTGTAGGACTATTCTGATCTTCCTGAATATGAAGAAACACCAGTTTTAGTTCTTTGCAAAAAGAGCAGAAGAGATAGTAAGTACTCCATTGTGCAGATAGGAGATTTTAGTTTTAATGAATCCATTACTTTGTGATGGACTGCTAACAGTGAATACACATTTTTAACAGATTCTGCTCTCTCTCTCTTTATCTCTCCATTTTTCAATGTATGTAATAACTTTTATGAAACTATTTTATTTTATTTTATTTTACACATAATCTGTAGGGCAATTATGATGGCTTAGCAAACTGTTTATTTCCCATTAGATATTATAATTCATAGCTAATTAATATTTTATCTGAAAGCACTATGAACTTTCACTTTTTTTTTTTTTTTTAATAATTAAAACAAAGTTGCTGAAATAATGGCAATTATAAATACATGAAATGAATTAAATGATAATTTAAATAATTAATTATACATTATTGTATTGGCATACTAATCATTTCTAGTGAGAGCACAGAATATTATACATACTTCTAAAACAATTGTGCTGACCTTTTCAACTACTGAGAAAACTTGTGTATTGCTGGTTCAGAATTATAAAATTTAGAGAGAATAATGGTATGAAGGATTTATTAATTGAAAAACCAAGAAATCTGCAGTATAATTAATATTTTGATCTTCTTCAGGATCATGAAAGAAGAAAAGAATGTGTTTAAAATCTGATGACTTCTGTGGTACAGAGGTTTTTCTTCTATAACTTAAAGCAAGAACAGCTTGAAAAAAGGAGAAGTCTGAAAGCTGCTTTGGATAGGTATGTGTGACACAAAAATTCCTTTAGAAAGAGCATAACAGAATACAGTTCCTTTCTGTTTTTTGACGGCATGACTCAATGGCTGCATCCTGTGAGATGAGGGATTATAAGTACTCCATGCAACCAAAGCAACAGAAAACAATTTCATTTACTAAATTGTGACCTCACAACTCAGTATAGACAGCTTATTGAATGTTACTCTCTGGAATGTTAAGGTTTTGTTTGTTTGTTTGTTTGTTTGTTTGTTTTCTTTTTTTTTTTTTTTTTCCCCCCCATGTTTGTTATTTCCCCTTCTAACTGAGAAATTCCAGACAAACATGGTGTATTCAGAAGTTGTCCTTCATATCTCACATCATAGTGTGTTAGAACAGATAATCACAAGGTCACAGAAAGACTAAGGTTGGAGGGGATCTCTTGAGGTCATCTAGTCCAATCTCCTTGTGAAAACAAAGCCACTTAAGGCCACACCTTTGGTTTTGAAAATCTTCAAGGAGGGAGATTCTACAACCTCTTCGGACAACCATCGCTATAGTGGTCTGACACTGACACAGTTAATGTGTGCTTCCTGATAATCAGATGGAACCTCCTGTAATCCAGTTTGTGTGAAACAGATGTGTTTCTCAGTCTTCCTTTTATTTCTTACAAGCTGTAGTGAGCTTTATATTACTGCCTGAGGAAATGAGAAAGAAAAAGGAAGTGAAGGAGAGAAATAGGAAAGAGGAAAAATGAAAGGCTTGTTGGTATTATTACCAATAATAATAATGCTTTAAAAGATACTTTTCACAAACAAATTTTATGAGCAAGTTATATCAGAGTGTATTATACATGGTTTACAAATACCTTCTTGGAATCAGCTTCTACAACCACCTGACTACATGTATGACCTGACATAGATGCAAAGACGTTTTCTGGTTGTAACCTCATACTTGTCCTACTAAGTATGCTCGTGTCTACTTATTTTATTTTCCCAAATGTTGCTGAGAACATACCTAAAAGAATATATGCACATACACAAAATCAAATTTTTAATGATGACATAATCAGTGTAATAAATAAAATAATTACATTGGTGGTTTCAGTATTCTTTGCAGGAAATACTATTTGACCAAGAAGAAAAAATGTGTACATTAAGATCTACTAGAAGATGTTGCAGTAAAATTTATGCTGCGAGCTTTCTGCTCAGATATAATTCAGGTTAGTAGTAGGTCCTTAGATCTTTTCAAAAGAGATGGGAAGAAAAGTGAAGGAAAGGGGGAAGGTAAGAAAAGAGAAAAAGAAAGAGAAGGGAAGGTGGAAAAGGGAAGAGAAAAGGGAGGGGAAGGGAAAAATAATATTTTCAAGAATTTTTGTAAATGTCCAGTTAGTTTTCAGAGGTTAAAATTTACTGTTTAGCCTACGGTGTATGATATGCACATGATAATCATATGTCTTAATTTTAGCTAGGACAGAATTGTTTTCTTCAGATTGCCTGATAGAATGCTATTTTTTGGTTCTAACAGAAAAACAATACTGATAATACACCAATGTTTATAGGCATTGCTGAGCAGTGTTGTACAGAGCCAAGGCCATTCTAGTTTTTCAGCTCATATTAACAGAGGTCTGAAAGCGGGCAAAATGAGGACAGTTGGCCTAAACTGGCCCAAGGGATGTTCCATACCACACGATATCACGCAGAAAGAGTTTTGAAGGAAGCAGGAGTTCATCACTCTCTCTTTTCTACTGCTCAGGGGCAAACTGGGCTTTGATTGATGGTTGATGAGTAATTGCCTGTGTGTCAACTATTACATGCATTCAGCCTATATGTATAATTATTTGCATTTTCCTTTTATCTATATTAGTAAGTAGTTTTATTTCAATCCACAATTATACTGGTTTGGTTTGGCTTAGTTTGGTTTGGTTTGGTTTGGTTTGGTTTTTCTCCAGCATTCCACTGGGAAGAGTGGGAATCAAGCAAATGACTGTGTGATGCTTAGCTACCTGCCAGGATAAAACACAACACCATAGTAGCTGGTGACCTGAATTATTCATCTCCTGATATTAGAAACTATGTTGGCAATCTTTTACAGCTCCAAATAATGTTTTGTGTAATGTTTTATGAAGTTGTCAAGTTTTAGGCACAGTATAAACAGTTAAAATAATCTATTCCTTCTTCCTTCCAAAGCAGTATTATGTTCTACAAGGGTTGTATGTTGTTTTCTCTTTCTTTTTACTCTGAATGATGCTATTTACAGTGTGCCAAACACTAAAGTTTCCAGTAATGTCCTCAAGAAGCCATTTCATGTCGCACTATGGGCACTATGGGAATTGTTTTATATAACAACCTTTTCTTAATTTTATTTACCTTTTTTTTTTTTTTCTTTATTTGCTTAAGATGCCATCTTGTCATCCTAATATTGTCATTTTTCTTTTTAATCTTATTTTTACGTTATGTGAAGGAAATAATTTTCTTGAAATTCCTTTTCACGTTCATCACCTCAGTCAGAATCCTAAGCTCTTTGCAACTTTTATCTACTGTATTCTTTGACACTATAGTGAGATCTTCAGATTGTATTAACATGGTGATATTTTGAGTTCCTGACCTGTGCAATTTTTCTTGAACATAAAAATGCAGGGACAAAAATACTGGGTTTGGTCAACAATTTCTCTCTAAAAATGGCCAAATGACAAGCTATTGGGAAAAAAATTAAAAAAAAAAAGAAAAGGGGGGTGGGGTGGGGGAGGGAGGGAATGTATGGTTCTTTCCCATAATAACTGTCAGAATAAAAATGATTATGGACAAGCTAATGAAGTGTTTATGTAATCCATAACATATATTTTCTGATATAACTTATATACTTAGTAATATTATTATATTACATATATATATATATGTATGTATGTATATATGTGTATGTAATATTTCTTACATTATTTCTTATTACAGAAATAATAACAACAACAATAAAATAAAAAATAATCAGCAAAAGCAAAAGCAGTGCATGGAATTCCATTACTCACAGCTGAGTTGATTCAATGATAGACATACATGAAAAAAAAAGACACCAACTGAAATGTGAAATGAACTCCATCAAGATGTAAGAATTTATATGTAATCTATGCATATTCTTCATATTATTAACACATATTTAGATGTGGAGTATCAATTAGTAGCTATTCCATGGAATGTAAATAGCATATATGACCTAAGAATAATACAAAAATAATTCAGTAACTGACAATGGCAAATATTTTTCTAACTTTTCTCTTTCTCTCTCTATGTATATATATTTCTATTCAAAATATATCAGGAAAATCTTTGGAATATGGAGCAAGTATTTATGCCAATGTCATATCCCATGTTATTTTGTTTCTAGTGCCTGAAATTTTCAAAGGAAAATATAATACTTACCTTTGGTACAGAGAAGATATTTGTGCTGATAAAAACAGAATGCAACACTTGCACAACTCTTCCAGTAAATTTGGAAAGAAACAGAGTTGCTGGCACAGAATGAAAATTAAAGTATCTCTGATTCTGAGTAAAGGTACATGGTTCTGAGAAAATACAATACAGCAAGGTGCAAAGAAGGTCACACCACTGAAACTACTGATTCATGACAGAAGTGCAATTGTTTAAATTTACAGATATGAGAAATCTTTGTTACAATCACAGTGGTACTGCAACATGATTTGCCTCCTGTTGCAAAGACACTTCTGTCATCCTGAAACACTGCGACTAAATGAATGGTAGCTTCTGTAAAAATACAGGAAAGAAGAAATATAATCACAGGACCTAGTTTGAAGACAGACAAACAGGATTTGCTATCTCATCGCATGAGAAATAATGCTTTTGTAGACAAACCTGGAAACACAACCTTTTTCACAGATTTTTCACAGGTTTAACACAATAAAATTAAATTGTCTTAGTTGTGCACTGTATGTATTTATATAGAGAGAGAAGAATATAAGACGTGTTATTATGTTTTAGCTTAGTAGCTACTATGTGAGATGTCAGAGTTTATGCAAAAAGCAAAACAAAACAAAACTGTGAAACTCTTCTTTATGTCATGCACAAACAATTTAATAAACAAAAATAAATTATTTCCCTTGCATGAGCATTAAGAAAGAATAATCATGGAAAAATATGTACATACAGGAAAAAACAAACAGATTGAAAGAATTCTTGGTGGGAATTTCAAACATGAGAAAAAATGAAAATTATTAAATTTCTTATGAATAACAATGATTGGCCATGCAAAGAATCAACCAGTGTCTGCAATACAAGTGACATAATGGCAGCTATAATAAAAATCAAACACAAATGCTTTTTGCTTTGCTTTTTTCTGTCTAAAACATAATGTTCTATTACAATCAGGTATAACTTAATGGAAGCCAATGCAGGTCCAATTGGATGATTGCCATTGTCCTCTTGCTTCATTGCTTGAGAATTAAAGAAACTTTTATTTTGTGGTGATGTGCATATGAGCATTAGAATTTATTTAAGGGAAGACACACTGGAGCTACGTGCATAAGGAAGAATAGCATCACCAAATTTATCACACATATGAACACTGGAAGTGTAAGACCAACACTACAGAAAAGAACAGACTTGTACAGTGATACTGTCTGTGACACTTGAGGTACTTTTCTCCATTAATCTATATAGTGACTATCAGTACTACTATAAAAAGACACATGAGAACTGCAGAATTTTGATGAAACTGTTCTACTTAGGCTTAACCTAGACTGCTAGACTAGCAGTAAGTTTTTGCTTCCTGATAAATATATCTCATCTTTTGCCCATAAAAAAAATATTTTCATATCAGTTCTTTGACTTTGTCATAATGGTTTCTATTGTAATTTATTATTTGAGTGCTTTATTTATTATTTTTATTTTGGCAGTATATTAAATAAGCATCTTAATCTAACAAACTTTTTAATAACCACATTGATGACTGATATTTATTGCACAGTAGCTTCATTTACTTTGGAAACTGCATCATGTCTGGCAGTAAGACTGTATTTGCAGTCAGATGAGTCAAATGTAGGAAAAGTGACCTGAGTGAGGCTGAGGAGCTTGAAGATTCATATGTTGGTTGCTGGAGAAAACCAAGTGTTTACATCCAGCTATAGAATGACAGATTAGAAGAATGTTCCTGGATCCCAAAATCCAACAGATTACCTACTTCTAAATGAATGTACAGAAAAAGAACTTCCCCTCACAGCTGTTGCAATGTAAGCAAAAATCTCAAAACAGAATATGGCTGGACCTGTCCAGGTACATGCACAAACTGCTTGTGTGTGCCTAAGTTTTGCTCTTATTTTATTTATTTAATTTTTTAAAGCCTTCTTTGTCCTTATGATTCTAACGAAGTTCGCCTAGTCTGTGCATGGTACCACTGCAGAATCACAAGGTATTAAGGGAATAAGTGGTAGGCTAGTCCTTACAAAATTCTGTGTTGAACTAATCTTCGTGGAAGTTTGTTCAGAAGAATTGTTGGAGCTCTATTAGTTGTTTTTGTTTTTTTTTTTTATGAAATGCCAATCTAGTATCATTTTAGGAAAATCTTGAAAATCAGCATAAGGGCATAAAAATTAATACATCATGTAAGCTTAGGGATTTTCAGCTATTTCTTGTAGTTTGGCCTGCATGTCTATTGTAGTAACAGGTGGAGTATAATATGTCAATGAAAGTGATATTATAAAATCAAGAATATGATTCCTCAGTTTTGTTTTAAAAAGTAAGAATTGATAACTTGATAACTTGCCCCACAAGAGAATAATGAGAGTCATAAAACTCCTTTACTATACTGTTTAAATCAGTAATGATTATTAGATGACTTGTTAAGAGATACCATGGGAAATCCTAAGATTACTGTTACAATAACCATATTAATAAAATTTTGCAGAATTATCTCTTGTGGACAAAAATGAACCAGAAAAAGATGTGCTTTACTGCTCAGCTGCCAGAATGAGAAGAAATCTGTTAATAATAATAATAAAAAAAGAAGTTACAAAGCAATGCTATTAGTATATACTAGGTTAGGCAACAAAATATTGAATCCTTCTATCCTTCATTATATAACGAAATAGCTAATAGTATACCAATAACACAATTTCCTTTCAAATAGCATTAAAATTTATTAACGTGGACCAAGCAAATATAGAAAAATAAACAAACAAACAACAACAACAACAACAACAAAACACTACTATGCATAAACTTCATATAAATATTGCTAACATTTTTGAAATATTTTCTCAGATTTATAAATTTAAAGCTAATCTAGGATACAAATTACAAGATTATGTAGAAGAAACAAACAAGAACCAAATAGTAATGACAAACAGATTAAAGATGTAGAAGATGTAACCTTGATGGTTACATCAAGGTTATCTTTAATGTCAGTGGAAAAAGAAGTATCAGTAGAAAGTATTTTGCTTTAGTCTATGGTGTCAAAACAAACAAACAACCAAAAGCAGAAAAAAACAACAGCAAAAAAAAACTTTAGTGTGAAACACCCTTTTAAGGTGACCTAACTCATCCATTTGCTGTCTGTTGTGCTTTAACCACAGTAGGCAGGTACCACCACATAGATGCTTGCTCCCTTCCCTCCCAGTGGGACTGGGAAGAGAATCAGAAAAGTACAAATGAGAAAATGCATTGCTCAAGATAAAGACAATTTACTCAACAAAATAAAAACTGCACACACAAGAAACTCAAAATAAGGATTTCATTCATTACTTTCCATTGACAGGCAGATGTTCAGCCATCGCAAGGAAGGCAGATCTCTAGCACACCTAACAGCCACTTGGGAAGACAAGCACTGTAACTCCAAGTGTTCCCTCTTTCTTTTTCTTTATGTAGCTATTATTGCTAAGCAAGGTTAGTTTGTGGTTGGATTTGATGATCTTTCAGGTCTTTTCCAACCTGAGGAATTCTATGATTCTATGATATCACATAGTATCAACATCCCTCTGGTTAGATGGTGTCAGCTATCACAGAAATATCCCCTCTCAGTTTCTTGTGCAGCCTCAGCTTACCTGCTAGCAGTGCAGCACTTAAAGTAAAAAAGTTGATGACTTTAGTGCAAGCACTCCTCAGCAGTAGTTTAAATTTTTGTGAGTTATCAACACTGTTTTTCTCACAATTCCAAAATATGGCATCACTCCAGCTTTTTCTGGCATAAAGAAAATGAATTCAGCTCCAACCAAAACCACCAAAATGTGGGGGAAATATATATTGTTCTTTTAAAATCAATCTTTTAAAATCTTTTAAAATTTAGATCACTAAATTAATGAAGATAAAGTATGGCTGAGAATAAAACATTTGTAAATGTTCTGAACAATATCTCACTACTGTATTCTAAGCCCCACTCTATACCATATGACCTTATATTAGGTGATCTAGAGCTGTTTCAAAGAAATGAGGAGAACTGGATATCCAAATGTGAGATAGAATCTTAAAATATTTGTATTCAGAACAATATCCATGTCATGTCCTGCCCTAAGTAGTTAGAAATGCCAAATAACGTACTCTGATTCAGCACACTGTAGTACTTAGTGACATGAATAAACCTAATCTAATAGATTCTTCTTCTTCTTTTTTTTTTTTTTTTTTTTTTTTTTTTTTTTTTTTTTACTAGAAAATGAAAAATGAACAGCAGTATTAATACCTATCAAGTGCATTCATTTTTTTCTGGTCAACTTCATGATATTTTTTCTCCATTGCATTGATTACATAAGACCAGAAATATACTTAGGGATCACAGCTTTAAGGATTGTTGCTTTGTTTAGGAACCTTTTCTGTAACATCCCCACTGGCTGAGAACAAAACATATTAAAAAACAGTGTTCTTTCTTCATAATCTGTAACAAAGGGAAAGAGAGGGGGAAAAAAAAAATGGGGAAAAAAGGAAAAAAAAAAAAAAGTGTTATTCCTTTTACAAGAATTCCCTACTTCTAGAGCACTCTTCTAGGAATTGGGAGGCTGACAACCCATGCTTGCTGTTGTTTCAGAGACAAAACCTTAAGGTACTCAATGTGTCTAAACATAAATTATCCATCAGTCACAATAGACAGACACAAAATAGCTGTGTAGCTTACCCTATGTTTTTGTCTTTACATCTGTAGTTATACAGGCTGCTTAAAGTCATCAGATTAAATCAATTGTATCCATAGCACTTTCCAGAATGATTTAAACAAGTTGTTATCTGACTGCTTATGGAAGCTAATGAAAAGTGTCCATTTAAAGTCAAATTGTATCTGATTCTTCTGCCCACCTTCTAGAATCAGTTTAGAGATAACTGTAAAGTTGCACATCCAAAAAATAGTTGGAACACAACAGATCTCTCTAGAAATAGAACTTATCATATAAATTTGTATTTTTTTTTTTGTCTTTTCCTATTCATTCTTTTAGTAATACAGCATTTACACATTTCTCTCAGTAATCCAGGAAATCATACATTCAGCTTTTTTAAAAGCAGCAAATATCTCATGAAAGGCTGTCAAGGAAATCTGTGAGAAAAATTTGTTCCTAACTGTATATACCCAGCTCTAATTCATTAGATGAATATAGTATGACCTGGGGGAAATAAATAAATAAATAAATAAATAAATAAATAAATAAAGTACTAAGTGATTGTAATAGGAGTACTAAGTAATTTTAATGGGAGGATCTTCCTGAAAGCTTTGACGTGAGGATACCGAGACACTGGAACAGGTTGCCCTGTGAATGTCCCCTGAAAGCATTCAAGGCCACACTGGATGGGACTTTGAGCAACCTGGTCTAAAGGGAGGTTTCCCTGCCTATAGCAGAGGGGTTGGAATCTTGAAGGTCCCTTCTAACCCAAATCATTCTATGGTATATGGTATACTATGAAGTGGATTAATATATATATAATATATAATATTCACTTTCTGGACAGGGTTGTTGGAAGGGTTAATTCCTTATCACATTCAGTTCTGATAGTGAAAGCTGATCAACTTAATGAAAAGAAATGGTTCTAGACACAGATAACATTCAGAATATACCATACTGCAAACCAGGAATTGCATTTGTGACTGTAAATTCTATTAATTTTTTGTAGTACAATGCTCGGTATTCAAATGATACAGCTGCTTGCTATTTTGTTGTGTAAAAGATATTTGAAAAGCAGACACACCATCAGTTCAGTATAGATTTCCAAAGTGACATGAATACTGAAGTAAAATAACTCCTTCCAGTTTCTAGCTACTGACCATGTCACATGCTTTAAGTGTTAATCAATTTTCCAAAAACAGGTTTATCTCAATTTTCACGTTAAGTAAAACTTTTTATGGACTCAAAGAATGGTTCCAGGTTCCTGCCACACAGAGGATGGTGACACACTGGAACAGGTTGCCAAGGAGGTTGTGGATGCTCCATCCCTGGAGGCATTCAAGGCCAGGCTGGATGTGGCTCTGGGGAGCCTGGTGTAGTGCTCAGTGACCTGCACATAGCAGGGGAGTTGAAACTAAATGATCATTGTGGTCCTTTTCAACCCAAGCCATTCAATGTGTTTATGATTCTATGATATGAAAATGCAAATTTATTGAAGGGTTATTCATTTAACAGGATGAACTTCAACAAGACCAAATGCCGGGTCCTGCACTTTGGCCACAACAACCCCAGGCGGTGCTATAGGCTTGTGGTGGAGTGGCTGGAGGATTGTGTGGAGGAAACGGATCTGGGGGTACTGATTGATGCTCGGCTGAACATGAGCCGACAGTGTGCCCAGGTGGCCAAGAAGGCCAACAGCATCCTGGCTTGCATCAAAAACAGTGTTATTATCAGGAACAGGGAGGTAATTGTCCCCTTGTACTCGGCATTGGTGCGGTCGCACCTCGAGTACTGTGTTCAGTTTTGGACCCCTCACTGCAAGGAAGACACTGAGGTCCTGGAACACATTCAGAGGAGGGCTACAAAGCTGGTGAGGAGTCTGGAGCATAGGCCTTATGAGGAGCGGCTGAGGGAGCTAGGATTGTTCAGCCTGGAGAAGGCTCAGGGGAGACCTTATTGCTCTCTATAACTTCCGGAAGGGAGGTTGTAGTGAGCTGGGGGTTGGCCTCTTCTCCCCTATAATTGATGATAGAACTAGAGGGAATGGTTTTAAGCTGCACTAGGGGAGATTCAGGCTGAACATTAGGAAGAATTACTTCTCGGAAAGGGTAGTCAGGCATTGGAATGTACCGCCCAGGGAGGGGGTGGATTCACCGACCATGGGAGTGTTCAAGAAACATTTGGATGTTGTGTTGATAAATATGATTTATCTGGGAAATATTAGTAATGGTTGGACTAGATTATCTTCTAGGTCTTTTCCAACCTTGATAATTCTGTGATTCTGTGATTCTGTGATTCATGCGGGATAAGTGGTATCTCCAACTACTTCTTGATAACATGTACTACTACTGTAAATAAACACCTGAAATAACCTATTAATGGAACGATAGTATAACAAGGGAATATAAATATCTCAATTTAGAAAAAAAAAGGTGAGGAAATGTTTTTTTGTCATTCTTCTTTCTCCTCTTGAGTGCAGAAAATAATATCATGTAGAAAATAAAATAAAATAAAATAAAATAAAATAAAATAAAATAAAATAAAATAAAATAAAATAAAATAAAATAAAATAAAATAAAATAAAAAGCATTTCCATTCATTTTTGTTAACCTTACTACCTTTCTGCTGTTTGCTTGGTAAGTAAATTGGATGTTTACTTAATCACAGTTCTGTAATGCAATGGTTTTGAATGAATTTTAGTTTGGGAATTGGAGTTTGGCAATTTCCTCTGGCAAAAAAGAAATACATATATATACATATTTGGAACTTGTTTTCTCTCCCTTTTAATCTCTACATTCACTTCAAAAAAGTCTGTACTTTTTCACACTACACAGCTCTGTTTTTTTCACATACATAGTAAGACTGAGACAATGAAACTGTTAACTAAATAAACAGCTCCTCAGGAAGTGAGTTGAAATGCATTTGATCCATCTTAATGTGTCTCACAGAAAGTAGAAATTGGATTAATATAGCTTGCTCGTGCTTGAAGCACATAAAAATGGCTTAAAGGCAGATGGAGGGAGAACTAAAAATCTAAAAAAAAATTCCCAGTAAACATAAGAAATTTCACAGCTCAATTTTGTTTCTTCCAAGATGTAAGTCTCAAGTCACTGAAGTGAATAATATGGAGACTTGAGATTATCATGTAGTTTTATTATAGTACTGAATATTTTAGAAAACTCAGAAACATGAAATTAAGAATGTGCTTGTACTCATGTACTAGTGCAATATCTAAAAATTCAAAACTGAAAAGAAGCATAGAATCTACTGCCACATAATGCTGAATATATATGCTCCTGTTTGCAATTCTTCTTAGTTGCGTGAATTAAGTTTTCTATCAGTTCTAGGAATATTTACAATTTCAAGAGGCACCGTACATAAAAATATTTGTAGCATTTTTTAGGTTTAACATGATGCAGATATCTGCAGTGAATATTATTCTGTTATCAATAGCTTTTATCTTTTGTCCACCTTTTGGACAAGCGTGAATATCTAGTTACTGGACTCACATTACTTATAAATAGTTCATTTCTGTCTATATTGTAATAGAGAATCAGAGTTAGTGTGCGGAGTAACCGGAGTAACTTATAAACATTATCAGTGTATGTGATATACTTTCCCAAAATTAAATAAGTTAGGGCATAGTAATGCTTATAACTGACTGATCATGCACCCCCTCCCCTCCCCCCAAAAAAATAAAAAAATTGTGCCTCCTAAGAGCTTCATCAGGAAAGCCTGGCATATAAACTCCTCCACCACACTTCCTTTTTCTTCCCTCTCCATCTCCCACCCCCTCTTCCTCTTCCCTTCTCTCCTCTCCTCTCCTCTCCTCTCCTCTCCTCTCCTCTCCTCTCCTCTCCTCTCCTCTCCTCTCCTCTCCTCTCCTCTCCTCTCCTCTCCTCTCCTCTCCTCTCCTCTCCTCTCCTCTCCTCTCCTCTCCTCTCCTCTCCTCTCCTCTCCTCTCCTCTCCTCTCCTCTCCTCTCCTCTCCTCTCCTCTCCTCTCCTCTCCTCTCCTCTCTCCATACCACTCCTTTCCTCTCCTCTTGTCTTTTTGTTCTCTTTTATATACACATATACTATTACAAAGAGGACAATTGTATCATACATAAATATTTGAAACAGAGATAATTAAGCAGAGCTCTCAGTATCTGTTTCTGTCCTCATTAATATTCTTTCTACATAGGTGAGTTTCTTCACCCCATAACAACATCACTTGTCACTTTATATCAGGTATTAAGATTCTGTGTCTCCAAACTACATGAGCTACAAGAAAGAACATAAAATCTTTGCCTATATCTTAATTAAATTTGGAAAAATTGTCCATTCATGTACTGAGACTGGAAAACACAACCCTAATTGCTTATAGGGAACACGAACATAAAACCATACTTTCTTCAGGATGCCTCTGAGGAAAGATGCAAACATTATTGTATCTTTATTTTATTTTGTGTTTGAAATCTGTTTTGGCATTGCCATTTAGCTTGTATATAGAAGCTTGCCTCTTCATTCATTTCTGCTTCTGTTCTTGGACTATTCAGAAAATAAATTATGCAAAATTACATCTTGAGTGGCAATTAATTAGAAATTGTCTGCTTAGAGAAAACAAAAACTTCTACACGTTCTTTGTTGTGTTCATGTTTATCCTATTTCCACAGGGAAATTAAAACAGCTAATTCATAACATGGAACAATAGATTCATCTAAGAATCATGTAATAATAGAATCATAGAATGACTTCAGTTGAAAGATCACCTAAAGATCACTCCTGATACAGGAAGGGTTGCCATACACACCAGATCCTGTTGTCCAGGGCTATATCCAACCTGGCCATGTATATTTCCAGGAATGGGACACCCACAACTTCTCTGGGCAACTTTTTTCAGTGCCTCACCACACTTAAAGAATTGAAGAATTTCTTCCTAACATCTAACCTAAATTCCTCCTTCTAGTTTGTAGACGTTCCCCATTGTCTATCAGTTTTAAACCATATTAAAATATATATATATATATATATATATATATATATATATAAAATCATATATCTTCCTATTTATAGATTTCCTTCAAATACTGGAAGTCTGCTATGAGATCACCTTGAATCCTTCTCTTCTCCAGGCTAAACAAGACCATCTCTCAACTTTTATTCATAAGAGAGATACTCAAGACCTCTGATAATCTCTGTGGTCTTTCTCTGGTCTTTCCATATCCTTCCTGTGCCTTTAGCCACAGGCCTTTCCATCCTTCTAAGCAACCATTGGTACAAGGGTCTGTTTGAAGGCAACATACAAATAATTTTGTGTAACATATAAGTGTTCCTTAAATATTCAAGTCACACAGTCCTGTCTTGGCAAGACGTTGCAAAAATTCAATATCTACTAACCAATCCCTTCCACAGGAAAAGTGGGAAGAATTTCAGGTATTTATTTTGATAAAGATTCATAGAATCATATTGCATGAGTGACAATATTTTTAATGAGGTCCAATTGAGGATTAATTTTCTCAGAGACTCCTGATACAAACTTACAGTAGTGATTTTATCTCAGAGCAAAGCAGCTACAAAGTTTCATGAAAACAG
Organism: Coturnix japonica; assembly: GCF_054131305.1. Classification (NCBI taxonomy): domain Eukaryota; kingdom Metazoa; phylum Chordata; class Aves; order Galliformes; family Phasianidae; genus Coturnix; species Coturnix japonica. The sequence continues at coordinate 136,481,745 of NC_140663.1, forward strand.
TGGTCATGAATGTTTCAAAGTCTAATTGTATCCCAGGAGCAAATATTGGGTTCAGTAGTGATAAGCATCTTATATAACAATCTGGAGAATGAGGGTTGCATGCACTCTAAGTGAATTGTGTAGGAAACAATTCCTCATTGTGAAACTGACAGCATTGTCCAAAGTGATTGTGGAGCTATCTTTGGAGATATTCAAAAGTCTTCTGGAAGCAATTTTGGGCAATCTAGGCGCTCCTCCTTGAGCAGGATGACACCCAGAGTTCCTTTCCAAACATAACCATTCTGCGATTCTATGAAAAAACTATCCTTCCATGAAAACAAGAAACAATAGCAAATTTTGTCCTGCGTGTTATGTGCACTGCACTAATAATCACTTATTGGTGGTATGTTACTTCATTTGAAGGGACATTCAAACCTTTAAACTTCAAACTTCACACAAGTAACCTGGATGTTTTTTTTTTAATTTCTGGAATATCTCTGCATAGGCAGTAATTAAGGTTCCTAAATTCTATTATTTTGTCCGGTTTCTAACTGATGTGCCATGCGCCAAGCTTAAAGTGCATATTGGAACAGGCCAACAGGTTAATGTTGATCTGGAAGGGGTTAATTAAAAAAAGTGCAGAAAGATAAGTGAACTAGAAAGCTGATGGATACAGTTTTGCTCACTTAGAAAAGAAGAATGATAATCTTCAACTATGCAATTGTTTACTACAAAGAGACAGTGAAATTTGTCAGATCAAAAAAATTTCAGTCTTAAAATGTAATTTAAGCTTTTTTTTTTCCATGTATGTATATACATATATATAAATTATACTAACTCATAATTACTGTGTTTGTCTTCAATGTTTATTTCTTATTGAAAATAAAGACAAAAATCTTCAATGTAGACAATACAGAGTCTAAGCAGGAAAGAAATCTATTTCCTATCACAACAAAAGGTGAAAAATAATTAATGTTTCAATGTTTAATCATGCTACATAATTACTCAGTACAAATACTTCCAGATTTAATTCAGCAAGATTATTAAGTCCAAATATGCATTTTCCAATTTCTTATCAAAACACTTTAAAACAGAAGTGTTAAATTTTTTTAAGCTCTTGAAAGTGCTAAAATATACTTGAGACGAGAAATAAAAAGCATTACATTGTCTCACATCTTTTAACTAAAGTCAAACTTTTTAGTTAGTGAAGAATCTTAGTTGTTTTTAGAGTTAAGATATTTCACAGTTGATCTTGCTATTACAGCTTTACTACTACATCTTTACTACTACTGCTGCTGCTGCTGCTACTTCTAATTTGCTTCTCCTTACAATGCCTTTTCTACAAGTTAAAACAGTTTCATATTCTAATACTGTGAGTTTGTCCCTGTCAGTTGCACTTCTAAAATGCCTTTTTCTTCTTCTTGTATTCCTTTCAAAGATCGTTTCTCTGTGTAAAGAATATGCATATTGATTCCTAACAAGAGCAAAAAATTTAATATCATGTGGTGGCTATAACAAATATTGGGTTCTTTGACGTTCTTCAGTTAATTCTATGATGAACACATTTTGGTTGGCGTAAAATCCTTGTCAAATTACGCAATAGGAAAAAAACTAATCTTGATGTAGAGTGCTTATTTTTAGAACTTTTCTCTAAGAAATGTTTAGAGTATACTGATTTAGCTCATTAATAACAGTTTGAATTTTTCCTACGCATTATTTCCTTTCATTGTTTGGAACTTATTGCAATACTTAGTTTATCACTTGACTGTAAGTATCTTTCACATAGAGAGATAATACTTCAAGTGTAGAAAATCTTGACCCAGTATAAAAATACAAAAGAACAGCCTGAAGCTGGCATTTTAGATGAATTAAAAAAGTGATTCATAAGGCAAGAAAAGTAATAATGTACAAGTAGTGAAAACAAATTTAGTAAAATATTAATTAATGACAATAACAACAACAGAAACAAGCAAACAAACATAAAAAAAATCAAACAAACAAACATCTTCCCCAGAAAATGACTGCACTGCACATAAACTTGAATCATTTTGTATAGTAGTTTCAAAGCTACTGCCTTTTAGTCTTAGAAACTGCCTCAAAATATTTCTATGAACTGAAGACGATTCATCTTTACAGATGGTACATGCTGAGAAAAAAACTGTGTTGAGAATGTAAATACTAAAAAATTCTGAGAGTTCAGTATTTTCATGGACAGGAAATTATGATACAAATTAAAAAGTGTGTCAGGGAAGATGACTCAGTTTTCATGTCCAACCCTACATTATTTGACTAAAAATGTCTAGTAATGATCTGTCAGAGTAGAAGTGGACAGAGCTCTGGATATGTAAAATTCACTGTGTTTAAAGCCCTTAAACAATAACATAGATGACCCAAATGACAGCTGACTGAGTTTGAATGCACACAGGTCAGACGGAGCAATCTGGACTTCTAGCATTTTGAAAAGTTCTGGAGATAAAGATGTTATGATCACAGAATCACAGACTCATAGAATGTTTGAACTGAGGGAAATCACAATTTCCAGTAGCTCAAAGCTCTATCTAGCCTTGTCTTGAATGCTTCCAGGGATGGGGAATCCACAACTTCTCTGGGCAGCCTGTTCCGCTGTCTCTCCATCATCGTCATAGAATCATAGAATAAAATCACATCATAGAATCATAGAATGGCCTGGGTTGAAAAGGACCACAGTGATCATCTAGTTTCAACCCCCATACTATGTTCAGGATCACCACCCACCAGACCACATCTAGTCTTGAAGAATTCCTTCCTTTTTTTTTTTTTTTTTTCCTTTTCTTTTCTTTTCTTTTCTTTTCTTTTCTTTTCTTTTCTTTTCTTTTCTTTTCTTTTCTTTTCTTTTCTTTTCTTTTCTTTTCTTTTCTTTTCTTTTCTTTTCTTTTCTTTTCTTTTCTTTTCTTTTCTTTTCTTTTCTTTTTTTTTCTTTTCTTTTCTTTTCTTTTCTTTTCTTTTCTTTTCTTTTCTTTTCTTTTCTTTTCTTTTCTTTTCTTTTCTTTTCTTTTTTTTCTTTTCTTTTCTTTTCTTTTCCTTTCTTTTCTTTTCTTTTCTTTTCTTTTCTTTTCTTTTCTTTTCTTTTCTTTTCTTTTCTTTTCTTTTCTTTTCTTTTCTTTTCTTTTCTTTTCTTTTCTTTTCTTTTCTTTTCTTTTCTTTTCTTTTCTTTTTTTTTCTTTTCTTTTCTTTTCTTTTCTTTTCTTTTCTTTTCTTTTCTTTTCTTTTCTTTTCTTTTCTTTTCTTTTCTTTTCTTTTCTTTTCTTTTCTTTTCTTTTCTTTTCTTTTCTTTTCCTTTCTTTGTTTGTTTAAAATCATTACATCTTGCCCTGTTACAAAATGCACTTTATAAAAAAAAAAAAAAACAACCTCCTCTCACATTTCCATTTTTAAGACTTCATGGCTACAATGACATCTCCCCAGTGATTTTGTTTCTCTAGGCTAAACTACTTTAACTCTGTCACTCTTTCATACTCTTCATAGGAGAGGTTCTCCAGCCTTTTGATCATCTCAGTGGCCCTCCTCTAGGCCTGCTCTAGTAAGTCCATGCATCCCTTGTTTTTAGGATGCTGGATGCAGTATGACCACAATTGTTTTTATGCAGCCCAGGATGCAACTGGCTTTCTGATCTGCAGACACTCATTGCTAAATTAGGTTGAATTTCTCATCAGGCAGTACCCCAAATAATTTCTCTGCACGTGCTCTCAATCTGTTCACTACACAGTCTGCACAAATTAATTATGAAATTTAATCAGAAATAGAGGAGATTGTCCATCCCACATGCATCAAAATAGTGGTAAACTTGGCAACACCCTTTTTCCTTAGTGTAAGCGTTCTCATGATTTATTGTCCTGGATTTAGCTGGGATAGAGCTAATTTTCTTTTCAAAGGTTGCATGGTATTAAGTTTTGGATTTGTAATGAAAATGGAAGTGATAATATGCCAATCTTTTAGTTCTTGCTGTGTAGTGCTTACAAAGAATCAAGGACTTTTCAGTTTCTCTTTCTGTCCTGCCAACAAGCAGACTGGGAATGCACAGCTCGGAGGGGACACAGCTAGAACATTTGAGCTCATCTGATGAAGGGAATATTCCACACTATCTGACAGCATGCACACAACAATATTTGGGAAAGGAGGAAGACATTCAGAGCTTTATTTTTTTTTTTTTCCCAAGTAACCACTAGAAGTGATGAGTCCAACTTTCCTAGAAATGGCTGAATATCTGCCTGCCAAATGGAAATATAATTAATTCCTTATTTTGCTTTTCCTATGTGCACAGCTTTTGTCTTTATCTCAACTCATCAATTTTTTCACTTTCACTTTTCAGAGTGAAATAAATTCAAGCGAAATGAGGAGTACTGCAATATTTCTAACAGTGTGCAATATCACATTTAACTTGTCTCAGAGCCTCCTCTAGTAAAACATCTGTGTAAGATAGGCATTGATTTTCAGTCAATTATAGTATATTGTTGATTATTTTTTTCCTCTGTATATTTTCTTTTAAAAGCTGACATGCATTCTGTTGAGAGGTGACCTATGTAAGAGACTTAGGAGAGAACAGAGAAATGACTTTCAGAAAGATTCTTGCATAATATTTTTTTAAATTCCTTTTAGACCTATCCTAAAAATATGTATATGGGGTATAACTGAATTAAAATCAAATATATTTCTGACAAAAGTAATTGAAAAAGACTAACTAGCACAACTGATATTTCCTTCTCCACATTTGAAAGTCTTTGAAAATTTAAATGCAAGTTTGGAATTTCTCTGCAATTGTAACAAACCCACTAGAAAAACAAAAGAAACAAAGCAAAACAAAACAAAAAAATCCAGTGCACTGTATGTGTGCTATTTTGCCATACTGAAAACGTCATCCCTTGGCAGTAGTAATGAAACAAATTTGTTCAGCAAATCTAAAGAAAAAAATCCCATAACATATCAAAATAATGAACAAAATGGATTTTTATATTATTTGTTTGTTTGTTTGTTTTAAAGATTGATTTATAACTGAAATATCAGCAAAATAGAAAATTCAAACAAATATGCATTTCTACATCTCTACATCTCTTCAGATAACGGGTACAAATCATTACTTTGCTTCAATCAAAAATAAAGACTGGATTCATTCCAACTAATCTGCAAATTTAATTCAATTTTGTTACTTTATTTCAGTTGTCATTAAAGTCAAAAGCGAAAGTCACCATAACATGATTTTAAAATGTTTTTTCTCATTCCTTAATAATAATAATAATAATGAAAAATTGTTATTTTTTGTTTAACTGGTATGTCAGTAAAATTCCTAAGTTTATGTGAAGGAAATGTGTTTCATATCAGTAATTTAATAATATTTAAAATGTGTACTTGATAAAGATGTTTTCTACTTTAATACTCAAAGGTTCAGTGGATGAATAGTGGAACTGTGCTTATTAAATTTTTTTTGATAAAAAGTCCCTCTGTGATGTGTTTTCCCCAAGGCTTTAATTAACATAACAACTTATATTTATCTGATGGTGGCATTGGCATCCTTAAAAAATGAGTTATGTAAATGCTGTAGTTGAAATTTAATGTACATCTTTTTCAGATTATTAATCTCAAGATTATTGTCTTGAGAAAAGTGAAGAATTCTCTTTGTATTTAGCATAAAGAGGGAATAAAACAAATTATATGCACCACTTTAATTTTATGGTAGCACAGGGAAAAAAGTTGTTTTCATTTCTTTCTTTTTTATTTCTTTCCCTGTTTGAGCTTGTCATCTTCAGTTTAATTTGAAGTCTAATAGACAGTAAGGTAGTAGAGAGAACTGTCATCTCTATGTTGCAAATAAATGTGCAGTTTCCTATCATTTTTCAGTCTGCAAGTGCTGCAAATGAAAATATACACTTCACTCATAAGACTAACATGCCAATACATTTTTTGATATCAAATAACATTTTAACAAAGCTTAATTTTAAATAAGATAGTGACTTAAGATTCAAAGTGTCAGCGTGCATGTGATTATTTACTGCATAGAGGATGGGGTTAAACATACTCATGCAGGACATCCTCTCATTGAATCACAACGTTCAGACTGGTCCTCGCTTTCTAAATTCCTTCTCAGAAAATTCAAGGTGGAGTTGAATCCAAATTTAGTCCTAGACTTGATCAACCATTTATGTCCTAATGTTGAAGAAATTCTCCTGTTGAGTCGTGAAGAGTGGACTCATTTACTTTCTAAAATACTTGAACCAAAAAGATAAGGAGCCTAGGTGCAGCTGAACCCATTCTTAGCCCAGACTTGGTCAATGGTTTATGTCTCAGGGCTATATGTGCACAATCAAAGATACAATTTTAGCAAAGCTTATAAGAAGTAACCAACTATTAATCATATTCTTACTGAGAATCTATATCTGCAAGATTTTTATGATATCAAGGTGTATGGGATCTCTGCAGGAAGTATAATTTTGAGAGGTGTCCCTGCTAAAAGAGGGATTCTGACATGCAGCCCAATGCTGTGCAGAAAATCTAACCAGGCTCTTGGTCTGCTCAGTATTTATGAGGCTAGAAGACTGACTTTTAGTTATATTTGCATAACACTACAGATGTCATTTTCTTCCAAAACTGACAAGAATTATATGTTGACAGACTGTCCCATAAACAGTCTTAAAATTCAAAATCTGAGGAAGGCACCACCCATGCAGACAATGCTGATCTGCTCTCCTTCTGATGTTTCAGTCCCCAACTGTGAGGATAGAGAACACTACCTGCAATGCCAATCCCTTTAATATTTTCCTGAGAAATATAAAGTCCCTTGATAATTCCAGTCTTCATTCTGCACAGTGACGTGATCTGACTTGTGGATAGTACTCCTCTGGATTTATCAGAGACTGTAGTCCCTTTGAATTGCAAACAGAGGATCCCGGCATGCAGCAAAACTCTCTAGAGAGATTGTTCGGATAGCAAGTGGGATATTCAGTGTCTTTAGGGGAGGACTACTATCACTCTTCATGTTTTGCTTTTTGTTGTTTGTTTGTTTTTTGTTGTTTTGTTTTGTTTGTTTTTTCCTAACACCGATTTTGTTTTCTTGGTTGGAACAACTTTATATGGTTGTCTATTCCTGGGTCTTGACTGCTAATCATGTTGTCTCCTCTTTCCAGCCTCCAAGTCCTCTCAGTGTTGCACAGGGACATTTTGGGAGCAAGGAGAAGGCTCCTACATATGTTACAAACAGAAAAGAAATCCAGTTGCTGTTGTCTTGAGTGTTCTTGCAATCTATCTCCTCAGGGTAAGAAACTAGCCTAGCTTTTTCTTGCAGGGGCTTAAGACAGGGCTGTCAGTCTGCTCATGTCTGTTCATAGCACTACACATCATTCTGATTCCCATATGTTGCACTGCCTGGGTGTCTCGCTCCAGTTTGTAGGAGGGAGAGGAGGTTCCTTGGTATATGTATACCCAGTGTGAGATTAAGAAACAATGGTTCAAGTGCTGGTCCAACCAGTTTATTACAAATCTTAAGCAGGGAGATGGAAAGGAGAGGATGGACACTATTACAAGTTACGGTGATAGGGAAAGGAAGGCAGGCCAATAGTAAAGACAGGAAATAGAAGCAAGGAGTTTTGTAGGAAGCAAGAGAGAGATAGTCACCACCATGGATCCAGTATTGTTTGTAGTTCAGTCACTGAAAGAAAGTCAAAAGCCCAGCTTCTACTCTGCCCTGGTGAGGCCTCATCTGGAATATTGTGTCCAGTTCTGGGCTCCCCAGTACAAAAAAGACAGGGATCTCTTGGAAAGAGTCCAGCAGAGGGCCACTAAGATGGTGAAGGGCCTGGAGCATCTCCCCTATGAGGAGAGACTTAGGGAACTGGGTCTGTTTAGCCTTGAGAAAAGAAGGCTGAGAGAGGACTTGATCCAGGTTTATAAATACCTAAGGTGTGGGAGCCATAGTGGTGAGGCTGGTCTCTTTTCAGTAGTGTGTGGGGATAGGACTAGGGGTAATGGGATGAAAGTACAGTATAGGAAGTTCTGCACGAATGTGTGGAAGAACTTCTTTACAGTGAGGGTGATGGAGCACTGGAACAGGCTGCCCAGGGAGGTGGTGGAGTCTCCTTCTCTGGAGATATTTAAGACCCGCTTGGGCGCCTACCTGTGCGATGTGGTGTAGGGAGCCTGCTTTAGCAGGGGTTTTGGACTCGATGATCTCTAGAGGTCCCTTCCAACTCCTACATTTCTGTGATTCTGTGATTCTGTAATAGTAGCTGGAAGACTGTGTAGAGGAAATGGACCTGTTTTGGGCACCTCACTGCGAGAATGACATTGAGGCCCTGGAGCATGTTCAAATATGGGCAACAAAGCTGGTGAGGGGTCTGGAACATAGACCTTATCAGGAGAAACTGAAGGAGCTGGGATTGTTCAGTCTGGAGAAGAGGAGGCTCAGGGGAGACATTACTGCTCTCTATAACAACCTGAAGGGAGGTTGTTGTGAGCTGGGTGTCAGCCTCTTCTCTCAAGTAACTGGTGATAGGACTAGAGGGAATGAGTTCAAGCTGCACCAAAGGAGATTCATGCTGGATGTTAGGAAATATTACTTCTCTGAACAAGTAGTCAGGCAGTGGAATGGGCTGTCCAGGGAGGTGGTGGAGTCACCAACCCTGGAGGTGTTCAAGGAACATTTGGATGTTGTGTTGAGGGACATGGTTTATTGAGAACTATTGGTGATGGGTGGATGGTTGGACTGGATGATCCCGTAGATCTTTTCCAACCTTGGTGATTCGATGATTCTATGATGATTTCATTTCCTGGTTATCAGAAGCACGAAGCTTTTCTTCCCAGTAGTTAAAAGATACCTTCAAAATATGCTGTTAATTTTCTTCTCTGTTTTCCTTAGTTTCTCTAGAAAAGTCTTTGTAATCTTGATTTTTTATTTTTTTTCTCTGAAAACCATATTCAATTTATATAGTATGTACACACATGCCATTACCCAAGGATTCAACAATAATTCTCACAGTGCTCAATGCAGTGAATTAGAACATTTCCTACTCTTCTGTAACTGCCAGGGGGATTTATCCTTGAATTTATTTTCTTCCTTTCTTTTCTTCTTCTTCTTTTTTTTTTTTTTTTTTTTTTTACTTCAGGATATCAATGGCTTCTCTATTTTTTTTTTTTTCCAGAATGTAGGTACACTTTATATTACCTATCTAAACAACTGAAAAAACTTCAAAGATTGATGAAACATCTGTGTCTGTTACTAAAGAGAAAAGAAATTACTGTCATACATTATAGAATACTATGTACTCTGTGTTTTCCACAGAAGGAAAAATATATATATATATGATAGAACCGGGAGCCTTAATAACATCTCACCAAACTGCAGCCAGTAATATCAGAATAGATTTATCTTTTGCAACAGACATACATCTGTAATGAAGGCTGTTTTCAGTTTCTGTCTCAGATTTCTGTTCACTTCCTCTGATTATTTCCCATAATTCAGAACTGAGTCCAACACTTTTGTTCCCTTTAGCATGTTCCATAACAAATGGGTGAACAGGAAAAAGGAAGATAGTATGAAAACTCCTGTTCATGGCAAATCATTTTGAAGCCTATCTTTTTTAAAGGAGGATGTTTTAAAGGAATCGTGACAGTGCTATTAATGGCTGGGTCCCTTGCCTAATTTGCTTGACTGAAGCCAAGTAATAACATCACTGTCTTGTGAGGACTTTTGATGGATTTGTATCATGAGAACAAGTGATCCATTCATCTCACTTTGTGGAGAGAGAAAGCGTCTGTCAGGCAGCTGTACAGGTAATGGTGAGACAGAGCCTCCCATACAGCATAATTAACCCCACTGTACACAAGGGTAAACAGTGAGTCAGACAATTCAGCCTACTGATTTAGAACAATATCAAGAATTACGGATGACTATTTTAGATACAGGTGCTTATAAGTAACTAAAGCTAGCAGAAATATATGTGTGCCAGAGTTTTATACATTATATTAACCTGGTGGTTAAAGTACAGACCATAAAGAATGAAAAATAATGCTGAAATTTTGGGGTAAAGAAAGTCATTGCATTTCTAATGAGTGGAAAACACAACAATAACTTGACCCAAACGTAAACACCCACAAGGTCCCTAACCCTTACATGTAACCAGTCTTGGGTGCCCAGGAAAACTGATGTGTTGTGCAGGTATAAAAGGCTCTAAGCACCTAAAATAAAAGTCTTTTGCTCTGCACCAGTAAAGGAGTCCTCACCTCTTTTGCCACGCCCACAGGGGAGCTTGATGTCCTCTTGCAACATGAAATAAATTTTATATAATTTGGAATATAGCCCACTGATTAAATCACTAAAGGCATGTTTATATTGAAAAAGGAATTGCTGAAGCAACTGTGATCTGTTTTGACAGTGGTGGAATTCTGACCTTAGTGGAGCTCACCATAGTTTTGCAGCTGTATTCTTTCTGTTATAAATTTCTGTATATGTCTGTAGGCAGACATACACTGGTTCTGTGAATCAAAAGGAAAACAGGAAACTCTTAATACTGATTTTCACACTTGTAACATGTTTCTGAGACTTGCAGTATCACTCTTAGATAAAATGCAAAAATGTGTAGATAATATATAAAAACCTGTAGATGTGTAAGATTTTAGCAGCTTTCAAAATGATATAACACTTTGAGGCTACTTAAATACTGAAGGGAAAAGAAAAAGAATAAAGGGATAAACAAGTAGTTCTATGACTATTTGAAGCACAAAGATCTTAGTCCAGCAGAGATACAGAACTAAATCAGCTATGGTAAAATGATCCTTCAAGTATATAAATATCAGAGAGGTCTTAGGTAAGACCTTTATTTCAATGAAAGGAAGCCCATAGATGTAATTTTCTTGGATTACAATGGATGCTGCCTTACCAGGGCTGAGTACAGGGGAATTATTACCTCTCTGTTCCCTGGCCCTCCAGCCAGTTCTTTACCCAAAGGAGGGTATACCTGTTCAAGCCACAGGCAGCCAGTTTCCCCGTGAGTATACTGTGAGAGACCACGTCAAAGGCTTTGCTGAAGTCTGGGTAGGATACATCAACAGCCTTTCCCTTATCTACCAGTCTGGTCACCCAGTCGTAGAAGGAAATGAGGTTGGTCAAGCATGCCCTGCCTTTCATGAACCCATGCTAGCTGGGCCTGATCGCCTGGATACCATGCACATGCCGTGTGATCTCACCCAAGATGATTTGTTCCATAACTTTCCCCAGTACTGAGGTCAGGCTGATGGGCCTGTAGTTCTCTGGATCCTCCTCACAGCCTTCCTTGTAGATGGGAGTCATATTGGCAAGCCTCCAATCTTCCAGAGCCACTCCAGTTTACCAAGAGCACTGGTAGATGGCAGAGAGTGGCTCGGCAATCACCACTGCCAGCTCCCTCAGCACCCAAGGGTGGAGCCCATCCGGTCCCATGGACTTGTGGCAGTCTACGTGGAGGAGGAGCTCTGTAACTGCCCCCACCTGAATCACTGGGGGTGCATTTTGCATTCCATCCCAGACTTTCAGATCAGGGCATAAGGTGTCCTGAGGATAACTATTCTACCCATTAAAGGTAGATGTAAAGAAGGCATTGAGGACTTATTGGTAATAGCAGCTAGGTCACAGCACGCCTGACACACAGTTGCTTCCAGCTCCTATTGTTTGTTGCCCATGCTGCATACAGTGGTGCACATGTTCTTCAGCTGAGTCATCTGCTTCAGCCCCAGCTGAAGCACTGTTCCCCTAGGCTCATCTCTTGTAAGCTCTGTTTCGTCCCCTTCCCCTGTCATAGCTACTATAAAGCTGTTTCAATAAGCCCGGATAACTACTGTGTTAGGATTTGTTGCCCCTTTCAGACAGGTGGGTTTCATGGACAGACAGCAGGCCAGGGGCCAAGTAAACTGCCCCATGGTCAAGGAACCCAAACTTTCTGGTTTGACACCAGCCTCTGAGCCATTTATTCCTTGCTTGTACCAGGCCTGTTCCATGTCCCTCACTTCTACTGAAGGTATAAAAGAGCTCCTACTCCTTCAAGTAAACACCCTAAAACCCTGAAATCTCTCTTCATAGTTCTCAGGCTTCTCTAAGCAATTTCATCACTGCCTGCCTGAGCTACAAGTAGTGGAAAATAGTCAGTGGGCCTAACCAGTTTTGGGAGTTTTCTGGTTACACCCCTGACCCTGGCCCCAGGAATACAGCACACTTCGTGACAGCATGCGTCAAGTCTGTATACGGGGCCCTCAGTTCCTCTGAGAAGGGAGTTGCCCACCACAACCACCCTTCTTTCTTTCCTGGCAGAGGAAGTCTTAAGGCATGGGGGTGGCCGCTTTGCCTTAGGCTCCCTCTTAGGTAGTTCCTCCATCATCACATCACTTAGCTCCCCTTCGATTTCCAGAACCTGATACCTGTTGCTTAGAGGGAGTGGTGAACATGAGGTAGGCAGGCAAGGAGAGCACCCACGACACCAAGTTGTGACTCTCTCCCAGTCCTCCTCATCAGTCAGATCTGTTCTCCTGTGGCGGGGCAGGGGGTGCACCACTTTTCTGGGTGTATCTCCCTCGTCCCTTTCCCTCTGGGATGCCAGAGAGTCACTCCACCAGCCGATCTCCCTCTCTCATTCCCTGATGGTCCTCAGCCTCTGCACCTCCTCTTTGAGCTCCACCACCAGGCTGAGCAGCTCATCAATCTGCTTACATCTCACACAGCTGGAATCCCTGCCACCTTCCCCAGGCAGCAGGAGGCTCAGGCACTCCCTGCAGCCAGAGACCTGAACTGCTACAGTTCTGGGCAGGCCCTCCATCTGGATCACCATAGCCTTCTTGGAATAGGCCCTCTGTCTGGTGGAGACCACGTTTAGGCCTGCAGTCTCAGAGACCACCAAGAGGAAAGCTGGATTGCTGAGCAAGGAGGGACAATACTTAAAGCCCTCACCACCTGAGCCACCTCCTATGCACTCAGCTGTAATAACCTATGGGCAGCACTCACACACTGAACCACTCTGTTCTCAATAGACAGCAACAACTACTAACCTGGGATGAGCTAGCTTCCACCCTCCCAAATCAATTTAAAGCTTATTGTCAGGTGCTAACGTTACAGGCAGGTGATGACACATTCCTAGGGTGTCTAAACTGCTGCGAATGTGCCAGCTCCACCCCTGCTGACTCAGGAGCCCACCCACAAGCTGTGAGCTCCCCAGCACAAGCACAGCACTGTTGCTGTCTTCAGAAAAGCCATAAAAAAAGCTTTTTTGTTGCCTTTTTCTACTCCAGATCCCTTGCCCAGTGCAGTCTTACCTGCTCTGAAGCTAGTCTCTGCAAAACATTTGCTGAAGCCACAAATACCAATTCCCTTAAAACTGTCAGAATACTTTGTTTCAGGTCTTCAGTTTTCTAGGTATTTTTGTAGACGGGTATAATGTTAGCTAGCTTCCAGATAGCAGGGACCTCCCTAGTCTCCCATGATCCTACATACATCCCACTTCTGACAAGTGACATTGTTTGTGTGTCCCGGTGGTGCAAGTGTGTGCCCCGGTGGCGCAGTGATAGGAATGCCGCGTTGCAACACCGGAGGCCCTGGGTTCAAATCCCCCCTGAGGCGCAAGTGGTAGAAGTGAGAAGGCTACACAGTGGCTTGAATCCCAGGGGGCTGGACTCGATGATCTCTAAGGTTCCTTCCAACCCGCACCAGACTATGATACTATGATCCTTTATAAATTGCTGACAAGGTCATCCACAGTATCCTTTTCTCTAGATTGGAAATGCAGAGATTTGAGGAGTGGACTATTTAATGGATGAGAAACTGTTTGTGAGAATGTACTCAGAGAGTGGTGGTCAATGGTTCAATGTCTGGATGGACATCAGTGATGAATGGTGTCCCTCAAGGGTCACTACTGGGACCAATGCTCTCTAATATCTTCATCAGTTATGCAGATAATGAGATTGAGTGCACCTTCAGCAAGGCTATGGATGACTCCAAGCTCCGCAGTGCAATCAGCACACCTGAGGGATGGGATGCCATCCAGAGACTGGCTTGAGCCAGTGGCCCAGGAGAATGTCATGAGTTTCAACAAAGCCAAAGACAGGGTCTGGCACCTAGGTCAAAGCAACACCCATTATCAATACAAGTTAGTGTTCAAAAGGATTGAGCACTGGCCTGCTGAAAAGGATTCAGGGTACTACTGGATGGTAAGCTGGACATGAGCCAGTGATGTATCCTTGCAGCCCAGAATGCCAACCATGTCCTGGGCTGCATTGAACAAAGCATAGCAAGCAGGTCCAGGGAGGTGATCCTGCAACTCTACTCTGTGTTGGTGAGACCTCACCTGTAGTACTTCATTCAGATGTGGAGTCCTCAGTACAGGGGAGACATAGAGTGTCCAGTGGAGAGCCACAAAAATGATCCAATGATCAGAGTGCCTCCCATACAAGGATGGGCTGTGAGAGCTGGGGCTGTTCAGCCTGAATAAGAGAAGGGAGATCTGATAGAGTTCTTTCAGTATCTAAAGGAGGACTATAGAAAAGAACATACTTTTCTGCAGTGCCTGTTGTGAAAGAACAAGAGGAAGTGGTTTCAAACTAAAAGAAGTGAGATTTAGAAAAGTTTTTTTGTTTGTTTGCTTGGGCTTATTTTTATTTTATTTTATTTTATTATTTTACTTATTTATTTATTTATTTATTTGCTTCAGTGAGGGTAGTGAATAAGAATAGGTTGTCCAGAAATGTGGTGTATGTTCCATTATTGGAGACATTCAAGGTCAGGCTCAATCAGGCTCTAAGCATTCTGATCTACCTGTGAATCAGATGTCCCTATTCACTGAAGAGGAATTGATCTAGAGGACATTTAAAGGCTCCTTCCAGCTCAAAAATTATATTATTCTATAGGAGGGGTCCAGCCACAACGTCTTCAAATATCTTCAGCACACTGGAGTGAATCTTAGCAGGTTCCATAGACTTATGTTAGTCAAGCAGATACAACTGCTCCTTGCAATTTCAGAGACCACAGGTCACTTCCCTCCCCAGTCATTGTCCTCCAACTGTAAGGACCTGTAAGCCCAAGATCTGTCATTACTGAGATGAGGTTCAACAAGGCCAAGTGCCGGGTCCTGCACTTTGGCCACAATAACCCCATGCAGTGCTATAGGCTTGGGGCAGAGTGGCTGGATGACTGTGAAGAGGAAAGGGACCTGGGGGTGTTGGTCGATGCTTGGCTGAACATGAGCTGACAGTGTGCCCAGGTGGCCAAGAAGGCAAACAGCATCCTGGCCTGTACAAGAAATAGTGTGGCCAGCAGGAGCAGAGAGATGATCATCCCTCTGTGCTCAGCTCTGGTAAGGCCGCATCTTGAGTACTGTGTTCAGTTTTTGCTCCTCACTACAAGAAAGACATTGAAGCCCTGGAACGTGTCCAGAGAAGAGCAACAAAACTTGTGAGGGTTCTGGATCACAAGTCTTATGAGGAGCGGCTCAGGGAGCTGGGCTTGTTAAGCCTGGAGAAGAGGAGGCTAAGGGGAGGCCTCATTGCATTTTACAACTGCCTGAAGTGAGGTTGTGATGAGGAGGAGCTTGGCCTCTTCTCCCAGGCAACAAACAGGACCTGAGGAAATGGCCACAAGTTGTATCAGAAGAGGTTTAGACTGGGCATAAGAAGGAACATTTTTTTCAGAGAGTGGTCAGACACTGGAATAGCCAATAAATTATTTTTCCAATTGCGATAGGTGGACCTTGTCAGGATGGAGCAGACCCCTTGTCTAGAAGACCAAGAGAACTGATGACCTGGGTTTACATATTTATTTCTTTGTCAACCTCCATTATAGGGAGGATTGGTGAAACACTATTTGTGCTCCTTAGACCTTTAGTTTTCCCCTGGGGTCCTAAAATCTTTTATGGTAGATGATAGACTTCCTGTAGCTATGTTGTTGGTACTCATTTGAAAGAGGACACAATCTCTTTAAATTTGACATTTAAAGGCTTTCATTGGCATGTTGTGGTAACACAGTGTTGTCAGTGAAATTTTCTGTACTTGGGATAAAAATGATTGTCCTTTTCATACTAAAGAAGTGTGGAACTCTAGTGTGCAAAGACAGCAAAATGTTGGATTTGTTTACTCTGATAACAGATACTCTTTAGAAGCAGAAACAGTCACTTCTAGAAAGAGAGAGAGTTTCTGTAAAAGTAGACAGCTAAAATAATACAGATAGATTGTGCTATGAAATTGCTAATTTCTCTGTAATGCATATAAAATGAATCTATAAATCAATTTCCGATATGAATGCCTATTTTTTCTTTCTTTCATGGTGGCTATTTTTGTTTATTTCTTTAATAAAAAGAAATACTGTGTGACCAGCAGAGCTGAATTCTGCTTCGCACTGAAAGAATTACCAGAACTTGCAACGCTAATTTTCTCTCTCAGGGAGAGGCAGCTCTAAAATTTGTCCCTGGAAGTGACTGAATATTATTTTCAGGAAAGTTTGTTACTTTTTATTTTTTTTAATATATATGGTTTTTTGTTTGTTTGTTTGTTTAATGTTATACTTTTTTTTTTTTAAATTATTATTTTTTGAGAAAACACTAACCATAAAAACCATGGTATCATATAGTGGCTTGCATTGGAAGGCACCTCAAAGACTGTCTAGTTCCAAACCTCTTGTCATGAACAGGGTTGCCAACAACTAGATCAGGCTGCACAGGATCCCATCCAAGTTGGCCTTGAACACCTGCAGGGATGAGGCATCAACAGCTCCTCTGGGCAGCTTGTTACAGCACCTCACCACCCACTCTGTGATAAACTTCTCTATGACATCTAATCTAAATCTCCCTTCCTTTAGTTTTAAACCATTCCCCATTGTCCTGTCACTATCTACATATGTAAGAAGTTGCTTTCCCTCCTGTTTTTAATCTCACTTTGAATACTGGAAGGCTGTAATGAGATCTCTCTAGAACCTTTACTCCTCCAGACTGAAAGAGACAAGCTCCCTCAGTGTATCTTCACAGGAAGTGGTCCCCGATCATATTGGTGCCCTCCTCTGGACCTGTTCTAAAACCTCCACATCCTTCTTGGTCTGGGGGCCCCAGACATGAATGCAGTACTCCAGATGGGGCCTTTCAAGGGCAGAGTAGAGAGGGACAACCACTCCCTCACTCTGCTGGCTGTCCTTCTTTTGATGCAGCCCAAGATACTGATGGGCTTCTGAGTTGCAAGTGCATGCTACGGTCTTGTGTTACAATTTTCATCTAACAGGACCCCTAAGACCTCCTCCCTAACGCTGATCTCAAAGAGCTCTTCTTCTAGTCTGTGTACATTTGAGATTACTCTGACGGAAGTGCATAACATTGCACCTGAACTTGTTGAACCTCGTTAGATTAAAATGAGCCCACTTTTTAAAATTTCCAATTCTCGACCTACTTCACTGTCCACTCATCTATCCCATACTTACTCAGCTTTGTTATAAGGATGTCATGGGGGACAGTATCAAAAGCCTTACTGAAATCAAGGTAGACTACATCTACCGCCCTCCCCCTGTCCACCCAGCTAGTGACATCTTCATAAAAGTCCACCAGGTTGGTCAAGCACGACCACCCCTTGGTGAACCCATGCTGAGTACTCCTGATAACCTCCTTATCTCCCAGTTGTCTGGAGATAGCATCCAGCACAAGCTGTTCCATCACCTTCCCTGGGACAGAGGAGAGGCTGACTGGCCTATAATTACCCAGGTCTTCTTTCTTGCCCTTTTTGAAGATTGGAGCGACATTGGCCGTCCTCCAGTCTTCAGGCACTTCCCCAGTTCTCCAAGACCTCTGATAGATTACAGAGAGCCGCTCAGCAACAATCTCTACCAGCTCTCTCAGCACCCGCGGATGCACCCCATCAGGTCCCATGGATTTATGGACCTTAATGTTTCCTAGGCACTCACGGACCACCTCTTCCCTGGCTAAAGGGAAATCTCCCATTCCCCAGACTCTCTCATCAACCTCCAGGGTGTGGGATTCCTGAGGGAGAGCCCTTTCACTAAAGACAGAAGCAAAGAAGGCGTTCAGTATTTCCGCCTTCTCAGCATCCCCTGTTACCAGAGCGCCCCCTTCACCTAGTATGGGGCCCACATTCTCCCTAGCCTTCCTTTTGCTGTTAACATATTTAAAAAAGCCTTTTTTATTATTCTTTATCTCCTTAGCTAGATTCAACTCCAGGTGGGCTTTTGCCTTCCTGGTCGCATCTCTGCAGCCCCTGACTACATTCTGTTTTCTATTTTGCAAAGTTTTATTAAAAATATTTAAAAAGCTAAAAACTGAGTACTGAGCAATTTTTCTTCATTATAGCTTTTAATACTTACTCATCAACAGAGAATAAAGCTGTGCTGGCACTCTACCAGTCACATCTGTCTTGCTAATGAAATAAATTACAGAAACTTTTCCAATTTTCTTCTTGCATTTTGTAAAAAAAGCAAAGAAGAACAATAGATGCTACAAATAACAAGAACATAATGTTACCAGAGGAATTGTTGTGACACTGCATTTCAAATTAATTCTGTTCTTTGGAAAATATTTGATGGAACACATTTTTTTCAAGTGAGAATAGCCTCCATATGACAGAGAATAGACAAAATGTGTTAGTGTTAGAAACCTTTGCCCGAATACCATGTCGAAAAATACCACAGCTATAGGACTTAAGATCTTTCACACTTTTACAGAAGTGAAGGGTTAATAAAGGCAAATCTTGATCTACAACTCATTCATAATGATGAGAAGTCTTCCACTGACTTTTTCTTGGACGCAAATACTTTGAAAAAAGTGTTATAGATTTTTAACTACATAATTATTATGCAATTAAAAAAACCAAACAAAAAACAACTGCCATTATACTTAGCATAACTGTGGTAACATGGAAAAGACTTCTGTCTTTCAAAGTTAACTTCATTCTTTAACATGATTCACATCTGGGTGTCCACTATTGTATATAATGATTGATTAAATGTTGTGTTGACATTGTTGAGTTAGGTGAATATTCAGAAATCCTGGTGAGTATGAGTGAAACACACTGTAGATGAGCTAAGCAGTAATATAATAGGCATGGTGGATGAAGGAGGACAATATCATTTATGCGCAATAATTATAAGGAGAAACATTAGCATTCTTTGTTTCAAATTTTACCCTACTTAGACTATATTTACTTTACTGCTATTTTGCAAGTGTTCTAGTACTAGATTACTTAGTCTGGAAAAAATTACTGCCAGATACAAACTTTCCAAGGTTACATGTACAGAACACAAAAATAATCTTAAATATTGGAAATATGTTCTTAATATCAATAAAAATCCCACAAAAACATGTAATTATAAGTTAATGAATTGCAGTGCTGGGTACCTAACTCAATATTAGAAATGAAATTTGAAATTATTGTGAGATGCAAAAAATTGTTTTTTTTTTTTGTTTTTTTTTGTTTTTTTTCCCCCCCTAATATACATACGCCTCATGGAGTAAAGGGAACGGGTTAAATTTATACTTCTAACATCTTACCCATTTTCTCTTTCTTTGCAGATCTTAGTTGAAAATTATTTCTAGGGAAGATTCCAGATAACAGAAGGCTGAGCAGATGGCCGTTTCCAACTTTGTAGTTCCATAAAAAGTAAGGGCTCTTACTGTTGCTGACATCTGAAGTTGATGCAAGTTGCCTGCCTTGACAGACTAAAAAATGTAACAGATAGTCAACCCCATGTTCAAACAGCTTGGCTCTTGGAGACAGCAGTTTGCCCATGTGTTAAAATCAGAAGAAAAATTAAACAGAACCAATATGTCTTCTCAGAAATTTGCTCATTCATTTATTTTATTTTTTTCATTTTTGTTATCAGTATTTTTGCTTTCAGAAATGAACAAAACTGAAAAGCTAGGTTTTTTTTTTGTTTGTTTGTTTATTTTTGCTTTTTTTTGTTTGTTTTTGTAAAAGAAAAAAAGAAGAAAAATAGAAAGATATTCTAATCAAATTCTTCACAGCATACAGCACAAATGTCTGGTTCTGAAGTAAGAGTTCCACCAAACTGTTATTACTGTAAACAAATCTATGTTGGCTTACTTTGCTAATTAAAGAGTAAATACATATGGCATATCAAATTTAAGCACATAAGTCAAAATATACTTGACAAATATGTGCTTGAAATCTTCTGTTTATTTCCTGTCAAATTTTACCTGTAAATTGGTTTGAACTCAGGATGAAAATTTGTTTATTTTTGTTTTCCGTTGACCTTTATGTGGATCATTGTTTTCTTGAAGAAATCTAGTAAATAGCTGTAAGGAAAAATACCAGCATCAATATCATCATAAGAAAATTATTCAATGATATTTTTTTTTCTTATCATTTTTAAGTATGCTTTTCCAATTTCATAGTACATATTCTACTCCTTTATCTTTTTTCAAGGGCCTAGTTCACAATTAATAAGACCAGTTGTTTTCAAGTAAATCTCCCAAGAAATGAGACTGTGTGATTGAAATGTTCTCTTGATGAAGTAATTTCAGCATTCTGTTTGTATCAAATGTTAGCTTTACAATTTGTGATAAAAGGATATTTTAAGATAAAGGTATTTAAAATATTTCCATTAAAAAATCTGTGAGCCATAGAGATTTACATTATTAAAGGACTTTTCCTTCCATTGTTTTCTTTATCATATTCTCAGTTGTTTGTTGACTTTGCTTTTTCTTGTCTGTTTTTCAAACCAGCAAATGAAAAACAATTGTAAATAATCCTTCAGCAATTTCAAAGTTATCAAAAATACATTTTATACTAATCTAAAATCACCATTTCCCCTGATATGTCACAAGAATATTTCTACTGATATTATGGAGGATATCTACTGATATTATGGAGGATATGGAGGATGGAGGATTCAACATTTGTTGAAATGTTAAAACTTTGCATTGACATCTGAGGAAAATGAGAATAAAATAAGGATAAATCAAAAGATATTTCAAAGTGTTTATTAGATTTAGAAACTTCAGAACTTTTGTCTTCTGTTCTTTACACAGTTGTGTATGACTGCAGTAATGGGCAACAATAATTTTGTATGTTTATTTCTTTTTCTTTTCCTTTTTTGAGGGGGAGGTGGGAGGGGCTGTCCTACAATCAATACAGCTGAATTTTTTCAAGGAATTAATTAAATTCTAATAAGCCTGCACTTTATATTCTTGGTTATTTTTAAAATTACAAGATTTTGATTGTTTGTTTATTTTTCTTAAAATAATTATATATCTTCTCTACCTTATATATTATGTATGTATGTATATATATATATATATATATATATATTTCCCATGTATATAACTGGAAAATAGACTTCCATAAAAAGCAGACTTCCATTGTAAAGATTATTTTTCTGACTGACATAATAAGTTTCTAAATCATGCTGAATTCTACTACAGATCTACCCAAGCATTTCTGAATCCATAGTCTAAAATTCAAATTGAGATGTTGCATTTCTGAACAGTATCAGGTTCTCCAAGAGAACCAGAAATTATTTCTATTCTATAAATGGTTACGTTTAAATTTTGCAATTACAACAGATCCAGTATATATAGTTTCAAATCTATGGTTTTATCATAGAATACGTGATACTAGTAAGAATAGCTACATATTCGGCAAAACTGACTCTTATTTCTTCAAGATCAACAACAGCTTTTACAGCCCAACTGAATTACTGGTCATCTACATATAAAGAAATAATGTGAGGTCAAGAGAACTAAAAAATGCAAGACTTCACCTACAGAACTGAAGAAATCAGGAATGTATGTAGTTATTGTTTAAAAAGTGAAAGAAAAAGTAAGAAATAATAAAAATAATATGATTTTACTTTTGAAAAATATAAATTGTCCCAGTTTAACAATGGTAAATAACTCTCTGTCACATAGGGGTTGCCATAATTAATGCTAGAGAAAATGTATTGGATCCGATTGTTCACTGGATGTTTAGTAAATATGCATATAGGCAATATGTATAGTGTGTTGTCTTGTTTATGAGCTTGTTTAAGACATGTGATTGTATTAATAAGGTAAAATACACTAGAGTGTGTTGTGCAAATGATTGCTCAAAGCCAAGCTCTCATTTCAGAATGTTTGCTGTCAGTGACTGATAAATTTGTGCTATGAGCAAGGCTAGTGTGCTTAGAAATGGTGAATCTTGCCATAGACAGGAATGTATCTGACATAATTTTTATTTATTTATTTATTTATTATTATATTTGTTTATTTATTTATTTCCCCTGAAGCTACACTTAGAATTTTAGAGATTTAGTTTATTGCGTATTGAAGCAGGAAATATGTTGCATGGTGATTATTTAATAAGACTGAGTGAAAATTTTTGGCTTTTTAAATTGTGTAAACTCCTAAAAATGATTGGTTTGTTCAATAATTTCTTGAAGAGACAATGGAAGAAAATATGTACTGTTTGTAAAATTTGAAATCATCTTGATATGATGACAAAATGACTGATTTTACAACATTTTAGGTATTATTTTTAAATTTTGGTGAACGATGACTCCCATAGTAGAACAGTGAAAACATTATGGAAAAAAGTGTTTTACATTTGCAATCACATTATTATATTTTGTCTTTTTACCGAGATCAAACTCATGTATGTTTTCTAAAATCAGTAGAAATAAAAGTATTTGGTATTGACAACTGCACTACAAGAAGATAGCAATAAGTTTTAGGTTTTGATGCTCTGACAGTTCACAAACTTTGACATAGTAATGCATTTAGGTAATGTACGTTTCACTAGCTTTGGATAATTTTTATTGCCAGAAATATTGCATTCAAAATCAAATGCATATTCTTATGCTGTTATGAAGAAAACTGTGTGTCATTTAAGAAGATGAAGTACTAAAATATTGTATGTTTGTTTGTTTTTCACTTTCTAAGGTTTAGGAGATTAAAGATGAATATTATGATTCATAAAAGTTTTCAGTGTTGACCCTCCCAGGAAAAATAAATGGAAGGGACCTCTAGAGATTATCGAGTCCAACTCCCCTGCCAAATCAGGCTCCCCACACCACGTTGCGCAGGTAGTTGTCCAGGTGGGTCTTGAATATCTCCAGAGAAGGAGACTCCACAGCATCCCTGGGCACCTCTTGTTTCTAAGATGAAGGGATAACAGGCAAATAAAATACAGCAGAAACAAAACATTTTAAGACAAATAAAGAGGCTGATATGTGAAATATTAATGACAGACACCAAGTCTATCCTAATAGAAAATGGAGATGTTGGTAAAAGATGTTTTAACTTTGTTAAGTGAGAGCTTTAAAGATTAAAATGTAATCTTGTAAAAAATGAAAATTTCTAATGTGATTTTTGGTTCTAAAACATGCCAATTTTTGAATATCTAAACTGACATATTGTGAAACCTTGAGTTTCATTAAGCAAATATTACTGAAAGCCTGGAAAATGTAAAGCCTTTTGATTGTGTCTCCATCACATCAAATGTCATCAAAAGGCAACATGTAATTTGATAATTGAGGTCATAGGACATTCTGAAGTGATTTTTATTTAAAACATAGCTTAAAACATAGCTCATTATTCTTCTAATAGTGGTTACAGTTGGTAAGCTTTGAAAACAAAAACAACAGCGATAATAAAAAAAAATGGTTTCTATGTTTTAGGTCAGGTTTAAAATACTAAAGTATTCCATATAAAGGAAGAAATATTCTTCAACAATTATAATATATGTAGAAAACTGTCATCTTGCTTGTAAAGTCTGTTAAAATATAATTTGAAATAATTTAAAATTCTTAATAAATGTGATTAAGTTTTCTTTAGGTATAGTATTAAAATAATTAAAATTGCATTTGTAGTGGTGTTTTACTTAAATCAATTATTCAACTGTATATAAAGTTATATTAAAAAAATTGTAATTCAAAGAACAATCACTGTAATCAGAACTAGGTTAATTCTGACACTATACTTATGTATTCTTTTCTATATGTGTTTATTATGTATCACATATCACACTTATCATATTCACATGTGTTCAAAATAGCAGCAACAGTTATAATAAACATTTTAAAAAACAGTCATCTTAGGGCATATGCAGTAGTTTCTTATTAAAAATAATAATAAATTAAAAAGGCTTTCAAAAATAAATTTGTCGTTTATTCTTTCTAATTTGATAACTGTGACTCAATAAGTGTAATGAAAATTGTAAGTACAGGGCAAATTTCACAGAAAAATTGAGAAGATTTTACTTGTTAGTTAAAAAAATGTCAGGATGATTGGAAAAATGGAAGAAAGCTTTTCATGTCTACAATCAAACACAAGGAATATTTTAGAAAAAGGACTTCTGTGCAATCATCATCATTTCCATGTCAGATATCATTTGGTCAGATTGCCCCTGTGCTGCCATCTACTGCACAGCAGTAAAACGTAGTGGAATACTTGAGGGAAAGTTCAGCTTTGCCATACCACCGCCATCTGGCTCTGACATATTGTGTAAACGTAATGAAACAAGAGACATTACTTTCAAAGCAGCCCTTATAATATTGTATCAACATTAAGGAGCTAAAATACATAATTTTCTCTTAATAAAAACCATTGAATTTGCACATTTATAAATAAAGACTGATATTATTGAGAAAAAATAAATAAATAAATAACATGAAGTGAGAATGATAAATAAAACTAGCCAATTTCGTAATTATCCATAGTAATACCTACCATAACAGATTTTGTCAAATGAAAGCCAGTTGGGGTAGTTAAATCTGTTGTGTCTACTGCAATTGTCCCCTATGTGAAGAAAAGAATGGGTAAATACTCAAAACTTCTATTAAATATAATTTAAAATGTGTCAATGTCCAATGAATAATGTGAATAATCTGGGTGTCAGAACATATGTGTTTGTTTTTTTTTTTCCTTCTGCTTAAAAAAAGCAAATGTAATTTCATGGGCACATAGGTGATTGCTTGTGGTTTTGATATAGCGTGACAGTGCTGTGATGGGTTTGCAGAACATTTGGCTGTCACAGAACTGTCAGAGGCAGGCGTCTGTCTTCTGTCTCAGGAAATCTGGTTAACTCATGTTTCTTCATGGTTTAGAATTTTAAATTTAAAGTGTCTGTAAGAATATCAGATTTTCAGTGACTACAATACAAGTGCTCCTGTCTCGCAATACTGTTGAACTTCAATCCTATAGTAGCATCAGCCAGCATTATCTAAGGATAATGCATATTTTTTTTCTTATAAAGGAATTATGGTAAGATGTATATGGAAGGTTGCAAGATGTCCACATTAAAACCTCAAAATGACTTAGTAATAATCGCTATTAAAACAGTGAATACAAATGTGCTGCTGATAGTGGGATACTTAAAGTGAAATAGAGGCATAATAAATAAGTTCTGAGATTACAAATTCATGCAGTAGTAATCATAATAGAAATGATTATAATTAATTCAGTTGGTATTTTAGTGGATGAAATGTGCCTAATTCTGATTGAGATGCCACACAATTACCACTAATATCCTTAGAGTTAGTTGCCTACTTTGTTTACATTGAAGCACATCTACTATTCAGAAAATTTTTAGTTGCAAGAAAGTAGTTGGTTTATAGGTGATAGAATGAAATTATATTTATTTAATATATATAAATATAATATTAAAAAAAAAGAAATATGAAATTTGTCCTCAAATAAAGCTATTCTTTCCTGTCAGCTTCTAGCTTACAGATTGCACTCCTTCTCTACACAATATGGAACAGTAAAATAAATATAAGTGGGAGAAATTACTGAAAAAAATCCATAATTTGTCAGTTTGAATATTAAGAAGAAACCAGCTGCATACTGAAGGAATTAATTCAGTACTGAGTAGTAATTGGTCTCTGCATGTTGTCACCTTTATCTGTTTCTGATAGCAGAAGTAGCCCATATTGGTGAGAAAAAAAAAAAAAAAATAATAATAATAATAATAAGCTCAACAAAATATGTTGGTTTTTGTTTGTTTGTTTGTTTGTTTTAATAATTCACACAGGATTAATTTACTTTCATCTAGATCTGAGCATGATATAAAGTCACTGAATAAGCTCAAGATATCCCAATGCATTCAGTTTGAATAGCAGATTTATCACACGTTAAATTTACACTACTACCTTCTTCTTTTCCCCCACTCCTTTCCCCTATCTTTATTTTTTCTCCTTTCCTTTTTCCCTTTTCCCCTTTTCTGCTTTCCCCTTTTCATTTTTCTTTCTTTCATTTTTTCCTTTTTTTTTTAATACAAAAATTTGTCTTCAACAAATGGTTTTGTCCATTACTATTGTGAAATACGCAATTCAGAAAAATATAGAGAAAATATTTAATTTAAACATATTGACATCTATCTAATAAA
Source organism: Coturnix japonica (assembly GCF_054131305.1). Lineage (NCBI taxonomy): Eukaryota > Metazoa > Chordata > Aves > Galliformes > Phasianidae > Coturnix > Coturnix japonica. Next base: position 136,508,070 of record NC_140663.1, read on the forward strand.
TATGAAAATAATTAAAAATTATTCATATTAAATAAGGAATTTTGAATTGGAACATTGTGTTAAAACAGTAATAAGCCAGCTAAGCTATAATTCTAATGATTTGAATTTGTCAGTGTATATACTGCATGCATACACCTTCACTTTGTAAATGGCATTGCAAGTTATATCTTAGACACTTATTAATGATCTTAAAATTGTGTTTCAGAAGTTATTTAATTCTGTATGACTATTACAATATTTTAAACTGACAATTGCATTTATTTATTTATTTTTATTATTGTTGGTTGACATGCCCCCAGTCCAAATAGTTGGTTTACATTTCAAGCAGTTGGCAGTAACTGGCTTTAATCATGCAGTTAACATTATTTGTAATCTCATAGTTTTAATTTAATCAGAGTAAATTAACAACTATACTTTTGTAAGTATTATATGTATAATTAGTTCAACTTATATTAAAAAAAAAGAAACAAAAATCTTGTCCTTAACATTATTCTGTTCTCTTCATTAGCTAAAACTTTGGCACAATGTCTTGACATTTGATATTCCAAAGATAAATCTACTTAAATGTAATCAACATTAACAGCATTTTCATTCATGCAAGGTTCAGTTTTTAAGCATATATTATGACTTCATCATCTGAAAGAGACAGAAGGGAATAGAGTTTCAAACCACTTAAAAAATAAATATAGCCTACTAAATACTACATACTGTACATATCAGATAAAGAAAATTTATCTTTATCTGTTCACATTCAGATTGAAGATTTAATGACTACAAATCTAACCTCAAATCAGATGATATTTTAAATATATATGTCTGCTTCAGAAAGATGGAAGCCAAAATCTGTGGGTTAGGGGTTTTACAGTTTGAAGATGCTGCTAATCTGTAGGTGATGAGGAAGAAGTATTGTAGGACTAATGATTTGTTTGTTTTGTGAGCATCTTATAAATTCCAACTTATTTATCAGCAGAATGAAGTTGACAGACTAAGTCTGACAGACATGATACTGCAGCAGTGCATCCTGTTTTACTTTGCCATGTTTACATGGCAATTTGCAAATGGGTACAAGCAAGATCATGCAGTGTTGCAGACCAGCTTGTCACTAGCCAGATGCTCATCAGCTCCAATCAGTAAGCCTTGCAGGCATGTTATCATGGTGATATGGATGAGCTTCTGTCTCTATGCACAGCTTGTTATTCTGGGCTTGGTGATGCTCTAATTGTGACTAAACATCTGTTTAACTACAAATACTTCTGAAATAAAGCTGAATTCTGAGGTAAAAAAGGGCCACATTTGAAGAATTATCTGGATCCCAGTTAGATCACTAATGTTAGCACACCTGGAAAATTGAAGTGTCAAGGATGTGCACACAAACATAGATTGCTTTGACAAAGATGAATGAAAGCAAATCTGCTACTTGATGGCTGAGCCTAAAACAAGCAGATGCTTGTGGGGTTTTTTTGTTTGTTTGTTTGTTGTCTTGTTTTTGTTTGTTTGCTTTTTCTTTTTTTTCTTGGTAGATTAATTTAGAAGTTGCTCACTTGGTTAATACTTCAAGGAATCTCACTTTTATAATATTTCAGCCTTAGTTCCACAAAAAATATACATTGTTTCAGCATGAACAGCCAGCATGTTAAGAGCATCACAGAACTGGGATCTAAGTATTACAGATGCGGTTATAATAGCCACATGATACTAAGGAATTATTAATCCTCTAATTTGCATTCAGTTATGCTTCTTAAGGTTACATCTAAATGGTTAGTCACTTCAGAAAAACTTTTTTTCCTGGCTCAAAAATGACTAGTTTACATTTAAAAGATGCATCTTACATATCTCAAGAAAACAAATTTCATCATAAAAAAACATTTCATATAACCAAGATGTATTGACTAAACTTGGCCCCTGAGTGTGCAAGAATTTGGGAATAGTGAAAATCAGAAATAAAGCAGAAAAATAAATGAACTTTACTACTTTAGTGTGGTGATTTTTGAAGATTTAGTACTTCTAAACTAAAAAGGGAGTTCCTTACAAATCATTCATGATATTTTGGTCATGGGACTCACATGTAGGAGACCAGTTTTAGCTTTTTTCTTTAGGTCTGTTGAACCATTAACATTATACAGAAGAACTTTCAGGAAGAAAGGCTTTGAATGTCTCAAGAAATGGGGCATCTGAAGCTCATTATCCTCTGAGTAGAGACTTTTTCTTGATGTTTAGCTTAATTGTCCCCTTTCCCTCTTCTTGTGACTAAACATAATATTATCTTCAAAACAAAACACTGCACTGCAAAAAAAGTACAACTTGTAACATTTTAAGAAGTTGAGTAATTATTGAAGAATGACACAGAGCTTATACAAATTTTCAGCTCGTTTTATTTTGGATTATATGGAGTAATATACATTTATGAAGAGAAATTTGAAGAAAATATCTTAAACACAACAAATTATAAAGAAATTGCTAGGTAACTTAAAGGCTTACAAGTCTATGGGATCAGATATGACTTTGACACCAGGAAAAGTTATGGAGTAGATCGCATTGAACATTATACATACAGGGCAATTGGGTGATCAGACACACCTGACACAGGTTTATGAGAAGCAGGTCCTGCCTGACTAACTTGATTTCCCTTTATGGCATGATGATCCACTCAGCAGATTGAATCAGGCTGTGAATTTTACCTACCTGGATTTTTAGTTAATTGTTTGATTCTATCTACAATGACACTCTCTTGAAAAAAATGGCTGTACATAGATTGGACAGGTTTACAGTTCAGCAGGTGAAGAACTTATTGGCTAAAAGAGTGAATCGAATTGAGGCCATATCAATGCTTTACAGGCTGATTCAGCTGGTTCTGTGACTATTGGGGAAGGGGCACCCATGGACCCAGGCCCCAGGAAAGGGGAAAAGAGAAAGAGTAGGGAGATGGGCTTAAAAACAAAACTCTGGCAACAATCTGAGAATAAACAAACTAGTTTGTTTAGCAGATGATATTGAGTTAGGTGGGACTGTTTATTTACTTAAAGGTAGGAGGGCTTTGCAAAGAGATCTTTAGAGGCTAGACTGATGCACTGAGTCCAGCTGTCTGATATTCAACAAGGATAGGTTCCAGGACATGCACTTGTGTCATAACAACTCCCTGTAGAAATATAGGCTTGCAAAAGAATGGCTGGAAATTTTCCCAGAAGCAAAGAATCTGTTTGACAGCTAGCTGACAAAGAGCCAGTGCTGTGCCCAGGTGGGCATGCTTGAAGGCCAATGACATCATGAAAAAGGAAATATGAAAGGACCTGAAGGTCCTAGCATGAAGTTACAGTAGGGAAGATCAGGTTGGATATTAGGAAAAGGTTCTTCACCAAGAGGATGGTCAGAACAAGCACCCCATTATTTGAATTTTGGATGATCTGATGTGGAGTCAGCAGTTAAACTTGCTGATTTTTGTGAGTCCCTTCCAAATGGAGACATTGTCTGAAACTATGATTATCAGTTTTCATTAAGAAAGAAGAAATTAGCCATATTAATTTAAATTTTCTTCTGAGTAATCAGTGTCGTGGCCAGACAGACTTCAATTATTTTTTTTTATTTATTTTTTTTTTTCACCTGATATGTTGGGTTCTGTACTGTGCATTCACTAAATTTCTTGCAGTCTATTCTTCCCAAACCCTAACCCTATCCACTCCACAATAAAAATTTCTGCAATACATACTGTCAGCTGAATGTCTGCTGAAGATGTTAGGCATATATCTGAGTAAATCCCACATGACTGCTGATTTGATCATTGGATTTCAGTTGTCAAGTCTTCAAAACTCATACTTAAAAGCACAGGTATAAGTGTTGAAAAATTTTTTAAGCAAATAAAATACCCTCTGCATAGTTCACTTAACTGAAACAATATAGACTGTCCTCTGTTATGAAAATAATGTGTGTAGATTGCAAGGTTTTGCAGCTGTGGCCTGCAGTGTTGGCCTTTGTGAGAAGTCTTTGCATAAGTATTTGCTCTCTCTTTTTTTTTTTTTTTTTTTTTTTTTTTTTTCTTTCCATGCAATACCAGAAAGAAATTCTTGATCAGCTCCTTGAAAATTATTTTGTTTTACAAATATTCCATACATATTACTTTGATAAATGTCCGTGGAAATATGCTATAATACATTTTCACAAATCTATTTAGTGTCTTCACTTGAATTGCAGGCATGAAAATTCTTTAGAATGGTTGTTATTTTTACATTTCTAAGTGACAACTTTGTGTTGTGAAATATCCTTGTACTATGATGCTTTTATTAGTATACTTATCCCAATAAGCAGATGGTAAAATGATTATTTTCTTTAAATGTTGTCAGTGCTTCAATTACTGTAATAATTTAATTCACTATTACTGGCTCAACCCATTAAGTAGAAAATTATTATACTTTGCTACGTGAGGTTAGACTTAGAGCACCAAGAAGACATAACATCACATGTGTAACATGTATACGTAACATGACATAACAGTACATGTGATGTACTGTGTTTTATAGTAGTTAGCATTTGTCCTCTTTGCATGGATTGTCTTTATTTTTAATATGTAATATATTTGACAGATGAGCTAGGCAGAAGCTATTTTCATTAAATCAAACATAACAGTTTCAACTTCACTTAGAAGTTGAAGTCTGCTAATGGATAATACATTATAATATCTAAGCAAATATGTGGTTGTTATTTCTATAAATACATATCATCAGATGAAACAGGAATAGCTGGGCAATTAATTTATACATTACTATTTTTCAGCTGTTTAGAAAAACAGACAATTTGTCAAGTAAATTTTTCATTTAGTAGCTATTTAAATAAATATTTCCAGAATGAAAAGTTTTTTCAGATATTTTATTAGTAAAATGAACTTGAAATCTGAAGTACTAAAGGCAAAGTCTAGATAGTTTTAAGGGCATTTACAAAACAACAATAATTACATTGTCAAAAATAGCTGAATTTGAAAAAGGAAATATTTTTCTTTATGTAAATATGAGAAAGCATAGGGTTTCTAGGATTTATTTATTTTATTTTATTTTATTTTATTTTATTTTATTTTATTTTATTTTATTTTATTTTATTTTATTTTTTTTAATTTTAGTATTTGCTCATAAGAATGTACTGTGAGTCCAGGATGAAACTGGAGTATATGATGTTATTTTTGTACTTTAATCTGCCTTAATAGTAGAAAGATTTTCAGACTACTACTTTAAAGTTTCTTCTTCATAAAAAGCATTTTACTTTATAAAAATAGTTATGTTTTTTTTTTATATTATGCAAGCAGATATATTTTTATTATTTAGAAATATCATAGAATATATTACTTTACAGATTCTGCTCTAGAATTAATTGCAAAAAAAATTATTCTCTGTTTGTACAAAAGTAATTAGATTTATTTATTTATTTATGTGACAAATTAATTATGGCATACTATGACAAAAATATGAGTATTTTAAAATAAATAAATATATAATTAAAGTACTTACACCATCATTATCGTAACAGACAAATAGAAACTGCATGAACAGGTAGAGTTGGGGAAAATTAAGAACATAATTTATTAATAAGTTCTAAAATGGGGCAAATTATATCAAAGTTCCATTTAACAGGACTGGGAATTCTTAGAATATATTTTCACTGCCTCTGAATTTCAAATTCATGATGGTGCTCTTGATGAAAAGCCTAGATTATATACAAAATACTGCAGTTACGTATGTGTCAGTAATGTGTATTCTTCCTGATATCTCTTCGGTATAGAAATAAACGCAGCATAAAATGTTTGTATTTCACAGAGAAGAATAAAGAGAATAAGAAGATATTTAATTTTAGCCACTGCATAAAACTATTTTAAGTTAGCAATTTTGTTAGATTGATTTTTCCTTTTTTTACAAAGGGTCTTACGTGGTTAAGACAAGGATTTTGTTGTTGTACGCATCTCAAATAAAATTAATTATAACCACCGAATCACTGCATCACAAAATGGCTGATACTAGATTATGTCAACTTGTCTGACTCCCCTGCTCAAGTGCAGCCATCTAGTTCAGGTTGTCCAGAACAATTTCCTGGAGATATCAAGAGATCTCCAAGTAGGAAGACTTCATAATCTCTCAGGGCAAACACACACCATTGCGCTGTTAATCACACAATAAATGTTTCCTGATGTGTTCCAGACTGTTTCCATTGTTTCTTGTCCTGTCACTGAGAACAGAACCTGGCACTACTATCTTTGCACACTCCCATCAATATACACAGATAAGAGATCCCCCCAGTTCTCGTATTTTTTTGGGGCTAACCAGATCCAACTGTCTCAGCCTTTCTTTATAGGAGAGATGTTCTAGTCTTTTGATCATCTTTATAATCACAGAATTATCTAGATCAGTCTATGTCCGTGACAGGGGGGGGCAGTAGGCCCGTGGGCCCCCTGACCCCAAAAAATGGGAAGGAAAAAGGGAAAGGGATAAGGAGATGGGAGCTGGTCTCAAGGAAACAAGTGGAGCAGTGGCAGCGATCTAAGGAGGGAAACTTATTTTACTAACTGTGATATCAGAATGCAAGATAACACAATATAATACAATCTAATTGAAATTAAGGCTAATAAAACAAGTAAAATAAGAGAGAAAAAGAGAGGTTTCTGAAAACCGAGAAGCCTACTTTGAAACTGAAGGTGCCACGGCTTGGAAGAATACCCACACCTGCTGCCAGTAAGTGAGAGAGCGAGAGCAAGCGAGTGTCATGTCTGTATTACCCTCTCTGACCATGAGGTCCTCTGGGACGTGTAATTCTTCTTCTCTGTGCTCCTCTTGATGTTATGATGTTGAATACCAGTATCAAAAATAACAAAATCATGACAAACTCTTTGATGGACTTTCTCCAGTATGTGCATGTCTTGTATTGAGTGACCCAGAAATGGCTATATCAATGTAGGTATGGTCTCACTAGTGTTGAGTAGGGGAAAAGCATCACCTCTCTCGATCTGCAGCTAATAATTTGCCTAACGCAAAGCCCAAGATACTGTTAGTCTTCTTCATAGACAAGAGCATATTTTTGGCTCCACTTGCTTGTGGAATAAATAGAAAAATGAGAACTGTTTGTGCATTTATCCTGGTGTATTTGATTTTAACTCCATGGAATCAATGAAGTTGTGCTGAGATACCATTCCTTATCAAAATTCTGTTCCTATGCTTTTAAGTTTTATAATCTGATTTCAGTTTCAAAGCAGGTTTGTATGTCTTTCTGTATCATAAAAGAAGTGTTAAAAAGCAGTAGAAGATGAACTAAATTTAATTTTCAGATTAAAATTATTTAATAGCAATTGACAACAAAAACAAAATTCAAGATACACCTGCTTTTTTTGCATATATATATCATTTATTTCAAACTGATAAAAGTTAGCATTAAAATAACTGAAGAGAAATAAAGACAATTTTCTCCCAAGCTTGCTCAGATATAATTTGCAGCCAATGTTATGTAAAAAGGGCATTAGAAACAGGTGCTTATACAATACACACAACCTTGCCATTGACTTAAAGCAACACACACACAGAGCAAAACCAATCAAAAACAAGAAAACCCATAGCATTCAGAATCCTGATCTGAAACTCCATAGATACTTTCCTGAAAGTGTTAAATTTTCTTAGAAAGGAGCTCTTAGTAAAGGAAATGTTCTTTACTTACTTCCCTGGGACTAAGATAATTTCAGAAGTGAGAGCACAGCATGTCTGAGAGGTCAAGTTCAGAGGTTTGTTTTTCCGATGTTGCTAACAATCTTTATAGTATTACTGAAGAGTGCATTGGAGCTGTCTCTTTTAAATATATATAAAGGTTTTGTTACCTGTTTTGAAAGTTTTCATGTATAAGTATAGCTATTTCTGAGCATGGTGAGATCTGTTAATTAATATAAGAAAAATTTCAGTGTAAATTCCTTAATGTAAGGGAGAGATTACCATATCAGATAAAGCTGCAGAGTAAAAAGGTTACCTAGTTAAATAGAGACTTAGCTGTTCATAAATCCTGCAGAGACATGATATTCTCTAGAGAGAAGACCTGGAGAGTAAGGCTACACAGAAATAACAGCTCGAAGAACTGGATTACTCGTGACATATTGAAATTGTAGGCACATCTGTTGTAAGCAGCTGATTTGTTATAATTTATGCTTTTAATATTTTTGTAAATATGCCCAGATGCAATGCAATGAGTACACAGTTATACAGTTCAAAATAAATAAATTAATACTTGCATGTATGAAAACAGGAACAATCTCTTTTCAGTTCATTCAGGAAAAGGTTCTTATTTCTCTCTGCATCACTTCCAGGTACTGAGATTTTTGTATTTACATGAACGAGGAATAAGCATTAAATGCAGAATAGATAAAATACCACACTGAAACAACCACATTCCAGTCTGTCAGCAAACTGCTTTTTGTTCCTAATTTCTCTGTAATGTACGTATTTGTGAATTTATAATATGTATCATTTGCCTTTTCCTTTACAATTAAAAGAAAAAAAATAATAGTTGATGCAACATTTTTTTTTTTTCAAATACCAATAACAGTTTTTCATTGTTATTCTGTAAATGATGAAGTGCTTACCAGTGGGTTTTTTTGTTTGTTTTTGTTTTCTTATTTATTTATTTATCTTAATAATTCTGCATATTAATTCCATTACTGAGAAATGCTGAGGTTATATTCCAGGTGAAATATAACTCTCCCTGTTTTGCACTCTAATTAAGGACAGATTTGAATTCACCTTGCAAAATGTATTAGTATTCTGACTTGGTACAGGTCAAATGTAAATTACCCAGCATTTATGACTGAGAGTCCAGAAAGAACCAGCTCAAAGTGCCTGGAGAGTACTTTTTGTTGACCTCATTAGACATAATTTAAATGAATACATAAAAGGAAGGAAAAATGGAAAAGCTTTTTTTATTTTATTTTATTATTATTATTTTTTTTGTCTCTAATAAATAGTGTTGATAATATCTAGGATATGAGCAAGAAAAACCAAAACATTTTTTGAAAATTAACAGATTAGTAATGCCAGAAAATACAAATTAGAAGTACCAAATATTTTATACACAACTTACAGTGATAAAATATAACATTACTAATGTGATGCAACATTCACAAGAAAAGTATCTTTAAGCAGAAATTCGAAAATATGTCCACTTTCAAACTCTTGAAAATTACATTACAAAACCATGACAGTTATGGACATAAAAGATAGGTAAAAAGGTTATTTTGTACAGTTATGGAATTTTAATTATATCTGTATGTATAAATTATGAGATATTTGATTTCTATTTTCACACTATTAATAAACATTTCCAGCTGAAGAGTTCCTTCCTTCATGTTGCCTTCCCTTGCCTCATCTTTTGTTTACCTTGCCTTACATCTTGTATTTTTTCATGTAATCCTTTTAATTAATTTGTAGTTTTCTGGTATTGAATTAAAACACAGGAGATACTTGTCCAAGTGTGATTGTTAGCTGTTTTGTTTGTTTGTTTGCTTGTTCATTCATTTCATAATGTGGGGAGTAAAATGAATTTGAGTATAAAAGGGAATGTCTAAGTTGCGAAGCAAATACACATTTCATATGTTACCAGACCTTGACCAATTTGTTTTTCTATTTTAAAGACAGGCTAGAAAAAATTAAACTCTGACAAATCATAAAAGCCTCTTTAGAAGAGGAAGATTTGAAAGGTATGATTGAGTGGATAAATAATACAAAATCACTGACGGAGTAGGAGATAGAAATCACTGTGACTGTGAGCTAAGTAGACCTCTTATCAAATTTAAAAAATCTGTATCAGTTTTCTAATGTAAAATTTTAGTAGGGTTTTCAATACCCCACTTAAATGTAATTTCTGTGACAAATTAATGAAGTAATGACATTTGAATATGCAGTTCTGTGAACGAAGTCTTGGAAGTAAGGTAAGTTTGTTGAGTGGTGCTTAATGTATTCTCATTTTTTATTCATATAAATAATTAGAAATGCTCACAGTATCCTCAAGGAAGCTCTTTTCTTGAAAGTTTCCTTAAGATAAGATTAACAGAAGAAAACAATGGAAAACAGAGCAGACATGAAAATCATGAGAGCTCTTCAGTTCTTCATAACTGAGCATATGCTATAGTAGTGGCCTCCTATCAAACAACTGCCATTTATGGAGCAATTACATCAACTATGACAAACTACAAAAGTAAATACCTGCCTTGCTTAAATAATGTATCTGCTTTTCAAGAGTAGGATGAATTTAGGAAACAGTTAATCAGTTTTTCTTTATTTCTTCCGAGAAAATTACACAAACAGTTATAATGCCTTGGATACCTGATGACATCTCAACTATTTTCAGGCAACCAAATAATGCTTCTGGAAGTGTTCAGTTTCAGGCTGCAGATGCTAAATTCTAATGAATAAATGTATTCTTATCATCTATATGTATATAAACTCTTAATACAGATGATGTAGAGATCAATTATTTAAGAATACATATCTAATGCTATTGATAATTTAAAGATAGTATCAAAAATTATATTTACAACAGTAAAAAACACACAATCACAAATTGCAGGGGTTGGAAGAGATCTCGAGAGATCATGAAGTCCAACTCCCTTCTAAAGCATGTTCCCAAAAGCAGAACACACAGATAGACATCTATGTGTCTTGAGTATTTCCAAAGAATCATAGAAATCAAACTCCATAACCACAAAGTAGTTATAAAGCAGGTATGTTTAATGAGTGATGTGCATACACCCTGGTGCAAGGGGAATAGCTCCACCTTACTTAGAAATTTTTGTGGACCTATTCTGGACATGCTTCCATAAGTCTATGAATCTCCTGTATTGAGGACTCTACTTCTGGATGCAGTACCCCAGGTGAGGCCTCACCAGTGCAGAGTAGAGAAGCAAGATCAACTCCCAGGATACTGCTGGCTTTCTGGGCTGTGAGGGCACATCGCTGGTTCACATCCAGATTCCCATTCATCTGTACCCCAAGATTTCTTCGACAGGGCTATGCTCAATCATTTCATCCTCCAGCTTGTTTTGGTAGTGAGGGATTCCTCAATCCTGGTACAAGACCTTGCATCTGTATCTGTTGGACATCATGAGGTTCACCTGGGACCACTGCTAAAGCCTGTCTACATCCCTCTGGAAGGCATCCCATCCCACTGCTGTGACAATACCATACCACACAGCTTGGTGCCATTAGCAAAGTTGTTGAGGGTACACTTGATCCCACTGTCGATGTCATTGATGAAGATTTTAAATAGTGCCAGTCCCAACACTGTCCACTAGGGTGCACCACACATCACTGAACTCCATCTTGACATGGAGTCATTGACCACCACTCTCTGGTCTTGATTCTACAGCCAGTTCTTCGTCCGCTGTACAGCCCACCCATCAAAACCATATCTTTCCATTTGGAGAGAAGACAGTTGTGAGGTACAATGTCAAATACCTCATTGAAGTCAAGACAGATTATATCAATTGCTCTTTCCCTGTCCACTGGCACAATTACACCATCATAGAATGGCAATAGTTTGGTCAGATAGGATTTGCCCTTGGTAAAGCCATGGTTGTTCTCCCCTGTCACCTCCCTGTCTTCCTTATGCCTTAACATAGCTTCCAGGAGGATATGCTTCATGATCTTTTCTGGCACAGAGGTGAGACTGACAGGTTGGTTGTTCCCAGGGTCAACCTTTATATCCTTTTTAAAAATGGTGTAATGTAAACTTTTCTCCTTGAAACTTCACCTGGTTGCCACAAGTTTTCAAATTTCCTTGAGAGTGACTTGGCAACTACATCAGCTAATTTCCTCAGGAGTCTGGGATGCATCTCATCAGGACCCGTAGACTTGTGGATGTTCAGGTTCCTCAGGTGGTCACAGATGTGGTCTTTGCTTACAGTGGGAGGGACTTTGCCTTCCCAAATCCTGTTCTACCAAACAAAACGTCTGAGGGCTGTATGATGAGCAGTTTTGCTGAGAAGACGGAGGCAAAAACTTTAAGTACCTTAGTCTTCTCCTAGTCTGTTGTTACCGCTTTGTCCATCCTGGACTTTTCTTGTTCTGTTATCTGCAGAAGCCTTTCTTGTTCTTCTTGGCATTTCTTGGCAGTTTAGCTCGAGCTGGATCTTGGCTTTCCTGTCTGCATCTGCACATAGACTAGCAACTTCCTTATACTCTTCCCACAATACCTGTCTCTGTTTCTACTGCCTGTGCATTTTCCTCTTGCTCTTCAGTTTTGCCAGCATGTGATGGTTTAATGATTTTTTGGTTAACGGTATTCCACATCAAAATATCATGTAGTGCACTGGGAGTTAAGAATTAATGCTCCTGTTCTGGGTACCTGTCCTATAAGAGAAGAAGAACTACACACTACATACTACAGAGGACTTTGCATTATTTGTGTTTCCTTTTTCCACTCAGGGAAGATAAATACCATCCACAAAACATTACCCTCTCCCTTTTGACTTCAACAGTGTGTGAGCTCCCCTGATCGTCATGCCTCAGCATTAGAGTAAGACCTTCGGCCTTTGGACACTTTCTCTCATTTTATTTGATTTATTAGCTCCAGTTCTAATTATATTGTATTCTATTGTGTTACAGTGTGTCATCTTGCATTCTGATGTCTTATTTAGTTAATTAGTTTTTTTCTTCTTGGATCAGTGCTGCTGTTTTGTTTTGAGGCCCATTTCACTACGCTTTTCCCCATTTTCCTTTTTTCCCTTTTCCTAGGGCATGGATCCATGGGTCCCCCTGACCCTCTAGTCACAGAGCCAGGCTGAACCAGTCCATACCAGCTGCCAAATATTGACAGAATATTGTGAACAATCCTCAGAACATCTAGAATGTCCAGGAAGTTTTATTCTACTTATTGAGCATTTCTTTGACTGCATGCTGTTCTTTACTGGAAATAATAGACACAATCTGCCATTAAATGTTGGAATGCATTCTTTTCTGTATCATCTCACTCCAGTTTTACTTCTTAAGTGACATTTTAAAACTAGACCTATGACACCAAATCAAGTATGACACCCAGAGCATAATGTCAGACATTTCACAGACTGCGAGGGATCCCAGCAGGCTTTCCAGAGCAATCTCATCAGCATCACAAGCATGCTTTCTGCTATGTAGTATTTGCCATATGTGCTTTGTGCCATTTATGTGCCAAATTATATAGTAATTAAATATGTTTTTCATGTGGATTTTTAAATAGGAAAAGTAATTAAGAATTTCATAAATAATTTGTTGTTTCTTGGCTACTTCTTACGCAATACAAATTTGACAATAATGAAGAAAAATTCATTTTTTATTAGAGCTGACAAATGCTGATATCTGAAACTGGGGGAAAAGAAAGGTAGACTGCCTCCAGTGCTGTTTTGTAACTTAATAAAATATTTTGGGAAGCATTACAAAACCAGTGTAGTACATACAGATAAAACATAGTAATTCTGAGGTAAGATGATAGGTGATAGGGTTTCAGGAAACAGTTTAGTGTATATTTTTCTTCTCTCAGAGTAGTAGTTAAATTTTAGCTGCAGCCACAACCCTAAGTTTCTTGTCAGTAGAGGCCATGTGACCTGCTGGTCACTGAAGACCCACCTCTCTGAAGTAATAGCATTGTAATATATATTTTAGGTAGAAGGAAGAAAGTCCATGTTAAAGGTACAGAACTGGAAATTTTTGTGGAAAAAAAAAAAAAAAAAGTTATAGTAACAATTTTTTTTTTTTTTTTTTTTGTCTCTGGCGCTACCAATTTCAATAAATAGCAGAAAATAATCTATCTACCATTTATAAAAAGAGAGTTAAGAGTTTTCATGTATCTGTTGTAAGAATATATAAAATTATTTTAGTGTTTTAAACAAAACATGGATGCACTCAGGACAGCTGAGCATGGAAATCTCTCTTCCTTCTCCCTGTAGGCATCTTCCTGATGGGGAAGTTCAACCCATTCACCTATCTTATCATTCAGAAATAGTCTGTGACTGGCTTGTCTGTGATACTATCTTCCCTAATCTTCCCTCTGTCTTAAACCATTTTTATATTATTTCTTATTGCACAGGTGGAGCTTGAGTGATTCTAATCATCATAGTATCATAGTATCATAGTCTTGTGCACGTTGGAAGGGACCTTAGAGATCATCGAGTCCAACCCCCCGGGATTCGAGCCTCTGTGTAGCAGAGCGGCACTTCTACCACTTGCGCCACAGGGGGATTCGAACCCAGGGCCTCCGGTGTTGCAACGCGGCATTCCTACCACTTGCGCCACCGGGGCACAGTAGTCATTATGTATCTTTGTAATGTTTGGTACCTAGGAGGCAGGTAGCTTTTGGGGAGGAGATATATTTTGGTATTATAATGAGCATTTAAAGAGTAGAGTTCACAAAAAGACAGTACTCTGTTAAGAAGTAACAGACTTTTGGCCCACGGACAGCAGGTAATTAGCAGGCATTTCTCCATGCCTTGGCACCACCAAGTACCCATCCCAGCATTTCTCTTACAGATAGTAAATTAGGATATACTGCCAGCATCTAAGGTTGCTAAAGTAAATATTGCGGATCACAGAACTTGGCCATGTAATCTTCTGTTCCCTCCAGCTCCCAGGCTATACAAGCTGTGCTCAACTTCATATCACTGTGAACAATTTATACCTTAGTTTTCAGTGAAAAAATATTATAGCCAAAGCAGTTATTCTGGAGACTTTGGTTGTTATATTCAAATAATCAATTTGTTAATTCTCTATTTTTTTTAATTTATTTTTGTATTTATGTAAGTCTTGTCCAGGAAAATAATAATAATAATATAAAAAAAGTATTCTTTTTTATTGGCGTTGCTTGAAAACATTGTTCAGTACTGAATTATTACTATTTATTTATTTATTAATTTCACCTCCATCCCTGTAATCTATTTGGTCTCACTGGTCTACCTACATTGCAATTTAGGCATTTATACAACCTATCCTACATCTCTTATATTGCTGTATAAGATTTATTTCACCAAAATGTAGGTATAGATTTGAAGTCTTTATATCATACATGTGAAAAATAACTCAAAATGTGACTGCGATGATCCAGCATAATGTTCTGAGGAAGAGGTCTATAGTGTTTATAAGTTAGTTAGTGTTTTTTTGTGTGTATTGACAAACTGATCTAGTTAGAGAAAATGGAGAACGAGTACTTGAACTTGTAAATAATTCCATAGTTTTTTTAGGTGTATTTTGATTAGATCATCTGAGACAGCAAAGGTCATCAGTACTAGTGTTGGGTAGGGATGATAAACATAGTTAATTTCCTAAGAGAAGAAGTGAATGTTGACATATCAATCTCCATGGTGTAAATTACTTAATTCCTCAGTAATCTGCTATTAGGTTGCATAGACATTCATTCTGTAGACAGTCAATTGAGAATGAAAGCTGAAAAATACTCAGTCTTCAGTATCATGGGTCACCTCTTATTTATTTATTTATTTATTTATTGTTATAACTTACAGTAGGTACTGCAAGACAGAAACCTGAGATTTTTATATGTCACTTTAAAGCTGAAATGCAAGTTCTTAGTCCAAAGCATGTGACTTTATACTCTGTTCTGCAAAATTTTAACCACTAAACGTCCTCAAACCTTTCTGCTTCTGATGCATATTGTTCCTGCCCTTACCTGTATTTCTTTTGGGACTACATTTTAAAACTTTCACATGGTAGAGAAATTCTAGATGTGAGGTCTAGAAGGTTGCTTTTCTTTGTAATGTCATTTGTACTTAGTTCTGTTTGCCTGTCAGATAACAAATACTTAGAGAAGAGGAAAAGAAACATGATGAGCTCACTACAGTAAAAAATGAGGACAAAGAAGAAAGAACACTTCTTGCAAAGTCTGATGAGTTATGAAAAAGTGCTCTATTGCATTTAGTTTGGAAAAGGGAAACATTTATTTCATGCCTGTGTAGGTGACAGACAACAACTGTCTTAATTATTTCTTTACTTAACAAGGGAGATTTTATTTTTGAACTTTTTTTTTTGAACTATTTTTTTTTTAAAATCTTGAACACTTAACCACTCTATGACAGAATTTCTTTGATTGTATTCAAAATTAACCTTTGACTTAATCTAACCAATTATAATGCAATTGTTTGTTACAACTGAATGCCTTGAATGTTTTGAAAATAACTAGATGTCATAGATTTTTAACTTTTTTTTTTTTTTTTTTTAATATAATATAACGGTTGGGAATTATGTGTTAAATATTTGTATTTTAAAATCCTTATACTCATTATAAAAATTTCAGAGAAATGATAATTTCTTATTCGAGATTAAATTGTTATTGTCGTTCAAAGACCCAAATGCTAGAATTCTTTTAATTATCATAGTCACTCCATCTCTTAAAGCATCATTTTGTTTCTGTGGATTTTCTCTCTAAACTTGGAATCATGGAGTGTATAAATGTCAAGGCTAGCAGCAAGTGAAGTAACCCTGGAATCAGCAGCACTATTTGTCTTGTGTAGTTAATTGTACAGAAACAGGGTTAATTAGCCTGGATGGAGCACCTTGCCAATAGAAGCACGCTGTTGACCCAGGTAAATAGCTCTCTTTCACATTGTGGAAAAATACTCCAGTTGATGAACGTTGCTCTATGGATATAAGAAACAGCACTGTATACTATGTGGCAGTTAGAAGCATAAAAATAGTTGTAGGTAACTCAATAAATAGAATTGTATAACAATGTAAAAATAAAATACATTAGTTGAACTGTTTGCATCTGAATTTTACCTTCCTGATATTGCTGTTTCAATAGCATGTAAGATCTTTTGCTATTACTTATATATCCTTGTTCAGTTAATTTCAGTTAATAGATTCCACTTAGGCATTAGCTGAATTGTTTTCCTGAAACTTGGGCATAATATCTATTTTTATTTTATTATTTTATTTTATTTTATTTTATTTTATTTTATTTTATTTTATTTTATTTTATTTTATTTTATTTTATTTTATTTTACTTTATTTTATTTTATTTTTTTTCAATGTCAATTTAGCAAAATTCCCACATTGTGCTTCTTGGAACATGTGAACTTAGCTGACTATTCATATGAAACATCATACAATAAGATTTTGTCAAAAGTATTTCTTTAGGTGTACTGTTATATGCTTTTCATCTGGAAAAATTAGCAGGTTTCCTTTGAGCAAGGTCTTAAAAGACTACCAGCTGATAAACAGGTTCAGTTTTCAGGTGGACATTGAGGATATAATCTAATATGCTACTTTTGAACAAGTAATGTTCCTCGGTGTTCAAGTTGTAGGTGGTTGTTTTTTAAAGATGATTCATTGCACTGTAAATTATTTAGCAGTCAACTTTGCTTTGCTCTGTTGAGTCATTCAAACCTGCGGAGGACAAAGCAGTTAGACAAAGAAAAGCAAGTCAGGCTCTGTCCCTAGGCCTTCCATATAATGAAAAATTGATAATTCATGTATTTCATTTTATTTAAAGGTTAGTGTATAAGTAATCTAAATGCATTCAATTTAAAATTTAACCAGTGATTTCTGTATGTATCATAAAAGTCTGCAAAAAACAGACTGCAAGACAACTCTGTTCAGAGATGCTCTTAATTAGTTCTTTTTCCAGTTAGTACACATCTCTGGGCTTGCCCTGAACCAAATGCAAAACCTTGCACTTGGTCTTGTTGAACCTCATTAGGTTCATAGTAAAAACGTAGACCCTGACTCTATGTATATATTTATGATCTATGGCAATAACCACATGCAGAAAAATCAATGTCTTTCCCATGGATGCCCCTATGTTTCATTCTGGATAGTGAGATAGAATCAAAACCAGTCTGTCTATCTAAATCAAATGTTCAAGAGACACTTAACATATTTGAAGTCCTCATGTATCCAGTTGTATTATCATAAATATGAATTGTATAATAAGAAATACTAGAATAACAACAAGAAATAATAACAATAAGAAATACTAGACAAGCTGGATGGTTGAATGAAGGGTCTCATGATCTGCAAACAGTTGCTAGCTTTCCCTCTGAGTGCAAATGGTAACAGAACAGCAAACAGTCCTCTGATAAATGCAGTTCTTCTCTTCTCGGACAGGTGCCCAGAACTGGAGTATTTACTCTTTAACTCCCAGTGCACTACATGAAGTTATGATGTGGAATACTGATAATAAAAAATGTAAAACCATGACATTCCTGCCAGATCTCCTGCAGGATTATTTTCTATCTTATTTTCTCACTCCTATTTGCTGTTGCACAACAGGTATTTTTCTTTTCTTAAATACTCTCTCGAAGAGATAAAACTAGCATCACTCTTTGTAACAGCTTTGGTGAGCTATGAGCCAGCTGGAACTGGTTGTAATATAACATGGGGCAGCTTCTGGACTCTTTCCACAGAGGTCACCTCTACAGCACCTTCTACTATCAAAGTCTTGCTATGTAAACCCAATACAGATCTGCTTTGAGTAATTTCAAACAATATAATATCTAGCAAAAATTTGTCAAATATCATATACTTCTGAAAATACACTTTTTCACTTTCTTTAAATAATGCAGGAGCTGCTGGAGCAGCATTCAGACACATAAAATGTTTCAGATGCACTCTGAAACATTTTCAGCAAGAAGCAAAACTACCGTGTTTGTATAAAAAGATTTTCCCAAAGTGAATATTGTGAATACTGCTACAGCAGTAAATGATAATAAAGATTTATTATCTTTATTTATTATAAAGTATTTCAGCTACTGACCCTTAGGGATAACAACTAGAATTTCTGAACTAAGAAGATTCCCAATGGATATTCAGGAAGACCAAAAATATGTCAGGTGTGAGCAAGTGCAATTGTTTTCAAATAAGCATCTGACAAGGTTTGAGATGAACACTGAGATGAATATGAACATTTTAAGTATCACAGAAGGAAAAAAAAAAAAAAAAAAAAAAAAGCAAAAGAAAACAGAGTATATCTACTTATAACATATTTCCAATTTCCCTGGAAATTATGGTGTGAAGTAATGGAAAATGATGATATTGTCTTCTACCATGATACAACCTGGTGTTCTTCTCTTGAAACTTTGGTTGAGATAACCAAGTTCTTTAAAACTCTGAAGTTTATCTGTGAACTGATGTTTTTAACTCTGGGATTCATACTGTTGTATCTGGTGAGATTTTTAAGACTTGTTTTGACATATTTTCTGAAAACTGTTTCAAATTGTACAAATGAATGAATATATATATAAATGTATTTATTTCTTATAGGAAGAATATTTAATTCTAATATGCATCATTTGAAGTAAGTGTTCTAGTTACTATATTGCTACAGGATAAAATGGAAATATAAATTCATACCTATGCTTATAGATGAGAGGTCTGTATTTTATGGGAAGAAACAAGAGCTAATTTTCTTATGCTTTAAAAGGGCTTTCCAAAGACATAATTAACTAAATTTGAAGGGTTTAAAACTAGTTAGCCTCAGTGGCCTGGAAATAATCTTACTATCTTCTGTCAATTACTTCTTTAGATCACTGAATCCCCAGAGATTGTTTATAGAAAATCCAGATAACAAAAAAAGAACAGACTGAGTCACCAAGCCATAGCTAGATCCACATCTCTCTTCTCTGAATCTCAGTACCTTTCATTATGCTCAAATTGCAGATTGGTTTGTTGTCTATATGTAATATAACACATTTTCTCTCTGAACAAGAGAAAATAAGTCAGTTGTTGATGTAGACTACAACATTAATCTACCAAAACTCACCAAACTTCTTTTTATATATATATATACATATATATATATGTATGTATGTATGTACATATGTATATATATATTATGACTAGCTGAGTAAATGTATTAGTATCCTGGGCTTCCTCAAAAGAGGGGTGGCCAGCAGAAGAGAAGGAGGTAATTATCCATGGGACCAGACAAGCTGCATCCTCAGGTGCTGACGGAGCTGGTGGGGGTGATTGCTGAGCCTCTCTCCACCATCAACCAGTGCTCCTGGTTAACTGGAGAGGTCCCAGAGGATTGGAGGCTTGCTGATGTGATTCTCATCTACAAGAAGAGTAGTAAAGAGGATCCAGGTAACTACAGGCCTGTCATCCTGACCTCTGTACCGGGTAAAGTTATGGAGCAAATCATCTTGGGTGAGATCACACGGCATGTGCATGGCATCCAGGGGATCAAGCCTAGCCAGCATGGATTCATGAAAGGCAGGTTGTACTTAACCAGTCTCATCTCCTTCTACGATTGGGTGATCAGGCTGGTAGATGAGGGTAAGGAAGTTGATGCAGTCTACTTGGACGTCAGCAAGGCCTTTGACACGGTTTCTCACAGTATCCTCCTGAGGAAACTGGCTCCCCGTGGCCTAGACAGGTATACCCTTCTTTGGGAAAGGAACTGGCTGTAGGGTCGTGCCCAGAGGGTAGTCATTAATGGAATTAAGTCCTGCTGGCGACCTGTTACAAGTGCTGTCCCCCATGGGTTGGTCCCAGGGCCTATATTGTTTAACATCTTCATTGATGACCTGGATGAGGGAACTGAGTGCAAGCTAAGTGAGTTTGCAGATGACACCAAGTTGGGAGGTGGTGTTGATCTGCCCGAGGCTAGGGAGGCCTTCCAAAGGGATCTGGATAGGCTGAATAGCTGGGCTGAGGTTAATGGGATGAGGTTCAACAAGGCCAAGTGCCGGCTCCTGCACTTTGGCCACAATAACCCCATGCAGTGCTATAGGCTTGGGGCAGAGTGGCTGGATGACTGTGAAGAGGAAAGGAATCTGGGGGCGTTGGTCGATGCTCGGATGAACATGAGCCGACAGTATGCTCAGGTGGCCAAGAAGGCCAAAAGCATCCTGGCCTGTACAAGAAATAGTGTGGCCAGCAGGAGCAGAGAGGTGATCATCCCTGTATACTCAGCTCTGGTGAGGCTGCATCTGGAGTCCTGTGTTCAGTTTTGGGCCCCTCACTACAAGAAAGACATTGAGGCCCTGGAATGTGTCCAGAGAAGGGCAACAAAACTTGTGAGGGGTCTGGAGTCTTATGAGGAGCGGCTCAGGGAGCTGGGTCTGTTTAGCCTGGAGAAGAGGAGGCTAAGGGGAGACCTCATTGCACTTTACAACTTCCTGAAGTGAGGTTGTGATGAGGAGGAGCTTGGCCTCTTCTCCCAGGCAACAAACATGACCCATGGAAATGACACAAGTTTGTATCAGAAGAGGTTTAGACTGGGCATAAGAAGGAAATTTTTTTCTCAGAGAGTGGTCAGGCACTGGAATAGCCTGCTCAGGGAGGTGATGGAGTCGCCATCACTGGCAGTGTTCAAGAACCGTCTGGACAGGGAGCTAGGAGATACAGTTTAGGGGTTTTCTGTAGGTATGGTAAAGGCAGGATGGTTGGACCAGATGATCTTATAGGTCCTTTCCAACCTTGTTATTCTATGATTCTATCACCCTCTACTCTGCTCTCATGAAGCTTCATCTGGAACACTATGTCCAAGCCTGTGGCCCACAGTACATTAATAATATGGAGCTGTTGAAATGGTTCTAGAGGAGACAATCAGGGAGCCTGAACACCACTCCTATGAAGACAGGCTGAGTGAACTAGGCTTGTTCAGCTTGGAGAAGAGAAAGCTCTGGGATTTTAGAAACAGGAGGGAGACTAACCTTTTTATGGTCTAACAATGATAGGACAAGGGGGAACGATTTAAAACTAAAAGAAGGGGGATTTAGATTAGATATTGTGGTGAAATTTTTCATTCTGATTTGTGTATTATTCCCTCATAGAACAAATCATTCCAGTCTATGACAGTTGTTTGGATAACATGATTGAATTTCACTCTGTGGATACTCCCCCTCTGCCCACAGATCACAAGGGAAACTCCACTGTCCTTGACCAGACAAGTAATTTCTGATAAGTGAAGTTTTCTCAAAGAATTTAAACAAACTAAGGATCCCTAAGTGTATATTTTGTAAACCAACATGCTTTTTCACTCCACCATGATGTCCTTTTCACAGTAAAGCTAGAAGCTGTCAGGAGAATACCTGTTATATTTAAACTTTAGATTGTATGATATGGATTTGGAAGGTTAATACGGTAGGTTTTGCCTTTGACCTATTTAGGAAAACAGATCAGGATAAGGTCTGGTTTTCTAGGATAGCAGGTATTTATCTCTCCTACAAATATTTTATCTGTAGGGGTTTTATTGAAATACTTTTTTCCCGGAGGATTTTTTTTGTTAGTGATAGTAGGATCTAAATTAGCATAAAGACTACAGCCATTTTCTTAGCTCGAGACATTTAAGCTCAGTATGCTTTGATCTTTCATAACTTGTTACAGATGAGAATAATTTCTTTAGTTCTATTTTAAACTTTTCATCACATAATCACAATCATAGATTTGCAGCTAAACTAAACAAACTGCTATTAATAATGTTTTTATATTACCTTTAGTAAATCATCAGGATATATATATATATAAAAAAAAACAACAACAACCCTTCTTTTAATATTTTTGAAATATTTTGGAACTAATCAAGCTTCTATTGAATCTGAAGCTAAAACTACTGACAACAAGGGGCATACTTACTACTTATATACACAGCAGGAGACTAGATTCAGTTACTCATAAAATTATTTCATCCCTATGTAACCACAATAGAAGCAGAAATCTGCAGGAATAAAGATAATGTCAGGGTTGTAAGGACTGAGAAGTTTAAAAACTAAGAGTTCTGTATGAAAGATAATTTGAGAATTACAATCATTATAAATTAAGCTGTAGTTTCTAAATTAAGTCTGGTTTTGTTATGAGCACTGATGACTACAAGTATATCTGATATAGATTTGCATTTTGTAATTATATTAGTGTAAGATTATATTAGTGATTTGAAGCCTTTTCTGACATGAAAATGTGAAGAATTTTAATTAGTTTTATTTGCAGCATTCAGCTGATTTAATGGGTGACATAACCAAGTATGAGACAAAAATCATTGTATGGTCTTCACTGCAGCATGAATACATGGTGTAGAACAAATGGAAGTAAGTTGAAATGAGCTATCAGTGTAACTAACTCAAGCTTCTATTTTGCATGTAATATTTTCTTCCTTCCTTACAACAACAGCAGCTGCACTACTCCAGTTTCCCAGAATTGCTATTAATATTTTAATCCTATTCCTGTACATTAAGATGTTACAATTCTGTGTAGGTTGATCTTCAAGTAATGCCTCCTTTTTATTTCTATGGAAGCTACAACAGATAAGAAGAGCACAATAACACTATTTTGTAGACCAAATTATAACCTACAAAATACTTTTTTTTTTTCTTTCTACATAGACACCAGAATTATCCATGTATTTGCATCAAAGTTGAACTGGATTACAAGCTGCACTTGTAAAAATCTGCACCAGCAGAGGTCAGTGACCACTGTCACTGTTGCCACCACTGAAAGGCACCACCCACCACCTCATTGTGCTCACATCCACTGTTTGGTCTCCATAAACACTCAGCAGCCATCGGTGAATGTCAGAGGGTGCAATTTTTTTCTGAATGGAGGAATTCAGTTCCAGACCTGTGCTTGATACACACTTCCATGTCATGCACCATTCTGCCCCTCTGTTGCTATGTGTTGCAGGGCAACAAAAATTAATGGAATATTGGTGAGAAGGTTCAGCCTCCACTGCCATCAACATCGGATGTCATGGGTCAACACAATAAAGTAGGAAGCATTACTTTTGGAGCAGCCCTCCTTGGAAGATGTAGCTGTTTAACATTTAGATTTTGCATCTACGCAATTTACACACTTTTATGATTGCCTACACATCATCAGACTCAAAGATTAGCGATAAGCCAGATCTTACATCTAAATTTAAAGATTTTAACTGCAGAGTGAATCAGAACATTGCAATGGGAATCTTACCCAAATCAAGACTTTCCATTCTATTTATAGGGAGCCAGCATACTCCTGAAAACTGAAGCTGTATGGAATCATAGAATCAGCAAGGTTGGTAAAGACCTCTAAGAACATCTAGTTTGACTGTCCTCCTACCACCAATGAAATAAAAAATAAAAAGACCTGAAGGCAATGGTGGATGGAAAGCTAGACATGAGCCAGCACTGTGCCCTTAGCCCAGAGAGCCAACTATATCCTGGGCTGCATTAAAAGAAATGTGTGCAGCAGGTCGAAGGAGATGACCCTGCCTCTCTTCTCTGCACTGGTGAGGCCTCACCTGGAGTACTGCATCTAGATATGAAGTCCTCAGTAAAGGAGAGACAAGGACCTGTTGGTGTCTGTCCAGAGAAGACAGACGGAGGAAAATGATCCACAGAAAGAAACACCTCTTCTACAAGGACAGCCTGAGAGAGATGGGAATGTTCAGCCTGGAGAAGAGAAGCCTGTCCAGATCCTTCTGCAGAGCCTTCCTACACCCAGGCAGATTGACACTTCTTGCCAACTTGGTGTCATCTGTAAACTTACTGAGGGTGCACTTAATGCTTTCATCCAGGCCATCAGTAGACATTCGAAACAGGAGAGGCCCCAGTACCAATCACTGGGAAAAACCACTTGTGAAAATGAGTGGTGGAGTGTCATGGTTTATAATTTTTGGTTATTGGTATTCCATATCATAATATCATGTAGGGCACAGGGAGTTAAATTGTTAATACTCCAGTTCTGGATACCTGTCCGAAAGAGAAGAAGAATTACAATTCCCAGGGGGTTTTGTGGTCAGAGAGGTGAACTTCTGGCCACCTGATTCCTCTCTTCTCCTTTGCCTCTCCTCACTGCTTCCTGTCCTGACTGTCTGCATCACTTCACTATTAGTGTAAGACCTTCAGTTTTTCGGACAGTCTTTCTCTCATTATATTTGATTCATTATCTTCAATCCTAATTATTTTGTATTATAGTGTGTTATCTTGCCTTCCAATACGATATCTAGTAAATCAGTTTGTTTCTCCTCAGATCATTGCAGCTGTTTTTAATTATTTTGGGGTCCCCTGTTTCCCTTTTCTGGAGGCATGGATTTTATGAAATCCCTCTGTGCCACTTGTCACAGAACCGTGCTGAACCAGCCCATAAACCATTGACATGGGGGATCCAGGGCACCCAGAATGTATTATAGTTCCACAGTGTGCTGTTCATATACTAGAGTAAGTCTAGAAGGAAAATTTTCAAAATGTGAATAGCATGGACATTCTGCTCTTAGCACCACTCACTCTATACAGACTATTCCATCTCCCTTTTCAAGTCCAGAGAATAACATCTATAATCCATCATATTGTCTTCTCTGATCAGTTGTGGGTTTTTTGTTTTTTTTTTTTACCATGGTACGGCTGAATCCTGATGAATGACATGTATATTATTAATGCTGCAGTTCTCCTAATATGACAAGTGTCTCCTTATTACAAATAATGTTTTGTTTAAAAGATTTCATTGCTATTTCATCATACTGATATTGACTACAAGAAATATTTGAATTCCCTACATGTTACTTGATCCATCCACTGAGAGATTTGATCCGTCCATTGAGGCGAGTCTTCTCTGTCCCTGTCTGCAGTCTACATTCCCACAGCATTTTGTCATTCATATGCTGCATAGTTTTTCTGAAAGAATGTTAGCCAGTCTTTAGAAGCAAAAAATATATTCTAGTAAGTATTTCAGTGCAGTTGACACAAGCAAGTATTGATCTCAGAGCCATCTACTAGATGCTATACTAATGTAATGCAAGAAATAAGAGATGAAAATAGGGTGGGGAATGGGGGAAATGGTGCATATATATATATTTTAATGTAATAACATTTATATTATAGATCTTTCCTGTGACTTGTCTCTTACTGAATGTGTGAATGTGGCATTTTTATCTGTTTTTTCTGCATCAACTTGAAATGTATTCAATTATTTACATGCAGTATGAAAAAACCCTTAACTGTAATGACAAAGAAAAGAAAAACAATAATAAAGTATATATATATATATATATATATATATATATTATGGTGGCAGAAATCTCAAAAAAATCACATACTGCTATTTTGTTCATCATATCTATTCCACAGAATGGAATAAATACCTTAGAGTGGAGATAAATGTATATCTCTAGAAGTTACAGATTCATGTGGTTTTAGGAGAAACACAAGATATTTGTGTTAAGGCTCCATCCAGCCTGGCCTTGAACACCTCCAGGGACAGGGCATCCACAGCCACTCTGGGCAGCCTGTTCCAGCACATCTCTCAGTGAAAAAAATCACCATAACTTCTAATTAAATCTCCCCTCCCTTAATTTAAATATATTCCCCATTGCCCTATCACTGTCTACCTATATAAAAAGTAAGCCTCCCTCCTGTTTATAAGATTCCTTTAAATACTGTAAGGTCATAATAAGGACTCCCCTGAATCTTCTATTCTCCAGACTGAACAAGCCCAGATCTCTTATGCCAGCATGT
Source organism: Coturnix japonica (assembly GCF_054131305.1). Lineage (NCBI taxonomy): Eukaryota > Metazoa > Chordata > Aves > Galliformes > Phasianidae > Coturnix > Coturnix japonica. The sequence goes on from NC_140663.1 coordinate 136,534,477, forward strand.
GGTCAGCTAACAAGTGAGAATAATGCATTGACTGGATAGGGTATATCTGGAGATATACTATTAAGCACACATTTTGATATAAGAAAACAGCAGCAATATGCAATGTTAAATATTGAGGCTCATAAAGAGATGCTTTACATGGCTTAATATTTCTTGTCATCCAAGGTAAGACTGAGAACAGAGATTCAATATGAAGAAATTCAAAATATGAAGAACATTAGAAACAAGCGAATAGAAAACAAAACAATTAATGTTTGTTCAACTGTCTTACCACTTCAGGGCTAGCCAAAAATTAAAGTGTAATACTGAAGGCACTGTCCAAAAATCTTGAACTATGTAAGGCATGGGGCATCAGCCATCACACCATCTTTTCTTAATACCATGTCTGAACATCTCCTGGTGTAGCTTTCTGCTACACCATTTCTGTTTCCATGTATTCTCTCATCACACATAGGACTAAGTAGCATGAATCAAAAAGTTTGAATCATTTTAGATTTTTTTCTTCTCTAGAGCTTATATTATTTATTTATTTATTAAATAAAAATTACAATTTTCCTCTGTAAGACAGAACCTAACAAGTCCTAAATGTGAGAAACATACTGCACCATTGGCATACTGGATTTCTTGTTTTAGGGCTGCTAAATGTCTATAAAAATGTTCTATTAAAATGTTATGCACTCTTGAAAAGGTATGTTACAATATCTTGAAGAATGCCTTCATTGGAGGTCACTCTTCTGTTTAAATAAGCTAATTAAAATATGAAGATTCAACAAAGTACTTGTAGATGTTGTGTTTGTTTTTTTTTAAATTATCATTATTTTAATTCAGCCTGGTAGAAGTGCAAGGATTCCGTTTAAAACTCTTCTGAAAAAAGAACTAGTATCTCAAATGTAAAAATCAACTGGAACCCACTGACAGTCTTAACACTGAATAATCTTTCTTTCTTTTTATTATTTTTTTTTCTACTTATTTTTTATTTCTGAAAGGTCTTGTATCAGGAGACTTCTTTTTCTTTCCTGTATTTTTATTTATTTATTTATTTTATAGGCAGCAGAACAGATAATGCAAATTATCATGTTGGCTGGGTGATCTTGAGTTATTCTGGCAATGTATCTCAACTTTAATGAACACTGAATAATTCTGAAACTGAAAAGGTGTATATGTTTCAAGTCTTTGGCTGGATTAAGACTCTGACTTAGCAGGAACATTTAGGGCTACATTTTTAAATCTAAAGATATATGTCTATTTTGAGTCATTTTCAGGATTTCATACTGGCCAGAGGGCCATGCCCAGCCGATAATGGTTAAAAATTCTTTTTAACATTTCTTTGCCCAGTTTTCACCATATAATGTCCCCAAACTAATCTGCATACATACACATTAACATATACGCTGGAGTATGAAACAGTTTTACAAGCACTCACAGCAGAAGGGTAATTTAAAATACAAAAAACATACACACTCAGTGATTAATGGTGATGGTTTCCTTATATGATTAAATCATGTAGCATCAGTGACAGAAAATCCTCAATGACTTTTTGGAGAAAAAGAAAAGGAAAAAGAAAAACAAAAAAGTTTAATTGAAAATTAAAAAATAAAAAAAAAAAGTTTTACTTATCTGAAATGCAAACATCATCCTTCCCAGGTGAGATTTATTTATTCATAAGGTACGTTAAATTTCTGTTTTCTTAGACTGAAGGGAAAATTAATGAAATTTAAGAAGTCTGTAACTGATAAAAATGAAATACAGCTTCCAAGAGAAAAGCATGTGGATTTTGTTGTTGTTGTTTGTTTTTTTGTTTTTAATAAAATACCGTGGATCTCCACTTTAATCTCATATTTTCATAATGTCATTCTGAAAAGGAAAATAGAACATCAGTGCTTTAAATGTCGTTTCTGGCTCTGGTGCCCTTCATTGCATCTTATTAAGATCAAAGGGATCACATTAAATAATTAGGTTTATAATTTTGCCATAAGTCTTCCTAATGCTGTGGACAGGAAACTGCAGCATGTCAAGAAATAATTGATGAGAACTGTTCTGATAGTGCTGTGATAAAGCACATGTTATTTCCCTAGGAAAAAAAAAAACAACTATAAATTACTTTAAAATAGGGGGAAAATAAATAAACAAACAAACAAAAACCTCAAACAAATCACAAATGAAGGCAATTGAGAACAGATTGGATGATGTTACCATTATATACTAATCTATGTATAATATAGAGCCATTATCTCTCTGTTCACATGACAGCATGAGATAACATCTGTGAAATGCCTCGAAATCTGGGCATCAAATAGTGCTTAGTAAATGTGTTCTCCCTGCAGAATTTCCCTGTGAAGGAAGCTGCAATACTGATATCTCCAAGACCACTGTAAATCAGATTTTATAAAATATATACAGTTTCATTAATAATATATTTTTGATACAGATTTTACACTATAACATTAACATTTTATTTTTCAGTAGAAATGTAATGAATTAAAGGAATGATATAGTTGCTATTGTTTATCATATTACCCACAAATATTTTGAAAAACACTATCACAAATTGCCTTAGTAAAGATATTTCTCCTTTTCTTCTGATAGCTTTGAGTTAGCATATATGTTTTATATATACATATATATACATATATATGTCTTTAATCTTGATTAGTCATTGCTTTATATCACCTCACATTTCATTTCACCTTGCCACATCACGTAAGTGCTGTAGTGAACTGTAACACGATTTAGAGTTCTACTATATAATACTGCAAGATTGTATGGCAGAAAACATTTAAATAATGCCTACATGAACTAGATGTTAGAAAATTTACCGACATGAGAATTGAAGTGTCAAAGCAAGTTTTCCCCACAAGATGTGAAAGACTGTCTTGCTACTGTCAGACTGAATGGAGTACTAAATATAGCTATCTACCTGATTATTTGATACCAAATCATCTACTGAGAGCATATCAGTAAGCTTCACCCATCCAGCACTTCAAGCGATTTTTTATTATTTTTTTTTCCCCCCCTTAGGAGCAGATAGATCTAAAATGAAGAAAAACACTTCTAAACAAAAAGAAATCTCCAAAGTTTTTCTTACTATGCTAAACAATTTTATTTATTTTGTTTGATAGACTTTCCTTTCCCCTTCATGAATTTGAAAAATCTGGATAAAGCCTTCCTTCCAAATCAGAAGACCTGAACAACATATTAGTGGTGATGATCACATTTATCAGTTCTTTGCAAAATGCCATTGAAACTTCATTACCTGGAAAAAATATAAATATATATATACTTATAGTTTGGAGGAGGAAAATCAGAAAATTATTCTTACATTTCTGTTGCCTAGTCATCTTGAAAAACTGTTCTTATCCATTTTCAACTGATGTTACTGTTATCTAAGTCCATAATATTTCCATTTATACTATATTACATTTATATTTTACTAGATAAAAGTTGTGGTCCTTTTCAAAGACATGCCATTTTATGATTCTGTGATTCTGTATTTTTCCAATAAAAATAATAAAACTCGGAAACAAACTACAATATATAATCAAAAACATGCTATGAAAATACATGTTTTGGCTTAAAATGGAACCAAAATATTGACTTCTCAAACACTTTATGTTATGCACACGCTCTCCTGAGGTCTACTGTGCAACCTGTTTTAAGATCAGTTCATATTTCTCAGCTAGCAGAAATTATATTAAAACATGAACACTCAAATACATTTCCTTTACAGGAAGGGGGGGGGCAGGGTTTCATAGTGGTAGAAGTAGTAGCAGTATTGTTGATAATGTTAATTTTTGTATTATTGTATAATTATTGATGATGCATTATTATTTGCAGCTGTATTGGATTTCTATTGTAAGGTTTTAGCAGCAAGAGAAAGGGTTGTGTGGGTTCTGTGAGAAGAGCACAGAAACTGCTTCATGTCTGATCAGAACCAGCTTCAAGCAGATCTAAAAAGGACCTGCCACCAGCCAAAGCTGAGCCAGTTGGTCATTGCATTTCTTTGAGAATCAGACAATAATGGGAAAAGTGCTGTTCTACAGCAGATGGAAGTTACAAATATGAAAGAACAACCCAGAAGCCAATGAGGTCATTGCAGGAGGGTAGGAGGTGCTCCAGGTGCAGTTCATAAGCTCCCTGCAGCCCAGGAGGCGCCCACGGGGCATCAATGGATGGGGCCTGAAGGAGGCATAGTCAATGGGCACCCCCACAGGAGCAGCCAGTGCTGAAGCAGTAGCCCATGGAGAGCAGCCCAGTGGGGCTGGAGGAACTGCCACCTGTTGGGACCCATTTGGAGCAGCGCATGAAGAACATCAGCATGTGGAACAGACCCATGTTGAAGCAGTTCTTTAGGAGCTACAGGCTCTGCGAAACTCATATATATTGGATCAGTTTGTAATTGAGAAGGACTGGGAGGAATGGGAGCAATCTCACAGAGGAGCAACGAAATAGAGTAAGGGTGGAGTTACAACAGTGAAAGCGTTACAGACTGACTGCTATTCCCATTTCACCATTGTCCTACATGGTGGGTGGAAGGAATGCGTTTGTACTTTTTCTTTAGATTTCATGTTCTAGTCTTTTGTCTGTAAGCAATAAATTAAATTTATCTCTCTATGTTGAGTCTGTTTTGCCAGTTCTGGAGTCCTCCCGTTACTTAGGACATGAATTTGTTCAAGCAAAACTGTACTTTGCTTGCACTGATACACTTATCTTACACGTTAAGTTGCTGGATGCAACTGGAATGCAGCTGGAAATAAACAGGACATTAATCTAGACTCAAATATTCAAAATATTCTGGTAATAGACATGAGATCAAATGCTTAACTAGCCAACTTTTGAAATCCTTGAATTTTTTACTTGTGAAATACACTGTAGGACACACTACCACCCTGAAAAGAGTCAAGGTACTGACTCATATAGGCTTATGATTCTAATTGACCAGCTTAAATTGGAGACTTCAGAGATTTTACTCTCAACATTTCCTAACAGTAATAAAAACTAGTTTATCAGAGGTGTACATTCACTTACTTTTTAACAAGTGCAGAACATAAATATTACCAGTTGAAAAGATCTTGTGGCTTTTTATCAAGGGTTGAATATTAGCTGAAATAAAACTTTGTAATGTTTGTTAAAACACATACATATAATTGAGAAGAAATAACTAATTCCTTGTTTCACAAACTATCTTACTCTGCAGTACTTAATTCAGTGGCACATAATCACTTTTCTATTGCCGCTTATGACAAGAACAGAATTAATACATTCATTAATTTTATTTCATTGCTGTCTCGCTCCAATTTACAGGAGGGAGGCAAGGTTCTTTGATATGTGTATACCCGGTGTGAGATTAAGAAGCAACGGTTCAAATGTTGGTCCAACCAGTTTATTAAAGTCCTAGGTGTTTTAGGGAGATGGGGAAGGGAAGGTAGGCGATAGGAAAAGTAGGAAATATAAGCAAGGAGTCTCTGTGGAGAGCAAAAGATATAGTCACCACCGTGGGTCCGGCAAGGTACACAGTAGGTCCGTTGATCTCAGGAACTTGTCTGATTACCACAGAGGATGGGAGAAAGCCAGGAAGCTCCGCAGGAAGCCAGCCTCGGGGGTTCTTCCAACGAGGCTTTCCCCTCAGGGAATTCTCCATCAAAGGTGTCTTTGGTAGTTTGTCTCCAAAGTCCCCAGTTTAGTGAGGGCCTTTTATCCTCCATTTCTGTGGGGTTGTTTTTCTTCTTCTTTGAAGATTGAGGATTACAGCTCAGCATTTTTGGGAACGTATCTCAAGCAAACACTGAACTTCCAAAAAAGCAGGCAAACAAATAGGGTTTTAAACCAACTTTTGTGACATTCCTGGCCCACAGATAAGCCAGCAAGGAGGGGGATCTCTGTTGCCAGACCCAAGCATTATCGCCTTCTGCAGTGGTCAGCTCCTTCGAGCAGCACCCCTGAAGAAGATTGCTCGTCCTGCTTCTGCTTATCTTTGCAATCATAAGCAGAGGTACTGTGGCACGATCACCTTCCTAGATAGTTAGCAGTTGCCAGTCAGAGTCTTATCATCAGAAAGGCCTCATGAAGCAAGCTTTGAGACAACAGAGGAAAAACAGTTCTGTCCCTCACAATTGCTTATGTACTTTTTTTTCCTATAGCCACACTTCCTAAATATTCACTGGGAAAAAAAAAAATGTTGAGCTTAATATTGCTATTCAAACCAAAGTCCCAGTTTAATATTCATTGTGTATGGTTCAGCATTAATCCAAAGTTATTGAGATTTGGTTGAGTTTATACACAATTCATGAGGTAAATATAAATTGTGAATATAGAATTAAGCTAATGTTTTCCTGTGGAAAAAGAAGATGGTGTAGTTGCAAATAATACAGGAAAGGGGATTATATGATGATTATTATGACTATTATGCAGAAAGAATAAAATCACATCCTGATGTGATTAAAAAACAAACAAAGAAACAAACAAAAAACCTAACCTTAATCTTACTTTCACTTTAATTGTAGTTAGTAGATGGGGGGAGGGGGGGAAGTGACATAGAAAGGGTGCAATAAGAGAATAAGAGAGCGAGAAGTCTTTGTGTTTTCCCTGATAGTTTACAGCATGATGCAGAAAAGTGTTCCTGCAGTAACTGGCAGAATCTGTGAAAAGGGGATGAATGCAGCCTACTTGCAGTGATAATTGTATCACACAAAGAGGGATAAATTAAGAAGTTCTACATGTGATACACCATCTGTGACTGTTTTTGTTATTTTCTCCCTATACATCTGCTTCTATTCAGCTCTAGGGCCACACTCCATCATATTATGCAGACCAGAATAACACAAAGTTCAGATTTGTTGACAAAATGAAGCTTCTATTCCTAAATATGTAGTAACCAGTAGAGTCATTTTTGATCAATAATCTTTGAAAATCAAAACAAAAGCACTGATCCAAATACAAATATCAAATGTCAAATTCAAATATAACTATGGATTAGGATCTCTGGAGTTCAGAGATAAGTAGCATGATGCTTTGATGACTTGCTGAGCCTGGTATGCTGTTGTGTTCTAGAATAAAATGTGTTTTTTAAAAATTATTTTTGTTTGTTTGTTTGTTTTTATAATAGTGCACATGTATTAGACACATAGACTAAGAGAAAGAATTGTTTCCAAGGTACATATGATTTCTGAAACATACGATTAGACATCTCTGAATAAACACATTCATAAAATTACTTTTAAGCAAAAGTAGTATACTAGCTAAGATTTCCAGTGAAATTTTACTCCTCTACTTGACAAGTTAATTGGTAAATATTTCTACAATTCTATTTTGTAGTAACAAATCTGAATCTGCTTTTCTGCGAATTATATTGATTACCTATTTTTCTGTTCACAGAAGATATGAAAATCAGTCCATCACTTTCTTGTTTTTACGATGTTCTCTGTATTTGAATACTTTTCTGTTTTATCTGTTACTTTACAGACTAAAAACAAAGCAAAATAGTTGCATATTAGGTATATCATGATTTTTCTTTTTTGTAATTTCTTTCCTAAATGTGTTCCACTGTACTTAAGAGAACATCCACCTACTGATCTGTAGTACCTCTTGTGAAAGGCAAAATTGTTTTTCTTTTTTATCTCAAAGGTTGCTCTGTGAGGCCTTTCTGGTGATAAGACTGACTGAATTATTCAGGGGGGTGAATGGTGTGTATCACCATGCCACAGTACCTCTGCTTATGATTGCAAAGATAAGCAGAAGTGGGACAAGCAGTCTTTTTCAGGGGTGCTGCTTGAAGGAGCTGACCACTGCAAAAGGCAATAATGCTCATGCATTGCAACAGAGGTACCGCTTCCTGCTTGTTTATCTGTTGGGCCAGGAATGTCACACTAAACTGAGAAAAAGGAAGAAGAAAACAAAACAAAACAGAACAAAAACAAACAAACAAAACAAACAAACAAACAAAAAACAAAAACAAAACAAAACAAAACAAAAAAAAACCAGAAACCAAAAGATAAAAGGCCCTCACTAAACAAGGGACTGTGAAGACCCTTGCTTCCTGGCTTTCTCCCATTCCTTATGGTGATCAGATGAGTCCCTGAGATCAACGGACCTACTGCGTACCTCCCTGGGCCCACGGTGCAGTCTCTACAGAGACTCCTTGCTTATATTTCCTATCTTTCCTATTGCCCATCTTACCTTCCACATCTTCCTAAACATCCAGGACTTGTAATAAACTGGTCAGACCAACATTAGAACTGTTGTTTCTTAATTTCACACCAGCTACACACATATCAAAGAACCTTCCCTCTCTCCTATAAATTGGAGTGACACACTTCTACAATTTATAAAGATCATTTTCAATGTCAGGCTTGCCTTATATTATTAAAATTGTTTCCCAGTGGCATATACATACTCTAATTCTTTGTCATTATCTAAAATATTGGTATTGAATTCCATCATATTCTGTAGAAAATAAAGAATGATCATCCCTAATATGCCTCCCTAATTGTAATACAAATTACAAGTAAGAACTGTTTGTGCATGTTTTCTTCAGTGTGGCACTCACATAAGAGAGAATTATGACCAACTGAATCTTACAGCCTTTAATTAGGTAAAGCCAAAGCCAACATCAAGTATCATCTTAATCCAAAAAGTGACAAAGGGGAGAGTGGCAGAAAATTTAGGAGCAGTTTTCTGAAATTTGGTGAAAAATAACTTGCAGTTTATTGCATTTACTCACTCCAAGCACAGTTACCATCACAACAAATGAGGGCAATAGCTTCCAGTTCAGGGTAGCACAATTAGAAAACTAAGAAGAAAGTAATATTCAAGAATATTCTACAGAAGGGTAAGAATTTATTATAAATTGAGAAAATACAAGATATTTAGGATTTTCTTCTATTCTGAAAAACAGAAAAAAAATTAATTATGGACTATATATCCCTTTACTCTTTCTAATCAAAATCAGTTAACCTTCTCAGCAAAGCCAGTTAAACTTCCCGTATTTCCAAGGGAGGGCAGCAGAAGGAAACCAAGTGTGTATGGTAACTGTTGAATTACAGCCTGAACCACAGATTGAGCACCTGGGGAAAGGACCCAGTCAGCCCTGGGAGCACAGGTAAAGGCAATTCACTTGTGTAACCAGAAGGGGTGGAACCCGGCTGCAACTCTCTTAGACCTCACAGAATCATAGAATCACAAAGGTCGGAAAAGACCTAGAAGATCATCCAGTCCAACCGTTCACCTATTACCAACAGCTCCCACTAAACCATGTCCCTCAACACAACATCCAATCACTCCCTGAACACCCCCAGGGTCAGTGACTCCACCACCTCCCTGGGCAGTCCATTCCAGTGCCTGACCACCCTTTCTGAGAAGTAATATTTCCTAATGTTCAGCCTGAATCTCCCCTGCCACATTCCCTCTAGTCCTATCACTAATGACATGAGAAAAGAGGCCGACCCCCAGCTCACTACAATCTCCCTTCAGGAAGTTATAGAGAGCAAATTTAAACCTCATTTATGGGCTGAATGCCACAGGGGAAAAATCTCTTCCTGGAGATCACTCCTTGGATAAATCTTTCTCCTGCACACCTAAAATCTTCTGATATGGGCAAGTAATCTTCCCTTCCTTTATAGTACCTTTCTATTGTGCCAGTCCTTCTGTCAACACACCTTTACTGTACCACCTTTATCAGTGTATTGATCTGTCCAATTGTTACATAGGTGAGAGGAACAGAAATGAGTCATTAGAAGGAAGAACTAGCAATGTGGGGTGCAGCACAGCAGAAAGTGTACTTACTGTCTACAAAGGAAAGAACCCTAACCACAACACAATTGTTAACAAAGTTGTTTTGACATAATTGAGTATAAAACTGCCCAAATATTAATCCAAATGTGAGAATATTTTTCAGTAGAATAGTAAAAATAAATAAATAAAGAGATGATAGATAGATAAATAAATTGAGTTTGTCAACACTGAATACTAGAAAAATTCTAAAACATAACACACACTAACAGCTTGTCCTTAATGCAATTCTGAAGCAAAAGTGAATTTGCTGACATGTACAGTTATTTAATACACGTAAGCAGAACAGGAAGGCATGCTACTACCCTAATGTGAACATGTGTGCCCTGGTGGCGCAGGTGGTAGGAATGTTACATTGCAACACCGGGGCCCCGGTGTTCGAATCCCCCTGTGGCACAAGTGGTAGAAGTGCCACTCTGCTACACAGAGGCTTGAATCTCGGTGTTGGACTCGATAATCTCGAAGGTCCCTTCCAACCCGCATGAGACTTTTACTATTACTATTCCCTAAAAAATAAAGCAGCAGAGCAGAGGTGGGTAAAGTCTTTGATTGTTTAGCAACTGAAACTATCTTCACCAGATCTAGAAGAGTAGAAACCAGAAAGGCTGTTCATTGTATAGCAACATTTTCTGCAACTCCTTTCTTTTATTGAAGGAAAATGCAAAGTTGCAGCTTGTAATGAAAACTTATGTGAACCTGGACAACTAAACTATGTTCTCACCACCTATTCTCTCATCTTTAAGGATTTCCTTCCATTCTCTTCATTTATTTCTCAGTCATGATGGAGGTAAAGAAAATTCTTATGCTCTTTTTGTATGAGCTGGGAACAAAGATGAACTCTGAGTCTCCACTGAAAAGGCTTTCTCTTTTGAAGCAGCATGTTTTCAAAGAAATGTCAAGAATGGATTCCATCCACGCTTTAGAACTGTTATTTTAAAGTAACTCTGTGATAGAAGAGTTACAATGTACAAGGCAAATCTTTATAAAACTTAACTGAGTCTGACATTATATATATATGTGTTTGTGTATGGTAAAGGAATGAGTGACTAATAGATTTGATTATATATATAGAGAGAGAGAGAGAAAGAGATCATTTATCGAGACATACACAAAGTAAAGTGCAGATGAAAATGACTCATTTTTCAGGCTTACCTAATTTATTTATATACTGCCTGTTATTTTGCTTCCCAGAAGTTTCCTTAAGGGGAAAAAATATATATATATACACATGAAACAGATGTTACAAATTTATTTTCAATATTCCTTACCTCTCTAAATATTTCTTATTTTCCGATTTAATAATGGATCACTTTAAGTTCATAAAAATGAAAGTAGATCTACTGAGTCTATGTTAACTTTAGGGAGAATGTTGAGTTCCTCAGACAAAGGAAAGGAAAGGAAAAGAAAGGAAAGGAAAGGAAAGGAAAGGAAAGGAAAGGAAAGGAAAGGAAAGGAAAGGAAAGGAAAGGAAAGGAAAGGAAAGGAAAGGAAAGGAAAGGAAAGGAAAGGAAAGGAAAGGAAAGGAAAGGAAAGGAAAGGAAAGGAAAGGAAAGGAAAGGAAAGGAAAGGAAAGGAAAGGAAAGGAAAGGAAAGGAAAGGAAAGGAAAGGAAAGGGAGAGGAAAGAAAAGAAAAGAAAGAAAAGAAAAGAAAAGAAAAGAAAAGAAAAGAAAAGAAAAGAAAAGAAAAGAAAAGAAAAGAAAAGAAAAGAAAAGAAAAGAAAAGAAAAGAAAAGAAAAGAAAAGAAAAGAAAAGAAAAGAAAAGAAAAGAAAAGAAAAGAAAAGAAAAGAAGAAAAGAAAAGAAAAGAAAAGAAAAGAAAAGAAAAAGAAATATAATGAAAAAGATCATTTCTCTCTGAACTGATTCTTGCACTGCTAATGGTTGCTATGCTGCCTTGTTGTCCTTTTTAGTGTGAAAAAATCCAGTTAATTTAATAATTATTCTTTGTCAAAATACTTAAAGTGAATTAATTTTTTTCCCCCATATCTTACAGTATTCTCTTTATTTACTTTATTAGATACAAAATGTATGCATGGTTGATTATAGGAAGCATCTATATTTACTTAACATGTGAACATATCAAATTCCCCATAAATCTTTTTAAATGTAACATAATGGAAGTAATGTAAACCTGACTACTTTTAATACAGAATCTCATTTTGAATTCTTATCCTTCCCCCCCCCCCCCCCCCCCCCCACACACACACATTCACACACAAATACATACACAGTGATTCCTCTCAGTTTCTTTTTGATGTCTGCCTTTCCCTGCCTTTGTCTTTTCCACCTAACACCACAAATAAGTAGCTTTCTAGTAGCTTTCCTTTCAGATTTGAATGTGATATGGACATCCTCCTCTGAAAAGTCAGGAAATAGGTATCCTCTCTGTTGAGCCATGGGACTGTAGGGCCTATTATATAATGCTTGGAAAACTGTAGCACGTGTTGATTTCTCGAACTGAGTTCTTGCCACCTGCCATTTCTCCTTTGTCCTTTGTGATTATAGAAATAAACATTTAATCACATAATCTGACACCAACAGATAGTTATTAAATAGTTATTATTTTTTATTTGCTTAAATTTTGTGAAAGGCTGTCAGAAGCAACAGTATTATAAAGTTCTCATTAGTCAAATCAAATATGATGATATCCTATTTAAATTATACCTTACCTTCCTTACATTTCTCCTTTTGTTCTCTCCTTGTTGAACAGACAATAATGTCGTTGATGAGAATAGGGAAGGACAGTATTAAGTTTGTGCTTGATTATGAGATAAAAAAGTTGAGTATATCACTGTAAATGTGTATATTATAACTTTTAGAAATATAGTTTGATCAGACAAAAATATCTATGGTTTTTGAAATCTAAAATGCTGTTTCCAGCTTTTACAGTTCTAACTGGAAAAGAGGACTTGTTGTTAGGGTTTGAAATTTATTCTAGTTCAACCTAATTCTCAAAACTGAGAGCAAACTCTATGAGATTTTTTTTTTTTATTTTTTCCCTCCAAAAATAATACAGTGATTCTCTTCCAGACCAATGAAATTAAGCCCACATTATTGTTGTGCTAAATCATCTGAATAAACATCAAGATAAAGCACATACTGAGATGTAAGGAAAGCCGTATACTTAGTCACCAGACACTCGTACCACACAAGCTGTTGTCATTAGAATGAACAACACATATTCCTTGCTTGTGATATTCCATCACTTCTGCCAAGTTTCTGAGAACAGACTATTTCCAGGCCATGGCTTCCAGCTGTGTTGCTTCATTTCTATGCATGGGCTGAAGACATGAAGTCAGACTAAGCACAGGAGCATATGAACGTATACTGTGCGCTGCTCTTACTTTATGTTTTACTCTGACAAGTCTCATTTCTGCCAGAGAACAGAAACATTCCATGTTTTTTTGTTTTATTTTCCTTTTTCTTTTTTACTTCCATTCTATGCATATATTAGACACATATAATCAGTAAACAAAATACCATTTTTTTCTGAGATAAAATATATTAATATAAATATTTATATTAATAAAGTATAAGTAGAAATACTTATAGAAACCATGAAATTTTTTCAGTTCATGTAATAAATCCTAAAAAAAGTTTAAAGTCTACAACTACTATGATACATAGTTTTACAAAATAATAATAAAAGTACTCTCAGTACCAACCAGTTTACTAATATTGATAACAGGTATACAAATTTATATATATATGTATGCATTTTTATATATGCATGTATGTATATGTATATTGCTGTAGAGTCATAGAGTCTTCAATTACTGGCATATTCAGTTTTATTGACATTCTCTATCGACAGTCAGTTTTTTTTAATGAGACCTGATTCTCTACATTTTTATATATATGTTGTTCAATTGCTAAAAAATATAGCAAAATTCACAGTAAAAAAAAAAAACAAAACAAATGCCCCATGACATGTAAACTGAATGGAAGAAATAGGCTTATTTTCAAACTTATCTCTTCCAACATTTTTAATAAGAAGTCAGGTGAGCTTCTAATTACATTCAGATAAACACAATAGTAAAGATGATATGTGGAGCAAAATTAAAACAAAAATAAAAACAGGGTTGGAAATGTAATCCATATCCAAAATCAATTATGGTATCTGGCTGTAAGAGGGAAATTCATATTCATGAGCAATACAAACTACACACTGAATTTTACTGGTATTAGTGTCTAATGGAAAGTAAATGGACAGCTCAGAGAAAGCACAGCTCTGACTTTTCCAAACTAAATACAGCTCTACGTGCTCAGCCTCACTCTTATTTTGTGTGTTGGCATGATGTAGTGTATTTTTCACACTGAACACTGAATCTGAACTTCTCCACAGCCTCCCAAATGCAAGTTGCCCTGAGATTAATTTGCAAGATATTTACTTTAAGTTTTCCTACACAGAACTTGACCATCAGTGTTAACTCCTTTGTGAGTTCAGTAATTTTATGACAGTAGTCTGTAATTTTAGTAAAGTTAAATTCAAGTACTCCATCCCCCAAAAAATAGTACTGAAACGTTTTTTTAAAATTTACTAAAGGTTTTATCAGGAAACAAAACAAAAACAACAACAACAACAACAAAAAAAGCATTCTTTAAAATACAGAAAATGTGTAGATTTCTTTTTCTACCTACTCTATCTCCGATAGTGACACACAAGCATAACTTTCAGTTTTAAATTCAGTACTGGTTAGTTAGTATTTTTTCTGATTCCTAAGAGAAAGTTTTTTACTTCACATTCTGACCTTGCTCTTCATCATTACTTTCCTGCCCCAGCTTGTCTAGAGGCTTCCTTTTCTCATACCTCATTTTTTCCCTGCCTTGCCTCTCTTTACATTCTGCAGATTCCCATAACTGAGCATATAAGGTTGCTTGTGAGGAAGGATCAATCTATAGTTACATATTAGATCTTGCTATCTGTTTCAGCTGGTACACTCCTAAAGGCAAAGCACATGGATTCTGTCTACACAGAACCTTTTAGAAAAATCTAATATTCAGTGAAGTATTAGGGCTACTCTGCAAATAGAGCTTCTTATTTCATTATGTTGGACCTGATGTCAGAGGCAGATGTTGGTGATATGACAGTATAGGTTGAACCTCCCTGACAATATATATATTGCCACATGACAGATGGTAGCAGAGGGGCAGTCTCACAAAATGGTGTCTGAAATGGAAGAACATATGAAGCAAAGACATGTCATTGAATTCCTCCATGCAAAAACAATGGCACCCACTGACATTCATCAATGCTTGCTGATCAGTTACGGAAACCAAACAATGGATATGAACATAGTGGGGTGGTGGATGGTACATTTCAGCAGGGGCAACAGCAATGTGAAAGACAGGCCACGTTCTGGGCAGGCCATGCAGATTTTTACAAGCACATCAGGCTTTTGCTGACCAAAGAATCAGAGAATGGCCTGGGTTGTGAAGGACCACAATAATTTTCTGGTTTCAACCCCTCTGTCATAGGCAGGGTCATCAACCACTAGATGAGGCTGCCTGGATCCACATCCAGCCTGGCCTTGAATATCACCAGAGATGGGGCATCCACCACATCTTTGGACAGCTTGTTCCAGTGCATCAACACCCTCTGAGTGAAAAACTTCCTCCTAATATTTTACCTCCTCTATCTATGGTTTGAAACCATTCCCCCTCTTCTTATCACTATCCACCCATGTAAATATTTGTTCCTGTCCCTGTTTCCACACTCCCTTCAAGTACTGGAAGGCTGCAGTGAGCCCCTGGAACCTTCTCCAAGCTAAGCAAGCCCAGTTACCTCAACCTTTCTTCACAGGAGAGGTGCTCCAGCCCTCTGATCATCATAGTGGCCCTACTCTGGACCTCTTCCAAGAGCTCTGTGTCTTTCTAGTGCTGGGGGCCCCAGGACTGCACAGAATACTCACTGATGTTCTTGTAAAAATCTGCACCAGTGGAAGTGATCCACTGTTCCACAGTAGCTATGATGGCATAGTAGTCCATGCAATCCATCTTTCATCAGCCTGAACAGATGGAAGTAAGAACGTGACAAATACAGTTTATATCACAGAATCACAGAATTGTAGGTGTTGGAAGGGACCTCTAGAGATCATCGAGTCCAACCCCCCTGCCAAAGCAGGTTCCCTACACCAGGTCGCACAGGTTGGCATCCAGGCAGGTATTGAATATCTCCAGAGAAGGAGACTCCACAACCCTCCTGGGCAGCCTGTTCCAATATTTGTTCGATAAGTTGTGACAAATTTTTATGCCATATTCCTTTTGTTCCTTTATTAGCACTCGTGGGACCCACCTGGCACAAATATTGCAATATTCCAAAGTTGCCACAATAGTTTTGAACTCATTAATGCTGATAGTAAGCTCTGAACACAGATTCCCTTTATTGAAATCCATTGATTTGTGCAGATGAGATCACTGTGACTCTCTTCATTGCATGGTGTGACTACTATGAATGGATGTCTGGAACGTGGCTTGCCTTTCACATCACTGTCACCACTACTGAAACACACCACACATTGCCTCACTGCACTCACATCTACTGTTTGATCTCCATAAGTACTCAGCAAGCAGCAAGAAATGTCAGTGAGTGCAATTTTTATTCTACATGGAAATCACACCTGTGTTTCATACACACTTTTTCTTTTAGACTGCCCCCCCTGCTGCCCGCTGGGTCACACAGCAACAAAATATTATGGAATATTGGTGGAAAGGTTCAACCTCTACTGTCATACTACAGTCATCTCCCACTGATGTCAAGGGAAAATGTAATAAAATAAATAGGAGGCATTACTTTTGGAAAATCCCTTACATGAGGAGAACTGAAAAGAACATGATATTTTATAAAGTTTGCAAAAATAAAAATAAAAAATAAAAATAAAAATAAGAAATATGTGTTTGACTTCTCAGAAAATCTGCTTTTCAGAATTATAGGTGATGAAAAATAATTCTTTGAAATTTCTACTGCTGCTCTACTGAAGCAAGTAGAGACATTCACTTCTGCTCCATCTGAAATTGTACTTCAGTTTGTTATTTTATTATAATTTCATGTCTTACTGTAGTAGCAATGATGATTTATGTAGCAATTGTAGCTAGAAATAATAATAATAATAATAATAATAATAATAATAATAATTAAAAGATCCAAAGAGATGTACACGGAGAAAGGAAGAAAGATTAGTTTGAGAATCCTTTTTGTACAGACAGTATATTTGCTATTTAGATCACTTTAAACCTTGACATTTCTGTGAGAGAACCATGCCCATTAATCATCAAATTTTAAACTGAAGGTGTTTAAGAAATATATAGACATCTTATCGTCAGTTTCTGGATCATCAGTGGTCCATGGAGCCTAGTTTTAGATGTAATAACCCAAATCCTTATTAATGCATTAGTTATCTATGTGACATTGCAGTGGAATGTATAAGACAGGGATTTCAGTCTGGATTTACTGTCATTTTAAAGTCTGTTCAGTAAATCTAACAGCAAAAATTACCTTTTTTTCAGATGTGGTGTTTTTTTGTTTTTGTTTTTGTTTTTTGTTTGTTTTTTTTTCTTCTTTTTTTAACTATAGATTTTGTCGTGTCATATACTTTAGTCGCTCTGAAAGTAATGCCTCCTGTTTATTTTCACAGGACCTGCAATAGATACAAAGTGCACAATAACACTATTTGATAAATCAAATTATCACCTACAAAACAGTGTTGTTCAACATAGTCATCACTTCACTATGATCACATCAGCTTCATAAATACACGACAAGTGTTGATGAATTACAGACAGCACTAGAATTACATACAATTTCATACAATGTAAACATAACTGATTCATTCAAAAATATTCAAGGTGATCCAGAATAAGATATAACATAATATGTAAGCCATTCTACAATTCTATTAACTGCTTTCCCTAAGTCCTATTCCTTAAATAGAGACTTTAGTAATTTTTATAATTCGCTCTAAACTACTGTGGGGAACCTGCTTTTGCAGAGGATTTGGAATAGATTATATCCAGAGGTCCCTCTGAAAAGCTGATTCTGTGATTCTGTGAAAGAAAAACGACCTAACCTTAGAAAACTATACACTGAACTTTAAATTCCTCCAGAAAATATATTTACATGGCTCTGGCATACAAAAATGTTATCTAATCAGTAGCTCATAGTGCAGCAAATATATAATCGTGATCTTTGAATATTCTCCTGTGTCTTTGTGTGTTCACACAATTTTCTACTATACTAGCCATACAGTTTCATTTACATTTTTGTTTCTATTATTAGTCAAATGCAATTTGAGACCTTGTTTTTTTAAGCTCTTGTTACCTGATTTATCAGCCAAGATTTGTTAGCCATGGCCAATCCACAAGATAATAATTTTATTCTCCAGTAAAATGTATGAACAGACAACATATTACAATTTTAGGTATTAATATTTGATTAAAATATTGAATCATCCTGTAATTAAAAATCAGTTTTAATTCTCAGAAGGAAATGAAAATGAAAGCTTATTTTAATTCATGTTCCGGTATAATAGCACATTTGGTAAATATAAGAATTTAATTTAATCACCTTGACAGACAAATACTTAGATTGTTTTTTAAATAATTAACTTTTTATCCTTAGCTGAGGGCCTTAATACCACTCACTTTTGTTGTTGCTTTGTATGATTTTTATTATATTTTTTATATTTTATTGATTTTATCCAACAATTAACCTCATTGCATTACATACAACAGAAGATTAGCAAGGTCTTTCCTCCCTTTTGTGACTAGCTGTTCCCTATGTAAGAGTGAGGAGATTCTCACGTTGAGCTATCTGATGAATCACTTACTGTAAATTGTGGGATTTAGATTTCTACATTTTTTTCCTTTGCAGCTGATAATTCTATGCAAGGTAGAGCAAAGTCATCAAAATTTACTAGCCCAAGGCTAAAATCTATCAGTTATTATTGACTGTAGAAGCAGAGGATAATTCAAGAAAACAAAACCAGTACAAAAACAAAACAAAACATTACCTAAGGGCAGTTTATGGGTAACACCAAACTTTGTGTAGTATTACCTTTTAGGTTACAAGAAAACTTTTTTTTCCTCCTGCATTTATCAAGATGATTGTGCTGTTTGAGGTGAATGTAATTAACCTTCAGATTCTTTCTTGAAAGATAGGCTTCGTGATTTAGCTAAAATAATGTATAAGCATAATACATACTCGTGCAAAAATCATTACAAAAACAAATTACTTATTTACTGTATACACACACATGTTATATGGATATATATTGTTAAGTGAAATAACTCTAAAAGGAGAAGAAATAAAGCAGAATTTAGAGAATGAATTTAGCAAAATAAGATCATTAGGACAAGGGGAAAAAAAAAGATGTAATGAGAGAAGGCTGAGCTATTCCTTAGCATGCAGCTAATATAAATATATATAAATATATATATATAAAATCAAGAAATCAAACTTGAGAAGTTTGATAATAAAGCATTCAGGCACATGAATCATCTTCATCTGTCTATAGATGCTGAAAAGAGACAACCTTGCAACCAAATAATACTGACTAGCTTTTATATATACTGAGTAGTCAGTCTCTCCTGTAGGATAGGTTGCCAAGGATCCAATTAATATGTTTGAGAGACAAATTTAAGTCTGAGAGTGAAAATGCTGTAGGCACTTTCAGTTAGTTCTTTTTGCATAAGCTCAAATACCTGGAGGTCATATTTGTAAAATATTTATTTATTTATTTATTTATTTATTTATTTATTTATTTATTTATTTATTTTTATTCCCCTTCAACTTCTCAAACAATTAATTCTATTTCAAGAAAATGTCTATAACTAATCCATGTAAAGCTTTTATCTTTCTATTTGGAGTAAGACACAAAAGCCTAAAATTAGTTTTCTGAAAAAATTTCTTTGTGAGTTAAGTTTAAATTAGTATTTCAACAAATGAAATCTAGTTCTTGATTCACTGACCGAGAAAAGGAATCTAAATGAAAGCTTTTAAAAATCAAACCATTTAAGCATTTCCAAAACAAGAAATAAAGCAAAATTAAATACACAAAGAGACAGCAACAATCTTATCTTATTTAATCTGAAATATTTACCATCTAGAATAATTACTTTCAGAGTAGTAGCAGTACTTATCTACTGCTTATGGGATACATATGATTTATGGAAGTTATGTGCAGATGACTAGTGAAGCTAGTCTAGGTGAGACAACAGCATGCAAACATCCCCCCATCTCCAAGATTTTCCATTAGTTGATTCAAGCTTGACAGTTACTGCGGTGATGCTCAGAGACAGCGTGGTTCTTAAAATTAATGTAAGAAATGGCTTGCAGAATGACCTATTTCCACAGTACCAATTGCCAGAAAATGTGGGCTAAAGAATTTTGTGCTGTCATCAAATTCGGATTTTGTCCATTCGGTTTTGTTGCTGTTGTTGTTTGTGTTATCTCTTTTTTAAATAATGTTTGAAGCATATATAATACATTACAAGAAGGGTAAAAAAATATAAAAAATAATAATAATAAAAAAATCACCTACTTTTTGTTTTGACCTGGAAATAAAAATCAGGTGGAATTATTAATCTAAGTCTAAAAGCATGGGAAATGTCTCCAGATATAAGCTGGTCAGCCTTGGATCTTTTTTATAACCAACTGAGAGAAAAAGGGTCTTTGAGGTCTTGATTTATATCATCTTAAAATGTGTTTCTAAAAGCATATTAGGTCACCTATGACCTTGTATCTATTCACTGACAGCAGAGAGATCCAGGAGGAAATAACCAAGCTGTCCACAGCTGATAAATAATTCTCTCCTTCAAGTCAGTGACACACGTATTTCATTCAGATCAAACAATATTTGAGATACTTCTTTCATCCCCCTCTTTTGCACTTTCTGATTTTCCTTAAGAGGAATGAGGATATATTTAACAAAAAAAAAAAAAAAAAAAAAAAAAAAAAAAAAAAAAAGTTGCTTGATCTATTTGCTTGCCTTTCTAATCTTACAGTATAGGTAACATTATTCTACATTATTCTTATAACTTATGAACACTCTGAGGAAAAGTATCTTACATACTACTACAAGAGTTCATGGCCCATTGCAGATTACCCTGCATGTTAAACTTTTGTCAAAAAAGTGAGTTCTAAACTCTTATCCCTGACACAGTGAACTATTAAGATCTAATAATTTTTCATTATTACTTCTGTCACTATTATTTCAGATTTCTTCTTTGATTGAAAAATAGATTTTATTCACATTTAAAATTGTATATTATTTGTCCTAAGCAAACTGGACATATGTAATTTGTATGCCATAATAGAATGTAGCCAGAAGAGCCAAGGAAGCTAGCTGATATCATCAAGGCTCTTGGGAGAAAACTGTGGTTTTTCAGTACTTGAGGAGCTTATAAAGGAAGGAAGACTGACTTTTTACTTACTGGACAAGGGGAAATGGCTTTAAACTAAAAGAAATAAGACTTACATTAGGTGTTAGGAAGAAACTATTTATTCAAAGAGTGGTAATGCACAGGAACAGACTGCCCAGAGAAGGCATGGGCGCTCCATCGCTGGAGCTGTTCAAGGCCAGGCTGGTTGGTTCCCCAGGCAGCCTGATCTAGTGGGTTTCAACCATACCAAAAGCAGACGGTTGGAACTAGATAATTTTTATGGTCACTTCCAACCTAAGACATTCTGTTAGTCTCTGATTTTATAAATTCAGCAAGAAACTACCAGATATGGGAGGAATGAATTTTCCCACAGCAGCCCATATTCTGCTGTGCTCTGCACTTTTAGCCACAGTAGCATTGATATCTGGAATGGTTTACCTGGGATATAGTTAATATTCTTCACAGAGATTAAGTGTTTCTGTTTTTGATGAAAATAGAGGCAATACCATACTGTTTTAGTTGTTGCCCAGCAGTGCTTGCACAGATCCAAGCACTTTTCATCTTCATGTGCACTGCCAGGAAGAGTATGGGGATTCTCAACAAGCCAGAGGGGACATAGGGAGGGTAGGTGACGCAAACTGACCACAATGATATTCCATACTGAATGACATCATACTCATCATTAAAAGCTGCAACGAAGGAGGAAAGGGGTGCTATTTGGATTGCTGTCATTTGTCTTCTCAGTAAGCTGTTACAAATGATGAATCCTGCTTTTATGGAAGAGGCTGAAATATCTGTCTGCCCATTGGAAAGACATGACAAAATGTTAATTTCCTACTTATTCTTTATATGCAGTGGGCCTAGCCTTACTAACTGTTTGCTAGAGTGAACAGATGGCAACATTGTGCCTACTGGGGAAGTCCATTCTTTTTAAAAGAGAAAGCCAGTTATTTTCAAACTAAGAAGCACTTATATTATTGTCTAATGATTGGATAACTAGTGTTGCTAACTTACCCTTTAAGTGGAGGCACCAATCTATATAGTTCAATGCTAATTTTTCCACCAGATTTTATGGGGAAAAAAAAAATTAAAAAAAATAAAAATAGTTGTACAGACAGAATTGAGCTAATGAATCAATTAATTAACAAGCAACTGCAATGCAACTGAACTGAACTGTGAGGTAAAACAAGTTCCAATTATGAATTCCTTCAAAATGCAGCTGCAAGCATCTTCATTTAAAGGATGACATCTGTACCGTATAGCCATTAATTTTGAAGTTAAGCTAATGGCTATATAAACTTGAGCGGACTACTCCTGCCAGATGTTTTTTCTCATTCTACAATAAAGATTCTGGAATTGGGTTAAAAGGGGAAGAGCTTTGTCAGTACACATAGACTAAGGCATAACTAAAAGGGCACATATTTCTAGGCTTTGTTCATTTTTCTTTTACCCAGTAATGTCTGTGGGTTTTTGTTTGGTTGGTTTTGTTAAATATCATACTCAAATTTTGTGTTGTTGTTTTTTTTTTTTTCTGTTTTTATTTTTTAATTTTTTTCCTGAAAATCACATATATCTTTTTTTTTTTTTTTTTTCCAAATATTTTTTCTTTAGAAGCTTACTTTAATTGCTGTCTCAGCACATATTGCCTCACCATATGGCAGCAGGCTCTTAACTAATAAGTTGGCACTTAGAGAAGAAAGGGATAAATATTGTTTATGGTTAACTTTAAATCACAGGTGCAGCTCTAGATAAAAGTAATGTGTGGAAGTGCCAGCAAGGCACAGTACACTTAATTATATTACTTGTCATCTCAGCGAAACTAACAAGGACTGATTATTCTGTTTCGACACATTTTATAATGTTATTTTTCCTCATGTCCATGAAAATTCTTTAGTATCAAAATGAAAAAAGCTTTTAGGACATCACTAAAAATGGAAATGATTTATCATCATACACGAGGATTTAGGTATTCCATGGAAAGGTATTTTATCAAAGCATTTAGTTGAAATTGGCTTTGAAAAGCTAGTTTGCATTAAACTAACCTATTGTTTGATTATTGTTGGTAATTCTACTTGTGCTTAGGAAGTGCTAAAATTACTTTGTAGATGTGATTAGTAATTCTACTATCACCACAAAGTGAAAAGGCACAGAGGGTCAGCCTAAGAGGAAGAAACTCTGAGCCAATTCCATTTCCTGAAATTCTCACACAGAACTATACATTAATTGTTACTGCTGATCTATGAAAACCAAATGATAAATTAATTAGAACATCCTCTGTTGGTTACTTTGGATACAAGTAGATAAATAATATAAAATGTTTCCAAACACATCAGAGTAGATGAGATTTGGAAAAGTTAGAATTATTTTGCAGAAACGAAGGGTGGAATTCAGTTCAAGATTGCATCTAAAACAGGAGTCTCTTTACTGTTTATGAATTTCAACTGCTAAAATACTATCAGTAAAACAAAATTACAATTATTTGGTGTTATCGTGAAACTCACTACACTTGAAGCACATTTGGGTAAACCATTTGACTGTAAGCTGGAGATCTGGAAGACAGTAGCCTCCCCTAAGATCTGTGTTAGACTTTTCAGCTTTTTATTTATTTATTTATTTTCATTCTAGTATCTGTGATGTTATGTTACTAACTTATTATACACACATATGTACAGCATAGATACGTATTCATACACAGATACACATTCCATCAGCAGTAATGTTGATAAGCTGCTACAAAAGCCCTATGTCTAAAACTTTATTAGGAGAATGCTGGAAAGAAAAACCCAAATCATAGTGTATTAATTTGTATCTAAATTTTGCCTTATTTCCTCATAATGATATATTAATAATCTTCTACTTGTGGAGACAATATACAATGGAAACATTCACCACTGACATCCAAAAATAAAACATATATGCAGCATGATAACATACCTAAATGTAATTTCACCAAAAATTTATTTGTTGAGCAATATCTTATCTATAAATTACTACCAGAGCACATGAGTTTTGTATTTGAAATAGTGGAGTATTTTATTATTATTGCTTCTGTCTATTTCTGTAAGAGCAGTTTAGCAGTTTTCATATATCACAGAAATTGAAATAAAATGTTCATTAAGACTAACATAGACAGATAAATACTAGTATTGTGCCTGAGCTGTAACATCTATTCTATGATGTTTACTGCCACATGTTAGTTATTTTCAGATGGAAAAATGCCCAAGCAGTAGACTGACTTTGTATACTTATATTGGTATCAAGGCTAAAGTAATAACAAGTGAAACAAATATGTTTTAAAACATATTTCAGTCATCAACTTACTAAACATAATTAACAAATTTGAATGTATAACTGTCACGGGTTACTTAGATTTACCTATGCCCGTGACAGGGGAAGCCACCCCGTAGGGCCCCCCTGCCGGGGCCCGGAAAGGAGGAGGAAAAGGGGAATGGGATAAAAACAGCTAATCCATTGTGTTCTGCACGCGTGGGTTCGAATCCCATCCTTACAATATAATACAATTGAGGCTAATAAATCGAACGAAAGAGAGAGAGAGTCCCCGAAAACCGAGAGGCCTACTGTGAACTCTAGGCGAGAATGCTTCCCACTCTCCAAGAAGTTCGAGAGAAGAAGGAGGGCACTCCAGCCTGGGAACAAGATTATATAGTGTCCTGGTCCCGTGATATCACTCGAGAACAACCCGTGTTGTTCTCTTGGATATGTAGTCTTCTGTGGACTGCACATTCAATAGAAGTATCCATGCTTTACATGATGTTATGATGTGGAATACTGATAGCAAAATTACAAAATTACAAAATCATGACAATTATCACTTAAGATCTTATAGTATCCATAAGCTCGTTAGACACTGTAGACATTAGGAGATGCCTACCAGGGAGAATATTAAGTAATACTATTAATCTGTGTGATATTTGATTACTCATGCTAGCCCAAGATACTCACTGTGAACATTTGGGAACATTTTTCCCTTGATCCTACAGAGGAATTTATTCATTACTTCCTCTGTTTTATTTATTTTTTTTTTTTTCTGCATTAACAGGGTGTCTGACACACAAATTTAGGGAATATTTTTTACTTTTACTCAAGTGAAAATAAAAATTGTACCCTTTTACTTATTTATACAAAAACATATGACATTTGTTTTCCTTTACAAACGTTTTAATAGACTTTCTGCAAATGATTTCCAAACTCATCTACCTGACAAAAAAAGAAAGAAAAGAAAAAAAAAAATCTCCTTAATTTCAAATAAATGAATATTTTGGAAATGAAACTGTCCACATTTTTACTTTAGACAGACATGTATTTCTTTCTTACTTTCCCTGGGGAAAAAAAATAAAATAAAAAATTCTGTTATTGCAGAAACAAAAATGGTCACTAGAGATTCTAACCACAAAATTAGCACACACTGAGGAGTTGAGGAGTTAGTGAACCACTCAATAGCTGTATGACGTACTGCATTGACTGTGAATAGCACTTAGCCTTCAGCCCCCTGTTGCATTGAACAAATTCCTTGGTTTTGACTGTATTCCAAAAGAGGTATTTTCCCATGTGAGCATCTGCAAATAGCGTTGTTTTCCTCTAAGAACATTCTAAAGACAAAAAATCCAGGGAAATTCTACCCAGACAGAGTTTATGACACATTCTGTGGTCTATCCAATGCAGTGCAACAAATTTCAGATTTCCAGCATCTGAATGTGTATTAGGGGTGTACTCTTCTTCTTTTTCTTTTCTTTTTTTCTTTTTCTTTTAATGTTAGATCCAGTAAATAATATTCCAGTCAACACCTTACAGCATTTATGTGCCTTTCTCATTCTGATCATTAAAAATCCTTATGCAGGTGCATAGTCAAATTTAGATAAATTTAGATAAAAAATTTAGTAGAATGCTGAAATTTAACATCTTGCCAACCAAAATTTTGGATATTTGCATTTGCTTCTAAATTCATGCATTTTGGAAATAAACAGTCATTTGCAAGGTAAATATGTGGGAAAACATTCATGGATGGGAAAGAATATAACTTGATAAAATATATTTTGCTTTGTTTTGTTTTGAAACACTTTTGAAAAATAGCTCACTTGCTTAACATCCAGACATCAAATAGTGTCTGAATAGTAATTGGTACTGAATAGTTTTTAAGTTCCTTTATCTGTATACATATTTTATTATGAGGAGAAACAATAATTCATTTGCTCCCATATTGATTTATCTGTCTGTATTTCAGTGTGCAGTGTTGCAAGATCATAACCTTGGCAACAGAATAATATTGTGAGATATTCACTTGTCTTTTAAACTGGAATGAAGTATCCTTATAGACTGAATATCAAAACAGAACATTCTTTATTTGTTGTTTGGGAGATTGGATGTTTATACTACAAAACTGTTCAAATTATGACCAGTAACAGCTTTGCACTTTGTCAGAAATCTCCCAAACTCTCTTACATAGTATGGAATGTACACATAGCTGCAAGCAGAAGTGGGATGGAATCATTCAATGCTTAAGGCAATGAGAGTCGAATGGAGTGCATACGATTGACTACAGTGCCAAAAAACTTTCCAGCATTAGATACAGCATAGTTATAGGCTTGGTACACGTCCAAACATGAGAAGCTTAAGAACATGCCATCTTTTTTTCTGTTAAGAACAATTCTGTTTTATCATACAGTGCAAAGAATTGCAAACTGGTAAGCCTACAGAGGATACAAGAGCTTTCTTTTATATATAAATATATATTCAATATATTAATCATTTATTATTAGTCTCACTTGTACAGTCACTCTTTCAAATCATGAATAGGATACCTCCCCTACTATTGTGATATAGCTAAAAAATGTTTGCTCCTGTGTGGGTATTTTCAATAATCAAAGTATTTAATGTAATTTATTTTTATGTAATCCATACATGTGGCTAAAGTGGCTTACTGCATGACGAACTCTCTCATTATAAATTAGTCTTTGTATTTATCAATGTCACTGAAACGTGATTTTCTAATGGGAATGTTGTATTGAAATTAGTAATGAGATAGAAAAATGAAAATGAAAAAAAAAAAAAAAAAAGTTTAAATTTTGTAGATTTTTGTATAAGCTACCAGGAAAACCAACAGCTCGCTTGCACATGCTACAGTTTTTCAGCTTCTGGAGAAAATCATGCCACATGTCACATTTGAGACCTGTGACAGAGACATTAAAATGTTATGAGGTCTCCCTTGATAAAGACATAGAGCTGTAACTTATTTCTTTCCCACTTAGAAAATGAAACTTCAAATTTACTAAGATTAGTAGTATCTATATATTCAGTAATAGTTTCAATTTTTTTATGTAAGGCATTTGAAATGGAATTTTAACCTTTTTGCACTCATTGCACACAAAACAAACAACAACAACAAAACTCTAGCATTGCAGTTATATAACTTATTACTATGGAAAATGGGTAGTAGTCAAAATTTAATCAGAAGTCACTATTAACAAAATCTCAGGTGATAACATATCAACATCTGTCTTTTCTATTTTACTTAGAACTACCTATAATGAAATTTAAAAATATATGTGTTTTCTATAATATTTAAGGTTCTGAAATGAATGAATTGAATATAATTAAAGAGGTTAGTAGGAGGGATTGTAATTATTTCAAAGATTGTATGTCAAGGGCTATTATAAAATATTTTAATGACAAGAAAATAATTTGAACGAAGACTTATTGGCTGCGATTTGATCAGTTTTGTGGTATAACAGCCACCTACCAAAAAATGGATAGAGAAAGTTCTGTTTCAATTTTTAGACTGTAAAGATATCTTCTTCCAGATTAAAAGAAGAGTGTGTATCTCATACTGTTACTCTGTTCTCAAGGTTAAGATCTCATAACTCTCTGCACACTAGAAAGGGATTATTCAAACCTCAGAATGAGTCATCTGACATAATTTAGAGTGTACTTTACATTTAAAGATAAAAGATGCCCTAAAAGAATCTAATCGTTCTTTTCTGAATATAAATAAAGACATTTAAGATACTCAAATGCAGATGACCACGTTACAGATGTATTTTTATCAATCAGCCCCCCTCTAGACTCTAGGCACATGAAAGGATTTTGAGAAAAATCCCCTCCTCTTCATCTTCCCAACCATTCATTTAGGATTACATTTCTTCAGAAATCTGTTTAAACTATGTGTTTTTGCTTGTTTTGTTGGTTTTTTTTGTGTTTGGTGTTTTTATTTTAAATCATTATTCTCAGTTTCAGCTACACTAAATTGAATTAATTTATTTATGTTAGCCATGAATTTTGCTAATATATATATATAAATATTTAAAAAATGGTAAGTATTGTGATTATTTATTTTTCTATTTTGGCACACTCTTTCTCTGTATAATGATATAAATAGGTAGTACAGTTCCTATCACACCAGATTCTAGGATTTCAATATATATTTAGTTGAAGGTTCAGTTTCTCAGAAGTTATTCCTTCTAGAAGTTTGGTGCACTAAGATAATAGAATTCTTTATACATAGGGAAAATAAAGAGGAAAAAAACCACAATGACAAAGATTGGGCAAAAAAAAAAATCTTAATTAAATCATTTTACTGATTATCAGTGTGTTCTTTATTTCTGTAAGTTAGAATGACCCCTGTTCATTCAAATATTCAAATATTCTGTTGCCTTGGGTGTAATGTGCTATTGAATTGAATTTTTATTTATTTATTTATTTATTTATTTGAAATGAAGGAATAGGTAATGATTTCTTCAGGCTGCAAATAAATATCTAACATTTATTCTGGTTATTAAAACATTCTGCATTTTTAAGTTATTGTCAGCATGTATGAAGGCTCAGATATTAAAGAGACAGAAAGAAGACAAGTGTTTTTAAATCTGAACAATTCCAATGACTTCCATTTCAAATGAAGGCTGAATACATGATCTCTCAGCAGTACAAAGAAGTTGGAAAACTTTGAAAACATTTTGATTGAAATGTTCAGATTTAAAAAGTAATTACACTACTGAACTTTTTCAAACATTTATGAAGGGAGAATTTTAAGCATCTTAAAAATTTATGTTAGAAATTCAAATTGCTCTGACTTCAGTCAGACTTTTTCTCTACTTGTAAAAATCTTACTTAATTTAACACTGAATAGAGCTATGTATGATTTATTTGTGGTTTAGGAAATTAATCTT
This sequence comes from Coturnix japonica, assembly GCF_054131305.1. Taxonomy (NCBI): domain Eukaryota; kingdom Metazoa; phylum Chordata; class Aves; order Galliformes; family Phasianidae; genus Coturnix; species Coturnix japonica. Next base: position 136,563,819 of record NC_140663.1, read on the forward strand.
ATTCATTATAGCCTTCCCCCCAGGAACAATCTTAGTGGAAGTTCATGAAGCTTACATGTTGTTCATCACTAAATTCATAACATAACTACTCATGAGTAGAACTGTGAAAGGTTAAAAATCACTATTTTACATGTATGTCTTTGCTCTGCAATATAATGAACAGAGCAAAGCTCTGAAAACCAAATGCATTAAAAGACGTTTATTTTTCACCAGTGTTATTGTGAGACAGAGACAGAACTTTTAATAATAGCAAGTAAAAAATCTTGAAATATGCATTCAGACTCTTTCTTGGAAAACAGAAGTGGTTTTAATGAGTATTTCACATATAGCAGCACATACTTCAATGTGGTCAAACACACTGTTAAGAAAGTACTTAATACAGCTGATTAGCTTTGACTATTTGACAGCACTTTGAGTGCTGTGGGAACGCACTCAAACAGGGGCTGGGTTGTGTGTAGTGGGGTGGGAGGGGGGAGAAGGAGGGGACAGACGGGACAGGTTAGGGAGTCTGGCTTTAAACAAAATCAGAGAACCTGATCTTGACATGCAGTGTAAATATATAAGCATCTGAGTGCAGGTAAAGTTGCCTAGACATCTGCAATTATAATACCTATGGGTACTTTTTGGTTACTGTAGTATAAATATCTACTAAATTAAAATATTCCAAATAAATTGTATTTAAGTAATAAGACAATAACATGAAATAAAAATATAATGACCTATACTTCTGGTGAATCATGCTGAAAGTCCCATAAATGATCTTAAGCATTTTACACTGGTCTTGTATGTCTCGGTAATTTTTTTTTAATTTTTTTAATTTTTTTTTTGTATTTCTGCATTATGCAGCACTGTAATGTGTATTTACTTAAATGTTTTTCCTGCTTTTGTGTCTCATAGAATTAAGGCCAATTGGCCTTTGGAGAAAAATCCAACCAACCAAAAAAGTGAGGAAATACGGGTTTAGTCTCTTAGACCCTGGTTTACATATAATTAACTAAATTTAATTTACATAAACTAACTTTCTCCATTTTTACTATACACTCCTAAGACCCTTCTGTTGCTCAATAGGAAAACAGAAATTACTGTGGTGATTGTCATGGTTTAATAATTTTGTAATTTTTGCTATCAGTATTCCACATCATAACATCATATTAAGCATGAATAATTTTACTGAATCTGCAACTTACAGAAGAAGACTACATCTCCCAGGGAACAACATGATAGGTCACGGGACCTGGACTCTATATTAACTCTGTCGCAGAACAGACTGACGTCTTTCGAGTTCTGGCGTTCAGGGGAGTGTGTGGGAGCCTTCAGCCGTTCGCCTAGATTCACAGTAGGCCTCTCGGTTACGGGACTCAGTCTCTCTCCTATTTTGCTTGATTCGTTAGCTCAATTTCAATTATATTGTATTATATTGTGTTATCCTGTATTTCGATATAGTATTTAGTAAATAAGTGTGCCTCCTTAGATCGTTGCCGCTGTTCTCTTTTCCTAATTAACTTTTTCCTTTCGGCCTAGGGCCCCTCCGGGGCCCACGGCCCCCTGTCACGGACGCAGGTAGATTTTTAGTTCAAACCGTGACAGATTTTGGTGGAGGATGCGGGCAAATTGAGTTGCTGTTTTTCTGTGTTTTCTTCTGTTGCTCTTTTAGCTTTTAACAGAGCTACGAGTTTTTTTTCCCTGTTAAGGAGCTATCTCGTGTTTGCGATTCTGCACCTGCGAGCTTGACCTTGAAAGTCCAGGCGGACTGCCAATACTCCGGTATATTTTATAAACACTGCTGAGCTTTGTTTTCTTTTACTTTTTTCTCTCTATTGGAGGAAAAAAAAAAAAAAAAAAAAAATGTTTTCTCTACTAAATTTGTTTTACCAGGGACTGTGTGCCATTGGTTCCTTTTTTGAGACGCTCCGAACATATTGGGCCATGTTTAAGCTAGCCACTTTTTCTTATGGAGCTATACAATTGTATAATGGATTGAAAGCATGGTTAGCAATGCTCACTTCGTATCTGTATACAGCTCCAGAGGGAGCAACTAATGCAACTAATTATACAGAAATGGTGATTTTTAAGCGTGCTCCTCTTTCTTTCTATGAATCCTTTATGCAGTTTTTGAATGATCAGTGGGCCACACTCTTAATCTCCCTGATCTTACTGTTGATTATTGTAATAATCTCACTCAGTATCTGGGTTTATAACATCCGGAGGAAGTCTTCCCTAGAACCAGAGAATACTGAGTGGCAGGGAATTGAAGAGATTCTCAAAGGACAGACATCTTCAGTGTTATGGAGCTTCACTCCTGAACACTTGAAGAATCCTGAGAGTTTGATTGCATATTTGAGGCAGGAATGTTGTGGCTCAGGCAGATCTCAGGAGGCACAAATGATTTTGGGCCTAGCTAATGCTTATTGGGCCTTAGTCAATACCATTCCTGAGAGAGAGAGTCTTAGAGCTGAGGCAGAAAAACTTTGGACTGAGAAGGTAGAGAGAGAAAAAGCTTTTGAAGCTGAGAGAAAAGATCTCCTGTACCAACGAGACTCAATCTGGTACGAGAAAGAGAGTCTTAGAGCTGACGCAGCAAAACTTTGGGATGAGAAGGTAGAGAGAGAAAAAGCTTTTGAAGCTGAGAGAAAAGATCTCCTGTACCAACGAGACTCAATCTGGTACGAGAAAGAGAGTCTTAGAGCTGACGCAGCAAAACTTTGGGATGAGAAGGTAGAGAGAGAAAAAGCTTTTGAAGCTGAGAGAAAAGATCTCCTGTACCAACGAGACTCAATCTGGTACGAGAAAGAGAGTCTTAGAGCTGACGCAGAAAAACTTTGGGATGAGAAAAGCTCCCTGCAATCCCAACTCAACACTCTCCAGTCTGAGCACAGTGCCCTCCGGTCCGAGCACGACATTCTCCAGTCCGAGCACGGCGCCCTCCGGTCCGAGCACGACGCTCTCCAGTCCGAGCACGGCGCCCTCCGGTCCGAGCACGACACTCTCCAGTCCGAGTACAGCGCCCTCCGGTCCGAGCATGACACTCTCCAGACTGAGCGCGATGCCCTCCGGTCCGAGCATGACACTCTCCAGACTGAGCGCGATGCCCTCCGGTCCGAGCATGACACTCTCCAGACTGAGCGCGATGCCCTCCGGTCCGAGCACGACACTCTCCAGTCCGAGTACAGCGCCCTCCGGTCCGAGCATGACACTCTCCAGACTGAGCGCGATGCCCTCCGGTCCGAGCACGACACTCTCCAGTCCGAGCACAGCGCCCTCCGGTCCGAGCATGACACTCTCCAGACTGAGCGCGATGCCCTCCGGTCCGAGCACGATACTCTCCAGTCCGAGCACAGCGCCCTCCGGTCCAAGTATGACACTCTCCAGTCCAAACACAAAGACCTCCAGTCCGGGTACGACAATCTCCGGGCAGCGCGCAGCGCCCTCCTGTGTAAGCACAACGCTCTCCAGTCTGAGCACGACGCCCTCCAGTCTAGTTATAACGTCCTCAGGGCAGAATGCGACACCCTCAAGTCTGAACCGTATGTACTCCAACTTAACCAACCACCGGGGGCACCAGATACAATGTTGGTTGCCCCTGTAAGAGGGCGAAAAACAAAACGAGTTTCAACTCAGATAGAGAAAATGCAGAAGGAGTTAGAAGAGCGGAGGGAGTTAGGAGAGCAGGACTCAGGAGAGCAGGGGGACTCAGGAGAGCAGGGGGACTCAGGAGGTCAGGGGGACTCAGGAGAGCAGGAGGAGTCAGAAGACCAGAGGAAGTCGGCGGAGCAGAGGTTGTTAGAGCAGTATAAGAAGATGTTAGAGGAGGAGAAGAAGTCAGAGGAGCAGAGAAAGTTAGGAGAGAGAAAGTTAGGAGAGAGGAAGAAGGAGGAAGGTCGCCTGGAGGAAATAACACAAGCGTCAGAGTCAGGGTCAGAGTCAGACGAGGAGCCAAAAGCTAAATTTTCTTTACGAGAATTTCTCGAGTCCAAACTTATAGATGGGGCAGCCTCATCAACACAGCTGCCAACATTAACACCTGAGACTCTTGATAGAGCAAAAGGTGAGCAAAGTATTACGACCATTATTGATCGATCTTTTAAACTGAGTGAAATTCGAGATCTGAGAAAGGATTTCACACGTCAGCCAAAAGAAAATATGGTCACTTGGTTACTTCGCTGCTGGGACAATGGTGCCAACAGTGCGTGGCTCGATGGCAGTGAAGCTCGCCAACTGGGTAGCATTTCCAGGGACTCACGTGTGGACAGAGGTATAGGCACATGCCAAAATCGGTCCTACACCCTCTGGAAGCGGATGTTGATAGCGGTAAGAGATAGATTCCCCTTTAAACGGGACTTGGAGCCTGAGAAAAAGAAATGGACTGATATGGAGAAAGGTATCCAATTTTTGAGAGAAAGGGCTCTGGTGGAAATGCTCTACAGCCCCCAGTTCAATCGTAACAATCCAAACCAATTACATGATCCTGAAGCAGTCCACGTTCCACGACAAATGTGGCGTGACTTTACAAAGGCAGCTCCAGAAAAGCATGCCAGTGCACTTGCATTGGTATATGGCAAAGGGGAAAGAAAGCCCCTTGTAAATGAGCTAATTAGCAGACTTCAGGAGCTTGAATTATTTATAAGCGCTACAGAAGTTAAGCTTTATACTTCAGCCATTGTCCAAATGGGAAAAAAAATAGTGGAAAGGTTAGACAAAGTGGAGGAAACACAAAGTGATATTATTGACAAATTGGCTAATGTGCCTGATGTAGATGAATCCACGGTGGTACCAGATGATGGAAACCAGGATTTCCACGATCGCCTATTGAGAGAGCTAAACAACATGAGTTCCTCTCGACCTGTATCATCGAAAATCTCAACCATAAAAAAGAGACGTCCTCGTATTCAAGCAAACGACAATGATAAGACCATACGTTTTGCTTTGTTGTATTTCTTGAGTAATCATGGGGAGGATATAAAGAAGTGGTATAACTCATCCACTTCTGCACTTCAGGCACGAGTGAAAGAATTACAATCCAAAACAACCACCAAGGTGAACTCTTCCAAACGGGGGAGAGTTCCAGTTGCTGCAAGTCAACGAGGTAAACAATAGAGGGGCCCTGCCCCCAGCCAGGGGGGGGAAAGGGACAACAGAGTATACTGGACTGTGTGGATTAAGTGGCCTGGCACATCTCAACCACAGAAATATAAAGCCTTGGTGGACACTGGTGCACAATGCACCCTAATGCCCTCAAGTCACCAAGGGACACAACCAATTTATATCCATGGAGTGACTGGGGGTTCCCAAGAATTGACTATGTTGGAGGCCGAAATAAGCCTCACTGGTAAAAACTGGCGAATGCACCCTATTGTGACTGGTCCAGAGGCTCCATGTATACTGGGAATCGATTACCTTAGGATGGGATATTTCAAGGATCCCAAGGGGTATCGATGGGCCTTTGGGATAGCTGCTGTAAACACAAATGGTGTTAAGCAGCTGTCAACTTTACCTGGTCTGTCAGATGATCCTTCTGTTGTGGGGTTGCTCCAGGTAAAAGACCAAGAGGTACCAATTGCCACCAAAGTGGTTCACAGACGGCAGTACCGCACCAATAGGGACTCATTGCTCCCCATTCAAAAGCTAATTCGCCAATTAGAAAATCAGGGAGTGATTAGCAAAACGCACTCGCCTTTTAACAGCCCCATATGGCCAGTGCGTAAAACCAGTGGGGAATGGAGGCTGACGGTAGATTACCGTGGCCTGAATGAAGTCACACCTCCATTAAGTGCTGCTGTACCAGACATGCTAGAACTCCAGTATGAATTGGAGTCAAAAGAAGCTAGGTGGTATGCCACCATTGATATTGCTAATGCTTTCTTTTCCATCCCATTGGCTGCAAAATGTAGGCCACAGTTTGCTTTTACCTGGAGAGGTATTCAGTATACCTGGAACCGTTTACCCCAGGGGTGGAAGCACAGCCCAACAATTTGCCATGGATTAATCCAAGCTGTTCTGGAACAGGGTAATGCTCCTGAACACTTGCAGTATATTGATGACATTGTGGTGTGGGGCCATACAGCAGCAGAGGTTTCCAAGAAAGGGAAACAGATAATCCAAATTCTTTTGAAAGCTGGTTTTGCCATTAAGCGCAGCAAGGTGAAGGGGCCTGCCCAGGAAATCCAGTTCTTAGGCATAAAATGGCAAGATGGACGTCGTCACATCCCAGCAGATGTGATTGACAAAATCACTGCTATGTCTCCGCCCACAAATAAAACAGAGACCCAATCTTTTCTGGGAGTAGTGGGCTTTTGGAGAATGCATGTCCCAAACTACAGCCACATAGTGAGCCCTCTCTATCAGGTAACACGGAAGAAGAATAATTTCTCATGGGGTCCTGAGCAGCAGCAGGCTTTTGAGCAGATAAAACAAGAAATAGCCCGTGCCGTGGCCTTGGGGCCAGTACGGACGGGACAGGATGTGAAGAACATCCTCTACACTGCTGCTGGAGAGAAAGGTCCCACCTGGAGTTTGTGGCAAAGAGCCTCAGGAGAGACCCGAGGCCGACCCCTAGGATTTTGGAGTCGAGCATATAAAGGGTCTGAGGAGCGCTACACTCCAACTGAGAAGGAGATCTTAGCCGTGTATGAGGGGGTTCGGGCTGCTTCTGAAGTAGTTGGGACAGAGGTTCAGCTTCTTCTAGCACCTCGCTTGCCAGTAATAAACTGGATGTTTAAAGGACAGGTTCCCTCCACCCATCATGCTACTGATGCCACTTGGAGTAAGTGGATTTCATTAATTACTCAACGAGCTCGAATGGGAAAACTCAGCCGTCCTGGAATTCTAGAAGTGATCATGGACTGGCCTGAGAGTAAAAAAAAATGAAACACCACCTACAGAAGAGGTATCACGTGCTAAAGAGGCACCACCATACAATGAGCTACCAGAAAACGAAAAGAAATTTGCCCTATTCACAGACGGATCATGTCGTATTGTAGGGAAGCATCGCAGATGGAAAGCTGCTGTATGGAGCCCCACACGACAAGTTGCAGAGGCCACCGAAGGTAAAGGAGAATCAAGTCAATTCGCAGAGGTAAAGGCTGTTCAGCTGGCTTTAGATGTGGCTGAACGGGAGAGGTGGCCAATGCTTCATCTTTATACTGATTCATGGATGGTGGCAAATGCCTTATGGGGGTGGTTGCAACAGTGGGAAAATGATAATTGGCAACGAAAGGGTAAACCTGTTTGGGCTGCTGAACTGTGGAAAGACATTGCTGCCCGAATAAGGAACATTGTTGTAAAGGTGCGCCATGTAGATGCTCATGTACCTAAAAGTAAGGCTACTGAAGAACATAAAAATAACCATCAGGTTGATCGAGCTGCCAAAATTGAGGTGGCTCAAATAGACTTGGACTGGCAGAACAAGGGTGAATTATTCCTAGCTCGGTGGGCCCACGAGACTTCAGGTCATCAAGGAAGGGATGCAACATATAAGTGGGCCAGAGACCGAGGGGTGGACTTAACTATGGATGCTATTTCTCAAGTAATTCATGATTGTGAAACATGCGCCATAATTAAACAAGCCAAGAGGATGAAACCTATTTGGGGGGAAGGGCGATGGCAAAAGTATAAATATGGAGAGGCATGGCAGGTTGATTATATCACCTTGCCACGATCTCGCAATGGTAAGCGTTATGTACTCACCATGGTGGAGGCAACCACTGGGTGGCTCGAAACATACGCAGTACCCCATGCTACCGCCCGAAACACCATATTAGGGTTGGAAAAGCAAATCCTGTGGCAGCATGGCACTCCAGAAAGAATTGAATCAGATAATGGGACCCATTTTAAAAATTCCCTTGTAACCACTTGGGCCAAAAATCATGGCATTGAGTGGATTTACCATATTCCCTATCATGCACCAGCTTCTGGTAAGATTGAACGATTCAATGGGTTGTTGAAAACTATGTTGAAAGCAATGGGTGGCGGAACGTATAAAAACTGGGAGAACCATTTAGCAGAAGCCACCTGGTTGGTCAACACTCGAGGATCTAGTAATCGCAATGGTCCTAACCAATCCAGCTCCCTACGTACCGTGGAGGGAGATAAGGTTCCTGTAGTACACATAAAGAGCGTGTTGGGAAAGACGGTTTGGGTCCTTCCAGCGTCTGGAAAGGGCAAACCTCTCCAGGGTACTGTTTTTGCCCAGGGACCTGGGTGCACATGGTGGGTGATGGACAAAAATGGGAATGTTCAATGTGTACCACAAGGGAATTTGATGTTGGGGGAGTGCAGCCAATGATTTTCCTGTAAATATATAGGTAGAGTCTCAGAAAATATTTCCATTAGATACAGAATAGTTCAATTAGGTATAGGACTTAAGATAGAGTGGATTAATATTAAGGAAACACTTTTTCTCTATATACCTTAATTAGGCATTCTGTAAGCAAGTTTTCCATCTGGACTCTATATCCTGCACTGGCCATGCATGTGTAGAGCACACATGGAAAGAAGTATAAGTCAAAAGGAAATCTGCCGTGGTGGCTGGGAAAGGATGAGTGCACCTTGATGTGGGGGACGCCCTACTAGCGCTGCCTTTCCCCTCTACCGCTGACATGTTTTCCTTTTTCTGGCAGTTTTGCCATTTTTCTCAAAATTAATAAATAGTAAATTAGGTTATAGAGTTTTGTTCTCAACTTAGGGATTTGTATGGAATAAATATAAATTGTTGAGAAAAAATAAGGTTGCTGATTATTCACAATTATACATATGAGTGTGTATGTATGTATAAACATAATGTAATGATGTAGAATAAGGGGTGGAATGTCATGGTTTAATAATTTTGTAATTTTTGCTATCAGTATTCCACATCATAACATCATATTAAGCATGAATAATTTTACTGAATCTGCAACTTACAGAAGAAGACTACATCTCCCAGGGAACAACATGATAGGTCACGGGACCTGGACTCTATATTAACTCTGTCGCAGAACAGACTGACGTCTTTCGAGTTCTGGCGTTCAGGGGAGTGTGTGGGAGCCTTCAGCCGTTCGCCTAGATTCACAGTAGGCCTCTCGGTTACGGGACTCAGTCTCTCTCCTATTTTGCTTGATTCGTTAGCTCAATTTCAATTATATTGTATTATATTGTGTTATCCTGTATTTCGATATAGTATTTAGTAAATAAGTGTGCCTCCTTAGATCGTTGCCGCTGTTCTCTTTTCCTAATTAACTTTTTCCTTTCGGCCTAGGGCCCCTCCGGGGCCCACGGCCCCCTGTCACGGACGCAGGTAGATTTTTAGTTCAAACCGTGACAGTGATTTGTCTTGATTAGTGTTAAGGAACAAATAAGTAGATATGACATTTTAAATAGCTACAAAATTATGGTATATTATCATTTTCCTAGCATGCATCATTGCTTTCTTATCCTCCAAATCCCATAATGCCATCTTTACATTCTCATATTTTGAAAATGATTTCTGGCTAATGCATCTAGAGGACAATCAATTTGAATTGTATGCCTGTTCCTTATTTATGTTATTGTCCAAATAAAAAGTTATTTTTGCACTTTGTTAAAAGTTACAGTATTGTCTGAACAGAAGGAAATTTAAGCAGACAGAAGTCACAAAGGCACCGTATTGCACATTACCTTTCAATGGTTGAGGGAGCATTAATGTTCTTATATCCAGGAGAGGTAAATACTGTTGTCAGAGTCTTCAGAATAACATATTATTTTATCTGTTAAGAGCATTACAGAGACATCAAGCTCTGCTAACAGAGTCTGAAATAAATTTAGGAATCCAGGAGGCCTTTCTCACCTGACACCTGCAGGTCATGTCCCTTCAGGTAGGAAGTCTCTGACACAGCAGGGAGGGACCGGGATTAGCAGGTCCACACCCCAGAGATTGAAAGATGGCCACCAGGGAGCACAGCCACCTGAGAACAAAGTGAACAGGATGGGCAAACGGGATAGCGCATCGAAAGTACAGCACTTTGCATGGGCAGTTTGAGCAGGGCAGGTGTGCAGGGTGCAATTCTCTTCTTATCTGGGACCATGAGGAGAGAGTTCTGTTAATACTAACAGAATACTAATTAATTCCAGAGTGTGGCAGACAGGGAGACTCACAACTTCTCTAGAGTGACATGCCCTCAGACAGGACTCCAGAGGAGTAAGAACTGCCCATACCCTTAGCTGTGGGAAGCTCTGGAATCTGGAAACCTCCCTATGGCTTGAGGCAGGAGGAGAGGAAAAGGGGTGTAATGGGTGCAGCTGTGTCCTGCTGCACCAACTTTTCAAGTAGATAGCTAGGCTGCAGGAGGAAATCACTTCACTGTGAGGCACCTGAGAATCAGAAAAGGAGACAGATAGGAGGAGGTCCGCACTGGCACACTTCCTACCTAGGATGAAGAACATAACAGCACCCAACATCAAGGGGGATGAACCTTCATCTCTGCTTGGAACAGAAAGAGGTGTGTTCTCTTTACTCCAGCAGTTCCTCAGAACAACAGATAGAAGGCTCTGGGGATGAAAGCAAAGTGTCTCAATACAAGTCAGAGCCCAGGAAGCAGCAAGCATATAGAGCAGGGTCAAATGAGATATGATATCATAGCTAGCACTACTAAAAAAGGGTGACATCCCTTGTTCATTTACCTTCTCGTGTTTTACAGGAGATTGTTTTTTTCCTTGAGCTCATGTCTTGTGGAACTCCAAGACATCCAACCTTTCTCACCTTCATCAGAGCAACCCTAAATGAAATACGTTTTTATGCATATGCTTGTTCAGATATGCTATCCAATCTGGCTTATCTTTTCTCGTATACAATTTATTTTATCCAATTCCTTGAAGTACTAACAATGTTTGAGTTGTGTTTCAGACTGTCAAAAGTGGTAGTGTGTTGTGCACTAATTACTGTCATTTCTGTCATTCATTTTGGTGCCCAAAAGAAATCAGCTTCCCTGTAACATACCAAAATAAATATTTGTATCCAGGTCTGGTAAAAAAAAAAAAAAAAAAAAAAGTATATCAATCTTGGTTCATTGTCATTATTATTATTGTTGTCATTATTTATTTAAAGCTAAATTTATATACTTTTTCTATTCTAGAAAGTAAAGTTACATCACATCTGAATTTATTATTATTTTTTTTCTATTATTTTCTTGTGCGTAATTAATAGCTTATCTCTACTCTGAAACATGACTAGAAATGTGAGACTAAATAGCAGCTGCTGCGGAATAAAGTTTCTAAAACTTTTGAAGAAGGTGTTAAAATATTTTGACAATAAGGAGATGCATCAAAGGCCACAACAGATTATCTTGGAAAGTAAGCATGGATTTACTCTGGAGCTAACTGTAATTATTTTAAAGGGAAGTAATACTATTCTTTCATTATATAATTTAAACAATGGAATATAAACAGAGATGTTTGTTTTCCTATTCCTAAGTGAACAACACTTTTAATGTGTAATTTATTTTAAATTAAATCAATTCACCTATGTCTATATGCACGTGTATCGTACTCCTGAAAATAAGAAAACAAATGGCAATACAGAGAATACTGTAAATAGATGATTACTATATCATTACTATAATGTCACAACTCTAAGCAATGAGCAGCTTACAGAACAGAAACTGTGCTCAAGAAAGTTCAGTTTCTGGAACTAGTCATTAGGAGCATATATTCCATGAAAAATAAATGTGTTTTGCATTCAGGTGTCATCTTTTAGGAAAGGGTGGATAATACCATGCATATTTATTTGTTGATGAATTTCTAAGATACTAAGGGAGAATACCTTCATGCATATACCTTTACTGAATTCAGATTAATATTAAGAGATGCAAGTAGGATGAAGCACCATATATATATATGGTACATAAGATCTTTGCCTGATTATAAATTTTTGACTTTGACAATAATCAAACTAAGAGGAGCCATGTTCCAGACTAGTACAGTATGTTCTACAATAATAATTGGTATAATGTAAAGAGTAATATACTATTATTTTGTCATTTATTGATGTGAGGAAAAGCAAGAAGATGGCTTCATTTAGGCTTCCATAATCTCTCTATATTTTTCCATATAATCAAGGTCAAAGGAAAGAGAGGATCAGAATATAATGCAGGAATAATAGCTAAGATGATACTTTTGTCCATTTTAATCTCTAAAGACAAAGACAATGAATGTGTGCTTAAACGTTGTTATTCAGATAACAGAATTATGCACTTTTGTATCTTGTATACTTTCACTTTTTACTGTTTTGATGCTTTCTAACTAGCATCAAGTAATATGTCAAGTGATAATCAAAGAGAAACATCAGCAGAAAATTATTCATAAGGTTCATTTTAGAAAAGATGCCCTGGAGAATGAAAGAATGTATTCATGTTTTGAATTTCTCACAACAGAAAACATTTTATGCTGTCAATATGAGTAGTTTTTTCACGGTAAAGAATGCTCATCTACTTTATCTGTGTTCTTAAAAAAATATCTGGTACAAAACCAACAAGCTTAAAATCTTACAAAAGATAATACTTCATCTGATTGGTGCTTGTTACAAAGAAAACAAAAACGAACATTTCATAGAACTGTAGAGTCGTAAAAACGCTTAGGTAGGAGGGAACCTTAAAGATCATATAGTTCCAAACCCCCTGCCACTGGCATGGTTGCCAACCACTAGATCAGGTTCCCTGAGACCCCATCCCATCTCTAGGGAAAAAAAAGCCTACTACTTGGGAGCAAGGCTTCAGTCTGTAGTGCACTGTTATTTACAGGTTTCCTGAATAAATTGTGCAATATAATTCTGTGTACCAAATAGACTGTGTATAGCTCTTCCATGCTTTTTTTTTCTTTTCTTTTCTTTTCTTTTCTTTTCTTTTCTTTTCTTTTCTTTTCTTTTCTTTTCTTTTCTTTTCTTTTCTTTTCTTTTCTTTTCTTTTCTTTTCTTTTCTTTTCTTTTCTTTTCTTTTCTTTTCTTTTCTTTTCTTTTCTTTTCTTTCTTTTTTTTTTTGTGTGTGTGTGTGTGTTTGTTTGTTTGTTTTGTTGTTGTTGTTGTTGTTTTTTGTTTTTTGTTCTATAGTTTTGATATTGCACTGGATATTACTTGTCGTGAAACATGAGTGGAAGGAAATGGAATAGGAAAAACTGCCTTTACTAGAGAGTAGATAGATATCTTACTGAAAAGAGCATTTACATATTCTTTATGTACAGTATCCTATAAATTGATATAATATCTCTATATATAAATTTGGGGGTGTGAAGCTCAGTGAAAAATAATTATTTGTAAGTGAAAAAAAAAGAGTTTAAAAAGAATCATTATAATGAGATTAGGATTCTACACACTTTAAAGCAATGTTAGTAATTTTATTTCTTATCATTGTTAGGTTGTTCAGCCCTTCTCTTTGTGCTCTGGTAAGTCAGGTGTATGAATTATGTACTATAATCATACTAAGCAGCCTGATATTCTTCTCTGAGCTATAACATGTCACTGTAAATTTAGTAATGAATACAAAGTTAATATAAAAAAGAAACTTGGTGTTGTATTTCATAGATGATAAATTGCACGCAATCTATTTGTATGAATTTAACTGCTTACCAGTTATAGTCACTGCAAGTAAAGGAAGAACACTGGCACTTCGTTTATCCTGATTTATTCCGCTGTTTTATTCCAAGACTACCAGGTCTTCACAGGACAGATAACATATCAGTATCCTTGTTTATACACATTTTTAAATTAAATGTCTGTACTAACCTAAAAAAAAAAAACAAAAAAAAAAAAACAACAACAACAAAAAACACACTTAAGGTTAATTTTTTATAACAACTTATAGAAAATATGTATTCTGTGATTGTTTTTATTTGCATCTGCAGAATTTCACTAATTGCGTTTATTTCTGTACATCCTACAGTATAGTAAAATGTAATCTTCAGTTCTTGATATTGTTACATTACATTATTGTTACATTACATTACTTTATTCCTGAATATTCTTGAGAGAGCTGAAGATTTTCTTACTCGGTGCATGTGGCCATCCTCAGTGACAATTTTTAGTTGATCTGAAACAATCAGATCAACTATATGGAGTAATTTATATTTGTTTTATATTAGTGAAATTAGTATTATGTACTGATGTCCTTTAAAATATAGTTTCCATCAACTTCCAACAGTTATCAAAAAGATCTTACTTTTAAAAAATAATGTTGCTGTGATGGAAGTAAACAGTGGATGTAAGTACAGTGAGGCAGTGGATGGTACATTTCAGAAGTGGCAGTGGTGTTGTGAAAGACAAACCTTATTCTGGATGGACCTAAAGAATTTAATGAGTGCGGCACGTGTGATGCTAATGGTGGTGACTGTGTTGAAAAACAATGTTTTGTAGCTGATAATTTTCTTTATTAAGTAATATTATTATGCTATTTGTTTCTAGTTTGATTAAAAATAAATAGGAGACTTTACTTTTGAGCAAGCTTTGTAAAACAGAGCACATTTCTTTTGGAACAGCCCACATATTATAAGAAATTGATATCAGTCAACATATATAAATGTATGTACAGGAAGAGACTGGGAGAATTCTATAGTAAACTTCTAAATGATTTATACTTTGGACACAATTTGCTTTCACCGTAAATTTGATGATGTAGCACATTAATACATCATCACAGTGAAAGCACTATGGTATTATATACCATACTAAAACACCTTCAAAATGACTATGATAAGAACTGTCACTTTGGTGATACATTAGTCTGATCTGTCATTAAAGGAACGTGTTTTTCACAGAGATGGAGTACAGATAGAAAACAGATTTTGTCATTCCTTGGTTTCACTTGGTTTCATAAAATCACACAATCACAGAATTATAAGGGTTGGAAGAGACACCTGGAGGTCATCAAGTCCAATCTTTCTGCTAAAGCAGATTCCCTGGATTATGTGACACAGGAAAGTATCTAGAATATCTTTGAATATCTTCAGAGAAGGAGAGTCCACTACCTCTCTGGACAGCCTGTTCCAGTGCTGTTTCCTTGTGTTCAGTTGGAACTTTCTCTATTCCTGTCTGTGCCTGTTGCCTTGTGTTCAGTCACTGGTCATTGCCAAAAGGAACATGTCCCCATCCATTTGACACCTACCCTGCAGATGTTTAAAAACACTGTTAAAGACTTGTCTCAGTCTTCTTTTCTCAAGGTTGAACTATCCCAGGTCTATCAGCTTTTCCTAATAAGGAAGAAGTTTCAGGCACCTAATCATCCATGTAGCCCTCCACTGGATTCTCTTAGTTACTTGTCATTCTTTAACTGGGGTCCACAGAACAGAACACAGTACTCCAGATGTGGTCTCACCACAGTGTCCATCTCATTTCATAGATTTTGGAAATATTCCCAACCTAAGGAACAGACAATTTACTACTGAGTAGGCAGGTCTGAACATATCCAAAGAGGCTATGACATCTAAGATTTTTTACTCATCTAAAAAATGACAGTGAAAATGGATGTAGATGTGCTGTCATCTCTCAAGTCCTGGGCAGGCTGGAGAGGAATCTGATGAGATTCAGCAATGGCAAGTGTAGAGTCCTACATTTATTCACATGTACTGTTAGAAGTTAGGGTCTGACCTGCTAGAAAGCAGTTCTGTGGATAAAGACCTATATCTCCAGGCAGTCTACTGTCCATAAGCCAGGAGTGTGCCATGTGATTCTGTGAAGTGCTGGAATAATTAAAAGGAATGAATCAGGTTTAATGAACTTGAATAAAAATCAGAATCCATTGCTAGATATTTTGGAAACATGCCTATCCTAAAGAACAGATATAATTTACTATTGAGTAGACGTCTGAATATTTCAGAAGAAACTGTGACGTGTAAGACTTCTCTTTTAACTATATCTTTGGGGATTTCATCATCATTTCAGAGTTTGCATACTAGATGACACTTTATACTTGTTTTTTCACTCCAGCTGCTTCAGGATTTTATGGTGTGATAACCTGCAGATGCTACTGCTATAAACATACTGCTTAGTGTATTTAATTATGCTTGCTAAATGTCAGACTAGGTTTGCATATGAAATCAGTGAGATCAACTAAACTGTAACAGTGGATATTCAGTAATTTCTTTGTCATAATCAACGGTACATAAAATACATCTTTTTGAAAAAGCTAGTAAAAATATTTTAAATTATTTAAGATTGAAACAATAGGGGATTTTCATGGAGACCTTTACATGACCAGTAAGTTTCATCATTCTTTGTGATGAAGAAATATGTATTGAACTCAAATATAGTTGATAGTTAAATACACATGGCAGGTTACTATTTTAACATTCAGTATAATTATGTCCATTGGATCCTAAAGAAATTCTGTATGAAACAAAACATTTAGAAGCCTCTCATGAAGGTCTCAGACTTCTTAGATTTCCAGTGGAAAGAACAGGTTTTCTGAGAGTTTAATGAGGTTTAGCCAAAACCTATTCAGAAATATGGAGATAACTCAAAACATCTTCTGTCACACACTTCCCTGTGGATTTGAAGTCAGAGAAACATGTACAACCTAAGATAAGCCTGTCTTCTTAAAGTGTGGATAAACTGACTGACTTTTGAAAGTGCATTTAAAAGAATAGAGGTACTGAGTTTGTATAGCAGAACAAAGCTTTAATTTTTCTTTAAAGTAGAAGACATAATTTCTTTATCAATTTTGAGGAATGATATTACTCCACTAGTTTCTGTTCCCTGTTAATTTCTATTTAATTTAAAAAAAAAAAAAAAACACCTTTCCCTCCTAAAGTTAGAACACATCACACACTTACTCCTCTTTAAACTTGCCAGAATTTATTTATTTAACATACTCAGATTTTTTATTTTTTTTTTCCCCACTTCTCAAGTGATTATTGTATTTCTAGATGTAATTACTATTCACACAACTGGACTCTCACTGTATGAAATTTCGTGTGTAGATTTTGAATTTACACAGTAGACTTCTGCATAAGGGCATACATGGGAAACACAATAAACTAAATCTATTTACACAAATTAGGGAATTACTTAGAACGTGGAATATGCATACACTGCTGATTTAATCTTGTTTTCCTTTTATCTCTGCATATATCTGATACACACACACTTTTTCAGTTTCTAATAGAACTACATGTTTTCTGGTCTGCACTGCTTTAATCTGTATACTTAAAATGTTTCTAGAATATGAGAATGCACATCAGCCTCTCCCGAAAACTCTGCTTCAGTCCCAGTTTTGGGAACTGACTGAGATATCTGGTTTCACTCAAAGATGACAGTGAGTTTTTGATAGTGTTCATATTATATTACTACAATTACCACCTCTCAAAGGCAAAAGTTTTTAATTCTTTCCTGGGAAAGTGCCTGTAGTTTTCATTTTTGCTTCACCAAACTGCAGGGAACTATGTTCCAGCCCTCTATACAGAATTGCCCTCCTGTGCATCCAGAAATGTAAGGGTGATGTATCAAAAAGGTACACGCCTAGTGGACTGAGTAGAATGGAAAAGGGCATCTGATTCTTTTGTTCAGGCGGTGGTTTTCTGCTCAAAAAAGAATAGAGCTTAACAAAGAAAAGGCAATAATACTAATTTTCTATGAAGCCTAAAAGATTCTTAATCATAAAACAGGAAAAACTTATAGTGACCATTTTTAGTGACAAGATCTAATTCTATTTTTATTTATGTTCAATTTTTGCTTTTACTAAGCTTGTAAAAACTGTAAATTTTGAAGTTAGTATGTACATTACTTGAAACTTTCATCAGAATCAATTAAAAACTCATTTCCTCTTTTTCTAGTTTTAAAAAATTAAGTAACTTCTATATCTGAGATACCCTTTCTAAGTGCTCAAATTATCAGTGGGGTATAAAGCATAACTGATGCATAACTAATTAGAAATACTTAAATACTTTAACATTTTTTATAGATTTTTTCAAACAATGTATCTTGTACATAGTTTTCTTACTTCTCTGTACAGTTAAAATCTAAGTATTTTTTAAAATTTGTCATTTGTACCCCAAATCATTTTTTAATTTTTTGTTGTTGTTTTTTTTTTTTTTTTTTTGGCTATTTAAATTTTTTGCTGAAATTTTATTTTTCATTTAAAAAAAAAAAATGTAAAAGGGAAATGATCTACCACTGATCTCTACTAAAATTCCTAAGAATGTTTACTTTTAATCTAGGAGAGCTTTCAATATTTTATTCCCATTCTTATAAAACAGGCTGTCAGAACAAATAGTTTTATTCTCTGTTCACAAATAGGGTTTCTTAGTGACTCCGCTGTGACATTTATGGTAATAAATAATATTTATAATATTTATAGAATTTATAGAATACTTATAGGATGGCTTCTGTTGGAGCGTTTCCGGCACTGTAAAGTACTTTAATTTCTCAGTTAGGTAATACAACGCACAATTCACCAGTAATTCACACTGGTGAAACAGCTTGCAAAGGTCATTTATAAAATTAGAAAGAGAAAGACAGAGGAATGCTTACGTAATACAATAAATCTTTCTTTTCCATTTAGCTGGTTATTTCCAAGTGTAACCTTGACCTAGCCTCATCTTCTAAAACACACTGTCTTGCTTGATTTATACTTAAATACTTTATATTAATATATAAAAATAGAGAGAGTCATGCTCAAATTGGAACTGTAGTAAAATAATGAATCATTGAAACCTCCAATGGATATAAATTGCTGGACATTCAGCAGTTCAGTTCCTGTTCTTATTGAGTTTTACATATTTCTGGAATATTTTCTGTTTATTGAATTGTCTAAGAAATCCAACACATCTATTATCCGTCTTGTTCCTTGTTGCCTATTGAGCATTCATACTTAGAATGGGAAGCCTGAATTATATGCCTTGTACCTTCTTAGGAACTTGAATCTCCTTTTCTCCACGTAGAGATTCTTGAAGTTGAAATATTTTGCTTTCTTAGTAAAGCTGAATCACTAATGAGAAATGCAGGCAAGATACCAGCAGGTAGAAAAGAAGCATACACTGAGAAGGAAGAGTGCCTTAGGTTACAGCTTGGTTGAAAGTTTGCTTATAAATTTTGCATTGAAGTTGTAAGTGGAAAAGAATCTGTGAATATCACTGGTAGAAAGAAACTCAATGTCCTCTTTCTTTAGAAATTCCCAAGTCAACTCAACTCTCTACAGCTGATTGCATTTATTTATTTATTTTCCTTCTGACTCTTTAATTATAGTAGATCATTCTAATTTGTCTTCAGAAAGTGAAACTGTATTTCAACATTAGATTCTTATCTGGTCAGATTTCAGTGTGATAACTTCTCTTTAGGTACCTAAATTGGATATATAAATAATAATAATAATAATTTACTTATACAACCTTGTTTTGATCTGATTTAAACAGAAGTTTTATAAATTAACAGTACATAAAAGTACAGAAAATTTACAAGGACTTCTCCAA
Organism: Coturnix japonica; assembly: GCF_054131305.1. NCBI lineage: Eukaryota > Metazoa > Chordata > Aves > Galliformes > Phasianidae > Coturnix > Coturnix japonica. The sequence goes on from NC_140663.1 coordinate 136,583,217, forward strand.
AGCAGTTGTATTTTTTTCCAGTATCAGTAGCATATACTTATAATTCAGCTAGTAATTTGGCAGGAGAAACTATATGAAAATAAAAATAATCATGTGATAATAAGTACATAATATTCAATTTTAGTAGCCTGAATGAAGAATTTACATAGAATTTTAATCATGTTGACTCCTGCTGGTAACAGAATCACCCCTGGAAGGTAAACTGAGTTGTCTTGTGACATTACCCTGTCTTTCAGTAGCTATAGAGGATAACAGGTGAAAAAATGTCATCCAGCTTCTAGCATAAATTTCTTAAATCCTGTTAGATTTTATTTTTTTCTTTTTTTCCAGAAATATGATAGGACATATCTTCATATTGATGAAATCTACTAACAATAATATTCTTTTTCTGTAGGTAGTAGTAGCATTTCTTCTGCATATACAGAAGATTTCATAAATGTTACAAAACGTTGTGTCATTTTCTTTTAAAATTTTGTTGTGAAATTCTCAATTATATATTTATATACCTTATCTGAACATATAAATATATGTACTCTCTCACTATTTTAGAACTGTTTCCTCATTATCTGTTTTGATAGTATAGAACTATTCTATTTTCTAGTGATAATGCAGTACAAATTCAGTGTTATTAAAAAAAAAATCTAATATTCAACATACATTTTTAGTCTAGATTTCTATTGGAAAAAAGTGAAGTTCTTTGAAATAGATCTCATTCAAAGATCTGATTCATATTTTATGTTTTTACCATAGAAGATAACTACATATAACACATATAAGGTTAAAAACACTTGATTTTAATGAAATCCTCAAATACTGTTAGTTCAGTAATACTCATCTAAATTTAATTCCATATTTAAAATTTCTGGTTCATGAAGCCTGGAAAAACAAATCATGGTATAAAGAATAAAAAACCTGATCTCTTTAAAAAGTCATTGAAAAAAAATAATAAACAAACAAACAAACAAAAACAATACACAGAGCAAAAATAATAAGAAAAAGAAAAAAACAAAACAAAACAGAAAACACACACACACACATACACACACACAAAAACCAAAAAAAAAAAAACCAAAAAAAACCCAAAAAACAGACCTAACACGATGATGGAACAAATCTACTATCAGAGAAGTAAATTGTCAACATTATTTACTTAAAATTTATTTAAAATTCTCCTTTTTCTTTAAAATCTAAGGTTTGTTCTGCAATTTATTGTATGGCTTTAATCATTGTTAATTCAAGCAAGATTTGAGTGCTTCCCATTATTTAATTACACATAGGAAATCCTTAGATAATAAAAGTTAAATACAATTTAAGCTTCTCAATGCCATCAAATCTGAAACTTATAATGCTATCAAATGCATATGTGTCTGGAAGACATTCAGAATTTAATCTTCTGTCATTCTGCAATTATAACAAATGCAAATCTCTGCAGGAATAAAAGATATTTCAGCATCAGGTGCAGAATATTATCAGTGAGAGGATTTTATTTTTTTTTTTTTTACTTAGAAACACTGGAGCTCACAACATACTGCAAAATCAAATAACATTAAATCAGTTCTGAGTACTTATTTCTAATTGGTATATTAGTGATTTTTTTAAAGGATACAGAAATGCTGGATGTGTTAAATGTATTATCCTGGAGTAAAGTCAGTGAGCACTCCTTCCATAGCTGTGTTAAATTTAAGCACTATTTTGTTCTATGTACTCTCCATCTAGACAGTCTTGCACTACCCTTAGTAACTGGTCAGACTTCCCTAATTAGCAATTACTTACGAAGATTTTGTCATTTAAAAGGCACCTAGCAAGGTCTGTGTTGATTTGATCTTCATTAAAGGTCAAAAAAATTTTACAGTGTAAGAACTGCATGAAGTGGATGAAGCTGCATGAATAGAAAGAACCAGTTGTTTGGTTTTCTTTATGACTTGAAGAACTTTGTTAGGTGCAATCATCCAAACCCTAAAATAAAATTCAAAAAGTATTTCTTAACTTACTAATTAATCTTAGTAAAATTACACAAAAATTCAGATTCCCAGAGGAAGGTACTTAAATAAGTTTAATTTTTTAAAGATATACTGTTGTGTCCTTCTATCTATTAGATATTCTAATAATATTCTGCATAATTAATAAATATAAGCGAGATTTACAGATACGTCAGAAATAAATGTGTTTGGTTTTTTTTTTCTTTAAGCACAAACTTTCAACATATACAGAATAGCAGTAAGAATTAGCCTTTTTTGTGTGTGTTCAGGATAGTTTCTTTTAGAATTTGTAGTTGTTTATTTTTTTCTGTTTCGTTCCTTATTTTTGCAACAACTGAGGAATCTGTAGGTGGTTCTTTATTATACTTGACAATCAATGCATTAAGAAATAAAAGTGAAGTCTCTGCTTTCAACTACTTTAGAAAACTGCCTTTCTGAAAAGAGGCTGATCGTAATAACAGATCCAACAAAGAAGTACATCTTACCATAGTTGAATCTGTTACTGATTTTTAATATACTTTATAATACACTGATAGCACATATCTATCATCTTCTATTATAGCTACATTTTTCAACTGAGTTCTAGTTCTGAACTAGAGAAATTTTCCTTTAATGACTTTCACTTTGAGAATAGTCTTGAAGAAAAATAAATTTTCACCCCAGATTAATCAATTTTTTAATAGAAAATATTTCTCAGGGAAAAATAAAATAAAATAAAATAAAATAAAATAAATAAAATAAAATAAAATAAAATAAAATAAAATAAAATAAAATAAAATAAAATAAAATAAAATAAAATAAAATATAAAATAAAATAAAATAAACTTCCCAAGAGAAAATTCACAGCATTTTCAAGCAAATACAGATCCATTAGTATAAATTCATCAGTTTTGGAAGTGATTACAAATTGTCTGAACATTTTAACTTTATATATGTATTCTCCATATATATATATATATATATATATATATATATATATACACACACACACACACACACACACACACACACACACACATATATACATATACATATACATATAAAGACATAGGATAGATATTCCGTGATTCTCAGATTCTGTGATTCTGTGATATTCTGAATTTGAAGGGAAATGCTGGAATCAACAGGACCAACACTGGGTTCTGTACAGAACTAACTACAAATTAGAACATATGTTTTTGACAGCATTGTCCAAATGCTACTTGAACTTTAGGATTATTGGTAATGTAATCACTACCCAGGGGAACCTGTTCCAGTGCCTGAGCACACTTTATGTATTATAAAATCTGAACCTCCCTTGTTACAGATTCATGCCTTTCTCTCAAGTTTTCTTATTCTCTTGATTTCTTAAGTATGTAAGATATAAGATTAGATCTCATGACATTTTTGGGGTAGTCCAAATGAAAATAAACTGATTTTCATTTAGATTTGTTTGTTCTTTCTTGTTTTGTTCTGTTTAGAGGTTTTTGTTTTTTTCTTAATTGTTTGTTTTATGTTTTGTTTTGTTTATTCAAATTACACCCTTTCACATCCTTTTGCATTTATCTATAGCCTTTCATACTTCATCTTTCTTTATATCTCTTGATGCTTTAGATGAATACTTCTTGTGTTACACAGCTCATTATGAATATACTGTGCTTGTTTAGGTAAAGTAGTCACAGATCTGGCTGTTTTCAGAAATGCTTGCTGAAGCATAGCAGATAAACTAGCTGACTGCTATCACTGATTTTAGTGTGACAGGCCTTCTAGCTTTTCAGATTTTTGTTATTACAATGCATTTGCTAAGCACAGAAACAAATACGATGCTAAATGGAGCAGGAAGCAAATTTACTTCCATGTATACTTCACTTACATCTGGGTCTCATTTGATGTTGAGTTGTTATCCTCAGTATAATTTTACACATCTGTTCAAACACATATATTCAAATGTAGAAGCTCAGAATGTACCTAGCTGAAATATTTAATTGAAATGTTGCCTTGAGCATTGATTCATTTCTATTTATTTCATCTTAGCTGTGAGAAAACAGTGAATAAAATATTGAGTTAACAGCAATATTGTACTTTTTACATGAGATATACAATTTTTCATTATTATAAAATTTATTTATTTATTTATTTATTTCTACAGATATGTTGCATCATTTTTTTACGTAAGTGCTCTGCTATGAAGGGGAGGGCTGGAAGACAGCTCCAGCTGTTGGACTACAAATCCATCTGTATTAATGGTGATACATTACTCTTGTTTTTGAGTAAATGAAACTTTACATATAAGCATTATCTACCTGAAATATTTTCCTCTAAACAATACTCAATATAAGCATTATTCTGTGTAGATTTTTATATTATTTTAGTAGACAACTTCACAAAATAATAAAAGAGTATTAAGTGTGATACTAACGGACATGGTTAAGTGGCGAAATATTGATGGTAGGTGGACAGCTGGACTAGATGATCTTGGAAGCCTTTTCCAACCTTGGTGATTCTATGAGGAAAACCTACTAAAGTATGATTTACTGAGAAAAAATGTTTTATATATATGCATAAGTATAAAAAATATTGAAGTATATTTATACCTCTCTATATAAACATAGAGAAAAATGTATATTGTTAAAGAAAATGGGGTTTCATTTGATTTTCTGTTTTCTTTCACTACTTCAATTTAATTCAAAGCATGGCCTTGATTTATGGAGGAATTTATACTTGTGACTTATGAAACTTTTTAAACTGACAAAGAAGAATATTAATAGAAATTATTCACCACATTTATTGCCATTCAAGACTAATGCAAATTAAATAATTCTTCAAAAAGCAGAAAAAAGTATTATCTGTCAATATAAAATATTAATAGTTTCACATATCATTACTTATTTTCACACACAACTATTGTTCAAAAACATCAAAATTTTATGAATGTTCCTCTGTAGAAAGTGAGATATTATACTACAAATTTGAATCCAATTTTATGCCACGTGGCTATATCTTCATCTTCTTTGATGCTTTGTAACAACTATTTTGAAAAATAGCTGACTACATTAAACATAAAGCCAAATTTCATTTATGGTGAATTTAAAATTAGGTATGTTCTAACTACACTAAATGTATAGTTTAAGGTTTCAGTGGTTTATGTTGTTGTTTTTTTTTTTTTTGGTTTTTTTTTTGTTTGTTTTTGCTATTGTTGCTGTTTGTTTTTCATATAGAAGAAGTACCATAACTCACCATTCGTGTGACAGTTTGCTAACTGACTTTAAGGTTATGCCCTACCTTACAATTGGCTCCCTGTAGTACACAGAATTTGGTAGTATAACTATATATTTCTTGTTTTATTTTATTGTGATCAATCCTTACAACAGATACCAATCTTTTTAGATTATTTTTAAAATTTATTATACACATGTAATATATTGCCCAGATTACATATATATATATATATTTAAACTCTCTCAAGACATGCATGATTCAGGTATTCCTTGCTCCTCTGTCACTTCCATCAAATCTTTCCTCTTCCTAGCCACTTAAAAACATTTTCTCCTCTCTTTCCACATGCAGCACTGTCTCTAAAATTAGGACATGCAGATTCTGGAAAAAAAACTGTGCTACAGTTTTTAGCTACTGTACACAGTACTACTAGAACAGTGCAAGGACAACATCTTTTTGTGATGTCAGTGCCATGAAATTAGGCATCTACCTGAATATCACAGTTAACAAAACCCGAGATATGGCAAAAGGCAACTGATTATAGATATAAATATATATACATATAAATATATATACATCATTCCAAAGAAAACAACACTATTATAATTCTTAAACAAAACAAACAAAAACAAAAAACAAACAAACAAAAACAGGACACAGATCAGGAAAAAAAAATACAATAATCACTCTGTTTATTCTAAGATGAAATCATAAAGATCGCTCTTCCTTTCACTGCATTTTTGGCACAACTAGTCAAATACTATGGGGATGATTCACACAGGCAAAACTAATTTTCTGCAAAGTAGGCTTTTTGTCTAAGCTTGTCACTTTGTGATATTCATGGCATTGGAAGAGAAATAGGCACTTCTAGAATCTCATTTTAAGATAGAAATCTAAAACATGCAAATGAATTCTACCCTTGTAACATTTTTCCCCTTGTTTTCAACTGACTACACATTTTACAGCAGTTGATTCAGATGCATGTAGCCGTACAGTAAACATTTCTGATAATTCCACACAATGCATTTTCATGTCACACATCTGAAATGTCTTTCATTGATCTATTTTCGGTTGAGAAATCAATTGCTTTTATGTATTTTCTTCTGGAGCCTTCTACCAATTTAAATCGCTAAATCCTAAGTACTTCCAAGCAACTGAACTGTTTTAATATGGACGCACCTCACAAAAGTCAAGAAAAACAATCTGATATGTCATCTATCATTTGCCAGTCAGTTTAAACTAACTATACATTTTGAATGTACGTTTAAGTCTATCTTTACCCATTTATATTTGCCATTTAATTAGAGTGATACAGATATTGGTTAAAAAATAGCTATATGGTTTTTTTTTATTAGTATAATTTTTCTGACTATCTCTACTGGTTTTAAGGAAATAAAGCTTTTCATTTAGCTACTATTTTAAATAATTTTAAACCATTTTCACTGCATCATTTCATTCTACTTTCTAGTTATTGCTTTATTTAACCACTTGAACTAAACACAGTATTTTTCAGAGGATCACTGTTCCTTTGTATCAAGGGTTTAAAGTTTTTCTATCCCAAATGGAAACAACTTGTTTCTTAGGGTCAGAGCAGTCTTCTGCTTAGCAAATAAACTCATACATGCAAGTCTCTGCTTTAGTGATACTTGCAGCTGATGAGCTCAAAGCTGATAGCATAAAATCTGATTTTTAGTCCCCTAACTAACGACCTTGCCCTTTTTACAACTGTATTATTCCTACTTGTGTTAGACCATGATGCTTCCTGGGTAGCATTCTACTCTGCTTATCCAATCCACAGTATCACAAAAATATATGTTGTTAACAAGCTCTTGATTGTTAGTAGCATAATGAATTAAAATATCAAGAATTAACAACTGGAGGTCTACACTACTACAACTGTGTACGATCTGATTACCATTTAATCAAAATCATTTTTCAAGCTTTACTTCAACTAGAATTATCATGATTTATAATACATAGGCTTTATTTTCAGTGATAATAGCATTTATTTTACTGTAATTAAGTCTGGTTAATTGTATTTTATTATTTGAGTAAGAGGATTAATTTGACAAGTAAACAAATTTAAAATAAATAAATAAATAAATAAATAAAAATAATTTCCTTTCTAGTGTTCTCCTAGTAGCTGTTAAATACATTATTCCATATTTGAGGAAGATTAAAATAAATAAATAAACTAACTACATAGACAAAAGTTAGTAAAAATGAAAGTTCTTAAACTCTTTCTTATATAATGGAAAATCATTTAGTTATGCCATCACATTTTTGGAGCTGTTTAATACTTATGAGCACTCAGAGAGGATACTATTGAAGCCAACTTAAACTCATAAAAAAAAAATACTACTAAGAAATCCACAGAAGAGAAATTACCTGTGCACAGGTAATTCCTAAGGGATTGACACGGGGAAAAGAGTTACAAGCATATAACATCACTAATGTTATTAATCTGAATGACAAGTAAGAAAGAAAGGATAACAATAGACGCTGACAGTGCACACCATGAACCGTGAATCAATTTATCCTGACACTGACAGTTCAGAAAGAACATTCATCTGATCACATGGTTGAACACAGTCATTATCTGATCATGAAAGGGAGACAGAAAATCTTTTTCTTCTTTTATTTCATTTTAGGACTATATTAGAAATTTATTACAGTTTTTCTTTTTTCACTTTTTTTTTTTTTTTTTTTTTTTTACCTCTCCCTCATTCATTCCCTCTTTTTACTTCTTTATCTTTCTCATTCTTTCTTATTTGGACTCACTGGTGTTTGTTTTATTGGTTGTCTTCTTACTTCTTTAAGATAATTTTTTGTTATATGAATAATAATTAAAGTACTTTTGAGAACTTAAATAAAGAAAAGGAAAAAAAAAAAAACTTATTATGAGCATTGAGGTCACTCCCATCATGTCATTATCAATATGAGAGTGAGTTTCCGGAGAATGAGGATGCATATTACGAAATTTTAATTTCCTGATTTATTAAGACAAAAAATTAATAATAAAAATTACAAAATCATGCATTACTCTAAAATTTATGTTCAGCTGTTTTTCTATATGTTTATTGCTTTTTATATCATTCTTGTAGTAGTAGAGACATTCCAGACTTCAGATTCTCTGACTCTGGAGTGATGACTGTCATGAAGAAAAAGCTTCAAGGAGATCGTATAGCAGGCTTCCAGTAGGCTTGTAGGGTTAGGGTAACCAGTCTACAGGAAAGCCAGGGAGGAACTTTTAATAAGAACATGTAGTTACAGAATGAGGAGAATTGGATTTAAACTGGAAAAGAGTAGATTTAGTCTAGATATTAGGAAGAAATTCTTTATTCTGTGTGAGACACTGGACATGTTTCCCAGAGAGGATGTGGATGCTCCCTTCCTGGAATCATTCATCAGCAATCTGGATAGGGCTTTGTGCAACCTCATATAGAAGGAAATGCCCTGCCTATAACAAGGCAGTTGGAACTAGATGATCTTACGGGTCACTTCCAACCCAAACCATTCTATGATTCTGATACTAGAAGTATTATATTACAAAGAAGTTAAATGGTGGCCTGATCAACTCTTCTAGCCATGCTTTAAAACAAAAAGAAAAAATATTGCTTAATGTAAGGAGGTTGGTCCTGTCTTCAAATCCTGATAAAATCTTATTTGGGACTTCAGGTAGTTTAGTTTACACTTCTGCAGGTGGAAAATTTATATGGAACAAATGTTCATTGTTCTAGAAAAGGAGGGAGAGTCTTCTGCTGCAGATTCTTCCTTGTACATATTTGGGAACTGTAATAGTAACTTGGGAAGATTCCTTGAGTCCAACATTGCTTGTCAAAGAATGCCGAGGTTTTTATTGAATAAAGTTTTATTAAATTTATTATAAATACAGGATTGTTTAATAGTTGGCTATTTAATTGTTTTGATAGATTACGTAATCTATATCAAAGCCATCATTCGTTTTCAATATCCATTACTACATACGTTATTTATCAAGCTCTAATTGATTCACATTAATAATATGCACTAGAGGATAAGCTCTTTTCCCAACTCTTTCTTCTTTTGTAATAGAGCATATTTCTTTTAAGCAATTTTCATAAAGAGATGTTCCAAAACTAATGTCTTCTAATTTATTGTGTTTTCCAATTATATGAGAAGTATATAAATACATTTGTGGTATGGAAATAGAGGCTGAACATTCTGCCAGTATTCTATTAAATTTTGTTGCCATACAACTGATTCCAACAGAAGGGCTATCTGTCAAAATGACATCTGACATGGATGTGTGTGAAAGAAAGGCATGTAATTCAGTTGCTTCATTCAGAAAAAAACTGCACCCACTGACATTCATAAACACTGACTGAACGTTTGTGGAGATGCAACAGTGAATGTGAGCAAAGTGAGGTGGTGGGCGGTGCATTTCATCAGAGGTTACAACGTTGTGGAGGACAAGCCAAGTTATATATAACCATGCAGTATTTCCCAAGCAATGTGTGCAGGACTTTGTTCAGCACTGCAGAAAACTTGTAGTTAATGGTGATGAATGTGTTTTAAAATACTTAGGCCTAGTTTGTTTGTCTGTTAAAAATATTTGTGGTAGGACCACAGTTCCAAAGCTAGCTACAATGTTGCAATTATAGTCTGCTTTTGAAATTAATTATAAAGAAAATGTTCATCCAGTAGATGGAGATAAAGTACTAGAAAAAATATTTTCTTTTATACGATTTATTACATAATGAAGTTTTTTTTGTGTGTGTGTGCTTTTTTTTTTTAATCAAGATTTTTATGTTAATTGACCACAGATAGTGTTTTCATGGCTGTAAATACGAAAGCATCCAAATGGTATTCTAACATAATATTTATAGCCCTAAGTAAGCGTTTCCTGGAGACTAATTGAAATTTCTTATAACAACAAATTTTTCAACAGCTTCACTGTGATTAAGACTCAGTACCTTATCATTTATTTCCATCATATAAAAGTTATGTGAAATAGTTCATATTGTTCAGGTTACGACCCTGGAAAACTTTTTTATTCTGTTAAAATACTACGAGTCTTATTTATAGTTCACATATGTTACTACATTATTCATGTTTTTTGTAGTTTCAGTTGAGTTTCAAAGACTGAGATAAGCAGATCCAAAAATATCCCAAAAAACTCACAATCATCATTTGGACCCCAGGTGAGCTACTGTGCTTTCATAATTTCTTATCTGTTCCCATTTAATAGAAAGTGAAACAGCTGCTTGTCTTCTAACCTTTGGAATCCAGCATTTTAGGGTTTTTTTACATTTCTATTCCTTTTTCCCTACCCATATATATATATATATATTTTTTTTTTAAGCTTGTTTTATCTGTGTAACATAATCTGTTGTTTCCAACAAATGATAACACACCATCTCACAAACAATAAAATTTCTAAATAATTCTGTAAAAATATAAACCAGAAAAATATTCCTCAAGTAGAAAATTTATCTATGTGTTCATGTATAAACTCATTTTCTACAGTACTATGTGGGATCTATAAATATTCTTCTATCTAAAGTCCAGTGGTTTAGATCGTGTGCTCCATGGTCTGCCATATAGATTTCAAATAAAATATGTGGAAGTATAATAATATATAATATAATTTTATTTTTATAGTATACTAAATATTTTTTAATTTATTCTCTCCTTTCTCCTCCCCTCCCTAAAATCATGTATCTTACTTAAAAGATATCAAAGGGGGAATATTTAGACTTTTATTTACAGATTTTTTGGGGAACTTATTTAAAATTAAGCATAACTACAGATGTGTAGATGTACCATTCTATCTACTAATAATATTAGATATTTAAAAAAATTATCTTCCAAAAGCAGAGAAAATGTATCATTGTCATGAAGTTCTACCTATCAATGTATCTCATATAGCTTCTCTGCTCATTATTTCATATTTTTTTTCCTACTTTTTCTCCATGCTTTCTGCAGTTAGGCACTTAATATGGTGAGACTTGAAATTCTATGTTAAGTGGTTTTTTTTGTTGTGGGTTTTTTTTTGTTTTTTGGGTTATTTTTTTCCTTTTTGTCACTAGGAATTATGCAATTATCTCTGAAGAATCCTTGCAAAATAATGGCAAAACTATCTTTGTGGTAACTCGAAAGCCTAAAATTCCACTTCTCTGGGATTTCACCTATAAAAGCGTCATGCTTTATCTGAAACAAACTTTTTTCTTTTAGTTTCTAGATGACACAGATTGGTGGTTTACAGTCTCTGCTTTGTGGAGTAGAGTAGTTTTCTTTGGGTAACTGACTTGTAAATCAAAGTAGAATTTCAAAAGAATCAGAGTTGATAGATGTTTCAATAATGTGGCATGTTGTCCTATCTAATTTTTCTCTATTAGTACCAAAGGGAGAAATAAAAGTTTAAATTAAAAAGCAATGCACAGTGTCTTATGGGATTTGGTTAAAAAACAAATAACAATAATGGCAAAAATTGCTTCTGACAGTACAGTTTTTGTTGTTGTTTTGTTTTGTTTGTTTTTATGTGGGGTGATCTTATCTTGACATAATATATTTTTAATCATCATTTTGAGTACTTTTGAGTAAATACTTCTTGGAGCTTGGAGGCAAACCTAAAATATTGCTTACATTATTCCTGCTCTTAAGGATATTCTTGATAAGACAAATGATATAATCAGAGATGAACATTAGAATTGCCTAATATAGCAAAAACCAGACTTGTTGTAATCACACCATATAAGATAAATTAGCATATATTTGATTCATTTGTACTGTTTATGCATCACAAACAGATTACACAAAAGTGCTGTTCACTTAGCAGCTGATTTGATTAAAACTGCAAATACTGCATCTAAGTGTTGCTGAACATAACCTTTGTTGCTAAGTAACACCACATAAAATCCAAGTGGTGACACAGAAAGCTACAGCCCTGCTGACTATTAATCACTGAATTTTCTATGCTTATGGAAAATTTGCTTAGTTTGGCACAGTATATTTTTTTCTATTTTTTTTTTTTTGTTCTCTTGTAAAATTTGCCAACAGCATTATCAGTCACTTTTATATGGATTTGCTTAACTTTACATTAACTTTTATTATTTTTATTTAAATTAATTTTTGTAGTAGATATGGTAAAAAAATGTAAATATAGAAGAAAAAGTGAAACAAAAATCTTTATATTTCTTAGTAAAACATAGAAAAGACAAACTTTATGCTCAGATTTGAAATTCCTTATAAAAGAGTGATTTGTAAAATATGTTGAAAATCTAGTATTACCATTTTATTTACAGTAAGATCAGTGTTTAGCACTGAAAATTTAACATACTGGAATTTGATTGTCTGGACTTGTGTTATCAGAAGCTGCCCAAGATTTAAAGGTGAAACTCTGTTTTTTAAAAAATAGATTTTTAAATTAGAGTAGTAGAAGAATTTTATATATTTATGTGCAGGCTTTATAAAGTATATCTCTTACTTGTTATCCCCTGATACTTCTTGCTTAGAGTTAAAGTTTTTGTATCAAGAGACCTGAAGGATTTTGATTTTTCATCTGACTAAGCAACTTGGAACTATATTAAAACATCAGCAACAAAAACCTAATTTCTGTCAGGTACTGTAATTTAAAAGACTGTGGAAGGCTGACTTCAGGGGAAGAAATTCATCATTCAGTTGCCCTGAGCATGTGGAGAAGAAGTTAGAATTACAAATAGTTATTACATTGTAAAGATACTCTGAAACTTAAACAGGAGTTGTGGATTCAGTTTTAAGTATATATATATATTTTCTGGAATTTCTAATTTGGTCATAAAACTTTGTGTAGGTCTAAACAGAGTTGTAGAAGTTATGCTTTTACATATTTAGCTGATAAACTGCAAATGACCTTAAAAAAATTACAGAAGAGCTGGTACTATTTGCATCTACAAATGCTGACTAAACATTATTTGTCTGTGGCTCAAAACAATATATAAGATGTTGCTTATATATATATATATATTCATATAGGAAAAGAAAAAAACTAAAAGGATAGCTACAGGGATACACATACTAAAAGTACTTCAGATAATATTAAAGAAATATCTTTAAAATGGAAGAGCATGATTATTAGAGTTCTTTTGAGAGTGAAAAGATTATTTCTCGCTAGGTATGAATAAGCAAAAGAGACCGGTAAATACTGATATTTATAAAGACGATGAAAACTGATCTATGCACTTCTGAATTTGTTTCTCTCTCCTTAAATTATTCAAGTTTTTAGAAATATATATACATATATATTTAAGGACAAATAACTAAAACCTCTGTGAATCAAATAAACACATTGAGAGCTTAAACAGAATTATCATGCGCCAGATGACAATAGGTGTTCTACTATATTGAAGAGGAAGTAGTAGTCTATTGAGGAGTCATTACTGGAATTCTTTAAGAACGGGGAGCAATCTCAATATCTGCCTTCATTTCTGATGTTGGCAGAAAGTTGAACTGAGGTAACAAAATTACTTGATATAAAAAAATTGTCAGTCATTTTGAACAGACAAAAGTAGTGAAATATACATAGATATACATAAATAAATAAATATATTTTCTTGGGGAGTAAAATAATAGGATGAAGGGGAAATTATGTCTAAAAGTGAAAGGCCATTCATTTAGAGTATGAGAACTAGAAATTTTATCCATTCTTCGATCTGGAAACAAGCTGAAACAGAGTCTGTGTACAGATTTATTTACTTGAGTTGAAGATAGAATATTCTGTTTTAAATAGAGTTGTCTTCAAATCAGGTAACTAAATCTGTATACTGACTCTGTTTCATCTTGTTTCCAGGTCCAGTAATGTTCTGCTTTATATAGAGTAATCGGCAAAGAAAAAATCCACATTTTTTAAATTTAAAAAGAGGCTAACAAAGTGTAACTTAATGACTCACTTAGCAAATTAAGATTCAGAGATTCCAGTTATGAAAAGTTTTAGCTCTTGATCCCATCCACCCACTGTCCATACTGATTTGGTATAGCTACCTCAATACAGAGTAGATTGAACACAGCTGTCTACTTTGACTTTCACTAGTCTCTCTGTTGTGGTGCTGCTGCTGTGCAGTAGGAGCTGACTATTACTGTGACAATGCACCAGTGAGATTCTTGGAGTCATTTTCTGGAGAGCCAAGGCTTTATCAGGAAGACTTGCTCACCCTTTAATATCTAGAAGAAAAGTCTAATGGAGAATGGACTACCATAGCCTAAATGAAATCATGACATGGCTGGCTGCTTCCATGCTAGACATGCTAGAACTGGAATCAAAGACACCAAGGGGTATGCTATAACTGATATAACTAATGTATTTTTTTCAGTCCCTTCAGCAGCAGATTGCAGGACAACATTTGCTTTCACTGGAGAAGTGCCTGATATTTGGAACTGACTGCACCAGGGGTGGAAACACAGCCCTACTATTTGTCATGGACAAATCCATAATGAACTGGAACACAATCTTCTGAAGACCTTCAATATGTGTATGACATCATCATGTGTAGAAACAAAGCAGGAGTATTTCAGAAAGTAAGTTAAATTAGGAACACTAAATCTAGCAATCCAGAGTAATACAAAAAGGCACAACAAGGTATCCACTGCAATAATGCAAACATGTGAGGTGTTAAATAATTTTTATACTGTGAGTGATGGGTGCTGAGAAATTCAGACACTGGGATGTACATTTGGCAAAAGCCCCTTTGTTAGTTAATATTATGAGATCTGTCAGTTGAGCAGGCTCTGGTCAATCAAGAATCTTACATGCTTACCCTCAGTAAGTTTGCTTATGAGACCAAGCTGAGAGGAAGTGTCAATCTGCCTGGAAGTAGGAAAGCCTTTCGGAGGAATCTGAATATCTGGGCCAATGGGATGAAGTTCTTCAACACCAAATGCCAGGTTCTGCACTTTGACCACAACAACCACAAATATTTCTGGGGGCAGAGGGGCTGGAAGATTATGTGGAAATAGACATGAGGGTATTGGTTGACTCTCAGTGAAACATGAGCCAGAAGTGTGCCCAGATAGCCAAAAAGGCCAATGGTATCCTGACTTGTTTCAGAAATGGTGTTGCCAGCAGGAGCAGTGAAGTGATCATCCCCCTGTACTTAACACGTGAGGCCACTCCTCGAGTACTGTGCTCAGTTTTAAGTCTTTCAGAACAAGGAGGACACTGAGGCCCTGTAGTCCATTCAGGGGATGGGCAATGAAACTGGTGAGGGATCTGGAGGACAAGTCATATGAGGAGTGACTGAGAAAACTGGGATTGTTCAGTCTGGAAAAGCAGAGGCTCATGGGAAACTTCTTCTTTCTGTTCAACTACCTGAAAACAGGTTGTGGTGAGGTGAAGATCAGCCTCTTCTCCTGTCTTTCTAGTGATACGACAGGAGCAAATGGCCTCAAGTTGTGTCAGGGGTGGTTCAAGTTGGATACTATGAAAAATTTATTCTCCAGAATAGTGGTTGGGTGCTGGAACTGTCTGCCCAGGATGGTGGTTGAGTCACCGTCCCAAAAAGTGTTCAAGAAACATTTAGATGTTGTAGGAAAGGGTGTGGGTTATGGGAGTAATATTGATGGTAGGGGGGGGCTAGATGATCTCAGAGGTCTTTCCAGCGTTGGTGATTCTATGACTCTATGATTCCATGCTATGGAAAGTCCCTGCAGTGCACATAAAATACCGGGAAAGACAGTCTAGATTATTCCTGCCTCATGCAAAGGAAAGACCATCATTAAGATTGCTTTTGTTCAAGGAACTGTGTGCACTTGATGGATAATGCAGAATGATATGGAAGTCCAGTGTGTATCTTAGGGGAATTTGATTTTCAGTGAAAATAGCCAGTGATTTGAACTTAATGATGCCAGTTGATACACAATGCCATGGAAACTACAACAGATATAAAGATCACAATAACACTATTTGATAGAGAAAATTCTCACCTATGAGAAACTATTTTCCACCATAAACATTACCACTAGCTATGCATTTTCAGCAGCAATGAACAATAGCTTACATGCTGTGCTTGTAATAATCTTCACCAGTGGAAGTGACACACTTGTCACTGTTGTCATTGCTGAAATGCATCACCTACTGCTTCACTGTGCTAACATTCATTCACTGTTCAGTCTTCATAAACAATTAGCAAGCATTGATGAAGGTCACTGAGAGCAATCTTTTCTGCTTGGACATATAACCAACAACAAAATTTAAAAGAATACTGGCAGTAATATTCAACCTCTACTTCCATAACATTCTACTTCACAGTGAAGGGCCCAAGGATCTGGGAGGAAATAGGACAGCTGGCTTAAACTAACCAAAGGAACATTACATACCATATGACATAAAGCAAAAGGAGTTTTGAAGGAAGTGGGAGGTAAATCTTGCTCTCTTCTACTGCTTGGGGGGCTAGCTGGGCATTGATTAGGGACTGGAGAACAATTGCTTGTGCATCACTTGTTATATGCATTCATATATGTATGCGTATATATATGTGTGTAAAGTCATAATGATTATCCTTTTCCTTTTCTCTATCTTAAAAAAGTTTTACCCAATCCACAAGTTCTACTTTGCTTTTGTTGTTATTTTTTAATTATCATATCCTTCATTTCACTAATATGGTGAAGGAGTGAGCAAATGACTGTGTAGTGCTCAGCCACTTGCCAGGTTATGCTCCAGGGATGGGGCACTCAAACCTTCAGTGCATCACCACTCTGTGTGAAAAACTTCCTCCTAATATCTAACCTAAACCTCCCCTGTCTCAGTTTTAAGCTATTCCCCCTGTTCCTGTTACTATCCACACTCATAAATAGCTGTTCCCCCTCCTGTTTAAGTGCTCCGTTCAAGTACTGAAAGACCACAATGAGTTCTTCCTGAAGTCTTCTCTTCTCCAAGCTAAACAAGTCTAGTTCCCTCAAACTTTCCTCATAGAAAAGATGCTCCAGCCTGTACTTGGGGCTTCAGGCCTGGATGGAGTACTCCAGATGGGGCCTTACAAGAGCTGAGTAGAGGGAGACAATCACCTCCCTCTCCCTGCTGGCCACCTGTTTTTTAATGTAGGCCAGAATGCAATTGGCCTTCTGTGCAGCATAAACCAGGAGACATTACTTTAGAGCAGCCCTCCTATGTAATCTTGTATAATATTGTTATGGCTAGTATATGTCACGTCAGTAGTATTACAGTAAGAGTCACTCAAACAAATGATGGAACTGGGCAAGTGTAGTGTTGATAGAACCATAGATGCACAGCTGAAAAGGAATGAAAGCTGGCTTCAGCATACAGCTATCCAATACCACACACAATTTTTCCTGCACTGAAGGACCTTTAAGACAGAGGGAGCCTGAAGGCACAGACAAAATGAACTCAATAGACATTTTAAAGGAATGGTCATTTAAATGATATCTTTGTTTGCATATCAAAGGACAGGGAAAGTGTTGGTGATCAAATAGGGTGTATTAGAATGTGTGAAACGATGTAGATTAAAGGGTGGATGATGTCCTGGGATCAGGTGGTATAAAGTTAATTTTCTTCCTAGTAGATAGTATTTTTCTGTATTTAGAATGAAAATAATTTTGATAATACATTGACATTCAATTTTTGCTGAGCAGCATTTATGCTAAGTCAAAGACTTTTTGTTTCTTCTACTGCACTGCTTGTGAGGAAGCTGGGTGTGCTCAGGGAGTATATGTTACCCAAACTGGCAAGAAGATATTCAATACCATGTGACAATATATTCAACAATTAAAAATAAGGGGTGTTGGTGAGCATTTGCATCAATTTTTCCTTCCTTCCTTCCTTCCTTCCTTCCTTCCTTCCTTCCTTCCTTCCTTCCTTCCTTCCTTCCTTCCTTCCTTCCTTCCTTCCTTCCTTCCTTCCTTCCTTCCTTCCTTCCTTCCTTCCTTCCTTCCTTCCTTCCTTCCTTCCTTCCTTCCTTCCTTCCTTCCTTCCTTCCTTCCTTCCTTCCTTCCTTCCTTCCTTCCTTCCTTCCTTCCTTCCTTCCTTCCTTCCTTCCTTCCTTCCTTCCTTCCTTCCTTCCTTCCTTCCTTCCTTCCTTCCTTCCTTCCTTCCTTCCTATCATACTGTCATCATTTCTACTCCAGTTCTCATATTTTTTATTATATTCAATTTTTTGTCCCACTTTTGGAAGGAGTTATTGAGTGAATGATGATTAGCTGCCTACCCATTTAAGCCCTAACAGTCATTTTAACTCTGGTTCTGGGACTGGTTCAATTAACATTTTCCAAGAGCAAGCATAATCATCATTCCCAGTGTAACTGATTCCTGTGACCACTCTTAAAAGACAATCTGAAAACAGTAAAGCATATGTAATTTGATTTGTCCTACTTCTTACCAAAAACAGTATCAGAAGAACAGTTCCACCATGACACTGAACATTCTTATCTTCAAACTTGTGCTATTAAAAAAAAGACTGTAACAAAAACAAACAAACAAACAAACAAACAAACAAAAAAAGATGGTTCTATATCCTCAGTGTTCCTGAGTCTTTCTGGACAAATAAACAAACCAACAAATGAAAACTCATAAAATTGAATGTTTTCTATACACATCAACACATCTTGGGACAAATTTCATGCAGCCAAAGAAATATATTTGAAAATCTACCAGTAACTGTTTCTCAGATAATATTCATTGTGAGCAAATATAGTCATTACTGGTTGACTATGTACAACTTTACATCTTATCTGCATTCAGATTAGTTCTGTGTTTGTGCGTGTAATTATACAAAATTTTACATTAAAATGGCTGCAATATAAATAACTTGAACATGACCCATGACAACACCTTTCTCACAATTAAATGATTTATTTTCTCTGAAATTTAAAGACAGCAATAATCTGTATTTTGAATCCCCTGAATCGGTACTGGAGGAAATTTAAGCTTCTTGAATTCCTTCTTTGTGAGGTTCACATTCACTGTCTGAAAGTGTATGAATATCACTATGGCTACTCATTGCACAAGCCTATCCAGATCCATACACAAAGTTCAGATTGTTCAAAATACAGAGAAAATAGAATCTCTGTCATTTGTTACAGACATAAAAATAGTTGTACTGACCTTTCAGATGAAAAATCTCAGAGTTCTGTCTAGGAGGCTCAGCAGCAGCAAATTCAGGAAAGGTAACCAGAAGAGAATAAATGTAGAACATTTATCAGCATTGTCTCTCAAACTGGTTTGAATTCTGTTTCAGAGATTTACTGAGTCAGAGATGGTGACTTCATACTTGTAGAATATTTTTACCCCAGTATTTTATGGAAGCACTGAATGAATATATGTTAATACAAAAATTTCTATGCCGCATTAGACCAGGGAACTGTGTGGTGCCTTTCAGCAATAGTAGCCATTTAAAACAAACAAACAAAAAAAACAGACATGACGTTCTATGACTAGTGAGGTGGGGGAAAACATGGACCCATGCCCTGGGAAAGGGAAAAGGGGAAAAAGGGCAGAGAGATGGGTCTAAAAACAAAATAGCAGCAATGATCTGAAGAGAAACTATTTTACTAAATAAGCTACCAGAACGCAAGATAACACACTATAATACAATATAAAACAAAATAATTAGAGTTGAGTCTAATAAATCAAATATAATGAGAGAGTGTCCAAAAACTGGAGGCCTTGCCCTAATTCTTAGGCAAGATATGTAGATGGACTGAGCAGAAGAGAAAGGGGTCTTATGACTTTACCAGTTTTATCTCCTCTGTGAATGCAAAGTCCTCTGGGTGCTGTAGTTCTTCTCTTCTGGGACAGGTACCCAAAACTGGAGCATTAACTCTTTAGCTCCCATTGCTCTACATGATGTCATGATGTAGAATACTGATAACCAAAATTTATAAAACCATGACACCTGGATGCTTTACCTGTCTCTATTCAATTGGTGAATTTTGCAAGTGAATTCCTTATATGAAAACTTGTTTGTAACCTAGATCGTTTTCCCTAACAGCCTGCAAAATGTGTTTGAAATTGGAATTTACACTGAAAATTGATTTTACTTTCTATTACTTTCCTACTAGTGTGCAGCATCGACCTTGATTTTATTTTATTTTTTTTACCACTGCTGAACATATGTTTTCATAATCTAGTTGACTTTACTAAAAAGGAGGAGTTAGTAACCTGTGTGACTTACATAAACTTTATGTTGTTTGCTTATCTATCTATCTATCTATCTATCTATCTATCTATCTATCTATCTATCTATCATCTATCTATTTATTTCTCCTAATCACTTTATATTTGTCAAAGGTAACGCTCATTTTCCATGTAGCATTTCTTGACACTATAAATTTTGAAAGGTCTTCCTGCAGTTCTTCATGGCTTTCCTGTATCTCCTCAGTCTGTAGTCTAACTTTGTATCAGTATATTTCTGCACTTGTTTCTCACATCTGGCTTATTTCTGAAATCATTCAATAGCACAAATTCCAGCATAGATCATTAGTGAGCTGTAGTGACCTCTAGTGATCCTTCTTAATTATGAGATTCAGAATCTTAATTTTACCCTGCTTCCTAAACTTCAGCTACTTTTCAATAGTATTTTTACATATTATTAGCTGTTGTTTGTTTCTCAAGAAATTCTCAAGACTATGTCAAGTCTCTTCCACTGTGTCAAGAGCCTCGTGGAAATCCAATGAGACTATGTCATCTAGATTGTCTTTATCCGTGTACTTTTACACTCTTACACATTATGAACATAATTTTACAAAGCAAAATTTAATAATAATAAACCAATTCACTATTTGCAGTACATCCTGCTTTTCAAGTCATTTGTGTTCTCATAGCATTTTCTACTGATTTGCTACTTGTTCTTCAGATTTCCATTTAGAAACACTTAAAAGAACTGATATGACATTTACCACTTACCACCTTGATGTGTTCAGGATATTTTAAATCACAACAGTATACAATTAATGCATTCTTAAGTTGGGTTTGAACTCCTTGATGAATATTGGATGAGTAGATTGTCATATTTAGTTACTCTTAGTTTTATTTTTATTTCACAACCTCTTCTTCAATAACTTCATCTGAAATTTCTTCCACAAATAAAAGTTAGAGATGGAGACAGTTTTTTTTCTCAGTAAAAACTAATGTGAACATTTTGTTTTTTTTAAGTTTCTTCGAAGTGGTCATGCATTTTCCAAGCACTCTATTATGTATTTTGGCCAAAGGAGCTCCTTAGGAGAATTTTTTTTTTTTCCTTTTGTGTTTGAAGAAAATATCAGGACTAGATTTTAGTCTATTCAATATTTATTCCACAAATTCTTCTTTGTTTTTCCTGTGAAACATTATTTCATGTGATTTTTTTTTTTTTTTTCTGTTTTCTTCAGTTTGACATTCTATCAGATTTTTAAAATGTTATCTTCTTTTTCCTAGTAAGGATTTGGCATGAAAACACATGAGGTTTTGGAGCCATCAGAACCCTATTTACTTTAAGATTTTGGTTCTATTCTGAATAATTTTAACAGAAGAAAATGTAAACATAAATAGAATTTTCATTTTATGCAGTCCTTTTATTTTCTGTCACTTTTTTTCTTGAAGAATGTTTTATTATTGTCATTAATAGTTTGTGAATAGTTGACAGATAAAATGACAAATATATATTAGATAGCTAAATATGACATTTATAAATTTGCATAGATTGTTTTACTAAAGGGAAATGAGTTTTGTTACAGTGTTGGATGCCTACCAGAAAGAATATTTTTGCAAATGAAGAAAATGAGCTTGCCACATGAAAATTCAACCAGTATGCCAACAAAAAAGACAACATGCTTTTGTAATTTTAAGATAATTGAGGGAGGAAAGATCTCAAAATGTCTAGACTCAAGATTTTTTCTGGCCTGAATCTCCTTTTGTCTCCTGTTTTAAATTAGACATTAGATTCCTGTTTTAAATTAGAGAATTAGGGAATTATTGTTACCATATCTGCTTAATTTGTAAAGTATGTCTATACTTCTGAGTAACAAGGTCTCTAATGATTTTTTTATAATCCATTATTGGTAACACCGCTTAATAGCATAACAGATTTTTCAAGCCTCTTCCAGCTGGCATGGTCAACTACTGCTAACTCTCAGTTCCCAGATAATGTGAATTTGATGATCATTCTCTGTTGCAGAGATACAGAAATGAATAGCATTTCTACTATAAAGATTTCTTACAATGACATGGATAGAGAAGATCATACTCATTTACAGTGCTGACTCCACATCTATGTAATTTCAAATCATATTTAACACAAACTGAAGGAGTCTGATGGGTATTAGGAGAAAGAAAAATCAGATGAAGACAATGTAAGAATATGGGTAGATATTCATGGATCTTACTTTTACTCTGGAAGACCTAAAAGTGGTTTAATTACATATATAGGAAAATATCCATTCTTTTTGTTTCTGGTCTTCAATTTGTTGTCTTAGTATAAGCATATATTTAACAAAAAAATAGATCAAAGAATCCATATGCTAATTAAATAGATGTGAAGGTTTTGTTGTTGTTTTTCAAAGTATCAAATGTGTTCAAATACTTGAAATAAATATAATTGATGGATCAAAGGAAATAACCAATATTAGCCTAATAAATAAAATTTTCTTAGAAGTGGAAATATTAACATGTCCTTTCTTAACTGAAGAAAATTAAAGATAAATATATCGTAAGTATAAACATTTGTTGCGTCCACAATAAAATCAACCTGTGCATTTTTTATTGCATATGCATGTGTTCTGAAATAAAGAAAAACATTGGGAAAAATAGTTCAGTATATGTATTCAAATCTTGACTAGTAGGAGCAGCACTGATTTTGTAGCTACGTAGATTATAAAAGTTATTAATACTTTAATTTATAAGAATCAAATATCACTCTGAAAGTAATGCCTTCAATGGAAACTATAATGTATACAAAGAGCATGCTAACAGTGATAGAGGGAATTCTCACCTACAGAACATTCCTTTTCAACACAGTCACGACCACTAGCTATGCATTTTCACCAGTGATGAACAGGAACCTGCATGCCACACTCTTGAAAATCTGTATGGCCATCCAAAATATGGCTTGTTATCCACATCACTGTTGTGACCTCTGAAACACGCCACCCACCACCTTACTCTGCTCACATCCACTCTTTGGTCTCCATAAACATTCAGAAAGTGTCAATGAAGGTCAGTGGGTGCAATTTTTTCTGCATGGAGGAATTCAATTACATGCCTTTGCTTCATATGTATTTCCATGTCAGTCACCATTTTGTCAGATCGCCTCTCTGTTGCCATCTGTTGCACAGGAAAGAAATTTAAGAAATTTAAGAAAATGAAAATAATATAAAATAAGAATAATTAAAAAAATGCTTGATATTCTTTATGTTCTTCTAAATGAAGCATTCTGGGTGTAAATAAATTTTATTATTCAATCACAGTTGGAAAAATGGCTATAGTTACTTCTAGGATAACTCTGTCACAATAAATATATATATATATTTGAGCTTCATATTTATTTTTAAGAGATCAAAATTAATATTATAAAATGCCATAAAGATTTTCCATAATTACCTCCAAAACAAACCTCCTAACTATTTTAGATTCCTAACAATGGGATGAATCATGTTCTAAAAATATCTATTTTTGTATTCATGAAACAAAACTTTTAGCTCAGATGTAGATGTCTTCATCATAAATAATAATAATAATAATAATAATAAGCAGTTAAATCTCACTCTATTTGACTTACTTCAGTGGAAAAGAATATATCGCTTCATAGTTCTTACTAAACTTCTCATGTACTGGGATGGAAATTATGTTATCAGTTGTGTTAGAAGTAGTAGAACTAAAGATAACTTTATGCTGCACACAACAATTGCATACACTACATCTATTTCATTTACTCTGCAGTATAATTTTTTAAAGTGAAATGAGTACTAAGTTTCTTTCTGAAGAAGTCTAAGGAGAAAGAGGACTGCATAAGTTATTACTGCTCCATTAAATTCAAAGTGCCGTGAGCATGTTCTCTGACAGCAGTAATGAAATGTCCTGTACACATATATGCTGATATACACAGCATATTCAAGCATATTTCAAAAGTATATTTTGAGAAAGATCCCTGGCTCATGCTAAACCCTAAATCATGCTCAGGAAAACCTTACAAAAATATTAACAGTAATGGATAATGATCTGGCCGAGATCTGTTCTCCAAATTTGCCTAAGATCAGGCCCAGAATCAGGGGTTATTCCCTAATAGAATTTGCATCTCTGTCATAGATTTTGCTTTAGATCTCATAGAACCATAGAATCACCAAGTGTGGAAAAGTGCTCCAAGTTCATCTAGTCCAGCCATCCAATATTTCCCCTCTAAATTATGTCCCTTATTACAACATCTAAATGTTTCTTAAACACTTAAGAAGGGCATCCTGTTCCAGCACCTGACCATTCTTTTGGAGAATTAATTTTTCTTAATATCCTACCCAAATATCTCCAGGCCATTCCCTGTAGTCCTATCACTAGCATTCCCTGAACTTCTTCCTTAACAAACAGTCCTGGTTCTCTCATCTGCTCCTCATAAGAGCTGTGTTCCAGACCCCTCACAAGACTCATCCCCCTTTTCTGAATTAACTCAGGGCCTCAGTGTCCTTCTTGTACTGAGGGTCCCCCAAACTGAACTCAGTACTACAAGTGCGGCCTCACCAGAGCTGAGTATAAGGGGGTGATGACTTCACTGCTCCTGCTGGCAACACTATTTCTGATATGAGTCAGGATGACACTGGCTGTCTCTGGACATGCGCCAGTTCAATGAATACCTTTATGAATACCTTCAGTGCATACTTATAGAACAAGAATAATAAACACATCACACTTTTTTTTTAGATCATTTTTCTTACATTTTAGCTATCAGTGTAATGGGAATGCAGAGTATTTCAAGGCTCAGTTTTGACTGCTCTTTTGCAACCACTCATAGTAAATAATGGACACTTATAGTTACTACCATTATCTGTATTTTCACCCGCAATGAAAATGAGCATGCACGATGCAGTCATAAAATTCTGTATTAGCAGAAGTGACCCACTGTTGCTGAATCCTGTGAGTAAATGAACCACTCATTGCCTTATTATGCTCACATTCACTGTTTGGTCTTCAGAAAGTGTTAGCAAAGGTCATTGGGTGCACTGTAACTTCTTATTCATGGGGGAATAGAATTATGCGCATTTTCTTCATAAACACTTCTGCGTCATATGTCATTTTGTCAGACTGCCCCTCTGCTGTAATCTGTTGCATGGAAACTAAATTTAATGGAATATTATTAGGAAGGTTTAACCTCCACTGGCATACCACCAACTTCCACCTCTCATGCTCTGAGCCAGAATCATAAAATAGGAGACATTACTTTCTGAGTAACTCTCAGTTACTCAGTAATACAGTTAATGTATGTAAGCAAAGAAACTCATTTATTTATTTACTTGTTAAAACATATTTATAAAAAAAAAATCGGGTTCGGCCCGGTTCCGTGACTAGTGGTGCTGAGGGATTTCACAAAACCCACGCCTCCAGAGAAGGGAAACAGGGGAACCCAAAATAATTAGGAAAAAAAAAAAAAACAAAAAAAAAAAACAGAGGCAACGATCTGAGTAGAAACAAACTAATTTTACTTGATATAGTATCAGAATGCAAAATAATTAGAGTTGAAGCCAATTATCAGGTATAATGACAGAGTATCTGAAAGCTATAGGCCTTACAGTAATTGCACAGTCAGGACGAGCAGCAGCGAAGCAGAAGAGAGGTGAAGAGCAAAGCTGAAGGGAAGCAAGAGAGAGTCAGATGACCCAACACCATCTTATATGTGTTCCCACTGTGCAAGAATGATATCAGCACAGCGAACAGTCTTCTAGGGAACGTAGTTTCTTTTCTTTGCTGTGTGGACCTGGGGCATTAACAGTTTAGTCCCCAGTACACTACATGATGTGATGATGTGGAATACTGATTATCATAAAACCATGACATTTAGTCTCATGTTTACTTATTAAAGTTCTGAGAGATCAGTAATTTGAGTTTCTTTGAGTTGGAATCTCACATTTAAGGTTTTTGTTGTTGTTGTTTGTTTGTTTTGTTTTGTTTGTTTGTTTTCTAAGAAAGAACATGTAAGTCTTAGGATTTTGAAATATCAACTCAAAAGTATTTGAAAATTCTCTATATTGTGTCTGGTTGTTCTTTAACAGAAGTCCATTTGGAATAACCACCATAAACATTTAATTCAATTGATTCTGGTATTCTGTAGAAGACTATTTCCCAGATGATATTTTAGTACAGTATATCAGTTTATTTAAGGGGAAGCCTAACTTACTATTATTATTATTATTATTTTCTCACGAGCTCTTTTTTGCTTTGAAATTATTAATCCCATGGTGAAATTACTGAGAGGAGTTACAACATGTTAACATTCAATGACAGAAATTCTTGACAAAATCTTGTTCTTCACCCTTATTTATATAACCAATAACAGCTGGGCTGAAGAAATATTGTTATTTTTTATCATTTAAATAGACAAACTTTATAAATATTTCTGTAAGTGAGAAATAATTGTCTTTTCTTCATTCATCTTTGTTTCCAGAATAAAAGTCTCATCATTAAAGTTCTACACCATGCCTGAATCCTAACTCATACATTCAAATCAGCTGAAAAATGCTTGTCTGTTTTTTTTCATAAATCATCTTTTTGAGATATAATTTACAAGATTATTTATAGTTTACAATTTTTACATAAGTTACTATTTAGTAATGATGAAATATGTTTCCTGAGAAAAAGTTATAAAAATAAAAATCGATGCATTTTTTATGGTAGAATAATTTTGCAATATCTTTGCTCCTTAATGTACTGAATTATGCCCCAAATCCCTTCTATAAGTTCATCTGACTTCTCCCAGCAGTACAATCCATATGTCCCTTAGTAACAACAAATTCACAAGTATAGTTATAACAGGAAGACTGACAAACTATTGTCTGTTTGAGGGAATAATTTACCATTATAAATTGCAGCAAAAAGCAATTTTGTCTAATTACACTCAGCATATTAAAATGTTAGCTTTTCCCACATGGGTACTTACTCCAGATTTGTAATTGTTACTACTGAAGTTAAAATGTCCTTCCATTTGGGAATGAGAAGATCCAAGTTTGCTTTTGAATATACAACCTTTACATAATAAAGAGTATCATAACACCAGAGTATTTTTGCAAATGTCTCTACATAAGCTTGGGGGAAATAGTAATCAAAATGTGCTGTTAATGCAAATGGTAGTGTTTTTTGTTTGTTTTCTTGTTTTGTTTTGTTTTGTTTTAAAAAGATTATTTTATTTTAAAGTCTTTTCCAACTGTTGTTGGAAGAAAGGTGAGAAAGAAGGAAAACATACAATCACATTGTTTTTTCCCTAATAATATCCTTACTATCTGAAAATATTGTCTTCTTCATAAAAGTCAGATGGAAAGAAAGAGACAACAAAGTATAAAAGCAAGAAAGGCATTTCACTCTCTGAAACAGTAGTGTTACTTGATGAACAATGAGGTGATGAATTTTCTAAGCATCTTTTTCTTCAGTACACTTTGATCAGTGAAGTTTCAACCAAACGGTATATTACCGTTAATAATTTGTCCTTCCTTTCCTTCCTTCCTTTCCTTCCTTCCTTTCTTTCTTTCCTCTCCTTCCTTCCTTTCCTTCCTTCCTTTCCTTCCTTCCTTTCCTTCCTTCCTTTCTTTCTTTCCTTTCTTTCCTTTCCTTCCTTTTCTTTGCTTTTCTTTACTTTCTTTACTTTTTTACTTTCTTTCTCTTTTAATGTTATTTTCTTTTTTTATTACTTGGAATATCTTGTCTAACCTAGCAATTCTCATTATCAGAACTGATAAACTCACTTTCTCTTTAGCCCCTTTTTCTTTGTACACTATTCCACTATTTGTACCCTCAGTTACACTTCCAAATACCCTCAGTTATAGTTCCACATACCATTAACAATTACGCTTTCTTATATCATCAAAACAGTTTGTCCCATTCCCTTCAAAACCCACCAGTCAAATAATACAGATCTTCAGTTTCCATAAACACCCTTAATACCATATAACTTTCTCTTAACAATCTGTATCATTCAGTTATAAACACCTCACCACAGAACCAGCACTGACTGACCCACCTCCCTTCACATGCCTCCTCACAAGCAGAACACAATATTACATAAATGGGTTGACACTCATTCCCCAGATGGAACGGGTATCTCTCTGTTGGTTTGCTATCCCCATTCATAAATTCATACAAAACATAGGGAGGGACAGTCAGACAACAATGATTGTTATACTCCACACTCACCCTGCAGCTATGCTGAGCCTCAGGTATTCAACACACTGACTCACAAATCACAGCGCCGGCTTAACTGAAATCTGAATTCAAGATGATATTTTGAATGTTTTGACAACAATAATTTAAAAACACGGTACCAAATATGTACAACAGATGATAATATTGACCACACAACATATAACTCTCACTATTACAGTCAGCAGAATCCACATTGACATTTGACAGGATACTCACTATACCCTGTCAAAGCAGGAGGGACCAATGATCTAGGTCCATTCTATTACCAGCCACCTAAGGGTGAGCTATTGCTCTTTTCCTTGCACAATACTTACAGGTCCCCTTCATGGGAGCTGCCCCAAGGAGCCTTCCCACCCCAGCCAGCAACCTAACCCAGGAGCTCAAATACCTTTGGGGGGAGTGGGCACTCTCCTTCATACCCCACATAGGATGTCTCCTCATGACTTATACATTCCCCCTTTCCATACACATACTTGGCCTGCTGATGGATGGTCCTTGTCTGTTCCTGCAGTGATCCAATGAGGAAGGGAGTCCTTCCAAGAAAACTCAGGATGCGCCAAAGGTGTCCTCCCTCTCGGCCAATCCTGCAGTTTAACAGAGATTGTCTCACCAGAGTCAGCAAACTGACACAATTTTCCTATCACACTTGCATGAAATGCCACTGCCTTGTTGATCAGTGAATGAATCACATGACAAATTTTAATTTCTGCTGCTTATAAGCCTTTCATGGACTGCCACAAAACAATAGCTATCTCTCTGGAAAGCTTCTTCCCCATTCCCATTTGTGACATATGCTTAAGCTGCATTAACTTCCTAATTGTTCATACTGTAACACTTTAATACCTTTATTTTATTTATTTATTTATTATGTTGCACTGTGTGAACTAGAATATGCTTACAGTTGCTTACCTTCTCTTAGCACGTAATAGGTGGTGTGATATTTGTCCTCGCAAAATTCTACTGAAGTTCTTGGAAGCTTCCTGCCAACATCAATAGATATCAACAGAGGTAAATCACCCTGGCAGTTCTCCTGCTTCACCTCATCAAGACTGCTCAGAAAAGCAGCTACAGTAAGACACATTTTGTGCTTGAGTATCACCTGAGATCATCTCCTATGAGATAATATGATAAGAAAGCCCCAATAATTCAGATCAATATCAATCCTACCTGATAATGGCAGGAGAAAGAACAAAAGTCATAGGATAAGCGTGAAGAGAACTTTTATAATCTGGTTGCTAGCAATTTTTTTTGGGGGGGTACTTGTTGATAATAAACCTAATAATAATAACCTTAACATTTTTACTCTGAGTAGGGTTTATGGTAAAGGCTCTTCTTTTTTTTAATTTATTAATTATTATTATTATTATTTAAATATATTCTGCCTGCTAATTACTCTATTTTGAAAAGGTAGAGGTAAACAAACAATAATAATTGTTATTATATGTATATATATAATATGTAAATATATATATATATAAAACATATATCACAGAGTCACAGAATGGCCCAGGTTGGAAGGTATCGCAAGAATCACGAATCTCCAAACTCCCCACAGTGGGCAGGGCTACCAACTTCCACACTTAATACTAGACCAGACTTCCTAAGGTCCCTTACAACCTGGCCTTGAACACCTCCAGGCATGAGGTATCCGCAACATCTCCAGGCAGCCTGTGCAGGACCTCACCATTCTCATAGTAAAGAACTTCCCCCTGACATCCAACCTAAATTTTCCTTCCTTCAGCTTCAAACCATTTTGCCAAGTCCTGCTGTTATCTACACTTTCCCCCTCCTGTGTGTAGGCTCCTTTTAGGTACTGAAAGGCCATCCATCTGCACTTTGGGTGAGAGACTGTGGGTTGGAAGTTTTTTTGCACCTCAACAGTACCAACCACATAAATATTAATGGCAATAGAGGATGTCCTTACTAAATGTAGGATCATTCAGATTACATGGAAGAAAAGATATCATCAGGGTATACTGAGATAGATGCATAGTTTCTTCTTGCTGTGTTTTTGAATGTGTATGTGTTTCTGAATGTGTATTTAGAAAATACTCAATGAACAGATATTATTAGAGTCATGAACAGATCAAAATATTACATTACTAACAAATATATATATATATATTATTTTGACTTTTTTCTGTAACTGTAAAAATTAAATAAAATTTTAGAGTCCAAGCTTGGAAAGTTCCAGTTTCAGTTGTGGTATACTTATACCAAGTACCCAATATTCAGTAGTTATAAAAAAAAAATTTTGTAAAATTTCAAGGTTCTGGTTGTATCACAATTAAAATCTGTGTAAAAGTTGCTCCATGATCAAAGCTTGATCATTGGACAGTGCTCTGAAGTAAAGCAGGGTTATTCATTTTATGTGCTGGAATAGCACTTAATTAGCTTTTTTAAAAGAAGTCTTTCTCCATGGAATAAATTCCAAACTGTCATGGTTTTGTGCTGTTGCTGTCAGTATTCTACATCATAATGTCATGTGCAGCATCATTAACTGAGGGTATAAATAGTGGAATTGTGTACAAAGGAAAAAGGATTAAAGAGAAAGTAAGTTTATGTTTATAACTGAATGATACAGATTGCTAAGGGAAAGTTATATGGTATTAACAGTGTTTGAATGGGACAAACTGTTTTGATGTTATAAGAAAGTGTAATAGAGGGTATGTGAAACTTTAGTTGAGGGTATGTGGAAGTGTAATTGAGAATATATGGAAGTGTAATTGAGGGTATGTGGAAGTGTGGAAGGTTCATGCTCCAGTTCCGTGGGATGGCAGCGTCCTGAGTACTCAGCTCTCGGAGGAGAACTACATATCCCAGAGGACGTCGTGGCCAGAGATGAGTCACAGGAGGAGGGCATATATAATCTCGCTCCCAGGCTGGAACGCTCTCTTTTTTTTCTCGCTCTCTCTGCGTTCCAGCCTGTCGTCTCTGTGTTCCATCCCTGTCGCCTAGAGTTAACAGTAGACCTCCAGGTTTTCAGGGACTTTCTCTCTCTCTCTCTCTCTCTCTCTCGTTTGATTTATTAACCTCAATTATACTGTATTATATTGTGTTATCTTGTATTCCAATATCATATTTAGTAAAATAAGTTTCCTCCTTAGACTGCTGCCACTGTTTTTGTCCATTTCCCTCTTTCCCGTCATTTCCAGGGCAGCGGCCCCTGTCATGGGCACAGGTAAACCTAGGTAACCCATGACACAAACATACCTATAGACTGAAGTAGAACAACTAATTGAAGCACCCAACACACAGTTCCAGAAAACTGCCAGCAGCAAGGTTTAAAATGAACAGCAGATTGATTCTGTTTAAGTTCTATGGATACAGCATGTGATTTTGAGGCCCCTTCTTATTCTGTTAGTGAATTGATCAGGTAGCTGTAGTCCTGGTTCTTTCATGTGTGATAAATGACCTACTCTGTCTTGTCAACCTGTCAGTGAGGCTTGACCTAAAATATAGGCCTAACTTTTGATCCAAGTAACTTTTAGGATATCGATTTCCCAAAGTGGATGAAGGTGTTACACAGAAGATGGGATTGATCCTGAAAAAAAAAAAAAAAAAAAAAAAGAAAAAGCTGTCACACCATTAAGAGACAGAGAAACAGAAGCATTTTCTGGTCCCTTAGTGGAAAAATAAAAGGTGAGAAAAGCTTTTTCCTTCCCATTTAGTGGGCTGCTGCTCAGGAGATGTTACTTCAAGTATTCTCAAATTCTGATAATTGACCCCACATCTCCTATCAAGGGAATAGAACATACTTCACATTGTCACTGAAATGTGGATGGCAGAGCACTTAGAGATACCTTCTGATAAATAACAAGTTAGTAGGAACCTAACTACTTCTTAATTAACTTTGCAATACTGACAAATTTACCTGACCAACATGAACAAACACTGTGACAGAAAATATATCTGAATGTGTTTATAGTACATTGGAGTTCTATTTCTTACTGTAACTAGATGTTATTATGAAACAAACAAACAAACAAACAAAAATATGTCCCTCTGCTAGTATTAAGTTGAGAAAAACAAACACAAACAAATTGAAACTTTCTGCATATTTTTCTGTACATTTGGACAATTTTAATATTAATGTGTGCAGACTTATTACTCCTTTTGTTTCTCTTAAGAGTGACCTAAATTTTTCATCTTCACAAGCTGAAAATCTGTGGCATACCATTGTGCTTACTATGGTGAACAATATTTTATTTCAAAGATGTGAATTTCAACACTGAAAAATATAGATAAAGGATGAGAAATTTAAGAATGCAGATGTTAAAAGCTTTGAGATTTTTTTGAAATATAACAAGAGCTTTTGTAACAACACATGAGACATTTTTTTACTTATGTAGTAATTTGGTATGATTCAACCTTTTATTTATTTATTTTTATTATTTTTTAAGCATTTTGCTCTTACTATGGGTAATTAATTAATGATTTTCAGTTATTTTACCATTTTAAGGCCTTTAGTCAGATGGGAAATTGCCTGAAGGAGTTTTAACTTTACATTAGATTGAGCTCTGAAATCTTCAAGAAGAGGGACAACATCACTTATCAGCTGAAGTGATCTGGAACAGTGTGCTCTACTCCATGTGGCTGAAGATGAGTTTGATTTTTTCAATTTTCTTTAAAAAAGAATAATTATGCTTGTAAAGGAGGGGATTGTGGCATCTATGAGAAAAGCTGGAAGAGCACCACACAGCTTCGTGTCATCAGGAAATTTGTTGAGGGTGTGTTTGATCCCATGTCTGTGTCATTGATAAGGATGTTGAATAGTGGCCCAAGACAGACTGCCAGTGGACATCATTCATCACTGGCCCCCAACTGGACACCCTTACCACAAGATTCTGGATGCAATCTCCTGAACAATTCCTTATCCACTGAATAGCCCACCTAGAAAAAAATTTTAATGTTTCTCAAGTTATACTTCTTTAAAGCTGTTGTTTGTGATGATCTTTTAATTTGTGGATTGAACAAATTTTCCTCACTAAAGACTTACATTAATTACAAAACGGCTTGGACAGAACGATTTGGTTTCTCTGTTGTACATTCAGATGCACATATATTCATATTTTATAAAATGAAATATCATGCATGCATGCCAGTGACAACTAGATTACATACTTTCTAAAGTTTATAGCAAAGCAATTTAAAATGTACCTTGAATCAGTGGCCAAGGAGTGAAGAACTACTTTTCCTATGCCAACAGGCCTCTCTGATTTAAATCTGCAAGCAGCAATGGTTAGAGATCAGGACAGCAGCTGGGGATTCATGTAGAAAAGAATGGCTCATTTATATTCCTATTTTCTTCTAGCCATGAATTTTTTTTCTGATCAAATTGTCAGCAAGGTGCCTATTGAAGGCCTAGGAAGCTCAAATCAGTTTTAGAGCCACCAGCAATTCATTCTTCTGCATAAAATACTCTAATTTTTCACAGCACTAGACTTGTGCAGGTGGTGCTGTGTAAACAATTTGCCAGAAAATCAGCCCTTGATTTCAGTTTTTTAATTATATAGGATTGTTTCTTTTTTTTTCTCACCATAGGTTTCAATGCCTGTTGACTGCATCTGACTCCAATAGAAACAGAAGTAAAGTAGATACATTTTGCCCCATACCATTTTCCGTAAGAAATGAAAATAAATTCAGACATTAATTATTGCAATCTGGACTGGAACTAGAAACCTCTAATGCCTAGGGATAACATTTAACTTTCTCCTGTTTCCTACTAAATATAATTTCCATTGCTGTATTCTAAAATATATAATTGGCTCTAAAATAAAGAAATCAGACATACTTTTGAGGTATTTGTCTTCTCCTATAAAATCCTCGCACAAGGAGAACAATTAATTCTAGCTGATTACACCATTTGAAAAAGAATCGCTTAATACATATATAGATGAAGAATATCTGCTGCTCAGTACATGAGATGACAGTAAAAGACACTATTTCTTCTAGTACCTTATATTTCACATTTATTTTACTTAAAAAAAAAGAATAATGGAGAAAAGGGTAATTGTGTTCGGATCTTTCTAACATGATATATCTGTATTCAATAAGGTATCATTATTTCCTTTAAAGTTTCAGACTATATAATAGAATCCTTTTTCTTTAGGAACAAAAGAGAGGAATCAAACTCTCACTGATACACTAGTCCATATAACCCTAATGGCCATAACTTTGTAAACAATTGTTACAACATACTTTCAGGGTACTCCCTGGGTTCCCTTCCTGTGACTTTTCAGATGAGGAACCTATGAGGAACCTATGAGGAACTGTATATAACTCCCTTCTGTTCTGCTGTCAGGAAAATTAAGTCATGAAGAACGCAAATCAAGATTTGAAGTTAGGACTTGAGATGTGTGAAGTATATTTATACTCCCTAGTATTGATAATGTCATGCATGCTGCTGATTGGAAAATCAGATTGAATGGGGTTGACAGCTGTGTGGGAATCTAATGAATATTTAGAAGTATTATAAAGCTCACTGGTTGTTATTAACAAATGACCACTATTCTGTGCTATAATAAACATATGAAGAGATTATGTCCAATTCCTCCTTTAGGCACTAATATTTGAATCTGTATGCCAGGGACACTAGTCTATCCAAGTCCTTCCTACTGTTCACGGTCTTCTAGTCTTCTGAATGCCATGGTTGTCTAGAAAATCTTTACAGAAATCATTTATCTCTACCTCTTATATATATATATGTGTGTGTGTGTGTGTGTATGTATATGTATATGCATATATGTATATATATTAACATTTGTGAACAAATTGCACTGTGTGAATCCCAGATTTTTCTGATTTACTCTTGTCTTGGGCTGATGCCAGTTGAATAACAAATTTTGTCTAGAAAAAAACAGATTTTTTGAAAAACAAACAAAAAGTTAATTTCTTGTGGTTGTTGCATGCAAGGCTAAAGGCTTTCCATCTGTTTCACAACCTGTCTTCACTGTATGCAGCGCAGTGTCCTTACAAGACTGATAGGAGGAAAGAAAATGTGTTCCATCTGATTAACTGACGAGTTTTATACATTACCCTGCTCAAGCCTCTTTCAAAGGACCACTGCTCTGCTAAGCAATTTCAGAAATTGTCCTCATAAGTAAAATTGTATGAAGGAAAAATATTAGCTAGATTTCAGCATATCTTTTAGCTCCTAGAATGATATAAAATGGAAATAATAAATTTTTGTTGCTGCTTTTGTTTGAAAAATAATTTTAGCTCAAAGTAAAAACTACTGATAATAATGACGATTAATTAACTGAAATTAATTTTCTGAATTCAGATGACATTTAGATATGCTGTATCTTCATTACCTTACCTATTTAACCCTCTTTTAAAGAAACAAAACAAAATAAACTGAAACAAACTATTTAGTATACTGAATTCAAAGATGTACTACTAAATAAATAAACAAACAAACAAACAAATAAATAAATAAGGAGCCAGCCTTTTTTCAGCAATGCCCAGTGACAAGACAAGATGGAACTGGCACAATCTGAGGCCCATGAGGTGTTATCTGAACATCAGGAAAACTCATGTTTCTATTTCCACAATTTTATTTTATGTGAATCTGTATACACATATATGTATATAACACACATATATATCTTCATATATACACATCCAAGTACTGTTATAGAAAATTATTTTTGCAACATTCATGTTTAGAGAGAAAATATTTTTAAAGTTTTGTCTTCTGAAAACATATGATTCTTGGTATCTGAATAGTAACAAACAAATTATGTCATCATTATGCCAGTCAGACTCTATGAAGACTCCTTAGGACAGCTGAAATGACTTACTTTACAGCACTTAAGTACTCTGTGGCCATTTAGATGTATTATTGTATAAATGCTCTGCAGTCCCCTTGACAGCATGTTAAATTGACTGCAGTCAGATATAAGGAGGCATAACAAGTTTCTCAGGTCTTTCAAATAATAGCCCACATTAGATATGGTTATGGTTTATTTACTGATAGTTATCTTAAACCAATGTTTCATGAATTAAATTATAAAGAAGGTATCAGCTTGTAGCCTGTTTGCCAATAATTTTTGTTTGTTTATATAAACTAGTGAACCAATCAACAAACAAATAATGGCCTGATGCTTCTCATCCTGCACTATTCAGTATGAATAGTTCAATGTTTTGGAGCTAATTATAGCTCATTAACCCTGAAATACAGGATGAAGAGGATGTATGAGGAGCATCTAAAGCCACTTGGACTATTCAATCAAGAGAAGAGGAGATTAAGAGGAGGCCTCCAGGTGAGCTACAGCTTCATCATAAACAGAGGGGCAGGAGCTGGTCAGTGTCCTCTGGTGACAGTGACAGGACATGAGATAATGACACAAAGCTACATGAAAGGTTGGCTAGGTTGGGTATTAAGAAAAGGTTTTCACAGAGAGTTGGAGCTCGGCTGGAGAATATCTCCTGTGAGTAAAAGCAAAGGGAGGAGCCTGTTTAGCCTGGAGAAGAGAAGACTGAGAGGGAACTTAATGTGTACGAATATTATAAGGGGAGGATGGAGCCAGGCTTTTTTTCTGTGGTGCCTGACTAAAGGACAAGAGGCAAAGTGCTCAAACAGAAATGAAGAAAGTTCCACCTGCACATGAGAAAATATTCTTCACTATGAGGGTGACTGAATGCTCCATGGAACAGATTGCACAGAGAGGTTGTGGGGTCTCCTTCTCTGGGTATATTCTAAATGCACCTGGATGTGATCCTGACAATGTGCACTAGGTTATCCTGCTTGAAGCACAGGTTTGCACTAGGTGATCCCAAATGGTCCTTTCTAACATTAACAGTTTTGTGGTTTTAATTCCTTGATTTTGAGAAAGCAGCTCAGCACTACAATAGTCCTTCTGCCTGAGGAAGTGGTTACGGCATTAAGACTGCATGAGTTCAAGAACTGTTTGCACTACACTTGTGGAAATATGGTTCAAAATTTGGATGGCCCTCTGTGAAGCTAGAAGTGGAACTTAGAGATGCTTTGTTGTAATTTAACCCAGCAGACAGTTAAACATCATACAGCCTTTTGCTTTCTTCCTTCAACCCTCTTGCCCTGAATGAGATGGACAAGAGAACTGAAAAATAAAAAAATAATAAAATAAAATAAAATAAAATAAAATAAAATAAAATAAAATAAAATAAAATAAAATAAAATAAAATAAAATAAGAATTCATGGGTTGAGATAAAACATATTTACTAAGATAGAAGGAATAGAGTTGTTCATGGACTATGATATCCTTCCAGTTCTGTGTTGGCTTCCTGCTTGTACAAAGTTTTTTTATTGCAGATGTTTGGAAAGGGAATAGAAATTAAATAAATAAATATTTAAAAAATAATAAATAAATAAAAATTATCTTTCTGTTTCTAGATTTTATAAAATGAAAAAAAAAAAAAGAAAAAAAAAGAAATAGGTTTTCTCAGATGGGTGATTTAACTTAATAGGAACAGCTTGACAGCATTTCTAAGATAAGAATAAAGTTATTAATTCTCTGAATGTGAGATATACACTTGTAGAAACTACATACGAAGATAAGCACCAATTGCCCCTTTATTTTCAAGTACTTACACACATCAGAAATTATACTCAATCTGTTGGAAACATGGTTATCTTTAAGGAGCTGATTCATATTTTCCAGATATTATTATTTTCTTCTCTTCTTAGAAGTCTAAAAATATCAGAATCAAAACACACATAAAAAGACCCCCAAGGACTGAGATAATTGCCTTTGTTAGACAAAAAAATGAAATAAAAATTGCAACAAATGTCCATGTGCACTTGGTAGAAAATCTCTTTTTTGCCCAGGGGATAATTCTGTGTGAATATATAAAACATGAAACTTAAAAATGAAAGAAAGCAAAATAAAGCAAAGAAATGTACAGAGTTAGCAAGCAGCATCTATCATTTACCACATCATGTAATTACCATTATATGATTATTTACCCTCCTCTTTTTGTATCTTGCATGTATTAGTTGATATTTTTATTCTAATTAGCTATATTTGGGAGAAGGAAAAATAAAATAAAAAAAAAAGTAATGAATGATTGTATCAGGAAATATGTAATTTATTCATTCCAGGGTAGGAAGAATCACAGATGGATGACAATTATATTTTCTCTCAGAGTTCCTTAAATACAATGAGAAAATCTTCAGGTCTCTCTTTCTTCCAAATTAAATAATATATATTTTACCATAAAATCCAGTGATGGATGGGAAACTGGACATGAGCCAGCAATGTGATCTTGTAGCCAAGAAAACCAACTGTACCCTGGAATGCATCTAAAGGAGCATGGCCAGCAGGTTGAGGGATGTGATCCTGCCCATCTACTCTGCACTGTTGAAGTCTCACTTGGAGTACTGCATCCAGATGTACAGTCCTCGGTACAGAAGAGACATAGACCCATTGGAGTGGGTGTAGAGGAGGGCAATCCTGGTCCAAATTTGGTCCATTTGTTTCCTGAAAAGAACCTGATACCTGTGGCTTTGGGTGCCCTGCTAGAAACTACTGTCTGGGATGGTGGGATGTGCCCTGGCTGCCACATCACAGCCAGCTGCCCTAGACCCAGAGAGCCACTGTCCCGGGAGGATCCCTGAGGCTAAGATTGAGAAGTTTAATAGTTTCTGTAAAATATTGCTGAGCAAGAAAGTAAGAAAATATAAAAATATGTTGATCTTGTAAAACAAAAAGCAAGTGGCACTTTTTTTTTTTTTTTCTTTTTTAATTACTCTTTTTGTGTGTGTGTGTTAGCTTTGTGTTTTTACTTCGGCTATGAAGTCTAGGAAAAATTATTCCTAAGTGGGTGAAATACATCTTTTATTATTTACACATGCATAACATTCTGGTGAGGAAACACTGTGAAACAGAGAATTCCAAATAACTGCAGTGCATTGATATATATATATATATATATATATATATATATATATATATGTATACATATACTCTTTCTGACATGAGGAAACAGCTATATAAATGTGATATCATTCAGGTTGTTTTTAAAAGTCTTGCAGATGACAGATGTAAGTAAGCTATTCATGTGTCTCAGGGTAGTCCGGACTGTTACTGCTTATGTCTTAAATTCCAAAAGAGCTACCTGTCTCCAACAGGAAACTAAAGGATCTATTTAGGCTCTTGAGTAAGTAATTTGTACTTACATCATAATTTCATTTGACTATCTGCCTAGAAAACAACCTGATTTATATTAAACAAACAGGATGGAATTAATAGTGTCTTAAAACAGTGTCTCTTAATTTTGATTTATCTGCAAAATGAGCATGGTTTAAAACTGATCTGCAGAAAATAAATAAATAAGTAAATAATCAGGGAATACTATCCCTTTTCTGCAGCTTTCCTGATTGATTGGTTGCTGTACTCAGTGTAAATAATTTAAAAACATAAGAGCTGGACTGGCAGCTTGGCAACTATATTTAAACTTGTGTTGCCAGCATGTCAAATTCAGCTGTCAGTTACAGTGAGAGATGGGAAAGGTTTGAATGCATTGTCAGTCTCTTACTTTTAAAGTATTAGGGCTCTTCTATTAAATGTAAGATACATTCTCAGTGCAGAAACAAATTGTTTCACTGCCTTAGTGCCTGTGCCTTACAACCACACATGTACTCATGATTCCAGTTAATTTTTTTCATTCAGTAACACAGACTGAACATGAGACATTTATTCCTGGCATGGACTTGTCTCTGTGAAGTGGAAGACAGGATACAAATATACTTCGACAGTAATAATAAATAATAATAATAAGTAGAACTTATGAATTGAGATAAAACTATTTACAGTGATAGAGAAAATAAAAAAAACATAGTCCTGCCTTGCAGCTCAGAAGATCAACTATGTTCTGGGCTGCATTAAAGTAGGAGTAGCCAGCAGGGAGAGGGAGGTGATTGTGGCCCTCACTGTGGCCTTCCAGTACTTGAAGGGAGTACATAAACAGGAGAGGGGAAGACTGTTTATGAGGGTAGATAGTAATAAGATGAGAGGGAATGGTTTTAAACCATTAAGACAGGGGAGGTTTAGATGAGATATTAGGAGGAAGTTTTCCACACAGAGAGTTGTGACACATTGGAACAGGTTGTCCAAGGAGGTTGTGGATGCCCCATCCCTGGAAGCATTCAAGGATGGGCAGGATGTGGCTCTGGGAAGCCTGGTCTAGTGTTTGGTGACCCTGCCCACGGTAGTGGGGTTCAAACAAGATGACCTTTGAGGTCCTTTTCTACCCAGGCTTTTCTGTGATTCTATGATTCTATGACATATATATGTGTGTGTGTGTGTGTGTATACAATAAGCGATGCACAAGCAACTGCTCACTGACCCCCAACTGATGCCCAGCTAGTCCAGTGAGCAGCAGAAGAGAGTAAGATGAATCCATCCTTCAAAACTCCTTCCACTTGATTTCATATGTTTTGGGATATTTTTCTGGTCCGTTTAAGTCAGTTGTCTTAGTTCTGTTCCCTTCGAGCTTATTGGCCCCTTTGCTGCAAATAGCCTTAGCTTCATGCAGCGCTGCTTAGCAGCAGTTATGTACATCAGTGTGCTATCAGCATTGTTTTTCTCCTTTAACCAAAAC
Source organism: Coturnix japonica (assembly GCF_054131305.1). NCBI lineage: Eukaryota > Metazoa > Chordata > Aves > Galliformes > Phasianidae > Coturnix > Coturnix japonica. The sequence goes on from NC_140663.1 coordinate 136,624,315, forward strand.
TTAGTATCATATCAGACACTCTGAAGAAAACAGTTAAATCCCAGCTGAAACTAAGACACCTTTACTAGGAAGTTCATAGAGTTCATTGTCTGTACGCTAAAGTAATTTTAAAATCCTTGATCACACAAATAGACAAAGCTTTTGAATTATGCCTTTAGAGATTTGATCATTTTTAGTTTTGTGGAAGTACAGAGACTCTGGAGGATTTCAGCCACTCCCACCCTTTCTAATTTCTTTCTGCTCAACAGCTCTTACCATACAGCCTCAACATTTCAATTTCAAATCCTGTTCAAACTTGATTAAATGTCCTCACAAATAAAATCCTTTTTTTTTCAGATCTCTGATGAGTGAGTCAGTGCCATCATAACAGATGTTTTTCATGCTATCATATCCTCACAATCAAAAGTTAGGTAAGCTGGAGAGTTTCTGCAGGAAAAAGCATGATTGGAAGCCCCAACTAATTTTTTCTTGTCTTAAACTTGAAAACCATATTTCAGAACTTATTTGGATGCTTTCAACTAAAAAAATAAAGAAAATGAAATATCGCTTTATTATTATTATTATTATTATTATTATTATTATTATTATTATTATTATTATTATTATTATTATTATTATTATTATTATTATTATTATTGTTGTTGTTGTTGTTGTTGTTGTTGTTGTTGTTGTTTATGTTGTTGATGTTATTATTGTTGTTGTTGTTATTATACTCAAGTGATGAATAATGAATTTTATCAATAGTTTCAAAAAGATAAAATAAGATATCAGTTCTGACAGGTACAGTCATGAAGGAAAAAAAAAATGTAAAAAAATGGTAAAAATGGCAGGTTGCAAAATTCACACGAAGATATCCCTTTGTACTTTATCTTTCATCATTTCTTAGCAGATTTGTTTCCTCACTTGGAAAGGAACCACAAGGACTGTTGAGTCTAACTAACTCCTACTTTCTTTCTGCCAGAATATTGCCAGAATTCATCTTAAGTGTTCTTATTCCAACTCTTCTAGAAGTAACATTTATGTACTTTCAGTGAGTGATGCAAACAGATAGGTAGAAAGGCAGTGGAGAGTAAGCTTCATTTATGCAATTAGTTAATTATTTATTGAATTTTATATTTTGAATGATTTACAAAATTTTTGAATGTTAACAGAACACACTTGAGACCTTGGCTGTTTTCCAGACTCTGCCTTATGCTAGCCGCTCCTTCACTCATACTTCTAAACCTAGAATCATAGTATTATGGAATCGTGATCATTAATGTTACAAAAGATTTCTAAGATCATCTAGGTCAACTATCTACCTACTATCAGTGCCACCCACTAGACCGTGACCCTTAGTACAACATCTAAACATTTCTCTAACACCTCCAGGAGCGGTAACTCAACCACCTCTCTGGTCATCCTGTTCCAGTGCCTGACCATACTTTTGAAGAAGAAAGTTTTCCAAATCTCCAACCTGAACATCCCCTGGGGCAACTTGAGACCACCCTCTTCTCCTGTCTCTAGCTGCCCAGGAGAAAAGATGCCCCTCCTCATCAGAACCTCTTTTCAGGTACTTGTAGAGGGTCGCAAGGTTTGACCTGAACCTACTCTTCTCCAAACCAAAGAATCCCAGTTACTCCTCATCAGACCTCAGTTACTCCTCATCAAACTGGTGCTCATGTATCCTCACTAGCTTCATTGTCCTTCTCTGAATACTTCCCTACCCTGAACATGCTATTCTCTGAACAGGACAGGGAGAAAAAATGATAGAAGGAAACCTTAAAGATAATATAGTTCCAGTCCCCTGCAATGGACAGAGTTTCCTACCCTAATCCTGCTAGATTAGCCTGCCAGGGGCTCTGTCCAATCTGGCATTGAAAATCTGGCTAAGAATGGGGCAACCACAGCTTCTCTGGGCAACCTATTCTAGCACCTAACCTTCCTTTGAGTGAAGAATCCCTTCCTAACATCTAATCTAAATTTCCCCTCTTTTAGTTTGAAGGCATCCCCTCTTGTCCTATCATTATCTGATCATGTAAAGTTGGTCTCCCTCCTGCTTGCAAGCTCCCTTCAAATACTGGAAGGCCACAATAAAGTCTCCCTGGAGTCTTCTCTTCTCCAAGCTAAACGAGCCTAATTTCTTCAGTTTTTCTTCATAGAAGTGCTTCAGCCCACTGATCATCCTTGCAGCCCTCCTCTGGACCTGCTCTGACAGTTCCGCATCCTTCCTGTACTGGGAGACCCAGACTAAAACACAGTACTCCAGATAGACCTTACAATGGGAGAATAGAATACAATAATCTCCCTCTCCCTGTTGGCCTCTTCTGTTTTGATGCAGCTCAGAATATCATTGTTCTTCTGGACTGCAAGTGCATGCTTCTGGCTCGTGTTAAGTTTTTCATCTACTAAGACTCCTAAGTCCTTTGAAGCAGGGCTACACGCAAGTCTACCCCCAGTCTGTATACATACCTGGGATTATCACAACTCATGTGCGAAATCTTGCACTTTGCTTGGCTGTACCTCATTAGGTTCACGTGGGTCCATGTTTAGATTTTATCAAGGTCCCTCTGGACATTTCTTCCTACAGCCATATCAACTGCGCCACTCAGCTTGGTGTCATCAGCAAACTTTCTGAAGGTACACTAGATCCCATCTATGTCATCTATGTCATTAACAAAGATGTTGAAGAGCACTTGTCCCAGGAAAAAAAAAAAAAAAAAAAAAAAAAAAAAAAAAAAAAATCTGTCCTAAGGCAAAGATTTCCACATAAATTATCCTGGGGTGCACATGCAGACAAATCATGTTTTTCTTATGTCCTCACTGTGACATTAACATAGAGGAAGGAAGGCAGAATTTATCATAATGTGGCCATGTCAAGTTAAGGCAACAATATTCTATGTACTTCTTGTTTTGCTCATGTCAGTAGACAATTTCAGATAGCTTTCTTAGGGTTGATTTAATCCCATGACGAGCTTGAGTAATTGAAGCTAGATGCCTAAATTTTGAATTGCTCATGTTATAAATCTTCCTTGAAATGCAAAAAATGTGTAATGATAACCTTCCCATATATCTTCTATATTTAAGGATTCAAGCACTTATTTTTTCTCTATTACTTCTTGGCAGGCAGCTAAAACTGAAAACCTCTAGTGCAGAATATTTTTTGAGGTCTGACCACACCTTAAGTTACTGACTGCATGAACTTGGTGTACAATTTTCGTTGGGGAAGGGGTGGATGTAGGTTTGCCTTATTAGAGGAGAGACAGGAGCTGTCCTGTGTTAGAAATAAGTGATGAAAAAGGTTTGTGTATTAAATGTGAAATATCATTGTACTCACTGAAAATCACAACCACACCACCAATTATTCTATAAAATAAATAATAAACTCTAGAGAAATGATTTGTTTTATTTGTTTGTGCTTACTTTTACTTTTCTGAAGGAAAAAAATGACTTACAAGATAATTTCCAGTTGAAGATTCTGCAAGATCTGTATCTTATTAAAAACAGTAATCACCGAGAGTCTAATTAAATCCCAAGGGATTCAGAAATCAAGCTGTATGAATACCTAATTATTAAAAGTTCTTTAAAAATATCCAAATAATTCATCATATTTCCCTAGTAATTAAAAAAGTTTTATAAAAACAATTTGCTAGCTAATATTTCTATACTAAAAAATTTATTCTAGGAATGCTGATCTTAGTTGAAAATATCTGTGCCTCCTCCTTTCTATCTTTTTTAGAGAAAATTGGATATTACTTTCATATTCTGCTTTACTGCATGTCACAGATTTGAAACAATACTATGTGGATTAGAGATTATAAAGTAGAAAAAAAAAAAAAAGATATTATAAGAAAATACCACACATTGACACATTAAGAGCATACTTTTAGAACAAACCAATAGAAGGAATAAAATGATTTAATTCAATCAAAAGTTCTAAAAGAAATCACAGAATTATCAAACCATTAATCAATGTACACTCTGTCATCTAAATGACTTTCATGTAATGGAGTAAATCAAGTAAAAAAACACTGGTCTTGAGACCGGTGTTATTTAACACCTTTGTAGGCAACATGGCCATGGCAGTGGGCTTGAGTGTACCCTCAGCAAGTTTGCAGATGATACCAAGATGAGTGGTGCAGTTAACATAGTAGAGGGAAGGAATCCAGAGGGGCCTGATCAGGCTTGAGAGATGGGCCCATGCCAACCTCATGAAGTTCAACAAGGCCAAGTGCAACGTCCTGCACCTGGGCCAGGGGCATCTAAAGCACAAATACAGGCTGGGCAGAGAATGATGTGAGAGTAAACCTGAGAAGAAGGATTTGGGAAAGCCAGTTCACAAAAGACTCAGCATGATCAGGCAGTGTATTCTTGAAGCCCAGAAGGCCAACTGTATCCTGAGCTGCAGCAAGAGAAAAATGGCCACCAGGTTGAGGGAGGTGATTCTTCACCTCTACTCTGTTCTTGTGACACCCCATCTCTTGTACTGCATGCAGTTCTGGGGCCCCCAACACAAGAAGTACATCAAACTGTTGAAGCAGGCCCAGAAGAAGGCCATGAATATGATCATAGGCGTGGAGCACCTCTGCTACAATGAAAGTCTGAGAGAGCTGGAGCTCTTCAGCCCGAAGAACAGATTGTTCTGGGGTACCACACAGCCTTCCAGTATTGAAGGAGGCCTAGAGGAAAACTGGCAAAAAATAAAATAAAATAAAATAAAATAAAATAAAATAAAATAAAATAAAATAAAATAAAATAAAATAAAATAAAATAAAATAAATTATAAGGCCATTTAGCAACAGGATAAGGGGAAATTACACTGGAAGAGACTAGATATTAGGAAGAAATCCTTTATTGTGAGGGTGGTGAGAGACTGCAACAGGTTGCCCAGAGGGGCTGTGAATGACCACTTACTGGAAGCGTTCAAAACCAGGATGGATGGGGCTTTGAGCAACCTGGTCAAGAGGGAGGTGTCTCTGCCTGTAGGAGGAGGGTTGGAACTGGATGGTCTTAAAGGTCCATTCCAACACAAACTATTCCAGATTAGGTGATTCCATGATTCTATGATTTTAAGGATGCGGGGAACAGATTGGTGAGGAAAACAAGGAGGCAACTGTTTAGCTACAATTGTAATAAAACAATCAATTAGTAAATTAATTAGTATACAACAAAACTTGTCAGTAAATAGAGAAATAGAAAATAGGGAAGGAATCAATGATATTTTTATATCAAGGAGTTTTATTTCAAGAAGAAAAAATACTTCATGGGTAAGCTTGACATTATTGACATAAGTAACTTGGATTTTCTAAAAGATATTGAACTTGAAATTATTTTCCTAAGACATTTTAGGGAATAAAACTTGTTAAAGATTTTCTTAGATGTACCATTTATTGCATTCTTGTAGACTAGTTAATTTGGTACAAGAAACAAAGTGGATAAACAGGCACATTTTAAAATAGAAAGAAGTGTACATTTGTGAGGAGCACTCCAAGTCAAAAATTTCAGATGAGGCAAGTATCTTGGTGATATCAATGTTTATTTGCTATTGCAATAACACACACATACCCCCTGTTGGCAAGGGAGAAATTGCGTGACAGTCAACAAAAGTTGTTCTGTAATATACTCTAAGCCCAGTACAGGTAATGCTCTCCTGTCTCTCACACATTGGTTGAGCATCTCAGGCTCACAGTCTCCCTGACACTGTGACCATGATACATTTCCATATATGGTTGGTTAACAACCTGGGTTTTTTTTGTTTGTTTGTTTGGTTGGTTGTTTTTTTTTGTTTGTTTGGGGTTTTTTTTTGTTTGTGTGTGTGTGTACTTTACCACAGAAACAGGAGGACAGTCTTTCTTAGAGTGAGCACCTTCACTCTGCCCTGTACTAGGCTCTCCCTCCTCCCTGCATACTTGTCTTATCTTGTTCCTGTACTCAGTTTTTACCCATGTCAAAACACTCCACTAGTGGAAGAAAAATGATCACCCCCTGTCAGTGCTCACTGAACTAGTGGAAGAAAAACGTCTCACCTAAATGCTTCACTGCTTTATGAGGGCGTTCAGTAAAGGCCTACACTACATACAGGAAATGCTGGTTCCACAACAAAGACCTACACTACAATCTAGCTCTCACACATGGTGACCTATATTGCAAACTGGTCCATGTAACATAACAATAAAGTGATGTAAAAAATGAGGTGGATAGCAAGAATAGAGTCCTTTACGTTCAACATTTTTTAAAGTAATCAATACTTGAAAAAGTTAGCATTAGCTGAAGACAAGAAATTGCTGGGACTATTTTACACTGATGGATAAAGAGAAAATTATTTCTAACTGCACCTATCATAACAGTAGACACTAAGGTTACTTTTATACATCTTCTTTATTATTAAGGAAAAAAAAAATAAAAAGCTAGCTCTAGAGCATTGTGGATATGGTTTCTCTTAGTATTATTTATCTTTGGAACTAGGAATTTCATAACAACTCTACATTTTTACAAATACATTCAAAAACAACTAAGATTCCTGTCTTGCTAGAATTCATAGGAGGGAGAGAATGTTTTTTTTATGTATGCATATCTGATGGCAAGACTAAGACACAACAGGTCAAATGCTATCTCAACCAGTTTATTACAGATCCTAGTCATTTAAGGAGATAGGAAATAAAAGCAAGGAGTCTTTGAAGGAAGCAAGAGAGAGATAGTCATCACCATGGGTCCATCTTGGTTCATAGTTCAAACACTGATCTTCAGTAGTGATGGGTCTTCAGAGATTGTTCTTTGGTTGACTATGGCAACTGTACAAACTTATAAATAAGTCCAAAGTGCAACCACTTTGTTTTGTTTTTTTCCAACAAATAACTGAGGATCATGTAAGTTTTGCAAGTTTACTATGGTTTTATAATTTTTGGTCATTGATACTCTACATCATAACATCATATAGGGCACTGGGACATAAGCTACAAGTTAAAAACCAAGCCCAGCACAATGCTTTAGGAGGAGATGGAAGCAAAGTGGAGATCTCATGCCCTGAAAAGCAGTTCCTGTTCTCCATACTGCAGTCCAAAACATCCTGCCCAGTGGAAATTTAAGGTAGTGAGGCCTTAAAGCACTTTACTCCAGGTGCAGAAACATTAAGTAGTTCAGGGCAGCTGTGACTTTCAATATAGCCAGTATGTCATCTGAGTTATTTAGCAAGGTTAGAACAGTGATTTTCAGCATGTTCAATTTCACTAGAGACTTCGCTTCATCAAGGCCCACAGACACTAGTAGCATCACTAATTGCTGATTAGAGCTTTATCTGTTTCCCTGTGATGAGCTATTTGAACAATGGATTTGAATATTGAATGGTATTTTTTGAATGAGAAATCTATTAATTCTGCTTAAAAAATAATCTCTGCAACTACAAAGCATGATTGGTTTTACATTTTGCTTACAAAAATGTAAACAAGAAGAATGCTTAAAAGAAACTAGAAAAATATATATCAATTAAGAAAAGAGAACAGACAAAATGAAGGAGAAATAGCTGAACAGAACATTATTATTATTATTATTATTATTATTATTATTATTATTATTATTATTATTATTATTATTATTTATTTTCAGATTATTATTATTAGGATTTTTTAATTGTTTCAGTAAAGCCACATAGCCCAATAAGATCTTTATTCAGTTGGTAAGGTACATAGAGGGAGAGTGTGTGCATCTTTAAGGGTATTAAGTCAAGGATGGTTTCCAAAGCAACAAAATAATAATAAAGACAGAAAGTGATGGGAAAGAAACCTGGCCAGGAAAGTGACAAAATAGAAGAATATTGATTCAAACAAGAATGTGTAACTGAAGATTTCTAGATAGACATGTTAAGGAATGAAAGGGGGACAATAAACAAAATGCTGAGACACAGACATGATGAAGCAAAAGTGGAGACAATGACAAGAAACAAAACTCCCAGTCATACTACTGGATAAGCTATCAAACTAAAGAGCTACTTTCAGAAAGATCAGGTTGGACTCTGCAACTTATAAGACCACAGACAGTGCAAGAAAGGTCTAGATTAAGACAGTGGAGAAAATGCAGTGCTCTGCAAAATCACAGGGAGATGTACAGGGGAAAGGGGGAAAAGGAAGAGGATAGATAAAGAAGGCTTGACAGCATGTAAAATTGTTTGGGTCTGTAACTAATTGGTAACTAACTGTAACTAACTACTGGTGAAATGTGGATGAAGATGAGTGAAAGTCAGTGTTGGCTCCAGGAGTTAGGCTGTGGAACAAGCACCCTGGCCTGTGGTGCCAGCTACCAGAGTGAGTGCAAGGTCTCAGGTGGGATCTATTTGTGCTTTTGAGTTAAATTACTTAGTGCCAATTCTGGAGCAAGTGAGAGCCCTAGTGTCAGTAGGACATTAGGAAACTAGCTAAGGAAACCAGCTACTGGGGGTCTGGCATGAATAAACATAGTATGAGTACCAGCTACTGGAGTCAGATGAGAAATGTAGGTGCTCCTGGCCTTTAGTGCCAGAAACGAGCATGTGGGGTTGTAACATCAGCTACTGGAGTGAGTGGGATCTTTTGTTCCTAGTTTTTGGGGTGGGAGTTGCGTCTTCCCAAACCAGCTATTGTTGGGGATTAGCAAGAGTGAGGCAAATGCTCTGCACCAGTGGCTGGACTAGGACCAAAGGTTGCAGTTCATGTGCCTGGTACCAGCTTCTGGGGGTATGGCTGAGTGTCTATTATCCCTAACCTGGTGTTTGTGAACTTTATGTATTTATTATTCACTAGAAAACTTAAAGCTGGGTTAGCCAACAAGTTGCAGGGGCTTCAGGCCCAGGCTGGGGTTTCAGGTGGGAAGTATGTCTTCAGTGGTATACCTATGGGGACTTGTGAACGTGGTATGTATAAGAGATTAGTGCTTGCCTGTTTGCAGAGAACTTGAAGCTGGAGTAGATGGTAAGTTGTTACAAGAGTCTAGGATCCACATAGGAGTGCAGAACACATAGAGGGGCTGTACCAGATCTGAAAGATCTGTGAAGACGTGTGTGCTTGTGCTGTGCAGATGTGCCATCAGTAGTAAACTTATGTCTCTTCCAGATGAAGAATATGAATGGGTTGTGGATGCCTAGTCAATTTTTTATGTGAGTCCTGTTGAAAACAGGCTTTGGGTGGGGCAAACTTTGTGACAGACCAAATTAAGTTTCTATTTTATGTGTATAGAATACATATTCAGCTACTGGTTGGACCTCCGAACAGGAAAATCATAATTGCACCCTAACAGTCTGAGCAGAAAGCTGGGTACTCAGGTGTGGAGCTGGGCATAGGCAGCTAGACAGGAGCAGTTCTGGTCCAAAGTGGCTAGAGGATGTGGAATATGGCATGTTCCTGACCTCAGTTAACACTGTGTGGCTGCATTGCACCCATATTTTATACCTGTATTTGAAATATGCTATATGCCTTTTACACTGCTTTCTTTATATTAGAATAATATAAAGATAATAATAATAATAATACACCTGCTTATTTGAGCCTGATTTCACTTTCAGGATTATCTGTATATCTGAAATCCAAATACAAACATGCTCTGGCATCACTGCCTCTGCTACGTAATTCACAAATTAATCTACTTATGGTCAAAATGAGATTTGATTTGGGGGCTAACCTGAATGAAGATTTCACATTCACAGCTTTCTGAGTTGTTTTAGTAAAGGACTGAGTTGCATTACATTTTTGCCTAGATGCACTGAAAATGCTTTTAATTGAATAATTCTGTAGTATCTCTGATGTTTCTAGGATTTTATTTCTTACTGCTTCCCTTCGCAGTCCAAGTTAACAATTAAAAGCCTGAGCTTGCTGAAGGTCAGGTGTTTTATTTCACACCCCTTTAAACTTTGGAGCAGGGATAAGCTGCATTAACAATTTGAATGGTGGTATAACAGGGGAAAGCACAAGCATCTCTGCTCATCTCTTCTTCCCTTAAGAGATTAGTGATGAAGATATTAAACCAAAATTATTAAGTTCCTGCTTTGTTCATTTTGAATGGAGAGTCTTCAATAAGCTAGGAAATTACCTTACTGACAATGATAGATATCTATCTTTCTCACATTTTGATCCTGAATATTCTAATTCTCTGACTATTGAAAAATAGCCTTTCCTCTTCATAGTCAGATTACCACTTCTGATGCTTAGTAGTTATTGTCCTTTTTCTAATTTCATAGGATTACTATTTGTTTTTCTTTTGCCTCTCCCCTTCAAATCAAGGGACTGCTTATAAGGGAAAACAAGGAAATTACTTGATGTGTCAACATCTACAGTGTGGGAAAGTTGGGGAAAAAAATGTTGCATACATTGATATGTCCCTTCTACATGCATCTCATGCCATATGCATGCATGTTTATAACCATAGACATCAACAAATTTCCAGTATTTGAGAATCAGAGACCTTGAAGAGTGACTTAATCGCTCATATGAGAGGCATCCTGAAGATACCACTTTATTGATTAGAGCCAGACGAGAAATGGAAGAAAGTGAGGATGAACTTGAGGGATTAACTCCTGTTGAAACTAATATTTCCTATTGGCTGCCTCAGGAAGATCAAAAATAACAGCATCTTTTGTTTACCTAAGCAAGTGATGTCCTATTCCCTCTTAGGTCTCAGTGTTATAAAAAAGGCCCGATTTTTACCCAAAATAGAACTTCTCTTTCTAAGAATAAAGAATAAGAAAAAGAGTGCAGCCGGAGTTAACAAAAACAACTTACAAAACAAAATACTTCTTGTAAATGAAAAGACCAGCATTATGAGCAGCAGCTACTTAGCTAATATACTACTTATAACTACTTATATTCTGATCAGATCTGTCATTATGTCAACTCTTCAGGCCCTACACTGGGCAGCACAGGAACTGTTGTGGTTTAATCTCGAAAGCAGATAAACACCACACAGCCCTTCACTCATTCCCTCTCATCTCTCAGAGGGGTAGGGAAGAAAATCAGAAAAAACAGGACTGTTCTCCAGCTCCCCACAGCTCTGCCCTGCCCAACCATGAGACCAAATTGTCAACAAATTTTACTGAACTCATGCTATCACTCTGCATTAAAAATACATAGTGATACTTTTTGGAATGTACTTGTTGCTTTGCCTAAGAGCACCTCCAGTTCTTCAATTGTTCATAGTTACCAGATAGTGAATGGATATCTTTTTGAACTCTAGAAAATAACACCATTGAGATAGTTTTACAGAATTCTCTTCAATTTTTGTGAAATGCAATTTTGCTTTGCAAGTATTATAACTAATCATATAGCAAACAATACATCTTAGAAAAAAAAGCACATTAAAGATATGTCCTAAGCAGCTTAATATTACAAATTACTCCTTCCCTCTCCAAATTTTTCCATTTATCATCTTCTATTTCTAAGCATGTATCTATTGCTTTTATTTAGCACAAGTTTTTTAAAAGAGGACTCCTTTACTGAGATACTAAACATTCTAATATTTAAAAAATAATGCTGAGGATGTTACCTCAACAGACCACTGTTTTCATCTCCAGGGTATAATCAATTCAACAAAGTCCTCACACATAAATCAAAACACAGGAATAACCCCTAAGTAGGTCAGATAAATGTCTTTTTATTAGCTATAAAGCACACAGTGATTAATAACTCAGATTACATCAGTAGAATAACATCTTGAGGGTCCATAAATTACATTAAATAAATGCCAGTTCTAGACATACTGAAAACATCTTACAAGACATTTTTTTTTCCTAATTCTCATGTAACATCCACTGAATGCAGTGAATGAGCATGCTCTCTTTAACAGTTCCAAACATAATTTGAAGTTCAACATTCAGAACTCACTGTTGAAACTTTCAACCTCATATGAATTATAAATAAATTATAAATAAATTCTAATTATAAATAAATAAAAACAGAATCAGTTCTGTCTGCCTTTCTTTATACTATAAAACTTTGGGTAATTTCTCTAAAAAATATCTGTCTTCTGAGAATGACAGTTTTTGCATGGCATTTAAAAACTAGTTAGAATATATAAATTAGTCCCACAAAATCTATGTGTGCACTTATTCATGTCTCTGTTCCTTTCTGCCATGGCTAAAAAAGTAATTTAGTAGCCGCAATAAGGCACAATAAAGTTGCCAGTAAAATTTTTGCAATTTATTTTGGTAGGTTGCCAGTTTGATATTTCATGTCAGAAACAGAGCTGTAAAAAATATCATTCTGGAAAACTGAAGTGCTCATTTTTATTTTATTTTATTTTTAAAAAAATGGGATACATAATTAAAATACCAGCTACTTCAGAGAGAAGAGATAATGAGGGAGAGGTTAATATAAACATACTCTCTTCTACCTGGGTGCATAAACACATGACCCAAAATCTTAAAACAACAACAACAAACAACAAATCAAAACAAAACTTACATTATTTGAATGGTTCTGGAGGCACGTGAAATCCATAGATATCTTATATAATCTCAGCTCATAGCTAAGAATCTGCTCCTGCCCAGGGCACATCAGTTCTTAGCAGATGGTCTAACTTAAGCCTGACTTCACAAAGATGTCAGAGAAAGATTACATTGACACTTAAACACCAACTGATTCAGGAAGGAGAGGATGGAACAAAGTTTGGAGTATTATTAAGTGACAGGACAAGAAGTGGAAATTCAGGAAAAAGTATAAGTATGCCATTTGATCTAGAAGCAATAGAGCCATAAAAGCTGTTCCTTTTTTTTTTTTTTCTTTTTTCTTTTTTTTTTCTTTTTTTTTTTTTTTTAAATAGTTTCTTACATCCAGTCTACGAATGGCTTTGTGCTCTTCTGCAAAATCTGTTCCTTCCTACATAACATTTAAAAGATCAGATTTCTGTTTTAAATGTTCATTTAAATCGTAATTCCAACCTAAGATTCACAGAACAATAAGGCAGGGATTCAGAGTTGGGAGTAAAAGAGAAAATGAAATACCTACTTTCTGATATAAGAAGGTTTGGTGATGTCTGATAAGGGATAGTGAAATCTGGAAAACAAGGCAAGACAAAAACAGTCCTTTTATTCAAGGAGTAAGAATTATTTGTTGAGTGACCATAGCCTGAAAATCAGTAAGGCTATACTACAACTAGGATTGCAATAATTAAATTAAGTAGCTAAATAATTGTCACAAATACTGAGTATCTTCAGTGGATACCTGTTCTTCTCATACTAAAAATCTGTATTTTTCATCTGACATAAATAAGGTACTTCTGAATTCTCAAATTCTCACTGGGTGCGATGGCACGTGCCTGTAGTCCCAGCTACTCAGGAGGCTGAGCCCGCCGGATCTCTTGAGCCCAGGAGTTCTGGGCTGCCGTGCACTATGCCAAGTGGGCATCCATACCAAGGCTGGCATCAGTCTCTCATTCAAAATTCCCTTTATAACTGTGGGAAATAAATAAATACACCAAAAGGGAAATCAATCAAATGAAAATCAACATTACATGGATCAAATTGTGGATGTTCAATTTTTTATTTATTTATTTATTTTTGTTTGTTTTGTTTGTTTGTTTCATTTAACCAGATTAAATATGAGATTGATTTTGTAACAAGAAGAATGTGCTTGGTTTTGTTTATAGAAGGATCCAAAGCAAATAATAATGCACACTAAATGTAATCTTAAAATCACAGTGAATGTTTTTAGTTTCTTTTAGAAGTCCACTTAAATGTAACAGTACTAAATCCAGAACATATTAAAATGGTATAATAGATAGCAGTACTATAAGAAAGTATAAATCGATTACATGCACACATAATTTCTGTACAGTTTCTGTTTCAGAGAACCATAAACTTTCTAATTTTAATGAAAACTAACTTAAATGTGAATTCAGACACTATAAAAAGTAAAATGTCAAGTTATGATTCTTATTTTGATGGACAGAATTCATAGAAGAAAGGAAAAGAACCGTATTGATTTTTACTGAATAAATCACTAGAGAAAATCTCAAGCTATACTTAAGTAGCAAGCTATCAGATGATATCAGATGAATTTGAGTTACATTGCTGGGGCAATCTAAGTAACACTCATGTGGACTTGCTGCTGAATCTGCAAATTATGAAAATGTTTTAAAAGTAGACAGTCTGAATGAGGAGGAAGACACTTGGTTACATCCTCCAAGGAAGTATATACAAATAATGGATGCCACATTATAGTGATGAAGATGTGGAGAATATCTGTAGGGAATATTGACAAGGAAGGAGAAGAAGCATAACAGAAAGCTTCTGAAGTATCTCTGTAAAATTAACAAACAAACTAGCAAATACAGAATTCTGAGTTACAAAATCTCCCAGATAAGAAGCTGCAGCATCCAGATTAATTGCACAGAAATTTTATTTGGGCTAGAAGATTGTCCTGGCTAAACTAAATGAAAACCTGCTTATGTGTGAGAAAGTGTTGCCACAGGCTATTTTCCAGCTTTGTTCAAGAAGTGCAGCAGATGCAACTCCGAGAAGAGGACAAGGAGATATGAACAATTATAAAAGATAATACAAATGATGTAATACACGGCTATAATTTTGTATGTATAATGTATTGTATTATGGACTTCAAGAGAATTCTTTCGTAATTTAACTGCTACTGTTTTTATGGCCAAAATACATACTTGTAACTTGACTTCTATGACACATGTTTCAGAAATAGCTTGTTATTTAGTGTTATGTGATAGTGGTAATATGTCTCATAATTTGGAACATTTTACACTTGTATTACTTAGCACAATACAAATTTCCAATTTGATATGAAAATACCGATTGCTAATTTCTGAGCTTCTCCAAATAAAGGATGTGCAGTATAAAACTACAGATTCATCAGAATAAAATAAGAGTTGACAATAGGTATATATTTTGCTAATGAATTATTATTACAAACACCACAAGAATTAATTTAATATACTTACATGTTAAACTTGTAAATACTTTCTAAAGTATATTTCAGGTATGCAAATTCTTTCCATGAAATAAATTAATAAAAATATATATTTTTATTAATAAAATTAATCAAATATATTAATATTTGAACCTGAACTTTAACACTAGATTGGTATTGTCAGATTTGTTTAAATTCTTTTAAGCATCAAAACCTTCAACAATTGAAACAACTGGTAAATATTTGAAAATTGAATTTGTCTGCTAAAAGGTTCATTTAATTACTATAAAAAATATTACTTGTAAGTATATGCTGGAGGGAGAAATAGAATTGTTGAGATTCAAGAAGAATGGGGAGAAGCTTATCAGTTTGTGTAAATAACTAACTATTGAGGGGAGGGAAGATGGGGAATAAAGAAAATAGAATCAGACTTCTCAGATGCTATAGTGAAAATATAGGAGGCAAACACTAAAAGCTAAATATAATACATTCTTATTAAACTTTTAAAATATAAAGGGAAAAGAAGAAAGAGAGAGTTTAACCACTCTGAGGATGGTTGCAATGGGGACTGGGGAAGCTTTGTCACCGAAGACATCAAATGTGGATATGGAATCCTTGGAAATATTATGAACATTACTGATATGGTTGAGCACACTACTGGGAACTGGACTTGATCTTCAGAGGTCCTTTTCAATCTCAAATATTCTGTGACTGCGTAGGGTGTGTGGGGGTTGTTTGTTTTAATTTTACATAAATTGGCTTAACTTATTTTCAAAAAGTATTTTGACCTTGGATTTTTATTTTTTCTTTTTCCTCATTTTAAAATACACGTAATAGGATTCTGATATAAATAGTCTATTGAGTTAAATGATAGGATGTTCATTGTAACAAAATCAACTCTGAATTAAGTTTTGCTAAATATTTTGAAGCTATCTTACATGAAGTTCAGAAACATAACAAATAATTATCAGGTACAATATTCTAGAAATATGTTAACCATCTCTTTTATCCAATGCATAAATATTTACTTTTTATAATTGTTTTCACAGAAGAATAGAAGAGTGTCACGGCTGACTACTTGTTATCAAAAAGAAAACTATGAATCTTTACTTGGTTAATTTTGCTGCTCCAAACATAGATTTGTTCATTGTAATTTTTTATTTTTATTTTTTTTCTTTCTCATTTATTGTGACTAGATTGAGCTCATTTTAATCAATGACTGTTATGCTGAATAATGCACCAACAGATCAAATAATTAAAGGAAGAGATGAGAGAAACTTATCTGAGTTGCAAAATTCTGTTAAGAAAAGAGAATTTCAGTTGCAGATTCTCCCCAAGCCTGTATATTTTGAAACAGTTGAAATGTTCTTTATTCTATCTAGAATGTATCTATGTAATGAATTTTCCTACAACAAATTGCTTAACTAAAGAATGCCAGACTTTCCTTAAAAGCTTTCCCCTCAGAAGTGCAACTGAAGAGCTATTTCATCACAACCTATCTCTGCAGAATGGATGATTTACCATAGCTAATAACCTAATAGCACAAAATGGTTTTCTCATTTCATTTTTTCTTTAACTGATCTATAAGTTTTCATAAAGCATGAGAGACAATGAAACACAGAAATAATACTTCCCTAGGGGTTTGACCACTGCACAGAAGAATTATTAGAACAACTGAAAGGTTTATGTAACATACTTTCTTGATGATTAAAATGTAAATGTTATTATTTTTTATTTTTTTAATTTATTTATTTATTTTAATTTTCTTTATTTGTTAGCCTCAGAGCACAGTAGAACACAGAACTGATTAGAGAAATGAGTTGCTGTAGCTACTTGGGCTCCACACCAACAGTCAGACACTTATCACATCCTCCCCTCCCTTCTACTTATCTTCTGTCTCCTGTGGTGGGTCCATAGACCTCCTTCTCTTGTTCTTCTTTAATAAATGCAATGGGGAATGCTTCCCCACTGAGAGGAAACAAACCCTCTTCATCTCTGTAGAAGAAGGAAGACTAGATTTCTCTGTCTCACTTTTCTGGATTCCCACTAGGAGCACTTAACCTGCTTGGCTAATATTTCTCTTCTACCTGTTTCAATGCCTCTTTCTAAAAAAATCTGGAACCTGGTCTGCATAACACAACATCATGTTCACACCTTCCACATAGGAATCATCACCTCTATCTTGTTTTTGAACCACACCTTGGCCACACTGCTTACATGGGAAAGAGCTGTTGCATGTACTCTCCTCAACATACCAGTCCCTTTACCAGGAAAAAATCCTGCTTTAATCCCAGCTCCTCAGGCCTAATACCTATAAATTCCCACATGACAGATACTTATGATTAGTATAAGTGGTATCTCATTGATGGCAGCATATAAAAAATGATGCTGAAAGGATTCAAGACAAAGGAAGAAGAAAACCTTAAGCAAATGCTATATTGCTTTTAGTGAAAAACTTGGCATGCTGGTGGCTCATTGTAGTAACACATAGGAAAGATTAGGACAGTACCACATACACAAGTAAGTACAGTGAAACTTGTGTATAGCACTTTTTGTTATGTAATTGTTTTGTATGAGTAATTAATAGTAAGGATACAATTAAAATTATTATCTGTTTTCATATATTAGCTTTATTTTTTACCTACAATTCACATTAGAAAAGTAACATGCTAAGCTGTACAAATAATAACCTTTTGTTTCAGTTTGACTCCCATTCGATTCATTTAGAATCACTTAGTTCTTATTTTGTGAAAATAAATAAATAAATGTTCTGCTTTTCTCTTCAAGGAGAATGAAAACAGAGGAAAATGAAATAGAAAAACATAACATACTAAGCTTCTCACCCATGAATATACTAATCCAGTTTACCAAAGCTGTGAATGTAGCAACACTGAATGCTTCTAACTAGGTAGCAACTTTCCAGTTTTACAGTACATAATACTAAGCGCTTCCTGTTTAAGCAGTGTGCCTAAGATATGCAAGGTCTGTGCTTTTTCAGATTACTCAAGCAGGAAAAATAGACTACTCCTATATACTGGAATTACACATTTCTGCTGATGCTGCATGCTGTTTTCCCTCTGCTGAAGATTTTAATATCTTTTGCAGTATAGTTTAATTAGCCACAGGTCATGTAGAATTGTTGCAGTTTTTGAGTGCCTAATCTGTTTTATTGAAGACTAAGACTAATCTGAAACAATAAAAAACAAGAGGTCTACTAACTTTGAGGCTACTATAGAAAAAATCCTGACCTTCTCATAAGAGCCCATAGATGTGTGTATCTGTTTATTTGTGGGTTGTTAGTTAGTTGCTTACTTCCTCCTTAGATCTAGTTACCAATTTCTCAAAAAAAAAAAAAAAAAAAAAAAAAAAAGCGCAAAATTACTGAAGATTTTCTTTACATATTTTCTTGTTTCAGTCATATGTAGTGCAATCGCCAGTGACAGAGTAGTTATTCAAAGAATGTATTTTTTAACTAAAAATAGTGTCTCCTGCATGAAAAGTCTGCAGACGTACAATATCTTTGCTTTGAGATGTTTGCATAGCATCCTATTGAAACAAAGGTTTTGAATTATAACCTTGAAAAAGTAAAAAAGAATTTTATTTTGTAATGTATTAAGTTATTTAATGAGAAAAGTGATTGTCTAGTTAGTATAAAATAATAACATTCTGATTTAGTAGTTTTGCACTGCAAAGAAAATCTTACTGTATGTAGTTCAGAGAGAAAGAAAATCAAATCTACTTGTCTTTAATTTAAATGCATAAGTATTGAGGATGAAATGATTTTATTTTATTATTATTATTTTTTGGAAAAGCATTTCTGAGACAGCTTGCTATATTATAAGAATACTCACGACCAAAATGAGAAAGAAAACTATCCCAGTCAGATTTCAGTTTTTGAAATAGCAAAGTGTTTTTGTTTTGTTCCCTCTTTCTCCTATGCATGTGAATTCTTACATATATATATATATTAATAAAAGTTAGAATATAGAGTCAGCTTTGACTGCATGAGGATTTTTCCTAATACTCTTTTGTAGTAATGATTTGGAGAAATTACAAAACAGTTTTGGTTTGTTTACTTTATACAGAAACAAAGCTAAAAGATTATGTGGATGGTAAATACTACAGAGACAAAAAGGAGGCAACATAAAATTCTGCAATCTTAATTTACTAGATAGTCCCATTTTGGAGAAGGAAACTGAATAACTTTGAGGAATTAAGATAGAGATTTTAAAACATCCATAATGTTTTAAGACAACTACAAAAATGCTATATTTCATAGAATTAAACAATTGTGTGAGATAAAAGTGACCCTTAAAGCAGAGACTTGTTTCAGGCTTACCTTGAATGTCAGCCCAGGTACAGCTTCCACCACCTCTCTGGACAACCTGTTCCATTGTTCTTACAATTAAGAGACTTTTTTTCCACATATCTGATCTAAATCTACCCTCTTTTATATGGAAATAATTTCTCCTTGTCCTGTGACAGCTGACTCTGCTAAAGAATCTGTCCCCCTTCTCTTTCATAGTCTCCCTTTAGCTACTGAAAGGCCTCTATCAGATCTCCCCACTTCTCCAGGCTAAACAGTCCCAGCTCTCGCAGCTTGTATGCAGAGGGGAGATGTTCCATCCCTTGGATCATTTTTTGACCCACCTCAGGGTGTGCTCCAACAGGTCTATGTCTCATCTGTACTGAGGACTCCACATCTGGATGCAGAACTGCAGGTAAGATTTCACCAGCACAAGGGGACAGAAGGGCACACTTCTTTTGATGCAGCTGAGGATACTGTTGGCTTTCAGGGCTGTGAGGGCATGTTGCTGGCTCATGGTTTGCCATCCACTTGTAATCTCAAGGCTTTTTTTTTTGTCAGGGCTGTGCTGTATTCTTTCATCTCCTAAGTTATGCTGATATTGGTGGTTGCTTCAACCCAAATGCAAGATCTTACACTTGGCTTTGTTGAACCCCATGGAGTTCACCTGGACTCACTACTTTAGTCTGTCTAGGTCTCTCTATATGGCATCTCATCCTGTGTGCATGTTGGCTGGATGGCAAAGCTTGGTACTGATATGTGTTCAGTCCTATCCTCATTAGAGAATCATACAATGGTTTGGGCCAGGGACCCTTTAAGACCATCTTGTTCCAACTCTCCTGCTATAGGCAGCGTGTGTGGGAATGGTTGAGTCATGACCTGAATCTCTGATTGATCACCTGAGGTGAGCACAAAATCAGCCACAGGCACACATAATTCACCTGTGTGAGTGGAAGGGTGGAGCCTGGCTCCCTGTCTCCTAGACCCCATTTAAGGGCTGACTGTCACTGAGGAAGGATATGTCTCTGGAGGTTGATCCTTGGGGAGTGTTTTTGTAAGCCTATAACACTGGTGAACACTTTTCTGATTATTTTTTTCCAACCTGATAATCTTATTAGCCTAATTTCTCTATATAGCATCTGTTTACTCATTGACCATACACAGGGTCACCTCCTTCTGGACCAGATTGCTCTGAGCCCCATCCAGCCTGGCCTTAAATGATTCTGTGAAGGGGGTATTCACAGTCTCACTGGGCAACCTGTTCCTGTGTCTTACCATCCTCCTTTTCTCTGTACAGTGGCATGAGAAGGCTGAGAATAATTTTGAAGGCAAGAGTTATTAAAGTTGTAGGGGGGGAAAAAAAAAAAAAGCATAAAAATATTTAAGACAGTAAGATTGAAATGAATCCAAAAGTAATTTATAAGCAGATTAATATACAACTGAAGTGTACAAAAAAAAAGGTGGGGGGGGGGGGGGCAGGAAGGGGGAAAAAAGGCTAAAATTGACTCCTACTTTTTTCTGACAGACAAACATATTCTAGAAAAAAACTGAATATGGAAGCGCTGTGTGCCTTAGGTCAAGAATTAGATTTGTAAGAAAGTCAGCTACCTGAACTTAAAAGACTAACTATAGAACTAAAGTAAAATTACCAGAGGAGCTTATCCATTTCTAATCTGTACATCAAGTTAATTATTGATTATTTAATTATTAGCAAACTAGTTATTAGCAAACTAATTAAAAATAATCATTTTCTGATAACAAAGTGTGGAAAAGATCACTGTTACATTGGATGACCAGTCTTTCTTAGCCTCACAGCTTCTAAAAGTGGCTTGCAAAAAAGCTGAAGAGAAACAGGGTTTCTAATAATAGGAAAAGACTCAATGAGAAACTTGATCTAGTGGAAGATGTTCATTTCAGGGGAGGTATTCAAATTAAATGATCTTTAAGAACACTTACCAGACCAAGTCACTATGACTACTTAATTAGTAACCTCATACATAGTTAGGGAAAGGGAAGTAGGGACAGGTGAAAAATTACTCAAGGGAGAAAGGAAGCATTAAATATTATCATAAAAGAAACAGAGAAAATCTTGAAGTCTATTCAGCATTCCTCTGTGTGCATATTTATATTTATATATATAAAAGTAATATATATATTTATAATTTATATTTCTATTGGCTAATATAATCTTCCAAAATTCTCTGGCTTAAATATTGGCTAGATGTTTTTGGGCATCATGAAGACGACTGGTATCAGACATTATGATGATATCTGAGAGAAAAGGTTTACCTATATTGAGCACTGAAGTGTGTTGCTACCTTTTAGTTACTCATGGTGCAGAAGAGTATATGTTCTCAATACGCACGGCCCTTTATAGGATCATAGGATGGCCCGGGCTGGAAGGGGCCTCAAGGACCATGAATCTCCAGCCTCCCTGCCAGGCAGGGCCACCAGTCTCCCAGTTTACTAGACCAGGTTGCCCAGGGCCCTATCTAATCGGGCCTTGAATACGTCCAGGGATGGAGCATCCATAACTGCTTTGAGCAGCCTGTTCCATCACCTCACCACTCTCATAGTAAGTTATTACTAAGTTTTCTTTTTTAAATGTTTCATTCTTGAATATTAACTATAGAGCTATCATAGAATTACAGGGTTGGAAAGGACCTACAAGTTCATCTAGTCCAACAGTCCTCCCTTTACCATACCTACAGAAAACCGCTAAACCATATCTCCTCGCTCCCTATCCAGATGCCTCTTGAACTCTGCCAGGGATAGTGACTCCACCACCTCCCTGGTCAGGCCAATGATGACTGTTGTTGATAGGTAGGAAGGAATGCACAATGTTGCCATTAAATGAATACAATTTTTTATTTCATGTCATTCTTGCAGTTAAATTTACAATTGTGCTATTCTCCTTCCATATGTAGCGGAATGCTACTTTAGGAAATATAAAACACATAAACTGTCAATTATGTGTTACTTGACTCAAACAATTAAACATTCTGCAGAAGTCATATCTTTGATCTGTGAGAATAATCTATTCCAAGGCATTTCTAAAAGCCTACTATGGGTAGGTATATTTTGCAGAGAAGTAATGTGGTTTATAGATGCTAAATGTATAAATTAGTGAAAGAAAAATCATTGTGAAAATAGAATGCTGCGAAGAAAAATAATCACATATTTAATATTCTTCTTAAATTAACATGGAGGAATCTGCTTAATACAATATTATTGAAGACAAACCAGTTTATTTTTCCTCCCAATTATATTTTTCTCATAGCTAACATTCATAATTTTACTTTGTAGTATTTTCTAAGCATACAAAACCAAGAGCTTCCCTTCCTCTTCCACTCAGGAAACAGATATACCGCACCATACATAACAGAGATATAACTCACTTAAGTTCTGTAAAGTCTGCTGCAGTTCTGTCTACAGTAGGTATTGATATCCCCTAAATAGCATCTGCAGTTCTCCCAATAGCTTTTAAATAGGTATGGATTGCTTTTTACCCAGCACCTATGTATGCTATTTAGCCTTAAGACTCTATGTGTTATGCGTACAGGGTTCTAAACCTTACTCCTCTGCCTCAGTGAGCAGCCACTTAATAAAAAAAAGCCTGAAATCCACAAAATTTTCCTAAATGACTTTGTTTGTGTCCTTTAATTTCATGCATATCACAGAAGAATGAAAGAACTGTGCTATATTCTGAACAGGATATATTCAGAGTCATATAAAATCTTCAGGGTTCTGATATTGCCTCTTGCAGTCATACCTGCTTCATACATGGTACAACAAAATCTTAGAATACGCAAAGGCAGTATTGTACATCTTCAGTTCAAAGGCAGCAACAGTTAGGCCAAGCCTCACTGACCACTGGATGCTGCTGTTGCCTCAGAGAAATACAGTGATAAACTCATTAAACTGGCTGCTGATTCTGTAATTCATGAAGACAAAAAGTTCAGAACAAATTCTTTTAGTACTTCTGCTTGGATTTAATTACCGTATAGTGACTGATGTCATGATTTCAAAACACATCGCCTACACTCAAGAAAAATCATTCATCAGCCATATTTTTTTCTGATTACTCAAACTATGCTTATCTTTGAACTTCTACTGATTTTGGTAATTTCCCTGAAAAAGGCAATATTGATTCAATCAGGTATGCAAGGGAGGAAGAAAAAAAAAAAAAAAGGAAAAAAAAAAGTCTTACATTTCCAGTGCCATTACTCTTTTATCTCTCTCTCTCTTTTTTTTCTTTTTTTTTTCTTTTTTTTTTTTTTTTTTTTTCCCCAGCCTATTTCCCATACTTTTATCAAAGTAAATGTGAGATTACAATGAGGTATAAATTAAACGTGGATCTGACAGAACATTAAAGCATTTATTCTTGTGGTATGACCCTCTCCAATTTGAGAGGTGTATGATTATTGAGATATGTGACTGAGTTGGATGTGACCAAGCTGGCTGCTTCTTTTTATATAGAGTTTCAGTTCTACATTGCTAAGCAATACACTTACAACCCCTGCTATCATCGTTTATCAAAATGTCTCTATTTCATAATAATTAATAAGGAATATAGTCATGGATTTTTATGTCTATCGCACTCAAGCTGAAACAGCTCAAATGCCTCAATTATTAAGGTTACAATTGAGTTGCAAAGAAAGATTTATGTGTGCAACTTAATGGTCATGTTAATGTATGTTGATTCTGAAAAGCAAAGAGGGAGCAGGATATTTCTGCCTAATTTAGTGCATTTTCTACTTTTTCACCAACACCAGGGAAGTGGACTGATGTTGCTTACATTACTTTCTTTTCTGTATCTGAATAACAATTTTCAATAGCCAAATGGTCTAAGCACCTGCAAAATAAATCCTCTGAATAACTCTTCTGTCTTGGTCTGGTCACAACACCAAATTAAATTTGGTCAGAAGGTCACTGCTTGTACCATCACATCTTGACAGTGGTAACAAATCTGCTCTCCTATTTGCACTAAAATTAAGTGAAAAGCTATCAAGTCAAGAAGAACATTTGCTGAACGTATCACATGAAAAAAAAAAAAAAAAAAAAAAAAAGGACAATTTGTGTAGAGAAAGAAGATATTGACCACACTGAAATTGATAGTGGTAGTAGAACTGTAGAAATTGTAAACTTACTGCAAAATTCCTGCTTCTACCTCTTACGAAGAACAACAAGAATAACAATCTGGTAAAGTTAAATACTACATGTAACAATTTCTTAACCTAGTTTCTCATGACTGGCAGATCACAAATTGGCATTTAAGTAGCATTCAATCTGTAGCAGTTTATTATTGATGAGGAATCAATTAAATGTAGGTCAAAGCATCAAAGAAAGGAAATGGGCAGCTAATGTATTATTTTCCAACGACGAGAAGAAATGTATCGTGAGATTCCCTGCGAGATGACAAATTCTATGTAAAGAAATTTATGTGTCTGGATTTTGGTTTTCAATGCTGTCCAGCAAACTGTGAAAGCATGACACTATGGTAAGTGGAACAAAGGATCTGAATACTTTTTTCTTTCTTTTTCTTTCTTTTTTTTTCTTTCTTTTTTTTTTTTTTTTTTTTTTTTTTTTCCCTGCTTTGGGCAATTATACACTACCCAGGAGAACCAGAAAGGCAAAAATGTCTTAGCTTTGGGGTAATCACTCTGTCTCCTTTTCTTTCTCTCTGTAAATACTCAAATAGGGGGAAATTACTTACACTTCTGTCTTAGAACAAGTATTAAGCAGGAACAGAAGAGTGATATTAAAGAATAGAAGAAAGCAAATGATCCTTTGAAAATAGCAGTCTGTGTGTGATCTGATCCTTAAAACAAACAAACAAACAAACAAACAAAAAACAACCTTCTTTCATTCTTTATTGGTGAGGATTCTTCCTGTGTAAAAATTGATTTTGGAAAAAAACTACTATCATTTTTTTCTTGAAAATATTTTATCATTTCTTCTCTTGTAAATGGCATTTGTGACAGAAATCTGAATACTGGACACAGGCCACCAGGACCAGCTTAGCCTCACAGTATTATACATTGTTTTTCAAATGTTATCATCCTGGAAACTGTGTTATGGAATAATGTGATTATCAGGATTTGGATGAAGTTATTGAAAACTACCAAACTGGTAGTTTGGTTTGATATGTTTTAACTTTCCATTCAATTACACTTGTTTTTATTTTTGGTGTTTTTTTTCCCCTTAACAAGAAAATATAAAATATTAAAGATTGCCCATTCATACTGTAGATTTCTGTACAATGAGAAGCCTGTAACTGTATTTAAAAAAATCATCTGCATAATCATCAGTAATAGGAAAAAAAAAAAAAACTGCTTAGTTTTTTAGCTTTGCTCCTGTCACCCTTTTTAAAATTTTTTCAGCTGGACTAAAAAATTGTTCCTTGGGTTTTTGCATCAACATGAGAGGAAAACATCGCCTTTAATAGATAAATAAATCACTATCTTGTAATTTTAAGTGTCTAAGTACATTTAAAAAAATCAAAAAGTTTAATATCAAATTCTTAACATGCTAATTAACTCTCATGATACTTAGTTTGTATTAAGATTTTTTTATTATTTTTTTTACTGGACTATGCCATTGCTCAGAAAAAATATGGAAGGAAGACAGGAATTAATTCAGGCTTATTTTTTAGCCTGTCTTCTTAAGCAAAAAAAAAGGAATAAGGGCAAAAATCATAAAATTACGTAGGAGAAGAGTTTGGATATTTTCATCAATAGTATTAATGCAAAATAGATTTGACTGCTCTAAAACTTTAAGAAAAAAAATAATTTAAGGCAACTTTAAATAAATTGAGAGAAAATTTTCAGTCATAATTTGTATATTTGCATTTATGGATAGTACTTGTTCTACTGTTTGGCAGGGTAATGTGCTGCTTATTGTCTTATTCATTCATGTTTAATCATTATTATTATTTTTATTATTCCTCCCCCCCCCCCCTCCCCTCCCCATCCCCCGGGACTTAAAGACCAATCTTGATTCCCAAGGATAAAAGTTTGAAATGGTAGATTTTACAATAAAAAGCAAAGCTGGCAAACAGAGAAAGGAACATAAGGAACATTAGGTGAAATCAGAGAATAGGATTCTTTTAGAGAATAGGAATCTAAAGGATTCTGCCTTTAAAATATTCTAAGTTGTTGCCCACTTTTAGACAGTGATGTTATTATAAACGTAAAAAAAGGGAGAAATAGCACTTGATTTCATATGTCTTAATAAATAATTGAATGTAGGCACAAAGCAGAATTTCTGTTTGCTTGTAATAATTATATTTGGCTTTTGAATGGCTCCAATATTATTTCTCATAACAGTACTTAAATAATAATAATAAAAAAAACCAGACAAATTAATAGGTTTTTAACAGCTTCAATTTCCTCATCAGAATTCGGGAATTATACTATGCTGCAACAAGCTTCTAGATTACAATTCCTCATACCTAGATTTCAAGGATAAAATGTGCCCTTTTTAAAATTGAAATTAGGTAGAAGTGATTTCTGAATTCCTTTTGAATGTTTACTTAACGCAAGAAACTAAAAATTCAAACTTATTGGGCAAATAATGGTACATGATGTCATATACACCTGGATAACCCTAGGGAAACAGGCACAAAACACAAATATAAATCATCGTCATAAGAGGAAAATACAGTTTATAAGCCTTAGGGCTTTCTGTTCAGATGATGAGAGATTAAATATTCTTTACATCATAGTTAATATTTTTTTTCTGCTGATAAAAACAATACTTCAAATAAAATTGATTTTTTTTTAAATTATTATTATTATTTAATGAAAATGAAGAAAAAGCTCAGGCCAACACTCCAGAAAGATGCTAAACTTGTTTTAATCAACACAGTAAAACTATTGTCCTGTCTTCAGCTAGGACAGTTGATTTTTCCTTTGTAGTGTCTGGTATGGCATTACATTTTGAGTTTAGGAGAAAAACAGTGTTGATAACACCAATGTTTTAATTGTGCAGAGCAGTTCTGTATGAAACCAAGGACATTTCAGTTTCTCATCTTTTCATACTGTCTTGTCAGTGAGCAGAGATGAGGGAGCATAATGATTTGAGATGGGACACAACCTGAACAGCTGACTGGCCAAAGAAATATTCCATGCCATATGATATTGTACAAAAAGCACTTGAAAACCAGTAGAGGGTTGGTTATCAGTTAGTCACTGCTTGGGGACTTGCTGGGCACTGGTCAGCAAGTGGTGAGCAATTTTGTTTTAATTAAGAATTGATCCAAAATATATTAAAATTGATTTAAGTCTTTTGATTGATTTTTCTTTTCTTTCTTTCTTTCTTTTTTTTTTGGGGGGGGGGGGGGAGGGTTATATCAGGCTGTTTCTTGGTCACTGCAATACGGTATACTATAGCCTGGAAAAAAGTTTGACAGCTTATCGTTCTGGTGGGCAGATTACTGTAGAAAGTGTTTTTTCTTTTGGGGTGTGAACAATTGTGAAGTAAATTTTTTATGGTTTTCTGCTGTCTTTTCTGAACAGAAATAAAAATTTGAAGACTTTTTTCCCATTGCAACAACCACACAGCTTTGCTCCCCAGCAGATATTTCTGTCTTAAACCTTGATGCCTGTTACCTTCTTGAATGGAAGTGGAATATTATCTGTGTGCACGTTTGTGAAAGTTGTAGTGCCAGGAACTGGATGGGATGCTGTTATTCATACAGTTTCAGAGTCTGTCTTCATAGAAGAGGCATATTTTCATACAGACCTACTTCTCAGTTTTGTCCAGATCCCTTCAGGTGACATCCCTTTCTTTCCCTTTTTTCAACTGTACCACTCAGTTTGGTGCTGTCTCCAAACTTCCCAATGTCTATGTCATTGATAAAGACTTGAAATATCACTTGTCCCAAGATGGATCCCTGATGAAAACCACTAATCTCTGGACTCCACTTGGACAGAGGGTCATTGACTACAGCACTCAGAGTGGGACCATTCTACCAGTGCACTAAATGGTTTACCCTTCAAGTCCATATCTCTCCAATTTAGAGATAAGAATGTAGTGGTGGACCATATTGAACTGGATTGATAGTTGGAAGCTAGGCAAATAGCACTAGACAAAACAACACAAAACAAAAGAAACCTTTAGAAAACAATAAATATCATCCCTCACTAGCTTGTTAGTTATTTTTATTGTCATTGTTAACTATATGAGGGCTTTAGAGGCCTAGTTTACATGCAGATGCTTAAAACTAGGAGTCTTGATGTCATATCAAATCATACCCGAGCCATTTTTATAATAAGCATCTACATGCAGTGTAGTTTTCCAAACTTATAATCACTGAAGAGAAATACTCCAAGAGTATTCATAACATTCTCAAGCTTCTAAAACAGGTTAGAAAAATTTCCCCTCTACAGTGGATTTTTTATTTCTGTTGGTCATCAAATTAAAATTAAATTTGTAATATTTCATGAACTTTCAAATCTAGTGCTAGTATAAATGGATGGGTCACCTGAAACATCTTCAGGTAGGTGGTATATATGGCTCTGTTATATGGTATTAGCTGGTGTGATGATGAAAGCCAGAATAAATTCTTAGACAGTTTAAAATGACATTAAATATTTATAGTAAGGCACTTGAATCATGTCCAGGGAGTCTAAATCAGATGTAGATGTCTAGATTTAAATGAGCTGTGTCCGACTTATTCTTTCCTGTATAACAAGTGGTGTTTTTGTTGCTGCTGTTTGTTTGATTATTTTCCTTGTTTGTCTTGTTTCCCTTGTTATAGAGCACTTCCATTTAGATATTGTCTCAATGAAATATTTATTCTAGTGAAATAGAAAACTGCCCTGGGGGAATTACTTCCAAGGTTCAACATTTACATACTTATGGATAAATATAAAATATCTACAGAAAATTGTGAAGTTGTTAAAAAATGTATTTCATTTTCTCAATAATATCTTTGAAATCATATAATAATTTTTGATGGATTTCTACCTCCTATAAGAAGAAGAAGAAAGAAAAAAAAAGAAAAAAAAAAAAAGCATGGTGCTGTAGATATTTTGTTTTTGTTTTTATTTTATTTTTTTAACAAAGGCAGATAGTGTTGCAGCAAAGTAACTCTATTAAAGTAATAGAGGGGAGATTTATCTTAGATGCCATGTGGAAATTATTTACTCAGAGGGTGGTAAGACACTGGAACAAGTTGCCTATATAAATTGTGGATTTTACATGAAAGGAATTGGTTGGAAGGCCGTAGACAGAGGGTGACATTATGAATGACATTATGTCCATGTGGAGGCTGGTGACGTGCGATGTCCCCCAGGTGTCTGCCTTGGGATGGGTGATCCTCAGCATCTTCATCAATGATATCAATGAGGATTCAATACTTCTGACAGCTGCCTTTTGTTCAGAAACAAAAAGGGAATCATTGCAGCTTTAAGTTGATACTTCTACATTTTATCTACCTTGCACTGAGAAAACAGATTATAAGTTATGCAGAGGGCTACACAACAGTTACATGAGAAATTCTTCCTTTGGATTTTATATCTGAGGATCTGAAACCTCAGAAATTTTTAAATCCCTGAAATGATGAGAGTCTCTAAGGAACCATAATAATCTTTTAGCTGCAAGAAAACTGTTAAAAGCTTTTCATGCATAGCAATTTTGTGCCTTGCACTGCAGGCATTTTGAAAGATTTAGTTTGATTTAATATTTAAGAGGAATGACTTTGCCACAGTGAGAGATCAGAATTATGAACAAAGTCCTATTTAAATATATACATACATATATATATATATATATATAATCATAATAATAAAATCTCCAATAATGTGCCATGATGCAGTGATAATAATAGTGATAATAATGGTAAGATTTTAAAATGGTAGCATTCATTAGGCCTTGGAAATGAGGATTGATTTTTGCTATTGTACTAACATGGAACTAAAGCAAATAATACAAAATAAATTGGAATAGACAATACTAGTTCTAGTTGGACAAATCCAACAATGATCATTGACTGCACTTCAGGGTTAATTAGAAGTTAGAAAAATATCATTAAGGGTGTTTTCCTCATACTTCTTGAACACTTAAGAAGAATAAGATATCAATCACCTGCTCTTGTCCTGGTTTAACCTGGTAGGCAGCTAAGCTCTACACACTCATTCATTTACTGAATTAATGTCTACTCAGAAGGGGGAAAGAAACAAATGAAAACAAAAATATAAAATCCATGAGTTGATATAAAGACAACTTAGAAAGACAGAAATGAAGGAAAGAAATAATAATTGAAGAATATATGGAAAAAGTGATGCAAAATGCAATTATTCATCCCCCACTGATTGATGCCCAGACAGTCCCCAAGGAGTGGCAGCCCCACACAGACACATCACTCCAATTTTGGTATCCTACATGATGCCATATGGTATGGAATATCACTTTGGTCAGTTTATGTCAGCTCCCTCGGTTCTGTCTCTTTCCAACTTACTGAGCACTTTCAGCCCTCTTGCTGGCAAGGCAGTCCAAGACACAGCATCCTTCTGGCCATTATAAAAAACAAATTAACTCTATCCCATCTGATAACCCTCTTGACTGCCAAGGCACACTACTGATTTGTACTGAGATTACTGTTTATCAGCCAGATCCCTTTCTGTTTGGTTGCTCTCCAGCTAGTCCTCTCCCATCATTAGCATTTTCCTTTGCTGAACTTCATGATTGTCAAATACTCCAGTCTATCTAGCTCCCTCTTCAAGGCCTCTTGTCACTCAGAAGAGTCAACAGCACTTCCTACTTTGGTACTGCCAGCAAATTTTCCAAGGATGCAATCAACTACTGCATCAAGATCATTAAAAAAAAAAGATACTGCAGACAGAAATGGCTCTACAGTTGAGCTCTGGAGAATACCACTAGTGACTGCAAGAAAGATCAAGCCCCATTCACTAAGACTTTTTGAGTTCTATTGTTGAAAACATTCATTGCCCAGCATAATATGCACCTCCTCCTCTCACAAGTGAGTAGTTTGTCCAGAAGAATATTGAGAGGGGCAGTATAATAAAATCCAGAATTCTTACATTCACTTTATTTCCCTTATTCACTAAGGCACAGGTTATAAATTACGAAAGCAGAACATTCCCTTCACGGACCTCTGCTGATTACATCTGATAATAGCTTTGTTCTTTAACTGTCTTCCAGCAGCACCCAGGATAATCTTCTATATAATTTTTCCAGATATTGCATTTAAACTAACAGTTCTGTAGTTCCTAATGTCTTTTCTTATGCCTTTCTTTTAGACCTATCAGCAGTACATTGGCTAGCTTCTAGATAAAAGAAACCTTCCCAGACTCCAAAGAATTTTAATTTGGTAGATTGTTGAGTGGAATCCTTCTATAATGTATTGAGTCCTTCAGTACTCGGGTGCAAATACCATACCACCCTCAGCCTGTCTTCATAGACGAAATGTTCCAACCTTGGATCGTTTTCATGACCCTCCTCTGGACTTGCTCCAACAGGTCCATGTCTCTTTTGTACTGAGGACTCCACATCCCCCAGCCTTGCACTGGGGCCTTTCATCCCCCAGCTTGTACTGATTGTTCATTTCTTCTGATTTTTAGATGCTTATTCTGGATACCCGCATTTAAATTTATAAGAATCTGATTATTTTGCTCTGTTTTCTTTGATAAATAAAACACATTCTTCAGTAGTTCACTGGGGATCAGAATAAACAAATAAATAAATAAATAAATAAATAAATAAGAAAAAACATGCAAATAAGATCTCATTTTAAAAAAGCCCTTCCAAATAGCAGGCAAACAGGAAAAATTAATAAGTAAATCTTTTATTTGGCTAAAATTATTAATCAGTAAAATCTCTTGGACTTTTCAAAGGTAACTGCAAAGGCTAAAATTCTGTATGTAAAAAGCTTAGATGACAATGTGACATGAAGAATATCCTTTTATATCCTATGAATTCCAGTTTTCTCTGTTTATTGTCTTTTTTTGTGTGTTTTTTCCACATTTGCCTATGTGATAAAACATTTACCTATTTTCAGACACAGAACAATGAAATCAGTACCATTTACAAAAATCAGCATTTCTTAATTTTCCACACTAATTCTCTTTTGTCAAAATAATGCCTGGTATGTGCTTAAAGCTTCTTGGTTGAGACTCTGCTTATATTCAGTAAATACAAATAAATTCTTTAAATCAGGTGCTCTGCAGTAAAAAAACAAAAACTGTCTTATACAATCAGCTAAACTGTTACTCTGTATTATCTTCAAAGGAAGCCAGAATAAAATATTCAAATATGCATGTTTACCTTTGGTCAGAGTAATCCCTTTTTAGGTCATATGAAAAAACTCTGTAACTTACTTTCAGCATATGGAGCACCAGCCAGAATAAGGCTCTATGTAACACAAAACAGAACAAATGGATAAAAAAGTAAAGGCTTACATATTAAGATAATACCAAAGAAGAAGGCTCAAGATGTTTGAAAATATTTTATTTAAAGAATATTCTGATCCTTCAAAATATCACTAATACATTTCAGCAGCTTCGAAATGAACAGTAGAGACAATACTGCATATAAACTCATGAAATGAGCTCATATGAAAGCAAAATATAATTCCCAATAAGTATGAATTTTCAAGAAAGTGGCTAGGAATAATAACTTTTCAACCATCAGCTGGTTTTCTTGTTGCAGATACTTGAGAACAGTTTGTTTTTGTTTTTGTTTTTGTTTTTGTTTTTCAAAAAAATTGTTTCTGGGACCACAATCTGAAATACATTTCCACCACTAACAATTTTCTATAGACTGACGTTACAATGTAGTTTCAGCATTGGTATAACACACATACAGTGGAACTTTTGTTTTGTTTGATTTGATTTGGTTAAGAAAACAACCTTGCTATATTTTTGTACATGCCTCTAAATCTAAATGCATTCATGGAACCATCATATATAGATATGCTAAGTTTAATAAGTTTTAGGACTACAAAAATTACTGTATGACAGAAGCTGAATATTTCCTCTGGCTGTACGGAACAGTGGAAATGAGAAGTATGTACTCTTCTGACTTAAAAAAAAATTATCAGATTTTGGGAGGTTCAGGTGCCTGAACACCTGTGTTTCAGAGAAGTTTGGAACTCCTACATGACATTCAGAGACTGTCTCAAAATGGTGTGTGGCTTCTATTGTTTTTTTTTTATATACTTATCAGCTACCCTGGTGGGGCTGAAGTCTTTAGAAGGACTTAGACTTTATTAATTCCATCCCCTGAGAATAATATAGTGTAAATGTCAGGTTCTCAGTATTTCATTCAGCATATCCTTCTCTATTACAGTGCCTTATATGCTAGTGTGGCAACAGCCTATGACAGATTAGAACATCTAAGCTGTTATTAAATGTGTGTTTAAACATAAGAATTATTTTCTTTGCACCCTCAAATGAATACCTAACAGAGAAAGCAAAAAAAAAGTTTTTTGACTATTCTTCAGAACAGAACTTGAAAAAGCATGAAGAACGCAGAGTACTGTTTGCCATTCATGAAGAATATGTTAAATGTTCATAAGTATGTGGATATTTTCACTAGTGTATAAAACCATAATATCTTATCATAGAAGGATTTTGTTTGTTTGTTTGGTTTGGTTGTTTGTTTTTCTTTTTCACAGGAAAGGACAGACTTTTTTTTTTTCTTTCTTTTTCTTTTTTTTTTTTCTTTAAATCTTTTAAATCTTTAGTTCAAGAAAGAGAAACCACTATATATACATATATACATATATATATTTAATAGCAAGAAAACAAGATGAATAGTTGCTTATTCAGAAATATCTTGATGCCATTGTGCCTCTTTAGAATGTTCTTCACCAGTCATTACAAAAAACAAACAAAAACAAAAACAAACAAACAAACAAACAAAAAACAACACCTTCATTTTGACTACAATATAAACGCAAATGTCTGATTGAGTAGCATTGAATTACCATGCAGACCAGTAATCTTGGTATACAGTGTCTTATTTGTGTACTGAATGGATATGTATTTAAGAAAAAGTGAAAAAAAAAAAAATGAGATGACAATGCACTATAATCTACTGTATTAGAAAACAGTATCAGTAAGAGGACACAGGGCTTAGGCTTACTTGGTGAGTGAATAGAAAAAAAAAGCAATTACACAAAAACTTGAAAATAATAGTTTCTATTTTTGAATAAAATATAAGTTATCATATATATATATATATATACACACACACACATATGCAATTAGTTGAAATTTGAGTCAGTTGAGAATCATTTTTAGATAATGACCACTAAACTTTTATATTTTACAAAAACATAACTTGGCCCATACATGTATGTAAACACTTAAACTATGATGCTCTTCTTTGAATGCTATTATTTTTCATTTTATTCCTGCTTTAAAACAAAACATGGGAGTTGATGTAGTAAAGCAAACATCAGGTTTATTAATATTATATTTTCCATTATTTTCAGTAATGAAAATTAAAAAATAAAAATAAAAATAAAATAAAAAAAGGAATATTTTCAAATTTGGTCTTTCATGGCAATGGCAAGAAGACAAGAATATTATTTGAAAAATAAATTATTCTAGAGAGGTTTCCTCTTTTTCAGTGGGAAAAAGTGGAATATTTGCCTTGTATTTTTGTATTAATAAAAAGAAATTTTATTCATACTACTAAAATAATGCTTATTTAAAATTTTATACAATTAGATTGAACTTTAAGATATTAAGTAATTCTGACAACAAAGTGCAGGGGGAGAGCAGCAGCAGCATGGCCTGTCTTAGACAGCAAGCAGATACAGTGATAGGGTAAGTCCAGGAGGAAGAGGCAAGTCTCAGGTAGCAAGCCCAGGAGAGTCCTTCAGCATGCAGGCATCACGTTGTAAAGTGATGTCAGACACCTATCCTCATGGCTTTGGGTCCCTTTTTTATCTTCCTGCCAACATGCCATTCCTGGGTGCTTGGCTAAGAGTCATGTGCACAGCTCCCTTGGATAGAGGTTCTCTCCCTCAAGAGAAGCCCACACAAAAGATTGTTTCCCAGACATTAAGCTGTGGCTTATCTCTCTCCGTTTGCCTCTGGCCTGCAAATCTTCAGACAAAAGGTTTTGCCAACTTTGACCAGGATTTGCCTGGACTTGTCCATCTGTGTCCCTCAGACAAAGGATTTCTCAACCCTTGCCCAGGACGTTTCCATTAGTGTTCTTGGGCAAGTTTTGTGGAAGTGATGCAAAAGAATAATCTCTTACAGTCCCTTATCAGATGTCCTGAGAATTTCATGTCTGCTTGTAAGTAATTTGAATTAAATAGTAGCACACAAGCAAAATAAATAAACAAACAAATAAATAAATGGAAATCTACAGAGAATTGTTGCTATGCTGTAAGTTAAAACTTTTAAATATTCAGAAAATAGGACTATACATTTATAAGCAACTTATAATAACTAGATCAGTATTGATGCTATACCTCTTAAGTTTTTATGTAATTGAAGACGCTTAGAAAATCAACTAGGAAAACTGTAAGGTGTGCATGGGAGTATATAGCTATCATGGCATTTCTAAACCATTTGCATCTTACCTGTAACTCCTTTTTTTCATTTAGAAGATGTTTTAGCAACAAAATATGAACTAACAATTAACACTTATTATTCACTTCTTGAAGAGTCCTTAGTTATAACCATAGGAAGAAAACTCTACGAGCATAATAGGGTGAATACTGATCACTAAATATTGTGCTTATGTCACAAACTGCTTGGAAAATGGGCTATGTTTTCATGGTAAGGATATGCTGTTTATAATGAGGGATGAGAGAGAAACATACAGACAGCAGAAGCAGGAATATGTGGCCTTGGGGAGCTCTCTGGATGTGCAGAGATCAGAACAGGAAAGTCAAGGTACAGATGGAATTAAATTCAGGTAGGTATGTGAAAAATAAAAAGAAAGGATTCTACAGGTAAGTTAAACAGATAAATGATAAATGGTAAGGGAGAGCAGGCCTCTTCAGTCTCAGGCTGAGATACTCAACAAGTTCTTTGTCTCAGTCTTCATTGCCAGTAAAACTTCCAATTCCTGTCATGTCCATGAAATTCTAAGCAGGTGTCGGGGGGGCAAAATCCCTCCCAGTGTAAGAGTGGAGAAAATCCAGGATCACCAATAAGGCTGAATGTGTACAAGTCTATGGGACTGGATGATAACGCATCACAGGATCCTGAAGGAACTGACAGATGTGGTTGCCAAGCCAGTCTCCATCATATCTGAAAAACTGTGGCATTCAGATGAAGTCTTTGTCAGTTGGAAAGGGGAAACTCCCACCTCTGAGAAATGTACAAAAGAAGACTTAGGGAACTATAGACCAGTGAGCTGCACCTCTGTGCCTGGGGAAATAGTGGAACAAATCCTCCTGGAAACTATGTTAATTCAAATGCAAGATGAGAAGGTGATCCCAAACAGCTAGCACGGCTTAACCAAGGGTAGATCATGCCTAACTGATCTGATAACTTTCTATGTTTCAGTGATGACTGAGTAAAGGTAGAAACTCTAGGATGATCCCTGTACAGGGGAATTGTACAGAGGGGTTGTACAGGAGCCTTCTGTACATGACCTTGGCAAACAAAGGGAAGGCAACCGATGCTGTCTATCTGCAGTTCTGCAAGGTCTTTGGCATGATCCCATACCACATTCTTATCTCTAAATTGAAGAAATATGGATTTGAAGGGTGAACTACTTGGTGGATAAAGAACTGGTTGGATGGTTGCAGGCAGGGGGTTGTTATCAACAGCTCTACGTCCAGGGAGAGACTGGTGATGAGTGTGTCTCCTAGGGGTCTGTCCTGGGACCAGTGCTCTTCAACACTGTTATCAGTGACATAGACAGTAACATCAAGTGTACTCTCAGCAACCTTGATGATGATATTTAGCTATGTTGCAGTTGATACAACAGAAGAGAGATGCATTTGCTACCCAGAAAGCCAACTGCATCCTGGACTGCATCAAAAGACGTGGCCAGCAGAGTGAGGTTGGTGATTGTCCTCATGACACCCCATCTTGATAACTGCATCTAGTTCTGGGGCACACAACACAAGAAAGTTATGTACCTGGCTTGTTGGAATGGGTCCTGAGAAAGGCAACAAAGATGATTAGAGTGCTGGGGCTCCTCTCCCATAAAGAAAGACTGAGGAAGCTGCTATTGTTCAGCTTGCAGAAGAGATGGCTCCATGGATAAGCTTTCTAGTATTTCAAGGGCAATTATAAACAGGAGGAATACCAACATTTTACATGGTCTAATAATGATTGGACAAGAGAAGATGCTGGCTTTAAAATGTAGAGGAGATTTAGATTAGATATTAGTAGGGAATTCTTTGTTCAGAGTGGTGGGACTCTGGAACAGCTTGCCCAGGTGAGCTGTGAATGTATCATCTCAGACATTTAAGGCCACATTAGATAGGGCCCTGGGCAGCCTGATCTAGCAGGTAACAATCCTGTCAATGGCAGAGGGTGTTGGCAGTAGATAATCTTTAAGGTTTCTTCCAACCAAAACCATTCTATATGATCCTATGACACGTCAGTAATCTTAGGAGTTTAAAAATGACTGCACTGCCTCTGACCAACATTCTATTCTGAAGATCAACTGGCAATACAAAGCAAGTGAAGGAAATGAAAACCAGAGATATTTCCTTAACACAGTCTCTCCTACATTTTTCTAACTATTTTTAGCCATACAGATTTTTTATTATTATTTTTAAAGCCAGTTATTATGTTTTAGGACTTTTTTTCCCCATAAATAGGGTAATAGGACAAAACCTATGATGATTTCAGTGAAAGATATTCACTAGTTAACAAGTCTTTTTGCACTGAAAATAAAATGAAGTTCTATAACTTCCTTAGAAACACACATTACCCACACTTTTACTACTGCTATATAGAACAATCAACATGCACCTAGATTACATCCCATTCATCTCTTGGATTTTACAGTATGAGTTAAAAAATAAAAAATAAATATGAAAGGAACAAAACAAAGATTCTTCTTTATTTTCTTTGTTACCTGAAACATGTGCAGAACCATGCTGACCAGGACATGACTGTTCTGAATCTGAAATCAATTTTGATCTGTCCTTTACAAAGAGATTTTACATGATAGCTTTGCTAATGTCCTTGCTAATGAGCTGAATCTTCAAAACATTTCATCTGCTCCAAAACTGAAACACCTAGGCATATGATTATAAACTAATCATTACACAAGCTCTGCTGTGTGACTGTAATTTGCCGCTCAGATTCTAACAAATTGTCTCCTCAAATCAAACATCTGCTACGATAAATGACAGTGATTACTGAATAGTGGTATTAGGCATCTTAGCTCATAAAAATATCAAAGAAGCTTGATGTACTGTGATTGAGAAAGTGCAAGCCTTCATAAGTATACTTTAAACACTTGGGGGGAAAAAAAAGAAAAAAAAAAAAAGGATGTTTCAGAATCTTAGTAATATCTCTCTGAGCTTTTATTCTAAGACTTTTCAGTTTGATTGGTCATAAGTTTGTTAGAATTTAATAATGATACCTTCTTAATGATGGCATTGATATATAAAATTTAAAACAATAATTACTTTCTGCAAAAATAACTTATGTGGTTTTTTTTTCTGAGTTTAATTTTATATGGAATTATTTTCTTCTCCTTTTTTTTTTTCTTTTTTTTTTTTTCCTATTTATTCAGATATTCTTCTGCTATAATTACTTCTATTCCCACAAGTTGTGATAAAAAATATTTAATTTAAATTTAAATTTAATTTAAATTCTTATTTCATCAGAAATAAATATTTCCTTCTGCAAAAGTCTGTTTAAATTTGGGGGAAATATTTTTAAGTTTTTTTTTGTTGTTGTTTTTTTTTTTTAGTTTAAATACAGAATACACAATCCTTGTAATCAAGGAGGAGAAATGAATGAGAAATGAGAAATGGTCACAGAATCAAGCAATTCTATTTGATTAGCATTACCTTGTCGTAAACACATTGGATATCCTGAGTTAAGTTGTGCTCTGCTCCAAGACACACTCCTGCAACAATACAACTGACATTTTCATCCCCCAGGTATGAGCCCAGTAACTATTTAACCTATTGTAAATGCTTTTTTTATCTCATTAAACATGACTTTTTATTACTTTATTATTATCACTACTGGTATTGAAATTATTATTTTATTCTGAGTGCAAGAAAATAGGCTTCATATTGATGTTACAATTAGGAGTCTTAGGACTTGTCAATGCTCATTTTGTCTAAGATAAAGATTTCTTCACTCTAACTACTATGAAACGGGATGAGGTTCAATAAGACCAAATGCTGGGTTCTGCACTTTGGCCACAAAAACCCCAGGCAGCGCTATAGGCTTGGGGCAGAGTGGCTAGAGGACTGTGTTGAGGAAATGGATCTGGAGGTACTGATTGATGCTCGGCTTAACATGAGCCGACAGTGTGCCCGGATGGCCAAGAAGGCCAACAGCATCCTGGCTTGCATCAAAACCAGTGCTACTAGCAGGAACAGGGAGGTAATTGTCCTCCTGTACTCCGCATTGGTGCGGCCGCACCTTGAGTACTGTGTTCAGTTTTGGGCCCCTCACTGCAAGAAAGACATTGCGGCCCTGGAACGTGTTCAGAGGGGGGCTAAGAAGCTGGTGAGGGGTCTGGAGCACAGGCCTTATGAGGAGCGGCTGAGGGAGCTAGGATTGTTCAGCCTGGAGAAGAGGAGGCTCAGGGGAGACCTTACAGCTCTCTATAACTTCCTCAAAGGTGGTTGTAGTGAGCTGGGGGTTGGCCTCTTCTCTTGTGTAATCAGTGGTAGAACTAGAGGGAATGGTTTTAAGCTGCATCAGGGGAGATTCAGGCTGGACATTAGGAAGTATTACTTTTCAGAAAGAGTAGTCAGGCATTGGAATGCACTGCCCAGGGAGGTGGTGGAGTCACCGACCATGGGAGTGTTCAAGAAACGCTTGGATGTTGTGTTCAGGGATATGATTTAGCCAGGAAGTGTTGGTAATGGTTGGACTAGATGATCTTCTAGGTCTTTTCCAACCTTGATAATTCTGTGATTCTGTGATTCTGTGAAACACTGACATGTATGTTTCTTGCTCTGCTGCAGCCTCTGCTTTGTGAATAGGATAGGATAAAGTTCTGTCCAGCCATAAAGGTTATAATATAGCAAGAGACATCTTGATATTACCTGAAGTTTGAAAAAACTATTGGACAGCTGTTAAACTTTATGGGGTTCTCAAGGATGAAGGAGTCTGTGGTGAGAAACTGTGTACAAATGATTCTAAAAGGAAGGGACTTGATCTCCAACATGAAACTTCTCTTAATGAAGATCTGAGTCAGTGATAAAACAGAGCCCACCACCTTTCTGCTTGAGATGTTTGTTTTGAAGTATTTACTTTATGCTTTGTGAACTGCTTGCCAATCTGTTCCAAGTATTCCCTGAACAGAGAATGAAGTAAATAATATATACATTAATTTTACAAATTCTGATAAATATATGCTTATTTTATAGCAGTTAAGACTAAAAAACATTATTAGTAACCTTAACTTTTATGTCTAGACATTTGGTTTGTTACTGCTTGGTCTATTTTATTTCAGGAATTAGGCATAGCACTTAATTCTGTGGTTTGCTCAAGATTCAGTATAGTTTATCAACAAGAAATTGTCTCAAAACAGAGGAACCATGATTTCCATTCAAACAAGTGGTCAAAGGACAACTTCAGTGCTTCTCATCTCCCCTCTCCCCCCAACCTTTTCCTTTTAACATTGAGAGTTAAAGTGCTCAATTGTGATGTCATGAAAAAAGGCTCAGTATATATAGCCTTTTGCATAAGATGATTCAGAAACCAAACTCCCACGATTCAAGAGTGTAGAAAATGAAAGTACGGTAAACTAGAGAGACTGTGTGTTTTTCTCATTACATAAAAGCATGACAAAATAAGAAATGTAAGAAAACCAGTAATTTGCAGTACAGGATTAACAGAGGGTAAAACTTCTATGGTATTCTTCTCTTTTCAATCTATTTTTCAATCTTTTATTTTTTAATGTAAAATGAATTAGGTGTCTAAGACTTCAGCATTCCTGACATAGAGCTTCATCATTATGACATTTATGCCCCTCTGTTTTACTTCAAACATTTTGTGTAAATGCCTACTCATATTTAAACCTGGTTAGGATATCCAAGACATGTTTATGGGATTAAAATATATGGAAACACAGCACATAGAGAGGACACATATTCCTATTGAAGTTGTTGAGCATTGTGGTGGATATGCAAAGCATCCTCAAAGGACACTAAAATCTCCAGGCACTAGAACGGAATCCCTTTCTTCCTGTGCAGAGAGTTACACTTCAGGGTTAGAATAACTGCATGAAATTTCTGGTGCATCTTATAGCAGCATGTATCACTCTATAACACCCATACAGAGAACTTTGCTAGTAAATTTGACAATCGAGCCCCAGGGCCTCAGTGAATAATATTTTAATTCATCTATTTTATTTATTTATTTATTTATTTCCAGTTGCATGTGCACCCAGAATTTATATCTAATTCTGTGTGAGGGTGTAGAATTTTTTTGTATGAAAAATAAATGTTACAGCGTGCCAATGACTGATTTGGCCTGCTTCCATGACTAGCAGGGTGGAGGGACCTGCGGTTCTGCACCCCAGAAAGTGATGAGAGAAAAGAAAAAGACTACTTTAACAATGCATCAGAATGCAAGATAACACACTAAAATACAGTATAATACAATATAATTAGAATTGAAGCTAATGAATCAAATTAAATGAGAAAGAGTATCTGAAAACTTACTTTAATGCTGAGGCAAGACGTGCAGTTGAGACAAGCAGAAGGGAGAAAAGCCAGGTCCCGTGACTTTTCCAGGGATTTTATCTCTTGTCTGAATGCAGAATCCTTTGGGGTATGTAGTTCTTATTCTCTTCTGGGACAGGTATCTGGAACTGGAACATTAACTCTTTAACTCTTAGTGCACCAGATGATGTTATGATGTGGAATATCAATAACCAAAAATCATAAAACTGTGGCATAGCTTCCTATTCCCATTCTGATTATTTCAGCTTAGCTTTTCTGGCTGATTTTTGAAAAATACATCAATGCTTTCCTAATTCCACTGAGTGAAATGCATGTTTCTTTAACATTCTGTGAACTGACAAGGAGAAACTCTTCTGATTACAGTTGTTACAGTTACTATCTAAGCAGTTCAAGACACAGCTGACTTGAAAGGCATTGGCCTGCAGCGCTGCTGACATTGTGACGAGAGCAAAAATAAATGTTTTCATATATTTCCAGTGATGCCAACATACAAGTATTTTTGTCTGCAACCACTGCAAAAAAAAAAATCTTAGACAGGTTTGCATGGACATAAATGTACTCAAATCTGCAAGCTGGAGAGATCACCTGAATCAAGCTATGTTGGCATCATTGGGAATATATAAAACATGGTTGTAAATGTTGCAAAATAAAGTTAACTCCCTACATTATTGCTCTTATCTTGAGACTTACTACATCAAGGCTGAAAGTATTTCAGTCAAAATTGTAGTGATCAGTAGCAGTTGATGCTGCACATGTTTATACATGTATAATGTTGAATATTATTTATGGTACCTGAAAATGAGTTGACAGTAGTTAGTTTCTCCATCTTAATCCACCACTACAAGCAGGCACTGTCTTGCAAAGTTGCACATGAATATGTGCTGCAATCTGAATTTTTGCATGTTTTACCAGGAAATAATTAGTTCTAAAAAGGTGGGGTTTTATTATTATTATTTATTTATTTTTTATTTTCATACATTCTTATTAGATATTGTTTACCTTTCTTAAACAAAAAGACAAGTAAAACAATAGCAGCTTGGAACACAGATTCTCAAATAAGCAAATGTATTTTTGTTGTAAAAATCTCAATGTTTCTTTTTTTTTTTTAACTTGAAAAGATAATTATTTATGAAGAAAGAAATGAACACACATATTAATAAGAACTGCTCCTTTAGCACTTGTTGGCACAAATAGCATAATGGCACTATTTTCTTTGACAGAGTTTCAATCTCTTCCAGTCCCTCTTCTTCTACTCAGTCAGGTTTATTTAAAAAACAAAACGAAAAACAAGTAACTAACACGAACAAAGTGGAAATCACTACAGTAACATTATATTTTTACAACCATTCAGTATACAGGAGCATTTTTGTTCACATGATGAGCAACCATTGTGGAGAGTTGTTAGCAGTGTATGGTAGAGTGTTGGCTGTAACACTTGTGAGATATCAGCTCCTCTGAGTATGTTATAATTGCTAAGTGTCTTTTCCATGCTCAAAATGAACAGGTCTCAGAGCTAATTTATAGGTGTTATTCCTGTAGTGGCTAAACAACAAATTACCAGAACAAGTAACTGGAGCATTCTCTTAGGGAAATAAATCAGCATGTTAGCAAATAGGTAATAGGTAATAGTCTTGTGCGCATTGGAAGGGACCTTAGAGATCATCAAGTCCAACCCCCGGGATTCGAGCCTCTGTGTTGCAGAGCGGCACTTCTACCACTTGCGCCACAGGGGCATTCGAACACCCAGGCCCCGGTGTTGCAATCCGGCATTCCTACCACTGCGCCACCGGGGCACACGGTGCAAACCACAGATAAACCCTTAAGAAAATTAGTTAAGCTATCAAAGAGAACCTGATTTGATATCAGTAGATTTGGAAAATCTTCCTGTGGTTCTCACATGTTAATATTTTGTTTGGACCCTGTAACCATAGTCACAAAAAGACGACAACAACAACAACAACAAAATAATCCTAGCTATATTGATTGAAAAACATTTTGTTAAATTTTGTTAAAATCTCTGTACAGACTTTTAATAACAGTCTGGAATATTTCTACCTTGAACACTCTGAGATGATATGGGCAAAAAAGAAGTTTCATTGTGAGATTTGAAGATAAGGCATCTGGCATACTCAGTAAACATGGAGATGTTTTTCTTATATTAATTTACGTAAAGAAGCAAAACATCGCAAAACATCTATATAGAACCTTACAGTTATTGAGAGGCAAATATAAAAAGGCAAGTGCCCCAGGAACCTAAACAGCAATTTGACCTGAGATTGTACTTACAAGAACTACAGATGACATCA
The DNA here is from genome assembly GCF_054131305.1 of Coturnix japonica. Classification (NCBI taxonomy): domain Eukaryota; kingdom Metazoa; phylum Chordata; class Aves; order Galliformes; family Phasianidae; genus Coturnix; species Coturnix japonica. The sequence goes on from NC_140663.1 coordinate 136,668,634, forward strand.
TTTACAGAATGCCAAAGGCAAAATTTTCCTTTTCTTGATTTTAGTAAATGGTTTTTAAGCACAGAACAGCTTTGCAAAATCATGCCTTTAGTGTGAAGAAAACATGTCATGCAAAATTAGCCAAAATACCAAAGTAAACAAATAGGCTTTGCTCTACTCATCTGTTTTAGTTATCTCAGGCCTTATTAAAAAAAAAAAAAGTTCTCTCAGAGAGAAATATCACCACCAGGTAAAATAATAATAATAACAATGACAATAACAACAACAACAATAATAATAATAAAAGCCTTAAAATTATGGGTGTGATTCTATTTATTCTATTCTACTTATTTGAGCCTCTGAAAGAAATAATATTTGTCTCTGAGAGACCATGGAAATGAGAATGAAAAATTAAATTGAAAGACTGTTTATATGTTTTTGATATGTATATTTTTCAGTCCACACTTTTTTCCATCTTTTGCATATCTTCACTGTAGTAAATTGAAGTGTTCTTTTTCAAAAATACCAATATGATTTTCCATCTTAAGGTCGGATTAATACGTTGGAATGACTGTTGAGCGAAGACAAAGGAATATGAAGTTTAACAGCTACAAAAAATATATTGACAATTGCGGAAGTTACCCAGTGAACTTAAAAAAAAACAAACCTGAGTGTCTAACATGGAAAACTACAAAAAAGGTGTATATCACCTAAGCCTTTCTCCTATGTGATCAGTACCAAAGAAAATGGCCTAAATGGTTTAAAAAACATGTTCAAAAAGTGTAGTGAAGGTTTGAAGAAAATAGGGTCTTGAGGATCAGTCAGCTCCAATGAGCTAGTAGATGGAGTGAGATAGACACAGGGAGATATGGAGATACAGAGATAGATATGTGTCCCTCAGATTCAGCTCTAGTAGTTTCTCAGCAATACATTTTTGAAAGTTTCATAAAGTGCTATATAAAATTGAATTAACTAATAGTATTTACATCTAATGACAGCATGTTCACCTTGTCATCATTTCTGTTACTTGCATCATTTGACTTTCTACAAAATCTCTTCAATTATTTATTTAACATCTTGAGGACAGCTTAAAAGAAGAAAATAGAAATTTTTAGAGTTCTGAACTGTTTATGAATAAATTGATAAAGCACAACCGTCTTTATGGTTGACTACAACTATAGTTCTGTTCTTCTCTGGCATTGTTAGAATCCAGTCAGATGAAAAGAGCAACTGAGTTAGATCTGGGGGCAGACATAAGAATGATGACAAGAAAGCATGAAGTAGTTTCTAGAACTGTCAAGACTTGAACATTCTGGGCATCTCCAGAAGCAGAAACTGAAGCACATAAATGGAGCTAATATCACCTGGCATTAATAATCAGATAGTTTAATATTTATATTGGAACTATTCTCATTAGGTCCTTTGTAAATTAGGTAGAAGTAAATACATGTTCTGGGAAAATATTTCATCTTATTGTAGACTTTAAAATTACATAATAATTATATTCTAGATTAAATTGATTATATTTGTTCATGTTAGGAGGAGGAATTTAAATTTAAATTTTGATAGTAGTGGCTCTTCTACACAGTTATAACAGAGTAGAGAATGACTAACTCAGGTGTAAACCAATAGTAAAGATCATAAGCAGTGTGTATTTCATGAGATCATTAGTGATAAGAAGTACAGAATTAAATTTATTTGAGCGACAATTGAAGAACAGCTTTAAAGAAGTAACAGCACACTTGAGCATAGAAATTAAAATATTTATGTCTTTTTTGGATTACCTTTACTATTGTTTGAAAGTAAAAATCTCTTGTAATAACATCTCACCTAAACTTTTCTAGTCTTTTCCATCTCATTAAAGTCTGCATTTCCCCTCTAATTCTCTTTTCTCTTTTCTTCTATAGCTCTTTTTCTATCCCCTCTACTCCCCTCCCCTCTCTATCTTAAGTCAACTGTTTTTAAAGTAGATGAGTGTGGAAACTAATAAATAAATGTAAACAAACATAATGTGCTCTTAGTACATAATCTGAGTTTCAATTATACTTGCCTAACTAAAGAACAAATGCAGATTATGGCAAAGCATCTCTGTTTTGCAGACTCCTGAACTAAGCACTGTAAAGATAACAAAAAAAAAATATTTTAGGAAGTGGTTCTTTCTATCATAATGTAAAAGTCTAAAAATAGTTTGCTGAATCAGACTCAAACATCTTTACTTTTCAATTAGCATGAAGAAAACAATGCAAAAGTTTAATGCTTATAACTCCTGCAGTGAGCAATAGGAAGAAATTCAGAAACAGAATAAGTCAAAGGAATTCTTGAACATTCAGCTTTCAGTTTTTCAGTTTTGATATCTGTATATCTCATATTAGCATCAGATGAACATACCAAAATACATACTGCTAAAGAAGGAAGTCATTCAAATTGAATTTGAATTAAGATACTAGGTATCTTTTTTTTTCTGTCAGACACGGTTTGTCTTATTGGTCTTAACTAAGTAATGCATTATTAGGCAGGGATTTGTTACCTACATAACAATAAATTCATTTTTTTGCCTCATTTATCCTTTTACCTCTTAAATTCTGCCTCAGCAAATAACACCTTCCATGGATAAAAAGTGAACTGAGAGTAAGAGACATTTTTAGGAGTTAATGTAGTGGTAAGGTTAAGTTTACTGAAATTATATAAGGCATTTAAAAATGATTCTTCACTTTAAAATGAAATTCACTGTTTTTTTCTGTGTAGCCAGCCTCCAAATGATAAAGGTCATTAGGCTGATTTGATATTTAGTCTCGAGTCAACTGAATAATGCTCTTCGCTTGTGAAACAAGCATCCAATCATATTTAAATTACAGAATCACAGAATGGCCTGGGTTGGAAGGGACCTCAAGGATCATGAATCTCCAAACTCCCCATCACAGGCAAGGCCACCAACCATTTAATACTGGACCAGGCTGCCCAGGGCCCCATCCAGCCTGGCCTTAAACACCTCCATGCATGGGGTATCCACAACCTCTCTGGGCAGCCTGTTCCAGCACCTTACCACCCTCATATCAAAGAACTTCCCCCAACATCCAACCTAAATCTTCCCTCCTTCAACTTAAAACCATTTCCCCAAGTTCTGCTGTTATCTACCCTTTCAAAAAGTTGACTCCCCTTCTGTTTGTAGGCTCCCTTTAGGTACTAAAAGGCTGCAATTAGGTCACCCTGCAGCCTTCTCTTCTCCAGGCTGAATAAGCCCAGTTCCCTCAGCCTCTTTTTGTAGGGGAGGTACTCCAGCCTTCTGATAATCTTTTTGGCCCTTCTCTGGACCCTCTCCAACATCTTTCTGCTGTTCTTGTATTGGGTGCTCCAAACCTGGACACAGTACTCCAGATGATGCCTCGCAAGGGCAGAGTAGAGAGGGACAACCACCTTGCTGTCCATGGTGGCCACCCCTTTTCTGATGGAGCCCAGGATACCATTTGCTTTCCGAGCTGCAAGAGCACACTACTAGATCATGTTAAGTTTTTCATCCATTATGTCCCCAAAGTCCTTCTCTGCAGGGCTACTCTCAAGGACTGTTCCTTCCAGTCTGTATGCATGCCCGGGATTCTTCCAGCCTAATTTCAAAACCTTGCACGTTGCTGTGTTGAACCTCATTAGATTCACCAGGGGTCCACCTTTCTAGTCTGTTGAGGTCCCTCTGAATGGAACCCATTCCTTACATTGTGTCAACAGTACTACTCAGCTTGTTGTCATTGGCATACTTGCAGAGGGTGTACTCAATTCCATCATTGATGTCACTGATAAAGATATTAAATAGCACCCATCCCAAAATAGACCCCTGAGGGACACTGTTCGTTACCAGCCTACACATGGACATAGGTTAATAGGTTAATTACATAGGTTAATTAAACTGTTTTCCTGGTTTCAAATAGGATAGAGAACTGTTCTTTTTTATTCTTTCCAAATGTCTGGTCTGATTCTATATTTTGGCTTTAAAAGAAAAACAATGTTGATAATCCACACTCATGTTTTAGTTCTTACTAAGCAATGGCTGCACATAGCCTAGTATGTTTTGATCTCTTTTACTGTCCTGCTAGCTAAAAGTGGTGAGAGAGCACTTAGAGTTTGTAGAGGACAGAACCAGGACAGCTGACCTAAACTGACCAAAAGGAGTTTGGATAATATATGACACAATGTGAAAAACTGTGATGAGTTGGCTTGAGGCAGCTATTGCTTGAGGTCAGACACTATTGGTGTGTGGTGACCAATTGTGTTGAACAGAACTTGTTTTGTAAACATATATTATTATCCTTAATATTATATTATTATTCTTTTCCTTTTCTGACTTAGGAAATAGTTTTTATCTCATTCCATGGGTTTCACTTTTTTCTTTTTCCATTTCTCTCTCATCCCACTGGGAGGGGAGAGTGAGCAGATGACTAAGTGGTGCTTAGCTGCCTTCCAGATGAATTCACAACTGTTTCTATCTTGTAAATTTTACTAATGCTACTTCTTTTAATTATGTAATATTTGATGTCACGCAATAATTATTCATTACTGAAGTGCATGATATGCCAATTATATCTCAGACATATAATTTCCTAAGTATTTTCTTTATTTTTAGATATAAATGAAAACTGAGTTCACAAAACATTTTATTAAGTGGGTTTTGTATTGGCTATTTAAATATGGGGCTTTTTTTTGCTTACTTGTTTTTTATTTCATTATAAGGGGAATCTAAATAAATCACTTTTAGTAAAAATTGAGACTGAAAATATTAAGCTTATTGCTACTATTTTTATCTCATAGGCTACTGATTCTAAAAAAATAAACTATTTTTTGTCATTAGAATTATTGAATGGCTTAAAATAGAAATGAAAGAGATGGCAAAATATGTTACTTTTTCACATAGTTCCACGATAGTTTTCCAGATCTAATTAATTTGTTTTTCCTAAATATTACTCTTTATTATCTTTCACAGAGTTTAATAGAAAGTGTTGTCCTCCATATGATATTTACAGAGCTAGTTGCTCTCTATCAATAGCATGACTCTCTCAGTCATCTATTTACTAACCTTTGGCATTAAAATAGAATTCCTTTCTTAAGTGGAAGGAATTTAGAAGTTAATTAGGTGATAATTTATGTAAACTGACACCCAGACAGCAAGGAAATGTTCTAGTGAAGTTTTTTGTTTGTTTTTTTGTTTGTTTGTTTGTTTCCAAATAGGGAATGCAAAGGCTCCAATCTTAGAAACAGAACTTCAAAAGTCATTAAATTCATTGCTTTTCATCAACAGATCGATCTTGTTCTGTCCGCACTTCATGGAATCATACCATCAAAACAATGGAAATCCACTTTGTTTTCTAGGAATATAGTTAATTTAGTCACTCTGAGAAGAGCTAGAAATTGTCCAGCTTTGATTAAAAATAAAGAAGTGAAATAAAGAAACCAGCAGTGAAAGCAAACAAAGAAAAAAAACCAAATAAACAAAACAAAACAAAACCTCAGCTAGGGCACGAGGTTCTTTTATATATTGAATTCTATATAGTTTGATTCTAAAATCAAATGAAAACTGTTCTAGTAACCAGAAGAAAATAAAACTCCAGCTACAGCAGTATATCTGGAGAAGCATTTGGTATAACTTTTTCAGAAATATTCACTTCAATAATGCTTTCCAGATTTAACAGCAACAACAACAACAACAAAAGAAAAAAAAAAAAGTTCTTTGTTTACTAAACAAAGTAAATAAACATGCAAGGCCTCATCTCTATAATGTTTTTGGCATATGATTCTGCGGTATTGAACTGAACACCATGTCAGCATGTAATGCTAAAGTCTCATGTACAGTTAGTTTAAACTCTTGACCCATTTAAGTCTGCTAAAGATAAATATTTTACAGTGAAAAATGTTGTTTTCCTATCTCAAACAAGATAACACTTCCTAACCTGCTTGTACATCTCTCAGAATTTAATCTTCAGCTATCTGTTTTTACAAATAAGAAAACAGTTTAAAAAAAACCAAAAAACAAAATTGAATTAAAATGCATTACTGCAATGATAATATGTTGAAAGTTGCTACTTTATATATTGAGGGCTTTTTATTGCATCACAGAAATTTATTTTGTCTCAAAGCAATTAATGTGATAATCAGTTTTCATTCCAACTACTTCTTCAAAGACAATGCAATCATATTCAGAGTCTCAGGAATTCTGCACAAGCTTTCTTCTTGATCATCAAAGGACATAAGCATATGTGATAATTTCAGACATCTTATGACATGTACAAATTCTCAAGGCAGTGAGTAGCTTTGCTTTTTTTGTTTTGTTTTTTTTTGTTTTTCCACTTGAGATAAAAGAGGCTCTTGAACAAGGTGTCCTCACAAACAGTTTTTGCGGAGGCTTGCAAATTCCTCTCTGCTTGATATCTGTAATTTGTAAATCCTCAACAAATAAGGCTTCTCTTGCAAAAGTCAATCTCCAAGTTGAGTTAATGAACTTTGGACTTACTGTACAGGCTTAATAGCTTAATTGATATTAACTTCTCTGCTCTGGGCAGGATAAAGTTGGAGTTAATTTCACATTTGATGCATGAAACAAATAGGAGTCACCTGCAAGGGGGAACATATATTAAGCAGACCAGGAAGGCTGTAACCTGCAAGTATTTCAGCCAGTGTGTAAAGAAGGAGGAACAATCGTAGAACCATAGAAACACAGAATCATAGAATAACTTGGGTTTGAAGGGACCTTTAAGATTATCTTGTTCCAAATCCCCTGCTATAGGCAGGAGCATGTCCCTATAAACCAGGCCACTCAGAGCCCCATCCAGCCTGGCCTTAAATTCTTCCAGGGAGAGGGCTTTCACAATCTCACTGGGCAGCCTGTTCCAGTGTCTCACCACCCTCACAGTAAAGAACTTCTTCCTAATATCTAATCCAAATCTACCTTCTTCCAGTTTAAAACCATTTTGACTCATCCTTGTCACTACATGCCCTTACAAACGTTGTTGGGAAATAAGGATGAGAAGAGGCTACACCTCCAATACTTTGAGAGGCCCAGTAGGGGGAACTGTCCCCATGGACTCTCCCTTCATTAAAGAAAACTTAAGGTTCTCCTCTCTTTTTGAGAAAAAAAACTGAACAAGACTATTTGAGCAAAATTTTCCCAACACACTGCAGAATAACAATAATGAAATTACTCTGTTTGGATTTGAAAAGTCATGTAGGTGTATCAAAATTAAATATGCATTTTAAAACAATTTGTAGGTGGGAAGGAAATGGCAATGCAGATAGTAGACATGAAAAATGTTGAATACCACTTTGTTGATTTTCACCTTCCTTCACTGCAAAAAACTCTTTATTGCTACATCCTTGATTCAAGATACAGACTATTTAATAAGGGATGAACTAGAAGTACTGTTGGAATACTTTTTAAAATATTTTTTAATACTTGTTTTTAATATTATTTTCCACAAAATAAAATCTCAAGAATGATAAAATTAAGTATATCCAAATGTATTTACAGGTGAAAATTCACAACATCTGCAGGAATTCTCAACAATTTCACAGGTTCACTCATGAGTCTAGGTTAAACTATTGGGGAGGAATAAAATATTTATTAGTGTTGGCCTACAATATCAAATTGCAGAGAGATATAGGTAGTATATCTATAGGATTACCTGTATAACATCATCTATTAAAATATACACATATTTATGTATTTAATCAAGAAAAGATGGAAAAATACAAATGGTAAAAACGAGCCTGTGATGGAGTTATCTAGATCAATCTATGTCCATTACAAGGGGGGCAATAGGCCCATGGGCCCCCCGGCCCCTGACAGATGGGAAAGGGGAAAAGGGGAATGGGGAGGGAGATAGGAGATGGGTTAAAGGAAGCAAACAGAGAAGTGGCAACAATCTAAGGAGGAAAACTTATTTTACTAATTACAGTCTAGTTGAAATTGAGGCTAATAAATCAAGAAAATAAGAGAGAAAGAGAGGTTTCTGAAGACCGAGAAGCCTACTTTGAAATTAAAGGTGCCATGGCTTGGAAACACACCCACACCCACTTCCAGGCAGTGAGAGAGAGAGAGAAAGTGAGCATTCGTTCTGTGACGTATTTCCCTCTCCAACCGTGAGGTCCTCTGGGATGTGTAGTTTTTCTCTGTGCTCCACATGTTATGATGTGGAGTACCAACGGCAAAAATTACAGAACCATGACAGAGCAACAGACAATGTGAAAGTCTAAAGACAGGATAGACAACCTTCTTGTAGTTGGACCTGGTTGTGATACATGTTAAAGTCATTCTCTAAATTATTTTAGCAAATCTGTCTATACTGTTAATAGAGTGATCTCAGTCATTGACAAATAAGCACAGATGAGATGAATACCATGGTAATTATAGAGCTTGACCCCACATTTATGCATACTGGATTATAGCCTTAGCAAATGATGTCTTACTCTTTGTGAATGAAAGACAGAATCTATTGATTTCTGCATTCAAGTTTGAGGCTAAAGCACTCATCCAGAAAACAAGATAATTGGCTTAAGCTTTCACACTACTCTGAAGGGATTCATACAGTTCATTTTCTGTGCAATTGCATAACCATTAAGATTGCAGCAATTTGCCATTTACTTTGAGACAACTCCTAGTGCTGACAATGAGATTTATGGGAATAAGAGAAAAACAAATACTTAACTCCAAATTTTTACTGCTAGAATAGCAGTTGTTAGGTTGGGATCATAGTCATCCTACTGATATGACTTCTAGAACATCACAAACAAAATTAATTTTGGAGGAAAAAAAAAAAAAAGTATCATGAGTTGTATATAATGAATATTTTCTCCCTATTTAAATACCCACAAGGCCAAGGGTTCGAATTTGAACATTTAATATTGTAAAAGTTCAATATAGCTTCTGAAAAATGCTTTAGTTATCATATCCAAAATATAAACATCATAACTTTTCTTGTTTTTAAACAGGACGATAATACTTAGGGATGTGCAAAATTAGGTTAAAGTGATTGGAATTCAGCATCTGTGTAAATTTTCTTTCTAATCAAGGTGAAAAAATAGGTACTTTTATAGTATACCTGGTCTCATCCTTTACATAATAGCCTGCACTACTAAGTCCATATCTGGAGTGCTGTGTCTGAGCTCCCTCATTCAAGAGATACATGGGCAAGGAGAGAACTAGTTCAGGGAATGGCCCCAAATGTGACTGAAGAGTTGGTATAGCGGATGTTTGGAATGCTGAGTGAGTTGAGACAGTTCATTCTGGAAAAGGTTAAAATGACATTTTATAAATAGTTTTATTATTATTTTTTTTTATTTTTTTTTTAAATTTAAATATCTGAGATGAGGAAACAAAGATTAAAGATGGACTTTTCTCATTGATGAGAAGACAAGATACAGTCCAGAGCAACCTTCTCTACCTGACCTAGAGCAAGGAAGAAGTTTGGACTCGATGATCACCAGAGGTGTCTTCTATCATGTGATTCTGTAATTTTGACTTAAAGTGTCAGTTTTTCTCTGTTGACTCAAAGAACTTGAAAAACAATAGTTCAGATGTAGATTTATAACACATGCATTGTATCATATGAAACTTTACTTTTTAGCAGTATTACTGTCCTCATTTTTTTGTTAATTTTTTGAGGAGTGCCTCTCACCAAGCACGCATAAGTAGGATATACACAATTTACAAACACAAATGTATTATTCACTTCCCACCATAAGCAAAAAACAGCTGGGTTTTTGGAGTGTGTTGAATTTATACATGGTGTTCTCAACAAGACCATGAGATGAGTTTTGCTAGCTGAAAGTGTGTTGGAAGGAATGGAGTGATCTCTCCTTGCAGATCATCTCAACATATTTGCTTAGTGGCCTGAGCCTCAGATGCACAACAGACCTAGACAGACTAAAGAGTTGGACAGACAGGGACATGATGAGGTTCAACAAGAGCAAGCATAGAGACTTGGACCTGGGGAGAAATAACCTCATGCTACAATACAGATTAGTGGATGACATGTTGGTAGGGAACTCTGCAGATGACTTGGGGGTCTATTGAACTACAGATTAGCCATGAGCCAGCAGTCTGCCCTTGTGGCCAAGAGGGTCAGTGGCATCCTGGGGGCCATTAAAAAGTGTGTAGACAGAAGATTGAGGGAAGTGATTATCTCTCTCTCCTTTACCCTGGTAAGGTCACATTTAGACTACTGTGCTCAGTTGGGCTCCTTTGTTAAAAAAGACAATGGTCTCCTAGAAAGAGTCCAGCTGAGGGCCACAAAAATGATTAAGGACCTCGAGCATCTCATATTCAAGGAAAGGATGAGAAACCTGTCTCTGTTCAGCTTGAAGAGGAGACATCTGAATGGGGATCTAAAAGACTGTTTATAAACATCTAGAGTGTGTGAGTCAAGTCAGTCGGATCAGACTCTTTTTGAATGTTCTGATTGACTTTCTGCTGAGAAAACCCTCACATCTTTACTTGAAGCACTAAAGATCTGTATATATGCACTGATTCAAATTTATATTAAGCACTACAGGCAAAAGCCATTCATTCTAAGTTGCTTTCTGAGACCCGAACATCTAAAGTCTGCTCAGGTCTCACTGGACTTGTGAATTGTACTTGTGGCATATAAAACAGAATATCAGCTGCAGTTAAGTACTGAAGTCCAAAGCAGTATTTTATATGGCTCTGATTATCAACCACATACTCTTTCCACAGCTGACATAGATTTTATTCTGAATGTTCCATCAGTATTCTGTATATGTGAGAAATGCTGAACTCTGTATGCTTAAATGGTCAGCTCTTTTCATTGCCCCATCTGTAAAGTAGTATGACACTTTTTTTTTTCTTTCTTTCTTCACAACAGCTATTTTTGCAGTTATACATCAACAAGGTCTCCATCAGTTTTTTATGCTATAATTAATTTAATGTATTTTATGTGGGGTAAAGGAGCACAGCTTATATGGAAAACTAAGCATTGTTTTTAGTCTAACAGTAGTCTGTCTAATCACAACTTATTATTAGCCCAGTTACACTAGTACTTGCAGTTTATACAGTTAATGTGATACATACACCAGTCTTGAAGCACCTACTTCTTCCTCTGTTGTTATGTTCAATCTTCCAGTGCCTTCGTATGCCCTGAGATCACTGGCTTCAGCTGAGATGAGTGTGATGCTAAGAGCAGCTTGTTTCTTCTTCCTTATGATAGGATCCACCTAAGGTTATTTTCATGCACTTGTTACAATTAAAATCATATACAAACTTACTATACATTGTTTGTTTTATAGTCTCTTATTCTTTCTCTCTGTTTACCCTAAAACTTTTTTTTTTTTCTTTTTCCTAGTGCAGCTCCCAAGAGCTGTGTAATCAAACACTTATTGAATGTTTATGCCCTTTGAGCCCACAGTACAGTCCTGTGCTCATGTTTTCAAAGTTCCTGTTTGCACTTAATGCTGGTAATCCACTATATTGCATCTTAGTGTAATCTCCCACATAGTTCGTGACACTATAACTGCTTTCAAGAACTATCTATTACTTACAAGTATATACATACATCTGATATGTATATTGTATAAGATTATTACACCGTGCAATTGTACAAAGCTCAGCAAAAGTGAAAATAAGTAAACAAGTTTATAGATAACTACTGTTACAGTGAAAGAAACATAATGAAGCTCTTAGCAGGTGAAGCTCATATGAAACCTATAAAATCTGGCGCCTCTATGGTTACCTGAGCACAGATTCTGTTACAGCACTGTATTTATAGGCGACAACACTATATAGAGAGAGTTAATTCACATAGAAGAAACCAGTATATGATCTTACTATTTTTATCTTAAGTGAATAAAAATACTCAACAGATAAAAAATAGAAGGCTTGATTTCTTCCAGTGTTTCATGGCTGCTTTTCATCATTTAACTCCTTTTTTTTGGTCCAGAGTTAATGCCTTTACTTGAGGGTACTGAGAGCTGTCTTTACATCAGTCTTTACACACCATGTTCATATTTATAACATGATGATAGTGTCCCTTTGGGCCCTAAATCTGGAAAATATTGCAACTCCAATACCAAAGCCAGGTTTTCCTTTTTCCATACCACTCTGCATTTGAAGATGTTCTGGGAAATATTCAAGAGACTTCCACCAGTTGCTTTTTTTTTTTCTTCATTTGTTTGTTTTGTGCATTTGGTTTGGTTTTTGTTAGTTTCTGTCACTTCTGTTCAGTTTTAATAACTTATTTCACAGTACTGCTTTTAGGCATTTGTAATTCACTATAGTGAATTTTAGACATGTGCTTCTTAACTATTCTGATCTGATGCACTGCTACCCTTTAGCTTTTCTTCTGTCATTTGAAGAATGGTGAACCTTCACACATGTATAATAGTGCTTAAAGGCAAATCAGCAATTACAAGTTTAATAGCTGCTAAGAGCAAATTTATACAAAATGCAATACTAGAGTTCAAAGTCTGTCCTTCTCCATTCCAGTGAATCGTAAGTTACTCATGGTCTCTCTTGTGACACATTGTTATTCATCCTAGATCTGTTGAGAAAATAATGTGCTTTTGTTCATAGAATTTTCAATTGACTTTTGCTCTCTCTTTAAGCCAATCTCCTGAAGTCAAGGTAACATTTCTATTAAATGTAATTGCAACCAAATCAGCTTCTGTGAGGAAAAACTAGATGGAATAATACAAATACTGTCACTGAGTGTTTTTGTTGTTATCATTTTTTAATTAGCATTAAAAAACAACAATAACAACAAACAGAAATGTTAACCCAAATGCACATTATCACTTCTGCCATTGAAATCATTATCTAGTATTAGAACAAATAATGTTCTTAATTACATGTTGATCACAGGCTGTATTTTGTCTTCATGACTTTCAAATTTCAAAGGTTATTTCTATAAAGCAAAATAAGAATCAATCTTCGACACTCTAAATTGATTATGTAAAACATTAGGTAAAAACGTTAGGTAGAAATTGAAAGAATGGGAACATTATGAAGGTTAGTGTGATAAATCTGCTATCAATACACTTTCAACAAGGTTAGCAGCTAAGAGTCAACATAAATGGAGGAAGGAAGAACTATGCAGTATTTGGTTTTGATTTGAAGAAGTTCATATGCATAAATTTAGTAGCTGCTATTATGCATTGAGTTACAAATTTTATTATTTATTACAATTACAAAATTGATACATAGTTACTGTAAAATATTTACTTATAGATTCAATAACATAAGGAGAATCTTCTGTGGAGGGTATTTTCTAAGATGGGTAAATAAGGTAATTTTTTGCTGTTTATCCTATTTAACAAAAAGTGCAGAAAAATAGTAAATCCTTTTCGGTCTTTGGAGACTGTCTTGTCTTTGTTATCAGATTTTATTAGTGTATTTTCCTGCATGAAAATGTAAATATGTTAATTTTTTAATAAGTCATTTGAGATTATTCAATTTTAAACTGAGAAAGATGCTCTCTTAGGTAATGAGGAGAAAGCAATTAACTTAAAGATCTCTTCATACTGTTTCCAGGAGAAAACAAACAAACAAAGAAACAAAAAACCACGAAATATTGCTGGTCAGTGCAGGTGGATGTATTTCAAAAGCATAGTAATTAATATATCAAAATATAAAATCTCCTACAGACTGTAGGACTGTATATGGACATAACCTTGTAGGTTTATGAAATTATATTTTGAACAAGATATGAAAGAAAAGTGAGTCACTTAAGTGTAAAGATTTGCACAACGGTAAACTGTACTTCAGGATGTTGAATGTTAACCATAACTTTATGCCATTATGACAGGGAAGACTACTCTACATACTGACTGAGATTATTTTAAAATTTTTATGTACAAATTGATAGCCCTGGAAATTTAGGAATGTTGCCCAAATTGAAACCACTGTTGAGTTACCCTCATTCTTGGCCCTTACACAGGCTAATTGCAGCTCTTGTCCTCAGCTGAACACCCTCACTGTGTGCACATTGATTTCCTGGGCTTGACTTTGTGTCTTTTTTATTCATATAGATGTTCCTAGTAGTCAATATTCTCAGTTGAACTTGTATTTTTATTGGGTTGTCTCCAAGACCTCCACTGGCAAACGGCCTGGATAACAACATAATAAAATCGGTATGTGAATGTAAATGATGCATGTTTAGTATGTATACTGAACTCTCTGGTGGACCATTTCTCCAAAGCTAATCATGTTAAAGAGGACAAACACCAACTATGTTAAATAACAATTATGGGATTGCAAAGGATTCTGAAATAGAGGAGTCACCTTGATGAGTAGCATAAACTTGTTAAAGCTGGGAGGGATAGTGGAGAGGAAGTAGCAGCTGTGACATAGATATAGAATCATAGAATCTTAAGAGTTGGAGGGGATATTTAAAAGTCATCTAGTCCAACACTCCTGCAATGAACAGGGACATCTACAGTTAGATCAAGCTGCTCAGAGCTTAGTCCAACCTTACTTTGAATGTTTCCAAGGTCAGGACTTTCACCACCTCTCAGGGCAGCCTGTTCCAGTGCCACACCATCCTTATTTCTTCCTTATATCCAATCTAAATATCTTCTCTTTTAGTTTGAAGAAATTTACTCTTGTCCTGTTGCAACAGATCCTGATAGAGTCTGTCTTCTTCCTTCTTACAACCTGTCTTTAGATACTCCTTTACCAGCATGCCCCTGGTTTACCCCTGTACTGCCCAAGCTCCATGTATGATGTTCAGGGCAGGCTGCAGCCAGTAATGGGCTGATCTGTCAGGACAGTATGCAGGAAGGACACTTTGGATTTGAGCTGTGAGGAAGCATGTAGGGCACTTTGAACTGCAGGGAAAATTTGTGGGGTGTCTCCTGATTTACAGGTGCATCAGTAGACAAGTGAAGCACGGAGGCAGAAAAAGCTGGTGCAATTCCCCATGGGAGGGGTACCCCCATAAATGAAAAGGAGATTATAGTGATCTGCATGGACGTAGGAAAAAGGTGTGTGCACATGGTTTCATGTGTTTCTGGGGGGAGCTGGTTAAAAATTAGTGGTATTTAGAAAAATTTAGGTATTTGTTCACATCTTATAAGTGTCTAGTATTGTAATTTGTCTGTGGTTTATCTGATATATTACTGACTAAAGTATTAACAAGTACCAGTTAACAAATAATTTACATGACAAACAATTAACAAACTGCTTTGATCCTGATGGAGATTTTCTCTGCAGTAGTTATCCCCTTCTCTTATTTGGGTCCCACGGGATTGTTCCCCTCACTGAGAGCTGAGGTGCCATCCTTATCTGAATCCTCCTCATCCCTTGAAGAGCTCCTTCTCTTAAAAAAAATAAAATAAAAAATTGTTTAATTTTCTCAAAAAGGGTTTGGCTATTTAATTTAGAAATGTATGATGATAACATTCTTGTTTTGAGACAATTATTCCTGTGATCTGAAAAACAGAAGTCTAGAATGAAGCATGTGCCATATACTACATGCTGCTTTGCAACACCGGGGCCCGGGTTTGAATCCCCCTGTGGTGCAAGTGGTAGAAGTGCTGCTCTGCTACACAGGAGGCTTGAATCCCCGGGGTTGAACTCAATGATCTCTAAGGTCCCTTCCAACCCGCATGAGACTATGATACTATGATACTATGATACTATGACACTACGTTATACTATATTAGTGGCAAAACCAATTTTTGAAGCTGAAAAAAGTATTTTGTGGGAAGTAATATGTTATTCTGTACATTTGTAGATCTAGAATACATTGCCTCATGAGTTTGTTAGTGATAATCTACCAAGAAAACCTGGACAGTGTCCAGTTCAAACAACAGTTAAAACTGGGTAATCTGAATTGTTCACCACTAGGTAATTGTTTTCCCCTGAAAAGAATCAAAGAAATTTAAATAAACAAGTTTGATAATCCATTAACATTATGGTATTATATTGATAACAATTGCATGTAGATGAGAAAGTGACATGTACATATGCAGGTGTTCATCTACAAAATCATTGCTACAGGTTGTGAGCTGAGATTAAGCCTGGAATGGGGATGAGGGCAGAATGAGCAATCACAAGGCAACAGCAGAGGTCTTGGAACTGCAAGCAGAAGTGGGTAGTAGATGGCCTAGAGTTATGCATGACAAATGGACAGTCATTGTTCAATATGGATTTTAGCATGTAAAGAAACTGGTTTGGTGGCATAACAAAAGAAATAAAAACAACACTGCATATTTGTCTTAATTGTGCTATGGAAGCCATCAGTTACCCATTTAGAAACATATATTCAGAATAATGATGGGGAAAACGTATACCTCAAGAACTGCTGAAGAATAACAGGAAACATCTTTTCTAACATCTACAGAGGGTCCTACAGGTTTGATGTATTTCATTCAGATGTGTGCAACAGTCTGTGTAAATTGCAAGGCACTATATGGGGAGGTGCCTTCAGTGTAATTAAACCTGCAAAAAAACTCTAGCAATTGTGCTGTGAGTTTATTACAGGTAGAACTGATCAGTCCATTATACTGTACCACCACATATAGAAATTTCATATTATTGAAGGGAAATACTCTTTGACTACTTGGTTTTGTCCTAGTCATCCTGAAATGTAATCCCATTTTTGTTATATTTGTTGTTTTTATGTAATAATCTTTTCCATTATTTCAGAGTAAGGGAAAAATAATAATATTCCAAAATCTCATTTTAACTACTTATCTCCAATTAAAACATGATTTCAAATATCCTGGAAAATTATCACTAAACTCAGTAATACTTTAATATGTTTATTTTTATTCTATGTTTCTCTGGTCTTTAGTTTTGTCAATTTTTATTTATTTTATTTTATTTTTTTCTTTTTAAAGTAAATTTAACCTTCCTTTCTATAGTTGAACATTTGGCAGTTTCATCTAAGATGTTTTTTGGTGTTTGTTGTTGTTGTTGCTTTGTTTGGTTTTGTTGTTGTTGTTGTTTTGTTTTGTTTTGTATTTTTAGTTTAGTAAAGAAAAGAAAAGGAAAAAAAAAAGATAAAAACTACCCTCTTCTTGCATTAAATATTTGAGATTTTGTTTTTTAAATCTACAGTAAATGTTGGTATGTATGTTGGAAATATCCTCAATAATTTTTGGTCCAGACGGTATCTCTGATAAAAGCAGTTTTTATTCGCGATTGCAATGGCGGGCGCCCTGATGGCTGAAGCGCACCTATGGACATGATGTTACAGTCTTTATACCTTTTTTTATTCCTAAAACACACCAGTATATCCAATAAAATCTTAGGCAATGGTTTTGTACGTATGGGGGAAAAAAAGGAAACTGACAGTGAAACATTTTAATAATTTCTAATGTAATATTTCTTTTATATTTCATAATGATTTAGCAATCACCTAGCTATTTAAACAATTGTGCATTTGATCCAGCTACACTGCAAAACAATACCTGTGATAATTTTGAATCACAGAATCATAGAATGTCTTGGGTTGAAATAGACCACAGCAATCACCTAGGTTCAAACCCCCTGCTATGTGCAGGGCTGCCAACCTGGTGGCTGCCCAGACTCACATCCAGCCTGGCCTTGAATGCCTCCAGGGATGGGGCTCCACAACCTCCTCGGACAACCTGCTCCAGTGTATCATCACCCGCTGCATGAAAAACTTCCTCCTAATACCTAATACCTACTCTAACTCTCTCCTGCCTCAGTTTAAAACCACCCCCCCCTTGTCCTACCACTATCCACCCTCATAAACAGCCATTCCCCCTCCCTACAGTATTCAGAATACAGAATCCATTATTTTGGTCATGGAAAGAACTGTTATAAAATAGACATATACTTCATTTGTATACATAAAAATCAAGCTTAAACAAAATAATGATTTATGGTAATTAGAAAAAAGATGCTTCCTTTTTCTTCTGAGACAGTCATTTATACAAGTGAGGTGAAATTATCTAGCAGTTTTTATTCATTTTCTGTAATTTCCAGAAATCTGAGATAAAAGTATTGTTGACAGTTAAGTTAAATGTCATTCTAGATTATGTAGTAATTCCACTAATGTCAACACTGCTCATGTTCATAAAGAAGAAATAACGAATATTCAAGGCATGAATTGACAATGAAATGCATACAAATGGTGAATTTGTAACTGTTTTTGCACTTCACATGAAATACTGTATTTTTCAATCTAAATGTTTGATTTAAAATTAAGGTTCACCTCTAAGACTATTTCTGATTAGGACAGAATGAGTGTCATGGTTTTATGATTTCTGGTTGCTGGTTGTCATGCTCCAATTTATAGGAGGGATATGAGGTTCTTTGGTATACGTATACCAAACATACATACCAACAACAATATACGGCATGAGATTAAGAAACAGTTCAAACATTGGTCCAACCAGTTTATTGCAAATCTTAATCAGGGAGATGGAGAAGGGAAGGATGGATATGGGGAAGGGAAGGCAGGTGATAGAAAAGATAGAAAGAGGCAAGAATTGCATAAAGTGGGGATAGTCACCACCAGGATCCAGCACTGGTCCCGTTGCAAGATGTTCTGATGGTCTGAGGCAAAAGAGCAGGCGGGGAGAGCAGCAGCAGTGTGGACAGCCTTGGGCAGCAAGTGGGTAGCAGGAAGAAGCCACAGGGTAAGTCCAGGAGCAGGCAGCAGGTTTCATGTAGCAGGTCCAGGAGTCAGTCAGTGGGCAGGACTTCTGTAGTGAGGAATCTGATGGCAGACACCCACTTCTTCTTCAGCATGCATGTCTCAGGTTGTGAGGAATCTGTAGTCAGAAAACCTTTCTTCTTCTTCTTCAGGATGCAGACATCATGTTCTGAGGAATCTGATGTCAGAAAATACTCTCTTGTTCATGTAATGAGGAATCTGATGTCAGAAAACCTAATTTCATGCTTGCTGATCCCTTTTATCCTCCTTTTTTCCTGCCTATGTGACACCCCTGGGTGTACTCCCAGAGATGGCCATCTTCCTCAAGATAAACCCACAGAAAAGACTCCTTCCTGGCCATTAAGCTTCTGCTTATCTCTCTCTCCTTGCTCCTGGCCTAGTCTATCTGTGTCCCTCAAACAAAGGATTTCTCAATATTTGACGTGCTTGGACTTGTTCATCTGTGTCCTTCAGTAAGCTTTGAGTCAGTGATATAAAAGTATAATCTTACACTGGTATTCCACATCATAGCATGTAGTGCACTGGGAGTTAAATTGTTAATGCTCCAGTTCTGGGTACCTGCCCAGAGGAGAAGAACTGTACTCTCCAGAGGGCTTTGCAGTCAGAGAGGAGATGTAACTCTTGGCAAGGTCACCTGATTGGGTTCTTGCTCTCTTCTCCTTGCTTCTCCTCTCTGCTGCCCATCCTGACTGCACACATCACTTCAGTGTTACTGTAAGACCTACAGCTTTTAGATACTTTCTCATTAGATTTAATTTATTAACTTCAATTCTAATTATATTGTATTATAGTGTGTTATCTTGCATTCTGATACCATTAGTAAATTAGTTCGATTCTCCTCAGATCATTGCTGCTGTTTTTAATTAATTATTTTGGTGTCCCCTGTTTCCCTTTTCCAGAGGCATGGATTTTGCAAAATCCCTTCACCCCCACTAGTCACGGAACTGGGCTGAACCAGCCTGTATATCACCTCCCCAAGTCAGCAAGGAGTCACTACTGTGATGGAGTCATCCAAGACTCAGAGGAACAATGCTTATCGATTTATTGAGGGTTTTCTTAACAACAATTAGCAAAAGCAAATGCTTGGAGGTAAAATTGGCTAATTGGCAATTCTGATTAGTGAGTGTTACAGGTAAGACAATGTTAGGCAATGGCTGCTACAAAGAATTGAAGACAAAAGAAGATAAAAGAAGATAAAGAGAAAAGGCAGAAAATGGGAGAAGAGAGACAGACAGATATACAAAGATAGCAAAGGAAAGTGGCTCACCACTCTTGCCAAGAGACAGTGATGTCTTGGTATCAGGTGCTGATCTTCAGTAGTGATGTGTTAACAGAAATTGAATTGTTCAGCTGTTGAATGTCAATGACAGTACAAACTCTTACTTATAGTCCAAAGTGGTCAAGCCTCCTCTTTTGGAATGATAGCTTCTGGCTTCGGGATCTCAGCAGGAACTCCTTTGTTCCAGTCTTTCAAACCTTGCAAATTTAAGTCAGCAGATAAGAGGAAGTAGGGAGATTCCGGGGGGGGTGGGGGGGGTGACATATTATGCTTTGTATTTCCACTGTAAAAAGATGATAGAAATGTGGATTCAAATTTAAATAGCTGATTGTACATGAGGTAACTTCTTGCAAACAATCTGTTAATTTTTTTCATACACATCTGTCTTTGCAGACATGTGAGATATGATTCTGTCATAAAAGTCTTTCTCAGTGTAAGGAAACAAACAAATAACAACAACAACAACAACAAACAGAAGAAGAACAAAAGTAATATAAGGTAAATTCTAATCTCCCTAGGCGCAGAGAAAAGTCTGACTTGAAGAAGTAATTAAAGCTAGAGTCCACACATACCAGGTGGAATTCACCTAAAATGTGACAGAAAGCATCAAGACATTCCCAATTGTCTTTCTTACTTTTGCATGCAGATTTCTCCTACTGCCCTGGTATTCCATAGCAGTCTTTGGGACAAAAGGTGTGTTGGGAGCAAGTAAATGTCCTCCTCAGAGAGTAACAATGGACCAACAGTAGACCATCATGGTGCTAGAAGGAAGCTAGATGACAACGAAGATAACCAAATAAGTCTATGTCTGTTGGACAGTCACTGGGGGTGGCTAGAATAATGAATTTGGGAATGTAATGAATATGTAATACATGTGAAAATATATCCTGTACACAAATGGTCAAATGGTGGAGCATTCTTGGAGGGTTATCTCGTTGCTTCCTCAGCTCTACCAATTAAGAATCCCTTTCTTAATGGCAACAAAACTTTAGTGTTTAGATTCTACACATCAGTTTTTAGATTCAAAGCTCTAGTCTATAGCTCCCTGGACTTTCCTTTCTACCCTTCTTAAAAATGAGAGTACTATTTCCATTTATCCAGTCACTGGAGGCATCACTTGACAGCCCTGATGTTTCAGATATGATGCAGAGTGGCTAAGCAATGACATCAGCCAATTCCTCCAGAACCTGCTTTCTTGTAACTGGAGTGCATAGACTTGCATGTATCTTCTATGACTCTATGATATGATTACTTTTTGTAGTTTTTTTGGCTGGCTTGCTGTATCTCTGGGGTAAGTACTCACTGTAAAATGACATTCAAACTTCTATGAACAGGGAGAATAAATTATATCCAAGAAAGAGAAAAAAAAGAACAGCTGACTTTGTATGTGAATAAGGTAAAAGATGTTTCAGAATTTGGGAATACCCAGTCCACTATACAGTGAGATTAGCTGTCAGTGTTAGCAATAGTCTCACTCATATCTGACATGCTGGATCTTAGCAGTGCTGCTGTGACTAACCAGATCAGTGTGAGAAGCTTTTTGTGAGAATGAACAGCACAGAACAGGGAGGTCAGAAGAAAGAGCAAGAAGCAGAAACAAAGTATTTCAAGGAATGTAGCAAAATTTGATAAATTTCATTACATAGTTAAAAGCTGAGAGAATTAACTCACTGATCATCAGAAAATTTGCTTTAATTTTCTCATGCTTTTGGGTGGAAAATTTAGCTTTTATTTTGAAATTGAACTTGTGCAATGTTGTTAGTCATCATCATTTGGAAGAGTGGTTCTGTAGTCAAAACTGTAGTCATAAAAATAAATTGCAAATTCATTAAAATAGTGTAGAGATATGACCAGCTCATAATAATTGCAAAGCTAAATTGATGTGCAATCAGTGAAAAATTTATCTGGGGAGAATTCAATATCAATACAAAAGCTGAAGGTCTTCACAGGTCAATCAAGTTAGAAAAAGGGAGCATTATCTTAGGTACTAAAAAAGAAATTCCTATATTGCAAACCATAACTCTGCTCATTAATTAAGGTGTTATCAAGGGTATTGCACAACAGTTCTTAATTCATGAGAGTTTTGCTAGCACATTTTAATGTTTCTTTTTGAATAATATTTGTAAAATTGAATTTGTGTAACTTGGGACATAATTTTTTTTTATTTTTCAAAAGAAATCATGTTAAATTAATTTTTATTTCTACTTTTATTACATGTTTCCCAATTTTGTACTCCAAAATAAATAATATCTGATAAGAATATAATTTGAATCTCTTATCTTCTTTTTTTTTTTCTTCTTTTTTTTGCTAATTATTAATATAGTTATATTAATATAACTATACTATTAATATAGTTATTAGCCAAAATATTCACTAGTAATTACATTTAAATATATTAAAAATGCAGAACAAAATTAAGTACACTTGTTCTCTCAGCTTGGTCTGGAAATATTTCTATAGTTATTTTAAAATATTCATATATAAATATTTGTTACATATATTTATACATATATATATATACATTATATGTTATATACATACTTTATATACTTTATGTGTTATATGTGTGTGTGTGTTATGTATGTGTGAATATATGTGCCATATATATGAAGCATACTTTTTTAACATAAAAACACAAGATATAAAATATTAGCATGTGCCCATCTTGAAAGAATGTCCTGTTTGGGGCTTTTATTCACTAATATTGTTCCATTTTCATTAGAAGAGGCTAGTACCATAATGTTCTAAAGTAAAGTGAACATAACTAGTCTTCCTCAAAGGAAAACAAAAAGTTTTGTAATTACAGTTTTGTAATTATAACTCATTTAGGCCTCAGTCTTCACTTCTCATTAAAGTATTCAATCCATGAAAGAGTTACATGAAAATTAGGCCTAAGAATGACTTTCTTCTTAAAGATTGGTGATTTTTTGTAGTTATAAATAAAACCAACATGCTGTAGAATGTTAGTACAGATTTATGTCTGCATTTGTGTCTCTGAACTAAACTTCAAATGAATGAAGGCATCTAAACTCAAAAGATACCATGCTTGGACATATGAAGCATTATATAAAGGTAATTTCTTATATAAAAAATAAAAAATTAATAAGATCACCTCACATCAGATAATCAAATTTATTTGATATCTCTGACCTTAAAAATTAGATTGTTCTGTTATTTATCAAGGTGAAAGTATGATCTTTCAGTGCCACCTTCCCTTCCTTTCCAGGAACTTTATTCTAGAGAGTTGTGAAGACAATTTTTTTCTGAAGTGCTCATATACATTAGTGAAGATTGCTACAAGAAAGTCCATAACAAAATCAATAATTCTGCCATCTTAAATGGTCTTAAATTGTGTGCAATAAATTTTGTTTGGGGCCATACCTTGACCAATGAGAATAAAAAGAATATTGAGTAGCTGCGCATTAAGTGTGAAACATCTATCTAGAGTAGTGAATTAGAAAGGGAAGGAACAGAACATTCCTACCTTGTTTTGAAATGACACTGCATTTTATTTTAGGGAGAGTGTATTGCATAATAAATACAGGTAAATAAATAAATAAATAAATAATGCAAATATGTGCTCTCCAAATGTTAAAAAAAAAAAAAAAAAAAAAAAAAAAAGCAAGGTGATCAAACATTATGATACTCATGATTATCATGATTTAATTGTATTTATTTTCAGTGCTGAATCACATTAACATTTATTTGTAGAATTTCCAAGATAACATGAAAAAGTTATTATAGTAATTTATTAATGTCCCTTATGGCATTCTTCTAGACAAGCTCTCCAACTTTGAGATACACTGGTTTTATGAATAAATTCTTTACACTGAAGGTGGTGCAGTACTGTAATATGTTGCCCATAGGTGTTCTGGATGACCCACCGCTGGAGGTGTTCATAGCTAGGCTGGATGGGGCCTTGAGCAATCTGATTCAATGCTGACTTAGTGACTGGCAACCATACCTGTGGCAGGGGAGTTGGAATTAGATGATCTTTGATTCCATGATCTTGTGAATCTAGGACTCTATGAATTACACCTAACTGAATAGAAAATAATTGTGAACAGATTTCCAAACCTGGACATCAGAACTGCAGTACTCATCATGGTGAATGCCTGTACTGCCTTTGAAACAGCCTTATAGACGGATAATTGCTGGTGTATTTTTCATGCAGGCTTTTACCTGTCTTCTAGTCCATATTCAATTCTACAGCATAGATTTATCTCAATGGCGACAAATTAGGCATGTGATCTGATAGCTTGCCTGTTACTTTGCCTAAGTAAAAATATACGTAGTTGTTTAGAATCATAGAATCACACTGGATGTCCTGTGTTGGAAGGGTCCCCTGGGAATCATTGAGTCAAACTCCTGGGTTCCCACAGGACCACCCAAAACTCAGACCATATGTCTGCTACCACTTTCTAGAGGCTTCTTGAATATCAGCAAAACGTTTTGCAATGACCTCTTCTTTGGGGAGGCTGTTCCAGTGTTTGACCATGCTCTTGGTGAAGAACCAATTCCTGATATCCAAACTGGACCTCCCCTGTTGCTGCTTTCATCTTGTTCCCTTGGGTTTTATTGCTGGTCATCAGAGATAGGAAATCAGTGCCTGCCCCTCTGCTCCCCTTTGTGAAGATGCCATTTAGTAACACTGCTGTTTAGTTTCAAATCCATGTTTCAGTGCATTAAAAAACACAACAACAAATGTTTGTTTTTTAAATATTATTTTTATTTTATTTTTTTAGGATAATTGGTGAAGTTCATGGTAATACTTTCTTGATTTAATCAGTTTGTTTACTAATCAACTACTGCTGACCTTGTTTTAGACACCTGTCTCTGAATTAGTTAATTAATTATTCCCTTCTATAGTCAGCAGAGGAAATAATGTAGCATTAGAAGATAATTAGACTCATCCTGAAATAGGCCAAATAAATCGCTGTCTTCTTAATGTTGTTCCATTCCAGTTACTTCAAAATAGAAGGGTAGTGACTAAGTCAAAACTAAATGTTTATCTTTAAAATATCTTAAATTTCTAGAGGCTGTTCTGAATTATTCATTATAAATACTCTTAATTGCATATTGTTCTCATTGTCCTCTTTTTTTTTTTTTTTTTTTTTTTTTTCCCCATTTGTGAATTTCACAGCTGTCTCACATTGACTAGTCACTCTTTGTTATTTTTAGAATATGATTGTTCATCTTATGTGATATTGGTTTTGCTCCCAGATTGGCTCACACATCAGTACACTAAAAAGGACAACACAGAGCAAGATACAATGGTGGATTATAAACACTATACTATGAACAAATTTTAGACAAACCATTATTCATGCTAACTTTAAAAATAAATCCAGAATTCACAGACTATGGGATGGCAAGTTGCAATCTGTGTTATCAGGAACAATGGACAATAATGGTTCACACAGAACAATTAACTCACTTGTGTATTAGTGAGGATATTTGTATATTAAAATTTATGTTATTTGAACAGCTGTTCCTACTCTGCTCACATGTGATCACAAAGGCCTCCATAATCACCTATGCAGTATTAGTTGCTTGGTTTTTAAAAGCTGTGTTTTGCAGACAAAGAAGCTTGGTGTAATGAAAGGAAGGGTTCACTGTAAAATGCTGAGAGCTGGATGGTAAGTAAAGTGAAGATACACAAAGTTAAGAACACGTTCTGAACATTAGCAGTTATTCCAGTAGTGATTATCATAAAAGAGCTACGAACTCATGTTCTCTGGTCAAAGCAGAAGAGCAGAGAAAAAAGTTATCCTTTCAAGTTCAAAATCTTTGTCTTTACCAACCATATTGCATCTGACCTCTGAGTTAAAAAATGTGTCCTAGCCATAAAGTTGAATTTCAGCTATCCATCTTAAAAGCAGATATTAAAATACACTAGTCATTCACTAGTCAAAGTCAAGATAAATATGTATATCTTTCTGATAATTTGTGATAAGCCAAGATAAATTCTTCAGACAACTATGCTCCTCTGAAGATTCCTGTCTTCACTATCCATTGCAAGGCATTTGAAATGTCTGCATCACATTTATATAGTTAAAATTATTCTAGATGAATTCCAGCATAGTCTTCAAAACTTCAGAGAACAATTCTAATTGCCTGTATTTTAACACCTTATCAGTTCATAGGAACCCAATACGTGCCTTATTTTGACAAGACTGGCACTTAGCTGTACATGAAACAAAGCCTCAATACAGAAGAGTCCCTCACTTGTCTACTGCAGTAAAATATGAGGAAAAAATATTTTATAAATGCATAAATAAGAAAAGGAGAATTATTGAGAACCTCCATCTCTTCTTAGTTGCTGGACGAAACATGGAAAAAAAGTATGAGGAAAAGACTGAGAATCTTAATGCCTTCTTTGTCTCAGTCTTCGCCACTAAGATGAAATACTTATGAAGTAAGTACTTACAAAGTACCCAGCCTCCAGTTGGAAGATGGTGACATGGATCAAGATGTAACTCTCATAAGTAGGGTTATGTGTCTACATTATTTTAATAAAGAAATAGGTAATTAATAACTTCTTACCAGAAAGAATACAGTAATAACTCCAAAGACATGGATTTGAGTGTGCCTGGCTGAAAATTAAGCAGAAGGTAGGCAATAATAACTACTCACACAAAAGACCTGAGATTAAATATAATTTAATTCACTGGTGCAAAGTGAAATTCCTTTTTTAATTTTAACTATTAGACATTTTTCGTACAATAGTAACAACATGTTCCAAACTAGAGGAAGAAAGAGTAGGGAAAGGAGAAAAATATAGATATATATAGATACATATATAAATATATATATAATTTTTCAAGTTCCTCTGAAAATAGTTTGGTTTTTAATCTCCTGGAAAACAAGCAAACAAACAAACAAACAAACAACAACAAACAAACAAAACAGCAACAAAAAAACCTCACCACATATAATTCCAAAACGTTGAGTTCTCATTGCCTACATTTGACTAGTGCTTTATGAAAAATATTTTGTCCATAATCAAACAGGAAATGAAAAAGTTCACTGAAATCAGAAAATAATAAATAATAGTCTGCTCAATCAGTAAACTGAACAAAATAAATACTGCTGCTCTAAAGCGAACTAACATTGCTATTTGCAGAAAACAAAAGATCAGATGTCTAATAAAAAACAAAAACAAAACAAAAACATGAACAACAAAAAAAAAAAAGCCAAAAAGAACCCTACTTATTTATTTACATTATTAATAAAATTCTAACACTGGATAACATTTTAAAAATTATTTATTTTTACTAACACTAGATGTACAAAGTCAGCTAATTCACTGTACAAGTAATCAATAAGATTCGTATGCAATTTAATGCCACTAAATTGAGCCCTATGTCTACTGTGTGTTTGCTAAAAAAGTCACATTTTTTTTCTCTTATTTAAAGCAAATATACATTCAGTTTAGAAAATTAGAGTTCCTTTAATCTATTGTTTTAATTATTTTGTTGCTATTATTTTTTCTTGTTTTTAATGAAATAAAAGACATTTCCAGGTGACAATTTCAGCTTAAAGTAATGAGATGAGATGTAAAAAAAAAAAAAAAAAAGTTAAAATCCTCTGTAGGTGTCTGTTTTTCTCAGTTGATTCTCATAGGTGTGTTTGAATTGGAAGAGACCTTTAAAGATCATCTTGTCCAACTCTCTTTCACTGAACATGGGCTTTCACACCTATATTATGTTTTCCAAGGCCCTGTCTATACTTCCCGGAAAGCAAATGGGATCCTGGGCTCCATCAGGAGAGGGGTGGTCAGCAGGGATAGGGAGGTGATCGTCCCTCTCTACTCTGCTCTTGTGAGGCCCCATCTGGAGTACTGTGTCCAGGTGTGGAGCCCTCAGTACAAAAAAGATATGGAGATTTTGGAAAGGGTCCAGGGGAGGGCCACAAAGATGATCAGGGGGCTGGAGCACCTCCCCTATGAGGACAGGCTGAGGGAGTTGGGTTTGTTCAGCCTGGAGAAGAGAAGGTTGTGGGGTGATCTCATTGCAGCCTTTCAGTACCTGAAGGGAACTTACTCCCAGGAGGGGAGTAAACTCTTCAAAAGGGCTGATAATAGCAGGACTAGGGGAAATGGTTTTAAGTTGAAGGAGGGAAGATTTAGGTTGGATGTTAGGGGAAAGTTCTTTACTAGAAGGGTGGTTAGGTCCTGGAACAGGCTGCCCAGTGAGGTTGTGGATGCCCCGTCCTTGGAGGTGTTCAAGACCAGGCTGGACGGGGCCCTGGGCAACCTGATCTAGTAAATGTGTATGTTTGGTGGCCCTGCGAGGCAGGGGGGTTGGAACTACATGATCCTTGAGGTCCCTTCCAACCCAGGTAATTCTGTGATTCTGTGATTCCCTTGAGTGTCTTCTGGGATGGGGCATCCACCACCTCTCTGTGTGACCTGATCTAGTGCTATGTTTATTTTATTTTATTTATTTATTTATTTTTAATTTCCAATCTAAATATTCTCTCTTCTAGTTTGAAATCATTTCCCCTTTTCCTATCACAACAGGTCCTGCTAAAAGGTCTGCCCCTCTGCCCCCTTCCTTCTTACAGCCTCCCTTTAGAAACTTCAAGGCCAGTATCAAATCTGCACAAAGCCTTCTTTACCCCAGGCTGAACAGCACTAACTCTCTCAGCCTGTCCCAGTAGAAGAGGAGTTCCAATCCTTGGATCATTTCTGTGGTCCTTCTCTGGATGTGCTCCAACAGGTCCATGCCTCTCCTGTACTGAGAACCTCACTTCTGGATGCAGTATTCCAGACAAAGCCTCACCGGTGCAGAGTAGAGAGGCAGGACCACCTCCCCTGACCTGCTTCCCCAGTCTCTACATTCTGATCCATCAATCTCTTGACTTTCTTTTCTGACTTCCTACACTTGGGGTTGGAGAGCTCTTTAACACTAAGGAAAGCTTCCTTAAAGACTTACCAGCTCAGCTCCCCTCCCATTATGTAAGATGTCTCCAGCTCACAGTGTAGCATGAATTTCTAAAATAAAAATAAAAAAATTTAAAAAATTACTATGTTATTATATAACATTAAATAGCATACGAGTTATATGATACTAAAGCACAGATTAAATGAAAACCTTAGAGGAGTACTGTGTATAAGAGAAATAAATAAGGAAATATTCAAAACAAGGGAAGAAAATATTTTGAAAGAAAGAAAGATTTTCATACAAAGGCATAATTACACGAAGTATAAAAATCTCTTTTTTAGAATAATATGTTACCTTATCTAAATATGAAGGAGTAACTTGAAACTAGTTTGGTTAAAATGGGGAACTGCTGAGTTAACAGAAATAGGAATGACAGAGGCATGGAAATCAGGGAGAATCTGACATGAGTAAATGACCAGTGAAGGAAGGATGAAGGCCTTCAGCTAAATGTATCCTTCCTCCAGGCTCCATTTCTCCTCCTCAAGTTCTAGGGAAAGAGTGAACTTGTGAACTTAGCTAAGTTTTGCATTATCCTGGATGACCAGTCCTTGTGGAACTCCCTCCCACCTCCTGGGGAGGAAATCAAGGCCTAAAAAACAAGGAATATTGTGCAAATGGCACAATGTCTGATAGAGAAAAAACTTACCAGCACATGAATAATAATAGCTCAAATATATATATTATATATATATTTCCTAATTGGCCCTTGAGCGAAAAAACAAAACATGGGAGCACAAAGTTTAATGTTAACACATCTATGCTCCACAAGCTGAGCGTGCAACTTAGACAGAATAAAGATTATCAGTGGAGACAGAGCAAAATGTTGTGTTCCAAATTGCCAAAGATAATTTCTGGTTCACAGGTAAGAAATGTATTTCAGTCACTTGCTCTGCAAATACAGATTGTACTGAGAAATTTTTCAGGTTCCAGTATTTTAAACAAATTACCTTGGCATCTGATCTTTTGGTTCAAACATTAACCACACAGAAATAGAGAGGCTGTAATGCACATATGTGAAACTGTATAAATGTAAAACAATGCTTGAATTAGAGAAACTTTCCCTTTAAAAAAAAAAAAAAAAAAAGTGGGGAAGTAGCAGTGGGAGTGCAACTATAACTCTCCTTTCTTTATTGGAGAAGGCAGTCTTTAAGTCAGGAGCTGACTGCCTCTCCTTAGAAAAGCTTGGTGGAGGCAGTCCTCCCACTTCATCCTCAGCCACCTCACCCTCCAGTTTCAGGGCTTCAGACCTATTACATAGAGGCACCTGAAGAACCAAGGTAGGCTGGGATGGGGATTGCCATATCGCTAAGTTGGGACCTCTGCAATACCTCCTCTCCTCTCAAGTTAACTCTCTCTGCTCAACTACAGTAAGAGAGAAGTTCCACTACAGTTTGGGGGGTGCAATCTGTCTTTCTTGCAGAGAGTTACACCACCGGTCAATCTCTCTTGCACTCTCTGATCGTTCTTAATTTCTCTATCTCCTCTCTAAGCTTCACCACAAGACTGAACAGTACCTGCTCGCACCTCACACAGGTGGCATCCTTCCCATCCTCCCCCAGCAGCAGCAGGCTGTAGCACTCCCTGCAGCCAGAGACCTGAACCACCACATTTTTGGGCAGGCCCTCCATCTGGATTTTGACAGTCTTCTTGAGTCAAGCCCGACATCTGGTAGAGATCATGTTTGAAGTTGTGGCCTCAGGGTCTGTCAGAAGGAGAGCTGATCTCTTGAGCAAAGGCAAAAGCACTCACACATCCTGCCACAAGACCCACTTCCCACACCTGTTGTTGCAGTAATGCATGGGCAGTGTGGGCTGTACTCACACTCAGACTTCCCTCCCTGTTATCAGTGTATGGTAACACCCTTTTCTTACCTTTTTTCAGTGGAAAAAGCACAGAGATGCCAGCTTGTTCACTGCCTATACAGGACATCTGGTATCATCTCCCAGTCTCCTGTATCAAACTGGATTTATTTATTCATTTATTTACAGGCCAAGTCCTCAGCCAGAAAATGTTCCTGGGCCTTCCCATTAGAAATGAACAGCTCCAAATAAATGTTTACAAATGTAAGACTGTTCTGAGTGTTTCAGCTGCCCCATGTTGATTTGAGACAATGCACTCCTTACCAGTCTCAGACTGAGAGGGGATCTGATAAATGTTTATAAATACCTAAAGGGAGGTAGGTGGCAAATTAATGAGTCCATTCTCTTCTTGGTAATGTGTTGCATTGGACAAGGATTAATGGCCTCAACTAGAACATAGGTAATGCTGTGCTAACTTGTGGAAAAGCTTCTTTACAGTATGGCTGATGGAACACTGAAACAGATTTTCCAGAGAGGCTGTGAAGTCTCCTTCTATGGTGATATTCAAGGTCCATCTGGACATCTACCTGTGTGGTCTATTGTAAGGTACCTGCTTTAACAGGGAGGTTGGATTCAATGATCTCTTGAGGTCCCCTCCAATTCTTTGATTCTGTGATGCTTGTGCATTCTTTCCAACTCAGCATATTCTATGACTCTGTGATTCTGTATTGCTGTTAGTGTCTATTTGCTTGTTTCTGAAATGTGTCTTCTTTCAGCGTTTTTATATCTTCCAGATCCTACAGTCAAGATTCTTCCTTTCTCCTTTGATTGTTTCTTTCTTGTTTATATTCTTCAATTCATGATGTTAATTAATTATTTTATCTATTTACTTATAGATGAATGTATGCATAAAAGTTGTTGCATGCATTTGTACCGTGAAATGCTAAAGTCTTCACAGAGTTTTACACATCTGTGAACACAGTGACGTCATGTTCTAAATACTCTCACATGACCCATTGGGTCATTTTGCTATTAATTACTGTTTTTTTGTGTTTTGGGTTTTTTTTTTAAGACTGAGGATATTGGTAAACTTTTAGATCCATTATGTGTTTTCTGTCTCTCCTCAGCTTTCTTAAAGTATGTGAACTTTCTCCATTAGGTAAATTACGTCATTCATTCAAAATGCAATCAGCTTCTAAATAAGAGCACTGTAAATAAATCAGTGATAAAATTTTACCTTAACTATGTAATGTGTAAAAGTAAATGTGAAGCAATTCTTTCAAGATTATATGGTAAATAATCAAGAACAACTCATTTGGCCAAATGTAAGCTTCTCCTAAATTATTTAAACTACTTGTCTTTTAGCCAGTAGAGATAAGGAGTCTCTTCCAATAAACAGTAAGTCTTATTTTCTATCATACGTATAAAATATGTCAACTAAAGTTATCAATGAATAAAATGCATTAGCTCCTGTCGTTGACTATAAAGGAGCCTAGGAGTACTGATTAGATGTTAATGAATCGCACTGCAGGTCTTGGCTCCCACTTAATAGCCATGAAATAGATCAGAATGGAATCTGGTATGATAATTTCAAATGACAAATATTCTTTTAAAACAAATTTAAAGGCTGTGCTACTTCCAATACAAAAGTTCACTTTTCTAATTTTGTTTTGAATTTATATAGTTAATTATTTGACATCTGAATAAACATAAAGAACTTTTCCTGATTTTCTTGTTTTATTTTAAAATTAAATTTACTTTTTTAGTATTTCATGTAATCTCAGTAAGACAAGTACAAAAAATTTAACATTTAACAACAAAATCATCTTAAATTGAATGGGTATCTGGCAATGTAATAATATACAACTGAAAGAAGAAACAATGAAAATATACATTTTGCTTAGAAGAGAATGCATTTTTCAATAGAAAGTATTTTGAGGAACATTTTTAACCAATTCCACAGGATGCTACGTTGTGTTGTGTCCTACATTTCTTTTGCTTTAACTGTTTATGGATTCCTGCAGTTAATCATGAAAACTGATGCATGTATTCTGAGAAGAAATATCAGATACTGTGTGTAAAGAAAAGCAAATTACGTAGGTTGGTGAATGTGGGGGTAGATGTAACTGTGAGCAAGTCAACAAAGAGCTTATCAGATTCTTTGGTAGACCTTATCACTGTGAAACCCTGGAAGACCAGAGTGTGAGACTAAGGGCAACTTGGTCACCAAGGATCGGGATAAGGCTGAGGTACTTAATACCTTCTTTGCCTTGGTCTTCAATAGTAACACTTGTAACTCCCTGGGAACACAGACCCCTGCACTGGTAGATGGGGAGAGGGAACAGAACGAGCCCTGCATGATCTGTGATGAAATGGTTTTGGACCTGCTTCGAAAGCTGGATGTTTATAAGTCCATGCGCCAGATGGTTTGCACCCTAGAGTGTAGAGGGAGTTGGTGGATGTGGTTGACAAACCACTCTCCATCATTTTCCGGCAGTCTTGGCTGACTGGGGATGTCCTGGTGGATTGGAGGCTGGTGAATGTGATGCCCATCTTCAAAAAGGGTCAGAAAGATGATCCTGGCAGCTACAGGCCCATCAGTTTCACCTCAGTGCCCAGGAAGGTTATGGAAAGGATAATCTTGGGTATCATCATGGATCAGCTAAAGGTCAGCCAAGGGATCAGCATGGGTTTATGAATGGTAGATCCTTCCTGACTAACCTGATTTAATTCTATGAGAAGGTGACCTGTTTGGTAGATGAAGATAAGGCTGTTGATGTGGTCTCCCTGGACTTCAGTAAGGCCTTTGACACTGTCCCCCATAACATTCTCATAGAGAAGATGGCTTCCTGTGGTTTGGATGGGTGCACTCTCTGCTGGGTGAAGCACTGGCTGGATGGCTGGGCCAGAGAGTTGTGGTCAGTGGAGTGGAATCCAGTTGGTGGCCAGTCACGAGTGGCGTCCTCCAGGGCTCGATGCTTGGACCACTTCTGTTTAACATCTTCATTGATGATCTGGATGAGGGGATTGAGTGCACCCTCAGTAAGTTTGCAGACAACACTAAGTTGGAAGGGAGTGTTGATCTGCCTGAGGGGAGAAGGGCACTACAGAGGGACCTGGATAGACTCAATCAATGGGCCAAGGCAAACTGCATGAGTTTCAATAAGGACAAGTGTCAGGTCCTGCATTTTGGTCACAACAACCCCAGGCAACCCTACAGGCTTGGGGAGGTGTGGCTGGAAAGCTGCCCGATGGAAAGGGAACTTGGTGTGCTGATGGACTGCTGGCTGAATACAAGCCAGCAGTGTGCCCAGGCAGCCAAGAGGGCCAATAGAATCCTGGCTTGTATCAGGAATGGTGTGGTGAGCAGGACTGGGGAAGTCATCCTGCCCTTGTACTCGGCATTGGTGAGGCCTTATCTCAAGTACTGTGTTCATTTTTGGGCACCTCAGCACAGGAAAGACATGGAGGTACTGGAGCAGGTCCAGAGAAGGGCAATGAGGCTCATGAAGGGCTTGGAGAATCAACCCTACAGGAAGAGGCTGAGGGAGCTGGGGCTGTTTAGTCTGGGGAAAAGGAGGCTGAGGGGAGACCTTATTGCCCTCTTCCAGTACCTGACAGGCGCTTACAGTGAGAGAGGGGCAAGTTTCTTCTCACTGGTGACAAGAGGAGAAATGGCCTCAAGTTGTGCCAGGGCAAGTTTAGGTTGGATATTAGGAAACACTTCTTTACAGTAAGGGTAGTTAAGTACTGGAATAGGCTCCCCAGGGAGGTGGTTGAATCACCATCCCTGGATGTGTTTAAGAGCCGTTTGGATGTGGTGCTCAGGGATATGATTTAGCAGAGGGTTGTTAGAGTTAGGGTAATATGGTTAGGCTGCGGTTGGACTTGATGATCTTCAAGGTCTTTTCCAACCTGTGTAATTCTATGATACTATGATTCTTTTGGTATTAGAAGATTTATCTTTACTGATGACAGCTGACATGTGAAGATATTTTTCTCCGCATTTCAGCTTTTACTGGGGATAAATAGCAATAGAACAAGTACTTTTATTTGAATTTTGTCTAGAGAAAAAAAATGCAACAATAAAAAAGTACAATATTAATTGGCTGCATTTTATTTCAGTCCCTTCACATGCCACTGACAATAAGAGCTTCTTGTCCTCTCTGGTGCTATTACATTATGCAGCTCAACTCTTGCTCTCAGTATCTTTCTATCTTTCTGGAGTAATAAATGTTCATTTCTACCAAGTTCTCTGAGGTTGGAAAAGCAAATGATTTTTCCCTCTGATGACACTGCATCTCCAGCTTCAGTGGGTTTCTGATTACATACTCAAGCTCAAACAGTTTTCTTCCATTTTCATTATTTTAAGGACTCCTTTCTTTATTGCACATGTACCTTTCCATCTAAGAATTTAAATCACCCATGTGCAACAGGTTTTGATGCCTGGTCCTTACTATGCCTCCTGTGGTTCAGCTCAAAATTGCTTTTTAGCCTTGAAAATAGAATGAGAATGCAAGTTCTGTCTTCTTTGAAACCTAAACGCTGTAAGATAAGATTAGAGAACTGGTGGAGATTTTATATTGAGCTAACATGTGTCAAAATGAACTTTCATGGTCTACTGATTCAAGAAAATCAGAATGTCATTGGAAGAAAGTGATATTTCCATGTATGCATCCCATCACTTTATTTTAATATCTCTACCTTTACTCTGCATGGGCTGAACTGTGAAGTGTTTGGCTTTATACGGGAATAAAGGAAACTCATTTACTTGTAAAAAGACCAGCAAGATTACAAAAGTTAAACATTTATTCTTATTGAAAAATAGGTATCCAGTTCTAGTAGCTATTTTGCAAGCACTTTCAAACAGGAATGTTAGATACCATCATTTATGGTGATTAAGAAAACATCACTGCCAGGAGATTTACCCTTAAGATTGGCCTGTTCATTCAAATAAACTCAGTACTAAGAATATTTAAAATACAGAATGTAGCATGCAAAGATCCTATTGTTTCTCTGCACTGATAGCATTAACAACCTAGACACACTCTACACTGTCTGATGTAATAAAATAATATATATCTCATTATGTTAGTTCAGTTTCTATAAATCTGACTTTCATTTACAACATACAGTATTTTTTATAATGAAATTATACTGTTGGGTTGACTTGATGGTTTATTTTAAGCACGTTTATAAATCATGTAAACAATTAAAGAAGAATTTAACAATTGACATGAAGAGAAAAAGGAGAGGAGAAGGAAATATACTGAGTAGGTGGAATACTGATTTTGAGAAATCTAAATGTTTTATTAGTGTTAAGAAACAAGGAAATAAAAATAATACACGTTCAAAGTAGTTGAATATTTTCACTTTTAGAGATACATAAAAAGCTTAATTAGGATTCATTGAATATTGTGTCTCACCAGTGTTTTAAACTGGCCCAAATGTCTTCAAATTCACCCAAGAACTGTTACAGATTTCAATTTTCTGTGGTCTAGATACTTACCTAAATGTCTAATCAACATACTGGGTACTAAATCTGAATTTGGCAATACAGCTATATTTTGTTAATATTATTTTATTAACAAATCAGGGAATCGTAGAATCATAAAATCCTTGGAGTTTGAAGGGATCTTACAAGGTCATCTATCCAGCACCTTTGCAATGAATGGAAACATCCACAGCTAGATCAGATTGCTCAGCCCCTAGCCCAGCCTGGCCTTGGATGCCACCAGGGAGAGCACTTCATGTTAGAATTATAATATTGCAAATGTTCGCTTTCTATTCATCTGTATTGTAGTGAATGACCAGTATATCCATCTATTATTTATTTGCATCTGCAGCAACACTGGGCCAAATCTGGCTGACTTTTAGGTTACAAACAAGGAACATTTTATCTAATGTTATTCATACTCTAATTTTTCAGGAACTCTGATGGAGCATAGTTCAATAAATCATCTGGAGTATGTCTCTGTACATGTTCAAGTGAGGCATAGCCTACAGCTTGTGACGAGTAGCTTTCAAAAAATGAAACAAAACAAAACAACAACAACAAAAAACAGATGTGCCTTTATGACCTTATATGCTGGTAATAAAAAATAAAACCCACAGCTCCTAAAAGCATATCTGTCCATCAGTATATCTGTCTACTCACCTGAATATAGAATGGTGCTCAGTTGAAGGCTGCAATATTTTATCTTTTATTGCTACTTGGAATGGCTTATAATAGGCATCTTCTCACTGAAGTATTTAAGAAAAACACTTTCATGTTTTAGATTAAGTACAAATAAATGTGTGAATAATTGAAAATAATATGAAGTAACTGATAATCTTTACTTTCTTCAAAAACTCAAAAAGCACTGTTTCTTTCAAAATATTTCAGAAATGAATGAGATTTGAAAGTTCACATTTTTCTGGTATTTCTGTTTAACCCAGAAAAGTTTTAAAAGTTCTATTTCTATTTCTATTACAGTATCATAAAATTTATTTTATTTTCATAATAGTTGCATTTCTCTCTCCTTCTTCGTATCCACTGAGATGTCTTCATTCACATACAAGTAAATATTCTTAAACACAATAAGGAAGGATCAAGATAGCCCTTTGACTGAGACTATTAAGATTTTTTTTTTTTTTTTAACTAGATACTGGTTTTAATACATACTTTTTTCCTCCCTATGTGCAGCAAATCATACATTATCATCTTGGTAATACAACTTTATTATAATAACTTTTTAGTAGAGAACTTTGACTAAACGGTTTGGATTTGGTTTTGCAAATTGCGAATTACAAACTCTATAATTACCAAGAAGTTCAATTTCCAACATTCTAGAAACAAGCACAGATTCTGCAGGAAGGTGTGTATAGACTTAATAAAAATGAACATCAACCTACATTCTGTTAATTTAATATCTGACATTTCTGAACTTGAATGGCAGCACTCTTTTCTAGGTCAGCCTTCCTGCTACATGCCTGTCTCTTGGAAAGGTAATGAAAAGTGAGGCAGAAATTGGGCTTGAATATGCAAGTCAAGCCTCTAATACATCTGAACATACTGTCCTTATGTGGTTTGCTGGGGCATGTGATAGCTTAGCTGTAAATCACTTATTATTGATCACTGTCATTATGGAAGAGGAACATCTGTCAAAATGTTGTAAAAATACTGTATATCCTTCATATAAAATCTGCTTCAGATAAAACATTATTCACAGTTAATGGAGACTTTTACAGAACATCAAATAAAAGAATGGTGATTGTGTTTGTAAGAAGGATTAGCTTCCAGTGTATGCTAATATCTTAACCCTTCTGCATCTTCTTGTCAGTGGAACTGCAATTAGAAAGTTACAACTCAACTTGAAAATGAAACAAAAATGATGTTAAGATCTTATGATCACAGAATAGCTCAGACTGGAAGAGACCTTAAGGATTACCAAAGTCTAACCTCCTAGCCATGAGCATGAAAATTCAAAACTTTCTAAACCAGACTCAGGTGTATTCCACAAGTACAAAATGCCAGATTCTGAAGTTTGAAATTCAAGTTAATAAATTTGAACACTACAGGTAGTCTTCCATATAGCAGTATCAATGCTAAGCCAATGAAATTATTATTTATGTATAAGAAATGTTTTTACTTCTACACTATCAATCACATTGATTTACTTAATGCAATGTCTTCCTCCTTGTGTGAACAACTATGTAAAACTTAACAGAACCAGTATATTGCTACATAGGTATTTATAGAAATAAGGGTATTTAAGTGAGCTGTTTGCCTTTGGAGGTCCTTGTGGCACACAGCACTTGTATCCAATTTGAGTGAATATGATGTTAATATGTATATACACTGTCTGTCTGTGTTAGCTCCAGGCATTGACAATAACACACATCAAGATTCAGTAGCATCTGTTTACTGTTATTAGGATGTGCATTACAAGACAATAATTTAGTTAGTCAGTTCTTAATTCAAACTACTTGAATTTCTATGTAAAACTTATAGAATTAAGACATGATTTTTGAAGGGACATTTTGTTATGGTCTTGGCAAAACTGGAAAGTAACATAATAGAAGTAATTTCTGACCTGTTACACTACATATACTTGTTCATGCAATGCTTACATTTCAGCATCAGTGTGATTTTTTTTGTTGTTGTTGTTTTTTTGTTTTGTTTTGTTTTGTTATTGCTGATATCATTTTTGGGACATTCTCAAAGCATCAGTTATTTGTACCTCATAACAACACCAAGTATTTCTTGTGTAGTAATGTCCTATAAAGATGGCTTTCTGTTGAAAAGGAATGTTACATATGGTTTCTGAACAACCAGAGTATCCTTACACGAATGTGGAAGACATATATGAAAGGGATTAAAACAAACAAACAGAAACAAATCAGAAAATATTTATCTTTATCTTGAAATTTTTCACAGCTTAAGGATGAGAAGAAATAACAGCAATTTAGCTGTCCCATTTGCTAATTTTAGAGACTAACTCAGGATTCTTATATTCTTCTCTTCTTCCCTGATATTAATTGTCCTACTGACGAACTCTTCACAAAGATTCAATGTTAATGGCTATTGATTTTCAGATGAAATTTCAGATATATTGAATTATCCAATTGAAGGTCAGGGGATTTATTCTGATGCTGTTATCTAGATCAATCTACCTCTGGTACAGGGGGGCAGTAGGCCTGTGGGCCCCAAGACCTCAAAATTGGGAAGAGAAAAGGGAAAGGGGTAAGGAGATGGGAGCTGGGCTCAAGGCATCAAACAGAGCAGTGGCAGTGATCTAAGGAGGAAAACTTATTTTACTAACTATGATGTCGAAATGCAAGATAACACAATATAATACAATATAATTGAACCTGAGGCTAATAAATAGTAAAATAAGAGAGAGAGAGGTTTCCAAAGATCGAGAAATCTACTCTGAAATCGAAGGCACCATGGCTTGAAAACACATCCATACCTGCTGCCGGGCAGTGAGAGAGAGACAGAGAATATCACTTCTGTGACGTATTTTCCTCTTTGACTGTGAGATCATCTGGGATGTGTAGTTCTTCTTCTCTGTGATCCACATGATGTGGAATACCAATAGCAAAAATTACAGAGCCATGACAGATGCATAAATACAGACTTTAGAAACTAGCTGAAAATTTTTGATGCAGATTCTCTGCGAACTTCAGATAATTTAGACATTTCTTAACAAATAGTAACATAAGGTATTTTTATTTTTACTTTTTTTTCTGATTAATATTATTGGAGTTGGGAATTATGGCAATTCAGTGTGTGCAGTGAAGTATAGAGAGACTCTAAACATTAGAGTGGTGTTTTTTTATTATTATTTCAGTGAAAGAAGTGTTGATATACCATTATTTAATTGACATTTGTTCCATTAAAAAGGAAAATTAAACAACAAACCAACAAAACAGATATTATGTATATTAGCATGTTATACATTTTACACAAAACTTTGATTGATAAGTTGATTCAGAGAGTGTACCTGATCGTTTTTTCTTCTCCACATTTAATTTCTCAGGAAACAAATTAAAATGGGAAACTCAACAGTAGTAAAAGAAGTCTTCTATATTTGTTTCTGTAAATGTTACAAAATAATGCATACAAAATTTACAATCTTTCACTCTTGATATCATATTTTTCAGCAAGTATTTATCTGACTATATTCTGGTATTCCTGCTTTCATGTTATGTAACATAGCTGTAATTCACATTAGGAATTAAATAGTGTCTACCTTTGTTTCACAAGTCACAACATTTAAAAGCAAATACTACACTGTGCCCTTAAAACTTTTTGTTTACATTTAAATTATCTCCAAATATATATATACATATCCGATATTGATTTTA
Organism: Coturnix japonica; assembly: GCF_054131305.1. Classification (NCBI taxonomy): domain Eukaryota; kingdom Metazoa; phylum Chordata; class Aves; order Galliformes; family Phasianidae; genus Coturnix; species Coturnix japonica. The sequence goes on from NC_140663.1 coordinate 136,709,129, forward strand.
AGACTATAGATGATTCTTATTCCAGTGGTTAATTTCATTAAAAGAAAGAATATAGTTACATATAGTGTCAGACTAGAAGTACATGCCTCATTAGACAGTTCACCTCACAGCTACTGCAAGGAATTGCTTCATATTATCAGTGTAATGGCTGTGAGGATGATCTCCAACCACAGCAGGTAAACTATAAACCAAAATAAGTGACAAGTCAGTGCTCATATAACTATTGTGAAATTGGCATATCTAATGCATGAAAGATTTTGACAGTCAATTAAGTTTATCCCTGTGTCTTATTCTTCATTCCTACATGTATCCTGATTAATTAGCAGAAATTTATGATTATAAGGACAAAAACACCAGAAAACAGAGTTTCCTGTTCTTGTAGAAAACAAAGATGACAGCCTTCCCTAAAGTTCTTCAAAAGCTTAGTTAGATCAGTTTTTTTGAGGACTAGGAAATTAATTAATGTGATTTTTTATTATTATTATTATTTAATTTTCCAAACCAGGATTTGTTTTTGTTCTTTAGCTAAGACTGTGTTTGTTTATTCTCCCCTTGACTTGATAGTAATGCTGTCTCAGATATGCCCTGGCTAGGACTAGCCTTTTTGGGTCCTTGGGAAGCCCCATTTGTGACTGAAACTAGCCCAAGATATTGTCATTTGGACTCCTCCCATGAGTCAATTACTCATCCATTGTATGATGTGTTTATCTAGCTGTATGCTAAATATTTTGTCAAGTTGGATGCTGTGAGAAACAGTTCTAAAAGTTTTGCTGTAATACAAATGATAACATCTATTGCCTTCCGTAAGACAAATATACCAGTAACATTGTCATAAAAGAAAATGAAGTTTCTTAAACAGGATATTCCCCAGTGAATGAGTGACCCCAATGGCCAATGAATGCATTGTCTTTCCAGTGTTTTTTCAGTAGCTCTCCCTCTGATCTTCTTTATAATTTTACTAGGAACTGACACGAGCCAGATAGGCTTGTAACTACCAATGTCTTCTTTTATTGTCCTTGAAAACTGGCATGACATTTGCCAGCTTTCAGTTAACTGGGACATTTCCAGACTCCAAAGACCATCAAATAATAATTGAAAGAGGTCTCATAGAATCATAGAAAGGACATTAAACATCACACAGATCTGAACCCCTTGCTGTGGGCCAGAGTTGCTAGCCACACTTGATAGGATTGCCCAGGGCCCCAACCAGCCCAGCTTTAAACCTCTCCAGGGCATTCCACAGCTTCTCTCTTCTAGTGCCTTAGAACCCTCTGTGAGAAAAAAAAATAATAAAATAAAATAAAATAAAATTTAAAAAAAAAAAATCTGCCTAACATCTAATCAAATTCTCCCTTCTTTTAGTTTTAAGCTGTTCTACCTTGTCCTATCACTATCAGACTGTGTCAGCCACCTTCCTATTTATAAGTTTCCCTTAAGTACTGAAAGGTTGCAATATCACATTATCACAGTATCACAGTCTCGTGCAGGTTGGAAGGGATCATTGAGCCCAACCCCTGGGATTTGAGGCCCTGTGTAGCAGAGCAGCACTTCTACCACTTGCGCCACAGGGGGACTTCGAACCCGGGTCCTCCAGTGTTGCATCGCAGCATTCCCACCACTGCGCCACTGGGGCACATAATATGATCTCCCTGGAGACTTCTCTAAGCTAAACAAGTCCAGTATTCTTGGCTTTTTTTTCATAGGAGATGTGCTACAGGCCTCTGATCATCTTCATGGCTCTCCTCTGGACTTTCACAACTTCACTCCATGGACCTGCTAGCCACAATTCTTTTGATGCAGCCCAGGATACAGTTAGCTTTCTGGATTATGAGAACATCATTTTGTAGAAGTTGTGTAGACTGCAATACCTATCAGTTATTCATTTCTCACAGGGAAATAAAATACTTTTAAGATCTCTCTATTTCTCATGTCTCTAATTGTACATGGACATGAAGTATTTTTTCTCTGTGAAAGTGCTTTCCCTGTGTAATCAAACATATGGAACCTCCTAGACCCAGAAGCAGTGTGCACAAGGCAGTAAGGTCCTTGTTTCAAACATATTTGTATCTGATAAACAAGTATTGGTTTTATATTCCATCAAGTTCACTTCCATTTTAAATATTGATTTAGCTTCTGAACTTCTAGACAGTTGACTTTGTCAAAACTTCCTCTTAATGCTCATTGAACTTAAGTCCCTAGAACAGGGGGCAACCCATAATTGGGACTAATGAATTTTAAGAGGTTTAAAATTCCATTAGTTTCAACCGTTGTTCTATTTCTGTGGAACTATGCTTATGCTCTATAAAACTCTGTGTTTCTCAAATATTTTCAAAGCACAAAGAAAGTGGATCTGTGTTGACCACAGCAAAAAAACTGAAGGTGACTTTAGGTTGTTGTTGTCTCATGAATTGGCAATAAATTGCATTAATCTTCCCCAAGTCAAGTCTGTTTTGTCTGTGATGGTAAATGGTGAGCAATCTTCCTGTCCTTATCTCAGCTCCAGATATTTCATCATATTTTTCTCCCTCTGTCCTGATGAGGAAGGGGAATGGTAACCACCCAGCAGCTAGCTAACATCAATACAGAAGAGGCAAAAAAAAAACTACTCCTGGAAATCTTTTCCAGGAAAACAAATGACAAGAAAGTCCTCCATAAGCGGGAGCAGCCAGCACGTACTCACAAGGGGGAAAGGTTACTTGATGAACCTGATAACCTTGTAAGATGAAGTGCCTGACTTGATAGAGAAGATAATAGTGGATAATGTCTATGTGGACATCAGTAAGGTTTTTTTCCTTGTTCCCTGTAATATCTTCATAGATAAGCTGAGAAAGTATCAGCTGGATTAGCCAGTCCTTGTAGGTGGGTCTAGTTGGAGGACAGTAATTAGCAGCGGTACCCCAGGGGGTGATACTGGCTCTAAGTCTGACATCTTCATTGATAGCCTATACAGTGGACCAGTATGCACTCTCCACAGGTTTGCAGATTACACAGTCATAGATTATTAAGTAAGGTAGTAGGTACACCAGATCACTGTGATGCAGTTCAGAGGGATCTGAACAGGCTGAAAAAACAGATTGACAGGAATCTGATTAAGTTCAGTGAAGAGAAGTGCAAAATCCTGTATCAGGAGAGCATGCTGGGGACGACACAGCTGGAAAGCAGCTTAGCCGTAAACAATTTCTGGTGGAAACCAACCTGAAATCTCCCAGAAGAGTTTCTTATCTCTAAAATATGAGCTCATGACCTTAAAAAGCTGGTGTTAAAGCATCTGTCAACAAATTCATATGAAGATAGGAATTTATAAGTCAAATAATACTATGAATTGAGTATAAAAGAAGGAAGAGTTGATGTTGTATATGATTTATAATATATTAATACTTAAAAACCAACTGTACAACTCGAAATGTTTCATATTCTAAGACATAATACATGAAAAAAAAAGATGGGTAGTATTGCCAAGGCAACCCCCCACTACCGATGCAAATGGGAAAGTACTGAGAGCTGCCCGACCAAAAAAGACCTGAAGATACTGGTAGATAGGAAGCTGAAGCTGAACATGAGCCAGCAATGTACAAACAGAACAGAAAACCTACCATATCCTGGGCTGCATCAGAAGATGTGTGGCCTACAGGTTGACGGAGGTGATCCTGCCTCTCTACCCTGCGCTGGTGAGGCTTCACGTGGAGTACTGCATCCAGACAAGGAGTCCTCAGAACAGGAGAGACATAGACCTGTTGGAGCACATCTAGAGGTGGTCCATAAAAGCAATCCAAGTGATGGAACACTTCTTCTGTGAAGACAGGCTGAGAGAGCTGGGGTTATTTGGCCTGGAGAAGGCTCTGTGGTGACCTGATAACAGCAGACTTACAGTATATAAAGAGGGGCTATAAGAAATAAGGGGACAGACTCTTCATCATGGTCTGTGGTGACAGAAAAAGGGGAAATGATTTCAAGGTCAAAGAGGGTAGATTTAGGTTAGATATAAGGAAAAAGTCTTTTACAGTGAAAACGGTGCGGCAATGGAATAGGTAGCCCAGATATGTGGATGTGACATCCCTGGAGACTTTCAGTGCCAGGCTGGACCAGACTCTGGGCAATTGGATCTAGCTGTACATGTCCACATTAATTGCAGGGATGTTGGACTAGCTGACCTTTAAAGGTTCCTTCAAACTCTAAGGATTCTAGGATTCTAACTGATAACGCTAATCCTCATATACAAAGCAATGTTTTTCAGCATAGTCACCACCATTAGCTAAGCATCAATGAACATGAACCTGAATGCCATGCTTGTAAAAGTCTTCACCACAGGAGGTGACTCACTGTTTCATAGCTGTTCTGATCATATAATTTCTGAAACACATCACTCAGTGTCTAACTATGCTAATAGCTACTGCTTGGTCTCCATAAGCATTCAGAAAGTATCAGTGACTGTCAGTGAGTGCAATTTTTTTTTATTTTTTTATTTTTTTTAATTTATTTTTTTTTTCCTACATGGAAGAATTCAAAGATATACATTTGCTTCATGTGGACTTCCATGTCAGAAATCATTCTGTCATACTCCCCTCTGCTGCCCTCTGTTGCATGACAACAGAATGTAATGGAGTACTGAAAGGTTAAGCCTCTACTGTCATAGCGGCAGCATTCACTTCTGACTTCAAAGACCAACATAATAAAATAGAAAGTAGTACTTTCAGAGTAGACCTCTTATCTGTCTATCTATGCCTGACAAATCATAGTATTTTTGATAACAGTAGTTTGTTTTGATTTACAATAAGAGAAGTCATTGGTGAACAAAGGCGTTGTATCCTTGTGTATCACAGAAGGCTATGAACTAAACAGACAGCTTCCCTATTCTTTTCAATTGTGGCAACTACGTAAATTAAAGTATAATTGAATTGGAAACATTAAACAAAAGAGGAAAATAAATTACGACATTATGAAATACTTTGTTATTCATGTCAATATATGTTTATCCTAATACATTATTTTTTTTTCCAAAAAATATGATGGATTTCCTCTTTTCTTTCATTTCTGTCCTGTACAAATTTCTTCTTTCTTACCATTTAATTTCATTTCCTTCCTTGCTTCCATTTCTTCCTCTTTGTTTCCTTTCCATTCCCTGTCCTTACATTTGTCTTTCACTTCTCTCCGTCCTTCCTTTCCTCTGGTCCTTTAATTCATTCCTGTACTCATTTATGTGACCATTCAAATATCAGTCACATCTTTTGTGCCACATAGGAGAGAAACAATGAGTTAAAAGTAGGCTTCATAGAGTGTAGTGTGGCTGTATCCAGGCTCTGTCTGTGCCATCAACTGCCCAGCCAAATGCCTGCAATGACAAATTTGTAGGGGCAGCATTTCATTCACTCCACTTTGATTGGTTTGCATGGTTTGCTATATGAATTGGAAGTGAGTAGAAAGTATAGTTAAAATGTTTTATTGCCTGGGGCAGGAAAATAATTAGGACTTGTTCTGGCTGCTTGCCTTGGCATGTCAACAACAGTGACCATAGTTAAAAGAATGTTTGGCAATGCTTTTGCTGTTAGAATTTTTGAAGTACATAAAAAAGCTTTCATGCCTGTTAAGACAAAAAAAAAAACAACAACAAACTAACAAAAAAAAACAAAAAAAACCCCAGACTATTAAGCTATGAACTTGTGAAAAACATTAACAACATCATCAACAACAACAACAACAAATCAGCAAACATATTTTTTCATAAAACAAAGAAAAAAACCCATAAGTGACAGTAGTTCAGGCTTACAAATACTATAACTGTAAAATTAGTATTTTGTGTAGAAAAAGGCAGAAAATTCTTATGAAGTAATTGTCATGCTTCCACTATGATATTTTCATATTAAGTATATTATTCTTCTATGTCTAGCTGTCACCTTACTTCCTCTTGGTTACTGACTTAAATCAACCAAAACTTGGTTGCCAAACTTTGCATAAATTTATATATTTAAAATTAACTGGTCAGCTCCTTTTACAGTTAATGAGGAAAGATCCCTATCTTGGGAACATAAACTATAACACTTGTATTAGATATGTTAGACACAGCTACTTCTTTCCAACAAGACTGTATTAATGAATAATACAGTGTTACCATATTAAAGCCATGATTGCAGATTACATAGCAAAAGAAAATATAAAAATTAGTACCACCAGTACCAAAATATGTTCTAAAAGATTATTTGTAAAATTGTATACTGAATGCAATACTCAGAGCCTTCCCACAAATAGACTGGCTGTAAGTTCTCTTTATGTCTCTACGACACATTTCAGTCACCAGAAGCAGTCTTGACTGTGATTGCAAAAAGGAAGTGAAAGTAGTTTTTCAAACGCAAAATGGCAAAAAAGCAACATTGTTACACATGCAGTCCCTAATAGTCTTCTGAGACATAAGTAATTAAAGAGTGGGTTAAGTTTTCTAGAAACATAGTAGAAACATTCACTGAAAGGTCACTGCTATCACCCAGAAAATCAGATTCATATGCTTGACATCCTTCTTATTATCTTAAAATTTCTAAGTTAAAATTCATAAATAGTGGAGTCTTTTTATGATGTATAACAATAGCATGATCTATTTGTCTCATTGCAGTTTAAGCATCTATAACATAAATATTTGCCCTTTAGGCTCTATTCATAGGGAATGTAGACAAGTAGGTATTTTGAAATGAATGGTTGCTTTGTTCTCATTTCCTGTGAGGTAAACCAAACTGCAGAATAGAAGCACTTACTGCTCTCTGCCAGACATAATAGGATTCTAGATGGCTTTTCGGATACAGATATTAGTATGGCAAACACAGTTGGATGAGCTGAACTTCATCTCCCATCCAATGTCTTTCTCAGAAATCTAAGAACAGATGTATAGCAAGTCTTGTTTAGCATGACAGTTACATCCACTCTGAATAATGGCATAAGCTCTTTTAAGAAATATAAGGAGTTTTGGAATAAATTAATCTTTCATTCATACATCTACAGAGGAAGCCCTTTCTCAGTTCTTACCACTGGGCTCTTTTGTTTGTTTAGCTACTATATGTATATAATAATAAGGAGGAAAAAAACAAACAAACAAAAGAACAACAACAAAACATACAATAGTGTGAATGTCATTCAGTTATGAAATTAGTCAGAGCAGCTACTGCCAAAATTATAAAATGAGTACTGTTCTGTGTACAGCCTGTGCAATTGAAAATGAAACCTCAAATAAGATTAGATTTTGCAGTAGACATTTTATATCTCTGCAGATCACTCTCTTAATGAAGAATAATAGCCAAATAAGTTTTCTGGAAAAGGCGCACATATAGAAAATATATATTCACAATTATATTAATGCTAAACTTTAATTTTTATAGTTCCAGCTAATGCTGTTCGTGGTTACACAATCATTTCAAATAGACACATTAGTTTTCACAAGTTGCATTTTGCACTAGGTGTCTTGGAGTTATCTAGATCAGTCTATGTCTGTGACTGGGGGACAGTAGTGAAAAGGGAAAGGGGTAGGGAGATGGGAGCTCTGTCTAAGGAGGAAAACATATTTTACTAACAGTTATATCAGAATGCAAGATAACAATTTAACACAACCTAATTGAAGTTGAGGCTAATAAATTAAGTAAATTAAGAGAGATGCTTTGCAAAACCTAAAGGCCTGCTTGAATGAAAGCGTGCATCTTGGAAACACACCTACACCCACTGCCAGCCAGTAAGAGAGAGCAATTCCATGACTTCCGTGATGCATCTTCTTTCTCTGACCATGAGGTCCCCTGAGATATGTTGTTCTTCTTCTCTTTTGAGAAGCAGGTATCTGGAAGTTGTCAGTCCATGAAACTGGAGTATTAACTCTTTAATTACCCGTGCTGTACATGATGTTATGATGTGGAATACCAATAGCCATATTACAAAACTATGACACTAAGTAATCTGATCCTTTATTTAGTCAAAGAATAGTTAAATGGCATAATCTACTCTAAAGATTTCATAATAATTTTCTAGACTGTAGTCCACCACTGTAATAAAAAATAAAAAGATATAGCAAACAATGAATAATCAAGTAATAGAAATATTAAAGCCACATTTTACAAATAAATGTTGATAGATACACTGAGATAATATCTCTTATGTATGATTTTCAGTATTAATAAACTAAAAAGTTTTATTAAATAAAATACAAAAAGTATATGTAATAACTATCAATTGTGTTGTCAACTCGAATATAATTCAGGTTATACTAATTTCTATTGAGTGTTATTGCAGTGTGCAGAGTGTTATTGCAGTGGAAGCAACACTGGACTATCACAAAGTTTGTGCCAGGTGGACTGCTTGAATGTTCACACAGGAACAGAAAGAACACTGTATGAAAGTTTATTGGGACTTATTGAACAGAAAGACACTGTGTGAAAGTTTCTTGGGACTTATTGAACCAATATGAGGCTGAAGGTGACAGTTTCCTCTATCACATCATTACTCTTGATTAGACATGTTATCACCACTATGAGTTAGAGTCAAAATGGTAGTCTGTGAAGTGACTACATGTAAGTTCCCCATCAAAGAGAAAGTTCAAGACATAACTCTGAGTGAGTAAAGTGATGTGTACTGTGTTTTGTTATAGAAAAGGATAATCCTTCTGGGTTTCCTGGAGCACAGGAAAAAAAAAAAAACAAAAAAACAAAAAACAAAAAAACCAAACCAAAACAAAAAAAAACACGAAAAAAAAACGACAACTCTGACTGCAATATTGTGATTTTAACTCAGTTGAAAGCTTTAACATCTAGAATCAGGCCAGATATGAAGACATCCTTTCTTTTGCTACCCAATAATGCCAGTCCCCATACCAGTCTGAAAACCATGGATCATATTACCTGCACAGTCTTGGTTGGACTGTCCTACTACACTCACTATATAGTCTGGATTTGGGGCCTTCTGATTTTGTTCTGTTCAGATAATGTGTTCAGCATTTTTCCTACCATCTTAGCAGCTGTGAAGCAGTGAGTCATTTGTAAATTTGTTATGAGTGTGAAGTTCTTTTTCATCTCTGGTGAAAATGCATTGATAATGGTGATGACTGGGTTAAAAATCGGTGTTTTGTAGCTGAGAATTTTCTCTATAAAGAGTGTTATTGTGCACTTTGCATCTGTTGTAGTTTCCATGGAGATAAATGGGAGGTATTACTTTTGGTGAGACCTATGTATTTAATCGCTTGGACCTTCAGCATAGGAGGGTTGTGTCTAGGCTTGCCAAATTCCAAGTTGTTATCATGTAAATAGCCTAAGAACAAGCTGTGGTCAGTGTTCTTTCACATTCTGTTGAGGTCATCAACTTCGTTTCTGTGAAGGAGGCAAGCAAATGGGAAATTCTAAGCAACCTCTTTAGGGAGTATAGCTAGATAAACTTGAAATTTAATCCTTCTGACAAACCTTTATTAGTAGCAAATGTAGATGAAGTCTGGGGACATTAACATTAAATAGTGCTGACAAAGGCGACTAAGTCAGAAAGCAACAATGTTAGGTCCAGAGCCACTGTTAATTGAGCTCTCATTGCTGTAAATGAGATGCCAATGTATGTTGGATTATGCTTGTTTTAATTTCTTTCCAGTTTCCAAATTAAATTAATACATATCTTTACAAACAATCAAACGATTCTTTCCTAAACTTACTTTCCCTTTCTGACAGCTACATGAAGCAAATAAGTGATCTGCAGGGCTTTCAGTTGGAGGCGAGTCATGTTATGAAAACAGTTGAAATCTGATGGAAAATACATATTGTATGTTATCCTGAGGAAGAATTTCTGATGTGATAAAAAAGATGAAAATTGTAATCAATGCCATTGTAACACCAGTGATTTACATTGACTGATACATCAAAACAAGTTCTCAACAGAATAATGAGTTGGATACATGTCAATCAATTCTTTCTTTTATTCAAATTCCTCAACTTCACAAGGGAACCACATTACAACAACAAAACATATTTCACTTCCAAGTAATCTATCTACTTGTGAAGTACAGAATAGAGGTGAATAAATGATTGAATGAGTCATCAACTGACTGCTTCACAAGAAATAATGGACAGGGTTAAATTTTACTTTAATTTTGGGTTCATGTTCATCTGATTTAGGCTTATCTTACTCTTAATACATTTCAGATGTCAGAATCAAATTTTAATTAGGCAAAATAATAGCCACACTTGAACTACACAGTTGAAAACACTTCTAGATTTGAAATACAGCAGCCTGCGCATCAAAGAGAAAAGAAACAGGGCATCTCAGTCTTCACTGGAGCATGATCTCTAAGGAACTGGTAAAATATATGGATAAAATATAATTTGTAAGGGGTACTTTCACTGTTTCAAATGTTAAGAAGAGAAAAAGAAATCTGAAATTTGATAATGTTATCAAGTCTTGCTACTTTCCATTTTGTGGCTCAGTTTTCTACTCAAAATCGAATGCTGCAGTGCCTGGCTGAAAACTCTTGTTAATATTGCAAGGAACTCCAATGGAGCACCTTTCCATTCTTGAAGAAAAAAAAATAAAAAAATGGACAGCTAAACATCAAACTGTAATATTTTTTTCTCCTTTTTATTTTGTTTTGTTTTTCCTTATGCTCTTCTTCCTCAGTATGTGGTGACTTCAGCTGTGGACAGAAAACAATATAAAATCTTTTGACAGAGATTTTCAAGTTTGGTTGAAATGTAAGAATATTTTATGCAGAAAGCTAGGGCCACCATTTCATACTAACTGTAGTCCAAGAAGTCTGTAATGGAGTTCTTCATGGTTCTTCAGACCATCAAGGAAATTGTGCCGTACACTTAGAGGTGAGGATTGTTCTGTAACATCTGTTTGATGGCTGTGGGCTCTTGGTCATACCTAATATCTTTATGATACTAAAATGTCTGCTTTGTCCATTATCTGAGAAATATCTCAGAAAATGCCTCTCACAGCTATTTGTTTTACTGGAGCCTTCAACAATGACAGTGAAGGAGAAACAGTTCATGAAGAACTACCACAGAGGATTTCCCAACAGGAACCCTGGTCTTAGGATTTGTAGAAATTGCCCTCAGAGCAGTTTCTGTACAGATTGTTGAGTTTCTTGCAACTAGACTAACTCAGGCTCCAAAGAAGTACTCATTGGCTTGAGTGACCAAAAAAATTCTCCTTATAGTGGTTACTTTCCTTAAAGCCTAGAGCTCTGGAGCCCTTCCAAGTTCATGCCCTGGGATTCACACCGCAAAAATCTCATTACCACCATGAGAATGAGAATATTCTCCTCAAGGAGTTATTCTTATTTTCCTTATGAACTGCTTTTAAGCAGAGGCTCCCACTTAAGGCCCTTGACTAAGGTGAAATTTCAGTGATGCCTATGTCTAAGCACTTACTCCATTGATCTTCAGCCTGATGTGTGTTTGACTTGCTACTACAAATATTTCTGGACTAGGGGCTGTGGCTGGTTGTCTTCCTGTACCAACTCTGATCCTTTGCTTGGAGCTCCTGCCCTGATGATATACGAGTACCCTGTAGCTTCTGGCTTCCAGAGGTAAGACAGCCTGCACTACATCTTGACAGTATTCATATATTTTACAACAGCTTTGATGTTATTATATGGTTTTATTATATGATTTACACATTAAATATACATTTTACTCATTAAATATACATTTTACCTGTATATTGAATTTTATATTTCAACAAAGTTACTCTTTTAGCAGAGCTGTCCTAATGCGGACAAGTTAACTGGAGTACAGGAATTCTGTGTGTAGCTTTTGGATGAAGCTTTTCTGGATTAACTGGGCTGGACCACCCACCAGCATTGTGAATTCCTGAAATATCTTGAGACTTGACCCATATAAGCAATGATTCAAAGTACCATTAGCACTGTCTTAGGAATATCAAATGAGAAACTGGTGCCTTAGAATAGAAAAGAATGACTAGATCAAAAAGCAGTCTCACAGAAGGCCCAGTTTCATGATTTTGTTTTTCCATCAGCAGGATGGAACTTAATGTCTAGAGTTTTTATTTGACTCCAAAACTGGAGCATTTCCAGAGAAGAACAGAGTGAGTGGGTAGCCCTCACTTTGAGGTAAAGAATTTTAAGGTATTTTAAATTCCAGCAGATTTTACAATTGTTCATTTTATTTCTATAGACCTGTGATTGTTCTCTACAGTACAGCATTTTTTATATGTGAAGCTAATGTAATTCCTTTACAAGGAAAGGAAATATTCAGAAAGAATAAAATATGTCTACTTTCAGCATTCAGTATTCTTTGGAAAAACTCCTATAGTTTTGTTTTTGTGTCTTTCCTACTCCTATCATTAACAAACATAATCAAGTCCAGACTTTTTACTCAATCTAGTACTTATTGTATTGCAGCCACAACTCTTGGCTCAGGATGAAAGTACAAAGAGCAAACTGCAGCTCTGCTTCACACTTAGCCAGAGTTCTACTAGGCCAAATGACAAACTTTTAAATGCATTGAAAGATACTGGAAAAGGAGGGAAAGTTATACAGTATCTGTATAATAGGAAATCCCTAGAATCAGTTTTGCTCTTCATATTCATTACATGGAAATTGTCTATACAATTCGTTGGGTTTTTATAAGCCCTATAAACTCTTGAGACGAAGTTAGTTTTTGCTGCAGCTATTTATTAACATGAACACTTTCTGGCTTTGTCTACTGTATCTTACCTAAAGGTTACTTGGCCAGCTGGCCTCAGGAAGAATGCACAACTCATTACAACATGGAAAAAATATGCCTCGCACCACCATTTCAATGCCTGCATGATCAACCCAGACTTAAAGAAATTTCTGAAGCTCTCTGTTGCCAGGATATCAATAGGAACTGGGAAGAAAGCCAGAAGAGGTCAAACACGATCTTGCCAAGGGCTAGTTTTCTGGGTAAAAATGAATAATTTTCATCTCCCTAAAAATAATGATGCCCAGTGACATGTTTAGTCCTTAAACATCAGACTTCTGCATCTGAATTCTTGCTTTCAGCAGACTCATATGTTCATTCTCCAAGCTGCAGATAACAAAAATATAGAGATGTTTCTAGGCTGTAGGCAGGATCAGGAAGAAGCAGGTGGCTACTTTATTTCTAGCAATTGAGTAAGAATTAAAAAATAAATTAAAAACATAAAGAAACTAAAAAAATAAAAGAAACGTTTTAAACTTTTTTTTTCTTTTTCTTTTTTTTTTTTTTTTTTATGTGCTTTGAAGGCTTTCTGAGGAAAAAATGTAAAGGAAATGAAGACTTCTGTTGAATATTGTTTTTACCTCAATCCCAAGTTTTTTTACCCAAGTAATTTCCACAGACACTGAGAAAAGGTCTGAGCCTTGGGAATTATTTCAACTGAATGAATCATTTTTTAATTTTTGAAAGAGTGATTTAAATAAGTAAATAAATAAATAAATAGAAATAATGGGTTATCTTAGTTACTGGTTAAGGTAATCAGTAATATTTGGTTCAAGATGACACCAGTAATTAACAAGCAGAGATTTCCTGAGGGACTATGGAGGCTTTAACTTTTCCCTTATATTCATCATCCTTAATTGTGTTTATATTACTAAATTAAATAGTGACAACATTATACCTAGGCACTATCATACTTCTGTATATATTAATTTTATCTTATGGAAAAACATGATTTTACATGTGCCTAGAATGGAATCATAGTGAGACAATCAGTACATTCCCAAGAACTTGTTTATTTTGGAAACACAATTAAGGCTTGCTTTGTCTTGTTTTGTTTTTTGTTTGTTTGTTTGGTTGTTGTTTTTGTTTTTGTTTGTTTGTTTGTTTCTTTCTTTCTTTTCTTTTCTTTCTTTTCTTTTTTTTTTTTTTTTTTCCCTTTTTCTTTTAATTTTTCCCTGGCAAATGAAGAGAGTAGGCAGAGATTTTTTTTAATTTCTATTTGTTTATTTATTTATTTATTTTTCTTTTATTAAATTAGAATACTGTGTTTATTCCTTTTTTCCCTAACACTCTGGACATGAATTTTTCACATTTCCATAATTTATTTAAACAGACAAAAACAAACAAACAAAAATACTTATTTTCACTTAAATCAGAAAGAGAAATAAAAGGGATGGAATTAAACAGAACAAAACAAAACATAAGATAAAAGCAGAGTCAAGCAAAGATAATTTGTCTCTTATTTCTCCTAACACTCCTCATTTTTAAAATTTTAATTCACCTTTTTTCCCCTTTTTTCCTTTTTTTAAAATTCCTTTTTATTTTTATTTTTATTTACTTTTTTTTCCTTCCCCCAAAATGGCATGAAGGCAGCTAAGAAAACAAATAGTTTTCACTGAAAGTAGGCAAACACTTTTCCCTACTCCTTTATATTTCAAAATCATGAGCTTTCCACATCATTTAAAAATGTGCAATTGTTTTAAAAGATTTTCTTCAATATCAAATTCACATGAATTTATTGGAATAGGAATGTACAGAAAAGACATTAGCTCTTATTCCCATTGTCTATTTGAACATTGTTTGACACTGCCTATGCCTAAGCATTGAATAAAGTGAGATAATAACATTAGTTTAATAATATATCTCTCATACATTCCTTAACATGAATAAAGCCATGCTAATACTTTGTCCTGAAAACACTAAACCTATATGAGCAGAATTTTTTTTCAAATAGGATGTAGTAAGCATTCATATACTATTCATTCATTTTCATACATCTCCTCCAAATTTCCACGTCACTGACTAGACTAAATAATCTTCAAATGGCTAACTTAATGGAAGGTGAATCCTGGCTTTAAAACTTTAAAGCTTCATTAGAATAATACCAGAAAATTCAGTTTGGTTTATTCAGTTCTGTTCAATAGCTACTATGTCTTTTTCTCCTACTTTCTCTTGTCCCTGTGCAGATATTACATTTTATGTAAGGTAAAATATGCCCAAAGAGCAGGTCTTCAACCTAATTTTAATAGTTCAGAATTTTAAGATAGACTTTGAAATGTCTTGGAACAGCAAAGTGTTAGTTTTTGTTGTTGTTGTTGTTGTTGTTTTGTTTTTTTTGTTTTTTTTGTTTGTTTGTTTTAAAAAAAGAGAAATCTATGTCAAACCAGTAAATATGTTGGCCTTAGATAGAAGGAAACACATGCTTTTACACAAATCTAAAAATATATTTATTACCTAACGTGAAAGTTATAATTTTTATATTTTTTTTCAGAAAATGAATTGGGGAAAACAGACAGAAATTACTTATGAACATCATGTAAAATTAGCTGAATTCTGAGATCTCTAGAATCTAGCCCTGTTACTAAGAAAAAGTTATTATTTTAAGGGGAAACTGAAAATTAATATTTAGATAATATAAATAAAAACATTAATTTTAAATTATTTGGAAATACTCACTAGGGAAATAAGGTGTTTCTTGTGTTTTTCTTGTTGCTGTTTTTTGTTTGTTTTTCCATAAGAAAATACTTTGTGCTACTGAGATAACTTCAAGATAAAAAAAAAAAAAAAAAGAAGGAGAAGGAGAAGGAGAACAAACATGCCCATATGTGCCTCATAAAAGAACAATCTAACTGTTTTGAGATAGTCCTGGTAGCCAGCAATGCACCATAGTTATTTGTTTGCTTTCCCCCATCAGTAAAATTGGGAAAGACAGGAGGAAGAGAAAAAGAAAATTTTAGGTAGGGATAGAAATCGTTTCATAAGTAGAAGTGGAAGAAAAGACAAAGAAAATAAAATTATGTAATGCAAATGTAATCATTCACCATCTCCCACAGGTAGACTAATGCCTAAACAGTTCCTGAGCAAAGATGGCTCATGTCCCAAAAACCACTCTTTCTCCTTTTCACTGCTGAACAAATGTTGTAAGATACGGACTGTCTCCTCAACTAGTTTAGGTTATCTGCCTGGTTGTATCATCTCCCAAACTCTTGTGCACTTCCCAATCTGTTTACCTGGTAATGTAGATTGAGAAACTGATGGAGAAAATAAGCCATTGTAGTTAAAATACTCAACATATTCAATTACTATTCAAAACTACCTTTTAGGCTACAAAATCATTCTGAACCCTACAGACATACAGTAAATCACTGGATCAGAATTCAATTTGCATGCAAGTTATATTGAAAAATAAGTTTCTTCTGTAGCTGATGAAGATTTAGAAGGGCAGAAAATATTATACTCTTACATGTAATTTCCTGGGGCTAATCAGTTGTATGAAATGTAATTTATATTGCACTAAAAATAAGAGAGCTGTACAATTTCCTATCATTCTTTTGTTTTAAGTAATGAATGACTAAATGAAATACCTTGTCAGTGTTGCTTTGTGCAGGGAATCTCTCCTTTTAACAAAAAGAAAATATTGGTATTTCTCATTTGAGTATTGAATATTACCCTCCAAAAATTAAATATAGTATTTAGATGAAGCTGTCAGAATTGTTGTTCTGATTAGTTTATAAATTACACTAGAGTACATAAAACTCTTATATTTTCAGTGATGGATTTACTTAAATTTAATGGGTTTGTGATGATCTTGCAGCAATCTACGAGATCCAGTTCCCGGAGAATGACTAGAGTATCTGTCTGGAAAGATCAAGTGGTCATTCCGCAGAAACCAAAAAAAAAAAAAAATTGTTCATACACTGGTGGGATTCTTTGCACTTGCAATGTAGAAAACTGTATCTATATTCATTTAAGGTCAGTAAAAATAAACAGTCAATCGAAGGACACTAGTAATCACAGCTGTTTTAAAGATCTAAGCTAAACTCAAGTGAATCTTGAGCTAAAGGTCTCTGTCTCTATTACAAGTAGAGAATAGAATAGACAGTATAAGATCCAATAGCACTTTCATTTTGCACCTATGTAATAGTATTAGTTCAAATTGTATGATACCTGTTCACTTAAAAATTCTGAAGCCATTCTCCAGCCATGGCCTCTACCAGTAACCCAATATGGAGGATGAATTTTGCAAGTTGTTAGACTTTCATGATAGGGCACATTCTCAGCTTAGCTCTCTGACAGGTAAACACGCAAAAGGTCCAAAGTACATGATATTTATTATTTTCTTACATTCAGAAAAACTCAGTATGACTGTGATATTCATGACTGCAAGCAGGGTGAAAGTATTAATTCCAGCAAACTGTGAGTGCCAACATAAATTCTTCCTTGTGACTGAAGACAGGCAAGCAGCCAGTACCACTGGAGGTTTACAGCTAGTGCTGAGGTAATTCTTTTCTGGCACAGAAATTTTTTTCTGTTTGACAGACTTTGGCAGAAAGGAAGGTGCCACCTAGAATTTATTATTATTTATAACTGAGTGACTATTGTCAAGGAAAACTTCAGGGCAGATCTTTCATAAATGCACACAGGACTCTGAGGATCTTGTTAGGTGATAGCATCCTAATTAGGGCTAGCATTTTTCTACTTCTATAGCATTTTGAAGTAAGGTGGCAGATTATGTTCTCTGAACTCTCCTTCACAACTATTTCCTGTGTGCTTCTCTGTGGTGTATCTTTACATGCACCTGACAAACTCACTCTTCTTCAAATTTTCAGGCAAAACATTACAACAGCACAAGTATAGCTGTCTTTCTTTCAAATCCAAATTCCAACTATTTTAATTTCAATTTTCTGTGACTAGTAATAAATAGTGGACTGTCATTTTGAAGAGAACTACAAGTGTCTAATATGAATATGAATCCCTTATGTTTTAGAAATCAGACACCACAGTTGGGAGGACTGATTGGAATATATGAAACTTCAAAAAATTTATTTATTTATTATTTATTTATTTATTTTTATTTTTTTTTTAAATCTATGTTATTCAGAGTCAGTTCAACACAGATCTCGGACAAGACAATGTATCCTGAGAGATATGAAAGAAAAGTACTTACTACCAAGTAACTGCAGGGGATAAAGAAGAAACACAAGTGAACTTTATTGGTTGAAGCTTAAGTAGTAAGTGTTTTTGAAAGGCATTTTATTCACACTGACTCATTCTCTGATATCCCAGAGATGCCATCATAATTAAAGATTTCTTTCTTCCTTATATTCAGTGAGATAGAAATGACAAGGACTTCCAAGTGTATAAAATGTGATAACTTCAAATACATCATCTTTAAATGAAACAGTTTGAAATATAGCAGTTTTAAACAAAGTGCTTTCAATCAGGAGTTGAACTAGTCCAGAATAATTTGAAAAAGAGGAGGTATCAAAGCAGATTTAAAGAGACACTTTGCCCCCCTTTGGTTATATCTTCTTCTATTCGTCCTCTACATCTTCATCCTGATCCTCCTCCTAACATATTTTCCCATGGGAAATGGGGTGGGGAGGGGGGGCGGGAGGCAGGGGTGGGGGAAAGTGAGAATGTCATGGAAGAACTCATGTATGTACTGATCTTAAACCACCACAGTGATGTAAGAGCAGCTGAGTAGAGGAGAATAATAGATAAATGACCTCATTATACATCCTTGGTGAGCTCTCAACCTTAAAGAGGGCAGATTCAAGCTTACAAAGGGTAGTTTTGGGTTATATGTAAGGAAAAAGTCTTTTACAGTGAGGGGGATGAAGCACTGGAACAGGTTGCCCTGAGATGTGATTTACACCCCTTCCTTTGAGACTTTCAAGGCATGGCTGGATCAGGCCATGACAAGCCTGATGTAGCTGTGTGTGTCCCTGCTCATTACAGGGGAGTTGGACTAAATGACCTTTAGAGGTCCGTTCCAATTCTAAGGATTCTGTGATTCCATGATTATATGACTCTTCACAATTCAATAATTGATGCACTTACTGTGAATATTTCATCAGAATAAACTGTGAATATATGTAATATGACAGAAATTTTATACCTTTCAAGTGTAAAGGATTCACTGAGTAACACAGATTACTTTTCAGTCACATAGTCACATAGTAAATACTACATATCTTAAGGGTAGGCATCTCTCTCTACAAGAAGCTCAGTTCTTGTCTGTCTGCATCTCACATGCTCCATTAATTTTGTGTGAAATCTGATACAGCAAGGAAGTATGCCTCAGAGAGTTATCAACAAAAAATATCACATACAGACATGAAAGGTTTATAAATAAAGTATCATACCAAGACAATAATGAAGGGAGAAATTCTGTAATAGCCTTGTCTGTACCTCTACATTATGAAATCAGACTTGTATTTTTTCCTTTTATAGATATATGACACATTCTCTCTCCATTCCACCCCCCCCCCCCCCACCCACCCAACCAATTTAATATCTGCCTCTGTGACTTTTAAGACTTAATGCACTTAGAGCATTTAGAGAGTAAAGCTTTTAACCTTGTTATTACTGTAGAGAACAAGGACAACACTGAAGTCTCAAAAAATAAAAAAATTAAAAAAATTTAAAAAAAACAAACAATGAAACAAAGAAAAAAATCTTCCTTTATAAACTTAATTTAGACTTTATATGTCTTTAGAAGGGTAATAACATATGCAAATATATCTTTATAAAAATTAATCTTTTTATATCATGAACAGTTCTTAGATGAACCTGTTCTTAGATCTTAGTATCAATTTATGTATTGTTCTCTCCCTTTCCAAGTTATTTCCCTTGTTCCTGTCCTTTTTGATTAGCAGAAAGCTTTTGTTCATAAAGGAGATTCATACTGATATCTGTCATGAGTATGTGTATGTATATGAAAATATATGTATGTCATAGTATATCTCTATATTTAAATTAAAATAATAATAATAAACCCTTATATTCAGAAAGCCATAAACATTTGCAATGTATTTCTTTTTTATGAAAAGAACATTGAAAAGCTTGATTTCTGTTAAAGTATATCAAAACTGAATTGTGATTGTTTTTTGTTGTTATTGTTGTTGTTGTTTGCTTGTTTGCTTATATTCAGTGAATGAATTCATTTTGCCCATGTTGCCTTCTTTCCTCTAAATGACAAGTAGGCTTCAGTCACTGTAAAATGTTTCAGTGATGAAAGTACATGAGAGTAAGTGCTGCTGAAAACCACAAGAAAGATATGAGGCTCAAGAGCTAATGGAGACTTCCAGAACTGCATTCAGGTTTTGGGCCCCCAGAAGAAGACAGACATACAGCTGTCAGAGTAAGTCCAGAGGAAAGCCACAAAGAACACTTCTCCTACAAAGACAGTCTGAGGCTCATTCAGCCTGGAGAAGACAAGGTTCCAGGAGTCCTTGTTGCAGCCTTCCAGTACACAAACAGAGCTCATAATCAGGAGGAAGACAGACTGTTTACAGAGATAGATACTGATAGAACAAGGGTTAGTGTCTTTAAACTAGAAGAAAATAGATTTAGATTTGATGTTAGATATACTAAGCAAGAACTTCAGAGTAACTTGTCTCTTGAAGACTTCTCAGTGTTATTGCTATTAATGAGTATCATTAACAGACTAAAATATAAGGATATTTTTATCTCATTCATTATTGATGTTTAATTTTATCATGAAAAGCAACAAATTTGCACTCAAAGTCACAGTGTTAGAAAAAAATATAAAAGTACAAATAAGAAAGACAATTTATGTGTTTCAAGAACCTTCACTCTTGCATTACTCTTGCTTCTTAGTGAAAAACAAAAAAAAAAACCAAAACAAACAAACAAACAAAAAACTCCTCAGGAACCTCTTATTTAGTATGTAGTGGACTCACAGACAATAAATGTTTGCAAAATACAAAATCTCTATATTATTAATGTGTAAAAAATGTTGTAATAAGTTAGAATTCTTACGTAAGAGTGACACTCAAATTTGTCCTGTAGTAACAATTGTGAAGTTACTAAAAGAGGATCAAATATTAGGAGCAAGTATTTTACTCACAGGGTGGTAATGTGCTAGAACAGGTTGCACAGAAAATCTGCAGATGTCTGAAATTCTTTGGGTGAATAAACTGAAGTTCAGAACTGTTCAGAAACACTTACTCTGAAATGATGTAAATTATCTACCTACATTTTTGTTGCTATCAAAAATTAGAATCTCTTATAATCTTCAGAACTATGGTTGAGCTGTGTGAAGAAGGATCTGGGGGTCCTGATGGACAACAAATCGGCCATGAGACAGCAGTGTGTCCTTGTGGCCAAGAAGGCCAATGATATCCTGGGATACAGATGACAGTGGCCAGGAGGCTAAGGGAGGTGATCCTCCCTCTCTATTCTAGCTCAGTGAGGTCACATTTAGACTAATGTGTCCAGTTCTGGGTTTCCAGTTCAAAACAGACTGAAATCAATATTCTGGAAGTAGTCCATCAGAAAGCAAAAAAGATGATAAAGGATCTGGAACATATTTCATATGAGGAAAGGCTGAGTAACCAAGGTTTCTTTAGCTGAGGTGAAGGAAGATGAAAGGGGATCTGATAAAGTTTATAAATATTTAAAGGGAGGTGAGAGGCAAATGGATAAGGTCAGGCTCTTCTCAGTGTTGTGTAGTTATAGGACAAGTAGCAATAGCCTAAAACTTGAACATTGGAAGTTCTGTACTAACATGTGGAAGCTAGGCTTTACAGTAAGAGTGACAGCATGGAAGAGGCTTCCCAGAGAGAATGTGGGGTTTCCTTCTACAGAACGCCTATCTATGTGACCTATTGTATTGTATCTGCCTTAGCATGGGTTTTGGATTCAGTGATCTCTTAAGGAGCCTTTCAACTCCTGCAGTTTTGTGGTTCTGTGATTCTGTGACATTAGGAGTGTCCATGCACAATAGATTGTACATGACTAAGGTAATTAGAGGATTTCGCTAGAACAATGGGATAGGTATCTCATTCTATGACTTTGATGAATTCTGAGAGCTATCTTGTATTAGGCCATTCTCCATTCTTAAAGCTATGTGTGATCTGGGGATATAGAAAGGGAGAATAAATAATATTTCCATTATGCAATTCAGGTGAGAATTAAATCTGCAGAAGTGTCTTTAGCTCTGTAATTAATTTCAAGGGAACCTTGGTAACTACTATAGAACAATGAATTATTTCCTTATTGGAATTTAAATTAGATATTTAAGTCATCATTTTAAATAAGGTCTTTAAAATAGTTGTCTCCATTAAAATATTGACTTTTACTTAAGCAATATTTCAAGTATTAGTGTTTTGAAAAATTTAAGTTGGTCAGCATATGTTAGCAATCTTTCTTTGATATCTGACTTTGTGATACATCAAAATAGACACAGAACTAAAGAAAAACTATGAAACAGATATTTATCTTCTCACTGTCATTTTGTTGTAACTAAATGCTTGTATCACTTATCACAGGGAAACTACATAACAATAGAAACCTCAAAATGACAAGGCTCTTTGAAAAGAAATACACTGAATATTCAGTAGTATTTTCTTTCAATTAAAGATACTCTCAGAAGAATGATGGTCTTAAATAGTGCAGCTTCTCTCAGCTGCTGCCCTTTGTGTATTTTCATTTCAAGAAATATAGGGGGTTTTTTTAGTAATAATTATGTATGATTTCCTTGGGTTAGATTTAATATACAAATCTATGGAGAAATTGTATGATATGAAAGTATCAGTAAATATATGGATACATGCATTCATTTGAAAAATTCAAAATTATCTGCTTTTACTTCCTTTTTATCTATTATACATTTTAATTCTATATTTCACTCTTAATGTTATTGTATTTTATACGTAATCTTTGCTCTTTATTGAATGTTATCAAACATTGTTTTAAATTCATACTGAAGACAATACTGAAATATTGAACAGCATTAGTAGTTGGATGAGATCCCACTGATTATCGGGAAATGAAATTGGAAGGTATGAAGGCTGTTCAAGTTGTATTGCTACCAGAGTGTGGAAGTGGTTTCTAGTTTGTGTGTGGTGCGAAATTTTATGTCTTTTTGTTGTTATGGCTTTATTGCTTGTTTTCTGATTATTAAGTTCTTCAGCTGTGTGTCCTTGTTGCAAAGAAGACCAGTCATGTACTGAACTGTATTAGGAAGAACATGGTCATCAGCTGAGGAGGTAATAATTCCTCTCAGAATTTGTTAGGAACACATCTGGTGAACTCTATCCAGTACCAGGCTTCCCAGTACAAGAGAGATAAACTGAATAGAGTCCAAAAGGTCATCATCAAGCTAGTGGATTGTAGCATATGGCACAAGGAGGAGAGGCAAAGAGAACTATGAATGTTCAGCCTGGGAATGAAGAGGATATAGGGAGACTTCATTTCTGTATGCCACTGCTGTATGGAAAAGTGTAAGGAACTTGAGAGTTGTTAGACTCTTCTTGGATGTGCAGAGCCAAGTACAAGAGAAGGGAGAAACAATTTAGAAAAAATAATAATAATCAGTTTCAGTATAAAAAAAACTATATAAAAAACTCACACAAAAGTTATCAAACACACAAAATCCAATAAAATTTCCCAGAGGAATTTTGGGATTTACATCCTTAGGAATATACAAACCTGCCTGGACATGACCCTGACTAGCCAACTTTGACCCCTGGTCAGAGCAGGAGATTATAGTCAAGATCTTGTCTAAATGTCCCTTCACATCTATATCATAAACATGATTATATGATTTCATTTGTTTGGCTTTCTGACAAGACCATTAAAGTGTGTTCAGGAAATTGTACATAGTTTGTTCTTAAAAAAGCATCATACAATTTAGATCATTTTCCTTGTTCAAACATAAACCATTCTTTATAGCTAACTTCTCTAGCTTTAAATTTGTTCAGTACTGAAAATACCTGTTTGGTCATTTTCATTTTCAGCAATCCCTCTGATAGAATCTGTTTAATTGTAAAATTATGGAAATGTCTGTACTCAAGTCTAAATATGTATCAATCAGACAATGTATTATATTTTGTTTGAAAAACTGGCATAGTAGTTGGCTTAGGTTCCCATTTTAGAGTTTTAATGAATTCAGGAGCAGATGAAAAAAATAAGCAATGAGAGTTGTTTTTAACTCAAGAGAAAATTTTCTGAACAATGGAAAGGGAAAAATATAAATCTGCAGAAAAAAAATAGAATACAACTTTACTGATATGTGTCAGGAAAAGCAACTTAAATTTGATCTACCATTATTATATCAATTCATACTGTACATTAGTGCTGAATATTAAACTACTATTCAGCCTAAAATGCAATGAAACACACTGAAACATTTGCATTTTCTTTAGGTTCTATTTGAAATATAAGTCCCAGATTTCAGAAGAAAGCACTGCCCCACAGTGTCATAGGCAGATATTGGTGGCGTGGCAGTAGGCATTCAACCTTCCTGCCAACATTCCATTACATTTTCCTTCCATGTCACAGATGGCAGTGGAGGGCAGCCTGACAAAACAGAATCTGACATGGAAGTGCATATGAAGCAAAGGTGTGTGGAAAAAATTGTAACCATTGACAGTCATCGATATATGTTGAGTATATATGGAGACCAAACAGAGGATTGTCAGCACAGTCAGATGGGTGGTGGTGTGTTTCAGACATGATGACAGCAATGTGAAATACAAGCTGTGTTTTGGACAGCCACAAACAGCTGTCACATCACAAAATGAAGAGCATCTCAATCAGCTCATCTGTGTGAATTGGCAAATTATTACCAGAGAACTTTGTACCGAGCTGTATACCAGTTTCAGTGTGTTGAAAATGATGGTGGCAACACTGAAATATCATAATGTTTGTTCCCAGATGAGTCTAACAAATGATCACACAGGAAAAGAAATACTGCATGCAAGTTTGTCAGGACCTATTGAACTAGCCCAAAGTAAAAAGTGACAATTTCCTTGATGGCATTGTTACTGGTATTGAGATCTGCTTTGGCTACAATGTGTTAGAGTCAAAGCAGCAGTCCATGAAGTGGTGACATGAATTCCTCACTAAAGAAAATGTTCATGACACAGCCCTCAGCTAATGAAATTATGGGAACCATCTTTTGGAATAGGAAAGATTCCTCTTTCTGGATTTCCTGGAACCCAGGAAAAATATAAGCTCTAACAGTTATATCACAATGTTGACTAAAATGAAATTTCCAGAGTCAATTCAGAGAAGACATCCTTTTTCTTGCAGTACAACAACACTTGTCCCATACCATTCTAAAGACTGTGGAGCATATAGCTTGCACAGTCTTGGTTGGACTCTCCTAATACACCCATCATACAGTCCAGATTCGGTGTCTACTGAATTTCAGCTGTTCAAACTAATGAAAGGGGAGCGGCATGGGCAACATGGCAATACCAACAATGTGGTCATAAAAGCTATGAAACACTGAATCACTCCCACTGTTGCAGATTTTTATGAGCATGGCATGAAATCTGTTGTTCATTACTGGTGAAAATGCATAGATACTGGTGGTAACTAAGCTGAAAAAAAACAGTGTTTTGTAGCTGAAAATTTTCTTTATCAAAGGGTGTTATTGTGCTCTTACATATGTTGTAGTTTCCGGGAAATTCAATAGGAGGTATTACTTTTTGAGCAAACTAGGTGTTAGCATTTTTATTCATCTTACGGTCCATTAAGTATTTTTGTAGTTATTTCTACATCATGCACATTTGTTGTAAAGTAATGAAAATGTAGAAACTCTAGATTGCCCTTTGATCAGTTGGACAACCACTTCAATACTGACTGGTCTTTTATTTGTTAGCAATGCTGATGCAACTCCACAAACACTTACTCCATGTTATTGAAGTGGTACAGTTCTTAAAGTCATTATGTCTCTAGGAAACACTAATTGGCTGTCTTGACACATTTCTTCCAGTCCAGAATGACACAATTTCTAAAAATAAATAAATTAATTAATAAAAATAAATAAAATAAAATAAATAGATAAAAAATTAGGTAATTTAAACACAAAAGGAAGTCTGCTTTATTTTTAGTTACTGTGACATAAGTCATTTACATTGCAAACATCCAGTTTATTTGACCAAATTAATAATACCACAGAATAGCTGCTATATAAAAAATGCTCTGTACCTCGAAGTTTCCAGATGTAATACACTTTCATTTGTCAGAGTGAATGCATTTATTCCGTATACCACAAAAAAAACATATCCACTTTATTCAGCAGACCATTTCTATTACTTCTTGTTATTTTAACATGTTTATAATCCTCTTACCAGAAGTGATTATTTATACTTAATACAAAAACACTGCATTCATATGTATAATGGAAGAGAGGAAATTAAGGATAAAATTTAAATAGGCTTAAATAAAGTGCTATGGAAAGTTCAGCAACAGGTTTATATAACATGGAGAACAAATTTATGGCACATGCTAAAGCAGACAGAAAAGTGCTAACTTCATTAGAACAAAGCTATGATGAATAACCTTATGACAAAACCATAAAATCAGAATTCAGTGAGATAGAAAAGGAAGAGTCAATAGTTTGGACACCAAATTAAGAGTAAGAAGATTCAAAGAACAGTATTTTGCGTGGATATTAGGAACACATGAAATAAAATAAGGCAAGAAATAATTTGTACTTCCATTGCTATACTTTTATAATAATTAATAATAGCAAAATGGCACTGTATATCAAAGTAATTCAAAGTATTCAAGAATTACAATTAACAGAGATAGCATGAAGAAAAATCCTTATGCTGGAATACCAAGGATCACAAACTGTGGTTATTAAAATATGAATAAAATAAAAATGAATATTTCTTAAAGTTATTCACAGCTTATTAAAAATGGAAGTTTCTCTCTTGTATTCACATCCACTTCTGGTTAGAATAAATTATGTGGCTGCGTATTCAAATATAGACTGTAGAAGCAATTTTTGTAAGCAGATAGCTACTAAAAGGAAGTGTAAGGCTTTGTGAAAGGAGAAAGTATGTGCTTCTTAGGTGCCATTCAGGCAAAAGATATTACAGAGCAAATAGATCTTTCAGTATGAAAGGAAAGAAGAAAGAAGTTATAAACAAGAACATGCAGACATGAAGATGTGAATGACAAATTATGTGCAAGGTAATAATGTGAACTAAATGTGTACAGTCAAACTAATTGATGAGGGTATATGGAATACCGGAATCGTTATTACCTTTGACAAAGTTATTTTAATTGAGGACAGTATATTGTGGTACAAGGCATATTAGGTGTTAATGTAGAAAAGGGTATGCCATAAGCAATATATACATATGTAAAAAAATAAATAAAACAAAAACAAAAACAAAAATAAAACCACCCCAAACTGACAGACAAACATAATAGAGGCCATAACTACAATTTTCACAATGTAATTCATTAATGAGCTACAAAGAAACTGTAGAGAAACCTGGATTTGCCACTAATAAGAATGCAGGCTTGAGGATACAGGATTTTGGAACAGAATCCCTGGAATAGTGCCAGCAGGTGATTCAATGTGCAGGAGAAGAGGGAACAGAGAGAAAGACAGATATAAATAGGAATTGGTTGCATTTTTAATAGGGCCAATAGCATACTTCTCTGACTGAGCCCTATGCCTGTTCACAACAGTCTGTTCCAGTTTCTGATATGCTCACCAGCAAATTTTAATTTGAATTAAATATTGTATAGTAGGAGCCTCATATCCAGTCTGGATATTAGGTGGGCAGAAAGTTCATGCTGGTAAAATCAGGGGAACTGCAAATATGGTTGTATGTGGAACAAGTGTGTCAGTGTGTGTGTCTTTGCAGTGAGACTGAAGATGGACAAGGCTGCCAGTCTGGCAGAGGGGCTATGTCAGTGCTAAGAGAACCTGTGAATATGTGCATTCTGGTCAGCCTGGAGATTTTATATATGTGTATGCCTACATCAAGGACCTTATGCCAGCCTGAAAGGAGGTGAAGACTGGGCTGCTGGTTTTATGAGTCCTGTGTATGGATGCTACTGAACGCAGCACCTGGTCTGTGTGATTGTCTTTGTCAGTGTCATATGTTTCTGTCTGAGTATATCTGAGTTAAGTGTTCAGCCTTGCTACCACATGAAACAGAAAAGAGGAAAGACTTAGGGCACTAGGCTGGACTCTACTGGCCTGATAGGAGAGAATTCTGGGTCAAGGCTGCTACTTCAGCTGCTTTCTTATATTACCTTAATTGGAAGTAATTGAGAAAGTGTTACAAACATAAATATATCTGGGAAACCATTATAGTTTAGTGTGAACCAGCAACAACACTAGATTGAAAATATCTGGAGAATATCACAACGCTATAGCATTGGCCTTGCTAAACAGACACAGGTCGACAGGAAATAACAACAAAAACACAGATCACTGCTTACTGATGACTTTGGAATGCAACCTTGAATGTATCCTTGAGATTAGAACATTATAAAAG
The DNA here is from genome assembly GCF_054131305.1 of Coturnix japonica. Classification (NCBI taxonomy): domain Eukaryota; kingdom Metazoa; phylum Chordata; class Aves; order Galliformes; family Phasianidae; genus Coturnix; species Coturnix japonica. The sequence continues at coordinate 136,737,321 of NC_140663.1, forward strand.
CAGTGATAAAAAAGAGAATGCTTGTATGACTGAATTGTGCTAATGAAGCCATTCCTTATTCTGTCAGGAAGTTATTCCCTGAAGAAAGTTGTATCATATTAGAGGAAAATATGCATCTATGAAGGAAGAAATTTCTGTTTTAAAATATGTGCCAGCCATTGCACAAAGGTCATATAGCATGCTCATAAATCAGAACATCTTGTTCAGAAGTTTCTGAAAAAATTTTGTAACATTTTTACTGAAGTTTTCTTTACACATGCAAGCCTAAGACAATGCCTACAGATTTCACAGACACCTAACTTCTGAACTGAATATGCAGAACTAATAACTCTACTAGCCTTTTTTGCTTCCTCTGTAGGTGCTATTTTATGATCATCAAAAGGAATTATAGTTCTATGGCTTTCATTATTTTTATTAGTTTACTGATTGTCTTCGGCTAGTATACTGCCTTTGAACTATGCTTCTAGTATACATAAAACTTGTTTACTCTCTGTGCAGTACCTTGCAAGTGACTGAACTACAATTTTTGGACTGACCTAGTAAGTATAGTTAAGTACAGCAGAGAAAAATCTCATGGTCCAGTAGAATTGAAATGCCTGATTTGGAAAGATATGTTGTGATAGTAGTCAAATTGTTTTATTACCTACTTACTGAGGTACTGTAGACAAGAAAATGCTTTCATATGCTCACTCACATTCTTCATTAAAAAAAAAAAAAAAAAAAAAAAGCCTAATAGTTCAAAATATGGTCACGAGTTATTCTGTGACTTAAATCTTTAAAACTATAAGCTTTCCCCAAATCCATGAAAATCTATCTTAATTTTTCAATTTACACTGATAAAAAAACTACTTCTGAACTGACTGGGGCTTTCATACAATGAACAGTGTTGTTTACACTAGCTGTTATTTTTGCCTACCTATGTAACTGATTTGCCAGCTTTACAATCTCAGAAACCTCTGAGCCAGAATGACTTTTATCTGGACATACCAACAGTGTTTTATTTGCAGTAAAACAGGATCTGCTTGATGATGAGTAACAGGTCAGGCTAAATTTCCTCTAGGGATGGTCCTAAGATGCTTGTTCTAACAAGCTGCTAAATAATGTATTCCCATGCAGGAATCTGGAAGTACGACATGACCTTTATTTTGATTTATGACATTTGCCTGGTTTACAGTTTTTATAGAGCAGTCAAAACAATAACAATTTAAATTACACTTGTAATCTGTTTTAAGAACTTACATTACAACATCATCACAGGAGTACTGTCATTACTCACTCAACAGTTACTACTGTACCTTGCATGCATTTTCTCTATCTCTGCCTATATTGTTAGCATATGCAGAAAATTACTTCATAAACCATGGTTCTCGGGTATATAAAATATTTTATTTTAGTACCGAATGAGTGAAAAAAGCAAAAATACCACAACAATACTTAATGTGAATTGAATTTTGCATCCCTGGGAGAGATGTTTTTTTGTATGTGTTGTTTTGAACCTTGAAAATGAGTAAAAGTTCTTACAAGTCTGAAACAACATGTTTCAGGAGAAGCTATAATAAAAAACAAAACAAAACAAAACAAATTTTTTTGTTTCAATGATGAAACAGAAAAGCTGTTTACATTGCAGAGATGAGAGGATTTCAGTACTTATTTCATTTATTGAATAGATGCAAAGAATACTGTATTTTTTATGGTAATTATATACCTTCTTTACTGTCAAGGGAGTCTGATGGTCTAGAATAACCTTGTACTTTGTGCTTCTCTTACATCTGAGAAGCAAGCAGTTTTCATGTTAGAAAAATAGTAATTCTTTTTGGGATACCAAAAGAATTCTCTGAGTTTTGTGTAGGATGTGGAAAATAATGTAAGAATATTTATCTGGAAAAGAATGGTTCCTCTAGTGATTTTTTGAGGTCTTAAAGCAAAACAAAAACAAAAACAAAAACAATTACATTTAACAAATAAAAGAATAATAGTAATTTTAAAAGTGCTTAAAGGGATTAAAAAAAAAAGTATACACTAGAGAAAAAATAACATTTTAAAGACATATTTAGTAGATTTGAAAAGTCTATACTCCTCATGTAATCAATCAACTCGAATAACTTGTGCAAGTTGATATTTTGTGAAAAATAATGTATCTGCAAATTACAATTTTACATATGATTTGACCACCTATCTTTAGAATCAAGTAAAACAGTCAAATTAAGTATGGACACTACTGAAGAGATACAGGAATTTCAAATACTTTGCCTTCTGAGATTAATCAATCTGAAATACTACAGCTCGATGTGCAATATGGATAAGAAACTAACCATGGAACCTGAGGACACTGAAAAGCTGACTGTATATTGACTTCCATATACTGTAAATTTGGACACATGTACGCACAAGCACCACATGAAAGACATAGATCTTCTCAATCACACTGAAAAAAAATATCTTAACAAACTTATGACAAGCTCTTATTACCACCTTCACTCTCAGCTGCCACAGGATACCTTATTTGGTCCATGAAGCTTGAGAAGATGTCACATGCTGATCTTGAAGCTCAGCAGTATGGATCTACCTAAATGAAGCAAAGTAAGGAAGACAACATTCTATTCATTTTTGTTTACATAGAATAAGTAAATTAGAATGCTTTGCTGTATGTCCACACTTTTCATTCATCCACAGTTATTTAATTATTTTGCTGTCATTGCCTTACAAAAGAAATAACTCTAATTACTTATAAACTTGCTACATTTACATTTATAATACCTTTATATGTTACAGCTACTTAGGGTTGATATGTGTTCTTGACTTTCCTGCAGATCTTTGTGTATTAGAAAGACTGCATGTCTAGTAAAAATAAGACTTAGTGAATATAAAAACGATATTTAGTCCTATAACCAGATTTGCTATTTGCAGTATATTTTGCAGATACCTCTTTTCATTACTTCTAAAAACTTTTTTATTGTTTGGGTCTCCTAGGTTTTAAGGGAGATATAGCAAATAAATTTTCCTGCTGCACTTGATAATCTTTAATAATAAGGAATGAGTAGCTAGCAAGCCTCTAAACATCTTTATATGGAATGCAAGTTTTTTAATCTTTGCTATGGAACTTAATGAATGGTATTCATTACAGGTGTCTCCATTATTATTATTGCAGACATTTAAACTGAGAATTGAGTAACTTCAAATATAGTACTGTTTCTAAGGTAATTTTTACTGCAATTTAAAAATCATTCACAATAATTTTCAAGAAGACCTAACTAATTAAAAGATACACTTCTTAGTTCAATATGTATATTAAATGTTGTTTCTTGAGGTGGGTATGTGATGCTCTGACACGTACTGGGACACCGAGCTGTTATTGGTGAGTGGATAAGGAGCAATGCTAAAGCAGAATCTTTAAAGCACACATTAAGTGAAGGACAAAGAATAGTTATTGGGAAAGCATTGTAAATAACTAGAGCTATTTCATATTCTGTGTGCATGCTCTGCTCTTCCCAGTATGACAGTCAATAATAGAGTTGATGAAACTGTGAGTGACTGACACAACATTAATTTTAATCTTTCTATACAATAATTAATCTTTCTAAAATATTTGGGGATTAAGTGGAAAGAAAACTGGAAAAATATTTTTTTGACATTTAATAGCTTCTGAATTTGTATTGTGAAGGAAAATAAATATTAATTCACGTTAGCTAGAAGGTATGTAGTTAATCACATCTTCAAATAAATACATTTTAAACAGAAAGATGCGAAGACAGGAGAAAACAGTTGTTTCTTTAATTAACATGTGAACAATTACACTTGAATCTTATAATAAATGCTAAGCCTTAAGAAAACTGTAGTGACAATGACAACATTTATTGCATTACTAAATGTCACTTACTATTGTGATATCAAACTAAATTTCCAACAAAGAGAGTTTAATATTATTTCTTAAATGTGTTTTCTTTGGTAAATTGGCATGATGGAAATGAGTGAGAAAATCAGCAATCTGGATCCAACAAACATAATGTAGCGCTGGAACAATACTTAGAGCATCTCTAACAGAAGTCAGTGTATTATTACAGAAGAAGTGTTCTTTAGAGACTAAGGAGATTTGAAATTGAATGTGAACTAATTTAAACTTTTCTGGATCTACAGAAATTCAGTGCTCAGAAGAGTACTGAAACAAAAACTTTTACCTGGACCAAAAAAACCCCACCTCACAAACAACAATAACAACAAAAAACCACAGCTATTTAAAACAGCATATGGGGAGGGAGTAGAACATAAAAAAACTGCTCTAAGGCTCAAAGTGAGAAAGAAGTAGGTTAGGTCTACTAAAATTTGTGGCTGCTCATAGCAGAGGAAATAGAGTAAGAAATTCAAATTTGCTATGGTCAAATGTGAAGTGTAGGAGATCTAGAATGATGGAGATGTTGATGTGTGGGAAAAGAAAACTTGAATTTTCTGCTGAAAAGGGAGAATGATTTGGAGTATAAAGTAGTTTATCAAGTTGAGAGGGAGTGAGAGAAGGAGGAAATTTGGCTATGAAATTTAAACAGCTTGAAGAAGTGGGAAGTAAGGTGTGAAGAATAGAGAGGTGGCATTTTTCTTTGCACTTACTTACAGCTGCAGATATTGAGTAATACCCTCCCATGAAACATAATCTGAGTTGTAAAAGCAAAAAATAAATAAGCAAATGATATTTTATTTTCAGCAGGGTTATGAACAAGAGAGGAATATTATTCTGTTGTTCCACTTCAACATATTTAGATGAAAGAAATCATGACTATGATTATACAAATAAATATTTTTTCTGAACAACTTAATATACTGCAAATGTGGTGGTTTTTGTCAATGTTATTGTTTGTTTTTCCTTGTTGCTTTTTGCTTTATTTTGTTAATGGAATTGTCTCCAAGTGAATAACTTTTAGGATTCTCATACAAACACAGCTAAATCTGTAAATCATTACTCACAATCAATCAAAAGAAAAATGGGCTTGGATGCTGAAAGAACCTTAGAGTTAAACAAGCTCAGATTTATAAAAGATATAAATAGTTTAGAATTAGACACCAATTTTTTCAAAGTGTCATGGTTTTGTAATTTTTTGCTACTGGTATTTGTTGGGGTTCTAAGTTGTCTTTGTAAGGATTTATAAGGGCATACAGTAGTTCTGATTAGATGGAGAGTTCTAGAATAATTGAGTTATGGTCCGTAGGTTAAGAGTTAGTGGGCAGGGAGTTTAGGCAGGTGTGTATAGGTTCTCTCACGTGCATCGGGTTTTGTGTAGCGGGTATATGTGTCTGCATGGGATTTAGGATGGTATATAAGGAGTGTGAGACAGCAATAAACTGAGAGAAGACTTCATGGAATCCATGTCTATGTCACTCTCCCCCCGTTGGTTGAGGTCCTGGGATAAGTCAGGTTAATTGGCAGTTACGTCAGTATTCCACATCATAACATCATGTGGAGCACAGAGAAGAACTACACACCCCAGGGGACTTCACAGTCAAAGAGGAAAATACGTCACGGAAGTGACACTCGCTCTCTCTCTCACTGCCGGGTAACAGGTGTTGGTGTGCTTCCAAGCCATGCACCTTCAACTTCAAACTAGGCTTCTCAGTCTTCAGAAACCTCTCTCTCTCTCTCTTATTTTACTTGATTTATTAGCCTCAGTTTCAATTAGATTGTGTTATCTTTCATTCCAATATCATAGTAAAATAAGTTTTGCTCCTTAGATTGTTGCTGCTTCTCTGTTTGTTTCCTTGAGCCCATCTCCCATCTCCCTGCCCCTTTCCCTTATTCCCTTCCCATTTTGGGGGGCCGGGAGGCTCACTGGCCTACTGCCCCCCTATCATGGGCATAGACTGATATAGATAACTCCGTGACACAAAGTAAGAGCTACAGACAAAATAAAGTCACAAATCATACAGTAGAATTTTTAAATTTGCATCATCCTGGATAATGCAGAACACCTTAGACATTTCCAATTCATCGTTTTAAATATATACTGTAAAATTCCAGAAGATATCTTCTACCTGAGTAATTACTTTGACAATTGCCCCAGTTAAAGATATAAATCCTGGCTTGCTCAGAAAAGTATGGAAGATCTCATATGAGCTTAAATGTTATGGCTCGGAACAGACAATCTGGTTACTTTCTCAGTGCTGACATTTCCCATTAACTGATATTGTTGTGGAGCATTTACCAGATCACAGCTGGTATATATTATATTTCTTAGTAATTTGTGGAAACATATCTGATCCAGAAGTAGGGCATTTTATTATTATTATTTTTTAAACTGCATATAGCTACAATTGAAAAATTACTGAATTTGTTCTGTAGCTTATCTTTCAGTTTAAAAAGCCATTATTGTTGTCAAACTTGTGTTGTATGAATGACAGAGGAAGTGACTATCTAATTTGTAACATGGTATATTGTGCTAGCAAAAGAAAATGCTCCTGTGGTTAATGCCAAAAAATCTGCTTACTTCAAAAGAAAGTGGAATATTAAATGCTTCCTTACATCCAACAGCCTAGAATTAAAAGTATGCAGAAAATTGAATGCAAATGACTCAGGCAGGATACTTTTATCACAAAAAGGCTTTGAATTTTATACTATATATCATAATATCCCAAGCCTCAGAGTGATGATTCTTTGTCTATTTATTTATTTATTTTGTTTGCTTGTTTGTTTTGTAATAGCAGATTAGCACTTTTATCTTTTTCACTTCTAGTAAATATTAATTGGACTCTCAATCAATCAATGAATATATGAGTATATGTATATGAATATAATCCAGGAAATGAGATGTCTGGGAATCTTTCTTGTTGTTGTTGTTCATGATCTCTTAAGTATTTTACACAAAACAAAATATCTTTAACAGCAGGGGTGGGTCTTTTTTAGTGTTCTTTGATTACTGGCATTTTAAAACTCTCTAGTGGAAGCTGTCTGCTATAGTTTTTCAAAATCTTTGAATCTTATTCCTTGTTTTCTACTTTTTCTAGTTCTTCTCATAGGCTGTTCTGGGGGATCTAGATATTCAGCATGAATTTAGCATGCATTCAGTGACTGCAGTTTAAATCAACAGATAACATAAGACATAACATAACAGACAACATAAGCACATCTGGAAGTATCAGGAACCATGTGTTCGGTAGACTTTATGCACAGAAAAAGTTGCATCTGCTCAGTTTATTTGAAATAAATCCAGTTTATCACATCTCTGTCAGAAACAGTGAATGTAAGATACACACTCAATCTGAACATTTCTAAGAAGTTCCAAAAGTATCCATGTATTATTTTTTTTCCCAAGAGGACCATTTGACATTATAAAAGCACCTATAAACACATTTCCTCTTTTATTTATTCTTCATATTATTTACATTTAGTTTTCCACCAGCAGTCCAACTTCAACTGCAGAAATACCTTACTTGTCTAAAGTTAGGTCATTAAATTTTGAACACTTTTCTATAATTGAACAGAGCAGTTTTCGTTCTTGATTCCAGAAAATACTTTTCTGATGTCATGCCTATCACTTACAGGGACACTGATTGAATTAAAATCTTCTGTCATCTTTTCCATCTATAAAGATCTTTTCTATTAAGGAAGAGCAGTGATGAATGTTGTCAGTATACTAGTTCAGCTCATATGTATCAATTCTCATATTTTTGACTATTTTTCTAAGTTTCTAGAAAGAATTTTAATAAAAAAGAAAAATAAATTTGAGAACAATGATATAAAGAATGTCTATAACATTATTTATTTTATTTTGTACTGGAAAGGAGGCAAGACATGTTTTTCCACAAATGAGATATTCAGTAAGAAAATCAAGGCCAATTCAGTTTCTTTACATGATGTTGATGATGCAGTATTTCAATATCCTGTAAGATAATTAACATAATCATAAACAGAAACATAAACAGAAAAATAGCATGGTATAGTAGCCACTCAAAAAAAAAACCTACAAAAACATAAACAAAAACAGAAGAAACTAAACCAAAATAATAATAATATTAATAATTATTAGTTATTATTAATAACTAATAATAATAATAATAATAAAACAGCTTCAGAAACATCAAAATTATTTATAAAACATTTACAAAATCTTCCTTTCTTTCAATTCTTTGAATAAATAAGTTCATAACTTGTCTCTAAATGTACTCCAATTATTTAATTTGAAATATCAAATGCTTCCAAGATACTTTCAATGAGGATTTCTCAACATCTTTTAACTAAACTATAACCCCATGCTATTTAATTTAGTATTTCTGTAACCTAAAATTGCCCAGTCAGAATCATAACTCCATTGTGATCAGTTATAAGAAATACATCCAATGTTGTCAAAATGTAGTAACCACCACTGTCCTTTATCCTCACACAAAATAATGTGTAAGCACAGTGTATTTTTTGCAAATCTTCTCAGAAGTGCAAACATTTTTCTGGAACATTTGTCAAATCAAATCCTCGCCAAAACACATAAGACTCTACAGAGTGCACTAGTAAACTATTCTATTCAAATGGTCTCATTTTCCTTTTTAGTGCTGAGAAATTTGAGCAGCAAGTTTTCTAGCTGAGTTCTGTAAAGGAGGAAAATAATTACAAACCCATACCTTTACTTGAAATGTGGAATAGTAGTGTACCATGGTTTATTCCAATAGTGCACTGATACCATGTATGGGTATAAAGATGTTCTTTTTGTGTTGGGTGTAAATGACAAGACTTTGATAGCATGTGGACTGCAGACATGATCTCTGTGTGAAGATGCTGGAGTGTGTCCTGTGCCTAAACAGTTTCGTTCAGATCTGCAAAGGATCTGACAAAGGACACAGCTAAGTTCATAACCTGGAACTTCTGTGAAAATTATTTCAGAAAGGGTTGGAAACATGGAAAAAAGGGAAGAAAGCCAGAGCAGGAAAGAGAGTGACCAGAAAGCTGTATGGGTGTTTGTCTGTTGTCAGGGGTCAAGCTGTCAAAATGCTGAACATTAGAAAGTTCAGTATACCACAGGCCACAGAGATTGGCTAGCCAGAAGCAAACTGACAAACGTCACAGATTTCACTTGCACATAACTCAGTGTTTAAACATTTCCTACAGTGAGTGGTGTAGTTATTCTTGTGCTGTAGAAACTAAACCAAATAAAACAATACTGGAAAAAAAAAAAAAAAAAAAGGGTTGAAATGGAAGAAGCCTTTGTGCTGATACCTTGAATACTCAGTTAAGAGTCTGATCTATTACTGTACTGATATACACAACAGGTCTATGAAATAGTTAGGAAGATTAAGGGTATAACAGTTTTCCCTTTCCTTCTTGATTTGTCTTAAACTGCATAAACTAAAATCCTCTACTCTGAACTGTAGCAAGAAGCATTTCCCTAACAGTACACCAAATGTAGATAATGTTTAGGTTCTTAACATTTTTAGTGACCTACTAGCATCTACTTCCACCTCTAGATACACAGTTTATACTTGAAATCAGGCTACATTATTCCATAATATTTTGTAATTGATAAATAACTTCTGCCAGAAATATAAACAAATAAAGCAAACCAAAGTAAAATAGACAGGTTTTTGTTTTGTTTTATGATGCTTTATGGTGTTGACTCATTATGCCAGAGGCAGATGTTGGTGTTATGGCAGTAGAGGTTGAACATTTCTGACAATATCCCATTATATTTTGTTGCAGTGCAACAGGTGGCAGCAGAGGGAAAATCTGACGAAACTGTTTCTGACACGGAAGTGCATATGAAGCAAAGGTGTGTAATTGAATTCCTTCATGTGGAAAAAATTGCACCAACTGACAGTCATCAATGCTTGCTGAATGTTTATGGGAACTAAACAGTAAATATGAGCACAGTGAGATGGTAAGTGGTATGCTTCAGCAACAACATCATCCTAGCAAGTGTGAAATAGTGGGTTGCTTCCATCAGTGCAGATTTTCACTAGAATGGCACGCAGGCTCTTGCTCATTGCTAGTATGTTTAGCTGATGATGCTAAGAATGTTGAAAAATAATGCTTTATAGCTGAGAGTATTCTCTATCAGATAGTCATATTGTGATCTTTGTTATAGCATGTATATACCTGAGTAAATGTAGCAATCTGAATTTCTATTAACACTAATTAGAAAAATAAATAAACAAATAAAGCTTCAGTGTAAATGTTTAGACAGGCTCACCTGCAACTTGCAGACATTAGTTTAATTTGGCTAAAGCCAGAAGTGCCCTATAATGTTCTTCAAGACTTGGAAGATGAGAAAAAACAAACAAACAAACAAACAACAACAACAACAAGCAAACAAAAAATGGTAATCTGGAACTAAAGCATAAATTAATCATTTTTTTGAGCTTGATTTGTAATTAATCCTTTTTATATATGCCAATCTGTTTCACATCAGTCTTCTACACACAATTATAAAAATAAAATCTAGACTTTTAAATCCATAAGAAAGTTTTTAATATGATTAAGTCTGTGAAACTAGGATTTGTTTCAACACTGGTACAAGGTCTGCTTAAAAGTAAACTATTTTTTTTTTCCCTCAGGTTAAATAGAAATATAAATAATTTATATAATTAATATGCTTAAATAGAAATATTAGGAGGTATTCATAAATGCATATAAAGTTGAGGAATTGACTCTGAATTCTTGATTTGTTTTCACTGATCCATAGTAAAGCTAGGATCCTCAGCTTCTGTCACGGGTTACTTAGATTTACCTATTGTTACCTCGATCTGGTAACCTGGAAAGTCAAGTCCCTTTGTGAATGTGTATCGACGGCCCCGACCAAGTCACAGCTGTTTGTTACACCATTATGGTGAGCTGTAAAATGGCGTTTATTGGAATGTGAGGGTCCCTTATATAGGTATCCAGTTTCATCCTTACCTTTTTTACATATGCATGACCCAGCAGGGGAGGGCCTATCACGTTACATCCCGAGGGTCCGATTTCGCCTAATACAACATTTCCCTCTCCCCATGCTTAACAAAACCATGCCCCGTTACAACGCAAGCTCCAATCCTAATCCTAGTATATAAAAGTGTTAGTACTTATATAATTTTTTTGGTGAGTTATTTAAAAAGTGACGTAAACATGCAGAGGTATGTGGTGCAGTGTGTAATAATGTTAGTGCTTCTTTAGTTAGTATTTTCAAGGCATCTTGGGCTATATTATACAGTTCATCCTTCTGCTCAAAGCTTCTCGTATATCTGCTGGAACTCCATTTTCTCATTCAAAGTCCTTGCACCTGTGCCTCTTGAGCCAGCAGCAGGAAATCTATTGCAGCTCTTTTCTCTGTGACCTTCCCGCTCCCCAAGGACACGTATCTTGTCATTCAGGAGACGGTTGGCCCTTTCCACAATGCTTATCCCTGGGAATTCCCAGGGATGCCTGTCGAATGAGATATTCCCCAATGCTCCTTGAGTAGATCTTGAGATGAAGCACGAGCCATTGTCTGTCTTGATGTGTCGCAGCACACCAAGGACCATGATGGCAGTGGCCCAGTGTCGCTGAGCTGCAGGGGACTTAAATGTTAACATAACCATCACTCAATCAAAACCTTGACTGATAATACACTAAACAGAAGATTACATGTAACGTCATAATTTTTTGAGTTGACATATACACACTCATTCAAGCATTCATTTTAGACAATTCTATAAATGAAAATTCCTAAGCTAATGTATTATTACTTATCGATAACTATGAGGTGGCAAACCACCAAAAGGAGAGAGAAGAAACACAGTAGTGGTGGATGCGATAGGCAGTGCCTGCAGGGCGTCCCCTGCTTCAAAGTACACTTTGCCTTTCTCACCCATCACAGACTCTCTCCTGTGCAGGGCTTTTTTCACATGTACTCCATATATGCATGGCCAGTGCATGATACAGAGCCCAGATGAAACACCTGTTCTTAAAAGATAACAAACCACTATATTAGATCTCTCTACAATACAAACTACTCAGAAAAGTTATTGACAGCTATAGTCACTTATTTCTATTGTTACTTGCTTCACCCTTAGCTCCCCCTTTTTTCTTTTAATTGGTAAGCATTTTCTTGTTGACTTACTCCTACTATAGTTACAAAAATCATCTATGGGTAGTATAGTAATTCTTGATGCAGTATAGAGTGAGATGCACCTGTAACTGTCAGAAAACAAATATCTTTGCACTGCTGTGTGCACATTGCATTCAGCCCACTACGGGCAAAACTCATCCTGGGATCTTCAGATCCTGCTCTAGTACGGCTGCCACCATTCCATCCAACTCCACCACCACAATTCCCCCTCCATACAATTTCAAGCTCCATCAACAAATTTGTCCAAGTCCCTACATGTGTATATTATTGGGAGAAAATGAAGACATTCTTGCTCCGACTAGCAAGAGATCTTCAGAGGTTAAACAGCACTGCAGACAAAGAGGGAGAAAACTTTGTCTGTAATACGGATCCCAGAAGGGGAAGTGATTAACACTGAACCAGGGGCACAAGCACTCAGAATGCTTTGCTTTTGTCCCCATTCAGAAGTAACGATTTGTTTACTTTCACAAGCGGCGGAGGGTGGGGGGGGTAAGCAGTGAGGGGGGGCAGCGCGGGGGTTTGCGTTCTCTTGCTGGCACTTAAACTTTTCTGGCTAGAGCAGATCACATTCTATATTTTAACTCACTGTTCTTCTATAATCTTTTTCCCGTTTTTTGTTTTTCACAATTCCACTACTTGAACCCTCAATTACACTTCCATGTAACATTAATAATTCCACTTCCATATAGCATTCATGTTTACACATCCCTATAACATTAACAGTTCCATATACCATTTGCATTTATACTTTCACATACCATAAACATTTAACAATCACAAAGACAGTGACAATAATCAATACAGTTTATCCTAAGCATTCTTCCTCTCCTCCAAGTTGTCAGCAGGAGTTTAACCGACTCCAACTCGGGCTGCCGTGGCTCGCTCGACAGCTGGACTTGTTTCTGCTTCAGAGGCTCCACTCGAGCCCGGGGCCCCCTGACCGGGCCCCCAATTAACGATAAAAAGGAATGCCTCCCTTATCTTTGACCAATCGGAGACTTAGTCGCTCTTGTTCTCCCCTCTCCCTCCCCCCAGGTAGAGCTGGACCAGCAGGGTTATGATGACTAGGAACGCCTCCGCCTCCGCCCCCGTTGATGAGGATTGGCTTCCATCTTGGTTAGTCCTATCCACCCCACCCCACGGGGCGGAGCCACACCCACAACCCATCCCATCTCGAGGAAAGGACCCATCCTCCCGCCCCTGCTCACTCCCCTTCCCCACCCCCAAGGATAGGCGAAGGAGTGCAGAAGATACCGGTTGCTTTGGATACCGATATGGGGCCTCAGAGGAAGGCTTCTCCTGGTCAAGAGATAAGGATGTGGAATGTGTGGAATGCTGCTGGACGGGGCCATCTGCTCGTTGTTCAGCCGGATCAATAGGTGCGGTTGGGATGGCAGGCGCCACCTTGTCTTTGTCTTTCAAATCCTCACATCTGCAAGAGAAAAAGCCTCCCGACCCAATTCCCAAAGCAGCCCCAAGCCAAGCATTCCCTTCTTTCCGAGCCGCTTTCAATGCCCGTAGCACCAATGCCCACGTTTTGAGCTCAGAAGCTTTTTGCTCATTCATTGCGCGCTCAAAGAGCGAAAAAGTTAAAGAGTCCCGCTTATTGTGATCCAAAATCACCCGAGGAGAGGAAAGCTCCCTCTCCTTTTCAAGACAACTGATGACGACTGCAATGTCCTTCTTAGAAGGCGTAGCTTTCCTACCATAGTAGGTTTTACAAAGTTGCAATACTACTCTAATGACGGAATACATTTACCCAGAGACCTGAAGTCTTCCTGGTCTTCTACGAACTATCGGCCGTAGGATAGGCGCAGCGCTGCATTCCCCTTTGCACCCCACCGAGAGTGCTTCCACGGGCTCGAACCGTGGATACCGCGTCCGTCAGCGCGGTTTTAGCCGTCGCACACTCACCTCCAGGACTTTGCCTCACACGGGGCACCATTTGTTACCTCGATCTGGTAACCTGGAAAGTCAAGTCCCTTTGTGAATGTGTATCGACGGCCCCGACCAAGTCACAGCTGTTTGTTACACCATTATGGTGAGCTGTAAAATGGCGTTTATTGGAATGTGAGGGTCCCTTATATAGGTATCCAGTTTCATCCTTACCTTTTTTACATATGCATGACCCAGCAGGGGAGGGCCTATCACGTTACATCCCGAGGGTCCGATTTCGCCTAATACAACAACCTATGCCCGTGACAGGGGAAGCCACCCCCCACCCCACTCCCCCCCCACCCCCCCCAGGGCCCGGAAAGGAGGGGGAAAAGGGGAATGGGATAAAAACAGCGGCAATCTAAGGAGGATTTTACTCCTTACTAATTTTTACATATTTTACTAAATATGATATTGAAATACAAGATAACACAATATAATATAATTGAGGCTAACAAATCGAACAAACAGAGAGAGAGAGAGAGTCCCCGAAAACCGAGAGGCCTACTGTGAACTCTAGGCGACACGGCTGGAACGCTTCCCACTCCGAGAAGTTCGAGAGAAGAAGAAGGGCACTCCAGCCTGGGAACGAGATTACATAGCGTCCTGGTCCCATGACTTATTATTACCCCTGTTGTTCTCTGGGATATGTAGTCTTCTTCTGTGGACTGCACATTCAATAGAAGTATCCATACTTTACATGATGTTATGATGTGGAATACTGATAGCAAAATTACAAAATTATAAAACCATGACAGCTTCATACAGTATAAACATAAACTCAATATTGCTGGACTACCAGCTCCACTTTTTCAATGTTATATTAAAATGTGTGTAGCTTGTCTTGTGGTTTCAAAAATTCTTAACTAACTTATGAAGGTTGATATGTTTATTTTCTGGTCTAAAAAAGTTTTGGTCTTAAAAAATCTAACAGGAACTTTAAGCTACACACTTTATCCTCTAAAAACCTGCTGCAGTATTATATAATTATAGAAAAAATATCCTATGGTTCAAGGGGGAATCTATATTTAGGAGAAATGTGTGAATTTCTGAAGCAGCATTTTAATTTGGAAAATTGAAGATATATCATCCCTTCAGTGAGTATGAAGTTATGCAGTGTGAAAGCCCTGTAAAACATATTCCTATGCTTGAATTTACACTGACTCAATGCTTTTTTAAAAATTGAATTATTTAGTGAGCAATAATACACTGCATGTGATGTTTATTTACTATAGCTCAGGGTGCAAAATGTGATGAACAGCAAATAAAATGGCAGAGTCTACTGGAGAGAAGGAAGAACTTCCTGTTGGCAAGCAGTGGTTTTAATTTGGTGGGGTGATCTCAGCCAGCGAGACACTGTTGAATAAGTTCCTGTCTTTTTTTGTTGTTTGTTTGTTTGTTTGTTCTTCCAATTCTTATAGGAAATTATCTTGTTTACTGAAATAAAAGAATTAAGCACTTTTCTCACTCATTTTCCTTTCACTCACTCAATAAGTAAGTTTAGCATCATCAAAGGTTTCTTCAGAAAGTAACTACACAAGATGGTTTATGCACCACCAGAGTTTAAGCTAACCATATGTAATGGTCACAGTCTATGAGGGTGAACAGATCTGCAGGTTTATAAAGCTTCTGACAGTGGACCTATGGTATTCCATAATATACTAAGGTGTTTTCTTTCCATTAATTCCTTTATCAAAATTTTGTTCAAACTACTAGTACTAAATCAAGTATATTTTACAAGTTACTATAAAACTACCACAAGTAAAGCAAATTCTTACATAGGATCACTTATCTATATGCATAACTACATGTATCATTTGAAGTATACTACATTCACCAAACCATTCCCATGACTGGGGCCAACTGAAAACCAAAATGTTTCTCTTTGTAGAGGATCCACAAAATGGAATTTGGAATCAGCCAGGTATCACCAGAAAGGGTCCAGTCTGTCCTGGAGAACTCATGCAGAGAAGATCTCTCATAAAAGCTTGCATGGATTATTATTATGGTTTCATTGTGCTGCGACTATAAAGGTATCTTGGTTCTATCTGGGTTTATCAAAGAAATCTCAGAATTTCCAGCTAAAAGGATATCCTTTGGTAGTATTCATCAGGCTACCCTTATGCCTGCTATGTTACCACAGTGAAACTTTGTTCTCCATAAGCAACTTTGAATGAATGCAATTTTGGTAAGATTAAGCTTAATCTCTGAGTCAGCATTGTATGTCATCATGCCTAAATATATTTACCACCTCTGCCCACTCTAATATTTTTTTGCAACCTTAATTTATTTACAAGCTCATAATGTTGACATTAAATGAATAAATCTGTACATATATATTGTTTTACATAAATTACAACTTCCGAAACTTAGCACAAAAATATTAAACAGAACAAATGGGAAAAATGTATGATAAAATTTATCTCAGAGATAGATTTGAAGTGATTACATCTACAAGGAAAAGCAGAAGAATGCCTCTATGAGGAAAATAAACACAAACAAACAAGCAAAAAACAAACTCCCTCTGCCACAAAATCAATTGTAAATATTCATCTGATTTTAAAGTCAAATCAGAAATCTAAGTAGACTTGGTCTTCTGAAATAGTCTTATTTTATGATGATATATAAGATGACTTCAGACAATGATAGACATTTAAAATGTATAAGCATATACAAACAGTTTTTAAGTAAAGACTACCAAGTTGATAAACTATCCATCACTGAAATATACAAAGTACATACCACAGAAGATTCTCATCAAACAAAACAAGAACAGCAAAAAATAAATCACAGAACACGTGTCAGTCCAGCATAAGAAAGCAGTAGATGATTATTCTGTTGACAGAGGAAGCATGGTTTGATTCTGATAGCAAAACGGTGTGGACAATATTGCAGTGCCAAGGGTTATTTTCACAGTGCAGAAATCTTTATCTGATATTAATGTCTTCATCAAGAGACCTTACATGAAATTAGTTTTTGCTGTGTCATTATCATTTAATAGTTTTTTAAATATACAAAGTAGATTTTGCCCCTATCCAGAGGGCAAGCACAAAACTTAGAGAATACTTCAGTACTGGGTAGGACAGAGACTTTAAATCACATTCAGTAGATAGTTCTACATGACAGCATGTAAGCAAATATCTCAAACACAGAAAGAAAAACAGATTCAGGGAACTGATTTTATTAAACAAGAATTTTTCTAAGACATACAAATTTTAGGACAATTTTAGCAAAAACTCATTACTCTAGTCATCTCTTCTGTACAGACCACCACCAAACCAGAAGTGATCATACTGTTCTCTTTCTCTGTCTCTTTTGTATTCACAGTCCCATGCAAAACCATGTGATGTGCCACTCTCAACTGCAACTTCTCTGTGACATATGGCCTGACCTGTACCTTGTATGAGAGTACTCTTTCTCCATGAGCTATAACCTCAGTGTGTTGGATTCTTCCTCCTCTATTATACAATCTAAATTTTGGGCCCAGCATACAGCTAAATATCAAAAGGGCTGCATGTGTTAACATGACTCAGGATCATGCAGTTCACAGCCCTGACTCACTCAGCATCCTAGCACAGCATACAATTTCTTCCCCTGGAGAATGAGGTAATATGATTTATAAGATCGTACTTCTACATTTGGTTTAAGTGTTTTGGTATTCATTTATAAATTTCATCCCTGTACTTGAAATTTGTGACTTGTGATTCAACTATGATAAGGGCTGTGGTCAAGTGTCCTTCAGTAGATGTAATCTGAAATTCCTAGGGCATTTCAGTTCATTTCTATCTACCAGCCTAAATGTTAACCTCTCATAATTTCTGTTTTCTGTGTTAAATCTATGTAGACCTTTGGATACCTTAGGATGTTTTGGTATTTGTGTATCTGATGCTTCTGTAAAGCCAGGTGTAAGTCATGTAGGCTGCCACATAAAATGGCACTGTGTAGCAGAGTGTCTTCTGTGTGTGTCCATGTGTGTGTCTAGGACTTGTGCTTATCTTCACTACTAGTTAACTCTGAAAATGGGAAAGTAAAAGCTACATCCATCAGCCTGGACAGAGATACCCCAACTCACCTGGCTAGCCACCAGCAACTGGCCAGAAGGGAGTACTGAGTTGGAATTGTATACAGTGGTCATTTAGACTATCAATATTTTGTTACTTCCACATAGCACTGGATTTTGGCTATGTTGGTTGCTCCAAAAGTAATGATGTCTCCTATTTGATAGAATGAATTATCAGCTACAAAGTACTATTTTTCAAGGTAGTCATCACCATTAGCTGATTCACTTGTATGACCTGATTATTATGTGCCATGTATGACACTTTTCATTCATTTTGTGGTGTTGCAGCTGGGTATGGCTGTCTGAAATTTGACTTGTCCTTCCCATTATTGCTGTTCCTAATGAAATACACCATTCACCACCTCACTGTGCTTACTTCACACTTTCACTTTCACATACAACCTACTTCAATGTATGGTAAATCTTTAGTATTTCAGGTCGTTACTTCAGTACACAGAATATGACATATGATAGCATGCATCTTGTAGTATCTTGTTTGTGGTTTCAGTTGAGCTGAAATCATTTAGCCACAGCACTGATAACTATGCATCAGTAACGTAACACTAAACGCTACATAAAGACAAAGAATTTCACGTAGCTGATCTTGAAAAACTGTTTTATTCCTTGTATTTTATAATGAAAATAATTTATTGTTACTCTATTTTGATTTGATTTAACTGTTCAATTCCATTAAATTCAAATTATTCACTACTGAAGTTAGTAGCATAATAATAGTTGGCCTTTTATATCCGCAGTAGAAGCACAACCATAGATTATAAATTACATTTCAACTTTGGAACTGCCTTGCTGGCTGAAGGAATGACCCTGTCATTCTGTTAAGACCTCATTGAATGAGAGGGAACTTTTCTGAACAGTTTTTTGTTGCTGTTCTTTTGATAACTGGATTAGATCACACCAAGTCATTAGATGAAACAAAACAAAACAGAACAAAGAAACAATATTATCTCCAGTGGATTTATGCAATTAATCTTGTCTGTCAATTATTCATCTTAGTCTCACTCTGACAATTCATTATCCTATTCAGGTCATTTGTTTGGGAGAACACACTGGTGAATACACATGTGGATGTACATGCACGCATGCACACAGAATTTTCAGTGAGTTGCTTAATAATTAGGTTATAATGTGACTTGATGTTATGAATGAGCTATGTCTTTGTTTAGTGAGACAGACAGCTGTCCTTACCCAAACTCTGTTATCAGCTTATTTTTCTTCAAATTATACTAAGACATCTAGCCAGGACAAGAAGAAAGGGAAAAGAGAGGCATCTCATGATCTGTGAAGTTTTTATCTTTCCTCATGAAAAGAAAATGGAAATGCAGAGTCCCTTGGGCTATGTAGTTCTTCTCTTCTGAGAACCAGGTACCTGGAAATATCAGCAGACCATGGAACTGGAGCATCAACTCTTTAACTCCCAGTGATGTTATTATGTGGAATACTGATAACAAAAATCATAAAACCATTACTGACTGGGGCCCCTGTCCTCCAAGAAGAGGTCGGCAGAATTATGACTGTTCATTCTGGAGAAAAGGAGGCTCAAGGGGGATTTCAATATTGTCTACAAATGCTTAAAGGGAGGGTGCAGTGAGGTTGGAGTCAGGTTCTTTTTGGTGGTGTAAGAGGCACAAGTCATAATAATCATCAATGAGAAAACTAGAAATTCCATCTGAATATCAGGAACAGATCTTTACTGTGTGGGTGATCAAACACAGGCACAAGTAACCCTAAGGAGTTGTGTAGTCTCCCTCGTTGGAAGCAATCTGGACATGCTGTTGGACAAATTGCTTTAGGTGGTCCTTCTTGAGCAAGGGAAATGGACTAAATTATCTCCAGAGGTTCCTTCTAACTACAACCATTCTATGATTCTGCAATATTGTAAAAGCAGATATACCACTTCTCTATAAATTCCTCCAAACTTGATGCGAAATAGTTTACAAATACACATCTTTGTCTCCTTTCTACTTTTCTGCATTATATGCCTTTGTCTCCACAAATAGTGTGATGAGCTTACAGGCTAATGAATTGCAAACATCTAAGTTTGTTTACAGGAAATGTTCTCCTCTGTGCTGAATCAAAAGATAACAAACATGCAAAAAACATGACAGCTCATTCACTGCAATTCTTTTAGTATTAAGCCATTGTAGTTGTGCTGATATGACATATAACTTTTCAACTGTTATCTGCATTTTTCTCACCACATCAACTTATTTGTTAACATAACAAATAATATAACATAATTAGGAAGACAATGTTAATGGACAATATCTGTTTGTTAGGGTGCTATTTTAAGTACCTATCCTTTGCACTTCGTTATCCATACCTTTTTCATTTGTTATATAGTGTATAAATTGATAATGATCTATAGAAAATTCTTTGTAATTTATCTTATGGCTTCCAAAGCCTTCTTTCTGTCATCATTCCTGTGTGCAATTGCTGTAAATGAGATCATCACGAATAATGAACCAGTAAATTGCAGCTTGAAACTGCAAGACTTCTCCTAAATATAGTGTTTACCTCTGAAATATGTTTATAAAACATCAACACCAAACTTGATAGTCCCAGGAAAATCAAGATGTAAGAGGCCATGCTTTTGCACTATTGCCTCAAAGTTTGCTGAGGATGGCCAAATCCAAGCAAGTCCTGGGCAAGGGTTAAGAAATCCTTGGTCTGAGGGACACAGATGGACAAGGCCAGGGTCAACAAGAGAGGGAAGCTGCAGATGAATGGCTGTGAAGTGGTCTTTTGTGTGGGCTTATCTCGAGGAAGATGGCCATATCAGGGGGGTGCTGCACATAACTCTTACCCAAGCACCCAGGAACATCTCATAGGCAGGAAAAAGGAGGATAAAAGAGGGATCAGCAACCAGGAAGTTAGGTTTTCTGGCATCAGATTCCTCATACCTGACATCCACATGCTGAAGAAGATGCCTGCATGCTGAAGAACAAGATAAGTATCTGGCTTCAGATCCCTTGGAACTGCTCTGCTGCTGCCAATGGACTCTCCTGGGCCTGCTCTGTGAGACCCTGCTTCTTCCATCACCACCTACTCTGTGCTGACCGGCTTGCTGTTTGTGGCCAGCCACTCTGCTACTGCTCCCTTCTGCTGCTGCTCTCCCCTGTGCTTTTGCCTTGGACCAATGGAACACTGAGTGACGGGACGCTGTTGCATCCAGGTGGTGACTATCCCTGCTTTACACAGTTCTTGCTTTCTTCCTACCTATCCTATTGCCTGCCTTCCCGCCCTCTTCAACCTAATTCTCAGTAGTCACTGCACTCCCTTCCCCATCTTCTTGGTTGATTATTATTTGTAATAACATTTGAATCTTTGTTTCTTAATCAGGTATAATATACCAAAGAACCTTGCCTCCCTCCTATAAATTGGAGCGATGCACAAGGTAAAAACTTAACATTATAGGGTGGATCTAATTATAACATAAATATAATAGAATTTCAAACAATCTCTAAGATTACTCAGTGCAATCTGACCTATTAAAGATAATTCTTATGAATTCATTTCTTGGCAAAGAAAAATTACAAGTCTTTATCTTGTTGACTGATTACAGATTGTAACGAAAGCAACAAGAAGATTCACGGGAAAAGATATGAGGGAAAAAAAATCAGAGGAAAAACCTTTTACTTATCATAATTCATTGAGATAAGAAATTGACATGTTTAAATATAAATCATAAAAAAAATAAAAATCAGTGGTTAAGTTATTCCTCAGAAACAAATGCTTTCATGTGTTAAGCCGATAATGCTTTACCGATATTCATAATGGATAAATAATTTGAATTCTAAATCACTACCCAATACTGTATGTGACAAGATAAGCCATTTCAGTTATTCATGAAATTATAATCATTGTGTTTCTATATTTTAGTTTGAAAAATCAAGGCTTTTGCAACATGAAGCATACTCACATTCTCCAGTCTTAGAAGCTTTTTGTTAAAAAGAAAATAGAATATTCTTAAGTCTTGCCTCAATTATATCGCTCACATTTTATATTTTATAAATGAACATGATAAGCTTTTATAATATTGTTTCAATTGAAATACTTGCAAATCTACTGGAATAATCATAACTTTCTCATAGTAGGATTACAGAATGAAGTTCAAATGGTGCCTCTATAAAACATCAGTACCAGCTGAATACTCTGAAGTGTAATATCTTTTTCTATCCTACCTTGCACGTAAAATGTATATTTTTTTTCATGGCACAACACAAACCAAATTTTAATTCTCAAATTTCTGTTCATTTCTACGGAAATCAGTAGATATCCCGTCCTTGGAGGTGTTCAAGACCAGGTTGGACGGGGCCCTGGGCAACCTGATCTAGTAAATGTGTATGTTTGGTGGCCCTGCCAGGCAGGGGGGTTGGAACTACATGATCCTTGAGGTCCCTTCCAACCCGGGTAATTCTGTGATTCTGTGATTCTGTGATATGCATCAAAATAAAGTACCAAGAAATTGGACTGAGTTCATGAAATATAATTCAAAGCAGATTAGGAAGAACTCACTCATCTTTTCCTTCAGCATGCAAACAAGTTCTGGTCCTAGTGTAAACAAATTGAAATAGTACATATGTACTCAAAAGACATAAACATGGAGGAAGTAATTGATTTTTCAAATTAATCTGGTCCTAAGTCCGGTACTCTTCAGCATCTTTATTAGTGACATAGGCAGTGGTATTGAGTGCATCCTTAGCAAGTTGATAGAGTAGGGGGAAGAGAAGCCATCCAGAGGGACCTGGACAGGCTGGAGAAGTGGGCCCATGAAAGCCTAATGAGGTTCAACAAGACCAAGTACAGGTTGCTGCACTTGGGTCGGGGCAATCCCAGGTACTTATATAAACTGGAGGAAGATCTCCTTGAGAGCAGCCCAGCGGAGAAGGACTTGGGGGTCCTGGTGAATGAGAAGCTGGGCACGAGCTAGCAGTGTGTACTTGCAGCCTGGAAGGCCAACTATATCCTGGGCTGCATTAAAAAAATGGGTGGCCAGCAGATATAGGGATGTTATTGTCACCCTCTACTCAGCTCTTATGTGGCCCCATCTGGAGTACTGCATCCAGGCCTGGGGCCCCCATCACAGGAAGGACGTGGAGCTGTTGGAGCATGTCGAGAGGAGGGCCACTAAGATGATCAGAGGGGTGGAGAACCTCTTCTATGAGGAAAGGTTGAGGGAACTGTTATTGTTTAGACTGGAGAAGAAAAGGCTCTAGAGAGACCTCATTGTGGCCTTCTGGTGCTTGAAGGGAGCATGTAAAAATAAATATAAATAAATATCAACAGTAGAGAAGAAAAATAAGTATTTCGGGGGATATGTCTGGTATACAAGGGATTTTCTACTTATTTCATATGAAATACTAAATACATTTAAATAAATGCTACTATGAATATCTACCATTAGTTATCTTCTGTAAAGCCGTGATCCAAAGCTCTAATGAAGATGGCAGAAGAATTATTTTATTTGCAAATGCAAATGAACTCCTTGTGGACAGAATGGATACTACATTTTTACTATAATAAAATGCTATACAAACTACATGATTAAGCAATTGTGTATACTTCATATGAGTGAATAGAAATAAGTAGTGTTCAGTTCAAGAAAACAGTGATGAGTGGTGAGTAACTGACAGACCAGAGAACAACAAAGCCATTCAGAGGGACATTGTCAAATTTAGGTAATCACTATTTCCAGAAAATGTTATCTCTCAGAGACAGAAAATTTAAACTTAAAAGAGAGCATTCTGATGATTGTGATTCAGTCTGCTCACCCACTGGTTAATCTACTCACCCCAAACTACAAAATACCCTGGTGTTCATGTGAACTTCTGTGTCTTGTATTAGCTGGGGTATTTTACTCCTATTTCCATGGGATCAATCAGAAATTGAATGAAAAATCCTTTGAAGACAGTTTGATGCAGTAAATTAATCTTCTCTGCTGTATATAGGCAGAATGAAACCATCAAGATTAAACAGCATGGGATTTCCAGAAGACTCAGACAAAAACAAACAAACAAATAAACAAAAAATTACTGAGAACCTCTTAGCCACATCCAACCATCAAAAATTTTTCTAAGAGGGAAAAACAAAGAAGCAGCACATGGAGGAGTCAAATAGAAATAAATGATGCTTTTTCTTCATTCAAGTGTTTAATATGTCTTATTGTAATAACTGCAACTACCTGTATGTTACGACATAAGTATGACTTGTTACTTTTTTATGGATAAAATATATATATGGATATAATAATAAATAAATGTAACAAATAGAAGTACAGTATAACCACCCATTTTGAATGAAAATGATATCAGTATACATAAACACTGTTATTATTTCTTTGAAAAATGATGACAGCCCTCTGTTAATAATTTAAAGATAATATACTTATTTCACAACTACACTTTCAACACTTCTTCCTAAATGTATTTTAATTTAACATTATCTTCAATAATAAGTGATCCAATATTCTCTGTTGGGACTTTGTTAAGTTAATTTTAAGACACAGCTTCAGCATAAATCTGTATGTGCAGGTAATTTTATTAACCATGGAAAAGAGTTCCATGTATCTGTGGTATCATGTGCTTGAGCACAGGTTCAAGTTGTCCAGAGATGTTCTGGAATCTCCTTCCTTGGAGACATTTCAAAAGCTGCATTGACATGGTCCTGGGTAATCTATTCTTAGTGATTCTGCTTGAGTAAGGTAGTTGGATAAGACGATCTCCAGAAGTCCTAAACAATTGTGTGATTTTGTAGCTTTGCACAGGAGGAGAGACTGGGAGAACTGAGATGGGAGAGGAAAAGGTTCATGAGGCATCTTGCCCCTATATAAAAGTGGCTAGAAGGAGGAAATGAAGATGATGACGACAAACTATTCACAGTAATTTCCACAAAAAGGAAAAGAGGCAATAAAAAAACTGACATATAGAAAATTTCAATTAAAGATAAAATAATAATATGAGGGTAATCATCTTTGCAACAGGTTGCTCAGAATTTTTGAGGAGTATCCATCCCTGGAGTTAGTAACAGAATTATTTAGATTGAAAGTGATCCCTTTAGCTCAACAAATCCACCCATGCTTAAAGCACAGCAAGCTAGTGCAGGATTTTATGGCCTGTGCTTGTTTGTGTATCAAATAACTCCCAGACACCATAAACATTCAAAGATACTTGAAAATGACTTTGCAATAGTAGTCCAGCTTCTTCAGCATTTGCAGGTGTAACTAACAAGACCCTGCAGACTCCTGTATGTTGTTTGTAGAAACTCTCAGTACATTCTCCTCCACTCAGACTAACTCTTCCTTGTTCCAGACTTTCCCTTTTGTCTTTAGGGCTTAGGTCATCTTAAAGCTGGTTTTAATGGTAAAAGGTGAAGCAAAAAAAAAAAAAACTTTGGCCTGCTCTGCATCATTTGCCCCCACCTTCCCTGACCCATGTGGCAGCAGTCCTACATTTTCTCATCTTCCTTATCTCATTATAAGTTTATGTACTTATAGAATCCTTTCATTGTATCCATGAAAAAAAAAACCCAAACAAAACAAAACAAAAAAACCCAAACAAAACAACCATACATTTCAGCAGCTTCAAAGTTATGTTCCATCCACTGCATCTCATTTTAAGTTCATGTGGCAGTTGGTATGGGTTGGGCTTAGCTGACAGCAGTGATAGCATATCAACATAACTATATCAGATCAGGTAGTAACCTAGTTATAACAATAGAGGAGTACCTTAAGCTTAAGTAACCTATTACTGTAAAGCTGCAGGCTTCCACAAAGCTTTCAGGTAGGCTGATTGTTGCAATATTGATTGACAGTTGTTGGATTCTGAGTGATGTCATAGATATCCATCAGTAACTGGGTATTCCCTTCCATATACTGGCTCCGATGGTGTTTGTTATCACAGGAAAAGACTTCAGTGGCAGGAGATCAAGAGTTGAGAGATTCCAGGAGCAACCAAGAAAGACCCCAAGGACTCCCAGCTTGACTCCACATCTGTGCACTCCACAGATGGAGCAACGTCATAGGCTCCTTCATTTCCCTTCTCAACTCCATTGTCTCCCGTGTGCAACCAGGTGATTTTGTGATTCTTTAAAATTGTATGTCTGTGAATAAATTGCTTTTCTGTCAAAGCCCATTTAATCTCTACAATTGTCAATCTTGTCCTAATCCTTTAGGCAATAATGCCCTTAAGTTCGCGTAGCTTTCAGAGAATTCATTTTGTTCCATCAACTTGACAGGTTTCACATCAAAGACAATCTAATCCTTTTCCATCAAACATCTGAGGGACTGGCTAATTCAAGGTGCTAGATTTGCAATGATTTGGTTGCTAGAGTTTCTTGCCTATCACGGTTCTCTTGATTATCCCTTATTTTTGTTTATTCTGATTGGCCTTAGTCAGGTAAGAGAATCACATCCACAGTGAGAATAGACACAAGGAATCTTCTTTTAGTTTAAATATTGTAATCTTACTGATAACTACTATACTAAATTATTGCTAGTAAGAGTTCTGTCAGAATCATACAGGGTTTTTGTATCACCTTTTTAGAATAGTTCTTAATACTCCAAGTCAGGTGTGTCTATCTTGCAGCCTGTGGACCACACATGGCCCAGCCCAGCCTGTCCAGCAGCCTACCCCTGTCCAGTGTCATCATGGTGGCAGCTCTTCCCACTAAGCATCATGGTCCAGCCACAGGCACACACCCATCATTCAGCAACAACCAAACCATTGGTGTGCGCTTGGCACTGTCTGGGCTGAAAACAGACCCTGAGAGGACACAATAAAGTGCAAAAGTATGGCAAATAATTTTATGTATTTTAATGCTTTGACTAAACATAGTCCTGTGAACAGTGAAACAAAATTGTAGCCATGCTTTCATTTTCATTAAGGAATCTGAGAATAGGTTGCAAGACCGCAGAAAAATGAAACAAATTTCTGGTATATTTGTGATTATATTTTCAGATCACATAAATTTCCTGTGAATTTTCAAGTGAGATGCATGGAGTTGCAATCAGACATTCAGCTCAAAAAATCTGGCCATGTCTCTCTACCAGACATTTAGAAGATCTAACTTACAAGAGAAAGGTATTTCTTACTTCATAATCACGCCTTATTCATGCCATCATTTTCATGGCGGCATGGACATTTGTAAATAATTGGTTTCAAGGATGAAGCACAGTAAGAGTGAAATTTCATCAAAAATCTCTGAGAAACACGAGAACACAGTAAGAATTGCAACTACTTTCACTGAACCAGACTTAGTTTCACAAAAACAAAGTCAAATATCACACTAGTTTTATTGATACTGACATTCATCGAAGCTTACTAAACATTTATGGAAATCAACAGTAAATGTGAGCGTGCTGAGGTGGTACATAGTGTGTTTCAGCAGTGGTGATAATGACAGTAGGTCATCTCTACTGGTACATATTTCTCCAAGTGCGGCACATGGGTTCTTGTTAATTGCTGGCAAAAATGCACAGCTAATGGTTGGTGGCTATGTGGAAAAATAGTGGTTTGTAGCTGATAACACGTTCTCTTAAGCAGTGTTTTTGGGCTTTTTGTAACTGTTGTAGTTTCCATGGAAATACATAGAAAGCATTACTTACAGATCAGCTTACTTACTTATATGCTAACCAAGACAATTCCTCTTAACTCAAAACACCCAAGTAAGACAAAATGTTGGAAACCCATACTCTAAGTGCTAACATGTAGCAGATTTTTGTAAAACTATTGCAATTTTATCAGTTTAATATAGTGATATTTTATGTAATTTCACTATGCTATTTTTTAAAAATAACTAAAAATTTGATTGTTTTTTAGAGTATTTAATTCGTTAAGAGCTGAGGTTTAACCTGACAGACAAATAAGCATCATGCAGCTGTTGGTTCAGTCTCCATAAATGGGATGAAAGAGAGAATTAGAAAAAGGTAAAGCTAAGACACAGATAAAAACAGCTTAATAGAAAAGGAAGGCAAAGCAGTAACAACAACAATAATATATGAAACGAGATAAAGTGATACACAGTGCAGTTGCTCACTACCAGCCCATCAGTGTCCAGCCAGTCTCCAAGCAGCAGTAGCCTCCCTGCCTCTCTCCTGGCCAACTCCCCTACTTGTATTGTTCAGCATCATGCTACATTGCTACATTTGCTTTAGCAAATCTGGATTCGCTGCCCCGGCAGTGTGGTCTGCCAGCTTCTTGTGCATTCCCTGCCTCCTTGCTGACAAGGCAATGAAAGCTGAAATGTTCTCTTTTCCATGAAAGGACAGTTAGTTAAGCAACAACAAAACATCAAGAGGATATCAACATTATTCTAACTGCAAATCCAAAATACAGCACCATATCAGCTACTAGGAAAAACATTAACCCAGTTAAAACCAGAATATTATACTGTTTATATAAAGAGTAATACAACATATTCTGATTTTAATCTCTAATATAAAGGCCTTTTTATAAGAACAAATGTTTTAATTTCAGTTCTCATATCAAAGCTGTTTAAAAAAAAAAAAAAAAAAAAAAGCTCAGTAAATATTTTTAAGGAAGCATATTATTATTTTTTGAACAAAATTCTTCCTAATACCTAGTCACAGCCTTGATTTATTTATTTTTTTTTTAGCTACTTTTGGTGTCTTTTAATTTTTATTGAGTGAACAACAACAACAACAACAACAACAACAATAATTTGAAAATGTTCCAAAACCGCATGGAAATTTCAGTCTTGAGTCACATAGCTCAAACTTATACTTTGTGAAATAAAGGAGTGGTGTAAGTAATAAAAAGCTCTACTATATTGCTATAGTTTCTACAGATCTGTCAGTTATGGGGAATGTAACACCAAGTGACACATGCTTATATATGAAAGAGCTAGTCAATTTAAAAAAAAAAAAAAAGAAAAAAGAAAAAAAAGTTTACACTTTTACACATGTATCTAAAACATTGATATAAATAACAACAAATCAATATTCTTTTGTAAAGACTATGACCTTATTCTATCAGGCTTTGTAGCACTGCACAAGTAGTAGAAAGGCTTTTACTCAACTCAAAGTGCACTTGAATAAATGAGAGGTCACCTAGAATGTGTTCCCCACCAGTCTGTGGTTTCTATTAATACTACTTCTCTAACTTCACTACTGACTAATGGATTTCTCAACTTTCGGAATATAACCTTCACAAAACATATCAACTCACTAAGTACATTTTATTTCTTCTGACATTGTCAAATATGAAGTAACTGTTTTTTTCCCCTTCTTCTTCTAATATTTTAAAGGAAGATTTTTTCAATTGGCTAAACTGATAAAAGTAATTCATGTACAGGATCATTCTAACCATATATGAAACACTTTGTAAAAATGCTTTGTTATGCTGCAGGTGAGGATGCAGCACAGTACATTAATGGAATTTATGTCTTTATATTCTGTTTCTCTTCTAAAAGAAGATGGTCTTCTACAGCTAATTGCCATCAGCTATTTTATCTCTCAAAAAGATTTGTAAACTCTTTTCTGTTTACAAAATAAGAATAGTAAATAAAATTGTTTTCATAGTCAGGATAAAATTTAAAATTAATTTATAAAATTAGCCACTCCTATTGTCACTGAATAAACTCTTACAAAACAATACAGCTGGCCTTACTTTTCCTGCAGTCTGTTCAACTAATGTGAATTAGTTTCTACTACTTAAACAGAATATTTGAATTAAGAATGTAGTGGCCATAAAGTTACAAGAGTAAGAAATTAACTCTTTCTATTAAGTATCTTAGCTTAACTTTACATCTGCTCAGCTCCAAAAATAAACTAATGCAAGCACCTTCGGTTGTTTTTTGTTTGTTTGTTTGGTTGGTTGCCTGGTTTTTAATCCTAAACGTAGGTGGAATATAAATAAATCATGGAATTGCAGGGGTAGGAAGGGACCTCAAGAAATTGAGTCCAACCTCCCTGCTAAAGCAGGCACCCTAGAAATTTCTAGACAAGCATCTATCACAACACAGCTGATACTAAGGCAAAGATTATATGCAACTGTCACACCTAATGATGAAAAACATACTTAGCTGCAAAGTATTTGTTTCAGGAACTTTTATAAAATAGCAATTTCATCAGGGTTTTCCTTTAGCATTCAGACAGCATTGACTTTTTGCTTCATTTTCCTGAAATAACATATGTTTCTTATACAATTAATCAGCAGGCACTATTCAATATTGTCCTCATAATTATTTGTGTAAAGAACTGTCTAATAGCCTATTACTGTTAGAAACATTAGATTTCACAAAAAATACTGCAGCATGAGGTCATATTGTACCTAAAAATGATCTCTCTGTGCATTTATGGCAGGTCAAATTTATAATGAATTCCATTATAGAATGAGATCATTACACAGAGTTTACACTGAAGAAGATGAACATAGCAACTCTGTAATTATGACAATATTAGTAAAAATTATCAATTCAACTTGTTTGAATTATTGCAAAATAATCTGATATGATTCACAAATTGAAAGAGGATGAAAGCCTAATTTTGATAAATTAACAGGACAAGTCTAATTAGTGGTCTTGAACTAAGTTCTTAAGGCAACAATTCAACTTGTTGGCACAAATTAATTCTAAGTTATGCTGTCATGATTTGGCCTGGTTCTGTGACAAGGGGGTGAAGGGAGCCACAGATCCGTGCTCTTGGAAAGGGAGGGGCTGGGTGGGAAAAGGTAGGGAAGTGGCCTAGACAGAGGACGATGGCAGCAATGAGATAAGAAGCTTGATTTAATATATATAGTAGTGGAATGTGAGATAACGCAACGTTATACAGTATAACTGGAATTGAAGCAAATAAATCAAATGAAATGAGAGAGGCTCCAAGACTGAAATCCTTACTCTAATGCTGTAGGCAAAACAGCCAGGAAGCAAAGAGAGAAGTCTCATGACACCCAGTCTGTTTTATCTTTCCCTTTGAATGGAAAATGGAAAGATGAAGTCTTCTGGGGGTTGTAGTACACTCTTCTCTTCTGAGACCAGTGAACTGGAAATATCTGCAATCCACAGAACTGCAGCATTAACTCTTTAACTCCCAGTGCACTGCATGAAGTTATGATGTACATTATCAGTGGAAAGCCATAAAACAGTGACATACTTATAATTCTTTTTTAACAGAATAATAGAATACCTTTTCCATTCACTTGCCCACAAATATCAAAGAGGCATGGTGATCCAAAGTTGATCATTTTCTTAAATATCCCACCTAAATCTAGAAAGATAATAATATTACTTGGAAATCACTAAAATGTAGTATCAGATAATATTTGCAGTACAGGAAGAAATATATTATTTACTGAAGTTAGATTGCTCAATATTTTTTTTTTCTAACAGTGTAGCAGCTTTGTGTTCAAGATTGTCCCTGCAAATATATTGTTTCAACTTGGCTATTAATGTGATTCAAAATCCTTCCTTTTCATGAAAACCAAACAAATGGTGTGCAAAAGGAATTAGCCAACATCTGAAATGGAAAACTTTCAGGAACATAGCACATCATAGATATTCTTTTTCATTCCAAATAAATATGGAATAAATGCTTCTATCAGTTGTCCCCAGTTATATGGAGAATAGTGCTCATATAATTGAGTACAATAAAAAAATTTTTAAAAACTGATATTGAGAAGACTAGAAAAATAAATAAAACCAATTTGTGTCTCATCTGATACGTGTCGATATCTTTTTCAGTGTCTAATTTATCAAAAGGTGCTTCTAGATCCAGAGGAATGTCATATCAACTGAAATTATATGTTCAAGAAAATCAGTATTTTCTTGAAAAAAAGAAAAGGAAAAAAAAATCCTTATTTTAGAACTCTGATTAAAAAAAGATATTCTCAGTATCCTTGTGTTGCACACATATTTGATCAGATAGAAAATATGTAATATATGCATTTTAGGCCTTCCTTAGCCAGAATAAAACAATCCCATGGCTCATGTCTCAGGAAAATTGTTTAAACACTGGACATGTTAGAAGAGGCTACCTGAGAATCCGAGAACTATATATTCCATTCCAAATGCTACCACACAGCTACTATGGATTTCGGAGTATAAAAACTCATTCAAAATGCTAGAAAAAGCCAAAGGGAGAATTTAGATGGGAATAACATTTTCTTTCTCTTCCTTTAATTTCAAGGCTGGACTCATATTTAAATCTGACAGAGGGTTATGGATCTTGTAACTTAGGAATATAGTATAGGTTTTTGATGTAAAAGTTCCAATAGCTTATTTTAAGGGTTTGATGAGACAGCAGAAAAGTAGAACTGAAAAAATATCAGTTGATAGCTAGTGCAAAAAGTCTATATTAGTCTCTCAAAAATAGCTAGAAATGGAAATTGGAATCCTCTTATTTAATTATGTCATGGACAAAAGAGTTGCACTCTATGTTAGGAAGTGGATAGATAGCTGTCAAGAGTTTACTGGCTGGTTTGACCCAGTTCCGTGACAAGCAGGGTGGAGGGATCCACAGATCCGTGCCTCCAGAAGAGAAAACAGGGGACTTCAAAATAATTAAAAACAGAGGTAACAATCTGAGGAGAAACAATCTAATTTACTAAAAATGGTATTGGAATGCAAGATAGCACACTATAATACAATATAATTAGAAATGAAGTTAATAAATCAAATATAATGAGGGAGAAAGTGTCAGAGATTTGAAGGCTTCACCATAACTCTAAGGTGGGATGCACAGTTGGGTCAAGCAGCAGAGAGGAAAGCCAAAGTAAAAGAAAAGGACATCAGGTGACTTGCCAGGAGTTATATCTCTTCTCTGAACGCAAAGCCACCTGGGGTACGTAGTTCTTCTCTTCCAGACAGGTGCCTGGAACTCCAGCATTGACTCTTTAACTCCCAGTGCACTACATGGTGCTATGATATGGAATACTAATAACCAAAAATCATAAAGCCATAATGATTGCAAAGAGCTGTGTCTGAGGAACAGCCATGACTGGGTTGAGAGCTTGTGGGTTAAAATCAAATATTGGTCCAGTAATCCGCATCTAGTGGTTGGGATCTGCTACAGGCCACCTGATCAGGGGGAACCTGTTGATAAGGTCTTCTTGCTTCAGCTTCAGAAGGTGTCATGCTCGTGGGCTCTTGTTCTGATGGGGGATTTCAACCACCCAGATATTTGCTGGGAAAGTGGCATGGAGGGTTGCAGACAATTCTGGAGATTCCTGGAGTCTGTCAAGGATGACTTCCTAGTCAAAGTAATAGATGAACCGACCCAAGGTGAAGCCTTAATGGATTTGGTGCTCACCAATGCAGAGCAGAGCATTAGAGAGGTTAAGACTGAAGGTAGCCTGGGCTGTAATTGTCATGTCTTGGTGTAGTTTGTGATCTTGAAGAATGCAGGCCTGGCAAAAAGTAGAGCTAGGACCCTGTGCTTCAGGAGAACAAAATTTCAGTTGCTCGAGGAACTGCTGAGCGGGATTCTCTGGGAAAGTGTCCTTAAGGACAAGGGTACAGAATAGAGCTGGCAGCTCTTTAACAATACCCTTCTTAGAACACGACGGCTCTCTATCTCCCAGCAGAAGTCAAGCAGGGGAGGCAGGTGACTGTTGTGTCTATGCAAGGACCTGCAGCTTAAACTGAAGTAAAAGAGGGAAATGTACAGGAAGTGAAAACAGGGTTGCGTAGCCTGGGAGGAATACAAGGCTGTTGTCTATTTGTGTAGAGATAGAATTAGGAAAGCCAAAGTGAAGACGGAGCTGCAATTGGCAAGGGATGTGAAAGAACAAGGGGTTCTACAGGTATATAGGCAGAAGGAGATGAATTATCTTTTGATGCAAGGTAATAGGGAGCTGGCTTTTTCAGACGTAGAAAAAGCTGAGGTACTCAGTGAGCGCTTTGTCTTAGTCTTCAGGGTGATCAGGTTTCTCATGTATGCCAAAACCATGAGCCTCTAGGTGAGGGTATGGTGAGTGGTTTCTGTCCCACTGTAATAGTGGAACAATTTTGAGTCCTCCTCATGAAACTGCACATGTATAAATCCATGGGGTTGGATGATACACATTCTAGGCTTCTGAAGGAGATGACTGATGAGGTTGCCAAGCTGCTCTCCATCATATTTGAAAAGTCAAGGCTGTCTGGTGAAGTCCCCGGTGACTGGAAAAAAGGAAATATTACTCCCATTTTTAAGAAAGGGAAAAAGGAAGACCCGGGGAACTACAAGCTGGTATTTTTCATTCATGCAAATATAGGTGTTCAGCATGGAAGTGACCATGAAGATTCATCTAGTATTAACCCAGTCAGTGTCTGAAAATTCTCACAAAAAGCAGTTCTCTGCCCCACTGCCACAGAGCCTGCCCTGCCTCCTTTTCCAAATGATATATGGTGGACTTTCCATTAAAGTTTTCTGAGGCATACAAGATCTACTTGGTAAGTTATGGCCACCAAGTTGGAAATAATCTTTCTTGTTTTTGGAGAGGGCTGGAACCATCTGTGTCCATCACAGGATGGGCACTGACAACTTAGCACAGAAGCCACAAACTACTACAGCTGTACTACCAAAATCTTTTCAGTAAACACCCAATAGACAGGGAGAATTAATTACAAGATATTAGGAGGTCACATTTCCTACATACTATTCTATGAGTCAGAAAGAGCACACTGTAATTAGAATGTCTCTGGAATATTCAGGTGCCATAGCTCATGTAATAGGTAAGCATGCATAATTCTTTCTGACATTTACCCTCCATTCTTGGATGTGCTTGTCTGATTTCACCACTATATACAAGAGTGAAGTCCTCTGTCATATGAAACTGTCATAGTACCTTTATGCTGAGTGTTTTAGTTCTGATCAGGAATGTGTTTTTGTGAAGTATTTCCCAGTCCTCTCACATTTCAGTTCACATCACAGAACCTATCTTGGTACCAGTCATTCTTCAGTAAGAAACTGACACAGAAATGTTAGTAGTTATTCAGCCCATGAGATGAAAATGGAGCTAGAGTTAAACAGAACTCCTAAATAACATGTGAAAAAAAGATTCTCAGTACCAGCTGTTTCACCCTAAATATATATACATATTTGTCCCTAAGTATTTAGTAGTGCTGATGTTGAATTTACCTTAGAAGATGAAAATCAGGCCTGAAAAATCTTACTGTTTTCTATGGTAGAATGACTGGATCTGTGGACGTTAGAAAGAGCACTGGCTGTCATCTACCTCAGGTTTACTTGCAGACATGGGATCAGTGAAGCCAAGGCACAGGCAGAACTGAACTTGGCAAGGAACGTGAAAAACAATAAGAAAACCTTCTACAGGTACATTGGCCAGCAGAGAAAGGCCAAAATGGGCGTACCTACTTTGGTAAAATTAAAAGGAGAACTGGCTTCAAAAGATGAAGAGAAAGCTGAGGTGCTGAATGAGTTCTTCACCTCAGTCTTCACTGGTGGCCAGGATTCTAGTCTTTTTCACATCCCTAAGCCCTGCATGCCCAAACCTCTATGTGGGGACCAAGGTGGTAAATCCCTCCCCACTGTAAGGGCAGAGCAAGTCTGAGAGTGCCTCCTTAGATTCAATGAGTACAAGTCTATGGGGCCAGATGGCGTGCATCCCAGGGTCCTGAAGGAGCTGGCTGAGGTGGTTGCTGAGCCACTCTCCATCATATTTGAGAAGTCGTGGCTGTCAGGTGAGGTCTCGGATGATTGGAAGAAGGGTCACATCACTCCCATTTACAAGAAGGGGAGCAGGGAGGACCCGGGGAACTCCAGGCCGGTGAGTCTCACCTCTGTGCCTGGGAAGATCATGGAAAAGATCCTCCTGGACAACGTGCTTGATCACATAAAGAATGAGCATGTGATCCTAGACAGCCAGCATGGCTTCACCAGGGGAAGGTCATGCTTAACTAATCTGTGGCCTATGATGGAGTGACGGCGTTGGTGGACAAAGGGAAGGTGACTGATGTCATTTACTTGGACCTGAGCAAGGCCTTTGACGTGGTCCCCCATCACATCCTCATCTCCAAATTGGAGGGAAGTAGATTTGATGGGTGGACAACTAGATGGATAAGCAATTGGTTGAAAGGCCGCAGACAGAGGGTGGTGGTCAATGGCTCTATGTCCAGGTGGAGGCCGGTAACGAGTGGTGTCCCTCAAGGGTCTGTCTTGGGACCGGTGCTCTTTAACATCTTTATTAATGACATCGATGAGGGAATGGAGTGCACCCTCAGCAAGTTTGCTGATGACACCAAGCTGAGTGGTGCAGTCGATATGGTGGAGGGAACAGATGCCATTCAGAGGGACCTTGACAGGCTGGAAAGCTGGGCTCGGGTGAACCTAATGAGGTTCAACACGGCAAAGTGCAAGGTTTTGCACTTGGGCTGGAAGAACCCCAGGCACCTGTACAGCCTGGGAGGAGTTGTCCTTGAGAGCAGCTCGGCAGAGAAAGACCTGGGGGTCCTGATAGATGAGAAACTTAACATGAGCCAGCAGTGTGCTCTGGCAGCCCAGAAAGCAAATGGGATCCTGGGCTCCATCAGGAGAGGGGTGGTCAGCAGGGATAGGGAGGTGATTGTCCCTCTCTACTCTGCCCTTGTGAGGCACCATCTGGAGTACTGTGTCCAGGTGTGGAGCCCTCAGTACAAAAAAGACATGGAGATTTTAGAAAAGGTCCAGAGGAGGGCCACGAAGATGATCAGGGGGCTGGAGCACCTCCCCTATGAGGACAGGCTGAGGGAGTTGGGTTTGTTCAGCCTGGAGAAGAGAAGGTTGCGGGGTGACCTCATTGCAGCCTTTCAATAACTGAAGGGAACTTATTCCCAGGAGGGGAGTAAACTCTTCGAAAAGGCTGATAATAGCAGAAATAGGGGAAATGGTTTTAAGTTAAAAGAGGGAAGATTTAGGTTGGATGTTAGGGGGAAGTTCTTTACTAGGAGAGTGGTTAAGCCCAGGGAGGTTATAGATGCCCCGTCCTTGGAGGTCTTCAAGGCCAGGCTGGACAAGGCCCTGGGGAACCTGATCTAGTAAATGTCTATGTTTCATGGCCCTGCTAGGCAGGGGGGTTGGAACTACATGATCCTTGAGGTCCCTTCCAACCTGGACCATTCCATGAATCTGTGATTCTGTGATTTTAAACACGTTCAGGGATGGTGAATCAGTCACCTCCATGGGGAGCCTATTCCAGTGGTTAACAAACCTTTCTGTAGAGAAGTGTTTCCTGACATCCAATCTAGACCTTTCCTGGCACAGCTCGAGCCCATTTTCCCTCATCCTGTCACCTGTCACCAATGAGAAGAGACCCACCTGGCTCTCACTGTGATTACATTTCAGGTATTTGAAAAGAGCAATAAGGTCTTCCCTCAGCCTCCTCCTCCCCAGACTAAACAGCCCCAGTTCCTCCAGTTTCTCCTTCTAGGGCATATCCTCCAAATCCTTCACAAGCCTTGTTACCCATCTTTGGACCTGCTCCAGAACCACATTCCCTTTTTTGTACTGAGTTACCAAAACTGAACACAGTACTTGAGGCAGTGCTTCACCAGTGCCAAGTACAGGGGCAGAATTATTCCTTTGTCCTGTGTCTCGCTCCAGTTTAGAAGTGAGGCAAAGGTTCTTTTGATATGTTATGCCCGGCGTGAGATTAAGAAGAGCAGCATTCAAATGTTGATCCGACCAGTTTATTAGAAATGATAGACAATTGAGGGGATGGGGAAGGGAGAGCGACGAATATCAAAATTAGGGTGATGGGGACGGGAAAGTAGGCGATAGAAAAGGTAAAAAAGAGCAAGAATTATGTTAAAGCGGGGAATAGTCACCTCCTGGATGCAGCAGCGTCCCGTAGCACATTGTTAACTTTGGTCCGGGGCAAAATAAGCGTAGGGGAGAGCAGCAGCGGAGTAGCAGGCTGCAAACAGCAGATCAGTGAAACACAGAGATGGTCAGAGCAGCGAGGTCTCAAGAAGCGGAGTCTCAGGCAGCGAGGTCCCACGGAGCATAGTCTCGAGCAGCAATCCCAGAAGAGACAGTAGGCAGCAGTAGGACGACGGTGGAGGAATCTGAGGTCAGATACCTAGAAACCTAAAAGGTTCTTCAGCATGCAGGCATCTTCTTCAGCATGCAGGCGGTCACGTAGAGAGGCATCTGATGACAGAAAAACCTCCTTGTTTCCGTAGTGAGGTATCTGGTGTCAGAAAACCTGAATTCAGGGTTTCTCCGCGCCCTCTTTTTATCCTACTTCTTCCCAGCCTTCGTGACATTTCTGGAAGGCTCGGGTCAGAGTCATGTGAATTCCTCGGAGATGGCCATCTTCCTTGAGATAGGCCCACACAAAAAGACCACTTTAGGGCCATTAATCAGCATCTTATCTCTCTTTGGTAGCTCCCAGACTTGTCCATCACTTGAACAAAGGGATTTCTCGAACCTTGGTTCCTATGTGCCTCAGACAAAGGGAGTCCTGGAACCTTGGCCAGGACTTGCCTGAACTTGTCCATTTCAGCAAACTTTGAGACAGTAATGTAAAAAGCATGGCCTCTTACAGTCCTGCTCACCACACTATTCCTGATACAAGCCAGGATGCCATTGGCCTTCCATTAGAAAGGAGAAAAAGACTGCATACTGAAAAGTTTCTATACCGTGTTTGTCTTCAGTTATTAATATGATTATTCATACATATGTAGGCATGCACATTGGATCTCTCAAAATACTGAAATTTTGTTCTATGCAACTGGAATCCAGTCCCACAATAGATGTGTGCTTTTACTACACGGCTATGGCACAAGTGCTTATCAGGGTGGCATGAATGAACTATTGCCTGATACCTCATCTCTACAACCTTAGCTACATGCCAAGTGAGCTTACAGATCAGCTATCCATGTGTGCCTACAATATGGAATTAAAAAGAGCAGGAAAAAATAAATTAGAAATATTCAGTAAATATAGCTTGGTGACAAAATGGGGTTTTAGAGGCAATCATATTTAGCATACTAGGATTTATAGGACTTGTGTCTTTTTCTCTGATACTATCTTCAAGCAATTTCTACAAACACAATAATGGGATAGATTTTATTTACTTTAGTTAGTCAGCTTCAATTCAAACAGCAAGTGCTTAAGTCTGTATTTTCTAATACTACTCTTGCTAGTAGTTTTATTTCATATCTGTGGAAAATAATGCTAATTAAGTATATGTATATAATAGTTTCTTTCTGACATGCCTTTTTTATTGGATGCAAACAAACAAAAAAAAAACCAGAAAACCACCACACACACACACACAAAACAAAACAAAAAAAAAAAAACAAAAACAAACAAACAAACAAAGCTATCAATAAAAACAATCCAAGATGAACAGTTTTGTTTTTCTGGGCATGAAATCTATTTTTCAAATGCTTTTTCTAATGTCTCTGTAGCTCTTTGTTGCTTTGTTTCCCTATATGAAAGCTTCTTTGTTCCGCTTTATTTAAAGGTGAAAAAGCACTACTAGAGCTTTGTGACTTAAGAGTTTTGTCTTATCAGTAGAGAACAGAAGGAGTATTTGGAACCTGCTAATACCATTCTTTGGAGATTTGTTGTGACCTCCTCTCAGTAGAAGTATATATATATATATATGTATATATTATTCCTGTATGAAGTTGCAATATATTTTGTATGTTTTGTTCTATTGTTATTTTTAGTTATTTTCGAAATTTGACACAATAATTCAATATATAATTTGAGGAGGAAGATATCTTACTGTATTTCCCTATCTGGGTTTTCTCGTTTTAAAGCTCATAGCTAACATAGCTTTTCAAAGGAAGTTAGAATTCTGACTCACATTTTTTTGTGAGCTAGTTAGGATATATTACGATATAAAGAAGATCACCAAGATGTTGAAATCAGAAAAGTTTTAAAGGGAAACAAGGAGGGTATCTAGAAGTCTCCATGTACCAAAAGTGAAAAGAAAGAATTATTATTTTTAAGGGAATTATTTTTTTAATTCACTCTATTTTATTGAGAAAAAAAACAACCATATTCATAAAGGCACCTTCAATCTTCAGTGTCTACATAACAAATAAGACCTAAACAAAAAGTATGATGATCTGCCTTTCTCATCATTTCCTTCCTGATGTTGATGTTGATTTTCTGTTTAAATGCTTGATTGATAGCAGTTTCATTGTTGTAGTTGTTCTTTTATTTGATACTGGAATTTAGATCTAGTTCCAAGTCCAAGATGCAAGATTCTCATTACAAATATTACTGTATCATTACAAATCTTACAGTACATTTGAATATCAATCATCAAATCTGACAGTAAGTCTCAAAACCAAAATAATACATTCATTAATCATTCATGGATCTATCTTAATTATGTACCATACATTTTTAGTAGATTTCAGATGTGTTAAAAGTGTTCTTGTGGTTTATCAAGTCTTCTACACACTTTATAACAGGTTTCAGTATAAATGTTTAGGACAGATATTAAATCATTATAGAGAATTTACAATATTTTTTATTCTAAAAGTTGATTATAATATTTATTTTTCATTTTTAGGAACAGCAGGTTTCTGAAAATGAAAAAAACAACCAAACAAAAACATTTTTATACCAATTTATGCAAATTATATATATATATAGCATATATATATATATTATTTTTCCCCTAAGTAATGACAGTATTGCAAGGGTTAGAAGGGATCTCAAGAGTCCAACCTGCCTGCTAAGGCATGTTCCCAACAATGACAGGTTTGAGAGCTAACTGACACAATCAAGAACAATTTTTAAATAAAAGAGCAAGACTATCTATCTATCTATCTATCTATCTATCTATCTATCTATCTATCTATCTATCTATCTATCTATCTATCTATCTATCATCTATCTATCTATCTTTTTGGAAGGTTACAACAAATAGCCCTAAGGGAATTTGTTATATGCACTTCACTTTCATCGCAGAAGCAAATTATGACTCATTTTGAAAAGTGTAGCAAAAACCACAGTGATTTAAGGATGATATTCATAATTTTTATGAACTGAGGATATTTTTAGTTTAAACAATAAATGTGTGCACTAATTTTGAATTTAATCATTTGATTTAACACGAGTAAAAGAAAAAGAAGAACTGCATATTGGAGGCACAAATTGTGAGGCATTCAGAATGGATCCAAATTTTTTATCACCTCCCTAAAAGTCCAGATCAGCTTAGTATCATAAAATATCATCCTCAATATATACCATCCAAAAATCTTGAGTAACTCTGACTCAAGTCTATTTATTACCATGGAAACTACAACATATATATACAAATAGAACAACAGCACTAGCTGATAAATATAATTACCAGCTACAAGACACTTTTTCAACTCAGTCACCACCATTAGTTATGAATTTTCACTATCAATATGCAAAAGTCTGCATACTGATGAAGACCATCTGTTTCACAGCTGCTATGACAATGTCACTGCTGAAACACACCACCCATGACCTTACTTTGCTCACGTCCATTGTTTGTCTCCATAAACATTTATCAAGTATCAATGACTGTCAATAGGTACATTTTTTTTTCCCAGAATGGAGGAATTCAGTTACATACTTTTGCTTCGTACACTTCCATGTCAGATGCTGTTTTGTCAGACTGCCCCTCTGCTGTCTGTCACATGGTAATAAAATGTAATGGAATATTGCCTAACAAGTTCAACCTCTACTTCCATATCACCAAACCCTACTTCTGATGTGGGCCTATGTAATAAAATAAGAGGCATTATCTTCAGAGCAGCCCTCATATGTGTATATAATTTATATTTCCTCTAGACTACATAGCTGTTCAAAACTAACTGTAGCCAATTTGTAATGAATCCAAGAAACAATATTTTCCCTCATAGCTGTTGCAGAAGTACATACAACATCTAAATGTTAATAAAAAAAAAGTAAAATCAAAAACAGAATCATAGAAAAAAATTACAGAATCACAAATCATAGAATCATTTCAGCCAGAATTGTCCTTAAAAGACTGTCTAGTTCTACCTTCCAAGTAATGGGTAGGAACATCTTGCACTATATCATAAATATTGGCTAAAGCCCATTCTAATCTGTCTTTGGACACTTACAGGGACAACCACAGCTTCTCTGGGCAGCCATTTTCAGTACTCTACCACCCCCATGGTGAAGAGTTTCTTCCTTAGATTTAATTGAAATTTACATTCTTTTTGTATGAAATCATTACCTCATATAGTATTACTGTACTCCCTAATAAAAGTTCCACCTTAGCTTTCTTGTAGGCACCCTTTAAGTAATGAAATGCTGCTATAAGGTCTCCCCAGAACCTTGTCATTCTGAACAAATTCAACTTTCCCAGGCTGCCTTTATAGGATAGGTGCTCCAGCCCTCTGATCATCCTTGTGATCTTCCTCTTTGTCATGGTTTTATGATCATCAATCCAACAGGTCCATGTTTTTATGACTGGGGGCTGAAGAACTGAACACAGTATTCTCATTCTCATGAGAGTGGAATAGACAGTAATAAAATGCAGGAGTCAAGTCTTCTCCATATCCTAGATGAGCAGATCTCACATTTCCTTTCAAAGAAAGCTCAGTTTTCCATATCTTCCTATTATAATCACCACAGAAGCTTTTCTCGTCATCCTTGACATTCCTGGCAATGTTTAATTCTGTAAGGGAATCAGATTTCAGATTTCAGCTTGATCCCTGCCTGCAAAGACAATTTCTCTGTGTTCCTCACAGGCTACCTGTCCTTTCACTCTGTGCTTTCTTTTTGTGTTTGCATTTGGCTAGAAGCTCCTTGTTCATCTGTTCAGATGTCCTGGCATTTTTTCCTGATATCTTCTTTGTCTAGATGCTTTTGCTCCTCATCTTGGAGGATTTGAACCTTGAATATTAATCAAGTTTCCTTCGCTCCTCTTCTGTTCAAGGCCTTGTACCATGGAACTCCATTAAACATGTTTCTGAAGCCAAAGTCCCATCTCCTAATGACCAAAGTTGTGATTTCACTGTGTGCCTTCCTCATTACTACAGGGATCTTGAATTCCACTATTTCATGGTCACAAAATCCAAGGCTTCTCTTGACTATCACATTCCCCATTACCGCATCTCTACGTCTTGGCTCCTCTATCACTTGGAGAATAAAGTTCTCATATATTCTCATGAACATATTCCAGGAACTTCCTGGATTGCTTATGCCCTTCCGTGACTTCTTTCCAACAGGAATTAGTGTGGTTGAGTCCAGGACTTGTGAATATGGTGCTGCCCTTTGTCTATAAAGGGTCATCCTGGTTGGGTGGCTTGTAACAGGCTTTCACTCTAATGTCATATTTATACTTACTTTCTTGTCCTAAGTCAGTAAGAAATATATCTAATGAATATATGTGTATATATAAGGATTATATTTTAGGAATGTATATTAGGTGTCTGAACCTGGTACAATTTTTGAAATATATTGTGGAAAGCTAGACTTTCACTTTCAAGGCTCAAATAGACCATTTTACAGACATAGACAACCTAAATAATTCTGTGATTTTGTGATTCTACAATACGATTATGAATGTATATCATCTTACATTTTAACTTCAATACTAAAAACTCAGTAACTGGTTGCACAGTGATGAAATAAGCAAAAGCCTGTAACATAAACAGAGACTGTTGTATAACCAAAGCAACATACAAAATGTCATGTCGTTCATTTCTAAGCAGATATGAGACTTTTGGAAAATAATTTTTAAAAGAATGTGACTTTTTCCCCCCCCCCGCTCTTATTTCTTGTACTTTCTGAGAGGAGAATCAAAAGCTAGTGCCACAAGATGTATTATATATTGAAATATATATGGGAAAATATATATATACATATATATTTATTTTTTTCTATAGTAAACACTGCTCAGTTTAAGTCCTCCACTGGACGAAAGCATCCCATGGGCTCAGTAATCAACACTGATTTTTTTTTTATTTTATTTTTTTCTTTTTTCATTAAAAATTGTCAAGACAATTAACATATTTTTTTTTTAAATTTTTAAATTTTTATTTTTTTAGCTCTTCTAGTAAACTATGGCAGTAGGACTCAACTATGTATACAGCTATAAGCATAGCGTGATTCATGATATGGCTTTAATCCTAGCTCATTTTAGAACTTTCCTAAATAAATCCCAGGTTCAGTTGAGCAATTAAGCACGGACTATAAGCAAGCAGTCAGAATGTAGTTATTCTGAACCAAAGAAGAACACATTTAACTCTGCACTTACAGTCAAGACTTAACATTTGACACTAAAGTCAGATGAAGGTCGCTAGCA
The DNA here is from genome assembly GCF_054131305.1 of Coturnix japonica. NCBI lineage: Eukaryota > Metazoa > Chordata > Aves > Galliformes > Phasianidae > Coturnix > Coturnix japonica. Next base: position 136,781,594 of record NC_140663.1, read on the forward strand.
CTATTTAGTATACTAGTATCAAAATAAATCGGAATTTCTTGCAGGGAATGCCTGAGGAGAGCGTCAACAAAATCTATTCAAATAAGCAAAGAGAAGTGAAAGGACAAATGCCCGAAGATGTGCTATGTAGTCTCTTTAAGAAGCAGAAATACAAACTCATTTTTTTAATTTCTGCTTTTGTATTTTTCTACATTATTAAATTTCATCAATGTATAGTTAAAACATTGTTTTGCAGAATGCCTAATGTTTCCATAATGCCTCCATTTTTAACTTACATATTAATTTAAGAGAATCAGTCTTGACTACATCTTTGTATTTTGCCAGTGCTGGATGACTTCTCTTTGAACTAGCAACTAAACTAGAACTGCTTTCATTTAGCTCTTTCTGGGTGATGTTAGAGCTTTACAGTTATATTGTGGTGTCTGATTTAGTAGTCTACGTGACTAGATTAGTTCTTGTTGCTGTTGTTCCTGTTTGCTGCAAGCGTGGCCAGAAGATTAGTTATTGGGAGTAGAAAAATATAGAGAAGGTATTTTAAGAACTATTGTGGACAAAAACATAGAGGGGGAAAAAAAACGGAGGAAAAAAAAAAAAAAAAAAAAAAAAAAAGAGAGGGTGACTGTCTTGCTCCAGTTTATAAGAGGGAGGCAAGGTTCTTTGCTATATTACACCTGGCGTGAGATCGTGAGATTAAGAAACCCCTCACCGTAAAGAAGTTCTTGCATACATTTGTGTGGAACTTCCTATCCTCCAGTTTCTAGCCGTTTCCCCTTGTCCTGTCTCCACACACTTCTGAAAAGAGTCTGGCCTAGCCGCTTTGCCCCCCACACCTCAGATATTTATAGACCTGGATCAGGTCCGCTCTCACCCTTCTTTTCTCAGGGCTAAACAGACCCAGTTCAATTGGCCTTTCTTCATAGGGGAGATGCTCCAGGCCCTTCACCATCTTTGTGTCTCTCCAGTGGACACTTTCCAAGAAATCCCTGTCTTTTTTGTACTGGGGAGCCCAGAACTGGACACAGTACTCCAGATGAGGTCTTACCAGGGCAGAGTAGAAGGGGAGGATCACCTCCCTTGACCTGCTGGGCAAGCTCTTTGTAGTGCACCCCAGAATGCAATTGGCCTTTCTGGCCACCAGGGAACACTGCTGGCTTATGGCCAACCTGTCATCCACCAGGACACCCAGGTCCCTCTCTACAGAGCTCCTCTCCAGCAGGTCATTCCCCAGTACCGGTGCATGCAATTATTCCTTCCTCGTTCCTCAGCACAAGACTCTACATTTGCTTTTGTTAAGCCCCATCTGGTTATGTTGATACTGAATTTAAAATTTAAATATCCAATTTTTATAACATCTCTTAAATGTCATGGATTATACAGACTAACATGGTGAACTTAAAACAGCTTAAGTTTTATGTGTTTCACTTAGGTATGAGGAAGTGACTTTTTATTTTTTTCCTCTACTTTCAAACTTGTTGAAGAGATTATGATAGTGCAACCATACTATCTTGTCTCACAAAATAATACTTTAGGGCCATTTTTGCATCCATAAAATTACGCTCCTGAAAAAGGTGATAGTGTGTTTCCTGGTTGCCTTTATTGCTCCTCCACAACTCAAGAAATAATATGGAAAAGGAATATAAAACTGATAAAGAAGACAGAATTTATAGAGGACATGAAAAATCAGGATTTTTTTGCTTACATTAAGAAATTAACATAAAAATATGACAAGGAATTTTCAGAGAAGATTTGTATTTTTTAGTTCTGTTAGCTTAGAAGGTTAGTACAGTTCCCTTTCTTTCCCAAGTGTGTCCCATCTGTTACATGTTCAAGTCAGAATAGTTAAATGTTGGGAAGACATCACTGCAAAGGCAAGGCATGATTTTGAAAAGGAACGTATGATCAGTCATGATAAAAACAGCAGAGCTCAAGTATAGAGCAAAGGCCCTGAGACTTGACATGGAGAGGTCATGGTAGGCCTTGATGTTAACATATCCTTGGTGCACAATAAAGTCAAATTGGAGAGGACATACGTTGGATTGAGTAGAAAGGAACTTGCGGCAATTGCTATAATTTAAAAGTTCAAGGAGTTCACCGACGAAGGGAAGACATGATACAGAGGGAAAAAAAAAAAAAAAAGAAGAGAGAGAGAGAATGAAGAGCAGGCTTTCAGAAGCTGCTGGATACTACGCTACGATTACTTTGTTAGGGAAAAAAAAAAAAAAACAACTGAAAAGGACAGTAGGGTTTAAGAAATCATGAGTGTTGAAGAGGGAAGTAAGGGAGTCACACGCAGGAGCAAGGGCCAAAAGGTGGTAGGAGGATGTAAGCAGAAAGGTCACTTTGGATCTTGCAGATCTTCACAAGAAACTACAGTTAGTCTTTTATACACTGTTAACAATAGCTGTCCCACCTCCTCATTTGGGCTTCATGCTTGCACCGATTAAATATCAGAGAGCAACATTTTGTTTCATATTTGTTTCATATTCAAGCATCACAGAAATTACAAACCTTGACAAAAATAATCTATAACTTGTATGAGAAAAAATGGCAATACATTTAGAATTATTTTGTAAAACAATTTCCATCATTTTATACTAGCCTATAATTCAACAATGCATACTAGTCCTTTCTGTAGCATTCCAGTGTATATAATTATGTCAGGAGAGAAAAATGGAGGAAGAAGAAAAAATTAATAATATGAAAAAGGAAAACCAAAACAAAATAATAAAAGAAAAAGATCTTCATCCCAAGAGAAGAAAAAAAACTCATAATGCTTCAGATTTTCATCTTTTGACTGCCGAAAACAGATGACTTTACAAGTATGCCTACATTTACATATAAGCTTATTTCTTCCATCAAATGCAGTAAATACTAGATTCTACTGATTCCTGTCAGAATGTAGTACCAGTGGGGAAGCTTAATGTTTATAGCCAACTCATATACTAATTAGTTATAGCACGAGTATTGAATTTGAAGACTGTGAGCTGTGTGAGTAATCCTTAATAATTTGAAGATATTTGAATGCTGATTCTTTTCTAATTCAAAATAGTGCATCTCTTCTCATGATAAAAAGTATGATCAGAGCCTTATTCTTTAAAGTGCATGGAATTTCCCTGAATTCAGAATATCATATAACTCACTGTGACAGAAATGTGCATTATGGCAATTTTGAAAGAAATTAAATTTTGTTTTAGCACAGTATTATCATTTATAATGATAATGAATTTAATGATACCCAAAAGGAAGTATTTTTGATTTCTTTATAGCTTTATTTTCCCTTCTAGATTGCAGTTTATTGTAAATGCTAAAATTTTTGTAAGTTATTTGCCATAAATAAAGTCCCAATTTGATAGTAAATAGTTTCATGTAAAACTGAATGTCTTGCACTGAACTGGAAATGGGGAGAAATTAAATTCAGATCACCTGGGATTCCGTTAACTTTATTAGTGTATTTGCATCCACTGTGATGAGATGTAGCAGTGTAAACATTTCTGTATCTATTTGATTTCTCCAGCCTATGAAGATTTTGCTGCAGTTATTCTGATGTCTAATGCTCTTAGCTTATACAACAAATACATAATAATTTTTACTATTACTTAAGCATCAATACCACTTACCACGTTAGCTTGCATTTATGCACTTATATAAGGCATGGAACAATAATATGTGGTATTTCAAAATATTCAAGATGACATATCATCACCCTGAAGAAACTACTGCATAAGTAACACATAGAATAGTGGTAGTACGTAATCATATGTATATATAGAAATATACAAATTCAGTTTGTTATTAATTGTGAATTTCTTTTAACTGCTTGCATTAATGTAATTTTACTGCTATTGTTAGACTCTTTCTCCGCACTTCATATTTCAGTTTGAAGGCAGAACTAAATAGGTCTGAGAGTACTGCTAGAAGCAAAATCAAGGAATACTAGAGCTCTTTTGATGAACTACATGCTTTGATTCAACAATAGACCGAATTCTTCAAAATGGTAGAACACAAATTAATTCATTCCAGCTCTTCAGAAGAGTCAGAAGTAATGAAATAAGCATTTGGGGTGTTTTATTTTCTATATTTGCTCTCAGTGGAATAGAAATGAAAATGGTTAGAACATTATTTTTAAATATTGGAATTCATTTGTTCAAATTTATGTATTCAAAAAAGTTTTCAAAAAGAAAGAAAAAAAAAACAAAAAAAAAAATCAAACTGATTAAAATCATGTGAACTTTGAAAATAAGACTTTTTAAATCCCCTGTAACTGAACTTAGATGTACAATAGAAATTGTGGTAACCTTGTTGTTGTGTTAAAAATAGCATGCTTGATTATCAATTACACAGCTCAAATTAGAAGTATATCCATTTGAGTCTGTGACTTTTGAACTTTTGGATAATGAAAAATATTAAGAAATTTTTCAGTCTCAAAAATACATACGCAGTATGACAACTAGAATAGCTTTTTTCACAGTTGGATTATTTACCTAGTAGACTAAAAAAGGAAAATTGGTGAAAGAGCACAAGTAATTATTTTCTGAAGTACAAGAACCTTCACTTTCAGAAGTGAAATTATTTCTGAAATATTCTAAAATTCACTGAAAAATAAAAGAATTGAGATCTAAATGTGACTTAATGTTGGAGGCCTCAAAAATCCAGATTTCACACTGCTAATGTCAACATATCTGCTGGGGGGTGGGGGGGTGGGGGGAAAGGGAGGTGGAAGTATACAATAAATTCTATAGGAATAAATAAAATTGTCTCAATTTTTTTGCTGCCTAAAACCAAAAATTTTCAGACATTTTCAATTGATGGGTCAGTAAAGCTTTCTAATGAAAATGAATAGCTTATCTAAGCTTATGATCTCTAGGACTGTTTTTTATTTTTTAACTTCCAAGCGGTCAGAAACTGATGGCTACATGGATTAAAGTAGGCAGAATGTGGCTTCTTGTATGTTTAGTCTCCAAGAAGACTTCTGATCTCAGGCTGTAATGCAGATTGCACACTTCCTGAAGTCTAGAAACCTACTGTAGTGGGTGAAAAATGAATATCTGAAAACTGCAGACCTTAGTCACATGAAAATGCATTATTATTTATGAAATGCTAAAAATTAAGTAGTCCAAGATTTTATATGAATTGAAGTGACCATATTGCCCATTATAAGACACTGAGAAATATTTCCAAACAGTCAGAAGTGAGTTAGAAATATATGTAAATCTTTTTCTTTTCTAATAATTAGGGCACCTGAAATAGTAGTGTCCTCTGGGAACAGGAAAACCAAGCTATCTTCCATCTAACATAAATGCGATTCCAGATTTTCTTCAAACTCTGTGGTTAGAAAGGGATTTGAAGGATAGACTTTTAATAGCAGCAGACATTTCATTCAACCTTTCCACCATAGTACACAATCTGAGTTGGAGTTAAATATTCATGAAAATGGAAACTTTTCTATATATCTTCATTGTTAAACTAATCTTTCTTGAAGGTCTATTACAAAATATGTACAGGCTGAGGGTATTCTGCTTGGATGAATGTAATTACCAGTCTCCAGGCTAGGGAAGAAAACAATCTCATTTTGGGAAAGTTAACTTTCTTCACAACTACCTTCTTAAAAAAGAAAAGATTCCTATGTGTTTTATGCATATTAAATGAACATATGTGTGTAGTTTCATAGTCATAACATGTGTTTATACATATATATTTAGTATATAGGTATACATTTATGAATATTTATGAAACTTCTGGTTTTGCTGTTCCCTTCACGTCTTTTCCAAGGTGGTATTGTCTGTGAGCTGTCTAACACTGTATTCCATATTTGTCTATACTTGAATTATATTATTTGGGGGTTGAATTAATATAACTCTACTGGTTAATTTTCACAAGTATCTAAAGTTAGCAGGCAGCTGCAATGTCACTTATGAAAAACATATTTATAAACAAATAAAACTTATAGCACTTTAGAACCCTAAGGCAATAGGTTATTGCAGTCTCGATACAAGTTTTGAATTTACATCTTGGCATTTCTGGGAGAATAATTAACTATTATGCAGAAAAGCTCTTCTAAATTGCACAGTTTTATTATCTGCAGTTTCAGGTAATCTATCAAGTTATCTATGTATCTATGAAATTAAGCATAATTATTTTTTTAATTACTAAAATTACAGTCAGTAAATATAATTGTGTCTTTATTGTCATAAGGAAGTGGTATATTAATCAAATAATGTTATAAATATAATCATATGTTCTGTTTTTGTTTTTTTACAATTTTAATTATTATATAAGGGCAGAATAACAAAACTGAGTAAACAATCATAGCACAAAATTCTTTTAATATTATAACCTTTATCTTATGTCTGTTCCAACTCTTTGGCTTCTCTGCTGCTCCCTTTCTTTTCAACACTAATGTAAGCATATCATAATTCTTAAATTTATTTTTATGAATTATAAAACTGATTTTCCATTAACAAATTTATAACACATCTTGGTTTTATTAACAGATTATAATTTATGTTAGAGATTATATTATTATCACTATAGGTGCAAATGAATTTGTTCCTTAAATAGCTTAATGTTCCTCCTCCAAACTTAGAATACCTATATTTCTTGCAGGTTTTTTGTTTGTTTGTTTTCATTATATTATTTTTGGATGGTGTACTTCGTTTATAATATTTCTGTTATACACAGATTTTTTTTCACTGAGAGAGTTTTAACTAGATTTAAAGAAAGAAGGTGATCAATCTAGGCTAACTAGGGATAGTATCCAAGGGCTGGAGGTGAGGCTGGTAGCCCAGATTAAGTGAAATAAAAATGAGTGACCACAAATGTTCTTTAGATGTGAATGGCTTACCAAACCAAATTAATATAGTGTTTGTGCTGTCTCATGTGGCCATATGAAACACAGAGAAGATTAATTTTGAATGTTAACTAACAGTGAGAATGTCAATATGTGACTTTATATGTTGTTAGAAGTAATTAAATAACTTCAGGTTTATTCGTCATCTGTTAGTGAGCTTTTGTTCTTGTAATAATATTTCAACCTTTATTAAACTGGCTAAGTGTGTTTCAGTTCATCTTTTATTGAGGGGAATTTTGTAGGAGGAGCTTCTGTGATTATTATTATTATTATTATTTTTTTTCCCCCAATTTTTAAGTCAGATGCATGTTAAACTAACTCAGTTGATTTGTTCCTAGAATACCTTAGATCTGTTACTCAGTGTTTCCCAAAATATGAGAAAATACTGTTAACTCTATCTCTCTTTCAGCTTCTGGAATAAGGACAAGTGTTTAAGTTAATCATAGAATTCCATACACAATGACTGGCATCTGTCAAATCCTCAGGAGTGAGTCCATTAGCAGCAGGGGTTGTCTTTCCCTTGAAAAATAAAACTTTTCATCTAAGAAGAAAAAAATCTTGTAGTACGCAAGTATAAAATATCTTTCATATTTTCCACATATTTGTGTGAAGAAAATATAAAATGTAAATTAATTATAGAAACATTATCTCAATATGCTTATAGGTATGGTTATATCTTTACTTGTTGCTATAACCAATAGAGAATACAAAAGGCCAAGGACAAGTATGGCCACAGCAATTCAGTCAGTGACAAGTGAAGTATGTATGTGAGAGTGTGAGATCTATCAAAATATTTTTGGATTTGTGGAAGTGTCTGTTTTTACAACAAAGGAAAGCTAGGAGGACAATAAATTTAAATACAGTTAGCAACTTTATAAATGCTTCATCTTCTCACAGCTGCATAATATCTAAAGAAAATGAGAGCAAGCTTTCATCATACTACAGAAGTTTTAAAGAAATGTAATATTTCCAACAAACTAAAAGTTGAAGAGCACTGCATTATCTGGGATTCATTGACTATAATAACTGATGGAAGCATATTAGAACATTTAGAATAACCAGTAGGGAACCAATGTCCTTTAGTATGCAGTGAACAATATCTAGTGACTCATAGCAACTAGCAATTTCCTAATTAGAAATGACAGCTTGGTTGCTGGCACTCTTAATTAACTAATTTGATAAAATATTTCCCTTAGGGAATAAAAAACAATTTATTCTTTCTAGATAAAAACTTATCTGGGCCAAGGAAGTTTACTTACTAAAGTTCTAAAGTTCTTGGAATTACTTTTGAAGCATTTTGTGCATAGTTTGTGAAGAAAATACATTCATATTTATTAAATTATTCTGATGATCATATATTATTTATTATTTGATCTTGTTATTTGCCTAATTTCAAACTCAAATGTAATTAATAAAAAAAATAATAATTGAACTATTGTTTTTGTTTTGTTTTGTTTTTTAATAAGTAAAGCATATTATCCATTCTGTGCACACATTTATTTTGGTTATTTTTTTCCATTCCATTTTCAAATTTCCAAATTATTTATGGAAAACAACTGAACTGTTGTCTTCCATTAAAAAAAAAAAAAAAAGAGAGAGAGAGAACTGCGGGGAATATAATAGGAAATAAATAAGATTGTTCTTTACCACCTGTACATCTAAATGCAGCAACACGTCAAAGCAGCCTAAGAACCCCTTGGAGAGATCTTGCAAGCAGCTGGCTGCATACCAGAGTATCCCCTTGAGGAGGGACATCTCCCAAGGTGCATAGATTTTCATCTAGGAAATGGTGGCACTTTCCTGACAGATCCTGAGTAAGTGATTCGTTGCTTGTATGCTACACTATCTTTGCAAAGATTTGATCTTACATTCATTAATCATCCCCTCCCCAGTACATAACAAATAGTCAAGGATATCTAGCCACTTCAGAATTTAAGTCTCTGCTACCGTCATTCAAATTACTATTTTTATCTATTTATATCAATATATATATTCCTGCCTTCCTCTTATGAGTGAAGTGAGAAGTGCTTTAGTCTCCTTCCACAACAAGCTACCTATCCAAACCTTGTCAGCTGTGAGATATGTAGATCCTCTTTCACTCAGTGTGAATGTTTTATCATCCTCCTTATAATGGTAAATTGCTGTTGCTATTTACATCATGCTTGAATTGAAGAGATTACATTCAAATACCTTCCAGTTTTCTTGGCAATTCTGCACTTGCAAATGCTGGAATAAACAGAATAAAAAAGAAACAGAGTGCCCTCTGTGAATCCTGCCAGAGTGAAGAGCAAAGAGGGTCTCTTATTACTTTTTAAAAATATGATATTTATACACAAAAATGCACACACACAGGTACATACATGTTTAGAAAGTGAAATACAGTCTTGGGTTCTCAATTATTTGTATATTTCCTGCTGGCTTGAATTGGGTCTGTATTATACTTTCCCTTGAACTCTAATAACTTCTGAGATTTTGTGTATATGAGAAGTTATTATAATGTATTTTGGGTTGCAAGAGACTGGTAGACAAATATGCTTCTACTCCTTCCCACAGTTCAGATATTCACAAATTGAAATACCTTCCTTTTTTGCTGTTAGCCTTTGTATTACTAGAGATCTGCTGCTCAGCATGTCTAAACACACTGAATCTCTGTGTTACCTAAGCTTACATGGGATTCATAAGCAGACTCTCTCATCCAAGACTTCAAAGGTCATAATTTGCTTAAATCATTCAAAAGATGCTGCTGTTACTCAGCACCAAATAAAATAAAATAAAATAAAAATAAAAAGCACACAAGCAACCAACACTAAAAGAAAAGTCACGTAAGAACAAATAGATAGATAGATAGATAGATAGATAGATAGATAGATAGATAGATAGATAGATAGATAGATAGATAGATAGATAGATAAAAGCTTGTTACTGTCTTCTACAAAATTATTTTTAATGAATAATGACCACAGTGGGAAGTGATAGTCTTCTATCCCTGTCCACTAAAGGAATGCTTATGAGAGAAAATAAGCAAAGTGCAGCTGAATGTAAGGTTTTGGAGCTATGGTTGTTCACGATATTTGGTCCCTCTTCTCTGAAGTTACTTTAAACAACTTTGATAAATTGATTCAAAGAAAACAAAGATCCTCACGACCCTTCATCTCCATAACTAAAAAACCCCCTATTTTTAGCTCTCTAATAGCAGACAGTTTTACAAAATCATGTGTACTTTTATTGTCACTTTCAATGCTACAGATCTCTCCACTAGAGATCAAAATAATAACTAAAAAGGAAACAAACAACAACAACAACAAAAAAAGCAATACCAAATCAAAAAAATACAGCAGCTACACTAAGTGGCACAGATGTTTTAATACATAGGTGCAGCATAAGTTGCCTATAAATAAAAATAAGGACATAAAATCCTTCTACATCTGAAATAGGAAAACTGAACAGCTACAATATAACCTGACAGCAAGTGGAGAAAAATGTTACTGCAGTGAATTCTCTCTCTCTTTTTTTTTTTTTTTAAATTATTTTTTCATCATATGAACTATTTTGCAACTCTTTCAGTCAACACTGGAAATTAAACAGAAGTTCAAAACAGTACTGGTCAGGGTCTGATGTTTTATCACTGAATATCTTATGTCTATTTGTTTCACATAGCAGTAAACTAGTAGCAGACAACAGCTCCACCCAGGAAAGGTATGGAACGCACCTCCAGTAAAGTTAATGCATATTGCTAATGAAAACATTCTGGTTTGCAGAGGAAGATTTTGCATTCAGTATCTTGTGATTCTTGTATATCAAAATGCATACATACTCAAACAAAAGTACAGCTCAGTAATCCCACTCTGTTAGTTTTCACTTTTATTTTGTCTATGATGCCTGTAGAGGACAGATTATGGGTTAATAGTAATGTAAACGACAACATAATAAAATGTTTACCCAAGAAATTTGTAAATTCTGTAAAATTCAGTTAAAACAGAAAATTAAACAGCTTTGTCACATGTTGTATGCTTTGAGTCTTTCTGAAACAGCCAACACGATTGTCCAGGAATGTGTCATTCCTAAACTATGTATTTCTGACTGAGTTAGATTTCTAATTTTTGAGATTCATTTTATGTGTTCCATTCTGACATATCCAAATTGAATTTGTTCTTATTTGGATATCAATGAGATTTCACTACACACACACACACCAAAATAAAAAAAAAAAAAAAAAAAAGCACTGAATTTCTAGAGTGTGAAAATATACTATGTATTAGTATTAGACCTTTCTATTTTCAAAATTCATTTAATTGAAAAGTGAATGAATGACAGATAGACTTTCTTAGAACTATCTTAACCCATGTGTCATGTTTTGTTTTGTTTTTTTAAATTATTATTTGAACCTCAACAAATTATTAAAACAGCATATATATATATAGCTATGTGTGGAAACTTTAAGTAGTGTCAGCTCTTGAATTCCTTGTTCTAAGGTCATGCAGCATGATCCTGATATTTGCAAACTACTACTCAAGGGCAAACTTAAGGGCAATGACAATGTTTTACCCCTTACCATCTCCATATGCAAGTAACATCTTGCATGAATTTGCTTAGGCTGGAAATTTCACAAAAACTTTTGATAATGAAATGGATCACAGTTCAAAATAGCTGAAAATGTATTAACAGCGATGGAAAACTGTTATGTTAGTTTATCAGCCAAAGAGGTCTTAATAAAACCTGAAAGTATAATAATTTAAAATTGTATATTATCCTGTGCCAAATTCTTTATGATATCACTCGGAGATTCAGACTTCACTCACTGTGCTCAGCAAATACTTTTCAATCTCATCAAACTTCAAGTTTAATGAATTCACAGTAATTACTACATACAGGAATGAAAGTTGAATTGCTTTGCTGGCTCTCTTTTTAGAAAGACCACACTAAAAAAAGAATTCAATCTTCCTGCCTCTTCCCATACATAAAAATAAGCTACATTATTATTATTATTATTATTATTATTATTAATAATAATAATAATAATAATAATAATAATAATAATAAATTATAAAAGCTATGTTAAAAAACATGTTTAAACAGTACATATACCTTCTGTCTATAGCATGCTTTGCAATGTCTTCCACTCTTTTTGCATAGATCTATTTGAAGGAGAGGGAGAGGGAGGGAGAGTAGATCATTCGCCCACCATTAAACTTTGTTAGCAATATTCATCACAGCAGCAAATGCTTTAGATAACATGAAATGCACATCTCTCTTATCAAGACTATATTGATTCTAGCTCAACTGGTAGGTTAAATTATCTGAAACCTGCACATAATTATGCTGGGTTGTTTACTTTGTATATCCCCTAAGCTTTAGAGGGCTGCTACCTACATTAATTTCAGCCAGTATGGTTTTTATCAGCAAGCCATCAGCATCATAAAATACATCCCAAAGAATTCATTACATTTTTTCAGCTGATTGTAAAATATGCCATTTATAATAGCTGCTTGCTATAGTTTGACAAATTGAACTGGAACTGCCAAGTCTGCAAAATGGAAACAACAAAAAAAATGTTACAGGGGGTAACATTTCTTATGTTAAGACACTGTCAGCAGTTTAAAAGAATCAGATCTATTTATTCTTCTCAAGCAAGAAAGTCTTTGTAGGAAAAAGAGAAAAAAATAATCTATTTTTCTGTCTGCTTTGTCTCACACAGACATTTCTTAGCAGGAGCACAGCTGCAAAATGGTTCTGTAAAGAAGAAGACAAGAAGCATCAACATGAAGAGAATACAGAGTTCTGTAAAACCCTGGGGATAAGACATGTTTTATTATGCTTTGTAAAATGTAATTTAAATTCAGCCATAAAATATACTGGATGACAATTCATACATGCAGAATTTGAATGAATGTATTTTGGAATGGCCCTGGTATATTTGGCCATAATAACATATTCTGGTAATATAAAAGATTACATTGTTACAGTCCAAAATGCTAGTAATAATTGAAAAATATTTGAAAACAAATATAATTTGGCACGTAGAGATAGCACTTTATTCTACATTTTATATCTACAGAAATTAAAGAGATCACTAAAGATTCAAAAGTGTACTTGTACTAACTTAACATCTGCTAAAATACAGGTACTATACACAACAGAAAATAGAAGAAAATACTCAGATTTCTTTTTATATCTTGTGAAATATGTTTCTGTACATAAGCCTTACATGCAGTAGAGAATTAATTTCCTTTTCTTCATACAAAGAACAACTGGATTGTGTTTTTTCATATATTCAGAAATACTATTTTCAGTGTCAGTCAGGCTACTTTGATTTTCCTGGATTAAAAAAGCGAAGGTTTATATTTTCCTTACGAAGACAATGATCTTTCTACTCCAGTCTGTGTTAGGCTGTGAAGCAGTTACATTTCCTTAGTAACCTCACAACTGAGCAAGTAATATCATTGAAGTTAATTGTTTTATTTAAGTTACTAAGTACTAAACTGTAGGATTAAAATTACACAATACATCTCTTTTATTTCTAGCTCAGTGGTGTTTGTAGCCCCTTGGACTGTTTGTATTACTTTGAACATCTTCCTTGAAAGCTGATATTTAAGCACACAAACATGCACACACTGCTTTTCTCTCCTTTATTCTTCTGAAGCACTGAACTCAGGGCACAGCTTGAGTTAAGTTCTGCAAAGGGCTATGGGAAATACGTGAGATCAGAGGAGAATAATGATACAGAAAATGTTAGTAAGACTGCAGCAAAAGTAATTTCTTTAAACCAATCTCAGCAGATACTTCAAAGCAGGAACACTGTACTGTTGATCTTTCACTAATGAAAATATATAAATAGATGAAGTCACACTAACTGTAATCAAAGCAGTTACAAAATAAGAATTACAGGTCAGAACCATGATGGATATTGCATAAGAGATCCTTATTTAATAACCGATTTACCTAAGCAAGATTAGATGGTTTCCTCAAAAAGAATGCAAAATGGGAAAATTCTTTCTACATAAGCTCTAACCATGAGAATATTATATGAGTGGAAAGATAGGAATCTAAGAGACAGAATCAAGTATTAATACACCAGTAGTATGTGCTAACCCATTTGGCCTAAAAGTAGATGAATGCAAACTAATGCTAGTGGGACATGTGCTCCTTAAATCTTGTTGTGACTTGCTTCCACATACTTTAGATAAGTCCGGGAAGCAGCAGGCACCTATGCTTAGACATAAGGTGCAAATGAATGAAAGGCATGTTTTGGATTATCTATAGAAAAGAAAGAGCCAAGTGCAAAGATCTAATCACTTCAGAATACAAAGTTATATTTCTTACTGTAAGCACATAAGGATGTAAGAGGCCATGCTTTTTACTACTGCCTCAAAGTTTGCTGAAGATAGACAAGTCCAAGCAAGTCCTGAGCGAGGGCTGAGAAATCCTCTGACTGAGGGACACAGATGGGCAAGGCCAGGGGCAATGAGAGAGAGAGAGAGAGAGAGAGAGAGAAGAAAGAGAGAAAGAGAGAAGCTGCAGATGAACTGCTGTGAAGTGGTCTTACATGTGGGCTTATCTCAAGGAAGATGGCCATTTCAGCGGGTGCGGCACGTGACTCTTAGCCAAACAACCAGGAATGTCAGCCAAGCCCCCAGGAACGTCATGTAGGCAGGAAAAAGGAGGACAAAAAGGGCAGGGACAAACCATGAAGACAGGTATCTGGCCTCAGTTTCCTCTACTGTCGCCCTACTGTTGCCAGCGGACTCTCCTGGGCCTGCTGTATGAGATCTTGAGCTGTGAGACCCTGCTGCTTCTTCCAGCACCTGCTCTGCGCTGCACCAGCTTTCTGCTTGTGGCGAGTCACTCTGCTATCATTCCCTTCTGCTGCTGCTCTCCCCTGCGTTTTTAGCGTGGACATGTGACAGGACATTACTGCATCCAGGTGGTGACTATCCCTGCTTTACAAAATTCTTGCTTTCTTCCTACCTTTCCTATTGTCCACTTTCCTGTCCCCATCACCATAATTCTGCTCTCCCTACCACATCCTCTCAGCTGCCTATTATTTCTAATAAACTCGTTGGACCAACATTTGAACCATTGTTTCTTAATCTCACGTTATGTATAATATATCAAAAGAACCTTGCCTCCCTCCTATAAGTTGGAGCAAGAAATGCCACTGCTGAAACATACCACCCACTACGTTTTTGTGACAACATCCACTGTTTCGTCTCAACAAATGTTCAGCAAGAATGGGGGAATGTCAATGGGTGGTGTTTTTTTTTTGTTGTTGTTTTTTTGTTTTTTTTTTACACAGAGGAATTCAATCACATACCTTTACTTCAAAAGCACTTCCATGTAAATGTTAACTTGTCAGATTGACCCTCTGTTGCCATCTGCCACATATTAGGAAAAGTAAATGGAATATTAGGGAGAAGGTTCAGTCTCTACTGCCATACCATCACCATCTATCTTTGACATTGTGTGCTATAATATACTATCAGAGCATCCCTGAAATGATTCTGAAGCAATGAAGTGTTCTGAAATTAAGTCTAGGGTCATTCCTCACACCTATCATTTTATTAGTTTAATTAACCTGTGCATGGAACAGGATCTCAATCTCTTACTGCATTAGAATAAGCTTTGAAGATGTTTGTTGTTGTTGTTGTTTTGTTTACTTGTTTGCTTGTTTTTAAATATTCTCTGAATATTTTCACTGGCAACAGCCAGTAGCTGGTGAGGATGAAGGATCAAACAAAATTTAGATAAAGAAAAATATACTCTAATTAAAACTGTGAAATAGAATCTTAGAATCATGGAATCGTAGAATCACAAGGTTGGAAAGGACCTCCAAGATCATCTAGTCCAACTGTCCTCCTATTAACATTGCTACCACAAGCCACTTTACCATATCTCATAGTTCCTCATCCAGACACCTCTTGATCACAACCTTCCTTCAGGAAGTTGTAGAGTGTCATGAGGTCTCCCCTGAGCCTCCTCTTCTCCAGAATAAACAGTCCCAGCTCCCCTAGCCACTCCTCGTAAGACCTGTGCTCCAGACCCCTCACTAGTTTCATTTCCCTTCTCTGGACACATTCAATAATGCACAGCTTTACCAGGAATTACTGTTAAATTAACAAGTATAGTAACAACCAGCTTTAATAGTCTTGACAGGGGTGATGGTTGTCCCCATGATCAGGGGCATACACAAGCAGTGAGAGGTATGGCCAGAAATACTGTGAGTGTGTGTATGTGTAATTAGAAATCCTTAGGATTAGTTACGTGGAGGCTATTAGAATTCTTCAGGAATGTCTTGACAATGTGTAAATACCTAGGCCTGTGGTTTATCTGTTTTATTATGGTTATTGATCCTACACATATTGTTTTCCATTATCAACTTATTTCATCCTTAATAAAATAATCCTCAGTTGAAAAGCTTGTTTCTTGAAAAAATTAACCTACCTTATTTCATATTTTATTTAACTTCATTCAATTTTATGTATAATACCTATTGATCATAGAACCACAGAATGTCTTATGTTGAAAGAAACAATAGAGATCATCTAGTTCCAACCACCCTACTTGATCAGGCTGCCCATGGCCCACCCAACCTGACTCTGAAAACCTACAGGGATGGAGTACCCACAGCTTCTTTGAGCAACCTGTTCTTTGTTACACATTCTGTAATGGATAGTAAAAACAAGCAATTATTTTCTGCAAAAGGGACTGTGAATTGCAAAATACGTACAGGTCTGGGGTAACAGTAGGGTCTTTGAATGTACAGATGGAGGGCTATGTTGGACTCCTGAGCTATAAGCAGGTCACTAGTGGTCATTTAATTGATCAGATTATTCCAGCTCTAGGTATAACTAAAGAATTAACTGACAGTCCTTACGTGTGCAGACTAACAATGACCATTTAACAGACACTTTGAGATAATTATCCACAAACATTTGTTCAGAGCCTAATAAGAACAAATAAAGAGGCAATGATATGCAGTGTTTTTCTCTTCTATGTGCACCACTCATGAGACCATCATGAGTCTTTTTAAAAAAAAAACTGAATGATTTGTGTAGTACTGGCAGTCATGAGCATTTTTAGGTGATATTTTTTTTTGTTGTTTGTTTGTTTTTGTTTGTCTTTTTTTTAATGGCAGGACAAATTACTATTTTAAATTCCTCAATTAAGAATAATTTGCATTTGTTTTCTCTGAAGACAATTATCAAAATTATATTATTATTCTTCCTCAATTAGCAGGAAATAGTCACTAGTTTGAAGTTCCTCTCAGAAATTGTGATACCCAGTTTAGTAAATGAGTAATGTTTTTATTCAATTAAGTTCATATTTCTGAATTTCAAATATTCTTATATTGTTCTTATGTCAGAGAAGCAATAAGAAAAATCTGCAGTGAAAACAAAACAAAAAAAAAACATATTACATAAAAATCAGCATTCAGTTACTTAGAATCTTTAAACCAAGATAAGCTGCATTAATATGGAAGACAATTAAACCACTATCTGCTTTCTTATCTGTATGGGTAAACAAAATCTGAACCATATAGAGGTTTGAAAAATAAGAATATTAAGGATTGATGCTAAAAAATTAATAGTCACCTCAACTTTTTCACAATAATTCAAGTAAAATAATCATCTTACATATGTGACAGTGGAAAATATATTTATCTCTGGTTCTATTTAAATAGAAAATATCAGAATTCAAATAAAGCCTCTTAGTAATTCAAGAATAAACAATAAAAGATATATTTTCCCTCCTCCCCCCCCCCCGCCCCCCCTTTTTTTTAAAAAATTTTGTCAAAGCTGAATAGAATTCAGAATGAAAGAAAGGTGTAAACAAAACTGAATATTTTTAAGCTTTGATCTTACAGAGGTAAATATTTAGTGGGTTTGGGTTTGTTTCTCCTGATGTGTACTGTCCAGTTCTGCGGACTATCTGCTTTCCTAATCACCATTTATTTGATACTATTTTACAACACAAATTCAATGCACTTTCATTCCTCCAAGCAACAGAACCTCAGATTCAAATTTTAAACAACAGTTCTTTTGAAAAGAAGATTGGATGTAACACTGACAACTGCATTATACATATTTTGATTGTACACCATGCCATCATCTCTCTCCTTACAAAGGTGTCTGGTTATATTAATAAAAAGCAATTTCCATATGGCTGCTCATAAATTTGGATGAGCTATTCACACTCAAGAATGATGAAGATGATGGAAAAGCTATTATTATCATTGCACAGGCCATGCAGTTTTCATTTCATCAAAAACAAAAAAAAAAAAAAAGAAAAAAAATGTTTTTTTTTTAATGTTCTCTAGTTTTAATTTTTTTCTTTAAATAGAAAATGGATGAAATTATTTCTGAATGCATAAATTAAGATGATATTTTTGCATGTTTTAGAACAGACAACAGAAGGTAACTTAATGTACTGCTGAAATACAAGAAGACAAATTGTTTATCTAAGTGTAATGTTCTTAAGAACTTCCCTTTCCCCAAGTCAAAAGAAAAAAAAACACCACAAAAACCAAACCAAAATAAATAAACAAACAAAAAATTCTATTATGACACTATTATATGCTTTGATTTCCTCCATCAATATTTTAATTTAAAGAATATACTTTACATGCATACAGTATTGTTGTCTCTTTTCAATAATGTTTTTAGTGGAAGGAAACATAATACTTTTGAAGTGGTAGATTTCCAAATAGAATGTGCCTTAAACTATAGTAATTGGAGTGGTGGAAAACCTGAGAGAACAGTCAATATGCTTATTATCTTATTCATAAAAACACACAAAGGCTTCATTTCATTGGATTTCCCCTGTCCATTTTAATGAAACAAAGAAAAAAATATCCAAATTGGCTGGAGATTAATTCATATATTTCATTCGTATAAGAAAGAAAATAAAAGGAATGAGAACATGAAAGATAACTGCCTTTTGAAATTAGATGGAAATAACATGGAATGATAAGGATTATTGGAATTATTCTTCTTTCTTTTCTTCCAATACAGTAAATCATTCACATGAATTTAAAGCATAGTTAGTATGTTTTCCCATATAAGATAGCAAATATTTTATACATTCATCTATTAAAGGCTACCTGATAAACATAAACATTTTTTCTTTAAAAAATTTAAAGGAGCAGCACAATTTGGTCAAAGTATTTCACTAAAAAATTAACAGTTGAAATTCATGCCACACTAACATTTAAAGAAACTATGTTGGTTGTTTTTTTGTTTTTGCTTTTGTTTTTGTTTTTCTTATTCAACTGTTCGGCCTAAAATAAATCAGTAAAATCTTATTGTCATCTCCTCAATAAAGTTTAATAAATGAAATATAATGAAATAATAAATAAAATACCTGAATTAAAATAAGGCCACTGGGAGTCCATATATTGTAGCACTTTTTACATTGCTTACGATAGTTATTTTAAATGCAATATGTGAACTTGAATTAAAATGCCTAGAAGATAAAACTTCTGCATTCAGAAACTTTATTTCCTTCAAAATAACAGAACCTGAAAGATTTAGATACTTTATTTAATGCATCAAGCATTTTATGATTCTATCTATACTCTTTGACATAATTATGGATGGATATTTCAGAATTATATCCAGACAGATTCTAATCTACCTGAATTTGTTTACAGTCATAAAGATTACATTAAGATCTCACTACATATAAAATACTGCAGCCATTCTTATCAACATGTCATACTCTTTACCAGCAGTGAGTGAGACATAAAAATAAAAAATAAATAATTCAAAATGGTGTTATGACAAACATTAATTTGAGAAAGAAAAAAGGAGAGATTTGCTAGATATGAGCTCTAAATGTTCTGGAAGCAAGGTTTTAGTTTTGAAAAAAAAAATGTATTTGATGTAAAATAAATAAAACACGAATAAAACAAATATTTTTTTTAAAAATAGAATTTAAAGAATCACATAAATATCATAGGGAAAAAAAGGGCAAATCATTCCCTTTAACGATGTGTTACATCATGACATCTTCATCACCAAATTGAAGAAAAATGAATTTAATAGATGGACCACTAACTGGATAAGGAATAGGTTGAATGGTCACGCTCAGAAACCTGTGATGAACAGCTCAGTGTCCAAGTGAAGACCAGTGACAAATGACTTTCCTCAGGGATAGGTGTTGGAATGGGTGTTATTTAACATCTTTGTAGGTGACATGGGCAGCGTGATGCAGATGACACCAAGCTTCATGGTGCAGTCAACACTCTAGAGGGAAGGGATGAATCAGGAGGAACCTGGAGAGGCTTGAGAGACCCATGCCAACATCATGAAGTTCTACGAGGCCGAGTGCAAGGTCATGCATCTGGGTCAAGGCAATCCCAAGCAAAAACACAAACTGTGTAGAGAACTGTTTGACAGCAGCCCTGAGAAGAAGAACTTGGGACTGACAACTGATGAGAGATTCAACATGAACTGGCAGTGTGTGCTTGAAGCCCAGAAAGCCAACGATATCCTATGCAGAATCAAGAGAAGCATGAACAGCAAGTAGAGGGGGGCAATTTTGCCTCTCTACTCTGCTCTTATGAGAACCCACATGTAATACAGCATCCAGTTCTGGAGCAAGAAGGACATGGAGCTGTTGAAGGTCCTGAGGAGTGCCATAAAGAGAGTCAGAAGGCTGGAGTACCTCGCCTGTGAAGGAAAGATGAAAGAGCTGGGGCCCTTCAGTGTGGAGAAGGGTTCAGAGGGATGCTGCAGCAGCCTTCTAATACCTGAAGGGGGCCTACAGGAAAGCTGGGGAGGGACTTTTTATAAGTTCATGTAGCAACAGGATGAGGGGAAATGGTTTTAAACTCAAAGAAGGTAGATTTAGACTGGATATTGGAAATAAATGACTTAATGTGCAGGTGGTGAGGCACTGGAACAGGCTGTCCAGAGAGGTTTTGGATGCCCCTCCCCCTGAAGGTGTTCAAGGCCCGGCTGGACAGGGCTTTGAGCAACCTGGTCTAGAGGGAGAAGTCCCTTCCTATAGAAGGGGGTTGGAACTAGATGATCTTTAAGGTCCTTTTTCAGTTCAAACAATTCTATGATTTTATTTTATGAACAGACATTTTCTGTCACATGGAAAGAATATTATAAGATGTTGTCTGGGAGCTCTGGCATGCTTCAGAAGGTTCCTTGATCTTTATGTAACTACTAATTAAATAAACAGTTCCAGTCCCTTGACACTTTGACTAAATTATCTATCCTCATTATTTGCTGGAACAGTTGTTGGCAAGCTTTCACCCTAAACTGACTTAGACTTCTAGCAATAACTCCCAGACATAAATAATTCAGGTAAGGGAACTAGTCAGTAACTGTTTCTGATGCCCAGTCTGCAGTAATTGCCTTACCTGGGGAGACTAAAAAATTAAAATTGTGTGCTGATTCACAGCATTTACTGTCAGTACCAGAGAATGGTTTCAGCTATCAATGGACTAATTCATAGCAAGGTAGAAATAACTAGGGTTTCCTACAGAGATTCCTGTTATCTCAAAATAGTTTTTGATTTGGATAATGCTACTCATCTTTCAAAACACAGTTTATTTATTTATGGCTACATGTTTATATTAACAACAAATGTGGATTTCTTCACACAGTGAATGTGTGGACAATCTAATTATTTATATATATATATAAAATGAAGAAAAACAGGATGCTGTCCTTTCTTCTCCTCCTCTTTCTTTTTTTTTTTTTTTTTTTTAAAGAAACAAACTTAATCCATCAATTGATAAGCTGTTAAGAAACCATAGATAAACAAGGACTTTGCAACAGATAAAATCCTGCGGGCCCAGAATACTATAGAATCATAGAATCTTTTGAAGTAGAAGGGACTTTTAATGTCAGGCCTTCTGGGCTGTGACGATACATTTCTGGCTCATGTCCAGTTTACTTTCCACCAGTATTTCCAAGTCCTTTTCAACAAGGCTGTTGAAAATACATATCCTCATATATCCTCATATATCCTTGCTTGTATTGATAGTGGTGCTTGACACTGCCCTGGTGCAAGGTCATACGCATGGATTTGTTGAAACTCATGAGGTTCTGCACACACTGTTTAAGCCTATCTATCTCCAGATAGCACTGGAGAAGAGAAGGCTCTAGGGAGACCTCACTGTGGCCTTCCAGTACTGGAAGGGAGCACGTAAACAGGAGGGGAATGACTGTTTACATGGGTTGATAGTGATAGGATAAGGAGGAATGGTTTTAAGCTAAGTCAGAGGAGGTTTAGGTTAAATATTAGGAGGAAATTTTTCACCCAGATGGTAGTGATGCACTGGAACAGGTTACCCAGAGAAGTTTTGGATGCCCCATCCCTAGAAGCATTCAAGGCCAGGCTGGATGTGGCTCTGGGCAGCCTTGTCTAGTGGTTGGAGACTCTGTCCATGGCATGGGGTTTGAAAATTTGAGGTCCTTTTTAACCCAGGCAATTCTATGATTCTCTGATTCTGAAAGTGTTATCCAGTCTGTGGCAGTCTGAGCAGCTGTCAGTGTCCTCTGTTCATGTGAGTGTGTTTGTATCTGGGATGTGTACTCAGCTCTCCTACTGTTTGAATCTGCAAAGGGGAAAGCAACAGATGCATTCTCACTCATTCTGCATAGAGATCACAGGTGCCTAAGACATCAAGCTGAATTCCAGTAGAAGGGCAGGAGGATTCCTGAACTAGAGTAACAGTGGCAGCTGCTCCAAACACCCCTTAACAGTTCTGTAGTTAAAAACAATGGATATAAAACAAATCTTATTAACAGAAGGAACTCTTATCACCCGGTCTTTTTTATCTGCTGTTGTTTTCAGCTTTCAGCTAGGCAAGAGTTTCAGTCTAGAGGCCAGGCTGCATCCTGACATCTTCAATAGGAGGGATGAGATGTTAACATTAGTGATGTCTTTATTCTCCTCTTCCCCTTCCAAATGACTGGAGCCAGTTTAAATACTATCTAACAACCTTTGTCAGACTCTGTCTTTTTAAATACCTTTTTACCTGGAACTACACTTTCACATATCAAGCCTCTACTATAAACCTGACTATTTTGCCTACATTCTGAGTTGTAACTATCCTTCAAAATTAGTTCATTAATGTAATACATTATTTTTATACCTTCATCAAAATATTAATAATAGCCATTTTGCAACACAGTGTTAAACAAAATTAAATGGTTCATATCTATCTGCTCATTAGACAACCATCATTACCACTTACAATTTAACATCTCCAAGCAAACCAAAGAAAGAACAAAGTCTAGGAATCCTAGTGCCTGTGTGATTAACTGAAAATAGAGCCTATGGACTTTACTAGTAACAGAATTACTGAATTTAATGGGCCAAAGGCCACAGCATATTCATACAAAACTCATCTCCTTCCCTGGGCAGTCCCTTTGAATGCATCACAACCCTCACTGTGAAGAAGTATCCTATTCAACCTAAACCTCCCTTGTTACAACCTGAGGCCATTCCCTCTTGTCTTGTTTTCTTGGGGACAATATTGATGTCCACTTCAATATGGTTTTTTTTATTTTTGTTATTCTTATCTATTAGGTTTTGCTAAACGGGAAGTGCATACATAATAGAGTATGTACTGGTAAACATCCAGTGTGTGCTTTTTGTCCTATGATGTTGTCAAAGGTTGATGGGCTGGTTCAGCCCAGTTCCATGACTAGTGGGGTGGAGGGATTTTGCAAAATCTGCGCCTCCGGAAAAGGGAAACAGGGGTCCCCAAAATAATTAAAACCAGCAGCAATGTTCTGAGAAACAAACTAATTTACTAAATATGGTATTGGAATGCAAGATAACACTCTATAATACAATTTAATTAGAATTGAATCAAATATAATGGGAGAGTATCTGAAAGCTGTAGGCCTTACAGTAATAACGAAGTGATTCATGCAGTCGGGATGGGCAGCAGCGGGGAGAAGTGAAGGAGAAGAGTGACAAAGAGAATAGCCTGATCAGATAATCTTGCCACGAGTTCTATCTCCTCTCTGACCAAAAAGCCCCATGGAGAATGCAGTTCTTCTAATCTTCCTGATAGGCACCTGGAACTGGAGCATTAATACTTTAACTCCCAGAGCACTACATGATGCTTTGATGTGAAATACCAGTAACCAAAAATCATAAAACGATGACAAATATAAGCACATACAGAATGACAGGTATCACTTTAACTGATAGAAAGCACTAGTGTTGTTGCCAGTGTGTTTACAGATTACCAGAAAATCAAAACCTTGAAAATTCATCCAGTCATTTCTCCTGATATATCTGCTGAAGGATCACATATACTCTAATCACTACTAATAACAAGCTCACCAATGTAAAACAACAAAGCAACAGCATCAAATGAGCTTTTACAGGCCACCTAGGCAATTCGTAGTAGTGCTTGCCTGCTGCTCTTATTGTTAGAAAACTTTACTTAACATCTTCCATAGTGCTGTATTCCATTACTCTCTGTCACACACATAAGGAATATGAATGAAAGAAAAGAGTAGTGCAAGAATTTATATAGCTGTTACCTTTTCTTCTCAACTAAACTCTAAGGACTGGTTATCATTGTCAGTTTTGTCCTTTAGACTCTGTTATACAGTAGTGTTACATCACACTAGAAGCGTATCATTCAAGATAGATGGTGAGAGAGAGCTGAGAAGTGCACAGCTCTCTCTAATCATAGTCTTTCATGAAGAAATCTTCATTAGTTCTGTATAGCTGTGTCTTGCTCCAATTTAGGAGTGAGGCAAAGGTTCTTTTGATATGTTATGCCCGGTGTGAGATTAAGAAGAGCATTCAGATGTTGATCCGACCAGTTTATTAGAAATGATAGACAATTGAGGGGATGGGGAAGGGAGAGCAACGAATACCAAAATTAGGGTGATGGGGACGGGAAAGCA
Source organism: Coturnix japonica (assembly GCF_054131305.1). Lineage (NCBI taxonomy): Eukaryota > Metazoa > Chordata > Aves > Galliformes > Phasianidae > Coturnix > Coturnix japonica. The sequence goes on from NC_140663.1 coordinate 136,806,332, forward strand.
GGCGATAGAAAAGGTAGAAAAGAGCAAGAATTACGTTAAAGCGGGGAATAGTCACCTCCTGGATGCAGCAGCATCCCGTAGCACGTTGTTACATTGGTAGGGGAGAGCAGCAGCAGAGTAGCAGGCCGCAAGCAGCAGATTGGTGCAGCACAGAGAAGGCGGTCAGAGTACCATGGTCTCAAGAAGCGGTCTCGGGCAGCAAGGTCTCACGGAGCAGAGTCTCGAGCAGCAATCCCAGAAGAGACAGTAGGCAGCAGTAGGACGACAGTGGAGGAATCTGAGGTCAGTTACCTAAAAGGTTCTTCAGCATGCAGGCATCTTCTTCAGCATGCAAGCGTTCACGTAGAGGCATCTGATGGCAGAAAACCTCCTTGTTTCCGTAGTGAGGCATCTGGTGTCAGAAAACCTAAATTCAGGGTTTGTACGTGCCCTTTTTATCCTACTTCTTCCCAGCCTTCGTGACATTTCTGGAAGGCTCGGGTCAGAGTCATGTGAATTCCTCGGAGATGGCCATCTTCCTTGAGATAGGCCCACACAAAAAGACCACTTTAGGGCCATTAATCAGCATCTTATCTCCCTTTCGTAACTCCCAGACTTGTCCATCTCTTGAACAAAGGGATTTCTCGAACCTTGGTTCCCATGTGTCTCAGACAAAGGGAGTCCAGGAACCTTGGCCAGGACTTGCCTGAACTTGTCCATTTCAGCAAACTTTTGAGACAATAGTGTAAAAAGCATGGCCTCTTACAAGCTGAAAAGAAGGGATGAACTTACCATTCTTTTTAATTTATGGCATTTAACTCACAGGCAACGAATCTTTCAATTGAGAATATAAAGCAATGGCAACACCACCACTAAATTATTTTTTCAAGTGTTTGTAAATACAGTATTTTAAACCCTGCTCCAGGTAGCTAATATAATTAAAAAAGATAAAAGCAGAAATCTCACATAATGGCACACACACGTACACAAAATTAAAAGGCAGTAGGAGGTGAGAGAGAATCTTCCAAGAACAGAAAGTTTTTATCTGAGTCTTTTCTTCTCTAAGCATTATTAAATCAGCAGAATTAATCTGCAAACTGAGGGCCTTGCTCTCTTTTCTGCTTACTATTAGGTTCTATGATTACAGGTTAATCATCATAAGTACAAAGAACTGGTAAGGATTAGAGAAATAACGATAGGCAGACCAGCCTCACAATCCTGGGTTACTCAGTGAATAATAAAATCATAAAATGGCTTGAGTTGAAAGGATCTTGTTCCACTTCCCCATGCCTACGCTAGGGACACATTCCACTGAACTAGGTTGTTCGGGATCCCATCTGACTTGAACTTGATCACTCCAAGAGATGAGGCAGCCTTAACTTCTCTGGGTAATCTGTTTCAGTGCCTCACCACCCTCATTATGAATAATTTCTTCCTACAAATCTACCTTTTCTAAGATTAAAATAATTACTCTTTTTCCAATCACTGCACTCCAACATAGGGTATTATCTCCCTGTATTTCTTGTAGTCCTTCATTAAGCACGTGTGATGGACAGAACTGCTTCTCTTTTGTTGTCTCAGAGCTTGCTTCATGAAGCCTTTCTGATGATAAGACTCTGACTCGCGACTGCTAACTATCTATCAGAGTGAATGGTGGGTGTTACTGTGCCACAGTACCTCTGCTTATGATTGCAAAGATAAGCAGAAACAGGACGAGCAGTCTTCTTCAGGGGTGCTGCTCAAAGGAGCTGACCACTGCAAAAGGCGATAATGCTTGTGTCTGGCAACAGAGGCACCCCTCCTTGCTGGCTTATCTGTGAGCCAGGAATGTCACAAAAGCTGGTTTTAAACCCCATTACAAAGGGTGTTTGCCTGCTTGTTTGGAAGTTCAGTGTTTGCTTGAGATACGTTCCCAATAATGCTGAGCTGTAATCCTCAATCTTCAAAGAAGAACAGCCCCACAGAAATGGGGGATAAAAGGTCCTCACTAAACTGGGGACTTGGGAGACAAACTCCCAAAGACACGTTTGACAGAGAATTCCCTGAGGGAAAACCTCTTCGGAAGAACCCCTGAGGTTGGCTTGCTGTGGAGTTTCCTGGCTTTCTCCCATCTCCTGCGGTGATTGGACAAGTTCCTGAGATCAACTGACCTACTGTGTACCTCGCTGGACCCACGGTGGTGACTATCTCTTTTGCTCTCTACAGAGACTCCTTGCTTATATTCCCTACCTTTCCTACCGCCTACCTTCCCTTCCCCATCTCCCTAAAAATGGCTAGGACTTTAATCAACTGGTTGGACCAACATTTGAACCGTTGCTTCTTAATCTCACGCTGGGTATACACATATCAAAAAACCTTGTCTCCCTCCTATGAATTGGAGCAAGACAGCACGGGAAGGTTTCTGTAAGGTCCCACTGAAGATTTCTCTTCTCTAGACTAAGCAACTGAAAACAGCTCACTTAGCTCCTCACTAGGCAGTCAGAGAGAATGCTGTGCCATTTCAACTGGTATCAGGAATTCCATACTAAAATACTGAGAGGAATCAACTAAGGAAAATACATCTCTGTAGGCTCAATTTGCAGACTGAAGGGGTTATTGCATACAGGGGAATGGGACAAATTACAGCATGCAGAATCCATAGTAAAGGGCATTTAAGGGTTACATAAAACTTCTGTTGGCATATATATAAGCTGACTGTGGGAATGTCATGAACATTATGGAGTGTGTAGAGGAAGGCAGGAGTGGGTAGAAAGCTATGTTGATCAGAAATGAAAAAGAATGGAAAAGCAAAGAACAAAAGATAAACAGAGAGGATCGCATGTAAATGAATTCTGGTTAGTATTCTTATCTGACCATGCCATGTGCTTGATCACAGTGTATATACTATCTTCTTAGCAAATTGTATTTCCCAGGGATTTTCATTTATTTATTCATTTTCCCCGTATGTGATAGTGTGATAATTCTTTCTGCATATGTGTTTGTGTAAGTCTCAGCATTTACTGATGTAAATGGGGAGAAAATATGGACTTTAGGGGCCCATAGATCTGCATGCCAACAACTGAACAGATTAGGCTGTGAATATGTTTCTACAGGGAGTGTGTATTTGTACACACAAGGAGGATAAGAGGTCCAGGAGCCAGTTATCAGATAAAGCATAGGTTTCTGGAAATTTGGTTACGGAGGGGCTGTGAATTATGGGGCCTTGTACAATCCAGTGGTCAAAGATCTGAGGCCAGGTTCTGGGTAGACTGGATGTGTACACAAATAATCGTAGGTGGGTACAGGTATATAATCTGCAGACTTCAGTGTTGATCATCTAAAGGAATGGTATCTGCCCACTTCTCTTGTGCAAGTGCAGTGCTGTATTCTGTTTGTTTTATCTGTGTGGACAGCCATGCATACGTGTATTTCTTGTGTGTGCATTCATGCATGTGTCCCTATGAGGAATTTGTGCTGCCCTTTGCTACTGGCTAGACCTGTAGATATGCAGCAGCCTCATATTCATTAGGCTACTGGATTCAACAACCTCTATAATTTGCACTTCTGATGCTGTCAGAAGATATTGTTTTTATACAGCCTTCTCCCCCTCACCATTTTATTTTGACTGCAATGGAAAATGGAGAGTGTGATAAACCATATGTCTGATTCAAGGATTTTTTTTTTGCATGTAACACCAAATTTTCTAAATTAAATTTACAGAATCAGGTCATGAGCAGAATGCTGTTCAGCTCTTTCATTTCTAGAATATGAGACCTAGCTAAGGAACATAACTGTATGTATAACAGTGGGCCATTTATTTATTTCAACCCACCCCCCAAAAACAAAACAAAACAAAACAAAACAAACAAACAAAAAAAAGATATTTTCCAAAATCTCACAACAAAAGTTGTCTTTTTCCTTATTTCCTCTTTTTTTTTTTTTTTTTTTCTCATGTCCACAAAAGCCTTGTTTATCAGACACCCTCCAGAAATTCCATAAAAAGTGAAGTCATGCTGCAGAGAACTCACTGCCCCTGGCATGTTTATTCCCTGTTGGGATCCAGTGAGGTGAACTGGAAGAGGATGAATGAATTGGGCACAATGATGATGTACTCCTGGTGAGTCCATTCAAAGACAGAGCAGTGCAGTCAAAAATATTCTTTTCCAGACATAGCTAGAAATAATAAAACTGTTAGGAGCTGAAAAAATATTATCTCTGCACTTTCCCTTGGGACAAATACAGTGACAATTCTGTAACATATAGAAATGAGGAAAGGCATTTCTCATATTGATGCTTTGCTACAGGGTCTCATCAAATTATTGTTATTACACAATAAAATGCTGAATGTTTACCTCTCTTCAGCAAAGGAGAAAAAATGTCTCCATTGAAGAGCTATCTACCATCATCTTTTCTTCTAAATTAATGTTTTAAGCATTTTACAAAAGACTAAATCCAACTTCTCTCAGAAAGCCTAAATAAGAATTCATCTACTGGACTTCACTACAAAGATAAAATTCTTGTAACACTAGTATTTTATTATATGGTAGAGGTAGGAAGCTATTTACATCTGTACATTAAAACTGTATTAATTTATATCTGACAGAACAAAAAGTGTTTTTGGCATGATGAAGAGTTGTTCAGAAGTGTACTGACCGGAGTCAGACAACATTTGCTTCAAAGAGACTTTCAGAAAAGGTGGAGCTGCTCTGATATCTGAATCATGCACTGAAAGATGAATTAGCAAGTTCAGTGATGCAGAATTGCTCTACTTTCTCTCCTCTGGTAGATACATCTCCCCAGGGTACAAGAAGGGAGGTCTAATTGAATCATTTTCTCATTCAGCTCAAATACAGTGTGTATGTACTACATAGTCAATACATGTTGTGATTATTTGTCATGATATTAATACTAGAGATTATCATTTGATGCAAAATTAATTTATGTAGAAAATATTAATATGAATATTGTAATACTTATGTTTCCAATCCTTTTGGATGTGTTACATAAATAATATATACAAAGGCTTATTCTTACAGATCCATGTGAAGTTTTTTTGACAGTTACAAGACACTTTCCTATTTATTCTGACCTTTCTATATCTATCTATATCTATCTATATAAGGGAAGGGGAAGGGGAAGGGGAAGGGGAAGGGGAAGGGGAAGGGGAAGGGGAAGGGGAAGGGGAAGGGGAAGGGGAAGGGGAAGGGAAAGGGAAAGGGAAAGGGGAAGAGAAGGTTGTTTCTGAATGATTTATAATCTCTATTTGGCACTTATTATGTCAGTGTCATGGAATGTAATGCAATGTGTACCAGCAATGAGTGCACCCTGCAATTCAGCACCCGTTACTACAAACAACAACAACAAACACTGATAACCAGTAGTTTTAGGCCACTAGGTTAGTATGAGATAACTTCAGATGAAAGTTCTAGATGAGCTAACAGATGTATTTCAACTGAAGAAACTCTCACCTTGGAGATAATGAAATTGTTATAAATATATACTGAATCAGATAGCAATACAGTTTAGGAGTATTCATAAGTTAACAGCCAAGGAACTCACTTGACTGTTCTAGTTACTCTAGTATTTCTGTTTACTGTTTCAATCCTTATTAGACTTTCTGTACACATGACAAACTTTTAAACTATGAAATTTGAAGTAAATTCTGATTTAATTCAGTGCACGGCATGGATGACACAAGAAATTAATTATAGTAACATAGCAAGTTAAGCTATTTTCAACACCACCTCCATTCAGTTGTCACTGATTTTAGAGTGAACTTCATGTAACTTAAGGCAGGCAAACAAAGAAAGATAGAGAAAAAATAAGATTTCATCAAGAATAAAGGTATATAATAAACACATTGGAAAATAAATATTTGTAGAAGTGGCTATTTCTAGAGTTTCTCATGAATGTTCATTTCCATTTTTTAAGGACTTGGAAATTAAAGAACAAAAAAAAAAATAGAAAATAAAAATCTTGAAGTACTTTTGTTTTGCAAGCAATCATGGCTCCTTGTAGAATAAAAATCAATCAATCAATCAACAAGAGCAGTACTTGTAGTAAAGTGTAGTAAAATATAGTAAAGAGTTATAAAATGAGTTATTGTTCACATACAATTAAATTCACTAGGCAAAGGCCTATGCTACACAGTTCTTACCTCATGACCACTTAACAGTGGATGCAACTGCATCTTTTTGTATGTATGTCCCATTTGGGATCTGTTTTTTTACGTCACCTGCATGTTTCATTTTATCTCAAAGTGAAACTTCCTGTCCTCATATAATATCATTTATCTTGAAAGTATAAATTTAGAACAGAGTTTCAGTGTTCTGAGATCATCCTTTAAAAGCTCTGAAAATTAAAAGGCTGGTGAAGCTTTTCATGGATACTGTCTATTGCATGACATGTTATAGAATCATTGAATCATAGAATCACAGAATCACAGAATGTGCTAGTGTCACAGTTTTAACGAAAATCTACCTGTGTCTGTGACAGGGGGAGGGGGCCGTGGGACCCGCAGGGGCCCTAGGCCAAAAGGAAAAGTTAGTTAGGAAAAGAAAACAGCAGCAACGATCTAAGAAGGCACACTTATTTACTAAATACTATATCGAAATACAGAATAACACAATATAATACAATATAATTGAAATTGAGCTAACGAATCAAGCAAAATAGGAGAGAGAAATGAGTCCTGAAACCGAGAGGCCTACTGTAAACTCTAGGCGACATGGTGAAGGCTCCCACACACTCCCCTGAATGCCAGAACTCGAACGGCGTCAGTTTAGCCTGCAACAGAGATAATATAGTGTCTAGGTCCTGTGACCCATCTCTGACCGTGTTGTTCTCTGGGAGATGTAGTCTTCTTCTGTAAGTTGCAGATTCAGTAAAATTATTCGTGCTTTATATGATGTTATGATGTTATGATGTGGAATACTGATAGCAAAATTACAAAATTATTAAACCATGATAGCTAGGTTGGAAGGGAACGTACATATATCTAGTTCAACGTTCAAAGTCCCTGATATGGGCAGGTTTCCCAGCATCCACATCAGGCATTAGATCACATGCTTCCTCCTAACCTGGACTTGACCACCTCCAGTGATAGAGCTTCCACAACTTCATTGGGCAACCTGTTCCAGCACCTCACCACCCTGAAGGAATCTGTCCTGACAGGAGTTTGTCCAATGCTGCATAAATAAACTATGCCCCTGTAAAAATAAATAAATAAATAAAATTAAATAAATAAAAATTATTTAGACTGACTTGTACTCCAGAATTATATTTGTAACAGCAATGAGAATCCTGTGTAGCTGAAGTCTTTGTAAACAAACTAAAATAGATAAGCCCACCCCAGCCATCTTTCTAGGTTATCATAGGAGCTGCATGCTGACTATCTGTACTGCTCTGTTAAATCAGTGATTGCTACCTGCCTCAATCATTTTAAGCCCTTCATCTTAATTTCACTATATATCAGGTATAGATATTTGACGAAATAATGTTAATACAGCAGAACTAAAGGTACTTCTTACCATTTAAAGAGGAAATCTTACTGATAAGTAAATATATTTTTGAGAGGTAATATACTATTTAAATATATATCCCTATTAAAACAAAATACTATTTAAATATATATATATTTGATTAAGTTCAACTTCTAAAACTCTTCAGGTGTATTTTCTGGGAAAATGTTATGAAGTTCCAGGTATATAGTTTATTTTTAATATATATGTATGTAATTAAGAAAAACTTTATGTTCAAAGTTTATAGTCTAAAAGTGGCAATGATCACTTTTCTTAAATGCAGAGAGAGTATACATCCTTCAAAATGAGATGTAATCTAACTTGACTGTAATTACTTTTCTCTAATTAGTTATCACAGATTTTAACCTGGTTTAAAATCCAAAGTGATTGTGGGCTTTATTTGTGATTGTGGATTTACTTCCTTCCCTAAGGTTATGATTTAATATACTGCATAACACTTGACATCAAAGGTTATCTTACTGACATTGACTTGCATGAAATTCATGGTTAAAGAAGGATGACATGGTAAATTTCATATTACAGAATATGTGAGGATAATATTCTACAACACAATTTAAATGTTGTTATCCCACTATTTAATTTAGATAAAAGTAGAATAAGTAATGTGTAGACACTGTATCTAAACTGAAAGTAAATGCACTTAATTTTAAAATAATTAGATTTAGTTAAATTAACCTATCTGATTGACTAATGCAAATTTGTATTTAAAGTACAGTCTTGGATACATGTGGTGTATATATTTAAATAAGATAATAATTTATTAGTGCTAACAAAAGTTATAAGTCAAAGAATATTCTCTGACTGTTCTTAAAACTATATGCTTTCAAAGGGTTTACACATATTTACTAAAATTTTACTTTGTTGTTTTGGAAATGTATGTTGCTTCTTTCACTCTGTAGTTGTAAACACTATTCCAGCTATAGCAGTCAGATATGTTTCAGAAATTAGTGAAATCAATTACATTACTTTTATGGTTAAAATTGAATATGTTACATTCTTGCAAGGAGATGAATCTCTTAGAATTTGTAGGATTGCACCTTGCAAAGCCACAACCCTTGCTTCTGAGGGCAAAAAGACTACCTCCATAGTCTCATTCCAATGTTCAGTCTCAACAGACATGAACATAGCCCTTGTGAACATAGTGCGGTTCAACACAGCAAAGTGCAAGGTTTTGCACTTGGGCTGGAAGGCACAGTCCTTGAGAGTAGCCCTGCAAAGAAGGACCTGGGGGATCTGATGGATGCATAACTGAACATAAGCCAGCAGTGTGTTTTTGCAGCACAGAAAGCAAATGATATCCTGGGCTCCATCACAAGACGGATGGCCATCAGGGATGGGCATGTGATTGTCCCTCTTTGCTCTACCCTTGCGAGGCCCCATCTGGAGTATTGCATTCAGGTCTGGGGCCCCCAATACAAGAAATACAGCTGTTGGAGAAGGTCCAGAGAAGGGCCAAAAAGATTATCAGAAGGCTGGAGTACCTCCCCTATGAAGACAGGCTGAGGGAGCTGGGCTTGTTCAGCCTGGAGAAGAGAAGGCTGTGGGGTGACCTAACTGCAGCCTTTCAGTACCTGAAGGGAGCCTATAAACAGGAGGGGAGTCAAAATTTTGAAAGGGAAGATAACAGGAGGACTTGGGGAAATGGTTTTAAGTTGAAGGAGGGAAGATTTAGGTTGGATGTCAGGAGGAAGTTCCTTACTATGAGAATGGTAAGGTGCTGAAACAGGCTGCCCAGAGAGATTGTGGATGCCCCATCCCTGGAGGTGTTCAAGGTCAGGTTGGATGGGGCTCTGGGCAGCCTGGTATCACATTAAATGTGGAGGCTGGTGGCCCTGTCTGTGGTGAGGTGAGTTTGGAGATTCATGATCCTTGAGGTCCCTTCCAACCCAGGCCATTCTGTAATTCTGTTAAGAAAAACAAATGAGACAATTCCAATGAGAAACAGAAACAGCATTTCACTACATTATGGGAAATAAGTAGCTGATAATTTGCATAGCTACTTGCAACAGATAATGATATACATAGAGTTCTATGATAGCCAGCTATGAAATCTGGCATGCATTTCTCATACACAACAGTCAGTAATATATCTTGAAAATTAATATACTAACATTATTATAATTCTTTTTTTCACACATTTGAAGGGCTAAGTAGTTGAAACTTCATTACATTTCTCCAGAGGCATCACAACAAAGTGTTAATGTCATGAATACTCTGACTCTAGTTTTAAAACAGAGTAGTTGTTAAAATTTATCACCAATTTATTACCTTTTTAATGCTATTATGTTCTTCATAGTAATTACTTAAATTAATTCCAAGTACTAAGATACTACTTTTTCCACTAACTGTTCTGTTTAATTTTTTCCAGAGGCACACTCATGGCATTTCTAGTCTCAAACAAGGTAGCTGTATGAACAGAAGAATAACTATGGCAATTTGAAGGCTACATCCATTCTGTTGTGCTGCATAGGAGTTTCCTTTGTGTTTTGAAATTGCTAACAGTCAACTTTAACATCATATTTTCTTTGCATACATTCAAGATACTCAAACATTAAGGACTTTTTATTTACTTATTTATTCACTTATTAGTAAACTGTCCCTGATTAAGCCCTCTGATACAGAAAATATACTTGGTAACTAAGCATATTCCAGAGGGATATTGAACAGAAGAAATGTGAAATCAGGAAGCTTGATTTTAGGAAAGTCAAATTCCAGCTCTTGAGGGAGTTAGTTAACTAAAACCCCTGAGAAACAGTCCTCAAGGATAAAGGAGTGGAGCAGTGTTAACGTTATCTTTGAGGAAACTTTTCTTAGGACACAGACCTCTCCATCCCCAGGTGGAGAACATCAGGTGTTGCCGTGTGCTTCCATTGTTCAACCACCCCTTGCCCTAGGTTTTAAGTGTTGCCTCCCGCTAGGGCCAAAAAGCCACTGTGACTCAGCGAGAAAAATGGAAAAATGGCATTTATTGGGAGTAATTAACACCTTATATACCTTAATCACTTTGTCACAGAATCACAGAATCACAGAATGACCCGGGTTGGAAGGGACCTCAAGGATCATGTAGTTCCAACCCCCATGCCTAGCAGGGCCACCAAACATACACCTTTACTAGATCAGGTTGCCCAGAGCCCTGTCCAACCTGGTCTTGAACACCTCCAAGGACGGGGCATCCACAACCTCCCTGGGCAGCCTGTTCCAGGACCTAACCACTCTCCTAGTAAAGAACTTCCCCCTAACATCCAACCTAAATCTTCCTTCTTTTAACTTAAAACCATTTCCCCTAGTCCTGCTATTATCAGCCTTTTCGAAGAGTTTACTCCCCTCCTGGGAGTAAGTTCCCTTCAGGTATTGAAAGGCTGCAATGAGGTCACCTCTCAACCTTCTCCAGGCTGAACAAACCCAACTCCCTCAGCCTGTCCTCATAGGGGAGGTGCTCCAGCCCCCTGATCATCTTCGTGGCCCTCCTCTAGACCCTTTCCAAATTCTCCATATCTTTTTTGTACTGAGGGCTCCACACCTGGACACAGTACTCCAGATGGGGCCTCACAAGGGCAGAGTAGAGAGGGACAATCACCTCCCTATCCCTGCTGACCACCCCTCTCCTGATGGAGCCCAGGATCCCATTTGCTTTCTGGGCTGCCAGAGCACAATGCTGGCTCATGTTAAGTTTCTCATCTATCAGGACCCCCAGGTCCTTCTCTGCCGAGCTGCTCTCAAGGACAACTCCTCCCAGGCTGCACAGGTGCCTGGGGTTCTTCCGGCCCAAGTGCAAAACCTTGCACTTTGCCGTGTTGAACCTCATTAGGTTCACCCGAGCCCAGCTTTCCAGCCTGTCAAGGTCCCTCTGAATGGCATCTGTTCCCTCCACCGTATCGACCGCACCACTCAGCTTGGTGTCATCAGCAAACTTGCTGAGGGTGCACTCCATTCCCTCATCGATGTCATTAATAAAGATGTTAAAGAGCACCGGTCCCAAGACAGACCCTTGAGGGACACCGCTCGTTACCGGCCTCCACCTGGACATAGAGCCATTGACCACCACCCTCTGTCTGCGGCCTTTCAACCAATTGCTTATCCATCTAGTTGTCCACCCATCAAATCTACTTCCCTCCAATTTGGAGATGAGGATGTGATGGGAGACCATGTCAAAGGCCTTGCTCAGGTCCAGGTAAATGACATCAGTCACCTTCCCTTCATCCACCAATGCCATCATTCCATCATAGAAGGCCACAGATTAGTTAAGCATGACCTTCCCCTGGTGAAGCCATGCTGGCTGTCTAGGATCACGTGCTCGTTCTTTATGTGATCAAGCATGTTGTCCAGGAGGATCTGTTCCATAATCTTCCCAGGCACAGAGGTGAGACTCACCGGCCTGTAGTTCCCCAGGTCCTCCCTGCTCCCCTTCCTTTAAATGGGAGTGATGTGACCCTTCCTCCAATCATCCGAGACCTCACCTGACAGCCACGACTTCTCAAATATGATGGAGAGTGGCTCAGCAACCACCTCAGCCAGCTCCTTCAGGACCCTGGGATGCACGCCATCTGGCCCCATAGACTTATACTCATTCAGTCTAAGGAGGCACTCTCGGACTTGCTCTACCCTTATAGTGGGGAGGGATTTACCTCCTTGGTCCCCACATAGAGGTATGGGGGTGCAAGACTTTGTCTACACCCCCTAGAGTGTACGTTTGAAATGTGGGACTGAACAGGGGAGGTATTGCCAAGTCACAGTCCAAATCCTCATTAACACCTACAACAATCAGGAAAGAATGACATGTCTGAATTACGTTCAGTTGGTCAAACTACATAAAAAGAAGAAAATACACAAGCAGAGAAGGAAGAGACAAGTAGCCTGGGAGGAATACGGGGAATCTGCTAAACTGCTTAGGGATGGGGTCATGAAGGACATGACAAGGGGTGCAAAGAAGAATAAAATAGGCTTCTGTAAGTATACTGATCACAAAAAGAAAGTCCACAATTTCATTTTCCCTAATGCAAGATGCAGACAGGCTAGTAACAATAAACAATAAGTTTCCACAGCTTTTTTGCATCACTGTTCATTAGTGACTGCTCTTCACACAGCTCTTGAGTGGATGGTTTGGAAGATGGGTAGTGGGAGAGCAGTGCCATTTGAACTGTAGGTGAAAATGAGGTTTGCAGCCACACAAAGAACACGAGTGTCCATCAGTCTATAAGTCCAGCAAGGCACACCTTCAGAGTTCTGAAGAAACTGGCTGATGAGAAAAGCCTAGTGACTCTCAGAGATATCTGAAAAGTCAAGATGACCAGGTGAAGGTCCTAGTGACTGGAAAGAAGGCAACATTACATTCATTTTTAAGAAGGGTATAAAGGATGACTTGGGGAACTACTGATCTGTCATCCTAACCTCTCTGCCAAAAAAAAAAACAAACCAACAACAAACTGTGGAGCAAATCCTCCTGAAAGCTATGCCAAGACACATAGAAGAGGAGATAGTATCAGATAATCAGCATAGCTTCACAAGGGCAGGTCGTGCCTGACCAACCTTTTTTCCTTTTATGATGGTATAATTGCTTGAGTGGACAAGGGAAGGGTAGATTGATGTTATCTATCTGGACTTAAGTAAGGACTGTGCCGTAGTCCCTTGTAGTATCCTTCTCTCCATATTGGAATTATGTGGATTTTGTGGGTGACACTGTCATGGTGCACAACATGTTATGATGTAGAATACTAGTAACCAAAAATCATAAAACCATGACAGACACCAAGCTACACAATATGGTCTACTCAAGCAAGGGACAGAACGCCATCCAGAGAGACATAGATGGGCTCAAGGAGTGGATGCAGGAGAACCTCATAAGCTTCAACAAATCCACATGCAAGACCTTGTACCTCGGTAGTGGCATCCACCACTATCATAGAATCACAGAATCATAGAATTGTAGAATCATAGAATTGCTTGGTTGAAAACTGTTGAGGGTTGTGAAGGACAGAATTGTTTTTCTTTTGTTGTCTCAAAGCTTGCTTCATGAGGCCTTTCTGATGATAAGACTCTGATTGGTGACTGCTAACTATCTAGGAGGGTGAATGGTGGGTGTCACCATGCCACAGTACCTCTGCTTATGATTGCAAAGTTAAGCAGAAGCAGGATAAGCGGTCTTTTTCCAGGGGTGAAGCTTGAAGGAGTGGACCACTGCAGAAGGTGATAATGCTTGCGCCTTTAAATTTGAGTGAGACAAGGGTTCTGGAGCACAAGTCTTATGAGGAGCACCTCAGGGAGCTGTGTTTAGCCTGGAGAAGAGGAGGCTCAGGGGAGACCTCATCACACTCTACAACTTCCTGAAGGGAGGTTTTGATGAGGAGAGGCTTGACCTCGTCTCCCAGGCAACAAACAGAACCCAAGAAAATGTCTGCAAGTTGTACCATATGAGGTTTAGATTAGACATAAGAAAAAGCTTATTGTCTCAGAGAGAGTCAGGCACTGGAATGGCCTGCTCAGGGAGGTGGTGGAGTTGCTGTCCCTGGCAGTGTTCAAGAGGCATCTGGATGCAGAGCTATGAGATATGGTTTAGTGGCTTGTGGTAGCAATGGAAATGGGAGGGCGGTTGGAATGGATGATCTTGTAGGTCCTTTCCAACCTTGTGATTCTATGGTTCTATGAATCTTGGATGGACTTGGTCTTCTGAAACAAATATTCATAAATGCCAAGATTAAAAAGAAACAACGAGCAAACAAACAAACAAACTTTTTTTTTTTTTTTTTTTTTTTTTTTTTTTTTTTTTTTCCTCCTGTACCTTCTCCTTTTGTATTAAAGCACCATCCCTTGGACCTGTCATATAAAATAAAGTAATATAAATCAGTTGTAGAATGGTTTTGCCTTTTAAACCACTGTCAGCTACATGTTACAATGTCTCAAAAAGAGAAGAAAGAAACTGCAAATTTGCTACAAATTATTCAGAATGGCTTCCAGTTTCAGTAGAGCATTGTTACAGATTAAATTATCTGATGAAAACAGTTTCACACAACTTGTAAAGTTAGCCTTTCTTTTCAAATATCTAGTTCTGCTGACGTTTGTCATTTTTATTTTTTTTTTTAATAACTCATATCTAAAGAGATTAATAATTCTTTAGCATAGTTCTGTTCATTCTATCTCCTTCTGCTAAACTGCACAAAATCTTTTCACTAAAACAAAAAACAAACAAAAAACTGTAAATAAAAATAAAAATAATAATAAAAAAATAATGTTTAGATATTATTTGAAGCAAAGAAATAGCCATATGGAAAATGTAAATTTTGTAGTCCTGTATGTCTTAGAGTAAATCAAGATTCTTAGACATTGGCCTCAGTAAAGAGAGAATGAGAAAAGGAAAAGGGAAGAGAAGTATAGCATTATGACTTCTTAGGTGCAGAACACATTTTCCTTTTTAACCAGTGCTAACCTCCCAGGGCTCTACTGTATTTAGATCACTGCAAGGTGCCTCATTCCTTGAAAGAGTCAACACTTCTCAATTTAGTGTTATCGGCAAACAAGCTGAGGATGTATTACACTCCTGCATCCAAATTACTGGTAAAGATATTAAATGGGACTATACCTAGACTTAAGCTGAGAACAACACTGGTGACTGACAGCCAGATGCAGATACAATTGCTACAGGTCTTGGAGCTCTACCATCAAGTCAACTCATCATCCAACACAGTATGAATCTGTTTATATCATAGTTGTACAATTTGTCTGGAAGTGTACTGTGAGAGATGATACGAAATTCTTATTCAAATCCAGATGGGTTACACCCACTACCTTCCCCTCATCCACCAAGTGGATGAGTTAAAAATAGCTGTTTACTAAATCAGCTTTGATGAATGTTTGATGAACCCATGTTGACTATGCATGATAATGGCCTTGTTATTTAAATTATCTAATTGCTTTCCAGTATCCCTTAGGTCAATTCTCCAACTCTGAGGTCTGAACAACTGAAAATCATAGAATCATATAATCACAGAATGTCTTGTGTTGGAAGAGACCATAAAGATTGTTTAGTTACAACACTCCTGCCATGGACAGCTACTAGATAAGACTGCCCAGGACCCCATCCAACCTGGCTTTGAATGCCTTCAGGGATGATGAAACCACAACTTCTCTGGCCAACATGTTCCACCACCTCACAACTCTCTGAGCAGAGAATGTATTTCTATCATCTAATCTAAATCCCCCTCTTTTAGTTTAAAACAATTCTCCCTTGTACTATCAGTATCAAACCATGTAAAGTCTACCTCCCTCTTGCTTAAAAGCTCTCTTCAAATACTAAAGGGCTTCAGTGAGATCTCCCCTGAGCCTTTGTTGTAAAGTTGCATAGTTAAGCCATGCATCTTAGATGGCTATAATTTCAAGAGCACCAATACTTTTAAGATAATTGTAGTACAGAGATTCTCATTAAAATTGATGTCTGTGTTTGGACCTTGAATGTTTCACCTTAATTTAACCAGAGGGGATTTGTGTATCTGATCACACCTCTCTCTCTCCTTAGGTTGGAAATAACACATGCTTGTTCCACTTCCAGAAGTCCTTTCCAACATCAGTCATTTTGCAAATCTGTGATTTAGTAAATAAAGGTTACAAAGATCAGTATGAATAATAGACAATAAAAAAGAAAAACAAGTAGAAAAAGAAAAAAATCCTGGAAGATTCATAGTCTTCTATTTACTTATTACAAGCTATTTAAAAAATGCTCCATATATAAATTTAAAACAAATGAACAAAGTTTTAAAAGGGTATTATCTATACAATATGTTGCAAGTATTAAATTATAAGATTTCTTTTCCTATTCTTTTTCAAATGCATTTATTTATTTATTTATTTATCTATTTATTTATTTATTTTTCCGATGACTGATTCAGTCAGTTACTGATATGAGTCTGACTGCAATGGTCTTTTTCAAATTTTTACAGAAGCTAATAATTTCAGAAAAAAAAAAAAAAAAAAAAAAAAAAAAAAAGATCTAACATTAAATATCAAAGTTAATCCTGACATAAAGCCTTTGGCCACTGTTCTCTTGCTTCAGCCATCCATTCACTTCCTTAACCACTGGGATGTCCACTCTTCAAAGCCATATATTTACAATTTAGAGATGTAGAACTAACAAAAGCAATGACAGATATAAAAAAGGAATTAACTCACCTCTCCCAGAAACAGTCTGGTGAAAAGGATGAAATGAGGAATGTGTACTATCGGGCCACAGAAAAGAAGGGTGGTGGGAAATGAGGACCCGTGCAGACTCAGATTGCATGGGAAGTGTCACGGAGACAGAAGGGATGGCTCCAGCACGCCCTCTGGTGCTCCAGACACCCATGCACTCATATAGCTCACCCATTTGTTCAGGCTGTGACCTTGGACTTCCACTACGAGAGATAAGGATGTCTGGAGGGACCATGTCAGAAGTTTTACTTTTCCAGTTGAATGATATTGGTTGATCTTCACATATCAATCAATGCACTCACTCCATTGTAGATGGCCAACATGTTGATCAGGAGTGATCTGTCCTTGGTTAACCCATGCTGTCTGTGTCATCTCCTTGTCTTGCATGTGTCATAACACAGCTTTCAGGAGAACCTCTTGCATGGTTGTACCAGGCAGAGGTGAGGCTCACCAGACTGTAGTTTCTGGGCTCTTCCTTCCTACTTTTATGAAAATTGTGAGTTTATTCTTTCATTTTCCAGTCACCAGGGACTAATTGTACAAGAAAGCACCCGTAGTTTCTCTTTCTCCTAATCCACTTAGTTTTAATAAATGTTGTTTTCACTTCTCTATGTTATCTTCTTCATACTTCAAATCCTCCTTCTGCTTTTAACAATTTTAACAATTATTAATGTCCTTATTTACATAAGAAATAAAACATAAATAAGACGTATCACTTTACACCTAAGTATTCATCTTGAGCCTAAGCAGTCAGTAACATATTACTCCACTAAAATAAATAAATAAATAAATAAAATAAAAATCTCTAGTTTCCTCAGAAGACCATCAGTAATAACGCACAAATGATACTACTGAGGTTCAAGACAAAGTTTTATTGTGAATCTAGAGAGAAGCAAAATAAACTGTTGGAAACAATTCAAGGCAAAAAATATAGGAAGAAAAGTCTCTTGGAGCAAAGTGAACTTCAGTTTATTCCTGCAGATAAGAGTCAGCTTTCATTTTGGATTTTAAGCTTGTACCAAATGGCTTTTAGAAAAGCTTAAGGACTATATTATGAGTCACTCAAAATCTGTTTCCTTTTCTTCCTCTATATTTGTGGAATCAGCCAGTATCTTGCTCACATCAATTATTTATGCAACCTTGGTTACATAGATGTATCTTCAAAAAGATCCACATCTTTTCATCTCTGACTTCTCACTCCTGATCAGCCAGCCATAAAAACTGTCAAAATGAACTGAAGCTGTGTGCCAACATCTTGCAACAAGACTACCTAGGCTAACACTTCAGCATGGGATGAAATACAGCCTTCCTCATCACTCAGAAATATTGAGCATAAACTGCTAAAGTCTTATTTTACTGATAGTTTCAGACACAGATAACCTTTTGTTCTGTTTTTGTTTGTTTGTTTGTTTTTTGGGGGGTGAGGGATGGGATTTACACACCCACAGTTTTAGTGGGTACTGCTAGCTTATTAAAATGAAACTGCTGTTGATTTTTGAGTGGTCTTGTGTGGAACCAGGAGTTGCAGTGATCTTTATGAGTCCCTTCCAACTCAGGTCATTCTATGATTCAGTGAAAAGCTTTGATAGAAAACCAGAAAACCAAGGTGATCTGAAACTAAGATGGCTTCCTTCTGTTGTCAGGTTCTACAGTACATTGTTGATGCCTGTGTAGATGCTGTTGTAGTTAGTTCATAGACTTTTTGTACTCACATTCCAAAAGACAACAGCTTACCAAAAAAAAAAAAAAAAAAAAAAAAATTAAAATTAAAATTAAAAAAAATAATAATAATCCATTAAGATTTCATCTCCCAAATCTCCCAACACAAAAGACAGCATCTAGGTGTCTAATTGCTCATTTCATTTCAGGTGACTCAGTAGACATGAAATCACTTCCAGTTTATTATGTTTTAAAATATTTCTATACAATATATTCCCATTATCAAGGAATTGTAGTGTGTTCTCCATGTCTTTCCTGTTTGTGATACCATAAAGTGTAAGACTTTCTATAACCCTTCTTTCTGATACATGTGACTTTTGAACTAATGTTTAGGAAAAAAATAAAATAAAAAAAAATATAAAAAGTAAATCTTATGCATTTTGAGCACTACTCTTCTTCATGGACTACAAATAATACTATCAACACAGTCATACTATTCATTCACTTTTTGCTTTTACCTATAGATCTCTACTGTTACTTTACTGTTACTATGACATGGTTATACTACAGCTGTTACCTGCTGTTACTGCAGGATATCTGTCTTAATATGTAGAGTCATATAATTATGAAATTTAATATTTACATTGTAATAGCACTGATAAGTAATTTTACTGTGAACTGTTCCATTGCAGATAAATTTATCATTGTCCATTATAAAAACAAACAAGCAAACAAAAACATTCAGTACAATTCTATAAATATTTTAGTTGCAGAATTCTCTGACAGAAATAGGGATGAACTTATGAACTTAGCTTCAGTTTTACACCTAAAATACCTATGCTTTACAGTAGGTTGCAGTTTCTTTATATAAAGTTACTGATAGCATAGTGATACTAACTTTGTAGAACATTCTATCAGTGGTTGAATCTTCAATCCATTGGTTCTTGTGAAACACAAAATATTCAATCTGTTTCTCAGACAGAGTGAAGTAATTATAATGCAACTTCTTTAAGGAGATGGAAAGAAGGGACACATTTTCAACTATTATAACACTGCAGCTCATGGATAGCCCCAATAGGAGCAGTCCATAGAGAGAAGCTTGCAGTGGGCTGGGAGGGCTGGGGAAGATGCTGCACAGGGGTACTCATTTGGAGCAGTCAGCATAACCACCTGAAGGTTGGATTCTGTGGTATGTACCCATGTTGGTGCAGCTTTTGGATAACTATAAGCCATGGGAAAACCAAGTAGGATCAGTATGGGAAGGACTGAATCCTGTGGAAAGATTCACATGCTGCAGCAGAGAAAGAAAGTAATCTTGAAGTATCAGCAGAGATGAACTGTTATAGACTGACCACAGCTTCCATTTCCCATCCCCCTCCAGCATTCAGGGGGAAAAGGCAGAAGAAGGGAGAAATGGTTTTAGTTGTTTTGTTACTGTTTGTTGTTGTTGCTTGTTTGTTTTATATTTTATTATTGCTACAGTATATTATTAAAAATATGTAGAAGATTACATTAATTTCCCTTACTCTGACTTTATCTTTCTCACGATAGTAATCAGCAAGTGACTTCCCAGTTGTGTTATCTCAAATCTTGAGTTCTTTTTCATATTTTCTACTCCTCTTCTTTTGGAGAGATGGAGTAAGAAAGCAGTGTAGTAGAGCTTCCCTAGCCATCAGTATGAAGCAACTACTACTTCTGTTTTATTCTTTAATTATTTAATTTCCCTCTAACAACATTTAGCAAATCCATTTAAATTTCAATTACTTAATATTTTAAAGTTACCTGGTCCTTGAATTGGTGGTAGATAAACTAAATATCTTAATACACTTTTATGTTGATATCTGTGAGTCTAAAATGCTTGTGAGTACTATCAAGATTATACAGCTTTTTAAAGTAATATTCAGTTTTTTAAATTTTTCTTCTTGTACCTCATCACATCAACACAGGCTTGAAAAGCTTTGCATGCACTAATTTCAGAAATCTCAGAAATGATATTTGCAATAAGAAGAAATACATAAGTTCATTTTTACCCTCCTGGAGAAGGTAAAATGACATGTCTATGTTCTCTACTGCTTAGGTTAATTGCTCTTGTTTAATAATAGTTGATGGACTACCTATGTTGTCACACTGTTCAGATTTACATTATTATTCACTATACTTAAACATGTTAAATACCATTCCTGATTTTCCATGTGACTCTCTCCTGCCACCGCTTTCTGCCATTTCTGCACACCCTTAAATTGTTTACCAGAGAGTATCCTGAAAGTGATGTGCTCCTAACAAGACCAGCATCTCTGTCTCCACTTCCCTTCTCAGGATGTTGTAGAGAGAATGAGATTCGTTTGTCCAAAGCAGATTACACTAGTGTCCTTAGCTTTTTCTCATAGGATATGTTTTATTTTGAATCCAAAATTTTTACAACATAAAAGAAGATGCAAAAGATACAAAACTTGTGTCTTGATTTGAAATTTGGAGAATTTTAATCAGATTTTTTTTTTCATTTAAAGTCATAAAAAACAATCTCTACCAAATTCAGTAAGTTAAAAGCCTCTATAGCATTCAATTTATTCTCCATCATCTCTGCTTTCTATCCTTTTCCCTTTCCATATGGCAACTTGTCTTTATTCGTAGTGGTTTCAACAGCATTTTAAAGAAGTCTCAAAATAGTAAGATATATACTCCTTTAGAGTCACAGTAATTCAGATAATGGGGTCACATATACTACTCTGGATCAAATGTGATCATTATAACTCTTGTTCTGACCTTAACTAAAACGTACAATTGCAGTCAAACTTATTTCACTGAACTCCAGTAACTAATTTGACAAAATCATCACTTCCAACAACTCTGACAGAAATAGGTTGTGCAATTTTTATTCTGTTCAGCTTCAGGAATTCAGAAAATGATTCTTGTCATACTTTTCAATAATAACAAGTCTGTGGTAAATCAGCATTTTATCCCAAGAGATGAATAAATGTAGAAGGCATCTTTTAGTTTTCTAACTGACAAACTAAAAAGTCCTACACATTCACTTCCCCCTCAGGATGATCTTCTGTGAATTTTTTTTTAATTCTTAAAGGCAAAGCTTGAAATAAGCTGTTACTATGCGATATGGAACCGTCTAACTCAGTAACAGGGAACAAAGCAAGTAAATCAACATCCTATACTATTACACAACATTGTATTTATAGCTAATATTTAATTACTTTTACACCGTTACACCATTTCTTCAAAGTCTTTTTTTTTTTTCCCCCCTTTTTTTTTCCTTTTTTTTCCTGCTAGATTATCATTGCCTATGTAATGATTTTAACCTGTGTTTCTGGCTTCTGGACAACCTTGCATTTGGCAGCTTGAAATCCTGTTTTATTTCAGAGAATCCTATTTTATTTTCACTGCTTAAGCAGTGACCCAGATCATTCTGTATCACTGCCATTGTTTTCCACACTGTCAATCTTGTACTATATGCATGATTTTTTAACAGTATTTGCTTCCATGCCACTAATAAAATTATTACCAGACCTATTATTCTCCACTTCAGAAGTCCAATGAAAATGTCCTCATTCAATGTTTACTTGTCACAAATTACTTCAGGGCCATGTCAGACAGGCATTATTATGTTGTATATGGTTTTATATATACATATATATATAATTATTTTTACATAACTTCTCTGTACTAAGATCAATCCTGTAATCAAGTCTATTTCTATTTACAAATGATGAGTTCAAACAACTAACACCTACATGTGATATTGTTTATAAATAGTTAACTATCTAAACAGATGTATAAGAAAATTGTTGAGGAATACATAGGACATATGCCATGTCATAACGGCAAGTTTTCCCTCCATGGTTATTTAATCTAGTGAATTTTCTTTAGTATACTCAGAAGTTGTGATTATATATATATATATATATATATATATATAGTATGTATGTATATGTATTCTGTGTTTATACAGCAAGAATACATACTTATACTGTCTTTAGTTCTAGTTCTACATCTATTTCCTAAGAAAAAAATGTAAAGTGAGTGAAGCTTTGCTTGATTATTTTCTTCATTGATGCTTACTCTATAAAATCATGTAACTTTTCAAAGCAAATGAGATTAATTTAATATTTTCTAGTAGAATTAAAAGAAAGTAATCAGTACAGTGCAAGAAAATTATATTGTGTAATAATTATAACAATGTTCTGAAAATTAATCTCTCTGAAGAGAGATTATTTTATTTTATTAGTGAATGTACAAATTTAAATTTCTTAATTTTGGAGTTCGCTTTGAGATGGAGGTAATATGCTTAAAATTGAAACTTATATGTTCTGACAAACAGGTTCGACAGGAGTTTAGATTTTATTCTCCCTACTAATTATAAAAAATATAATACTTTTACTGGAAAACAGCTAAAGCTTATAATAACTATAGAAGTTTAGGTAGGTAGGACAGATTCTGAATGAAAGCAAGGAATGAAATACTGCAAATTTCTGATTTTATGATACTGTAGAAAACAGAACATTCCACCAGTTAGAAGTTGTCAGGTGTCATTCACACTGATGCATTTTTAGTTCTCTAAGTCACAGCAATATTGCATTTTCCTTGAATATGAAATGTATAATCCCCCACACAGTAGCTAATACAATCAAAACACAATCCTAGTTTGTTTGTTTGTTTGTTTACAATAATACACCTAATAATTTTATAACCATTCATGATTTCATTAGTTTGATTACTTCTCATATGAAGTTGTATCAAAAATCATCCTTGTTAACTGTGGGGCTGATGCTGATCTAGCTCACTCCTGTAGACAATCTTGTTTACCATATATGTACTAAAAAGCAAAAGTAAAAACAAGTAAAAACAAGCATGCACTACATGATTCCATTCTCTAATGACAGGTATTTATTGCTATTTTAAATACTCTTGTATATTCCTCATTACACTCATTCAAAGGCATTCAGAGGACATGTAAGGGTGAAGGGTTGCAAGTTTTCAGTTTATCATCTGTCATTCTCACAATTACTTTCTCTGAATTTCTTTCCACATGCTTATCGTTTGTCAATCAGGAGGCAACAAATGCTCATTTCAAATGAGTTGATATATTTACAGCATTCACACAGGATTTCAAAATTTATGTTCTTCTGAAGAAACAGATAGTTATCAGGCAAGATTTCATAGTATTTATATAACTTATATATGAACATCTGCATTTAGGAGCTGAAGTGAACTATTTAAGTCAGTAAATGATTAGTATATGACACTGTGCTTGATTACATATGCTTCATATCTGGTCAGTCACACTAAACCTGGATACTTAATATTTAAGGCACTTGGCATTTTAAGGCATCCGCCTGTATCTCCAGAGTCAGCTTGTCATAGGTTCTGTGGCAAGCACACCATCTCTGGTCAAAGTCCAAAAGGGTTAGCTGTAGCCGGAGAGATTATTAAAAGATCATTAGAACCAATGTTAAAAGTGCCTATATCTACTCTTCATAGCTAAGAATTTCTTCAAATTCCACTTTAAGTGGACACAAAGTTAATTTTGTTTGAATAATGATAGTAGTGATAACTGAAATGTGTCCACTGGGTTGGCAGACATACTTTGGGACTTCTGAGAGATCAAGTTTTGTTGAAATCAGAGGAGCAACTGAAGACTCCATTTGATCATAAGGGGATAGCATACAAATATTTCTTAAAGAAAAAAGAGTAAAGAAAAAAAGTGAATTCCAAAAAGAATTAGTTCCTCACACACAGGTATATAGAGTAATTTTAGACTCCTTGGGTTATCATGCTTGGCTTTATGCAGCTTCAGAGTGGTGTGGATCTCAAATAGCTACTCCATAATACTCAACAAATTCACGTTTAGACAACCCAAGCCTCATTAAATTATACCAGGCACCTAGCTATGGGCAAACTAATTAAGGTTCTTTTGATAGATACTAATTAATAACACCTTCTCAACTAAATGAAACATTCCTTAAATTATTGATACATTTAAAAAATTCATGCTCCTTTTTGTAATATATACATATGCATACATGCATTTACTTACAGTGTTCTAATTAGCATTAATGATTAGATATAAATTATCATAGGTCAAATTTACCTTCTATACATATAGAAAGATGATCTTCAATTTCTTTTTCTGAAAGTGCTCTAGTTAGTTACTCCTATATTTACTCAAACAGTAGTTCTCAAAAAAAAAAAAAAAAGAATAAATTTCTTTGTTTATCATGAAGCATTTCTACATGTTATTATTAGTAATAGCAGAATTTCCATTGTCATTATTTTTTTTCTGCTTCATTTATCAACTGAAATTGAATAATTGTTTAATGACAAGGACCTATGCCCAAATGCATATATATTTATTTCTCACTTTTATGTTAAATCAGTGGTGTCACAAATAACTCTCATGATAATTTTCATGCATTATGGGCAAAAACAATTGCCTTTGTAATATATCTGTAAAGACTGTTAGAACATCTGTTCTATGATTCTATGATTGAACTATTCAAGTTGGAAAAGACCCTTAAAGGTCATCTAATCCAATCCTCCTGTGATGAACAAGGGATACCTACAGCTACATCAGGTTGCTCAGAGCCCTGCTCAGACTGACCTTGAATGTCTGCAAGGACGAAGCATCTATCTTGTCTCTGGACAACCTGTCACAGCACCTCACTATCCTTATTGAATAGAATAAAAATAAAAATTAGTATATCCAATTTAAATCTCCTCTTCTTTGTCCTGCTCTCAGGTCCCTCCATGGACTTCCCGAGGCCAAACAGTTTCAATTCTCTCAAACTGTCCTCACAGGGAAGGTGTTCCATTCTTTGGATCATTTTTGTGACCCACCTCTGGACTCACTTGAACAGTTCCATGCCTCTACTGTACTGAGAACTCAGCATCTGGATACAGTACTCCAGGTTAGATCACACCAGCACAGCAGAGAGGCAGAATCATCTCCTTTGACCTGCTGGCCACACTTCTTTTGATACAGAACAATACACAATTGGCTTTCTGGGCTGAAAGGGCATGTTGCTGGCATATTTCCAGCTTCCCATCTACCAGTACCCCCAGGTTCTTCTCAGCAGGGTTATGTTCTATCCTTTCGCTCTCCAGTAATTGGGATTGCCATGACCCAGGTGTAAAACTTGGATTTGCTGAACTTCATGAGGCTGACCTAGGCTCACTGCTCAAGCCTATGCAGTTCTCTCTGATTGGCATCACTCCCCTTGGATGTGTCTTCTGGATCAGACAGCTTGGTGTCACCCGCAAACTTGCTGAGGGTTGCACTCAATCCCACCGTTGATGTCATTAATGAAGATATTAAAGAGCACTGGTGCCAGTACTGACACTTGAGTGTCACTACTCACCACTGATATCTATCAGACATTAAGATATGACACCACTCTCTGCATATGGTCTTGCAATCAGTTCCTTGTGCATCAAACAGGTGATTTGCCAAATCCCTAGCTTTCCAATTTGGAGAAAAATATGTTGTGAGGAACCATTTCAAGGACTTTACTGAAATCCAGATGGATGACATCAATCACTCATTGGCACTACTGCAATTACACCATCAATTACACCATCATAAAAAGCCAAAAGGTTGGTCAGGTAGGATATGCCCTTAGTGAAGCCGTGCTGGTTATCCCACATCATCTAATTTTCTTCCATGTGTCTTAGCATAGCTTCCAGGAGGTGTGGGGATGACTGCATTGGCCTAAACACCTTCAGTTTCTTCACTTATGTGTACTTCGTGTCCCAGTACCTCATACCTGTTATGCAAGAGCACCTAGGGAGGTGAGGTAGGCTGGGATGTGGTCACCTACCACTCTGGCTAGAGGCATGTCTTCAGTCCTGCATTCCTCCCAGATCCTCTCCCTCTGCAAGGCTGTGAGAAGGAAGGGGATCCATTGCTACTTGAAGAGTGTACCCCAGTGCCTCTCCTGCAAGGATTTTAAGGAGTGGCTTCACCAGTCTGTCTCACCTTCAAACTCCCAGATGCTTCTTAAATTTCTGTATCCTTCTTAATTTGTGTTAACAGAGTAGATATAATAACTGGCAGCAGAGGAGTAAACCTA
Organism: Coturnix japonica; assembly: GCF_054131305.1. NCBI lineage: Eukaryota > Metazoa > Chordata > Aves > Galliformes > Phasianidae > Coturnix > Coturnix japonica. The sequence goes on from NC_140663.1 coordinate 136,832,742, forward strand.
TTTGTACTGCTGAACTGTGGAAAGACATCACTGCTCAAATAAAGAATATGGTTGTAAAGGTGTACCATGTGGATGCCCAAGAGTCATGCTACTGAGGAACAGCAAAACAACCATCAGGTAGATCAAGCTGCTAGAATTGAGGTGGCTCAAATAGACTTGGACTGGAAGAACAAAGATGAATTATTTCTAGCTCGATGGGCCAATAAGACCTTGAGCCATCAAGGAAGAGACATGACATAAAAGTGGGCTACAGACCGAAGGGTGGACTTAACTATGGATGGTACTGCACAGGTTATTCATGACTGTGACACATGTGCCATAATTTAAAAAGCCAAGAGGATGAAACCTCTCTGGGTTTCTGGAAGGGGGATGGCAAAAGTATAAATATGGGGAGGCGTGGCTGGTTGACTATATCACCTTGCCACGATCTCACTGGTATGGTATGGTGAATGGTAACTGTTATGTGCTTACCATGGTGGAGGCAACCACTGGGTGGCTTGAAACATATGCAGTACCCCATGTTACCAACCAAAACACAATACTGGGTCTTGAGAAACAAGGCCTGGGGCAACGTGGAATCCGAGACAGAACTGAGTCAGATAATGGGACATATTTCAGAAATTCCCTTGGGCCAAAGATCATGGCATTGAGTGGATTTATCATATTCCCTACCATGCACCAGTTTCTGGTAAAATTGAATGATACAATGAGTTGTTGAGAACTATGTTGCAAGCAATGGGTGGTGGAACCTTTAAGTGCTGGGATAAGCATTTGGCAGAAACCACTTGGTTGGTCAATACTAGAGGATCTGTCCATTGTGATGATCCTACCCAATCCAGCCCCCTACATACTGTAGAGGGAGATAAGGTCCCTGTAGTACATGTAAAGAGGATGTTGGGAAAAGCAGTTTGGGTCCTTCCAACCTCTGGAAAGGGCAAACCACTCCGTGGAACTGTTTTTGCCCAGGGACCTAGGTTCACTTGGTGGGTGATACAGAAAGATATGGTTATTCAGTGTGTACCACAAGGGAATCTGATGTTCGGGGAGTACAGTCACTAATTCCATGTATATATATTTATATAGACCTGTGTGTCTAATGCATTTTGATTATTGTTTATTTGTGTATATATATATGTATATTAAGCATAATGTAGTGATTTAGAAGAAGGGGTGGAATGTCATGGTTTTGTAATTTTTGCTATTGGTATTCCACATCATAACATCATGTGGAGCACAGAGAAGAACTACATGTCCCAGAAGACATAACAGTCAGAGAGGATAATATGCCACAGGAGTGACGCTTACCTTCAATTTCAAAGTAGGCTTTGACTTGCGGAATCAAACTCCATAACCACGAAGTAGTTATTATAAACTATATATACACCCTGGTGCAAGAGAGAGAGCTCCACCTTACTTGCACACCGTTAGGAGAAAGCGTGCAACATATATAGGCTGAACTAATACATAATCAATAGTTTGCAGGATTTTGGATACATATTCATTACATTCCTGAGACCCCATTAGCATGCAGACCCCCCCTCTTGTGCGTGAGTAGTGAGTTGTGGGGGTGGTCGTGGGATGAAGGCTCATCATCTTCCTCACTGTAAACTTTCGACCCTGTGAGAGGGGCACCCCCCAAACTGGTTCCAGCTTGCTCTGTGGACATCTAATCACCATACTGTTCTCGGGCTGTTCCACCCTTATATTCACAGCCTTCATCTTCTTGTTTTCTCAGACTTAGTGTCTGCAATTTCCCCTCTCTCTGCCCCCCCTTAACATAAACTATCTATCTGTAACTTTGCCTTTGCCTTAGTGAGTACCCTTTTCCCTTTCTGCAGCAAAGAGTTCCCTTTTCATCTACTATGGGGTCCTTTTTCACTATTTAGCTTCTCAGTCTTCAGAAAACTCTCTCTCTTATTTTACTTGATTTATTAGCCTCAATTTCAATTAGACTGTATTATATTGTGTAATCTTGCATTCTGATATCATAGCAAAATAAGTTTTCCTCCTTAGATTGTTGCTGATGATCTGTTTGTTTCCTTGAGCCCAGGATATCCCTACTATAGGGATATTCCCATATCTCTACCCCTTCCCCTTTTCCCTTCCCATTTTTCGGGTCAGGGGGCCCACAGGCCTGCAGCCCCCCTGTCACGGACACTGACTGATCTAGATAACTCCATGACACTTACTCATGCCGCATGCAAGTTCTTTCCCCACTACCAGGGAGTACAAGGGATAATAATGATAATGAGCCAGGTAAAAAACATCCTCAGAAATAAGTTGAGCAAAATAACATTTGTCAGCCATTAAAAAAAAAAAAAAAAAAAAAAGAAAAAAGAAAAAAGAAAAAAAGAAAAAAAAAAAGATATTACCCTTGCCTGTTCTGAATGTTATTTTTAAAAAATGGAACATTAAAAAAAATACATGCTTGAAACACCATAGTTGTTAAAAACTTTATGTTTGCATTGTTCAGTAGTTTCATATCTAGTAAGAGATTAATAATCCTTTACAAAACTGTGCTTGAAATCTGAAAGTCAATTTTATGTTTAAAAAATATATATTGAAAAACCACATGGCTTTCATCAATTATTCCTTTTCCTTAAGTAGGATCCTTAAGTAGTGTGCCCCAGTGGCGCAGTGGTAGAAATGCTGCGTTGCAACACTGAAGGCTCGGGTTCGAATCCCCTGTGGCGCAAGTGGGAGAAGTGCCGCTCTGCTACACAGGAGGCTTGAATCCCGGGGGCTGGACTCGATGATCTCTAAGGTCCCTTCCAACCCACATGAGACTATGATTCTATGATTCTATGAAAACATCACATTACTTCCTGACAATACTATCCTGACAATAGTCTGCATGTACTTATAGCTGAAGAATTTTAGTATCTATATCATAGGTCTGATTAAAAAATTTTCCTTGAAGTCATTGGATCTCATTTTAGCTGAACAGTCCTCAAGTGGTACATGAGCTACTGGTTAAGAATCATCTCTCCTTATATGTTTCAACTTCCTGAGACTTGTTTTAGATTTTTTCCACCACAATTTGTGGATCTAATACTTATTCATGACATATAACTATATTAGATAGGGCAAAAGTTCAGTAACTTTTACTGGAACATAAAAATGAGAAAAGTAGGAAGAGAGGTGATAACACAAATGACATCAATCTTTTCTCAGCAGGAGCTTGCTACATTACTGCAGTCACTATATCCTGATCATCTTTTGGGGTAAGAGTCAAAAAGCCTAAGGAACACAGAGTCAATGAGAAAGATAAAGAAGTACTCTTAATTGAGTTAAGAATGGCTGTTTCAAAGTGCTGTGTCTTGTATGCTAAAGATTTAACTATCTTATCAATTCTTCATCATTTTAAGTTAATTGAAAAGTTGAGCAGACTAGTATATGAGAGTCACATTACCAGAGCCAGTTAGCTTTAGTAAAGTTGGACTGATAATAAAGACTTTAGTCCAACTATGATTTTTTTGTTTGTTTGTTTGTTTGTTTGTTTTTTGTGTTTTGTTTGTTTTGGTTTTTTTTTCCCCCCTATAATTAGGTTTGATGTGTAACACGTGGTCTGGAAAGAAAAAGAACTAAAAACAACCTACCTTAAAGAATACTACTTTAAGAAGTACTGTACGTATTATCCTGGAATGAAAATAATGAAAATGACATTTTTTTTCTTTGAAGTGAGAAGAAGTGTAGAACGCATTTTGTCATTAATCAAAATTACATAAAATTTTCTGATTTTTTTCTCTGATATATTTCTTTTCTCAATGAAGATTTAACTAAAACCTTCAGAGAGAAACAAAACAAAACAACAACAACAACAAAAAAACACTTCTAAATAAATTGGAATTATCATAATAATACACAGTGATTACTTCACTCTTATTCAGCTTACTATTATGATACACATTAAGTGATGTACTTTAGATAAAGGAACAAAAAATAAATGGGAAAAACCAAACAAGCAAACAAAAGTGTCTAAAGTAAGTGTCTAAAACAATGTCCATGGAAGGATTTGTAATAACTCTACATGGAAAACAAAACAAACAAACAAAGAAAAAGTATCAGTACATTTCAACATTTCATAAAACCATGCATAATGAATGTACTTTTAATGAAAGCAAGAATAACACTATTCAAAATGAAAATTTGGTTTCTCATAATCTTGTGTGATAGCTGTATTCATTCCAATTTATGAGCAAAATTATTTAGACTAATTAGAATGGAATGGAATGGAATGGAATAGAATAGAATAGAATAGAATAGAATAGAATAGAATAGAATAGAATAGAATAGAATAGAATAGAATAGAATAGAAACAAATAACCATTAATGTTGGAAAAGTCCTCTAAGATAATATAATCTCATTTGTGAACATATCACCATTAAAACCATTAAGCCGTATTTCTAAGTGCCACATCTATACATTTCTTGAACACTTCCAGGGACAGTGACTTCCTTGGGCATCCTGTTTCAGCACTTGACCACTCTGTCACAGAAGATGTTTTTTCCAATGAGAACCTTCCTTGATGCAACTTGAGACTGCTGTCTCTCATCACAAGATGCCTGGGAGAAGAAAATGAAACCACTTCACTGCAACTTCCTTGCTTCCTCCCTAGATTAATAATCCCAGTTCCCTTACTTGTTCTTCATAAGACAGATCTTCCACTAGCTTCATTACCCTTCCTCAGAAACTCTCCAGCATCTGAATGCATTTCTGGGAGTGAGGAGCCCAACACTGAGCACAGCATTCAAGGTGTGGGCTCACCAGTTATGAACATTGAAGTACAATCACTTCCCTAGTCTTTCTAGCTACATCATTTCTGATAAAAATTAGGATGACATTTGCCGTCTTGGCCACCTGGGCACACTGCTTGCTCATGTTCAGCCAGCTGTTGGCTACATAAGAACAAGTGCAGAGTCTTGCACATGGAAAGGAGTAACCACATGCATCAGTATAGGTTAGAGGATAAACTGCTTGAGATAATCTCTAGAGAAAGGGAATGGGGAGTCTCTGTAGAATGCTTTCCTGTGTAACCTACTCTAGGGAACCTGCTATAATAGTGATGCTGGACTAGACGATCTCCAGAGGTCTCTTTCAACTCCTAAGATTGTGATACTGAAGATACTCTGGAGATAAGGAAAAAAGTGCTAAATCCAGTAATGCACCATCTCAGTTTCTTTCTTCCATTCAAAATGTACTCTTTTGTATGGAATATACACTGAAATGATTCTTGTTGGGTATCTATCTTAACAACTTTTTTTGTCAAATTGGAAAGGCTAAAATATTAGAGTTAGTACTATCACTTATATACATACTTGAAGGTCTATTAAAATCTGGACTTTATCTATCATGGCTCAATTATAATCATCATTCTTCTGTACAGCTACAGAAGAAAACTACTGGAATTGTCTTCAGCCACCACATCAATCATCTTAGTCAATTTATGTTTTCTTAATACCTTTGCTGGTACAAAACTGTAGGATAAGCTTCCGAACACTAACATTTGAGAATGTTGTCAAATACCGAGCATCAAAGCAATGATCCTGCAGACTTGCCTGTGCTAGTCCAGGCATCTGGTGCATATATCAGAAGAGAGATTGCCCGAAGCTATTTTCTGTCACTTGTTAAAATATAGTGAGTGGTTGAGAGGTCAGCCAATGAAATATTACAGAGACTACCTCAAGGCAAATATTCACTTGTGTGGTATTAGTTCCACGGAGTAGAAGATTAGAATTAAACACCATCTGTTAAGGCAGAGCATGAATATGATGCTATCAAAGCCTGTGAGCAAAAATAGCTTAACTTCGTTGTACAGAATCTTGTGAATATCTTGTAGGAGGAGTGATGCTGTAGGAAATGTGTGTCCTCAAAAAAACAAGAAACAGCATATTATTCATTTTTTTCAATTCTATCATGCCTGGAATGTCTTAGTCAATATCTCTCATTCAATTGTCTGTTTTCATTCCATTTCAGAATATGAGATTTAATCAGAACATCACAGATATCCATGTGTAAGTTCTTGTTTTGTGATCATGGATGAGATTAAGAGTCTTGATGCTAGATTATCATAATAATATTAATTTAAAAGTTGTTTTCCAAATTGAAAAAAAGTAATCCTTTTATTATCTTCTTTTCATCTTTGGTTTGTCCTCCATAACAGATTTTGTTCATTCATGAAGAATGACATATCTTGAAAAAATTTCTGTATCGAAAACACCTAACTCTCAATTAGTCATTCTGAACTTGTTTACCACCACTGGAGAGATGTAGATACTGAAGTTACTTTTTTATCTGCCTTAATTTATATGTTTTCTTGACATTAGATAAACTGCTACCTTAAAATGGCAGTTTCTATCCACCAGCTTTAGGAGTCAGTGGAATTCCAGATACTAGGCAATAAGCTTGAGGTTAAGTAAAATAAATATTTCTTAAACTAGATTTTAAGAAAAACAAAACAAAAACAATAAAACAAACAAACAAACAAAAAAACAACAAAACACAAAAACTTAAAACTGTTGAAAGATTAAGAATACTTGAGAATTGAAACTGATTTTCTAGAAAGCTGATGAAATTATCAACAGTTGACAAAGCTGGTAGCTTTTTACAATGTCACTGGCTGGGTAGAAGCAGGGAGAGCAGTGGATGTTTTGTACCTTGACTTCAACAAAGCATTTCACACTGTCTTTCAAAGCACCCTTGTGATGAAGCTTGGAAAGTGCAGGATAGATCAGAGGATGAGGAGATGAGTTGAGAGCTGGCTGACTGCCAGAGCTATGTTTGACATAGATTCCAGTTGGAGGCCTGTATCTGGAAGCATTCTACAGGGACCAGTACCGAGTCTGTTCAGCAATCCTGCAAAGCAGGCTCCCAACAGCATGCTGCACAGGTATGTCTTGAATATCTCCAGAGAAGGAGAATCCACAACCTCCCTGGTTAGCCTGTTCCAGTCCTCCATCATCCTCACTGCGAAGAAATTCCTTTTCATATCGGTGAGAAACTTCCTATGCTCCAGTTTATGTCTGCCTCCCCTTGTCCTGTCCCTTCAGACTGCTAAAAAAAGGTTGGCCATGTTCCTTCGACTCCCACACTTAAAATATTTATAAACATTAATAAAATCACCTCTAACTCTTCTTTTCTCAAGTCTGAAAATATCCAGGTCAACCAGCCTTCCAAAAGATAGTAGAGAGTCTGGAGCATCTCCTGGACATGAAAGACTGAGAAACCTGGGACTCTTCAGCCTAGGGAAGAGAAGATTTAGGGAAGATATGATTAATGTCGGGCAAGGCCAGAGTACTTTTAGCAGTGTGTAGTGGCAGGTCAAGTAGCAATGGCCAAAAACTGGAACAAAACAAGTTGCTGTAAGAGGCCATGCTTTTTCACTATTGCCTTAAAGTTTGCTGAGGATGGACAAGTCCAAACAAGACCTGGGCAAAGGTTGAGAAATCCTTTGTCTGAGGGACAGAGATGGACAAGGCCAGGGGCAACAGAGATAGAGATAAGCTGCAGATGAATGGCCATGAAGAGGTCTTTTGTTTGGGCTTATCTCGAGGAAGATGGCCATCTCAGGAGGTGCTGCACATGACGCTTACCCAAGCCCTCAGGAATGTAACATAGGCAGGAAAAAGGAGGATAAAAGAGGGATCAGCAACCATGAAGTTAGGTTTTCTGGCATCAGATTCCTCACAACATGAACAAGAAGGCTTTTTGACATCAGATTCCTCACGATCTGACACCTGCATGCTAAAGAACAAGACAGGTATCTGGCTTTAGATCCCTTGCTGCTGCTATACTTCTGCCAACAGACTTTCCTGGGCTTGCTCCATGAGACCTTGCTCCGTGAGAACCTGCTCCATGAGACCCTGCTGTTTCTTCGACCACCTGCTCTGCGCTGACCATCTTGCTGCTTGTGCCCAGCCACTCTGCTACTGCTCCTTTCTGCTGCTGTTCTCCCCTGTGTTTTTGCCTTGGACCAATGGAACGACATGTGCCGGGATGCTGCTGCATCCAGGTGGTGACTATCCCCGCTTTATGCAATTCTTGCTTTCTTCCTACCTTTCCTATTGCCCACTTTCCCCTCCCCATCACCCTACTTCTCAGTAGCCGTTGCTCTCCCTTCCCTATCTTCTCAGTCGGTTATTATATGTAATAAACTGGTCAGACCAACATTTGAACTGTCGTTTCTTAATCTCATGCCGGGTATAATATATCAAAGAACCTTGCCTCCCTCCTATAAATTGGAGCAAGACAGTTGCACATAAATATGCTGAAGTACTTATTTACACTGATGTTCAATGGAGCAGTACTGGAACTTGTTGCCCAGAAAGGTCATGGAGTCTCCTTCTTTGGAGATATTCAAGATGCATCTGGACACCTACCTGTGTGATGTATATTATAAGGTACCTGCATAAGCAGGGGGTTGGAGTTGATAATCTCAGAGGTCCCTTCCAACCTCTACAATTCTGTGATTCTGTGTGAGTCCATGATAGAACAGACAACAAGGATATTGGAGGGCATAGATTATCTCTTCTGAATTCTCCACCTCTCCTATGAAGACTGGCTGAGGGAGTTGGGCTTTTTCAGCCTGGAGAAGAGAAGGCTGCAAGAAGACCTCGTTGCAGCCTTCCATTATTTAAAAGGGGATTATCAACAGGAGGGAAATCAACTCATTCCAAGGGTAGACTGTGACAGGACAAGAGGGAATATTTTTGAGCTCATGAAGGGAAGATTTAGTTTGGATGTCAGGAGGGAGTTCTTTACAGAGTAAGCTGTGATGTGCTGTAAAAGGCTGGCCAGAGATGCTCTGTGTGCTCCTCTTCCTTTGCTGTTACCACCTTTCTGTAAAATACGGACATCTTTGTGCAAACTATGCCACTTTATATGGGAAAATAGTCACCTGAAGTTAAATTTCAGTTTAGTCTGAAAAGAGATTTCAAGTAAAAAAATTTTGAAAATTTGGTTACCTCATTATATGCATGGTCTTTCTTTCCAGTTATCTTTACTGGATCTCTAAAATATATGTACTTTGAAATACAATATTTTCTTTTCCCATGTATTTGATACACAATTCTTCAAACTACATTCCCAAAAATGTGCAAAGCAATATTTTTGACTGGAATATTGTAGCTCCTTCAGGCAAATAAATATTAGCTATTAGTGATATTTGTCCTTCAGCCTGCTTTATTTATATCAAATAAGACTTTGCTTTGTGAGTAATAAAAGAAAATAAATTAAAACTTCAATATAATAAAGGAAAAACTATTTTCCTTAAATATGTAACATTTTTAGACTCTTTCAATTTATGACTAGTTCATTATTTTTATAATGTTAAACACAAAAAGCTATGTAGTTAATAATGAGTACTACAATATATACAGTAGTTACCCACCCCCTATCCCTTTGCTCTCCCCAAATCATATTATAAATGTCACACATTTTAAAAAAAAAAAAAAAAAAAAAATTCTGTCTGAATTGCCAGATGTAGAGGCTGGTGATCTGTGGCAAAATGTCCTCTTTAAGTCCAGGAGCTAGGAGTGTTCCACAGGGGTCAATACATAGTTAATAATCTGGATGATGTGTGAGTACTCTCAGTAATATTTCAGATGGCAGAAGAATAGAAAGAGTGATAAATATGTCAGAGGATCATGCTGTCATCCAGAGTGATGTGTACAGGATGATGAAATGGGCTGACAAGAAGGCCAATAAGGAAGGGTGTAAAGTCCTACATATGAAGAATTTCAATCCTAAGAATTGATATATGATGGAGAAACCCAAATGAAAACTAGATTTGCAGAAAAGGACTTGGAAGTCCTGGTAGACACCAGTCTGAGCATGAGACAGCAATGTGGTCTTGCCCTGTGAACAATAATTGTATCTTGGGCTGCTTTATGAAAATTATTGTTAGCTGATAAAAGGAGATGATCCTTCTCCTCTACTCTGCACTTGTGAAGCCATATGTGATGTACTGTGCCCACTTCTGTCTTCCTCAGTACAAAAGACATCTCATATGATGAAAGGTTGAGGTTCCTGAGACTGTTTAGCCTGCAGAACAGGCTTAGGTAGGATCTTATCTGTGTCTGTAAATACATGGAAAGAAGGTATATGAAGGATGGAGACAGTCTTTCTGAGTGACACCCATTGCCAGGTGAAGAGGCAATGGTCACAAACTCAAACACAGGAGGTGCCACCTGAACATCAGGAAGTTCATTCCAATGAGAATGACTGAGCGCTGTAATAATCTGTTGCCTGAAAAATTTGTTTGGAGGTCTTTAAGTGCTTCTGGACCTGGTTCTGGGCAACGCTATCTAGGTTCTACCTTGAACAGTGTATTAAACCAGATTACTTTCAGAAGTGCCTTCCAACACCTGGCATTCTGTGTGTAGATTAGTAGAACTATTGAAGTAATACTAAAACAGAAAAAAGGAGAAAAGGATTTAATTGCAATAATGTATTTTATTATTTAATTTTTTAGAAGACATATTCTAAATTACCTGAAATTACATCTGGAGTTTACTGAAAGGAAAATGTTAAATCCTAAAGCAGAATATTTTAAAATACAGATCAGAAAACAAACAAACGCCCTAATTTCACTGCAGCTAAACATAAGATCTATATTAAGAACTGGTGAGGAGAAAGTTTTTATCTGAAAGAGATATTATAAGAGGAATACATCAAAATAAGATGTTCAAACTGAGATTTCTTCTCCCTAAACCTGATTTTAAGAGTTTTTAATCTTTAATACTTACTTTTACTAATAGCAAACTTTTTTTTAACTCTGTCCTTAACATTATTTCACATTTTTGTTGGTGTTGTTTTAAATTATTACTCATTTATTTTCAGACAGGCATGTACAAAATGACCAATTTTTGAAATAAATAAATAAATAAATTTGCACATGTAACATTGTGTTAGTTATTTTTCCCCCAAAATTTCTATGTAGTGTCATTTCCCTTTCTCAAAAGAGTTTTTATTTTCTAAGACTTCACAGGACAGCTAGAAGACACAGTGAATTGTACAGTATTTCGTAATTATGTTATTTGTTCTTGTTAAGAGAAATTCTTCCTAAAGAGTGTTAGTTAATATTGGCATACCAGATGCAAGTAACATAAATCACTTTCTAATTCATATAAATTAGATTCTGATTCAGAATAAATCAGTTTCAGATTCAACTTCTGAAGGTATTTTGTTAGTTCTTGTGAAATCCAGTTCCAGATATTTACTGTGCTTTTGTATAATCAGTGTTCAGGGAGGAATTCAGATGATTTGTTTTCTCTTCATAATGCATACAAACAGTTTTATTTTGAAAATATATTCCTTCCTTTGCCATGCAAAAGAGAACAATGTATTAGAGAAATATTTGACTAGTGTCAAAAACCTTTTACAGTTAGTTTTACAGAAATTAGCATAAAGGCAAGTTTTGCTTGAATCATGAAAGCCTGTCTTCCTGAAGACTCACAATATTTTGAAAATGTAAGTGGATCAAGATCTGCAAAGATGTTCACAATTCTTCTTCCTAATCCGTTGCTTGCCTTATTTATCAGGTGCTTTTACTGTTGTAAGTCAATTTATTACATGTAATAGTAAATAAAATATTTTGAATTTCAAAAGTTTTTTGTTTGTTTGTTTTTTATTTATTATTCTAAAATCATGCAGAAAGTAAATTCTGTTTGGTGCAAAGTTGCTAAAAATTCTGAAATGACAGCATAGATCACAGAGCTAAGGATAATTATCAAGGTTCTTCACTACTACTGCCAAGTATATGCCTCCAGATTACAGACATTTACCAAAAGAGCAGGTGTAAGAGAAATTGTGTGCAGTTCCACTATGGCTTTGACTAAAAGGTTCTTGCCAAATGCACCTGTACATCTGTTAGAGTAGTGACGCACACTGCATTTTTTTTTTTTTTCCGTGTTTCCTGTGGTTCTGTCTAGACAGAGAAAAGCTTTTTTTAGTATTATTATTATTTTTTTTTTATTTATTTTTTTTTAAGGTTGCTCACTTGCAGTTAGAATCTTAAATGTATTTGTCTGGTCAGTCACTTAGCAGAAGTTTTACAGTCTGACAGCTAAAGGCAAATTGTCAGCAACAAATACTTCCAGGGAAATCTATTGAAAATATTGCTTTCTTTTGCCAAACCATTGAACAGAACTCCACATGAAGTGCAAAGGAAGCTCACAGCCTGCTTTCAGCTAAGATTCTTGAACTGCAGGAGCAAGAGCAATATCAAAACAATTGGAATTTGCTGTGGCTTGGTTGTTCATAAGGATTTTGTCCAGTATGCCCTGCAGGAGACAAGAGAGGTTATACGGCATAGTGCTCTGTCTAAGAGACCTAATGGTAGTTCATAAACTGACACATCACAGTTCTAAGAGACAAGTTAAAGAGAAGTTTCGTTATCAAAAAGGGGTTAAAGAGTACATTTTATGGGAAAACAGTTTATTGTTCTTAGAGGAGCTGTCCAATAGAGAGAAGGAAAAAAATGATCATAATTTTAACTTCCAAACAGGTGTCGTATGAAATCATTTATCTGAATAGCATTAATTTCAAATTAAGTGACCTGTAAAAAACCAAACCAAACCAAAACAAACAAACAAACAAACAAAACAATCATAGGGTCTAAGATGCTTATTATTATTGCCATTACTAGCTTATTGTTCATTTTTGCTTACTTATTTATTTCTGTAGGTGTTCTTATGTTTAGCTATCTGTATATATTTATTTTTGAATAATAATAGAGGAAGACGTCATTCTCAGGTTTTGTATTTTACTGATATCTTTGCAGAATAAATTAGGAGAATTTCCTTGGCTTTGTCCACAGAACAAAAAACTTCTCTCAAGAAGCATAACAGACTAAGGAAGGTATAAATAGTGTTTACTTTTCCTGGATCAAGCATAAGCACACCAAAACAGCATACCCAGCAGAAATGGGTAGGCATTTTGTAGCATAGATAAATCTAAGTGTTTACATAACATGTAATGGCAAAGAAGAAAAATAACTTAATTGTGCAAAAAGAGAATTTAAAAGCATGTGCCAGCAGCAAAAACTGTGATATTATATATATGAATGCAGAAATAGGAAATACATCTAACAAAATAAGAACAACTCAAAATAAACAGGACATGATCCTTCTGTTTTTGGAAGGAAGAGACCAGAAACATAATAATATCATTGATGAGGAAAAAAAAAAAAAAAAAAAAAAAAAAGAAAGAGAGAAAGAAAGAGAGAAAGAGAGAAAGAGAGAAAGAGAGAAAGAGAGAAAGAGAGAAAGAAAGAAAGAAAGAAAGAAAGAAAGAAAGAAAGAAAGAAAGAAAGAAAGAAAGAAAGAAAGAAAGAAAGAAAGAAAGAAAGAAAGAAAGAAAGAAAGAAAGAAAGAAAGAAAGAATGATGACAATGAAAGAGTTCACTCACTTAGGTTCCATTTTTTCTCATAAAATATTTCTCATGCCTGGCCAATTTAAATTTAGTGAATAAGAATGTGGCAACAGCTGCAATGATTGGCACTAACTGCACATTGTCAGCCATGTGTAATTACACTCCCTCAGCTGATGTAGGATACGATTAGCAAGTAATGAGTGTTTTTAAAAAGGTAGTGTCAATAATTGGTAATGAGTATATACATAATATTTATTGTTAACTTCAGTCTTTTTTTAAGTTGAATATGGGAGTAATACATCTTATCACAATAATCTCTAATTCCCTAGCTGATATATTTCCACATTAAGTTCCAACACATTTTGTTGTCTAGAGGATAAATGTAAATATTTTAATTTGCTCCCCGTGCTTTCTTTAATTGTGAATGGATATATATATATATATATATATATATATATATATATATATATATATTTCATTCAGAAAGGGAAATCCATTTAATCACTCTTAGTTACCAATCTAGCACTAAGATAAATTGTCCTATGGAGCACACAATTTACTCTACTAAATATGAAAGGAGGGATATAATAATTATTTCTGCTGATTCTCCTAATTTACCACTTTACCTTTGCACAGGAGTAACAAATGCAGTTGGTCAGAAAATAAGGTCTTCTTGGCTTCAACTGACTTCTAGTTGCTCAGGGGAAAGATTACATTTCCCAAAGTTGACAGCGATAACTTTTAATTATTTTAAGTCTCTTAGCTGTAGTCAGAGACCAACCTGTTTCCAGCAAGTGGCAGAAAAGTAGGACAGAATTTTTCCCTTCAGTGAACCCAACATTCTTTGCCTCCCAGCTGCTGGAAGCTCACTACACCTGGCTTGCACTCTGCAAATGAACTGCGGCCTCCCTATTGCCAGATCTTTCAATCTGACAATTGGGCCTGAAAGGAAATAATCTGGAATGTAGGTCTAATAGGAAAAACATGGTGAATCAGAGGAAGATGTGATGCTACGACAGCAGACAGGCAGCAAGATGAAAATAAACTGGACACATAAGAGAACTTTCAGTTATCTGAGTAAAAGTGCTGTTCAAGGTAATTCACAAAATAAAATCTGTGAGGATAAACAGAGGGGAAAAAGTTCTAGCAATTATGTAAGAGACATTCAGAAACTCAACATAAACAAAAAGTGCTCAGAGTTATAAAGCAGAGCTGGGTAAATATTCATTATACATTCATATGAAAACATAATCATGCCAACAATACATACATGTGTGAATACAACCTACTCTTTTGACAGCTCAGAAAATTCCGTGCTTGGTATTTCAGGTCTGATTCTGCAGAACCATTTACAGATTACTTCACAACACATTGTAGGAATTTTATAACCACATTGCTAAATTAACATATTCTTCATGGATGTACACTTTAGCTTGATTATGGAAGTATAATATGTGTTCTAGATATCACCATAGTATTTCTGGAATACTATTTGAAGTCAATAGTCCTGAAAATCTATAAAAAGTTTTTACTTGGATCCACAAACTGTAATGAAATATTTTGGCATAAAATAATATAAAATAATATAAGATGACCTTTCTTAACTTTTGCTTTTTCTGAACTTTCATTTTCCCACATATTGTTACAGCTTGTCTTTCTTTTCAAGTGCAAATAATTTTCCAAATTTGAAGTCACTTTCTGATAACTTTTCCTGAAAAATGTAAGTGCAAGAGTTCACTTTTCCTTATAACATTTCTGAATATTTCCCAATGTGAAAATGTCACATGATGGAACATACTCTTAACAAAATGAAATATCACCTTCCCCAGTACTCAAAGATTTTATCTACTACACTAAAAAAAAAAAAAAAAAAAAAAAGGAAATTGCTCCTTAACAAAACCAAAACAATACATGACAAAACTTTCCTATTTTCTGATGAATCTGACATTATCTGTGGCATTAGTCAAGTGTCCCATAAGTGGACAGGTATCACAAGTTTTACAGTCTTTCCAAAAGAAATATGACATCTTCATGAAAAATAAAACTGTCACTTAAGAGGAAAAAAAAAAAAACCCCGAACAAACAAAACAACAAACATATGTATTAACAAAAAATATTCTACAACCATCTCTACTTACATTCAAATGATGTATAAAATTAGAAGAGTAATGTATTTTTCACCAGTAGCTGTTGGTTTGCCAAAAAATGTATTACAGATGCTTTTGATTAAGAAAAGTAATAAAACTCTGATTACTCCTTTAGTAAAGAAATATATTTGAAATATTTTGGCTTTCACAAGTATGATTTTTCCCTTAAATGTCTCCAACTTCTTAATTTAGTGTGCAAAATTAATAAAACTTCAAATACGGCTCTCCAGTCATAGATGTGTAGAATCTCAATAGCTGACAAAATCAATTTAGTAAATGGAATAAGCTCATCTAGCATAGTTTATAGTAACATGCTTTCATTTGGCTTTTATAAACAACTTTCCTCAAACTTCCATCTTCTGTGTAGAATTGGTTGTATTTAAACTGGATTGGAAAGGCACAGAAAGGAAGGATGACAGTGACTGGGACACTGGGGAGCAAATGAGTTCAGAATATTTATTCCACGTATTTTTCACTTCAGTGAGGGAAAATGTAAATGCTGACCCGGGTGAGCTGTCAGTAAAACAGTCCTACTGGATATATCTACATTGCCAAATAATGAAAGGCTGGGAACAGCTCAGATGATGAGAGCTGACTGATCACACACACTCTTTAACTGCTAGCTTTTTCCCTAACTACGGTTTAAACTCTTCAAAATAATTATCTTCAAGGTGAAAGATAACATATTTCTGTGTCTAGTCCATCTTAAGACTTATTCTCCAAAGACATTATGGAGAAGATAATGACAGACTTGGCATTTAGACTTTGCTTTCTATTGTTTTCTAACACAGTCCCCTGAGACTTGATACCATCACATATTCCTATTTGACTCCATCCACACCAAAATGTATGGTGTAAAATCTCTTAGTTTCTTGCTACATTACTGCTGTAAGCCACAAACCTTCCCAGACACAATTTCAGTCACACAAAAATAAGAGCATGTCAGAGATACAAAAAGGGGGACAAGAGGAGTGCTAGAGATTGAGAATTAAGAAGAAAATATATGCTTCATAAAAGTATAAGTAGGGTGGAACAAAAAAAGATTTTAAAAGATAATCTAGAAGTCTGCTAATTCTAGATTTTTTTAAAATTAATGTGTTGGGGTTTTTTTTTGTTGTTTTTTTTTGGGGGGGGTGGTGGTGGTGGTGGTAATATAGATACAGACTGTTAAACTAAACATATTTTGGTTTAAAAGAAAACAAACAAACAAACAAAAAACTTTTTACAAAAATGTTAGTGACAAAACTGAAACCTTAAGTGCATCGTTCTGAATAGAAAATGAACATTAGTCCAAGAAAAATAAAAAAGTAATTTGATGAATTATTGTTTACAGCATGACAAATCAATTAAAATTGGGCAAGATGCATTGTTATCATTCAATTGTAATAAAAGATAATTTTCCTAAAAATTGAGGTATAAAATTAATTATTTGAAGGCTAAAGGGGAAAATGAGTGAAAAATAAGACCAAAATGTTAGTTATATGAAAAGATAGACTTGTAACAATTATTTGCTATATTTTTATCAAAAATTAATGAAAAGTGGAAAGGTGCTTACACTTCTAAATGACTCTTCCATATTGAAACTATTTGTTTCGTAGCAAACTTTGACATATGCTGTAGCTATACACATTGGGTTCTGAATAAAGTTGATAATGAAAATGTTGCTGTATTTATACATGGTTAACACTGCACAAATAATGATTTCTTCACTTTCTGCAACTGTTAAACTTCTATTTTCTGTCTTGTCTAGGCAGGGAGCAGCCTAAACCCAGCAATCAGCTGACAGTGTTCAAGCAGTATTCAGGGATCACACATCAAGCTGTGGGCATACCTTCATGGGGTCATCTTTTCCTACAAGTGAGTTTGCAGGGTGTCGGCAGCATCAAGGAGGTCTTGTGTAGCCATGGTAGCAGCATCTCACAAAAGAGAAGTCTCTACAGATGGGGAGTTTTTCCCAGAGCAAAATATTATATTGATGATATATTTTGTTTTCCTTAACAATAAATCCTGTATAAAATCCACTCTCCTGAAAATTTAAAACAAATGGAAGAAAAAAACTATAAATGTCATGATCCTGGCAATTTAAGAAATAACTGATTTGCTAGTATATTATCCTTTAAAACTTTTTCCACTTGAGTGTGACATTTTGTGAGAACAGCTCCTCAAGTTTTTACTGTCTGATCACAGACCAACACAAACTTTAAATAGGAACTTACATGACATGTCACATCTACTGAAGAAATCAAACCCGCCTTTCCTTCTGTCTCCACAGAATATATATCCTCATTTTTGAAGACAGCAAACTGTGTTCAGAGTTTTATGTGTACTATAATAATGATCTTGATGAACACTTTCAGTATCATAAAAGCATGGCATTTGCACATTGGTCTCCATGCCACATATATGCCATACAGATGAGTCAGACTCTCTCAAAAAAATTATATCTTTTTTTGCCCAAGACAAGCAGAAATGTTTTTTGTTGAACTGAGACAAGAACAAAGATGTTTTGGTAGATAACAATGTAGAAACAATGCCAGTTGTTGTTTATAGCTAAGGAAAACCAAGTGTTTGAACTTTGCTCCTTCCTTTCCATATTATAAGTGAAAACATTTACCATGAATTCATATACTGAGTAACAGAGCAGTAATTAAACACAGTAATTGATAATGATTTATTTAAAATATAAATCTGTAACCATTACACTCAATACCTGTTGAATAAAACTAATTATTAATAATAAATATCAATAGATACATCTACACATGCTATCCCTGATTCTAAACCGCAAACTGATTACTTTCAAAATAGTAAATTATATTAATTAAATTTAAAGTCTGACATTATTAGGCTCATTTAAACAGCTTAAACCTAGTAAAGCATTTTTGTTACTTAGAAAACAGCATTAAAGATGGATAGATGTGAATATATGTGTGAATTTTTGTAAACCCTTAGGTTATATGTCCTGATCAATAAAAACTCACTTTAAGTCCATTTCATTTTTAGGATCTAAACTAGTGTAAAAAATCCATATCTTTCCATCTTAGACTACAATATGAAACAGAACACTATACAAAGACATCCCAGGAAACTCCTTATGGGCTAATTTATACATAGAATGTAGCCTACCACAAAGTTATTTACTATATGTTTATAATGGAATATGTACATTACAATTACAATAGCACAGCTAATATGCCTTGTCCTCAACATGGTGGCGTAATATCATGCTGGCATAAGTGCCACAGACATAGCACTTAATGTTCTGAATCATAGAATAGCTTGAGTTGGAAGGGACCCCAAGGGTCATCAAATTCCACCCCCCCTTGCCACAGGCAGGGCCACCAAACTTTGAAATTAGTTTAGCCAGTGCAGCTTGATGCAGACATACTTCAACTATTCCTATCCCATTTCCCTTTTTTGCATGTCTTAATTCTCCTACCTCACAGAATTGGTAACTATGCTAATAAATGCTGTCAAAATAAATACGCTGACTTGCGAAATCTGTGCCAATGATTCCTATAGACATAGCATTGTTTCTTGTTATTCGTCACTTTTCATAGTGATGAATAGTGGAATCAAAACTGTTAGTGATTTTGCTGAATGAATTAGGAATGAAGATAAGGCAAAGGATACATACATTCCCTTCTGTGACGTAGTGACAAATAAATGTAAAATATTTTCTGTTAAAGTAATGAATGAATGTTAAAGATTTTCACCTTTATGCTGTAGATTTTTATTTTATTTTATTTTATTTTATTTTATTTTATTTTATTTTATTTTATTTTATTTTATTTTATTTTATTTTATTTTATTTTATTTTATTTTATTTTATTTTATTTTATTTTATTTTATTTTATTTTATTTTATTTTATTTTTTTCCAAATAAAAATGTACTGGGGCCACTTCTATTTAACATCTTTATTAATGTTCTTGATGAGGGGATTGAGTGCACCCTCAGTAATTTTGCAGACGACATGAAGTTGGGTGGGAGTGTTGATCTGCCTGAGGGGAGAAGGGCACTACAGAGGGACCAGGATTGACTCAATCGATGGGCCAAGGTTAAAAGTATGAGTTTCAGTATCAAGTGTTGGGTCCTGCATTTGGTCACAACAACTCCCGGGCAACCCTACAGGCTTGGGGAGGTGTGTCTGGAAAGCTACCAGATGGAAAGGGACCTTGGTGTACTGATGGACAGTTGGCTGAATATGAGCCAGCAGTGTACCAATGTGGCCAAGAAGGCCAATAGCATCCTGGCTTGTATCAGGAATGGTGTGGTGAGCAGGACTAGGAAAGTCATCCTGCCCCTATACTCAGCATTGGTGAGGCCTCACTGGGAGTACTCTGTTCAGTTTTGGGCACCTCAGTATAGAAAAGAAATTGAGGTTCTGGAGCATGTCCAAGGAATTGCAACAAGGCTTGTGAAGGGCTTGGAGAATGGAATGCCCTTAGAGAAGTGGAATGGCCTGCCCAGGGAAGTGCTGGAGTCAGCAACCCTGGTGTGTTCAGGGAACATTTGGATGTTGTCTTAAGGGACGTGGTTTAGTGATAACTATTGGTGATCAGTGGATGGTTGAACTGGATGATCTTGTAGGTCTTTTCCAACCTTGGTGATTCTGTGATTCTGTGAGTATGCCCCATAAGGAGAGACCGAAGGAACTCGGGCTGTTTAGTCTGGGAAAAAGGAAGCTGAGTGGAGATGTTATTGCTCTCTTCCAACACGTGAAAGGTGCTTACAGCAATTGCAGTGTCGGTCTCTTCTCACTGGTGACAGGTGGCATTTCTTAGCTGTCATCTTTGTACAGTCATCTGTACTCAGTCTGAACACAGAAATTATTCACTTGATATTTAAGAATGTTTTTTTGACACAAATAAATATTTTCAAGGTAAGAACTAATATTCCATATTTTGGAATATCAACTGGAAATCAGTGAAATAACAAAAGAATTACACTGCAACGGGAAGAGCTTGTAAAAAAACTAAAGGGAGAAAACTGAAAAAAAGGAAAATGTGTCCTTTTTTCAAGAAGATTTAAATGTATATAAAGTATTAAAATAATAAAAAATATTAAAATACACATCTTTATTAAAATATTAAATATATTAAAATAAGAAATTAAAATTTATAATTGATTTTCAAAATTATCCAGTGCTGTAATTTTACCAACTGGATTCATATACTTTCAGAATAACTTTAGAAATACAATTTCTTAAACATAGACTGCTCTAAATCAATACAAAAATGTGAAATATAGATATAAGATATTATCGATCCAGGAATAAATGACATTATTATGCTCACAAATATGTTAAAATATTTTTATAATTTGTGGTATCACGTGACTTAAATACCCTAGCATTATAAATGTAATTATCCTTACTGTAATCCTGCCAAACTAGAAATGATCATTGACTACAATTTAGATCTTGGGAACTGAGGTGCAGAAAGCTTAAAGATATGCCTAGAAGGATATATGTGTCTAGTTGGGTACAGCTGTAGTTAAGGTTACCAAACTGATTGCTATTATATCAAAGATGGAGGTGGGTTTTTTTTGTTTTTATTTTTGTTTTTTTTTTTAATATATTAGGTTGTGACAGGCCTTTCTTCAGTGTCAGATTGCACTGTTTCTCAATCAAGAAGTGGTGGCTAACACTAAATTCTGTAAGAATGTAAGAATAATTGTGAGATCTCACTCTGTTTATATTGGGGCAAATTCCTTTAGATGGGCACAAAACATTTATTTGTGTTACTTGATTCGACCTTAAAACAGAGTGAAAAATCCCTGAAAACTGACTCTTTTGTTTCAGTTTACTTCCCAATCATCCTTTAGAATATCAGTGTTGTTCCATGCTTCTTGTATTTGTTTTTCTTTTCTTGATACCCGATCACAATGTAACTGTGAACAATGTGAACAATGTGAACAATTATTTTTATATGGATTTGAATCCACTGTTTCATTTTCTGCTAGTTTCCCACTGTTTTCAGATAAAGGGCAAAATATCATTTCACTTCAATGGCAGGCAACAAATCTATGATAATTTTCAGAAGCACTGGACATATGAGAAATACATGTAGGACATTTATTCCTCTCACATTTAGAAAATGTATGCTGATTCTATGCTAAATCTTTAAGTAAACAAAGCATAATTTTCACAAATATAATATAAATGATTTTCCTTTCTAATGCAATTAAACAGCATTTGTTACACACCAAGGGACACTGACACTCACCAGCTGAGCCAAATGCTTGAGGGAAAATTTCTAGTCAGCCTACAAATTTACTCTCAGAGGTGTGGGTAAAAAAGTCACAACAGAGAGAGTGAATAGCCAGCACTGCTCACCATGGCATTTAAAATTGCAAATAGTGACAAATTATGTTACCAGACATCCAATATGTGACTTGATTATCATCAAGTACAGGATACACTAACATGGCATTTGCTGCAAATAAATGAATATGTGAGATTTGGTCTAATCTGAGGTGTCATCAGTGGGAAATCTAAAGTTTTGTGTTGCTTCTGAAGTCAGAATTTCTGTTACAAGGTCAGCATTTTCTCAGTTCCTTGCTTGCCAGATCTTCATAGGTTGTTTTGGAGCTTAAAATATCTTTAAATAACAATACCTCTTTTTGAGTATATAAAACTCATTTGTGCATTTGTGATCTGCTGGAATATAAAATAAAATTACAAAAAAAAAAATAAATTAAAAGTTTAGAAATCTCGGTGTCTGACAAAGAGGCAAGAGAAAGCAGGAGAGAAAAGAGAAGAAATAGAAAGAGAGGACAAGACAAGATAAAAGATGAAAATTGGACAATTAATGGCTTACATCTAATGATTGCAGTAGGATAACTTCAGTACCATTCTGTGCTTACCCCAAAATAGAAAGCCAATTTTATCTAGAGATACTCTCATAGACCAAATCCTACAAACAATCCAAAGCTTGATTTCCACCCACAACAAATGTATTTCTTACACTGAAACTAGTAAATTATTAATTGAATTAGAAAGAGGGAGAGATTACAGGAAGAATTCAGCTCACTCACTTTTCATATTATTCTGATATAGGCAGAATGTGTTATCTAAGTTTTTCTATTATCTATGGCTGCATGTAATATTTTTAAGTCTCAGTAGGCAAAGTTCTATAGGCACCTAATCACAGTTTGCTAGACATGTTCATAAACATTCCTTTCCAAAACACTGGATGACTAAGAGTTACTTTGAATCAAAGATAGACTGGAAGAGACAAAATTATTTAATTCCTGGAAAAGCTAATGCATTGGATATGCTTAAACCATGACCTAAATAAATGATAGCATTAAATTCAGTGCACGAAAATGTCATTTTCTTACATACAGTTGAGTTTTTTTATGCTGAGTTCAAGTATTCTCAGATGAAATAGAACTGTTTTCTTTTAATATCCTGATGTTTTAATGTACAATTTCACTTGTTTGAGAATATCCTACTTAAATCACAAAATATATTTGGAAGTATTCTGTGTTTCTTAAAGTGAGCAAAGATTCTATTTTTCCGTCTTTCTTATTGAAGAAAAGGATGCAAGTCATGACTGTGGGAAAGATTCCTACCTCTGTTGCTTACAGAGAGAGACAAATTACTTGCATATAAACATAATTATAGGTTGTGCATTTTGATTCAGGCATTGCATATGGGCTGGCTGCTGAGTGGGTAGGGGACTCAATGACAGATAACAGAAAAATTCAAGGTACACATACCTTTTTCATCTAATTTTTTTAATGCAGGGAAATCCACTGACTGTTGAAATTCCAGGTCCCTGAATATAGTTGGAGAGTCTGAAGCAAATAAAACTTACCCTTCTGTAATGCAAACGTGACCAGAACTTCTGCATAATGTTTACCTGTCCCAAAGAAAGTACATGTAGGTGAATTAACATTCATCAGTTTAATAGAGAGGAAGGAACATACGTTACCAGAGGCAGCCAGCAGGTAGCACCGCTGCCAAATCCTCAGTACCAGTGGTGGCCGTCTGGGAAGGTATCACCCCTGGGATTACCCTGAGCAAATATCAGCCATGGTAAGCTGGCAATATGTTGACCAACCTCTCGGTATCATGGTCATATGTGTAACAGTGGGAGACAATAAAGCATTATGTATCAGGATAAGCAAAGTCACTCACAGAAAGCAAGGATACTTAGGTACAGCTGCTGAGCAGTTTCTCACAAAAATGCTACTTCTAGCTACATGCAGAAGTTAGAGGCAGTTTACTTGTGTTCCAAAGCTGACACCAGCCCTTTTTTATGTGCTGGTCACCTGTTCAGTCCATGATCTGTATGTTTCCACACACTTTCCAGTAGAGAAATATAGGAAATCTTTGATCAAACTGCACATACATATTCACAGATATCCACAAACTCTGAAGGTCATGGGGACTGGAGAACATCTTTAAGTCTTAGATGAAAACAAACTTTCCTGTATTCATTGAATGGCAAGACAAATGTAACATGGAACACGATCCCTGAAATCATGGTGGGGCAAATAACCTTTCAAAATGTGCTGAAGAAAATGAAAGCCAAAACGATGAAAGGGAGTAATCAGTATGAATTTATACAGGGTAAATCACATATGAGCAACCAGATTGCTTTCTACGATGAACCCATTTCTCAGTGCATGAGGAGAAAGTAATTACTATTGTTTCTCTCAACATAAGCAAGACTTTTGAAATTTATTTCTTCATAGCCAAATCTGATAAACAAATGGGCAGTGAGGTGGACTGAAATCTGTCTCAAATTCCAGGCTTAAAGAGTTGTGATCATCAGCAGAGCCCAACTGGAAGATAGATAGTAGTAGACTCAAGGGTCAGTAAAGGGAGCAATACCTTTTAGATTTTTATTGAGCATCTAAATAATGGGATGGCATGTATACTCAGCAACTTTGCAGATGATACAAAACTTGAAAAGAATGTTTCATACATCAAAAGATTTTAAAGATTCAGAAAAATATTGATAGGCTTGAGAAATGAGCCTATGTCATATGGTTTTGCGGTTTTTGGTTACTGGTTTCCACATCATAACATCATGTAGTACACTGGGAGTTAAAGTGTTAATGCTCCAGTTCCAGGTACCTGTCCGAAACAGAAGAACTACATTCCCCAGGGGGCTTTGTGGTCAGAGAGGAGATAGAACTCCTGTCAAGGTCACCTGATCGGGCTTTTCTCATCATCAGTCTTCTCCTTTGCCACTACTTTTAAGAAACAAAACAAGTCTCACAATTATTTAACAGCTTCATGAAAGGAAAAGAATTAAAAGCGAATACAGAGAGAAACTGTGAAATAATGAGAGAGACAGAGTTGGACAGAAAGGAGATCAGGTCACTAGACCTTTTCAAGGAGTTCTCTGTCTGCCTGTCATCACTAGAGAGGGGATGAGGGCAAGGAAAGCACTCCTCCAGAGGTCAGAGTCTCAAAATGGAAAACAGCAGGCAGTGAAGAAGCAACACTACAACAATGGTGATGAACCGGAGACCCACTCAGGCGCCTTGTTGGTCCTTTACAAGAATAAGAAATTTTAAGAATAAGAAATTACTGAGATAACCTGTAGATCCTTATAGTTGGAGCAGGTGGTTTGAGCCAAAACTCAAAACTTATCATTTTTGTAGGGATCAGAGACAACTGATAAATAATGTTATTTCTAAAAGTGTCATTTACAGGTGGAATAAATTTCAGTATGTTTCCTTTATCATTTAGTCCCATAGTCATTTCCACTTATCTGATATTTCTTTTGTCACTAATGCAGACTTGAAGCTGAGGAATCAGTTCAATTCTATACAAAACTATGTTCAGAAAAACAGACACAATTCTCCTGTTTTCTCATATGACTGGGAGAATATAGATTCTTCATACCACTTGACAAAGTAATCCATAAAGAGGATTATAATAAAGTCTAAGAAAACAATATCACACAGTTAGAAATTTGAAATTATTTTTCACAAAGTATTCACTCAGTATCTGACTTCAATTACTATGTTCAAGCAGTACAGACACTGACTAGAAACTATATTCATAAGACAAATGGGTAAATGCCATCTTAATAGTGACACCAGATTTACGTTTATACAGTATACCACATATGTCATCAGTGTCAGCTGTTATTATTACTCAGATAATTTCTGTTCTCTCATGAAAGATAGCAATATCTTTGTATTTTCTATTAGAAACCTTGTATTTTCCTTGCCTGGCTATGGACAACCTCTTCTGTCAAACTATCTTAATGATTAACGTAGTTGGGTAAACTCGAAACAAAGTGTTCCCAGTCTGCATCTAATTTCAAGCTGCTTGTTTCTATTTCAAATCTCCAAAAAAAGGATTTCCATGCCTGAAAAATTCTCAGATTTTTTAATTATACTTCTAGTCTAATAGATGAGTATATATTTTCTTACAGACATATCTTCATTTTGATTATAGCAGTACTGGTAATCTTGGAGGAAGGAGAACTGATGTTCCGATGTTCTGTAGGCTTAAATGTAAATATAGTTAATAGAATCATAGAACCACAGGATGGCTTGGGTTGGAATGGACCTCAAAGATAATCTAGTCCCAATCCCTCTGCTATGGTCTGGGCTAATCACTAAAACAGGCATTAGATGAAGTTGCAAAGGGCCCCATTCTACTTGGCCTTGAACACCTTGAGGGACAGGCTATTGGCACGTTCTCTGGGCATCCTGTTTCAGCATGTCACCATGCTCTAAGTGAAAAATTCCACACTAAACTCTTATCTAAATCTTCCATCTTTCAGTTTAAAGCCACCCTCTGTTATCCTAGCTCACTTGTAATTGTTGATAATACACTTCAGTGTCTTTATCCAAGGTGTCCAGTATCTTTAATCACTGATATGTTTACATGGATTGGTAAAAATATATCTAGAATTCCATCAAATCAAAAATTATGTTGGGGGTTAAGCTACAGTGCACAAATATATAGCTACATAAATTATATGATAATTTGTAAATCAGATTTGTTGTATCTTATTAATTGCAGGTGTAAAGTACAAGTTAAGAATCCAATTCTTTTATTTCATATCTATTTTTGATTCAACACAACTGCAGGAAATTTAGTCTGTCTGCTTTCTCTTACAGTTTACATATTCACTCTGAAAGCCATGCCTTCTATTTATTTTCATGGAAACTTCAGCATACACTAAAAAACCACAATAACATTATTTTGACAGAGAAAATTCTCAACTACAAAGCAAACATTATTTTTCAATGTAATCACTAAGATTAGCTGTGCATTTTTTCCTACATGTGACAACCAAAAACATCTCCACCAGCAGAGGTAACACACTGTTGGTGTCACAACTGCGGAAAATCACCACTCATCACCTCACTGTGCATTCATCCTCTGTTTGATCTCAATGAACACTGAGCAAGAATCAGTGAAGGTCAGTGGGTGTGATTTTATCCATGTGCAGGAATTCAATGACAAAACTTTTCTTCATACTTCAGTTTCAGACAGCACTTCGTCAGAGTGCCCCTCTGCTGCCTTTCATAACATGGCAATAAAATGTAATGGAATACTGTTAGGAATGTTCAGTCTCTACAGCTATATTACCAAGATATCCCCCTGACACTGTGGACCAACATATTAAAATAGGAGGTATTACTTTTGGAGTATCCCTTGTATATTCCTCAGAAAAAATAAAGGAATAAAATAGAGTTCTCTTATATTTCAGCATTCGATGGATGACATCAACATGATTGTAAAACATTTTGATAGTCATGTTAATTGCCATACTACAATTTATTTATCTCCTCCCTTATATATCTCTTTTTATGTCCTTATATATAGATGTAGATATTAAATGCATAAATTGTGAGTGTTGTTATAGCTTATATATATGATCTCACATTCATGTTAGAACATGAATTTGTATGCTCAGACATTCATTTTCACCTTTTTAAATAAGTCATCCTCTGTAATGAATTTACTTTAGAGTTTCATATAAAGGTGATGATTACATCAGAGTAAAGCAGCAGAGCAAGTTCAGAAAGCTCTTAAAGAGTGGAAATTAAAGATAGAGAAGTTCTGTGGTACATTAACCTTATCTGATTGTAGCTCTGCCCAAAAACTACTTAATTTTGCCCGTTTTATTTGATATAAATTAAGACAAATTCTGTTTACTGAATTAATGAAAGAAAAGAAAAAGGAAGGAAAAAAAAAAAAAAAAAAAAAGGAAAAGGGAATGAGCTTGGCATTTTACTCCATACTTCAGTGTTTTTAGAATCAAATTCCCATTTCAAGGTTATCCTCAATGTTTAAAAGGGCACAGTTAAAACAATTGCTTCATGAATGACATTATAAAATTTGCAAACAAGGCTTGGAGTTTATAGTCGAGATGCCCAAATAACACCAAATCAGAAACAATGTTTTTAGTTCTAGATTTCATTGTCCCTGTTCTCTGTTCTAATAGTGACTACAAGTATATTAAGTCAATCAAGCGTATCTATCTTATGGAGTTAGTCCTCCTGCAGAAGCTTTTTCTAACTGTTTGCTTTTTATAGTTTTTTTTTTAGTTGTTAATTTTTGTCTATCAACATATTTAAAGTTAAGTTAGAATCTTGGAAACTGTTCACACAGATACAAAAAATGTAATCAGGTCACCTGAAATTTGCATGACGTTACTAATCACAAAGATGAAAGGAGAACACATTTCCCTAAAGATGTCTTCCTGTGGAATCCAATTTAATAATTATTTTCTAAAAATATAGGTTACTGTAGGACAATCTGAGAGAAGTGAGAGAAAAAGCAATATGTGTGTGAGGAATGTTATTACATGGAATTGAGCTACCTACCTGCCCAGCAGTTAAAAACTGAAGTTCTTGACATCTTTGAAAATGCAGCTTGAAATGTAGGCTTCTTACTGGAATTGTAGGAGGTAGGACTACAACAGTATCTTGTTTAGCAGTTGAAACCCCTCTGTTATTGCTGACACTAGTGATGCATGTCTTAATCTTTCCTAGAGAGATAGAATCTCTTCTGCTATATTTATTAGATGCTATTCCAGAACTTTTAGAAGTAAAACCTTCTTTCAGTTTCTTGTCACTTGTAAGTAAATGTGGTCTTCTGTGTTGATTTCTTAGACTGTGGCCACACAACCTATATTATATTTTGAATTGTTTTGTCTTACATTAAGTCAGGAAGCCTCAAACTGGATAAGCATAAAGATCTCATGAAGTAATTTTCGCATTTCCTTTTCTGAATTGGGGGGGGGGGGGGAGGGGGAAGGTGGGGGGGAGGAAAGGCGGGAAGTACATATTATATATGGCATATATTTCTTCCTTATTTAAAAATATAGCAACAAAATCTGTTTAGCCCAAAATATAAGCAGTTTTCACTGGTGATGCTTATATAAACATTGAAATGAACATCTTCTGTCTGAATATAGCTATTATATACGCCTTACACTAGATTTTCATCCCTGCCTCACCACTTATTAGGTACTTTTTAATATAATGCTAACTATATATCTGAGATTTAAATGAAACAGTATTCCTTCTTAAAGGAAATGAAAAATATTTAATATATACATTTTTATCATAAAGTTCTATTATTTCTATGGTGGATAGCACTGATACAGAAATATTTTAAACAATATATATTGTTCTATGCTTTATATAACATATATGACAAGTATCCTTGAAATCTGCAACAAAGGATGCATTTGTTTGTCCAGTAATGACTCAGTGGTAGCTTGTCAAATAGTATTTTCTCCAAAATAAGCAAGACATGAACGTTTAAGGAAAAAGAAAATAGAACTCACTAGGAACTGATGGATAGGCAGTTCAAACTCATTGATTTCATACAGAAGTGCTTTGTTACACTGGCAATATTCTTGTTACTCATGTAATGCAGTGTTTCAAGGACAGATATGTTTTGTTTCAACCTTGAGTACAGTGGTTTTAAACTACATCACAATGTTGACTCAGAATGCAACAGTAAAGTATTACAACTTTTTGCAATTCATGTGTGATGTGGTAAAGAACAACAGAGAAATGTGTGACTATTGTAGAAAATATTTTTTTAATTAAAACTTTACTGGCAAATGAAAGATATTTTGAGTAAATAAGACATAGTTCCAGTTTTCCTTCTGAATTTCAATAAATTTGTTGGTTTCAGTAAATTGCTGGGCACTGGCAGAATTAATAAATTATACAACCTGTGTTAAATTTCTTTCACATCAGTAATTGCTTAAAAGTATTTTCAACATCCGTCCTTTGCAAACTGTTCTGAAGGGTGGACTGTCATGTATTCTTGTTTTGTTTTGTCTTCTTTTATGTTTTACCAAGTTCTCATTGGAATATATATTTTCTTCTAAAAACAAACAAACAGAAAACAAACAAACAACACCAACAGAAAACCAAACCCTACCTGTCTGGCATATATATATGTATGTGTCTGTGTGTGATTCATTTCAGTTTCCCAGGATGTATTAATCTAGGAAATAGAGTCCCAAAACCAGATGCCTTCTTACATAAACACCAACTATTCCTTCCAGCTGTCCTTTTTTATTATCTGGCACATGGTTCTCAGTAGAAAGTAATTCACACTTTTGTTACATAGAGGAGAAGTTAGAGTTGGTCTTGTTATGTGCTTTTTCTTTTTCTTTTGATTGTCTAATGTAGACTGCATCAAAACTTAGCTATCTATTCATATTCCTAATGCAGTGTGAAGTAAAGAAGATGTTTTTACCTCAGATATTGGCAAACTAATAGCAGGAAAGATACTTAGGATATTTTTCTGAACATCTTTTACCAATTTATCTTAGTTTTCTTTGCTTTCTTGGGTGCTATTCTAACAGCTGAGCTTGGGATCAGTTGAGATTTAAAAATTGATGTATTTTCGAGACTGGATGTGGCTCAGAGCAGCATGGTCTGGTGGTTGATAACTGCCCATGGCAACAGGATTGAAAGTGGTTGATCTCTGAGGTCTTTTTCAACTCAGGACATTTATTTTAGGTTTCATAATATTATTTGTGAAGTTCTGCTAGTATAATTTAAATAATAATAATAATAATAATAATAATAATAATAATAATAATAATAATAATAATAATAATAATAATAATAATAATAATAATAATAATAATAACTTTATGGAGGTTGTGTTTTTATAGAAGTTTTTGTATTCTTAAGCAGATGCCATGGTGCTTAAATATCTTTGCTTATCAGGTGATTACTCTATTTGCCTATATTGCCCTCTGAGGGAGAGCGGAGAGGGCATGTTCCCTTTACCCTCTTCTCTGTTCTCCTCTCCTCTCTTTTCTTTTCCTTCCTTTTCATTCATTTTTTGAAGTTCACTTTTTTTTTTTTTTTTAAATTTATTAATTTTCAATCTACTCATTTGTTTACTCATTCATTTTTAAGAGAAAGAGAAGATGATGAAGTTTGAAATCAAAATCTTTTTGTTCCTGCCAGTTACAAACAATTGAAGAAATAACACTGAATGTGTGCAGTGGAATCTACTAGGTATTCTCCAGTTTTAGAAATATTATTTTCCCTCAGATATTTTTTTTTCTTTTTCTTTCTTTATTTTTTTTTTTTAAATCTAAACATCCTGAAATGTGTAAGTGAAGCAAAATTTCTTTCAAAACCTGAAAGTGAAGAACAAAAGAAAACATTTCCAAAAGAATCTTCTAGATCCAAAAGAATCTATCAGAATTCTTTTTATAAGTACTGATTTTTGAGTCTACTTAATAAATATTACTTGAAACACAAGATATTTCTGTCTGTAAAACTAATATTAATTTCAGCTAATCTCTGTATATGATATAGGGACACACTTTATTTGTAACTTAAACTTGTCAGGAACAGTTCGACATTTCTTGGTGGGACTCTGAACTTTCTCTTGCAAGTGAAGAAGTTGTCTGTTCTCATTATGCATCTTCCACATTGCAATTGAATTGTCACATACAATCATGTACCTCACCCTTTTAAAAGGAAAGACAAACTGGAAAATGTTACTAAGAATATAATAAATATGTGTAAATGTCTGGGCTGAAGATCAGAGGTGAAGGAACTATTTGCTGCCATCTATTGATTAAATGGACAGATTAAATGAGTAATCTGTTCTCTTCTGCACTCAGCATACTGTCTTCCAGGGTACAAAGACATGGTTAATTCTGCAAACTTTCTCAAGACCATGAAGCCAATGAAATTTCATGAAAGTTTTCCTGTAGCTGAAAACAACATGACTGTTGTAATGGAGGCTAATCATAGTTTAAAGTACATAATTCCCTAAACTAATCTACCATGAAAAACAAGTAAAAATTTGTCTTGTATCTTGCAGGAAGAGTATATCCTTTGTAGTGTAGGAGTAATAGAGTCACATGAAGCAGTAAAATCATATACACACTATGATCACGTACCCTATTATCATCTAGAAAAATTAAAAATTAAATAATGGCAATAGTGGGGAGAAATCGAGATCTGCAACTACAAATAGCTTATATTTTTTTTCTATCCATTATGAATTAAAATGCTTTGTTTTATGCATCTGAGTAGCCTAGGATTTTGTCTGTTTTGTATTTTTTATTTGGTTGTTTTTTGTTTGGTTGGTTGTTGGTTGGTTGGTTTTGTTTTCTCTTGATTGTATGTTTTTGTCAGTTTACCCCAAATCGTTGCAAAATCTGAACCTCAAATTTACTTTGACAAATTATGATCAGATGGTTACACAAAAACAATAATCATTTGTTTATGCCTACTCATTTGATGAGCAATTATTGCTCATTTATTTGGGCTCACTATGAATACTAGTTGAAAAAACTACTAGTTGACATGGACAGGCTTGACAGGTGGTCCCATGCCAAACTCCTGAATTTCAAGGCCAAGTGAAAGTTACTAAGTTGAGGCAATCCTAAGAACAAACACAGACTGGTCAGATAACTGTTTGAGAGCATCTCTGAGGTGGACTTGGGGGTGACAGTTAATCAAAGACTCATCGTGAGCCAGCAATTTGCACTTGCAGCCCTGAAGACCAACCATACTCTGGATTACATCAAGAAGAGAAACATGGTCAGCATGTTGGGAGAGGTGATTCTGCCCCTCTGCTCTTCTGAGTCCCCACCTGTAGAACTACCGTCAGTTCTGGGGCCCCCAGTACAAGAAGGACATTGAGCTGCTGGAGCACATTTAGAGGAGGTTTGGAGCCTTCTCTGCTCCAACCTAAACAAGCCCAGTTCCTTCAACCTTTCTTCATAGGAGAGCTGTTCCAGCCCTCTGATCATCTTTGCAGCCCTCCTCTGTACCTGTTCCATGAGCCTGATGTCTTTCTTGTGCTGGCGACCCCAAGCCTGCATGCAGTACTCCAGATTGGGCCTCACAAGAGCTGAGTCGAGGGGGTCAATCACACCCCTCTACCTGCTGGCCACTCCTAATGCAGCTCAGGACATAGCTGGCCTTCCAGGCTGCAAGCACACACTGCTGGCTCATGTCCAGCTTCTCATCTACCAGGACCCCCAAGTCCTTCTTCACAGGGCTACTCTCAAGGAGATGTTCTCCCAGTTTGTATAAATACCTAAGACTGCCCCATCCTAAGTACAGCACCCAGCATGTGGCCTTTTTGAACCTCATTAAGTTTTCATGGGCCCACTTCTCCAGCCTGTCCAGGTCCCTCTGGATTGCTTCTCTTATCTCCAGTGTATCAACTGCAATGCTCAGCTTGGTGTTGTCTGCAAGTTTGCTGAGGGTGCACTGGATGCCATTGTCTATGTCACTGATGAAGATGTTGAAAAGCATCGTTCCCAAGACTGTACACTGAGGGACACAACTTGTGATTAGTGTGCACCCTGCCACAGAACTATTAATCACAATCCTTTGGCTGTGACCAGCCAACAATTCCTAATCCATCGAACAGTCCATCCTTCAAATCCATATTTCTCCAATTTAGAGAGAAGAATATGGTGAGGGACCATATCAAAGGCTTTGCAGAAGTCCAGGAAGATGACATCCCTCAACCTTCCCCTGTCCACTGATGCCATCACTCCATCATGGAAGGTCACCAGATTGGCCAGGCAATATCTGCCCTTGGTGAAGCCATGCTGGCTGTCTCAAATCACCTCTTTGTCTTGTAGCTGCCTTAGCATAGCTTCTAGAAGGATCTGCTCTGTGATCTTCCCATTCACAGAGATGAGGCTCACCAGCCTGTAGTTTCCCAGTTCATACTTCTTAAAAACTGGAACAAATTTTTTCATTTTTCCAGTCATCGTGAACTTCACCCAGCAGCCATGATTTTTCAGATATGATGGAGAGCGCCTTGGCAACCACACATCCAGCCATCTCTCTCAGAACAATGCGATGGATACCACCTGGCCCCATGGACTCATACACATTCAGTTTCATGAGGAGGTCTGAGACTTGTTCCACTGTTACAGTGAGATGGAATCTCTACACCCTCACCTAGAGCTTCAAGGTCCTAGCAGACATGAGAAGCCTGACCGAGAAGAAGGAGAGGCAGGTAATGTGTCTCCTGGCACTCACTGGTTGAGCGTATGAGGCTCACAGCCTTCCCAGTGCTGTTGTTACAATACATTTCCATACAATGTTTGTTACCAACGCATTGTTTTTAGATATGTTTTATACTTTTTACAGTGGTAGGAGGACAGTATTTTCAAAAATTATTGCACTTGTTCTGTCCTGTACCAGACTACCCTCTACCTTATATAACTACCTTACCTAGTGCCTGTGCCAATTCTACCCAGGTTGGAACGTCCCAGTCTCAAATTCACTCTGCTCAGCAGCTTTCTTTGTGAAAAACAAGTTACACCCCATAAGATGGCAGCCCTTCTTTTTTACTGATTGACATTGTACTGATACAGGGAGCAGTCTGACTAGCCCTGGGAAACCTCTCCTACATGAATGTACCTTCACCCACATCCACACTCCCCTGTTCCTTCATCTCCAGGGCCTCATACCATTATGTAAGGCCACCTGGGAAGGTGGGACAGGCTGACAGGCTGAGAGACAGCCCACTGCTGAACTAAACAGGGACTTGTTTCTATCTCTCACTGTCTTTGAGGTCACCCCCTCCCATCTGACTGTGAGAGGGTAGATAATCCCCCACTGCCTGAAGAGCATCTCCCCTTTGCCCTTCCTGTAGGAACGGCAGAGTACAGCTCCACCAGTCTCCCTCCCACAATCCCAGATACTCCTCAACCTTTCTATTTCCTCCTTTAGCTCTACCACCAGGCTAAGCAGATCATCCACCTTCTCACACCGTGAACAGGTGGTATCCCTGCTGCCCTCCTGTAGCAATGACAGGGCCTGGCATTCCCCACAGCCTGAGAACTGAATTGCAGCATGCACACACATGGTTTCAGTCTGAATTTCCACATTCCTTTTAGCAACATCTTGCTGCCCTGTGGAGACCATGGGTGTATTGAGAGACCAAAGGCCTGTTAAGTGACCTCTTAAGTGATCTCCTTCCTTGTACATGGCAAGGTGCCCTGCCCTTCCTGCTTACCCTACTCACCTTCCTGCTCATCCTACCAGTGCAAACTGGACTCTCCAGCACATTTTTGTGTGTTTGAAATGCACACAATAATTATATTATTTCTTAATGATTTAGATTAAATATTGTTTTGTATACATATGCAACATTACATGGAAAAGTTAGTTAATGTAAGTAAAATCACCTATAATATTCTAAATTTCTTATAAACAGTCAGTTAAGCTCCCTACACAATGTTTATAGTGATAATAAAACATCATCACAAATTCAGGTGTTTCTGGTTGTCCAGAATATCTACATGGAATGACTAATATGAGATAGTACTTACAGGAGCTTTTCATTCTTTCAGATAAGCTGGCAATCTGAAAAGACTGTGGCCTCTGCAGTTTTTTTTTTGTTTTTTTTTTTTTTTCTTTTTATCGGATATCAAATAGCTGACACTTTGGGAGATCCATGAAAGATATTAATGAAGACATTCGGGAATACTAGTGATGGGAACAGCAAGAGTTACCTCAGAGGGAATTCTATAGGGTTGCTGTTACAGTAAGTGAAGTACATAATAGTGAAGACCCACTCAGCCACTCAGTTTCAAGTCTTTTATACTACCTCAAGTCAGTGGATAAACTTATATCAGCAGATAACTGGTAGGAGAAGTTCAATTGGACCATATGTTTAAAATGTACAGTATCTCTGGTCTGTGCCCCCATACCATTCCTATTGTGTTGGTAACAATTTATAATCTTAAGAAGCTTGCACTGTACATCATGCAGAACTGCAAAAAGAACTGAAGGGAAAGTTAAGAAAAAGAGTGTCAAGAATGTATAATGCAAGATCAGAATCCTGACAGAATCACCACTCCTTGGTGGTGACTGTTAAAAATAGTGTTTTCTAGCTGAGAAATTGTTCTATCATAGTGTTATTGTGGTATTCATAGCTGTTTTAGTTTCCACTGAAAGAAATGGCAGACATTATTTTCAGTGCAACCTATAAGTATGTTTTCAAACATTAGCCTTAATGAGAAAATAAGCTACACATACAAGTTCTGTGTATGGGGGAAATTTGTGTAACAGATTCAAAAATTACACTTGGTAACAAGCAAAATGCAGAAAACAAAACAAACAAGCAAACAAACAAAAAACCCAAAAAACCTATAGTTTTATATATATATACATATATGTATATATATGTACATATCTAGGAGTAAAAGTAATACTGCCATGGAATTGAAGATAAAATAAATAAACTGATGAAAATGGGAAAAGGAATAAATGTAGCACTGTGAATCAATTAATTATGGCTATATTAATATGTGGTTCATACCTAGCAAACATTTATATTTAGTTTCTTCTTTGATCCACATTTTTTACCAAAATGTAACTAAGACAGTTGAACAACATCAAACGTAAATAATGAGAGGAAAAAAATGCCTGCAGACTCTTGTAACAGTGTGACCTGAATCAAAGAGAAATCAAATCAGCAGCTTCAAAGTGCTTACGATTTTCTGCTTGGACGTCCTAGGCAATTCTAGGCAAAAAATGGAAGAAGTTGGATTTTATGTTTCCCAGTCAGCAGATGGCTAAAAGGTACTTGTCTGCCCAGCATTTTGTCCTTCTTAAATCTTTCCCTTTGCAGTAAAGTGAGATACACATCATACAATTTATAATAATCTTTTGTTGGATAACATATTCTAACAGCTGTTAAGAGTTTTTATGATGAAATTTTATTTCTGGAAGATAGTCAAGGGAGACATTTCATTCTCAGGCTTCCATTCCCTAGGATACCTTTCAAAATATGTTTTGGTCCCAGTTAGCAAATAAATGACAAAACAGTGTATTTATTTGGATCAAAGGAAACTGTAAGAAATGTGAATCAAGACAAGGCTTCAGATGAGACCTCCAAACGGTTTATGTGATTTGTAAACTGCATTTTCAAGTGTTATGATGAAGAAAAGCAGTCTTTCTATTAGCGTGACATACTCTAGATTCAGAGTCAGAAGGCTCTGAGCAATCTGATAATATTAACTGTGCTTAACTGGGGGAGTAGTCTGTATGCTGGAGGGCATTAATATCATTTAGGAAGTTGCCTCACTCCAAGTTATAGGAGGGAGAAGAGGTTATTTGGCATATATATATCTAGAATGAGATTAAGAAACTGCTGTTCAAATGTTGGTCTAAATAGTTTGTTACAAATCTTAATCAGGGAGATGGACAAGGGGAAGACAGACACTATTACAAATTAGGGTGTCATGGTTTTGTAATTTTGTAATTTTGCTATCAGTATTCCACATCATAACATCATGTAAAGTATGGATACTTCTATTGAATGTGCAGTCCACAGAAGAAGACTACATATCCCAGGTGGTCTAGTGGTTAGGATTCGGTGCTCTCACCCTGGCGGCCTGGGTTCGATTCCTGGTCAGGTGTCATGGTTTCAGGGAACCATCCTCTGCTAAGTCCTCTGGGATATGTAGTCTTCTTCTGTGGACTGCACATTCAATAGAAGTATCCATACTTTACATGATGTTATGATGTGGAATACTGATAGCAAAATTACAAAATTACAAAACCATGATATAGGGTGATGGTGAAGGGAAGAAGGGAGATGGAAAAGGCAGGAAATAGATGCAATGAATCTTTATGGGAAGCAAGAGGGAGACAGTCACCACCACGGGTCCAGCGTGGTTGGTAGTTCAGTCACTGATCTTTGTTGACAACAATGGTGACCACGGCAACCATTTCCCATGGCAGTACAAACTTATAAAATTTATAAGTCCAAGCTGGTTGAGTTAGCTCTTTCTGGAGTAACAGCATCTGGCTTTTGGATATCAGCAGGAACTCTTCTGTTCCCATCTTTGGGGCCTTGCCAGCAGATAAGAAGGATTGTGAAGGTGTCAACTTGGATCTTGTTTTCACAGGATACAATGGTATCATTCCTCAATCTCCCATAGCAAGCTGGAGTTATTTGGTCACAGGCCAGATCTTCCACCAATAAACAGTCCTGAGCACTGTCTTCCAAGGCAAACAGCTCCAAAGAAATGCTTTCAAATGTAAAACTGTCCACACAGTGATGTTGACTGCCACCTGGCATCACCTACCTCTCATCTCCTAAATAAGAAATGCCTCAGAAAGCAAGCTTTGAGCCAAAAAAAAACCAAAGGAGTTGTACAGAGGTTCCCAACACCTTATGAAAACAGAAACTCTTACACCTAGTGTAGTATTGAGAAAAGTGATTATGTCTCACAGCTTAGTATTTGGGAGACTGAATCTCAAGTACTGTGTCTGGGTTTAGACAAACTACAGTGAATGCACCAAAGGGACACCAAGATAGTGAGGGAGTGAAGTATATGACACAAGGAAGTCTGGAAATGTTTGTTTATTTAGCCTAACAGACAGAAGGTCAAATGAAAAAATTACTGTCTTTCTACAGTTAATCAGAAGGTATTAGACAATTCTTCTTACATTAAGAACACAAAGACAGATTCTTCTCAAAAGTGTATAGTGAATGTAAAATAGCAGCAACAATTTGCAGCAAAGAAGTTAGATATAATAAAAAATTGTTCACAGTAAGGGTAATAAAATATTACACACATTACTTCAAAAGGGTGTTGAATCTCCCTTGTCAGAGATCTTTGAAATTTCTAAGGATAAGGCTCTGATCCCTATATTAGGCACAAGTCTGAACTAGATGACCTCGAAAGGTGTAATTCTCTGATTTAACTTAATCTGGATATCCTTATGTTATATGTAAAAAAAAAAAAAAAAAAAAGTGATTGGATTAACATGATGGAATTTCCTTCCATGGTAGACCTGTACATTTTAGATGCTTTTACCTGAACAAGGGATTAGTTATGCCAGTCAAAATGAATAATGGTACTGAATGAAAGAATTTGCCACTAAAAAGACTATTTATGAAAACAGATAAAATCAGATGAATCATTCAATATGAATAGACTGCTACTAGTACTTTATAGAGGCCTGGAATTATTTAGTGCTTTATTATTATGATTATGCCAGTAGTCACTGACACAGAGATGTCTGCAAAATAAATTAATTAAAGCAAGAAATCTCATAAAAAGAAAGATGCAATTTATTTTATATTTAAATTTTCCTATCTTAATCAACACATATGTTATGTTGACCATACTAAAAAATTAGCATCCTAACATATTTTTGTGATATTACAGTACAAAGTCAAGCTTCTTCTTCTTCTTCTTCTTTTGTTTTGTTTTGTTAATTTTTTAATTATTATTTTTTGTTAGTATTGTAGAATTTTCTTCTATTTCCTATGTAAATTATATTCTCACCTTTTGACTGTCTTTCCACCAGCTGGGAATACCTAGACACACATGCAGTTTTTGGTCGTTACCTTTTCAATAGTTTACCAATAATATGTGTATATATGTGTATAATAATATGTGTATATATATATATATATGTATAACAATTTTAAAAACTCATAATAATGCTTATACCTCTTTATAGCTAGAATTAATTTTACATTCATTCAGACTTGTTTGTGATTACCTTGCTAAGATTCATTCTTTTCAATTTCTTGCTTTCAGTTTGTATTCTTTTTTCCAAATAAGTTTATTTGAAGTTGCTTTTCTTAAAATAAGTATTAAGTTGTGAACATTTTTAATGTTAAAATGATTCAGCTAATTCGATCAGAACATTCAAATAGGAAACAAAATATACATCAACACTCATTAGTATGTATGTTTCATCAAATGAAGACAGTTTTTGAAATACATATAATCTTGTATTTATTATCATTTATTTTTTTTTTTCTGTTGTAGTAATGTTCATTTAAAATTTTCTAGCAATGTTCATTTTAAAATACCTAATGTTTCATTATTTCTCCCTATTACTCCTTAGAAATTAATTAGGAGAAAAATATATGTTGTATCCCCTACATCATATCTTTATAAACATTTTTTTTTTTTAATTTAGATTTTAAATATAACTCATTCATATTTATCTTACAAACAATCTCTATTTCCTTCCTAAGACTTTGAGTAGTTGGAAAGAGTATGTGACTTATACCGTTTCCTAATGTTTTTAGAAATAGAATAAGCAGAAAAAGAATGTGTAAATTGAAGATTACAGAGATTAATTCTGTTCATGCAGTAGGTTTTAGATTAGATTGGTACAGAACAAAAATAAGCCTGCATTACTCTTTAATGGAAATGCATATTATGATACTACTTTTTATTTTTTTATTTTTTATTTTTTTTTAAATATATATATATATAATAAATAATAGGCATCTATGAAGTGTTCTAATTGATCTACAAAGAGAGCAAGTTTAATTAAATAATAAGGCATTTACCACTCTAGAGGAGACTGGGACTCTTTAGAAATCTTATTCCTGTCCCACTGACTCCTGAGTGGTACCATGGAGACAGGAAGAGGAACAATTGTGTGCCCTGGTGGCGCACTGGTAGGAATGCCACGTTGCAACACTGGAGGGCCCGGGTTTGAATCCCCCCTGGGGCGCAAGTGGTAGAAGTGCTGCTCTGCTACACTGGGGCTCGAATCCTGGGGTTTGGACTCGATGATCTCTAAGGTCCCTTCCAACCCGCATGAGACTGTGATACTGTGATAATCATCATCCAGTGCCTTAATGTGAGATCAGCTGATGTGTGGGTATGAAATGGGGGTATGTGTTGGATAGACATTCAGGAACAGTTTAAAAACTGGATAACAAATCATCCATCTAGGAGTCACATATCTAAGTGACTTTTAGAATTTATAGATTGGAACAACAGTGGTAATACAGAGATAAAAGGAAACTTTCATTTAAAGTATAACTGAAGTATAACTGATTGAAGAAAAGTGAATATAATTCTTTATTAGTCCAGAAATAATAGAATTAACATAGAGAAATTTTTCTAGAGAGAAAAAAAAAAAAAAAAAAAAAAGCTTTAAAAAAATTACCTCCTTAAAAAATATTCAAAACTGAGGTTTTAATATTTTACCGATAGCAACTTTTTATTATTTTTTAAAATTCCCTTCCCCCCACCTCTCCCAATACTCATATAAATGTAGAAAGATTGTTAGAAAAAAAACTATTCCCAACAGGACATGTTTAGGACACTTTTTAAAAGTAAATAACAACAAAAGAACAAATTACTGAAGCTCAAAATATGTAACTTTTCCTTATCTAGTGTATGAGAAAATGTCAAATAAATTAATATATATATATATATATATAAATACAATATTAATAGAATGGATGCTTAATATTTATTTAGTATCAGGAACAAAGTAATTTGATGAAAATTCATCAACCAACTATATAGATTTTGCTTTGCTTATCTTTCTGTTATTTTAAACTGCGCTAGTTAAAATGGCTAACATCATCATAACAGTAGAAAGAAAACTTTGCCTCATTTCAGCAATTAATCAGAGTTTAGCTAGAACTAAAACTTCAGCAATGAAACAACTGAAGTATTCATATTGTAAGCATTTTTCCCCACAGTCTGTGAGTCACAATTTCTGGCAAAATACATATTTTCCCAAGTTAAATTATTATTATTTTTAATCCTTCTTATTTTTTTTCAGCCTATAATTTCTAATCTCTAGTACAATTACAGGATGTTACAAAAATGTATAAACATGATTCATTAAAAAAAAAAAAAGTGTTCTTTGTTAATATACTTATTATTTTCATCATCAAGCTGCTTAAAAAGATATTGGCTGTATAATACGTATATAGCAACATGAGTATCTTGGATTTTTTTGTTTGTTTGTTTGTTTTTTAGTCACTTTCAAGAACACTGACAAAACTATCTCTGTTTTTATTCAAGAGACCCTTTAGTGGCAGATCAGTGGAGAGTGGCTGGACTCTTTTATAGTTCATATTCCCACTTAGAAATAAGTTGTTTCCATTATTAGGCTCTGGCTAGAGATAAACCTTTGAACTCTTCTGGTGATGAGAACTAACTTATGCCTTTCTGATCTCATGAGAAGAGAGACATGGTCATCATTATAAGTTTCTGAGAAGTGTTAGTACATGTGACAGTGACTAAAAAGTTGATATCAAGAAATGTGTTTCAAAGTATTGTATCAGTTTCAAGTGGGGAAAAAAAATAATGGTTATCTTCGTATTGCATTTGTGAAAGGTTATTTTGATATAAATATTATTTATCTTTTTCAGTATGCCTCATGGTAAACATTATGCTTGAGTTACAAAAGCCTGCATTGTGTATGCACAACATAATTACTGATTATCTCTCATAACAGGTTCATAACAGTGTAAGGATTTCACTGTGTTGATGTTATAAAGAGTTAAATGAGTGATGCTATTTCAAGTATAGATTAGAAATAAATATGTATATATATATATATTCCTCTGGTTAAAAAATATTTTTAAAGCATATGAGAGGTTAACTCAGGACTATAATCTCCATTCAGCCAACACAGATGATAATAAAATTTCTAGTGTTGGGCTAAAACACCCATGTCATAAAGAGTTTTCCTATTAAATTCTAGGGGTAAAGTATTCTATAAAAATGCTAATTAAGGTTTAACAAAATCTGTTTTGCTATGCATTTACTTTTTAAAAATGTCTGTTCAGCATAGCAAAATAGGAGCATGGCAGATGTTGTGGAAAAATCAGCTTCTATTGAAGGATTCAAGTGTTCCTAAAAAAGAAGCTTATGGCCTTTCTGAATAAGATAAAAGCAGAGGGTGTGGGGTTTTTTTTTTGTTTGTTTGTTTTTTGTTTTTTGTTTTTTTTTTCTGGTTAAGAAAGGAAAAGGAAAGTTATTTTAGTGAATAGAAAATCAAATGGCATATGCATCTGTTTGTTTTTTTTTTTAAAAAATAATCAACTGGTGAAAGTTATTTTCATTCTATTCTTTTAGGATTAGCTTGAGGAGTTTTTACTGTTTTATATTGGAAGGGAAAGGAAAAGCAAAAAAAAAGGAGAAAAAAGTCCTACTGATCCTGTAGAATTAAAAAGATTGACCATGACAATTAATATTCTGTAGGAATGATATTAATCATGAAGGGAAAAAGCAAACTGAATTTATGTGCAGGTAACCAATATCTCTCTATGTTTACGGAATAAATAATTGTGGCAAGTAACTGAACAAAAATATATTTTCACACTCTCACACACTCTCTCATACTTTTTCACGCTCTTACACTTTCACTCTTTCACAGAAGAACACACTAACAGTACAATTTTATATGTAACGTTCGGTAATACATAGAGATCCTCACATTTTCATTCTACACAACAACATACATATGAACCAAGAAATGTAACTGGAAGGAAAAAAAGAGAGAAGAGAAGAGAAGAGAAGAGAAGAGAAGAGAAGAGAAGAGAAGAGAAGAGAAGAGAAGAGAAGAGAAGAGAAGAGAAGAGAAGAGAAGAGAAGAGAAGAGAAGAGAAGAGAAGAGAAGAGAAGAGAAGAGAAGAGAAGAGAAGAGAAGAGAAGAGAAGAAAAGAAAAGAAAAGAAAAAAAAAGAAAAGAAAAGAAAAGAAAAGAAAAGAAAAGAAAAGAAAAGAAAAGAAAAGAAAAGAAAAGAAAAGAAAAGAAAAGAAAAGAAAAGAAAAGAAAAGAAAAGAAAAGAAAAGAAAAGAAAAGAAAAGAGGAGACAGAATAGATTTGAAGATAGTGGGACTTTTCTCTCTTACATTTAATTCAGTGCTTTGCTTTATATTTACCTGTTACATCATCTACATGTGCATCTGATTCCTCTGCATTTACATTATTTTTTATG
This sequence comes from Coturnix japonica, assembly GCF_054131305.1. Classification (NCBI taxonomy): domain Eukaryota; kingdom Metazoa; phylum Chordata; class Aves; order Galliformes; family Phasianidae; genus Coturnix; species Coturnix japonica. The sequence goes on from NC_140663.1 coordinate 136,876,463, forward strand.
TTCTATACAAGAAAAAACTCACTGTCACATGGATTTCATTTGTATTATCTTATTCTGAATGATCAGCTTGTTGACATCTGCATTTGATCTCGTGAAATGTGCTCATTATATAATCTTTGCAAAGATGTAAGCACTTCTGTTGAGCAACTTACCTTATTGTATGATGAAAATCTAAAATGGAAAACTTTGGCATGTGATTACCAGAACATGATGGCATATAATGTTGTTGGTTTTTTTTTTTTCATTCAAGAATATAGAGAGTCAGGGATCATCTCTGCTTTGTCAACCAGTATTAAAAAATGAAAACAAAGCCCACACTTGTTCAAAAAGCTTTTTCATTAAAGGCAGTTTAATGTTGGAAGCATATTGTACTGGAAGTCTCAAAAGACTAGATGTGTTTATAAGGAGGAAACCTGCAGTCCCATGATGCAAAAGCCTGAACTAAAAAACAACAAAAAACAAAACAAACAAAAAAAAGCCATGATTAGAGAAAAAGACTATATAAAATTATAAAAACTGTGTTTACTTGCTTAATCTGAAGAACAGACTATGAAAACCAAAGTGCAACTCTTTGGGTTGAATGGTGATCAGTTTAATGCCGCTTATCAGCTGCAGACTATATGTGACTGCTGCTCAGCAAGACAAGTGACAGATACTTGGGATTTTGCAGCTGCAACATTTTAGTTAAGAAAATGTCATGACAATTGGCTTATCAATAAATCAGTTATCATTATTTTATATTGAAAAGACATTTGTGATTATCACACAATGTTTTATTTACATTCCTATCAACAAAGTATTTCCCTCAATAAAGTAGATTTTTTTTTATATATGTTTCAAAGTCAGAGCTGTAAAATATTGAATACCAAGACAGTTTATTTTTCTAAGTTTTTGAATAATGAAAATGGTGATTCTTGAATCACTACATATTAGTGACCTTACAAAATTAACCTGTCCGTAGTACATACCAGTCATGGTTTGACAGAAGAATTACATGTTTAAAAAGCTAGACCTAGTGGTAGATTTTTGTGTCATATAAATCTAAAATGAAGTGAAATGAAATCCAAAGAAACAACTGGGAGAGTGATAAGGGCATGCTTGAAGCAGCTGCACAGCAGTATGATTATGGATCAGAACCCTGTGGAGCAGCGTGATGTATGTTAATAAGTGTAGACATGGTCTAAATGCCCAGAAGATGTTGATAAAATCTAGTTCAGATAGCTCTCAAAAAAGCCTTTGGCAGTGTATGACAGAGCATTGCACTGAAAGGATAGCAAATAGGGACAGTATTTGTTGTCAATTCTTGATACTTGTGAGAGAAGAAAACATAAAGATATGTACAGAAGAAAAAAAAAGGAGATTGCAAATAATGGTCTCAAAGCTGAAGAGATTAAATATTTTCTCCTTGTAATAATAAAAAAAAAAAGCCACAGGCTTCTCGCACTCAAAAAATAGTCACAAAAGACTCTCAAAATCATCTCAGCTCATTTTATCATACAGTCATAGAATCAAAGAATGGCCTGGGTTGAAAAGGACCACAGTGATTATTTAGTTACAATCCCCTGCTAAGTGCAGCGTTGCCAACCACTAGACCAGGCAGCCCAGAGCCACATCCAGCCTGGCCTTGTATGCCTCCAGGTATGGGGCATCGACAGCCTCCTTGGGCAACATGTTCCAATCCATCACCACTTCCTCCAAGTATCTAACCTAAACCTCCCCTGCCTCAGTTTAAAACCATTCCCCCTTGTTCTATTGCTATCCACCCCAAACAGCCATTCCCCTCCTGTTTATGTACTCATAATGAAGTCTCAAAAAGGCAACAGCCACTGCAGTGACAGATCTCTTGATATGAAAACATCAGCAATTGGGTGTTCATTCTACCAAAAAGTAAATTCAACAGGAGTGAGATGTCCTTCTCCTTGGAAAGCTATAATTGATAAGCTATATTCTACATACACTAGGATACAATACAGATTAGAAATCTTCTATAAAGCACATAAGATTCTCAACTTCCAAATACTTACAAATAGCAACTTCTGTGTTTTTTCCAATCTTTCCTGCTTAGAGGTTATGTTTTTATGATGTTCCTCCCAACTGTACAAAACTAAGACTCTAGCCTTTAGAAACCATGTCTTGTTATCCAGCTCTTTATATTCCCCAATATCCTTTCTTTTTAATTTTTCAAGAAAAAGATGAAGTACAACTGACAGAAATTTGCTTTGTTCTCTTTATTATATTTGAATTATCTAGACATTTTTAAAAAGCGTAGATTTTGGAGAATGTTGCCTGTAGTGAATTTTCTTATTACTTTTTATACACATGGATTTATTTGCATTCACACATCCACACAGATAAATACCTACACACACAGATGTATGTGTACACTTTGGATACGCATTTACGCACCAAACATTCTTATTCATCAAAGCTAAGGTACACATAACAATCACACAGTATCACAGTATCACAGTCTTGTGCGAGTTGGAAGGGACCTTAGAGATCATCGGGTCCAACCCCCAGGATTCGAGCCTCTGTGTAGCAGAGCGGCACTTCTACCACTTGCGCCACAGGGGGGACTCAAACCCGGGTGTCCAGTGTTGCAAAGTGGCGTCCTTAACCACTGCGCCACCGGAGGCACACAATCTGTTCGTTATTTTTTTAACATTTTTTATAAACACATCAACAGCAAGAGGAAGGCTAGGGAAAATCTCCATCCCTTGTTGGATGCTGAGGGCAACTTGGTCACCAAGGATCAGGATAAGGCTGAGGTACTTAATACCTTCTTTGCCTCAGTCTTTAATAGTAAAACTTGTAACTCCCTGGGAACACAGCCCCCTGTGCTGGTAGATGGGGAGGGGGAACAGAATAAGCCCTGCATGATCCACGACAAGATAGTTTTGGACCTGCTTCAAAAGCTGGATGTTTACCAGTCCATAGGGCCAGATGGATTGCACCCTAGAGTGCTGAGGGAGTTGGCGGATATGGTTGCCAAACCACTCTCCATCATACTTCGGCAGTCCTGGCTGACTGGGGATGTCCCAGTGGATTGGAGGCTGGCAAATGTGACGCCCATCTTCAAAAAGGGTCAGAAAGATGATCCTGGTAGCTACAGGCCCATCAGTCTCACCTCGGTGTCCAGGAATGTTATGGAATGGATAATCTCGGGAACTATCACGGACCAATTAAAGGCCAGCCAGGGGATCAGGCCTATTCCGCATGGGTATATGAACGATAGATACTGCCTGACAAACCTGATTTAATTCTATGACAAGGTGACATGCTTGGTGGATGAAGGTAAGGCTGTTGATGTAGTCTACCTGGACATCAGTAAGGCCTTTGACACTGGCCCCCATAACATTCTCGTGGAGAAGGGCTGGCCATTTGGATGTGGTGCTTGGAGATATGATTTAGCAGAGGGTTGTTAGAGTTAGGATACTGTGGTTAGGCTGTGGTTGGACTTGATGATCTTTCAGGTCTTTTCCAACCTGGGTAATTCAATGATTCTATGATTCTCAAAAGTGATACAGGATAAAAAAAGTGATAAAATGACTCCTGCTTATGCCTTAATTTCATGTCAGGAATAGACTGGTTGTGTGCCAGTTTTTTTCCTATTTTCTCATTACTTCTGTTCTACAGAGTGTTGTGGTTCTGCAATTTTTGTTGTCAGTATTCCACATCAGAACATAATGCAGAAAAGTGGCAGTTAAAGAGTTTATGTTCTGATTCTCTGCTACTGCCTTTTGGGGCATTTGGGGTTCCCAGATGGGAGGGGAGGGACAGCATCCCCAGAGAACTTGGCATGAAGAGGTAGTGAGGTGGAGCTCTGAACTGGACCCCAGCAGCTTTCTGCCACTGTCCGTCTCAGCTAGGTAAGGAGAAAAGCACGGGGTTTCCGCCAACTATCATGCTTTTACTCATCCTTTGGGCATTCTTATCCCTCTCATTTTGTTTGATTTGGTTAAATATAGAAAATTATCGTCCCTCCTCAGATTGTTGCCATTGTGTTTACTCTTTGTTAAAACTATCTGCTGGCTCCCTGCCCTTTCCCCTCTCCCAGAGTGTGTGGGAGTTAATTTCTGTTTTCTTGTAAGAGACTAAGCAAGAAGTTGGTAGACTTGAACTTCTGGGTCATCTTTTCATAGAATCATAGAATCATAGAATCATAGAATCACAAGGTTGGAAAGGACCTGTAAGATCATCTAGTCCAACCATCCTCCCTTTATCGTACCTACAGAAAACCCCTAAACCATGTCTCCTAGCTCCCTATCCAGGCACTTCCATGTCTCCTAGCTCCCTATCCAAGCACTTCTTGAACAATGCCAGGGATGGTGACTCCACCACCTCCCTGGGTAGGCTATTCCAGTGCCTGACCACCCTCTGAGAAAAAAAGTTCCTTCATATGTCCAGCCTAAACCTCTTCTGATACAACTTGTGGCCATTTCCTCAGGTCCTGTTTGTTGCCTGGCGGAAGATGCCAAGCTCCTCCTCATCACAATCTCCCTCTCAGGAGGTCATCTTTTGTTTTAGCCTAAGAAAGTAAATAAGGAATTCTGACATATTTTCGGAAGCACTTCCACCATCAGATTTACTTATTCCTTTAAAGTCTCTATGGAGGGTACTACATAATATAATATTAACGATGTTAAGTAGAAGTAGAAGCTAAAAAACAATAATTGACCAAGTTATCAAATTTGCATTCCAGAGAAATGTAAAGTATATGGTTATGGATATGTTATTTTATTCACTTTATGGTCATTTTTAAACATATGTTTCATTTATATTTTGCATCCTTGAACAAAATGATTAAATATTAGACACCTATTTCTACAGTAGACAGGTTATAAACACATATATCTTTCCCTTATACATTCTCCAGGCAAGAAATCTAAAGAGAGAAAATAGCCCATATTGGAGCTATATGCATTTAGTAATTCTCAGCTTAGTTATCAATTTAACAATATTGAAACATAAAAGCAGAATTAATCTATTAACCTTTAAATTTTAGCAAATAGCCTTAGAGCTTTTTATTTATTTATTTTTTTTTTCTCCTCCTGCTGAAGAGTGAGCAAAGCCTCAAAATGGTGGTAAGGTAACACTTTGCTATAGAAAGGGAAAGGGAACTTCACAGAAACCAAGACAAAAGGTAACTGTAGATAGTTTACATTTAAAAGGGCAGGAAAAGGGGGAATTACAGACACTTAGTCAAAAGAAAACCAGAGAAGAGGGCAATAAAGATAAGAAGAAACTGTCCGGAGACCTCTGACAAGAAGAAGGATTAGATACCCCCGGGCAAGATGATGCTGACCTGGGAGAACGATAACAGCAGATAACACCAAGAAGAAAACAGAAGAAGAATTTCACCCCAAAACATCAGCAAGGGTTGCAGGGAATGGGGTCAGGGGGAATGAGGGAATGGGGTTGCGGGGAACGGGGCCATAGGGAATGTAATGAATATGTAATGAAACTGAGGAGGAGACTATTGATTATGTATTAGCTTAACCTATATCTGTAACATACTTTTCTCCTTACGGTGTGCAAGTTTGGAGGAGCTATCCCCCTTGCACCCGGCGCTGTGCAACGCTGGAATAAACATACCTGCTTTATAACCCATCTCTGGATTATAGAGTTTGATTCCGCAAGTCACTGCATCTGGAAATTATTATTTACCAACCCACAGAACATAACATTGCACTTTGATGAAACACTGAGGGGAATGAAGATAGCTTATCTGCATCTTTAATAGTTTGTAACAAAATTTTAGCTATTAAAATATCCCTTTTAGGTCTTTGAAAATTAACTCTCCATGTCAAATAAATGGTAGCCTTTACTCTCTTTCTCCATTTTACTTTACGGTTGCTGAAAGACAGATATGATTTGTAAAAGATCTTTCAGAATCTATCCCCACTGAATACAGTATCACACCTGTTGCCATATTTGTACATTTTATGTAAGATTTTTTCAGTACATCAGGCAAAATCTAACCTAATCAGTACCGTTGAACAAAAACATCTTTGCTTGGGGATTCCATTTTCTCACCACAGGTGAACAGCAGTGTTTATTCATTTACACTTTACAATCTGCCTCCTGCTGAATTGTGTTTACTGAGAAAAAGAGAGTTCCTGCAGGTAGGGAAAAAGTCTTCTGGGACCATGTCTGATGAGAATGATAGAAGGATGTAGGATTAGATACTGGTTCACATACAAACACAGACCAGAGATATATAGATGAAATGAGCACAGTCACCTGCTAACACAAGGATTATGATATGATGACATCATTTGTTCTGAAAGAACAGTACTATTAGTAGCCATGGTGACTAGTTCAGTGGCTGTGTATGAACAGATACCCTTTTTAAAACAAACTCTCCAGTGTTAATTGACCACACATTCATAAAAAGATATGTCACGGACTGTCCTTTACTGAGCTATGCTTGTTTCTTTTTATGCTTCTAATTCATAGGAGAAACTATTTTTAAGATAGTTATTTTAAAATAAAGGGTGCTGACCTTTAAATTCTTGTCTCGGTAATCACTAAATTGTCAGTAAATGCTAATTTGACTGCCACTTAACAAGTGACACTCTGCAAGTGGTCCCATTTCATGTGGTGCTTTTCTTTTGATAAGATGATTGAGAACTTTTTCTGTTTAAGATTCATGTAATGAAATTGGATAAAATATCTTTCTCAAAAATATACTTGTTCAGTTAATCTACTTTCAAATAAACAACAAACGGAAAAATTAAACTCTTTTTTTTTTCAAATTTAGTTTTGATTACAGAAAGAACATGAATCAATCATTTTATAACTCTGACTATGAAAAAAATGAAATAATGTCTGTGAGAGTTTATCTGACAAAATTTCACTTGAAATCTTCAGAATTATGACTGTCTTTTTCTGAGACTAAATAAAAACTATTTGTTTCATGAAGCAAAAGTAAAATGAAAAAACAATTCCAAATGCTTCAAAAAACTGCATTACAAAAGCAGTTGCAGGGTCGCAGTTGTTTGTCTGGAAGAAAACTCTTATTTAAAGAAAGATAAGAAGCTTACCTTAGGAAAATTTAGATACCAAATAGATCTTCTCTTTTATTGTTGATGCTGTTATTTTGTTGTTTTAAGTAATCATGCTAATTGATACAGTAATCAGTACAAAGGATGGCAAATGCTTGATAAAACTGCCTTTAGTTAGTTTGGAAAAGGTTTTAGATTTTTATTATTATTATTATTATTAATTTCTTTTAAAAGAAAGTTAGTGAAAATCCAGATTTACTGAAATACATATTTGTGTTCAGGCTGGAATGGTCCGTGTGACCTGTGTCTAGTTCAACATCTATGCTAGGAGCAGGGCCAATAGTGCAGATTGCTCAGGGACTTTTCCAGTCAAATTTTGAATACCTCATAGGATGGAGAATTTGCAGCCTTAATTGGCAATATGTCTCTGTAGTGTAAAAAGTGTTCTTCTGTGTTTAGGTGGAGTTGTCTGTATTTCAAGATGCGCTCATTGCTCCTGTACTGTCATGGGATGCCATAGAGAAGAATCAAGATCTGTATTCTTAAATTATTATGTATTTGGTATTCTTATATTATTATGTATTCTTACATTATTCTTATATTCTTGTTCTTATACAAATAGCAGACTGTACAGATGGTAGATCCTACAAATGGTAGATCCAGTCTGACAAACCTTATTTCATTCTATGACAAGGTGACCCACTTAGTGAGTAAAGGTAAGGCTGTCGATGTGGTCTGCCTGTACTTCAGTAAAGCCTTTGACACTGTCCCCCACAACATCCTCCTGGAAAAGCTGGCTGCCTTCAATTTGGATGGTCATATGCTCCACTGGTTGAAACACTGGCTGCATGGCTGGGCCTGAAGAGTTGTGATCAATGAAGTTAAATCCAGCTGGCGTCAGGTCATGAGCAGTGTCTCCCAGGGCTCCGTACTGGGGCTGCTTCTATTTAACATCTTTAATAACAATCTTGATGAGGGGTTTGAGTACATCCTCAGTAAGTCTGCATATGACAACATGTTGGGAGGGAGTGAGGAAGGAGTCTTTTCTATCACGTTTGCTTCCCATGTAATCCTAAGGAGGAGGAGCTTGGTGGGGACCTGTCAGTCAGCTAAAGCTAATTCACCAGAAGAATTTAAGACAGTGTTCATTCACTATAAAAATGGAGTAAGAAGATATATGTTATGATAGAGATACTAGATCAGAGGTAAGGAGTATCAGAGATGAAAGGAAGAGAAGGAGTATCAGAGATGAAACAAAGACCTTTAACTGCTACCTATCTGAATGTCCTTACTCTGTTATTTAGCTCACAGTATCAATTAAATACATATTTATAATTATATGGACCAGTTTTGTAATGTTAATATTAGACATTTCTTTACACTTATCTCTCAGGGTTGAGTAGGATTAATGTGCTCTACCCGGAGTGTTTGCATGTCAGTTGGCTAAGACAGAGCAGGTGACCTTAGATTTACCTTATTTCTGATTCAAATAAATAAACACCTCTCCAATGTGACTTATTTTTTGTGAGAAGTTAACATAAATTAAATTAACCATTCTCTGGTAGTGACTATTTCTTGCCTTCGACAGAAAAGGAAGTGTAGCATGTATAAACAGGTTAAGATATCTTTTTTATTTTATTATTTTATTTTATTTTATTTTATTTTATTTTATTTTATTTTATTTTATTTTATTTTATTTTATTTTATTTTATTTTATTTTTAACATGTAAAACAAACTGAATTGAACCCTAAGATTAATTGCTTAAGATGAGTATAGTCAAGACTCTGAGTAACTTGATCTGGTATGCTGCTTTGCTGGTTTACTATGCTTCTGAATGTTCTCATACTTATTTGAATATAACACTCAATGAATTCATCTGGCCTGCAGCTTACCATCTGCTTCTTTCTCTAGAGGAAGATTAAAGTATATGAACTGGTCATCTTAATTTGTATTTTACAGTAGTTATCTAGTAAGTTCAGTTAGCAGCTTTTAATATATGTGAGCTTTTTGTGATTTATTCCCCACATTTTTTTTTTATTATTATTATTTTTAAGTAAAGTGAAGACATATCCTGTTAATGACATAAACTGCCTACATCTACCCTTAATATTTCTGAAATTAGACAATTGATCCTAAATATTTTTCCCTCAAAACCTAGACATTCTGGGGCCAGACTCTTTTTAGTATTGTGCAGGAATAGAACAAGGGGCAGTGGTCAAAAACTGGAACACAGGAAGTTCCATATGAATATTATGAGAGGTATTTTTGCAGTGGAAGTTTCTAGGAGTTTCTCTATATAGCAAAGGATAAGTAACCTGTTACAAAGAAAACTCCTGAACACAATGAAGCTGAGACTGGGATGTTCTGACCTAAGAAACTGGCACAAGCACTAGGGTAAAGGAGAGAAAGTACAAGTGAAGATATTGACCTTCTATAGCTATAAAAAGTCCAAAACATACCTATAGACAATGGTTTGGTAACCAACGTTGTATGGAAGTGTAACGGTAGCTATGGAAGTTTAAATGTAGCTATGAAAGTGTAACATAGCACTAGTATTGGAAGATTGTAAGCCTGAGATGCTCAGCCATTGAGTACCAGGAGAGGCTTTGACTGCATCAGACTCAGGGTATGTAATGGAATGGATTTTACTGACTAGCTGTGCAGTTTCTCCCTTGTCATTAGGGGGCATGCACCCATTATTGCAAAAATGAATAAACTGCTCTTCACAGAGATCTTTGCCTGATTAGAAGTTTTTGATCTTGAGTGTGTTTCTTACAACACAAGTAAAAACTTCTTTACTGTGCGAGTGACAGAGCACTGGAACAAACTGCCCAGATAGGTTATAAAGCTTCTTTCTCTGGAAATAATTAAGACTTGTCTGGATGGCTTCCTGTGCAACCTGCTGTAGAGAATTTACTTTAGCAGGGGGGTTTAATTTGATTATCTCCAGAGGTCCACTCCAACCTTTGCTGTTATGTGATTCTCTGATTTCTATGAAAATGTCAGCATGTGAATTTATAAAAGAAGTACAGATTACTCAGAAGAGTCTGTATTCTCACTCTTCAGCCATATGCAAGTTAAATGTTCATTATAATCCTTTCAGCAAAGTTCCTTCTATTACAATGGGGAGAAAATAACTATTTCCAAAAAGATGACCAACATAGAATCGTAGAATTTCAAAGGCTGGAAAAAGCCTCCAAGATCATTTAGTCCAACTGTCCACCTACCATTAACATTTTTGCACTAAACCATGTCCCTTGGTACAATATCTAAACTTTTCTTGCAGGGGTGCTGACTCAACCACCTCTCTGTTCAACCCCTTCCAGCACATGACCACTCGTTTTCAGAGAAGGCATTTTTCTTAGTACACTACCTGAACCTCTTCTGGTTCAACTTAAAGCCGTTCCTTCTAGTCCAATACTGAACAGAACTATCACTAACATGACTACTACCTTCTACTTTTGACACCGTTAAAGTGAGATAAACCCGAAGCAGATAAAGAATACTGTACATATACATATTGCTTACTGCTCAGTCAACTTACTTAAGAAGACAAAAAAGCAAACATGTGCTGAATTTCAGATTTCCATTTTCTGATATCTCAGAATTTGCATTTCATGTACAGTGACTAATTATTTCTATGTGGTACATTCCTCTTTCAGAAGCTAACATGAAGAGTATTTGTTATGCTTATTATATCAAAATTAATACAAAAAGTATTTTATACTTAAAGATGGACAAAAGGTATTTGGCTGATAAAAGATGTTATCTAGCAATGGAATTCTCACACTAAAAATGTTAGACATTTTTATTTATGAGAGATATTTCTGAAGTCAGTGCATTACATTTTCACCTTTCTAGCATAAGGACATTTGATGAAAATGGAGTGTACTTACATTATATGTGTGTTTGAATGTATGTATATATGTAGAGAGATTTGCAGATATTTTTATTGTACTATTTTTGGATTCAAACTGAAACAACATAAACACAACCCAGAGATAAAGTTAGATGTTGTAAGATGATCTGACATTTCCATAAGATGAAGCACGGACATCAGTACATACTTAGTTTGGCATCAACAGTGTTGTTGGAGCTCTTTCCCTACATAGAAATAATAAGAAAAATTGGCTTTAAATGGAGCTGCAATGCAGATATTCCTCTTTTGTTGCTTGTATGAACATTCTGACCACCAGACCAAAACCCAAAAATCTTTGAATAGAGTACTAAAGGATCTCTGAAATAAAACTGGATCAGCTGCAGGAGGAAGAAAGAAGTCACTAATCTTTGCACTGTTGTAGTTTATTTAGAATCTTCACAAGAGACTCTGATTCAAACCCTTTTTTGCAGAGAAGAGATTTTCTATAATCTGCTGAGTCCTCAAACCACTGAGCTAATGAATGGGAGATGAGCAATTACTTTTTCCTTCTCTGTAGCTCCAAATTATTCCTTCTTCTCAGTTCCCCCTCCCCTCTAGAAAAAGAAAAAAAGCTAGTAAATGGCTTCAACATAAGAAAAGACAGAAATAAATTTGTAATTCATAAATAAATTGTTATTAACTTGTATCTATACAATTATATATATATACAGTACCTGTACTATAAAATTTGGAGGAATAAATAAATAAATAAATAAATAAATAGGATTAAGGAAAACCTAAGTCTTCAAACCCTAACTCCAACACAAATCTATCCCTCCTATTAATGGTGAAATATGAACAAAATTAGAGTACTCTACTACTGAAATTCTTGGAGTTCATCCTTGTCTTTTTTGTCTTTTTCTATGCAACTTCACTCCTCTGGTGTTCATTTGATAAGTCTGCTTGTGTGTTTGTGTTGATTTGCATGTAATTATTTACAGATCAGTGTTTGATCTTATTGTGTGGAACACATACATTAATGTGTGCTTTTCTGAGGAGCCACATATACTTTTTTGTTGGCACAATTATTGGAATGTATAGGACAGAACTAAAATTCCTTGCATAATCTAGAAACTTGACATTCAGAACAAGAGGTAAATAGGTGGTATAAATTATCATTCATTTACTTAAAGTTTATGAACAAAACATTATTTGCTCAAAGGATACAAAACAGTTCTGGTTGGGCAAAACAACAAACTCTGAATCCAGATTAGAAAGCATGTACAGAGAAAGTAAATAAAGGGGCATATTTAGTGAGGGGGGATGAGCTCTGATAGGCAAATGGAGAAAAATGTGAACCCCAAGTTCCTCAGAAAATGGGGAAAGGGAGAAGGGCTGACTAGTGTTAGGGTATGGGGATAAAAGAGGGGCTGCATCCCCTAGCACTTTGAGTGAACAAAACATGAATCACTGTAATAGAGAGGAAAATAAGTTATTCCTCCAACTTCTTCAATGATTCATTAAAAAGTAATCTTAAAATCTAAAGAGGCTATTCATACTATTTATACACCTTGATGAAATATATATATATATGTTTATGTACTGTTGTACAGGCTTTTTCTCACCTTCTCACTTAGATAACTGCCCTCTCATTCTTTTTGTTGAAATGACTATGAGGGCAACAAAGAGAGAATGAAGTACAATTGCTTCTTTCTTTTCACAGTTAATAGATCACATTGGCCAATTAAATCATGAACTTGACATCAAAACTGCTTTACTTCTGTACTTTCAGAATGAGTTTAAATATGAATGCAGTGGATATAGGAATGAGAAGACTGCCTTTTTGAGTCCTTAAGAGTTTTATTAACAGAGGTTTGCACATATGTATGTTTTTCTGAACAACGTTGCTAGGTTGTGCTTTAGGATAAAAAAGAAAAAGAAAAAAAAAAAAACATTTATTTTTTAATGTTTCATTATTGGGATTCTCTGAGTTGGGCATAAACTAAATTTTGCTCCAGCAGATTTAGAATGAGGAATTCCCAGCAACTCAAGGTCCATCAAATTCAGTTTGCTTTAGCCACAAGGAGCACAGGAAAAAATTAATTTATTCACTTTGAGAGCTGTCATCTGTTTGAATGTTTTGCTTGCTAAACTTTAAAATTAACTTCTATTATTCATATGATGACAACGACTCTATGTCCAGATGGAGGCCAATGACTCTGCCCTTGTAAGGCCCCATCTGGAGTATGGTGCCTAAGTGTGAGTAGACAAATGATGTAGATTTCCAGTAGACAAATGATGTAGAACTGTTGAAGCAGGTCCAGAGGAGGGCCACAAATTTGATCAGAGGACAAGAGTAACTCTCCTATGAGGAAAGATTTAGGGAACAGTTTGTTTAGGGTAGCTGTGGATTCCCCATTCATGGAGGCATTCAAGACCAGGCTAGATAGGATCCTGGGCAGCCTGAACTACTGTTTGGAGCTAGATGATCCCTTCCAACATGAGCCATTCTATGATTCTTTGATTCTATTATTCTGTATCCTCCTGGAAGTCATGAACAATCAATGAACAGTATGTCTCAGTAGCCGATACTGTCATTACTGACAAGGGAGATAAAATGGAATGTATATGCACCGTACAAGATTGCAGGTGATAGCTGGAGGACAGGAATATCATGAAAGGGAACACCTGAGGCTGGAGAAGTAGCACAACAGATTTCTAATGGTTTTCAGCAAAGTACAAAAAACAAAACTAAACAAAACAACAACAAAATAATAGGTTGGAAGCTTCAAACTTGCTGGAGACAAGCTCTTCAAGGGAAAAAATAATAATAATAATAAGAAAAATTACATAGGGGTCCTCAATATCTGAGTCAATTGTGTCTGATTGTGATGATGATTACTAATCATTGATTGTACTGTATTTATAAGATTATAACCAAAAGGCTGAGGAAAATGTTTAATTACTACTGGAATTCATGAAACCTTGTCAGCAGTCTTGGACATAATGTTAGGTTCCAAGTGCAAAACTGGAGTTAGTTCAGCAGAGGGCCATAAAGATTATCAGGAAGCCAATGCATACACAAAGAGATTAAGAAAGTTGACTTTGAGTTGTCAAGAGAAGAGAAGATTTGGGTAAATCTTATGGTTATCTTCAACTACCTAACTGGACATCAAAGGGAAGTCAGAGCCAAACCCCAATCTCAGTGGTGCAAATTAAAACAAACAAACAAACAAAAGATAATAATAATAGTAAATATTATACCTAGTTTACTGCAAGGAAACTTTGAGTAATAATGAATAGTCAAATACTGAAAGTTTTTGCCGGAGCAGGCTTTAGAATCTCCAAACCAGTGTACCTTCGAAGAAGATAATATAAAACAAATTGCAAAGGTCTCTTCTACTCTCATTGTTTGCATATGCTGAGGATTGCGTATCACATAAATTAGAACTTTAATACTCATTCATCTAAATATAGAATAACAGTTATGATTTGTTGTCAGTAATTGGGTATTAGAGAGATAAAATAGATGATGACATTTCAAGGACTACTTAATAAACATTAGATCGTTATAAATTTAAGTCATTAGACTTAGATTATGGTAAATTTACCAATATCTCTCTGTACAAAAAATAAGGGCAACTTTTATTTATTGTTCCATTTTGGATTCTCAGATATGAAAATATGATGTTAGGTAAAATAATTAAGTGGCTCATCTCTAATTTTCTATGCATTTGTGGTGGTTAGCCAATCAACGGGCAGCTCAACTCCACCACATTATTCTCTCACTCCTTCTCTTCAGAAAAATAGAAGCAGAAAATATGAAGGAAGAAAACTCATGGGTTGAGAGGAGGAAGAGTGTAATGAAAACAAAAAGTCACACGGAAGCAAAAGGATAAAATAATTTTTCTCTACTTCCCTTCAGCAATAAACATTCAACCACATCTTGGGACTCATTATGCAGTTGTTGTTTATTAAGACAAACACTTTCATGACAAGAACCCCCACCTCCCTCTCCTCCTTCCCTTCTCCTTCTCTTTTTCCTCCTCCTTCTCCTTTCTACTACTTCTCCTACAAGCCTCAAATGCCTCAAATGAACGGAACCATAGCAGGTACATAAATTCACATCTTTCATATTTCACTGCTCAAGGACTAAGGACTTTTACCCAAGCAAATTGTTTTCATGTTAAATTTTAGTTGATCTCAAAACACACAAGAAGCTTTTCTGATGTGTAGACTGAGAAGCAATCTGTAATATAGATAGAAACTTTACTTGAAACAAATCTCAGTATAATTTCTTAACTATGGAGAAATGTATTTTTCCTACTACGGTTAAGCTGACTTTTTATTCCATTAATAGGCATTTAGATCTTACTGAACTTGAATATTGATGGTGATTAAGACTTCTTTCAGATTCTCACAGTGTCAATAATTCTCATGATGTCAAGTAGGAAATAGCTTGCAGCCTACATATATGCTGGAGTCTTTTACCTGTACAGTGTAAGTAAATGATTTTTTTTGACATGGATTTATTGGTAAATACCTCTCTTACTGTGAAAACAACAATAAAAGTTGTTGTTTTTAAATAGTTGTCGTCTGCTGAAAGGCTTTTAAATAGTCTGTATACTTGGCTTAATTACATCTTCAAAATGACTGAAATAATCCTTCCAAGCATCCCTTCCTATTATCTAGGATTATGAATAAGCCTTTATGCAAATTGACAGTCTGTTGAATGCCAGATTCTCAGCTGGTATGTATTAGCATACATTCTCTGAAAACTGTAAATTGATGTACCTCTGGCATTAGAAGAATTGCATTTCTTTAAGTCAACTGAGAAACTCTCCCATATTCAACAAATATCTCTTCAGTATTTTTTTTAAACACATTGCTTTCATTATAAACTACAAGAATATAAATATGTATCCCTGTGGATGTAAAAATAGTTGTCATTTGCCAGCTCTTTAAGTTAACTACTTTCCATAAGGCATTTTAGTACATGAATTCAAAGTTTAAATTATGTTATCTTAATGTCTATTTACACAATACACAATGACAACAATTTGAAGAAGAAAAAGAAATATATGATTGAAAGTAATTAGAACAGTATTGTTTTTTTTACAGTTACTCAGCTATAGTCTTTAAGAAGGAGTGGATTGTTGCTCATGCCTTTTAAAAACAAATTCAAACCAAATATAGTACTTTATATGTTTCAGTTTCTTGAAACTTTGCTGTTAGTGTTAGAAGCTTCAATTTCTTACATTTTCAGTAATGTTATACTGTACTATACTTATAGTGCCCTTTTTATTTATTTTATTTTATTTTGAGAGAGAAAAAATATATCACGTTTTGTTTAACAAGTTGAACCATAAAATATATTATTGTTATTTCCATTTATGCTGCAAAGCATATGGAGAGGTGGTATTTTGTCAAATCTCCACTCATAAAAGAAGGCTACAATGTCTTTTATTTTATCGATCAAATGTGCATATTCCTAAAGATAGGAAGCATGTCTTTGCTAAAAGCAGAATGAAGAAGGGAAAAACATGACACACAATACACAGGAAACAATATTCTTCTTTCAAAGCCGTTCTTTAATTCGTGCTTTAGCAGTAATAGCCAAAAAGAGAAAGTCTTTGCCCATAACACAATTTGTTGATTAGATTACATGAAAAGTCTTAAACGCATGAAGCATTCAAATGAAGTTGCATAATTAATAGTGTTCTGAGGGAAGTATGTACTTTTAACTGAAAACTCATTCGAAGATTATATTAAAATGCCCCCAGAAGTACTTTTAATATTTAAGAAAGAAGACAATCAAGTACTAGTTCACCTTTTCAGTTATATATTTTCTTAAATTTCCGTGGAGATGGTCATTAGAAAGACCAGAACTGTGTTTTCATAATTTCAGCAATATCGATAACTTGTATCTTGCCATCTATATACCTAGAATAAAGGGAAAAAAAAAAAAAAAAATTGCCTATCTAAGTTTCATCAGTCCAAGATTGATCCTAATCTTACTATCTTTATTTTCTATCAGTTCAAGTTATATTTAGTATTTGTCATGCAGGCAACGCTTTTGATAACACCACAGAGAGAGCAACTTTATTTAAGTATTCATGTAATTTTACTTTTTTGCTTTTAATTTCAAAAGGGTATTTTGAACAAAAGTATTTTTCTTCAGTTTAAATGCACTTGAAAGAATAAGGGTAAAAGTTTCAACATAAGAATTCTATTTCGTTTTTCATAGTGTCTATTCCATTAAGGACTTCATTTACAGTAAATAGCAGATCTGGAAAATTACGCTTCTCTTTACTTAAACAAGCTGTCTGAAAAGTTTGAGAAACATGACCCAATTAAAAAAGAATTTATATATTAGTATTTATTTAATGGTATTTTTGTAAGAGATTCTAAGGCTACAATAGGCTCTTAAAATGAGTGAGAGCAATATGAAGGACAAATATATTCTGAGAAGTAGTCAGAAAAGTAAACACAGTGAAAATAATTTCCAGAATCTTTCATATAAACAGGATCTTTCATATATACTTCATACATAAATCATAGAAAATTCTAATAGTATAGGTTGTAAGCAGATATTTTAAAAGTTAAGTTTCCAGTTTCATAATTAAGGATTTCAGCTTCTAAACAATCATGGAGATCAGTATTTTTACATGGATTATTTTCTACTTGAGTTTTCTTCTGGAACTGAGAAGCAAGGACAAGAAAAACATATAAATGCCAACCCCTTTGCTGTATGATAATGCAAAATGAGGCAGAAATTTATATATATATATATATATATATATAATATATTTCAATATAAATATATTTCAATATAAAGATTGCAGAAGAGATGCTGAAGCTTTCCTTTATACTTTTTTACTTTTTTAGCTTTGCTGACTTCAATAATAATAATAATAATAATAATAATAATAATAATAATAAAAATCCACATATTTTGGAATACATAATACTGACTAATACAGACTACAAGTCCTAGCTCTGTACTGCCATGCAGGGATTATTTTTCTCAGCTTATGACTGTGCTTTCTTTTTTTGGCCTACCAAATTCTACCAGCTGTTCAGGATTTTCCTCATATCTTGTTCATTGTTAGTTGTTAGTTTTTTGTTTTGTTTTCTTTTGTATTTAATCTGTTATATAATTTTGAGCAAATTAACATTTCTTTTTATGACACCAAGCTGTACAGTCAACACACCAGAGGAACAGGGTGCCATCCAGAGGGACCTAGACAGGTATGAGCAGTTGTTTTGGGTGAATTTCATGAGGTTCAAAATCTTTCACCTGGGTAGAGGCAGCCCTCACCACCAACACAAGTTAGGGAAGCTAGGGGTAGAAAGGACTGAGCAAGGCCCTGCCAAAAGAAAACAAACAAACAACAACAACAACAAACAGGTGGTACTGATAGATGGGAAGCTAGACATGAGTTTGCAGTGTGCCCTCACAGCCCAGAAAACCAGCTGCATCCTGAGCTGCATCAAAAATGTGTGGCCAGCATGTGGAGGGAGGTGATCCTGCCCCACTACTAGTGAGGTCCGACCAGAAGTACTGCATCCAGATGTGCGGTCCTCAGTACAGAAGAGGCATAGACCTGTTGGACTGAGGGCCACAACATTGAGCCAAAGGGATGGAATACCACTCCTACAAAGACAGGCTGAGAGAGCCTTTCCTTATCGGAGTGGTTCTATACTTTCATCATCTTTGTGATCCTTCACTTAACCTTCTGCAGTCAGTCCATCTCACTCTTGTTCTGCAGATCCAAGTACCTCAGGTGTGATATCACCAGTTCTGAACAAAGGAGTATGACCTCCCTTGATTTGCTCAAAATATTTTGTTTAAGGCAGCCTCCAGTTTATTCTGATGAAAGGAGTTCCTCTCTAGTTATAGGACTTTGCGCCTCTCTTTGCAGAAATTCACTGGATTATGGGCTGAAACTTCAGCATAGGAAGTTCCGCACGAATGTGCACAAGAACTTCTTTATGGTGAGGGTGACGGAGAACTGGAACAGGCTGCCCAGGGAGGTGGTGGAGTCTCCTTCTCTGGAGATATTCAAGACTTGCCTGGACACCTACCTGTGCAACGTGGTGTGGGGAACCTGCTTTGGCAGGGGGGTTGGATCTCTAGATGTCCCTTCCAACCCCTTCAATTCTGTGATTCTGTGATTCTGTGATTACTGACAACCCATTTATCCAGTCTATATCCAGCTGGATTCCAGCACAATCCAATGGCATGTCTGTCACTCTGTCCAGTTTTGTGTCATCTTCAGACTTGCTGAATGTATGTTCTGTGCTATCATCCAGATCATTAAAGGAGATGATAATGACACAGTGACACAAAACTGGAAGATAATGAACAGTTTGCCTTTTTTTTTTTTTTTTCCCCTTGGAAATAAGTAACAGAGGATGTAAGTTTGTAACTGGATTTGCAAACAGCATAGATTAGTCTTAGCACTACGAAGATTAAAAAACAGTCTTAATTCTTTGTGTTCAAGTAATCATGACTTTGTGTTCCAGTTTATCATAATAAATGTATAATTATGTCCAGTTTGCATACTGCAGATAATACCATTCTCAGAATTGATATTTATTATAATAATATTGAATTGAATGCCTGAAAATGAAGCAAAAAAATCAGTTGTGTAGTAATTTATGTCTTATAATAGAGTAAAACTGTTGACTAAAAATTTGAAATTTTTCAGTTCAGATATTTTCTTTTGTTTTCTTATCAATTTTGCAGTTGAATGTATTTGTTAATATATACACCAGATTTCCACTTTACCTTTTCTGGTTGACCCTGAACGAAAATAAAACTTTTCTGAAGAGAGGAAGGAAAACAGTTTCAGAAAGCTTCAGCATTTATTTTATTGTTTGTTTAATATATCAATATAATTATAATTTCTATGTCTTTATTTTACTATTAATTTTTCAGAGCATGAGGGGCAGGTGGCAGAAAGAAGAGAGTAAGATAATCTATACGTCATTAGTTCTACAGTATTTTAAGGCAACTATGGAGAAAATATCCTTAGAGCTTCTGGTAAAATTGAAATATAATAGAGCTTGAATTGCTGAAAGATTTGTTTTCAATTTAAGAAAGTTTTGTTGTTGTTAGAGAGTATTTTATATTTCATCCACTGCAGAATAACTGTGTGACAGAAGGCAGAAAGAAATTTTCTATCGCTAAAATCTTAAGGTGTCTAACTTTGAAATATTTTTTCCCATAACAGATAGAACAACTTGGTTAAATTGACCAATTCTTTCATATCTTATTGAAGAACGTTTCTTCTTCAGTCTGTAATTCCTTCTAAGACTATGTGTCTGAAGTTTGGAAAAGTCTACATAAATCTGTTTAATAAAAGGATGTCTCTAGATGGACAGGAAAGGAAAACCATGCCAATAACCTACAAAATCTCAAGAAGGTTTTGTGAGAAGACCTGTATGAGGTTTGCATACTTGAGAAAAAGGTGAGATGAGATCTGACTCATTTAGTTTAGTTGCCCAGAGGGTCTGATCTTATTAACAGAAACCTTTGGGACAAACAATATTGCTGTGCTTATGTTTGCTTCAGTTTTGGCTGGAGCTGCAGTGATAGCCATTTCTGCCAGCACTAACAGAGACACAGCAGCTGTGGGGAGCAAAGCAGACCCATTGCATGCTGATGGCTCTTAGAGGGAAAACAGGCTGTCTTGCCCCACATGGCATAGAGCATGAACTTCTTTAAAAGTTGGTGGACAGTCCATGGGCACTGAGCTGCACCACAGTAGCATGCAATATAATGCATGGGAGATGTAAAACCCAGCTTGAGGGTATGGATTTCTGGGACCACGAGGGAGTAGTGATCCAGGGAAACTGATCCTGATCATCTTTATATATACTGCTTTCTCAGTCAGCACAAAGGGCTGAGTGGGTTGAGAGTAAGATCTTGAAATAAAAAAATGCTTCCATGGTCCATAGCTATAAATGTTTAAAAAGCTATAAAATTCACAATATGTTCTTAAATGCAGATATAACTGGGTAATGAGATACCTGTCAGAATATACATGTGTATTTTTAGATAATGATAGCTTCAGAAAACTTACGTTTTATCTAATCTTTTGTATGAGGAGATTAAACTTTATTCAAGAGTTGTCTATGGGAGTGTTGCTGGCTGGATAGCTGGCAGGAGAAAGGTGGGAGCTGCAAGAGAGGGAGACACTCAACAGAAAACCTTTGCACAAAAGTAATAGATTATTTCACCATTTTCCTAATACTGTTGATGTTAACAAGAGCAGACCTGTCAACACTGTATCTGAACTACTGATATTTGTCATCACTTGTCAACACTCACATCTTTCTTAGGTCATGGTTATATTTCTCTTGAATGTCAGGTTTTCAAGATGAGCTCATTTATGATACTTATAAGGTGAACACAAGGTTGCAGTGAAATGGATTTCCCTGAGTAATTACATCTGTCAGCAGTAGTAGTATTTATGATCCAGATTCATTAACAGGACACAGAAGCTGCTCTCTCTGTAGCAGGACACTGTCCATAACTTCTGAATGAATTACTGCTGCTGTAAATTACCAAATGCCCAGAGGCTTTCAGGACTCCCAGCAAGAATGACTACATGCTGGCAGGAAACAAGCAAAAAAAGTTGGTATTTCCTTGGTACATACCTTTAGCCTAGAGCAGCACAGAATGAGTGGTGTTGCTTGATTGTATTTTGAGTGTTAGTTTGATTTCTATACACAACATTTCAAGGACACATTGAAATCAGCTATTTATAAACATACTTCCAGTTTATCCTCATTCTGTTACCTGTTTTAACTGATAGCAGGGAACCTGTAGTGTCAGAAGAGATGGGTTTCATATATGCAATTTCAGTATATCCATAATTTCAACAATGGCAAAAAACATCTTGTTAAGTGACTATTGTAAATATTAAAAGAGCCTAAATTTTTAGGAATTATGATTATCTGTTGCAATAGTATTCCACTGAGGAACTCCTAACAAAAGCAGAAAAATTATTCTCTTTATATGTCCTGGTTTCAGATTGGATAGAGTTAATTTTCTTCCTAGTGGAATCATAGAATCATTGGAAAGGACCTTTAAATGTTATCTAGTCCAACTCCACTGAAATGAACAGGAATATCTACAGCTAGATCAGGTTGTTCAGCACTTTGTCTAAACTGACCTTGAATATCTCCAAGGATCGAGCATTGATCACATACCTGGGCAACTTTTGCCAGATCTTCACTATATGTACTGTAATTTTATTTTATTTTTTTTTCCCTTATATCTAGTCTGAAACTCCCCTTCTTTAGCTTGAAACCATTTCTTATTATTTTATCACAACAGACCTTGCTAAAGAGTCTGTCTTCTTCTTTCTTGTAGCTCCCCTTTTGATACTGAAAGGCCACTATTCAGTCTCTTGTTGAACTCCTCAAGGCTGAATAGTCTAAATTCTCTCAACTCATCCTCATATGAGATGAGTTATACCTAAGATCACTTTTCCTCCTTCCTCTGGATGCACTCCAACAAGTCTGTGTCTCTCCTGTACTGAGGATTCCACACCTGGACACTACTTCAGGTGAGATCTCACCAGTGCAGAGTAGAAGGATCACCTCCCTCAACCTGCTAGCCACAATTATTTTGATGCAACCCAGGAAATGGTTGGTTTTTTGGGCTGAGAGGGCACATTTGTGGGTCATGTTCAGCTTGCCATCCACCAGTATCCCTAAGTCCTTTTCAGTAGTGCTGTGATTAATCATTTCACCTCTCAGCTTGTACTGATAATGGGGACTGCCATAACCCAGTTGCAAGACCTTGCCCTTGGATTTGTTGAATCTCATGAGATTCTCCTTGGCCCACTGCTCAAGCCTGTCTAGGTCTCTTAGAAAAGTATCTCGTCCATTGGACATATGCGCTTCACCACACAGCTTGATGTCATCCACAAACTTGCTAAGGGTACACTTGATCCCACTGTCAGTGTCACTGATGAAGATATTAAAGGGCATTAGGCCTTGTACTGACTCCTGAGGAACACTACCCATCACTGATTTCCATCTAAACATTGAACCATTGACCACCATTCTCTGGGTGCGATCTTGCAAACAGTTTTTCATCTATTGAACAATCCACCAATCAAATCCATATCTTTCCTATTTAGAGAAGAGGGCATTGTGGTGTACCATGTCAGAGACCTCTTCACTTACAACAGGAGAGACATTGCTACCCCAGTCCCAACCTTTTGACTCACCTGCTTCAGATCAACACCTCAGAGTCCAGTAGGTAGTACTGTATTGTGCTACAGATTTAGGATAAAAATAATGTTGATAATAAAGTGATGTTTTAGTTGTGCTTGAGCAGTACTTATGCAGAGAGAAGAGCTTTTCAGCATTTCAGAATACCCTGCCAGAGAAGAGACTGGGGTTGGACAAGAAGTTATGAGAGGACACAGTTCAGCTTAGCAAGATATATGAGGAGTGGCTGAAGTCTCTGGTTTTATTCAGCCTAAAGAAGAGGAGGTTGAGGAGAGGCTGCATGGTGGTCATGGTGCTAATCTCTTCTCTCTAGTGACAACAACAGGACCCAAGGGAATAGCATGAAGGTACATAAGAGGAGAGACAGGTTGATTCTGAAAGTCTGATTCTTTTTATATAGCTACTACAAATAGACCGTAGTTATTTAATAACTGTAATATATTTATTATAGTTTTGATTGATTTAAATTACCATTTCTTTTTTTTGTTGTTGTTGTTGTTCATGTAATTGATTTTCTGCTTAATTTTATTGTATTGTGAATAAATATTAAACCAGGATACAGATAGCTCAGTGAAAACAGGGCTTCATTGAGTTTATATATATACATATATATGTATGTATGTATGTATGTATGTATACAGATATCTTTTTTAGGTCTTCAGTGCGATTGTTCAGAAGCCAGCTGAAACACAGCATGTTCTGTGACCTTTGTTCAATCTGTTCATGTAGATGACTTACGATCTCCATAACTCAAAGTGTACATATTGCACCCTTGTCAACTTGTGAGTGCAAGAAAACTTGTCTATTTCCATCAATCACAAAATACTTCTCAAGGCATTCAGAGTATGTGCTGATGGCTTAAAGCAAAACAGACAATGCTTGCAAATCCAGTAAAGCCTTTCCATTCCCAGTGTTGTATAATTTTCCAAAAACATGTCTGAACATCAATTTACATACAATAATTTGGATAGTAAGTATATTTCATCTGACACACACCCATACTTAAAATGCAGTGTGAATAGTCTAAATGATTTCTACCCTCTATAATCACACTTAAAATACATGTGTTCAGTCTTATATGTTTGGGTACTCTTTTTTGTAAGTAAAGTTTACTGTTCTGAATCTTATTATTGCCTATACATATTAGCAATCCAGCATACAACTATATTTACATACTGTTTGGAGAAAAATGCATTTGTTTTCAATCTGTAAATATGAAGATGGTTAGGGAGACAAATGCGATACTGGTGCAGATATATTAAGATCAATTGATGAATATGTGAAGAAATCTTCTGCAGGAGAAAAATATGAACATATAACTCAGTTAAAAATATAAGACCTAAAAATTCTATTTTACAACATAAACATGGAACTGTTTATATGAAAATTTTGAAATTATTGTTACAGGATACTATTTTAAAACCTTCACTACTGTTAAATAAGCCACTGTTTCTGAAAATAAAGTTATTCTTTTCACTATTCAAGTATCTGCGTGGTGAAATTAATCATATTTTGTAAGTCTCAGTAGATTTTTTACTCTTAACATCTTAAGAGAACTGGCAGACCTCACAGTAATATAAATGATGTTCTCCACTAATATTCCCTGAGAAAATTTAAAAGATGTTGTTAAATCAGAGTATCTTGATCTAAAAAAGGATTACTGTTAGAGTATCAACAGTGAGTTAAAAGTTATTGACACCAGCTCAGTCATTAAATCATAGCATAGAGAGTAGAGATTCAGAGGATTTGTATAAGCTTTATTTGTAAACAGTTTTATTAAAGAAATTCTAAAATTTGAAGATTTTACTGAGGTTGTTACTGAAAACCTTTTAGTCTGTAACAGTTTGTTTCTGAAAATAAAATAAACACTGAATTTTATGTCACATACCTTTGATTTTCTTCTATTCTCTTTTTAGATATACTACCTGGATTTCATCTCCAAAAAAAATATACAAACAAAAGGTGCTGTGTCATTTCAGCACTAAAGGAGAAGCTGGTGTGAAATTGTCAAAGCAAACAAATAGGGTAGAGAATTTATGCCATTGACATTTTTGTCATGTATGTGGACACCACCTAGTTAAGTGCTTTCGGTAGATGGTAGATTTCAGTTAACTCACTGAAAAAGTTTAAAACAATTTTAAAAGGTTAATAGTTGTTGCATCACTTCAAATTATTAGGTGGCTGCTGTATTTGTGAGCTTTTATAAAGCGATCTTGTTGCGTCATGTGCTTAGCTATCTGTTTAAGATTTTAGCAGGCTGCTTCAAACACTGCAATAGGCCTAGTTTCAAAACAATGTCAGCTTGCAGGTAAATGCGCGTTTTCTGCTGCAAAGTTAAGCAAGAAAAATTCTGTATTAAAAAAAAAAAGCCACAACATATTGTGAAGGATTAGTGCACTGAGAAAATTCTTGCCAATATAGTTTGGAAATTTAGACCTAAGAAGACAGGTCATTTTTTTCAGATCCCAAGTAAGTGCAGAATATTCAAAACAACTGTCTTACCATATCAATTATAAACTTCTACCTCCAAAAGTATTTCAGTGAACATAAATCTCACCTGAACATAAATTGTAAGAGTTGCAGTTCAGTTTCATATGTGTCATGTTTAGCAGAAGTTATGTATTTTGCATTTTTACCTTTCCAAATGTATAACTGTTTTCATTCACCTTAAAAACAAACAACAAAATTAATAGCAACCCAAATTGTTGGCGGTTAATGGACTTCCATTTTGACTTGCACTTGTATTGATGATACTATGTCTTGTCACTGGTAATGATGTGACCCAGGAAACCATCACTTTCAACATCACATTGGGTCAATACATCCTGACGTTTTTCTTTTCCTGTGTAAACAGTCACTGGACCCACCTGGTGCAAACTTTGCAATATTCTCATCTTCACACCATTGTTTCCAGTGCATTGTAGCCTATGTTCAGGTCTGTACATAGTTCTGTACTTGTTATCTGAGAACTTGTGTGAATGAACTGATCAAGATGCTCTCCACTGTGTGATGTGGAAGCTGCATAGGGCCACACAGAATATAGTTTGTCACTTACTTTGCTGTAATTTGCTTTGCTTTATTTCAGCACTCAGATTCCCTTTCTTTTCTTCTTTCCTTCATATCTTCCATATTCTCTAATCTTCTTCCCAGCGAGTTTTTACTTTTTTTCCAGAGTCACCCCCAGAGTGGTTGCTGCACTCAGCTCTGCCTTGTAGTGGGGCTGTTGCAGCTGTCTGGAGCTGACTGTGTCTGGCATGGTAGTACCTATTGTCTTCCCACAAAGTCTACACCCACAGACTCCTGCTACCAATATTTTGCTACCTAATCCTAATACATGTGATTGTGACATGTATCATACAATACACACTCCAGTCTCTTTATCATCTTTGTAGACCATTGCTGGGCTCTCTCTAGTATATCTCTCTCTCTTATACTGAGAAGATAAGAACTGGACTTGGCATACTAGATTTGGCCTCACTAGTGTTGAGAAGAGGGATCATCTCCCAACCCCTATTGGTTACACTCTTGCTAGTGTATCATGGGTTAAGAGTTACGTAAGCCTGCTTTACTGTCATGTAAAAAGTAAACATATGGAATACTTAATCTAAAATAAAAGACAATATTTAGTAGTCATGTCTGTACTAGAGGATGTTGTGGACACAATCCAAAGATCTGTATTTGGACATCTCATAATGGGGAAGACATCTGCCCATCTGAGAATCCAGGGCCTAACAGGCCCTGTTCCTAGTAACTCAGCCCAGGATCTGTTTCCTGGTATTACTCTAATACTTTCATCTCAACTTCTGTGTAGAAAGAGCCAAAGGAGGCAGTGTGAGCTGATCCTCTTTAGGAGCAGACCACGTGTCTGCTTGATCAGGAGAGAGATGATACATAAGGTCTGTATCATACTTGATGTCTGCTTGGACTTTCTGAAATTCTTGTAAGATCCCTTAAGGGATACTGCTGGTTATCTCTTTTACAAAAATCCCTTCATAACAAGAATAAAGAATAGAACACATCTAGAATTTATCTAATACATGAGAAAGGTCATGGACTATTGTCTGCATGACACTGTCTACTTCCGTATGTTTGAACACTTTTCCCCAGATAACAGTTATCTCTGTTGCTTTCTTTTGAGGGAACACTGGTTGGCATAGGCCAAAAACCTTCCAAGAGAAATGCTAGCAAATATATGGCAATACACTTAGGCTAGTGTGCTTTTTCTGTTTGGTTTACTAAGATAGTCACAGCCAGTGTTTTTCTTTTACAGCCTCTATCTTTCCCAGTATTATCTTTCATTTTCCTCTGCCTATTATCTTTTTCTGACTGCCTTTTTGCAGCAAAACACTGTAATTTGTCCACTTTTTTTCAAACTTGAAGGTAGTTGATCATGAAACAGCTGGACTAGATGATCTTAGAGGTCTTTTCCAACCTTAATAATTCTCTGAAACATGGCGGAGAAATGAAGGAAAATTACCTCTTCAGTCTTAATTTAGGGATGTGTCTTGCAGTACCGTGTATTTAGAATTTTAGTCCCTGTTGGAAAAAGAAACACACAGAGTCTTCCAGAGAGCAATTCAGAATAACTGAATTAGCCTTTTTGGTTGTTTGTTTGTTTTTCTGAATTCTGCAGGAGTTGGAGAAAATGTGGCATTAAGTACTGATAATTAATGCATTAGAGCATCTTATTCTTCCATCTGCTAATACTGTACTTCATTAGAGTACAAACATAGCTTTCATAATTACATTTTAGGAGTGTTGATCTAAAAGTCAAAAATCATGTGGTGTTTCAAAATGACTTGTAATGAACTTTTTTTGTATGTGGGGTAAAGGTTGTTTGTTTGTTTGTTTGTTTGTTTTTTCTTAGTTTTCTTTTCTTTTTTTTTTTTTTCATATTAGAATAATAGTTCTGGTAAGAAAAGAAGGATGTTTTCTTCTACAAATGAAGACAGAAGAAAAACCTGTAGCAAGTTCTTCCCTTGAACTGGTGATCTTCCCTCTTCCAGTTTCCTTATTAAAATTAGGATATGACTGATTGTCTGCTGTCAGGAAAGAAAATTTTTTTTGGCTGCTAGAAAGATATAGCAGAATTTTCAAGGATGTGTATCAGAATGTAGAACATAATGAATGAAAGAAGACAAGAAGATGGCTATAAGGAAACTGCTTTAAGAATGCAGCAGGGAAACTATTTTGGCTTACCGCACAGAAGAATAAAGGGGCTCAATAGGAAGGGAAAATATACATATATTTAGTCTGAGCTTTAAAGGCTTTTGAACAGACTCTTATCCTAAAAGCTTAATAAGACAGGATTTGGGGACAAATATATAAATAAGAAGCTCTAGTACATTTAATCACAACTGAAAATGGACAATCTCATTTTAGGGAAAAAAAATAAAGAATTCCTCTAAAGAAATTTAATTATGTGAGGGGACTAGATTTGTTTATTGATACACTTAAAATATAGTATAATGCATCTGGGACAATGCCATTTAAAGGTTGATCATTACTTTTCATTTTTCATTTTTTATTTTATTTTTTTATTTTTTATTTTTTATTTCATTTTATTTTATTTTATTTTATTTTATTTTATTTTATTTTATTTTATTTTATTTTATTTTATTTTATTTTATTTTATTTTATTTTATTTTATTTTATTTTATTTTATTTATTTATTTTGCAAGCAGATTCTAGTGTATTCTTAAATACAGATGAAAATAGAACAATGAGTTGTGTTAAATAATTCAAAACTAAAACTATATGTTCTCATTCAAATGCAGAGTTTGATAGGTTGAAGATGAAGAAAAGAAAGACTGGAAGAAAGGATTTATTTTACGGGTAATATTTCTGCCATCTGCCTTTGCCAGAGATGTTAACTTCACAGATTCCTTGAACACCTCCAGGGATGGTGATTCTACCACTTCCCTGTGCAAACTGTTCCAATGTTTCATTATTCTTTCTGAGAACTTTATTTTTTTTTTTTTCCTTATATCCATCATGAACCTCTCCTGGCATATCTTAAAGTCATTACATAAACTTATTAAAATGATTCCAAGGGAATCCTTCCCAGTTTAGTGTTTGGGATCTTCCCTGATTTACAATTTAACAATTGCAAACTCCACTTCATGGAAGCATTGCCTGTAGTTTTTTGCTAGTCCATGCTGTGGATTAACCACTGTTGGAAATCAGGCTCCACACAGCCACTTGCTCACCCCTCCAAGCAGAACAGGGAAGAAAATCTGAAGGATAAACATGAGAGAACTCTTCCATTGAAATAAAGATAGCATAAGAAGCAAGGGAAAACCTGTGCATACTAGTGAACTAAAATAAGGAATTCACCATTTCCCATAAGCGGGCAGACTGATAGACATTTCCAGGAAAGCAGGGCTTCATAATGTGTAATGGTTACTTGGGCACTTCATACATTTTCCCCTTCCTTCTGTTCATTTTTGTCTTTAAAGTACATCTCAAGCTTTTAGAAGTGTATTTGTAGTTTCCAATTTATATTTTCACCTACAATTTATGAAACTCTTCTATACACACACAACAAATTCAGAAGGGGGGAAAAAAAAAAAAAAAAAAAAAAAAAAGAAGACTGAGAAACAGTCCAAAGAAATTATGCCATTGACTACTTTGACTATTTTGTAGGGAAAGCTCCTAATCTGTCCTTTGCCTCCCATAGCACATTTGTACCACCCCTATCTTATTCCTTTGAATGGACAATAATCAGTAAAGTAAAACCTTTAGTCCTTATTTTGCCAGCTCCTTCCTTACAGTTTCCCTATTGCTGGTGGATAAACTGTATGAAAGAGATAATAATTTGATATGGATAATGTTAGAGGAGAAATGTACAGGTTTCAAGGCATAAAGTTAAGACAGAAAAAGCAAAACAAAAATACAAGGATAGGGATTCGTTTCTGCTGTCTGGGGCTGGCTTCTCCTTCAGGTCAGTTGAGCTGTGAATCAAGGATAACTCCAGTTATCAGCTTTGCTGTCCATGACAGTATAAAGTCTGACAGTTCTGACAATGGTAGGTAGAGTTGGAGGTTGACACAACTTAGAAGTCAGCATTGATAGCTTGCCTGAGTTTTAGGAAATCCAGAAGATTCACCCATTTCCTATCCAAAAAGAAAGTGTATTATCACCTTACCCACTGGGGGTGTATCTTGGAATTTTTCATCATTGGGGAAATCACATGTGGCTGTATCAACTCCAGCTCATTATGGTAATACCACATCTTGTCACCAGTAAAGTTCCATTGGGAATTCAGGCCAAATAAAACAGAGATGTTAGGAAAGTTTTGTTTAATATGAAACCTTGCTAATAGCATCTTTAGGAATGAATACTTGTCAAGGTGTTGACACTAAGCTGGATATCATTTTTGAAGTTTAAAGTGTTAGTAACTATAATTGTAACTGAAAATAAACACCTAAAATTTCCTCCTTTCAGTGCCTTAAAGACTGTACTTATTTTTGTATTCCATTCACTTACTTTAATACTGAATTTATCTTTTTTAACATGCATAAAATCTGCTTTATTAAACATGTTTCCTGAGACAGAGGAGCAGATTTATGAAATTAGTTCTGCTAGGTTCTATGTCCAGAAAAGTAGTGAAAATATCATATTTTACATATGATATTACTATTTTGTTGACTTTTCTGTTGTATAATGGGAAGCTTAGTCTTCACAAGGTACCTCAGGAATGTGGGTGGATGGGTGGTTGATGGAACAGCTCTGCTCACCTCTGCTTTTTTACTGAATCTGAAATTCTTCAGTAGTCAGATTCAGAAGTAGTTCGTGTACCAGTTAACTTTCAAATATTGTTCTCAGAACACACGCTCTAAGTAGAGTTTTGATGGTTTCTTCAAAAATGATATCTTATTGGGAAAACTTAATAACATTTTGCTAAAAGCAACTTCAGTTGTTGTACTAGTAAAAATATCATGATTTAACAGATTGACAGGCTGGGAGAAAGGCTATGGTTGAATGTAAATCCTACTTGGTGTATCTCATTTTGATCTAGTTAGGTGGCTAGCAATAAATAAATAAATAAATAAAAGGTGAATTGACTGAATGGATTTTTTTACATATTTTTTTTAAATCTTTCATGATCTCTTTCATGTTCCAGTTTCTGCTACAGATTTTCATTTCAGTTCTCCCTTCATTTTACTTTGTTTCACTGCAATGAATAATTGTCTGCAGGAAGTGGCATGGCAAAGTGTATCACTACTGTTTCTCTTGTTTATATCTCAATACTCCTCATGATAATTTGAAAAAGTCAAAAGGTTACAAAAACTTATCACCCTTGAAAGTGTTTGTGAATCTTTAGGCTGGAAATCTACTACATTATACACATTCAGTTATTAATCCAGCTGAGCCAGAAAATGGTAACCCAAAATCATTCTACCTTCGCTTCTGAAATGCAGGCTGAAAAAATAGGAACTATTTTCCCAATTTATTTATCTGATATAAAAGCATGCATGTGTCTACTGACAACCAGTAGCTAGTAGACTAAATGAGTGTGATGCATGAAAACATTCAGAACTAATAAAGCCTACACAGGACACCTCTGATGTTTTAAAAATGAAGCAGAAAATGTCCAAACTGATAATTTGGTATATGTAAAAGGGACTTAATTAAAAAAGAAAAATAAAAATACAATTAGTGATTGGCATCTGAGTGTGTGTTCAGCATATATATATATAATGTAATTAACCAGTTTAAAAGTATAAGAGATGCACAGTGCTTAATATGTGAAATTACTTAAAGAATAAAAAATAATAATAATAATAATTTAAAAAAAACCTTTAAAATAACTGAGGTTTGTATTCATTGGGTAGCACTGGGTATTTAGGCTCAGCTTTGGAAACCAGTTGTTAATAATGAATGATTACATGATTCACATGTAAATACGTAGTTCTGTAATGATCAGGAGTGGAACAATATTTGGGATTACGACTATAGTGAGAAAGAGAAACAGTGTTATCTATTCTTCTTCACTAAAAGTGCCTTTCATTATCATTACTGACAGACCAATTTATTTAAGCACTTTTAAACCTATTAGCTATATTCACAAAGACCTCCCATTTGAAACCCTGTAGCTACTCTTATTTCTTTGACTGAAGTGTGTTACAAAGAACTCGTGTTAAGGCTGAAAGTTTATTGGCACTGCTACTGCAATCAAATTTTGTGACTGGAAATGAGAGGGATGTGGCATACCTGATGTCAAATTGCTTTGCTATTTTAGAAGAATACAAGGAGAAAATAAGGAATATGTTCAAGTATAACCATGAGAACATACTAGAGACAAGATTTTAATGTTATTCTGCCCATGAAATGATGGGGAAATGCTGCTTGTTCTTCTCCCAGAAGGTATCTTGTAAATCAAACAACCTGAAATCTCCTTCATCAGCAGATGTAATCTTTGTTTTCACAGCTCCGTAACATACATGGCCATTTGGTCAGTTCTAGCATTCTTCTGCCCAATTACTGCCTATTTTGTTTGTGCTGACACTTAGGATTGTATTTCCAAGGCATCAGAAGTTTTTGTTGCCATTCAAGAGCTGGTGGTGAAATACCTTCTGCTTCTGCTTCCAAAACTGGATATGGAAGAGTTTGTCCCTCCAGACAAACTTAATCACATTAATTGAATTAATATATGCACATTAGTACATTAGTTATATATCTGTTGCTTGTTTGGAAGGTTAATTCATCTTTATATATTTTTGTATTTTCAAACTTTCAGAAGTATAATCTATTCTGAGATTTTTTATTGTTATTTTTTTTAAGTATAACCCAGAAAAAGAATCCTTTTTAAACATCTTATATACAAAGTACTTTTATTTAGTACTGCAAAAGAACTTTTATTTAGTACTGCAAAAGTATATATTTTAGTACTAGAAGTCTTTTATATGGGACAGATTTTTTGTAACCATAGGGATTTCTTTATTATTTAATGTGATTAGTTTGGATTTACTTCCTTTTGCATGACGGCTACTTTTTTCCTTCAATAAAGAAACAGAATTCATTGCAGTTGATTCTGGATATTCAGAAACATGAATGTTATTATAATTATGTATTTGTGTATAATTGTAATTACACGCATGCACTTACAATTATACATAATTTTAATTATACATTATGTAATTGTACATAATTGTAATTATGTAACTATGCCAGAGAATCGGAGAATTTACAGATGAAAAAACCTCACTGCTTTGGGTTCCCATTCTATTCTGGTATATGTGTAGGAATGTTGATTAAGCTTGTACAAGTATTCCTTACGACCTCCTACAATCCATTTTAAAATGACTTATGGTTCTTAATGCTGTCTCTTTTGACTGTTTAAAAATCAAAATCAAAAACAAAAAACCAAAAAAACTCTAATATTTGAATGTATTTTCTTATGTTTAATTACAGTCAAGAGTAATTTCCCACAATTTCATCAGAGCATTTCTATTAATTTCATTAATTTCCAGATGAATAGGTGTAACTGAAATTGCAGGACATCTCTCTGTGTTCAAAATCCTCAAATATTTGCTAAGAATTATCATATTTTTTTAAAGTTAGAAGCATGAAGAGCCAAATTTGTTTTATCTTTCTCTTGAATAGTGTTGTTAAAGTCAGTGGGTAAAGCAGTGTGAGTATTGGGAATGTTTTCTTAGTTACAGTTAAAAGCACAGACACAAAATGTTTGTGCCTTTCCTTAAAGCATTTTAGCCAAGCCTGGTATACTTTACATTGTTTTTGGAAATAGTACAATGATATAAAATGTAATTTTCCATTTCTGAATGTCAGGTGTGTCAATAATGTTTTAATCAGATATTTGTATAATTTCTGACCAATCTTTGAGCATGTTACAATTCTAATTAATTTATCATAATCACTTTATTCAGTAAGGAAGCATTAGCACAATAAATAAATAAATAAATAAATAAATAAATAAATAAATAAATATATAAATAAATAAATAGAGATGTTTTTCAAGCTTGACATTTTCTTTAGAGACACTGAAGACGATGTTTTACATGACTGCAATTCAATAAATGAGTAAATGTGTTATGCTGTTGCAGAAAACAACAACAAAAACAAAGCACAAAACTTAGAATCTATATTTAACACAAGTCACATTTGGAATGCTTATAGCTAAGGACAGTCTTAAATGGAAATAACTAGTTCTTATTCTAATTGTTCTTTACTACTTCTATTTGCCAAATTCTGTCATGTAGAAGTGCACAGTTATTATGTTAATGATAAAGAAAAGTGGGCAGTCAGGCCAGACCAGAATTCAGAAAGTAGCCCTTTCTAATTTAGATATAGGCAGAAGGAAAATAGGCACTATAAATATTACTTTTTCAATATCTGAATGCTGCTGGCCCAGATACAAAAATGGAGTTTACAAGGTTGATTTAGATCCTTATAAATCTTCACAAAGTATACATGGAAGTGCTGGGCCTTTAGAAGGGCTTAACAAAAATCTAGCTGGTAATTGCTTGGGATCTTTTTGCTACCATGGAATGATACATTTGAGCTTCTGTATTCTTTGTCAGTAATCTAGATGTGTACATCTATCCACTAAATTTTTATTGTTAAAACTATTGTTTTGGCCGCAGACATCTGAGTCTGTTTATTTTTGTACGAATTTAGCTTAAAATAGAGACCATTCAGAACAGTGGCTTTTGATATACAGAGTTTCTCACAGGTAATGCAAAGCCTATGATTTAATATAGCTCAGGGGATGGGTTCCACTCATGTAGAAAAGCTGTTTTAAGAATAAGCAGTCCCAAACATCCAGTGGAAAAGAAACTACTGATAAATAAAGAACACAAAATTTCAGAGTCAGGAGTCCAGGAGAAAGCAAATCATAAGAAAATATCCCAATCTGCAACCCTTTTTTTTTTTTTTTTTTTTTTTTTTTTTTTTTTTAATTCTAGACACAATCTAATATGAAATAAAGAAAGATTTAAGGAATCAGAAATCAAATTTTTATATTTGATATATATCTCCATCTAGTAGAGTAAGAATTCCCACTGTAACATAACATCTTATTGTGTTCCTTACTTCACTCCAGATTGGCTGAGAAACACAAAAGGAGGAGGGCGATAGCAGGCCCTGCAAGGGCTATACATCTTTTGAGTACTGAGAATCATAGAATCATAGAATTGCTCAGGTTGGAAATGACCTTAAAGATCATCAAGTCCAAGACTGACCTAACCATACTACACTGACTCTTACTACCCAACAATAAATCATGTCACTGGATTTTCAGGAATCAAGTTTGTCATTCCAGAGAAGGTTTGCTTTAATTACCTAATAGCAACATAACATATGTGGGAGACTTGGTACACATTCAACTGAGAAGGGTCTAAAATCCAATTCTTCTCTTTGTCTAAATTCTATAATCTTTGTCTGTGTTTCTGTTTGTTTTTGTTTGTTTGTTTGTTTGTTTTTATTTTTGGTTGAATTCACTGCAGTGAGAAACAACTTGATACTATTAATATATATATATATATATATACACACACACACACACACACACATATATATTAATATAATATATAATATATATTATTATTATTATTATATAATATATAATTATATATTATAATATATATATATGCTGTTTTATATTATGTTATATATTATGTTATAAAATGTTATATATTATATATAAAACAGCATTATTCCCAGGACTGAAACACAGGCAATGTTTTCTCAGTTTTACAGAACATTAAGTAAAAGATTGAATTTAAGCCACCAACTTAGGGAAAAAAAATTAAAAAATAAAAAAATAAAAAAATTTAAAAAGTCAGGAAAACTGCTGGACATTACCATAAGTTTTCTAAAATTTTGCTATGGAAAATTTGACTGTATTATTATCATTATTAATGTTATTTATTTCTGGAGTTCCTAAGAGAGTGCAGACTGCTTTGCATGGTATCAGTTTCACCTCCAAAATATTACAATGCATAATTCTTTGGTGAAGCAATCTAGACTAATTGAGAATAATTTAGAACTAAGAGGAAACTAAAGATGAATACCAGTGCTTAATGAAAAATAACTCCAGAATGATATAAATACAAATCATAGCTTCTTTTTTTCCCCTCCCCAGAAGTTACTACATATTTTGTATAGACATTTCATTAATATTAATCTTCAGGATAGTGTAGTACAGGTTCTGACATCTTTCAAGTAATTTTAACAAATATTCTGGCATTTTTCTGTGTTGGTGGAAGATACCATCTCCCACTGTCTGGAGCTATAAAAATCTTGGGACCTTGATACACCACAACATATATAACATTCTATATTGTATTGTATAATGAAGAGTGATGCTGTTTATTTTAATGATATCTCATATACTTTTTGCTCTTCCCAAGCTATGTAATATATATTATATTAATGAAAAAATAAATGAGGGTGTGGCTTGTATGTGTGTTGTTATAAGTCACCTACTGAATTAAAACAAACAAAAAAACAAACAAAAAAAAAACACCAAAAAAACCCCCCCCAAAAAAAACAAAACAAAAAAAAAGAAAGTAAAAAAAAATAAAAAAATAAAAAAATCTTATTAGGCAAAAGACTTCCAGAACATTACTGAGTGTTTTAGAATAAGAATTCTGAAGACTACAAGCAAAGAAATACCTTAGTAGACATGTATTATGTTGAAATATGTCCTGTCTCTAGATAAGAGAAGGAATAAAGTAATAAAACTAATTCTTTTGAAGCCATGACACTTATCAACAACCACTTTCAGGCTACAGATCCGTGCCAACTGTGAAGTATTACTACAGGCACTATTGCTACAAGAACACTAAATTCAAGCATTATGATTGGCACCTTCCTTGACCTGAAAACCCATCTAAAGAATATCTCCTGAAATGTCACAGACAGATGTTACAGGGGTTCACAAAAGTACAGTTAAAGAAAAGAAATTACAGCTCAGAAAATAAGAAGGAAACAATAAAGACTGAAGCTCTTACAAAGCTGGGGAGAAAACAAAACAAAACAAAACAAGCAATCAAAGAAACAAAAAAACAAAAATCACTTTACAATATTACTATTATTATTATTATTATTATTATTATTATTATTATTATTATTATTATTACTATTATTATTATTTCAGCTGTACTGGGAGCTGTGTCAAAAGGTCAGCTTCAGAAGTTCTAATTTATATATTTATATATTTATCCAGTAATAAATCTATGTAAAAACCCTCAACATTTCTCTCTCTCTCTCTCTCTCTCTCTCTCTCTTTTTTTTTTTTTTTTTTTTTCATCAGTGAAACTGATTTATGTTGAGTGAAAAATACAAATGTATATGCATCTGTTAAACACAATTTTAGTAGGATGGTGAGGTTTCTTTCTTGCCATTTTTGGTCCTGTTTGGGTCTTTTATTAAAAATATTTCCCAAAGGAATTCCTTGCTTCTCCGTTCGTTTCCAATCCACAAACCTCACTCACTCAAATATTTCATTACCGGGTGTGTTTTACAAATACTTGAGATTTCTTCTGCTCAGTTTTTAACCGTGAAACAGTTTTCACCTAATTCCCAAGGATCTGTTCCCTTTAATTATAAGAAGCTAATCATTAATAATTTGCACCTAGGGCCTTGGCTATTGTCCCATGCTTGTTCTTTTAAGGCCATTATTGTTACCTTGTATATGCTTTTCTGAGAGTCCCTATTATACTCCTAGTATAGTATACATATACTATGACATAGTATCATTGAGAAGGCACACTGATAAATGTGTACAGAATGCTTTTGTAACCATCCGCAACTAACATTGCGCTAATTACTATCTCACTACTATTTTAACCATTTTCAACAAAATAAATTCATTAAAACTGATTGATTCTGATTTCACAGAATCATCAAATCCTTAAAGTAGGAAGTGGCCTCTGAAAGCCATCTTGTTCAACATACCCGCAATGGAAAAGAACACCACAGCTAGACCAGATTGCCCTGCCTTGAAAATCCCCAGGGAAGGGGCACCAACCACATCACTAGACAAAATGGTACTAAGTGCCAGATGAGCGTATTCTCTGAAAATTTTATTCAGTAAATTTTTTGTTATTATGTGATTCATTTAGGAAATCCTGTGAAATTAGTAATTCAAACATTTGAAATTACAGCAATTTGTTGTGTTAGTAGTAAAAATCTTCAATTAAATACTCTGGGTGCTACAAAATAATAAACAAACAAACAAACAAACATAAAATGATAAACATTAATCATAAATTCATAATACATATGTTGCACATTAGTATGTGATGGAATCTATTTGTATATCCAGCTGGCAGACCTTACACATACACTGCAATGTATACTGCAGTGCCACTGAGAAATGCTTTCTTCCTCTCCCTGAGACAACAGAAATAATTATGTGTAAGTTATAGCCCATAGGATAAGACTGGAAATGAGAAATAGATACATGTAACTATATTTGCTAGGAAACTAGTAGGTTTTCCTCTGAGTCAGAATTGTGTGATTGAACTACCATTACACGATTTCACAGAATAAGGCACTTGCAGCTGCAGACAAGACAACTGGCATCCTAAATCTTGAATGATTTCAGCTTCAGAGCTGCTTCAAAGAGTTTTATAGCCAGAATTAGTCAGTTTTCAGAACAATGGTGTTATGAGAGTTATGCATAAGCCTGTGCTCATGAAACATACAGGGGGGTACTTAAAACCACCCCCACAAGAGATGATGCATCGCTTTCCAAAATTACTTGCGTACATTCATCATTTCTGTGAGTATTTTTTGGTACCAGAAAATCAGTCTATTACTGGTGTAGTGATGCTAGAAATTCATGACACCTCAAATTCTGTTAACACATTTGATCTATTTCCATAGAAACAGATCTCCATTTCCCTTTCTGTTAGGTGTGGAAAAGAAAATGTTAACAAAAAAAAGACCATTAATTCTAGAAAAATGAGTAGAAGAGGTCTTGAACGATAAGTGTTTATTTATTTATGTATTTATTCTCCTTCCTTGCAGGGGATGAATTTGTAAGTATGATTTCCAGAAATAAGAATGTTGCAGAAGATTTCAAAAGCCTTGGAAAGGGTAAAGCAGCTCTCTCTCAAAGAGCTGGAGACTGGCTGGACGGGGCAGACCTTTGTGTCACAATGTGAAGGGAGGTCACCTGCCACTCAGCCTCAGCAGGATATCCAGAAGGAGCTGGGAGTGAAACATCAGGGGGAGAAAGCAATTGCAAACATCAGTTTCAGCATTACACTCCTCCAAGCTAAAAAGACAAAACTCCATTGAAACCTCATGCTCCTCCAGACAGACTTGAATTCTGACTTGAAAATGGGGGAACAGAGGTGTTTTGAAAAACCTCCAGCATCCTGAGGTCTTTGTTTCTTTCAAGTTTCTTTTACCAGGTAACAGTCTGAGAGCAAACACACTCCTCAGACATAGATTACAGAATCCTTAGTATTGGAAGGGGCCTTGAAAGATCACCTGGTACAATTCCCCTCCAGTGAACAGGAACATCCAACAAAAGATCAGGTTGCCCAACAACCAATCCAGCTTCACCTTGAAAGTCTTCAGGGACAGGGCATCAACCACATCTCTGGGCAACCTGTTTCAATGCCTTACCATCCTCACTGTAAAAGGTTTCTTCCTTATATCCAATCTAAATCTACCCTTTTTGATCTTGAAACTATTTCCTCTTGTCCTGTATAGAACAAACCCTGCTGAAGAGTCTGTCCCCTTCTTTCTTATAGTCACCGTGTAGATATTGAGAGGCTCCTGTCAGGGCTTTGTGGTCAGAGGGAGATGATATAAATCCTGGCAAGGTCACCTGATCAGGCTTTTCTCTTCATCGCTCTTCGCCTTTGCCTCTCCTCGCTGCTGCCCATCCTGACACATCACTTCAGCGTTACTGTAAGGCCTAAAGCTTTCAGATGCTTTCTCATTATATTTGAGTTATTAGCTTCAATTCTAATTATATTATAATTTGTTATCTTGTATTCTGATACTATACTTAGTAAATTAGTTTGTTTCATCTCAGATCGTTGCTGCTGTTTTTAATTATTTTGGGGTCCCCTGTTTCCCTCTTCCAGAGGTGTAGATTTTCTGAAATCCCTCTGCCTCACTAATCACTAGTCAGGCTGAACTAGCCCATAAACCGTTGACAGGGTTCCTGCCCCAAATTCATGACAAAATCATGAAGTTACCAGAAAGTGTATAACAAGATTTGTCTGAAACATTTTTGTATTTGCAGATCATTATGGATTACTTTTGTCAGCTAAAACCACTCAGATATAGTCAAGACATCATTTACCTGAGCCATTCCTTTGTGTGGGCCTTGCCCCATGACACTTAGGGTCAAAGAGTACCTCATAAGGGAGATCATAATGCAACCGAAAAGTAATAAAATCCATGGGACTTTTTCTGCATAGCAGTTTTATCCATATAAGTGAACTTTGCTGCATTACTTTAGAACACGATTATATATTATTGTAATTGGAGTAACAATTTGCATTATTATACTGTTAAAATGTGGACTGGAATAACTGTAAATTCACTTACCTCTCTCACCTTGGCCCTTTGAGTAGCTGTTTCTGGGACACAATTTGCTTCCACCCCAGAGAATGCTGTCAAAGACCCCAGTCCAGTAGCTCACAACAAGGCCCCACTGGCTCCAGTAGATGACACCATGGGCCAGGGGCATCAACACTTCACTTTGGATCCAGTAGCTGGCACACAGCTCACACACAAACATAGGTCTGACCAGTATTAGCTATTTAGTCCCTGCAGCAAACAAACACACCAGGTAGAGTGCAATTACAGAGATAATTAAGAATTCAGTAAGAAGATAGGACAGGTTGCAGTGATCAGGTGTGAGGATCAACCAGAAAAAAATGTATTGACCAGCCTCATTTTATATCCAGTCCCTTCTGTACCTTTCTGCAGCTCCATTCTTCCTAGCTCCCCCTTGTCATGAACATTGCCTGAGGTATCTTGATAGCCAGTTAATTAATGACACTAACCAATTTTGTTACTGGTTTCTATATTTGATAAAGTTAACTTTTATGTTATGCATTTGTCTCTCTCTCTTTCTTTACTTCCCAGCAGAATAAAAACAAACACTTTCCGTATCACCTAGTACTACTGTCTGGGTCTGTTCTTACCATGGCTTCCTTTATAGTGTTGGTCAGGTTTGTCTCTGCGAGTTCTAGTTTCTGGCTCTTTTGACCAAATTCTCTCAAAAAAGCAGACAGCATCCTTCCACATACTCATAAACTTCGGAGATACTGAAGTCACTATTAAAAGGATAGTCTATTTTGGAATAATAAAAAGGCAAAATAATCACACAATAATCCTTTAAAATGTAATAAATATTACCCCAATTGCATTTGTATTTGCAACAAAAATGTTTTGAACTTCAACTCTTAAAAGTCTTCTTTAAATATGTTCTAGAGAAGGCGAGAGGATGGGGACAGGGTGGGGGGGGGGAGGAAATAGACAAGTAACTAATGGAACAACTACAAATTCTGAGTAGAAGAGTTTCCTGAGTAATGCTTCTGAAGCTGATCCTGCCACTTCATCTTTTTCTAGACAATAAGACTGCAGAAAATAAGACTCAGTCTACTGTACGATCATATTTGCCAAGATATTCCTTTTCCCTTCTACAAATATACAATATATGTTTTTCAGTTGAAGCTTGAGAAGTTCTGACATGTTATTTAGAATTTCCAGTTTTGAAAAGGCCACAGGACAACCAGAAATGTCAAACATGTTATAGTACACAAATCACTGGGACCATATACTAGAAGTAATATCTAGTATGTTTTTTGTAAGCTAGGTCTGGTCTGCTGATGATGCCAACAATCTGTACAAATCGAATAAATCCAGAATGCCCTGAAAATGTCAAACACGTGGTGCTTATACACACCAAGGATGTGAGGAGTGAGACCAATTGTCTCTGAAGGAATTTGACTCTCAAAAATATAGGTCACACAGATCACAAACCCGTTTAGATAGGTATGTGGGACTGATACAATGATGGTATTTACCTCTTCATTTAGTATTGTTTCTACTTGATTGTATTAGGGTTCTAATAGGTGAACCAAGCCTCAATGAAATGAGAAAATTAAATAATACTTTACTTGCTTTTCAGAAGTAAAAGTAAAAAAGAACATGCTTGTTCGGCTGTGAGTTTGTGTTTTTGTTTGTTTGTTTGTCCCAATAATATTAATTTTGTATTTGACTAATTGCATATCCATATGTATTCAAGGAAATCTCTTGAAGATAAACTTTTATTCCCCAAACCATTTATTTAGAGATGTTTAAGGAATTTGCTACTTTTAGAAGCACATCTTAAAAAGATTATAATGCTTAAAACCCAAGGAAACCATAATAGTTGCATTTGCATGCACAGGTTGGTCCTTGTAGTCTATCACTGTCTTTTAAAGTTATCTGAAGATCAACA
This sequence comes from Coturnix japonica, assembly GCF_054131305.1. Classification (NCBI taxonomy): domain Eukaryota; kingdom Metazoa; phylum Chordata; class Aves; order Galliformes; family Phasianidae; genus Coturnix; species Coturnix japonica. The sequence continues at coordinate 136,919,032 of NC_140663.1, forward strand.
AATTAATAATTTCTTATAATCTGTTGATCAGAAAATTACAAAAAAAAAAAAAAAAGTATTTTTCTAGATTAAAATTTGTCCTTCCTAGCATACACTGGCTAGAACAGTAATCATTGAAAGCTTAAATTCTTTTACCAGCAGGTAGTAGACTGATCTCTCTATCTCTACTACTTTCAGAAAAGACTACTGATACTTGGAAATTATCTCAGATACAGAAAAGCTAAATCTAACTAATTTTAGAGATGGAAAATAAGTTATTTCAAAAAAGAGGAAGGCTTATGTTGGTTATTATTATTATAAGTTGTTTCTCCTGCTGTGAAGGCATTACGTCCAATTTCCTAACAGGAAGACTAGGGTAGGGTGACTTTCTAGACAGATTATGTGTTAGGGAGAAAAAAAAAAAAAAAGCGAGAAAGAAAAAAAAATAAAAATAAGACAGAAAGACAGAAAGACAAAGATAGAAAGAAAGAAAGAAAGAAAGAAAGAAAGAAAGAAAGAAAGAAAGAAAGAAAGAAAGAAAGAAAGAAAGAAAGAAAGAAAGAAAGAAAGAAAGAGAGAGAGAGAGAGAGAGAGAGAGAGAGAGAGAAAGAAAGAAAGAAAGAAAGAAAGAAAGAAAGAAAGAAAGAAAGAAAGAAAGAAAGAAAGAAAGAAAGAAAGAAAGAAAGAGAGAAAAAGAAAAAAGGAAAACAGAAGAAGAAAAACACAAACGAAGATAAGTTGTGGTTTTATCTTGAAAAGGAAAAAAATATCAGAAAAAAAAAAGTTTATTTCACCATTTCATTTTGGCTAGATAGATCTAAAACTTTTTACGTATGGATAGTTTATAAAAGAAATAAACAATTACTATGCCCACAAATTTGTCTGAAACAGAGATGAAATTGATTAGTTTTCAAATAATCACTATTGTGGAAAATTACATTAAAAAAAAAAAAAAAAAAGTTTGCAAATGACATAAAACTGGGAGGAAGTCAATCTGCCTAGGGTTAGGAAGGCCATACAGAGGGTTCTAGACAGACTGGATCACTGGGCTGAAGCTAGTAGGATGAAGCTCATTAAGACCAAGTGCTGGCTACTGCACTTTGGTCACAACAATCCCATGCCATGCAACAGGCTTAGGGTAGAGTGTCTAGAAGACTGTGCAGAGGAAAATGTTTGAGGATGTTGGTCAATGCTTGGCTGAACATGAGCCAGAAGTATGCCCAGGTGGTCAAGAACGCCAGTGACAACCTGGCTTGAATCAGAAATAGCATAGCCAGCAAGACCAGGGAAGCCAGGATTCTCACATCGATAAACCTCTCATTCCTGAGCCTGACTATTTAGGTGGGAACTTGGGGAGCAAACTCCCATTTACTTTAAGGGCGGAACAAATCCAAGACTGACTCACAAGACTGAATGTGTACAACTCCATGGAGCCAGATGACACGCATCCCAGGGCATAGGGAAGCTGACTGGTGTGGTTGCTGAGCTACTCTCCATCATATTTGAAAAGTCATGTCTATCAGACAAAGCCCTTGGTGGAGGCTAGTAACAAGCAGTGTCCCCAAGGGTCCAGTAATCTTTAACATCTTTAGCAGTGACGTTGATTATGGGATTGAGTGCACCCTCAGCAAGTATGAAGATGACACTAAGCTCAGTGGTATGGTTGATACAGCAGAAGGAAGGGATGCCATCCAGAGAGACACTGGTAATCTCAAAAGCAGAGTTCTTGTAAACGTAACGAGGTTAAACAAAATAAAGTACAAGATTTTGCACCTGGTTTAAAGTAATCCCAGATATGTATACAAGCTGAGAGAAGAACTCCTTGAGAACAGACCTACTGAGCTTTTGGAGAGGGTTTAAAGGTGGGCCACAAAGATGATCCAAAGGTTGGAGTACCTCTCCTATGAAGATAGCCTGAAGGAACTGGGCTTGTTCAGTCTGGAAAAGAAAAGGCTGTGGGGAGACCTCATTGCAACCTTCCAGTATTTAAAGGGAGGTTATAAGCAGGAAGGAAATCAATTTTTTACAATAAATTAGATTCCAGGTGAAATTTGTAACTCAGAGAGTGGTCAGGCACTGGAAGAGGTTGCCCAGAGAGGTTGTAGATGCTCTGTCCCTGGAGGTGTTTAAAGTCAGGTTGGATGTGGCCCTGAGCAATCTGGCCTAGTATTTGATGTAGTGACTGGCAACCTGGCCTGTGGCAGAACATTTGGAAACTGATGATCTTTGAGCTTCCTTCCAACCCAAGCAATTCTGTGAGTCTATGATTCTCTGTGCTTCAGGAAGTTGGGAATTAGGAGGCGTCAATGGTTTTATGGGCTGGTTCAGCCTAATTCCATGAGTAGTGTGGGGCAGAGGGATTTTGCAAAATCTACACCTCCAGAAAAGGGAAACAGGGGAACCCAAAATAATTAAAAGCAGTGGCAACAATATGAGGAGAAACAAACTAATATACTAAATATGTTATTGGAATGCAAGACAACACACTGTAATGCAATATAATTAGAATTGAAGCTAATAAATCAAATATAATGAGCGAGTATATGAAAGCTTTAAGCCCTACAGTAATACTGAAGTGATGCACAGTCGGGATGGGCAGCAGCCAGGAGAGGTGAAGAAGAGAGAAGAGAGTGATCAGGTGACCTTGCCAGGAATTATATCTATCTCCTCCCTGACTGCAAAGCCCCCTGGGGAATGTAGTTCTTCTTTTCCAGACAGGTACCTGGAACTGGAGCATTAACACTTTAACTCCCAGTGCACTACATGATGTTATGATGTGTAATGCCAGTAAGCAAAAATTATAAAACCACAACAGAGCTGTAGAAGCCTTGCCTCTACTAAGATACCAGATTCAGCAATTCCTAGTGATCTACTCTGTGTTGTTGGCTTGTTTTTGTTTTTTCCTAAATATCTGTTTAATTATGAGATGATTGTATTTTTGAATTTACTAAAGCAGTTTCATACAAAGTAGCATTTACAAGCATTGACTAAAAAGTAGGAAAAAATATCAGAACAAACAACCTTGAATTCTGATTTTCTATGCTATTTAGAAAGCAAACAAACAAGCAAACAACAAACCAAACCTACCAAACAACAAAAAACACCAAAACCTCTCAGATTGTTTATATAAATTTTCCTTTTTGTTATAGAAATAGTACAGAAATTTGCACAAAACTCCAAGAAAAAATGGGGGACATAAATAATTGTGTGCATGTTTTACCAAAGCATTCGGAAATTTATTCAGAAAATAAATTATTACCCAGGTCACAAAATTAAATGAGGACAGAAGTTTAAAATATGGATGGCAAAAATTATCATAGTATCATAGAATCACTCAGATTGGAAGAGACATTAAAGACCATCAAGTCCAACCACAACCTTACCATACTACCCTATCTCTAACAACTCTCTTTTAAATCATACCTCTGAGCACCACACCCAAACAGTTTTTAAACACATCCAGAGATGGTGACTCAACCACCTTCCTGGGGAGCTTATTCCAGTGCTTAATAGCCCTCTGTAAAGAAGTCTTTCCTAATATCCAACCTAAGCCTCCCTTGGCACAACTTAAGGCCATTTCCCCTCGTCCTGTCACTTTTCACCAGTGAGAAGAGACCAACCCTGCTCTCACTGAGACCTTTCACAATTTGTTATACAAATTTGCTTTGTAGGTTACTCATGAGGGATAAGTTAAATAGTTCAGAAAGGTTTTGAGAATTTGAACTGATTCACAGCAGTAATAAATCTTAAATTTTTTAGATATCTCTTAAATGAAAAAGATTCAAAATACCTGAATGCTTCTTTTTCTAAGTACTGTGAAAAATGTATCTTCCTGCTCTTTAGCAGCTGCAAATCTGTGAGCTCCCAGCTTCCTAATTCTGCTTTAAAAAATCCTGAAAAAGTTTGTGTTAATCTTGCAATGTCTGAAACTGAATGCTAGGCTTTCCAGCCTGTGCAAGGGCTTCAATTCAGTAGCTAACATTGCAGATCAACATTAATACCATGCCAGTGTTGTGACTGTAGTTGGTAGATGAGTGATTTTAAGTGTTATTCAGGATAATACCTCTGTTCTTGTGAAAATTCAAATGCATTCATCTTCAATAGAGTTGTCTGTTTTCATGAGACTTTCAGTGACCTTGGAAGTGTATGCATGAATAACTGGTTTGTGCTAATAAGACCATGGGTTATAGGTTACTGAAGAAATACAGAAGTGTAACATAGGTTATCAAAAGATCTTGCACAGGGTGACAGCAATGACATTGAAAGTGAAAGGACAGGACAATTGCCAAATCCCAAGCTAAAACCACAAACCACTAATGATTAATTATTGATCACTAAAGGAACACAACCTTGGGAGATAACCAAAAATAGTTTTAAAGTGAACAAAGAGAATAAACTAATTTTGGAACACATCATGCAGAAAAAATCTTGAATGCACCGTGGAGTCTGTGGATAAGAGAAGAAAGAGTAAGTAAGAAATTTGTTGTAGGGAGTGTTTTTTGAGAAATTTCTCAGTGTACCCTTTTGACTTTGGACAATGATATCATCTTAAATGGAGTGTAGATATGTTAAGTAGACCAACAGTGAACTATTGAATTTGTATGCTGTGTTTGTGCATTTCAAAATAAATTGTACTGAGTATATGGTCTGTTACTGAAGTACATCAACCTTGAAAATTAACTTTAAAAAATTGAATTTATTAATGTTTAGAAAAGGAATTAAGTGACATAATTTTATCATTATCATTTTCAATAACGTTACAGCAGTTATCTTAGTTTCTAGTCTCTATAACTGGATATTCCATTCCTTTTACCTTTTGCAGACATGTTAAGAAAGTAGTGAGGTGGACCTGAGGCAGCATCAATGACCATAGTGGCCCTAGTGGGTTTCTAAATTTATTTGAAAAATGGAGGCTTCAGTACCCTTGTTTGTATGTGCCAGAATGTTTCCGATGTTTAGTAAGACAGTTCATACTATCTTTCCTGTTACTGAAGAGATACAAGTTGTACACAGAGGATGGGAGTGGTAACACTTGCTAGCAGTTATTTCTCTTTACCACTTTTCAGTTCCATTTTTCTCCTGCTCCAGCATGGTCTGTCCCCATAGTATGTAGTTTTTTTGAAGGGAAAAAAGAAAAAAAAAAAAAAAAAAAAGTTTATTTCTGTGTATTTTGTGTAGGTTTTTCACAGCTACTTTATGAAATATTCTGCTGTTCCATGGAATATCCATCTATTACAGCATGGGGTCCTCCAGGGTTGAGATGATGCTGACTTTCCCATGGGTTACAGTGGAATCTTTACTCTGACATCTGATCACTTCCTTTTGTCCTTCTTGTCTGGTCCTGGAGTTCCCTCTGCTGTTTGCTACTCTCTCTCTCACACACACTTTCTCTTTCTAATGGTTTCTGATTGTGCTGAAATATGTTTTCCAGAAGTTGCCAAAAGCTTGGCTGATGGGCTCAGCTGTGTATCCTTAGGTGTGTCTGTTGGAGCTGTCTGGCCAGAACCACCTGGGTCCATCATGAGGAAGCCACTGGCCCCTTGCCACAGAGGCCATATCTACACTTTCCTAAAAGCCTTGGTAGATAAGTAGACACTATTAGAATATCCTTCTGACTACCAGCTACATTAAATGGTTGTGTTAACACACTTTTCACACACACACCAAACAAACAAACAACAAAAAACAAACAACCTTGGGCAACTGATTTATTTTAATTACATATAAATCATCACTTACCTATTTTAGCTGTGTACAACTGACTGTTTTACTTGAATGTTGAATCTGCTACAGACAGCAGTGGCAACTGTTTGTGCGACAGTGACTACTGAAAGTATGTGTCTTATCCATTTTAGTTTCATGGGTGTTGCAGTAGAAACTGCCTGTACGTGCAGTATGGAAACATACTGAAAATATTCAGATTGGACTAGGTACAGCTACTGTGGAGAAATCTACAGGACAGTTCAAAGTTCCTAGAGGTCCAAAGCCAATCAGTCCAAACCTTTATTGTGGAGGCATCTAGAAGCAACACTGATCACCTCGTTTTCTGTCCAGCCATTATACAAAATATATTCTATCATCTGTGCATTTTAATAGCTGAGGAGTTCCTAGTCTACTGGGAACTGCCATCCAATCACATTTCAGCTATAGAATAAACTTTAGTATGAGTCATGTAACTTAATTTCGTAATCTTAATGATTTAATAATTTCATGAATAATGCATCACAATTGCTCTTGGAGGAACAGACAAAATCAAATTTCCCTCCTTTCTTGCATGGATAATGGGTATCTGATACGGACTGTTTTTATAAGGCTATACATAAGTTTCAAAATCTTGAATTAAAAAAAATAAAATAAAAATAAGGAAGAAAGAATCAAGAACTCCAGTATCCTGTACAGACTGTGCTGCTAGATAGCCTTCCCTTAATATCATCCTGATGGAATATACTCAATCTTATAATGTTAATTTATGTAAATATTGCTACAAATAATATGACTCCTCAGAAGTAAATACTTTTAGTATAAGCAAGACTAACAAAATGAACATTGTTATTCATGATGTGTGTGTATATGCGTGCATTGCTTATTATTTTTTAATTGTATTCTGTTTTACTGTATAAGAATGGAGAGGGTTCTGTAAAATTCCCAGAGGATTCTAAAACACTTAAAATGCCATTGACATACCTGTCTTTTTTTAGCAGCTGGAAAACTTTAAGTATTTGTGATCTGAAAAGATTTTTCTTCGGGTATCCTGGATTAAGCTTTGCTATTGTCGATACTACCCATCTGTAATTGCATGTTATTACTTTTCCTTTTGAAACTTTTTAATATCACACATAATGGTTAGACTTGATGATCTTCAAGGTCTTTTCCAACCTGGGTAATTCTATGATTCTACGATTCTATGATAATACCATTCCGAAGAGGAACTGACAGTGTGTTTGCATGAGCTGAAGGCAAAGACTAGAAACAGATAATTTGTGGAATACTTATGTATACTTTTTTTTTTTTTTTTTTTTTTTGTCGTATTTCCATGTGAAGAACTTTACATAAAATTGGAAGTAGACACAGAAGTCCAATCTGATATTTGAAAAAAAGGGCATGGATTCTTTCTACATCTCACTGTTCAACTTATCCCTTAAAATAACTCCTTGAGCTAGATTTTAATATGCTCTACATCTTCATGTAAACAAATAAAGAGAAATTAAGAATACATCTGAGTGCTGCCCGAAAATCTGTTCCATGTATTCAGGCAAAGAGTAAACCATTGTTCACCTGTTTCTACTGTCTTCCTCTGGCATTTCATCTAAAAGGGGAATGAGAGGGATTTGCCCTCAAAGGCTTGCAATTTAACATACACAGGTTAGTCTGAAATTAATATCTCCTATTTATTTCCATGGAAACTGCAACAAGTGCAAAAAGCACAATAAGGTTATTTGATAGAGAAAATTCTCAGCTACAAAACATAATTTTTCAACATAGTCACCACCATTAGCAACATTTTTTTTAACAACGATGAACAAAAGCATGAATGCTGTGCTTGTAAAATTCTGCACCAGCAGAGATGATCCACTTTTTTACAGGTGTTATGATGTCAGTGTTACTAGGAAAATGTTGCACATGCAGTTCATCTCTCGTTGGCCTAAACAGATGGAATTCAGATGTTATCGCTCTCTACAACTACCTGAAGGGATATTGTAGTGAGGTGGGAGTCAGACTCTTCTCCCATGTCTAACAATAGGACTAGAGGGAGTGCCCTCCAGTTGTGCCAGAGATTCAGGTTGCACATTAGGAAATACTTCTCTGAGAGAGTGTTCAGGTGCTGGAATGGACTGCTCTGGGATGTAGTAGATTCACTGTCCCTGAAGGAGTTCAATAAATGTTTAGATGTTGTACTGAGGCACATAGTTTAGTGGGAGATAATGGCAATAGATGGATGACTGGTCTGGATGGTCTTAGAGATCTTTTCCAACCTTGATGCCCATATTGGTGATTCTATGAAGGCATCAAATCTGGGCTATACAGTGGGAATGGGAGCATACCCTGGAGACTTTTAAAGTGAGGCTGGGTCTAGCCCTGTGTAATTTAATAGAGGTGTGCATGTCTCCCCTCATGGCAAGGAAGTTGGACTAAATGACCATCAAGATCCCTTCCAACTCTAAGGATTCTATGATTCTGTGGCAGACCAGCCAATAATGACAATGTGTTCCATTCTTCCAGCTGCTGTGGGGCCTGGCATTAAAGTGTTGTAAAAAAATGTTTGTTTGTCCTCTCTGGCCTGGTTCTGGAAACTTGAGCTTTCAGCTTAGTCATTGTCATGACATACTGGTCAAAGTTGGTGGTTTGTGCAGTTTCTGGGAAACTCGAAAGAATCACCTTTTCCCTATCCTAAAAGACAGTGCACATAACTTTACTTGGTTGCAATCTGCATTTTGAACTTTTAATTTGATGAGAAATTCTCGTTTCCACCCTAGGGACTGTTGTTTTGATTCAGCCTCATAGTGTTGATATCATATCTCATCACTGGTATTCAGCCTCATATTGGTTCAGCAGGTCCTGACAAAATTGCATGCGTTTTTCTTTCTGCTCCTGTGTGAGCATTTGTGGAACCCACGTGGAGTAAACTTCACAATATTCCAATGTTATCACCATCATTTCCCATTTTCCATTAAAACCAGTATTCAGCTCTGAACAACATTCTGTGGTTATAATCTGCAGATTTGCATGATGAGATGATTGAGAAGCTCTTTTCATGGAATGACAGCCAGGTAAGGCTGTGTGGAACGTGAATTCTCTTTCACATCATTGCCAGCAGTCTTGAAATGTACCATCCATCACCTCACTGCACAAGCATCCACTGTTTTTCCCCACAAGTATTAAGCATGTGTCAATTAATGTCAATGGGTGCATTTTTTTCCATCACGGAGGAATTTTGTTACACACCTTTCCTTTATACATGCTTTGATGTCACCATTTTGTCAGACTGCCCCTCTTGGTGCCATCTGCCACACAGCAACAGAATTTAATAGCATACTGGCAAGAATGTTCAATTTCTATGGCCATACCGCCAACATCTGCCTCTGACATTGTGAGCCAACACAGTAAAATAGGAGGCATTACTTTCAAAGGAGGTAACACAGGATTCTGTTTCCTCTTATTAGTTGGCTGTATCACTCTTTATTTATTTATTTATTTATTTATTTATTTATTTATTTATTTATTTATTTATTTATTGTAGTTTGATCAGGCTTCCTCCTACATTAATTATTTGTTCCAAAGATTGGATTAATAAAGGAAGAGCATCTTTTATTTTGATACTAACAAGGAAAAACATAATCAAACCATTAGATGATTAGAGTTTGGAGCCTTTTCTTGAGAGGACAGAGCTGTGGAGTTCTAATCACTGCTGCCTGAGATTTTCATCTAACTTTGTATAAAACACATAACTTGGGAAAAAATTACAGAGCTACAGATCTCCCAGCTATAAGCGTCAAGATAACTGAATCTGTTTGTCCTTGACTACTTAACTTCCAGAACATCTTGTTTTCTTAACTGCCTATTGGTTCAATTTAAAGCAGACAGAGGCTCATCCAGAATATTAGATATATGAGTGGTTGGTGTAATATCCTGAAAGTCATAAGCTATGGTTTTGAACTCTTTACATTTCTTGTTTTGTAGGCATCTATTACACCTAGCCAAGTGCTTCATAAAATAAACATCTTAAATTCTATATTCTTACACAGTGGGATGGATTTACTTCTAGTGTGACCATAATTGAATATTCTGACAAATTTTGTTGAGTGACTCTTCATCTAAATCTAGATCACAGTAAAGTGCGAGCTGATTTTCTTCTTGCTTTCCAAATATTTCAGAAACATAGACTGAAATTAAAAAAAAAATAAAAATAAAAAAAAAATAGAAATCAGTCCACACAAGACAGTTTCAGCTGAGCTGATGGAAATTATACAGTCAATAAAAGCTAAGTCATCCAAATTCTCTGGGATTTAAACACAGTATGTACATTTAGCTCCCTATCTGGATCTAGATCTTGTTCTGTATGACAATGATTAACATTGTTTCTTAGTCCAGATAAATCTCAGCCATTACTTTTTAGATATTGAAAATGTGCTACATCAGTTTCTGATGCAGTAAAATTAGCCAGCCTACAGATTTAATATATTTAACAAATTTGCTTCATTCTTACTCAAGAGAACCTTAATGAAGATGTCAATATATGTGGTAGGGGTATTTAAATTCTCATTAGACTAAATGAAAATACTTTTAGTGAATCTAGATATCAGAGCCTAAAGAGACACAATCAACCCATAACATCCTATGATTAGATGGATTGATTTCAAAGTTGTTGACGGTACTGATTATGCACATATTTTGAAATATTGATTATGAAGCCACCTATCTCACAGGGGTAAGTTGTGTCAGTTTGAATGTTCTTGCTATGTTTAGATATATCAAATACTATTTCCAATAATGGCTTTCATTGTAGTTTTCTGTACTAAAACTTGTAGTCTATGAAGCATGGGTCTAAGATCACATTCATTTGTGAGCCATCTATAAACATTACATTAAGACAGTTCACTGTGTGTGTTGTTTGCCTTAGGGTTAGCTCTCAGACCTTTTTTTCTTTGGGCAGTATGATTATTTTCTTGGGTTATCCACATATTCACAGACTTGTCAAGGATGACTAGAGTTCTAACTAGAAACTTTATTGTATAGGATACACTCAAATGGGTTAAAGTCAAGTCTGTAAAGTATATGTACGCTTGCCTGCCAATTAGAATGAATCTTCTCATTTTATCATGATATTGAATGTGTTACGAGAGATATCAGACTTGCTCTAATATTACTTATTTAGACAAAACTTTGAATCAAAAATTCTTAACTTTATCATTGTTTTCTGTGACTGGTCTTCTTATACCACACAAACTGTAGTGGATACAGTTTAAACATATGCATTAATGGACTGCAGATTTACTTTTGATTATTGCAGAAAAATATTTTTGTCTTGACTGTCAATTTAGAAAAAAAAGAAAAAAAAATTACAGATTTGCTTACAAAATAAACTTGCAAATATTTTCCTGAAGAAAATCACTGAAGCAAGTATGAAAATTAACTAATCTGGTTACCAGCCAACACTTGATCTGGCACATGCTACAATAAATGTGGAATTACTTTACAAACTGGCAAAGAATCCAGAAAAACCGCAGCTGAGCAGAACATCATAGGCTCATAAACAGCATGTTGAGAAAGGCTAGTGATTTTACCAGAAAAGACAGAAACGTTCTGCTTACTCTTTCAGTAATTCCACAGCAAAGTAAAATAGAGCAAAGTAGTTGAAATTTTAAAAGGAGTGAAATATATAGTCATTATATATCAGTTAATTTCTTAATTCACTTTGATTAGGCTGAGTTCCCTAAATTGCCAAAATATTACAATTCATTTTCTTGTTTTACTACTGGTTTCTCAGTTTGTTAAATCACATTGAGTTTTGTGCCTTGAATAATTTTGCTAGGCCAAATCAGCATATAAATGTTGAGTTCAGAAAACATGCATGTAGTTTCTCATTTTCTTTCTTTCTAATACAAACAAACAAACAAATAAAATCATTAAAACATTTCTAGCATTTATAACAAGGTCTAAAAAACTGATGTAAGAAATGGAATTTTACACTGTCTGTATAGGAGTTATTGCACAACTAAAAGAAGTGGACAAATCGTGAATGATTTTTTTCTATCCGTTTTTATCTTTTGTCCAGGTAATATTTATTTTATTTTTTTTTATTAGCATCTACACCCAGTTCCTTCAAAAATAGTTTCTTAATTTGAATTTCTTCATAAATATCTGTTTGATAAGTTTTTTGTTTGCTTGCTTATTTTGTTTTGTAATAGTTCTGAGTTTTGATTTGTTTTGTTTTTTAATTAAAGTACAATTTATTTTTGCTATATCAAATTCCACTGATTTCTGCTTTTGTTAATTCCATAGGTGCCATATTCAGTCTTATTTACTTACTGTAGCTTTAAACACACTGTTAAACAGTTTTTTTTGTGTTTTTTGTTTGTTGTTGTTGTTGTTTTGTTTTGTTTTGTTTTTCCTCTGATATTATATTCCATGACTGGAAACAAAGTATTATTATGTCTAAGGCATCTCTATTGTCCTGTTTTATGACCTCTGCATCATTCTGTGCTACTTTTCCCGTCTCTAGTGTATGGATAATAATTCTAGTATTTCCTTGTCTGTTGATATTATATATGAAGAATGACATAAGTGACAAAAAGGCTGGACAGGTGAAATAATTCAAGTATTTCGAATGCTGGCTAAGTGAAGTACAACAGATCTGTACATTAAGCTCTGCTTGATTACTAGTCTTACTAGTATAACTGTCCTTGTGTTTTCCAAACAATTTGTTAACAAAGTTAATAATTTATTTCCATATTTATTTGCACATAAATGCTCAGGCCACAATACTATATTTTTCACAATACAAGATTTACGGTAAATCTAGGAAAACATCTCTCCAATACCAAATTTCAAGTACAGTGTCACCAAAAATTGTTTTAAATTTGAAGTATCAATGGAAGTTCCTACTTTCCTTATTTCCTAGATATAAGGAAAGTTATATATTCCTCTTATTTTAGTCTACTGCTTCCTCTTGATTGTTCTTTTTTTTTTTTTTTTTTTTTTTTTTTTTTTTTTTTTTTTTTAAATAAACTAGTGCTTGCTTGGTTGGCAGCTTCACCCTTGGGCAATGGCTTGATGAGCTAGTGAATGGGCATGATGCCATGCAAACAGATGTGATAGAAAAGAATAAGCCAAAGGGCTCTCTGTATTTGTCAAATGTGTTCACAAAAGGCAAGATTTTAATCTGGAACTATCAAATTGGTGCTTGAACTATTCAATGTTTGGAGGACAGACCTTCTATTGCTAATGTAATTCTGAATTCTATTTTGACACCTGGAAGATTTAAGAGAAAATTTAAGAGAATGTCGTCTTGTCTGAAGGCCTCATCATTCTCTTACTGAACAGGTGGTCTATAGTAGACATCCATAACACTATCCCACACATTTCTCTGGCTGCTTATCCTTACCCATAATCTCTCAGCTAGCTAATTGCCTGTCCCTGGGCAGTGCATTATGCACTCCTACTACTTTCTCGTGTAAAAGGTGGCTACTTCTTTTACCATCCTGACCACCTCAGTACAATCCTGCACTCAGTGTTTTCTTTACATGTTCCCAAAGGATGTGGTATCACCTGGAGTGTCCTAAATTATCCTCCTTGATCTCCAGACACTAGTCCAGAAATGCATTGGTTTCCTGTATGTTCTGTGTAAAATGTGTTCTGATTTCTCAGATAGACTAGAGACTTTAGTAGATAGTAATTATCTGCCTTAAGGTTTGAACATTTAGAGACTTAAGTCTCACTCTAAATGTTTTCAAGTGTAAACAAAACTAAAGAAGATTATGAAAGTGTTATTATTATTATACTGAGAAATAAATTAAGAGAAATAAATCCTACTCTATTTTATTTTGCACAGAAATACGCCAGACAAAAGAATAAAAGTTTTAAGCAGAGTCGGATCAGTTTCTTGCTCAAGCAGCTGAGAATCTTGAAAACTCTACATGTATTCTGTGCCTAAGACTGAGGAATGTGGGAACAAATAGTATTCTGGGGACAACATCTTGCCATACATTTGGCTGCAGCAGACATGAAGGAAACAGAGAATGTAAAACTTTAGGAAAATGGGCTTTATCAGTCATATAGCAATGAGAACAAAAGTTATCTGCTTTTTTCAACAGGAAATCTTTTAATTCTGCAAAATATTATCAAGTTGACATAATAGTAACATACACATAAATTTCATTTTTGCTTTCTTGATGAAAATATTAACATAATTTATTATCAATCCAATGCATTTGCACTTGTTAAACATTTTAAAGTGTTAAACATCTTTGCAGAAGTAATTTATATTGAGCATTATTAGCCAGTAAATCAGTAGCTGGACAGCCTTTATCATTCCCATTACTTACGTTGTTTTAGCAGCTGCAGATCTCATCTGCATTTTGCATGATAATGTAATAATGAAGAAATATATTTACACTGCTAATGAAAAAATATATTTGCACTGATAATAAGACCTAATGTTCTATTTTTATTTTTTATTTTTTTCCTTTTGGGAGGGAAAAACAAACAAAAAACAAACAGGTTATTGTGGCTAGATGCATTCATAGAATCCCAAAAGATGTTACACAGAATATATATAGTTATATATTCACCCAACTGATCTTTCACACAAAGTAAATATTTTTGTAGTCCTTGTACATTAGGAAATTGAAGAGAAAAATAATATATGGATTCTGATAATATTTTCTTTTTTTTTTTTTTTTTCTACTTCATAAATAACTTTTAAATGAAGAAGAGTTGTAAATGCTCAGAATATTTTTAACATTTTGATTTTTCTTAAAATGTTCTTCCTCATTAAACTGAATTGCAGAATCTTGCTTGTATTTTTGTTTTAGTTAGTTCATTACTTTGTTTCCAAATAGTTTGCTAAGGGTTCAGCACTAAGATGGTGCTTCAGTATAAAGAACACTTAGAAAACTTACCTGAAAATGTCTCAAATGGGTCATTTCAGTGTAATTCTCTTTTATAAACAACAGCTCAATATGAAATACACAGCACATTGTCACAAAACTAAATTGTCATTCTTTGGCCAACTACAGCAAGAAATGATGACTTCAGCTGAAGCATTTATTATAAAATGAAGCTCCAATTACATTTATGAAATTTTTCATTTACAAAATAATTGTTCAATATTTTTTATTCCATTTGGACAAGGAGTTGGCAGTCCAATGAACTTTTATTAAGAGAAAGAATTTTATAAATTTTGGCAAATATAAATGAGTTTATCATAATATTTTGTTACCATTTATTAATCCTTCTAAAACATTTGTATTCTCATGCTTAACCCATAGTCCTCTCAACCTTTATCTGCCTAAGTACTAATAACGTTTAATCAGTTTCTTCTGTTCTACATTTCTGACAGATCTAGATCATTTCTGTATATGACTTGCTTCAGATAATATGAATGAATTCAACAATTCTATCACTTTCTATAGCTTCTCTTCGAGTTTTTGACCTCAGGGGAGGTCAAATCAAATTAAAAAACATGTGCCAAGTTCATCATCATATTATACATCATATTGTAGTTTTTAGTACTGGACAAGAAGAAAATCCTCCTTTGCCAAGAGTTTCCATTGCTGCTTAGACAGGCTTAGTATAGGCTGATGCATCTGCTATCGCTTTTAGATTAAAACAGAAAATCTATATTGCCTGCATCTCATAAAGAACTCTTAAAATTGCTTTCTGTCCATTTTAAGCCAATATGGTGATTTCTTGCAATTGTAAATCATTCTGGCTATGTTCACTGCAGGGTGCTTCTTGTGTAGGTTTGGCATGATTAAAATAGTCAAAGGAAATATAACCCTGGTCTGAAATAAATACAAGTAAGGAAAAAGGAAGAGAAGAGAGGATTGTTTTTTCATTATTTATTTATTTATTTTTTTGCCA
Organism: Coturnix japonica; assembly: GCF_054131305.1. NCBI lineage: Eukaryota > Metazoa > Chordata > Aves > Galliformes > Phasianidae > Coturnix > Coturnix japonica. Next base: position 136,934,593 of record NC_140663.1, read on the forward strand.
GTTTTATTCAATCTCTAGCTTTCTGATGGTCTTTTATTTCTTCTTAAGTGATGATTATTGGTCATAGACTGTATAATCATTCATTTTTTACATTTACTCCCAGAATTCTCAATCTTTTAACTGGAAATTAATGCAAAACAAATGAAGAACTGAAATGGGAATGTGAAGTGAAAATGTCATTTTTTTACCTAAATTAACAACAGTACTCTTCACAAAGAGATCATTTTAAGAAAGCCTTTAAAAGAAAAGCAATTGACTTAATGACACGCTGAAATGAACAAAATAGGTCTAGGTAGCACAGAAATAAGAAGAGAATGATAGAACAGCTTTATATGCTCCTGCAATTATTATCTTTTTCTCTGAGTCACATCTATTCAGAATTTTAAAACATTATTTATTTAAAATTTTATTAAGATTTAAAAATTGATCACCCCTAAAACTGGAAGTTTTAGTACATTATTTTTTATTAGAAAGCTTTAACTGTGCTTTAGCACAGCGGGCAAAAAGAACAGCATTTTTACATTGTGTTGTTGTGGTATTTGGATATCTTGATGTCATTACTTTTCACAGGTCTGTTAAGTCATTATGTTTAAATAACATATGAAAACATATTTTTAAGGTGCCTCATTGCCTCGGGAGTATGGATGTGAAATTTCAGATTCCACAGTATTCTGTGCTTCTGCTAAATAAGAAAGTTTGATTGTAAGCTGATAAGATTTTTAGTGGAAATGTGGAAGTAAATTATTATTATGACCCGTTACAGGAACTTCTATGTGCTATAGTGCTGTTCCATTTAAAAACAGGAAGTTAGAAATATCTTTTCTGGCAAGACAACTAAACAGTTTACTCCTTTTGTCATATTTCTAATATTCCTGTCCATTATTTTTCTAATGTAAATGTTAGCAGCTAGCCAGTTATCGATTTTGTCAAGTGTTAAGTGAGCTTATTTAAAGGATCTCACACATGCCTTGTTTCAAGTCAGTTTCAGGTTTCTGACAATTTTCCATTGTTTGCATCTAAAAATAAGTGCATGATAAGCACTGTAATCCACACATGGAAGTTTACTTGACAAGTGTCATGACTGAGACTGAGAAGAATGAAGAAGAATTGAATAAATTCAAATATTAAAGGAGAAAATGTCTTGATTCACAAAATACCAACATTCAAGAAAGAATTCTTAGCTCACTCTTCCCGTCAAAGAATTTTCCTTTACTATTTTTCTCCCTTTCCTATCAATGTATATTTTTGTGCAATCATCTGTTTGAAAGCAAAAATACATAGACTACATTTGAAAGTGGTATAGTTAAATTATGGCTGACCAAAAAGCACTTAAACACACATACTATATGTATGTTTTTCCCAAAAAACATACAAATTTGCATGGCATGATACTGATGTTGGAGCTCAGTGCTAGCATACAACATTTATTTAGTTCTCTTGGGATGAGGCTGCATTTTGGTAGTGCAGTACGTGAAACATTTAATCTAACCTAACCATTTCATCAGGGACAGCAATTTCACATCTTTTTGGTGACTCAAGTTCGGTGACAGAGATTTTCTGTGTCTATGAGTCAATGATTACAAAAATTTTAAATGTTCTTAAGGAAAAATGTCTCATTTTCTTCAGAATGACAGATAAGGGGAGAATGAAAAAAAAAAAAAAAGGTAGCAAGAAGGAGAAATAAAGAAAATGATAAATGGCTGAACAGTTAGATTAACTTCTACATACTAACATAAGTTTTCTCAGTGAATTGTGATCTGATATTAAATCCCAAGAAAACTTCTAAATGCTGGGCAAAGTAAATTTGATGCATTGTAATAACACTAATTCTAGTGAAATGACAAACAAAATGTAACGAGTCTCCATACTTAACATCTCCTTTATCACAATTCAGTCTGTTGACTAATCTCTAGCTTTGCAGGAAGAGAACATTCTGTATTTTTTCACACTTTTTCACATCTGAGTACAAACTTGGCTCCATACTTTCCATACTTAATGTATATATACATCTACTTTTACTTGTCAGGATTTACAATGTGGGTACTTATTTATTTATTTATTTAAGACAATGTGTTTCCCAGTATTTCTTTTTTTCTCTCTTTAATAGTAATGAAGTCAGTTCCTTTGTCATGAATTTATTGCTTGTGTGTACAGGATCAGTGCATTTTTAAGCATATTTGCATGTCTTGGCTCAGAAATTAAAATCAATAAAAGGAATAGAAGACGGATGATTAGTCTGAGCTTCATGGATGGTAAGTGCAGAGAATGTTTGGGAATCAACAGTATTAATTCCTGTAAGCTGTTGCATGCTGTTATATGAAAACAAACAAAAGAAACATACATATACAAAAATTCTATCCTGAATGATACAAAAAAAAAAAAAAAAAAAAAAAAAGAAAAGAAAGAAAAAGAAAAATAAAGAAAAAGAAAAAAATATATACCCAGTTATATCACACTACTGCACTTGGTTGTGCAGAAGCACCAGTTCTTTTATCAGCCTAGATTATTGTTCATGTTTTAGGTATATGACCATTATAATTAAACTACATATTCTGCCAAAGTATGTTACAAGACCAAAAGCAGAAGCCTGTGTACTTGTATAACATTTACATTCTGCCACTCTTGGAAGGGACTGTACTGTTTGATTTAATTAATGTTAGTTCCTATATGACTTTTTCCTTTTCCTTGCAAATCTCTCTTTCCCTTTCCGTATATATTGAGATTAACTGGAAAGACAAAACTTTTAACACAAAATCTCTGTGTAGTTTTATGAGAATTTCTAGATAAATAAAATTATGGGATCATTTTCATGCCTTTGTCTAGATTTTCCCCACTGGCTACTCATGGACACTAACCAAAATAAACCTTTGCATTTAATCAGTATGACTGTTTACATCTGTTTCAGGAAGTTAATTTCAAGAAACATAATATTTTGCTGTGTTTAATTAATTTAGGTTGGATATGCACAATATTCTCTCAGCAACTACAATATTCTGAAACAGCTGGAAGGACATTAATTGCTTATCCAAAAATACAAGTAAGTGGAAAGTGAAGCATGTAATTACTTTCTGTATATTCTATACCAGACCTGTCATTGATGTGTTGCTCTCAGTATGACAAAGGCATTTATTTAGATATATGTTAATTATCCTTGACTTTTGCTTAATGTTTTTTAGCAATTATTAGAGTTAGATCCACACATGCATTTCATTTCTCAGCTGTAGATCTTCCAACCACTTTAGCTGAGATGAGCACAATCAAATGTAAAATAAAGCAAAGATTTATTTATTTATTTGTTTGTTTGTTTGTTTGTTTGTTTTCCTGAACAATTTTATGAAGCTGGTTTCCCATGGATCTTGCCTACATTAGATTTTGAACGTATGTATATATATGCCACTCAAACCAGTGAGGCACATACAATTTTTTTGTTTTCTTTTATTTGTTTGTTTCCATATACTTTTTTAGACAGAATAACTATAGATAGATGTTTACCTCTAGAACAAATTTGAATGATTTATATACCTGTGCACACTTTTGTTTGCTAGAATTTCAGGTATTCAAGGTTAGGCTGGAAGGTGCCTTGGGCAACCTGATCTAATGCCTGAGCTAGTGCCTGGCAACTCTGCTCTCAGCTGGGGGATTGGATCTAAATGATCTTTAAAGTCCCCTCTATCCCAAAATATACTATGTTTCTATGATTCTATGCCTCTATGACCCATAAATTAGAAGTACAAAAATTCTAAACAGCTTCATCATGCTATTGTGGGCTTAGGCAAATGTCTGGTAAATGACAAATATAATAAAAGTACTGACTTTTTTTCTTAAAAATATAACATAAAATTAATATTTAACATATTCATTTTTATTCGAGTTATAGCATTCAGAAAACTACTAGATGTTCAGTAAAATCTCATTAGTGTGAAGCAAAACTGTCAAACAAGCAAAAATGTGCACTTGTACATCTGCTTGTACAACACATCATGATGAATCTGCAAATAAAAGGAATTTTGAGACATAAATCAACTTAGTTATACCATTCCCTCATTTTGGCAGCTGGAAATTGGAACCATGGATTGTGAGGAAGATGATAAAAAATGGATATCCGGTACTATTTTGTATGTCTTGTCTTTCATTCTTGAGCTATTCTAACTTCCATGGGCCTCCAGTAACTCATCTCTTCCTTTGCCAGATATATACTGAGAGACAGAGGTTTCATATAAAGGCTCATGAGTAGACACATGCATGAGTGCTTACTCATATTTAGATAACAGAATCGTTCTACCTACATAGCACTCTTTCTCTGAAATAAAACTTTTTTTTTCTTTATTTTGAGACTTAATAAAAATGAAAATAAAATGTATTAAAAGAGGGAAAAAAAAATCTTTCAAGTTTGCTTGATATCAGATGTATGCATGTATGTCTACCTTGCATTTCAACTGTTAACATTTTGTGCTTTTCTATCAATACGGAAAAATGACAAAAGTTTGACTGTAACTTATGTTCTTCAGTCAGTTTTCCAGTTGAATCAGCGAAAGCTTACTTCTGAAACTCAGTTGTTGTTTGTTTGTGTTGTTGTAGTTGTTGCTGTTTTTTAATATATGTTTATACATATTTATATACAAAGGGACTTTCACAGTATTGAGAACACATCAAAGAGCTTTAAGAACAATTATTTATTGTTTTAACTGAAAATAAATGTTATTACAAACAGAATACACAGATACATGCTTGCCCCTAAATTTCTTGTGGTGTTTTTAGTGAATTCATTTGAAAGAGAGCAGATATTCAAGTATTTTACATTGTCTTTCTGAAAAAATATGGATGGAGTGGAAAAAATAAAAATAAAAAAAAGAGAGAGAGACAGACAGACAGAAGGAAAAACAAAATCATCAAGACTAGGAGAAGCCCAAAGCCTGATTCTATTTTTCTTAATCTATTAATTTCTCAAGGAAAATATTCTTGAAACACAACAGAGAAGAAATTTAAAATGTCTAATACTAAAAGATGTAAGAAAAAGCTTTGTAGAAGGTTGAAAGAAGTTAACAGCTGGTAAGTATAATGAAATACATTACTTTAATTTGATCAATCAATTTAACAGTTTTAAGACAAATTGCATAAAGCAACTGCAGTCAGTCAGTTGCAAAATGAAAGGGAACTGCATGAATGTATATGTGAGCCATCATCAGAACTACTTTCACATCAGCACAACTTTCATTCTGTGATGAGCAGCCAGTAGTGCTTAGAGGACAGAATAATCTTTATTGAGGACAAACAGTTCTGAGCAGTACAGTTTATGTCTGCCTCAGCTCTTTCTTACGCTATAGATAAATCAGTTCTGATGTGACAGCAATTGGGGAAAAAAAAAAAAAAAAAGTGTTATTTTTAAAATGTTGATTCTTGGTTTACATCAAATTTATCTTTATAAAAAAAAAATGTTCGATGAAAAGCTGAGTTTTGTTTTAGGTTTCTCTCTTCTTCAGTAAACCTTACAAAAAGATCTTTTTGGCAAACTTAAGGAAAAATCTGTCTTCATTCAAGAGACAGATTTATTTCAGTCTTCTGTTTTTCTTCTTTACTAATGCCCATATGTGAGGGAGTACTGCATGAAACTCTTGAAACTTGTAATGTCACATTTACACATACAGTATATTAACTGCAACAATGAAACTTCTTTGACCTTTAGGTGAAGTAGATTTGAAAAATAGCAATAATATTCTTCCTTCACTTGCCTCAATGTCCCTTTTTAACTATTAACCGTCAGGCATATTGATTGAATTATGGCAGTAGGGAAGTATTCAGAGGTTTTATGCTGGACAAGACAGTAATTCAGAAAAGTTAAAGAACTCTTCTAAAGTTACAGAAATTAAAAATTGCAAGTTGTGTATTTTTATAGAAGAATGCAGGTGACTGTCCTTTCCAGAACAAAACAGGAATTATAACACTGGAGGCTCTAGGTGGAAGAAGCTTTATTGGAGGAAGTTGAGGGGAGACCTTATAGCTATAACTATATAACTATATATACTTATAACTAGAACTGCAAGTTCTCTATAACTAACTGAAAGGTGATTGTGATGAAGTGGCACCTCTTCTCCCACAGCTTAAGTTGTGATAGGACTAGATGGAATGGCCTTAAGTTGTGACAGAGGAGGTTAGATACGAGGAAAACATTCTTCTCCAAAAGCATGTCAGACACACAAACAGGGTGCCCAGGGACATGGTTGAGTCATAGACCCTGGAGGTGATCAAAAAACATTTACGTAAGGTTCTAAGGGACATGATTTAGAGGGTAAATACTGATTGTAGGTGAATCGTTGGACTAGATTATCATGGAGATTATCCAGTCTTAATGATTCTATGATTCTAAGAAAATTTTAATTAAGTATTTAGTATGAGCTACTATTTTCTCAGTTTGCATACACATAGTAGATAACACATGATATAGTAAAGACCTGATTCCAGCACGTTTGGAGTCTGAATACTTTATCTAGATCTCAGGACATCTTTTAATTAAAAATAAAATAAAAATGTAAGAAATAAATGTTGTTTCTAGAATAAAGAAGCAGTGGTAAGAAAAAAAATAATTAAAAATGACATAAAATGCTGCTAATTTTTGTATTCATGTATTGCATTCACTTAGAAATATAGATAGATAAATAGATAGATAGATAGATAGATAGATATCTGAATAAAAGATTACATTTTGTTTGTCTCTTTCCTTTCAGTAGTTCTGAGTCTAATTGCTTTAGACTCTAGTTTCCTTTAATTTACATGAACATAGTGGAATTTCTGTATGTCAAAGACAACCATGATTCATCTTGTTAAATTTGGTTACTAAAGAATATACTGCATTTTTATCTTTGAAGTATGAGAGATCCTCACATTCTGAGATTTTTCTGTCAACACTAATTTTAAAAAATTATTTTCAATAGCATGTGTTTGTGTAAATTTTATTATTTATCATTTTTGAATGAGACATCTTTTACCTTTTTTATTAAAATATTATTCTTATAATTTCATAGAAGATTAGTAAGATGCACCTTAAGTTTGGCCATTTCTGGTAACTTTACTATCAAAGACAGAAAGAGATTTCTTTCTGATTGTAATACGTAATCTATTTGATATCTGTATGAAGTCAGTCAAACTCCACACATACTGTAACTAATACCTAATAAAACGTATTCAACACAATTCATTTTTCACAAAATAAGACTTTTATAGTCTTTCAGTTAAGCAGGATGTAATGGCTAAATGAAAAAGTACAGCTCTGCCCTAGAGTATTACAGAATTATAGAATCATAGAATTACAGAATGGTTGAAATTTGAAAGGACCTCTGGAGTTCATGTTATTACAGTAGGGTCACCTAGAACACTATGCCCCTTCACATGCCCATCATAGTATCTTTGAGGTTACAGACTCCACAACCTCTCTGGTAAACCCTCAGTTCTTCTCATTTAAATGAAGTAAAGAATGAAGCATGCAGCTTTCTCCTCTGGTCACTAAACTCGGGACTGCTACTGTCCATCTGTTGGGGCCCATGCTGGTGCCCAGAGACCTAAGTCTGGGGAATGCAACTACTGATTTTCCCATTGCAGGTTCAGCCACTGGTAAAGTTGAACAAGTATCCCAGCAACACAAAGACACACACAGGCAAGGACATGACACTGATATGAATAATAACACAGGTTGCCCCATCCAGGAGCTGTCTTCAACACAACTTGCATTAAACATCAAAATACATATGGACAGCTGAGACCCCTTGTTCTCTAGCTGCTAGAGATAAAAATTCACTAGTGAAGGCACACACTCCAGATTTACAAGCACGCTCACATTTGTGGATACTTTGAGTGCCTTCCATAATTCCTCTGTCTGACCTCATACCACATTCTGCTTGCCAGATAATCCAGTCTGAAGGTTTTTTTGTTTTGGTTTGGTTTGGTTTTTTTTTTTTTGTGTGTGTGTTTTTTTTTTTGTGAATATACATGTACATTCCATGTATACTAGGTTTGGAGAAGATATGGACACTTGGCCATTCCAGTTGTCAGCATCAGGCTCAAGGTCTCTAATCTACAGTCCCACTTCAGCTGCTGGCACAAAGTTTCATAGTCAGTTCACTCATGTTTGGTTTGTCCCCTCAACAAGTAGCTGGTTTGGGAACACACAATATTTGATCCCACTGGCTGGGAGTAGGAGACCCCAACCTGCTCCAGTATGACTTCAGTGGCCAGCACCAATATCACTCCTATTGGTTCCCCAGTAGCTAGGTTTCCAGCCACAAAATCTATAGAACCCTTACTAGAGCCATAGATCTATAACTCTCCCCTCTGTCCAGCTACTGACAATAGAATCCTCACTCAGTTGTGTAGCTGGCACCACAGTCCATAGGCCCACAGTTTACTTCAGTAGCTGGTAATAACTCCACAGAATCCTGCTCCTTTTCCCCCATCTCCTACCTTAACTATTATTTAGCTATTCCAAGTTACATACATGCACACAGATGACCACATTCATACTAGTTCTCCTCTCAACAGCTTATTTGGAAGCATAAACCATTCTCACCACAGAAGCAGAAGACCTCACTCACTCCAGCAGCTAGCATTTGAGACCCCTTACTCCCTCTTGTAACTAGCACCTCTGTTTGTTGGGCCACATCCCCAGTCTAACTCCAGTAGTGAGCACTAAATTCTACTCACAGGAGTCCCTCAGTATCTGGTACTACAGGATCAAAGACTGTAGGACCTTTTAAGATCAAGAGATCTGTGATCCCTCCAGCTGCTGACACTGGGATCTTCACTAGAACCAGTAAACAGCACTGTAGTTTGCAATTCTATGCCTCTGGCTTGCCTTTGGTAGCTGGCACCAGTTCCACTTGTGCACACAGATCCCACCAGCATGTGATGCTTAGACCTCATGCTCACTCCAGTAACTGACACCACAGGTTGTGGTGCCCTCTCCCGTAGCCTGACTCCTATTGCTGGCACCAGCCTTCATCCACACACACACACAGAAGTTTTATATGCTTTTCTATCTATCTCCCTGTCTCGCTCTAATTTATAGGAGGGAGGCAAGGTTCTTTGATATATGTATACCTGTTTCAAATGTTGGTCCAACCAGTTTATTACAAGTCCTAGCCGTTTAGTGCGATGGGCGATAGGAAAGATAGGAAATGTAGGCAAGGAGTCTGTGTAGAAAGCAAAAAAGACAGTCACTGCAGTGGGTCCAGTGAGGTAAGTATTAGGCCCAGGAACTTGTCTGATGACCACAGGGGATGGGAAAATGCCATGAAGCTCTGCAGCAAGCAGGCCTTGCAGGGGTTCCTCCAAAGAGGTTTTCCCCTCAGGGAATTCTCTGTCAAAGGTGGCCTTGGGAGTTTGTCTCCAATATCTCTAGTTTAGTGAGGGCCTTTTATCCCCCATTTCTGTGTTTGTTTGTTTTTTTTTTTCTTCTTTTCTCACAGCTTAGTGTGACATACCTGGGCCCACAGATAAGCCAGCAGGGAGTGGTGCCTCTGTTGCCCTACACAAGCATTATCACCTTTTGCAGTGGTCAGTTCCTTCAAGTAGCACCACTGAAAAAGACTGCTTGTCCCGCTTCTGCTTATCTTTACAATCATAAGCAGAGGTACTGTGGCATGGTGACACCCACCATTCACCCCCCTTGTCAGTTGTCAGTTAGAGTCTTATCACCAGAAAGGCCACTTGAAGCAAGAATTGAGACAAAAAAAGAAAAACAATTTTGTCTTTCACGCTCCCCTCTTTGTTCTTCCTGCTCCCCTTTTCTCCTGCACATCCCCTCACAGCTTGCACAGCTCTACAGTTTCTACACCTCCCACAATCAAAACCCTTTCCTCACTCCCTTCACCTTACCAGTTCCAAAGTTCAAGCTGATCTTCCTGGTGGTGGTCTTATAGCTAGCTGACTAGATAGATCAACTAGTATGACTTGTGGGTTTGTTTCTTATCATTGTCTCAGTTTCTACTTGGTCAGGACTGTGTTGCTGCATTTAGTTATTTATCCTTTCTCTGCTTCTTACCACTTGATCAGAGATTCTCACCCAGATAACCCTGCTTGAATAAACATTCCCACATTCTGTCCCTTTCTTTATCAATTAGTACAACTGACTGGATTTCCTGGGTGTTGTCTTACAACTTAGAAGACTTCAATCAGATATCTTTATCAGAATAAACATTCCTAACTTCTCACATGCCCTCACTGATTAATGTGACTGTCAATACTTAGTTCCCATTACTTCCTACCTTTCTTATTAATTCTAGTTGCACTGGAAAAGGTCCTTGACCAGATACTCCTACAAAAGCAGGCACTCTCCTACTACATATCCTTACACTCACAGTAAATAATTTTCTCCCTTATATTCAGATGGAACTGTCAAGATTGCAGGTTATTTCTTTGAGATGAAATTCACTTTTAAAGAGATGCTGAATGTTGTTTTCCTACTAAAAAAAAAAATAATCTTTCAGGTGTTTCAACAATTACAGTTGTGTTTTGTCAGTAATTTGTGAAAGACTAAATACTGCTCATACATAAAACCTGGAGTACGCATCTAGAAAAACACTTAAGAAAATTTCAGACTTAATGTGCAGATTTGTACATTTTTGAAACTCCATGGCTTTTGATAAATTGATTGAAGATTTAAATATAAATGAAAAAGACTACAGATTAACTTCTCAGTGGTTTAGTGCACTGAAAATTCATTGAATTATTGAAAATTTTGAAGAATAAAAATCTTACCTTCCCCCAAAAGAGTGATTTTTTTGAACTACTTAATATATAGTTTCTGTTTTCTCAAGGTTGTGGGTTTTTTTTTTTCCTTGCTTGTTTTTTAATTTATCCTTAATGCTTGTGTTTAAAGTATGAAGTTAAATACACACTTTGCTTAGGCTCAAGTTTTAAGTTTTTTAATGTCTCATCTAGGGACAGCAATTACTTAGTTCAAATCAGAGGTTGCAATGGAAGCCTGTAATGGTTTCCTTTTCATGGAAGACTGCCAGTCAATTGTCACTGGCCTCTCCGTGAAGGACTGAGAATAGAAAACATAGGGATATCTCCAGGGAATATCTATAAGAGTCATCTGACCAGACAAAGTAGTACATAATTTGGATTTCTGCCTCTAAGTTAAACTCCGTGATTTCATTTTCAGGTATGGAGAAAAGCAGATACCTGTAGAGAACAAGACCAACCCAAAGGATTTGTTGTTTTATGATTTTTGTTATTGGTATTCCATATCAGAACATCATGTATTGCACTGGAAGTTAGTCACTGCTCCAGTTCCATGAACTGGAAATATTTCTAGGTACCTTATTCTCAGAAGAGAAGAACTGCATACCCCAGAAGATTTTACAGTTCCATTTCCATTTTCTTTTCAGAGGAAAAGATAAAACTGCTTGCAAGTCACGAGATTCTCTTTTCTACTGCTCCTCTCTATGGTTGTGGGCTCTCTAGCCATCTCACTTTCATCATTAGATTAAGGCCTCCAGTTTTGGATGTGCTCTCTCTCATTTTATTTATTAATTTTAATTCCAACTATGTTGTATTATATTGTGTTATTTCTCATTTCGATATCATGTTTAGTAAATTAATTTTCTCCCTTAACTTGCTTCCATTTTTGCTTTTAGAACCATCTCCCTACCTTTTTCCTTTCTTCCAGGGCATAGGTCTATGAGTCCCTCCACCTCATTTAGACATGCAACCAGCCCGGAACTGAGCTAAAACCTTGGCATACATAGAGACAACATACATAGAGAAGAGAGCTATAATGTATATTAGTCCTGTGATCAGAGCACATTATTATTACTTTGGTCTTGAGAGAAGAGAAATAAAAAGTACACTGGGATAAGGAAATAATATCTTTTATTTTATTTTTTACATAAGTTTGCTTTATATGTCCATGATTGCATGATATAAGCTAGAACAACATTTTTATTTTTTTTTTTCCCAATTGTCTGCCTTCAAACAATCTTTTACATTTACTGTTTGTACAGTGACAATAACATACAGATGGTAGTAAATATCCAAAAGTTTATGGTACGGTGACAATAACCTTAAGACGGTAGCAAATATCCAAAAGGTTATTTACAGGAAAAATTCACCTGTAAGGAAGCCTTCAGTCTTCTGGGAAATGCTGAGGCAATCTCCACTGAGGAGCAGTCTCCAAGAGATGCTGCCTTAGTGGTGGTCAGCCCTTAAATGAGGTCTAGAGGAGGTGGAGTCAAGCTCCACCCCTTCCAGGAGCACAGTTAAATCACTATCACCTGTGCTCCCACAGCTGACCCAACACTCACCTCAGCTGATTAATCAGAGGTTCAGGCTGTGATTACTAACTTCCCATACACTGTTTTAGACATTTCTTTCTTTGCTACACCACTTGCAGGAGATGCAGTTCAGGGAATTTTATTAGGCAGTATGCCTGGATGATAAGTGTCATGGATGGCAGCATTTATTTTATAGCAGCCTACTTAACAAAAGCAAGGGAATTTTAATAAGTTAATTCCTTCTCCTACTTATCTTTTTTACAGTGTCTGTAAAGAATCATTGCTCATGGTAGCTAGGTAAAACAGCATAGTGTAGTTTCTAGAAAAAAGAATAGTAAAACAATCTTCGCAAAAGCATTCAATAAGTTTTTTTAAAATATTCATAATTAGGCATCATTGTCAGTGCTTCTTTAAAAAGTATTCTTTTGTTCACTTGGAAATACAGTAATTGACGTGATGGAGAGTTGATGTTAGAATGAATTAAAATCATGTGTGACTTCTTGCTCACCAGAGTTTCAAGTTTGCTTAAAACAGAAAATATGTCTATTAGACTACAAAAAAAGTTGTATTTTTTACATATTGTAAGGGTGGATAATATGAAAGATGGTAAGTATTCAAAAGGTAAAGGGAAACTCACCAATATCAGTGCCTTGGCTGAAAAAGCTGGAGCAATCTCCACCAGGGAGCAATCTCCAAAAGATGCTGCCTCAGTGTTGGTCAGCCCTTAAAATGAGATCTTATAGGAGGTGGAGTCGAGCTCCACCCCCTTCCGGGAGCACAGCTAAATCACTTATCACCTGTGCTCCCACAGCTGACCCAACACTTGCCTCAGCTGATTAATCAGAGGTTCAGGCTGTGATTTCCCATACACATATTTATCATTATATCCATCCAGATTTGGGGCACCTAACAGAAAAGATACATAGGCTCACAAACCACATGGAATTTAACAAATGTAAATGCATGTGGGCTGGGACAACCCTAGATATATGTACAAACTGGGACAACAGGAGAAGGTCAATTTGGACATTAGGGAAATGTTTTTTTACTTAAGAGGATGGTTGGGCCCTGGAATAGCCGCCTGAGGGCAATGATTACAGCACCATGCATTCTGGAGTTCAAGTAGCAACACTCTCAGACAAAGGGTTTGATTTTTGAGTGACCCAGTGCAAAGCCAGGAGTTGGACTCAGTGATCCCTGTGAATCCCTTCTAACTCAGGATATTCTATGATTCTATCAGAACAAGTCTAGAGGAGAGTCACAAAAATGACTCTCTGAGACACTGACCAGAGCACGTATTCTATGAAGTGAGGCTTGAGAGAGTTTTTCAAATTCAAGAAGATAAGGCTCCTAGCACACCTTATTGTGGTCTTATAAAACAAACAAAGGGCCTACATGTAAAATGGGAAGAAAATCTTTACTATAGTGTGCACTGATAAGGCAACGGGTAACGGTTTTAAATTAAACCTATATGATTCCATGGTAAGATACAAACGCTGCAAAGATAAAAGCATTACCACCTTGGACTAAACAGTTTCTATTTTACAGATTCCCCTTTCTTTCTGAAATTCATGTTACAGAAATAAAAAGTGATGTCATGTCTGAGTAGCTTCTATTATTCCATGATGAAATATGTATTAAAATATCCATGAAATGATAATTTTGCTAACCTTATTTAAAGGAAGATTGATATTAACTCAGTATTTTATTATAAGAATTAATTTTCCTGATCATAAGAACACATAAACCTTTTTCAGACTAGCAAAGCATCATTATAGATGAGAGAAGCAGCTGTGATGTAAAAATATCCTTTTTATGTAACAAGTCTTTAAAATAACAAAAATCTGCACATCAATGTCAGAAAGACAAAATAGGGAGCAAATTTAACATCATGATGCCTGTATACTAAAATTATATTTTATTTAAATATTTTAGTTGCTATTTCTATGCCTTCAGAAGGCATAGAATACATTGGAATTCTTATAAACTTATTCTAAAACATGTCATAAGTGTATTTTATTCCTTATTACATGAATAAAATCATACTATATATGCCAAAATCAATTTATTAAATGATGTACTTTTTGTATTTCAATACTGATAAACTATATATATTTATGGGCATAATTTCTTTTTCACTTGGAGTCACTTCATGAGTTGTAAAACAACCAAACTGCAAACCAAAACCATCAGAATGAAGGAGAACAGAATTATACATCTATAAGTGAAATCTCAAAAAAAATCCAAGTATATTTTATTTCCAGCACTGTTGGTTAGATGGTCATTATGATTCTTGATTGCAATCAAATGGCATCCAGCCAGGAGTTGGAGTGTTCATGATTTTTAACTCTGATTGGTACATCTAAGCTTAATAGCTTACAGATTGAACATTAATGGAATACAATGTAAGTGAAGTTGGAATATCAACCTTTTGACCTATGCTTAATGCTAATGGCAAATTTTTGGCTTAGTGGAAACAAATTTAAATTGCAGGCAAATGAATGAGCCAGTATCAGTTCAAAACCAAATAGCCTGATTTATGGTTTCTGTAGTTTGTATATCATACCTCCACAATGCAGGTATGTAAATATTTGAAAATATAAATCATGTTTGAGTTATATGCCGGATCTACATAGAGAGAATGCATTATAGTATGCTGCACATTTTTACATTGTTATTCAATGCGTTACAGAATTCTGTCTTAAGTTTTTGATGAAATGATTTTGTTCATTCCAATTCACATGTTACTAAATGAAAGTAGAAATTTAGTAGAATCATGGGCATTTTCATGCCACATTTCTATCTTAATCAAAGTTGCTTATTTCAGAGTTATCAGCCTAACCAAATATTATTACTTGAAGAGCTTGCTGGGGCTGAGTGGAATAAAAGGCATTATACTGTTCATTTGAATCCAGACCATGTAAGTTATGTTTCTCTAATGCTGAAGGATGTGAGAAGGGGCCCATAGTAAGTTTATAGTAATAGTTTATGTAAAAGTTGTTAGAAGAATGGACATTGAAGACACTGGGTCTGGAATAACAAAGGGGATAAAGGCCATAAAGATAAGGGTGCAACAGCCCAAGGGCAGTGAGGTGATTAGATGTCCACAGGGCAACCTGCAACTGATCTGGGGAGTGCCCCTCCTGCAGGGGTCAAAAGTTTACAGAGAGCAAGACAATGAGCCTTCATCGGGAAGATGATGAGCATTCATCCCACAACCACCCTCATGGCTCTCTAGGCGTGTGCAAGTGGGGAGGGACCGCATGCTAGTAGTGTCCCAGGAATGTAATGAATATGTATCCAAATTCCTGCAAACTATTGATTATGTATTCGTTCAGCTTATATCTGTAGCACGCTTTCTTCTAATGGTGTGCAAGTGAGGTGGCTCTATCCTTTCACCAGGGTGTATGCACATCACTCATTAAACATACCTGCTTTTTAACTACTTCATGGTTATGGAGTTTGCTTTTCACACATCAATATCTTTTCCAGTTCTCCAAGTTCTTCAGCCAGTCTGAATGAGCATTAAAATAAAACCAACATTTTACATAGCTAAAATTAGTTTCTATGCTCCCTGAAATATTTGGACAGTTCATGTATTTGCTTGTGTGTAGAAGTGTTTGATGCAGTGCCTTGCATCAGTTTACAGAAAGAACAAATAGTTAATATTTTTGACATCATATGCCCATGACTGGGTGTCTGTACTGATAATTCAAATCTGTGAATCATTCATATGACTGTTAAGTTACTGATGTGCAGATTTTTGATAGTTCTACACTATTAGATGAGATTTCCAAAGAGATCTTATATAAACAAGAGTCTATAAAAACTAGATAAATTCCTACCCAAATCAAATACCAAATTTCAGCAGTTTGGCTATTACATGCTTTCCAAGAGCCATAAGGAATGCCAATTACAAATCTAGTAATAAACGTGCTGACTTAGATTTCATGTCATGTTGCATTATTATTTTTATTTTTTTTCTTAATCTGTGATAGAAATAATCTACCTTATCATGTTCTATCAACACCATAACATTAGAAAAAGGAAAGATTATTTTTAACAGGCAGAAAAACAAACAAACAAACAAACACCAATATTCACAAACCCAACTTTCAGACATAAATAGAATAGGCTACCCTTCTGTGTTATGTTTTTACCAAGTTCTTAGTGAAATGACTACCAAAAACTCTTTAGCAAAGAAGATTCAATGTAACAATTCCAGAACCCTGCTTGAGATACTACATAAATCATGACTGACCTCGAGGTATCATTACAGAAGTCCATGAATCTCCTGTGTCTTGTTATATCTGCTTCTGTTACATAAATATGTTTTAAGTTCTAAGTCATACTAAATGTTAGCAAGATATGCTAGTGTGAATACAAGCTAATATAGATCAGATTTCCATTAAACCTAGGGAAAGTTTAGATAGTCCAACTCACATTCCTGGCTAACTGAGGATGTCCTGGTGAACTGGAGACTGGCAAATGTGATGCCCATCTTCAAAAAGGGCCAGAAAAATAATCCTGGTAGCTATCAGTTCCATGTCAGTGCCAGGGAACATTATGGAACAGATAATCTTGGGAGCCATCATGGACCAGTTAAAAGGTCAACCATGGGATCAGGCCCCATCAGCATGTATTTATGAATGGCAGACAAACCTGATTTCATTCTATGACAAGGTGACCTGCTTAGTGGATGAAGGTAAGGCTGTTGGTGGTCTACCTGGACTTCAGTAACGCCTTTGACACTGTCTCCCACAACATTCTTGTGGAGAAGCTGGCTGCACAAGTTTTGGATGGGTATGTGCTCTGCTGTGTAAAACACTGGCTGGATGGCCAGGCCCAAAGAGTTGTGGTCAGTGAAGTCAAATCCAGTTGATAGCCAGTCATGAGCAATATCCCCAAGGGCTTGGTACTTCTAATTAATATCTTTACTAATTATCTTGATGAGGGGATTGAGTGCACCCTCAGTAAGTCTGCAGATGACACCAAGTTGAGAGGGAGTGTTGATCTGCCTGAGGGGAGAAGGATATTACAGAGGGACCAGAATAGACTGGATCGATGGGCCAAAGTTAACTATGTAAGTTTCAATAGGGCCAAGTGTTGGGTCCTGCATTTTGGTCACAACAACCCCAGGCAATCCTACAGGTTTGGGGAGGAGTGCGTGGAAAACTGCCTGGTGGAAAGGGACCTTGGTGTACTGATGTACTGATGGACAGTCAGCAGTGTGCCCAGGTGGCCAAGAAGGCCAATAGCATTCTGTCTTGTATCAGGAATGGATGGTGTGGTGAGCAGGACTAGGGAAATAATCCTGCCTCTGTACTTGGCATTGGTGAAGCCTCACCTTGAGTACTGTGTTCAGTTTTGGCACCTCAGTACAGAAAAGACATTGAGGTGCTGGAGTTGGTCCAAAAAAGGGCAACAAGGCTTGTGAAGGGCTTGGAGAACATACCCCATGAGGAGCAACTGAAAGAACTGGGACTGTTTAGTCTGGGGAAAAGAAGACTGAGGGGAGACCTTATTGCTCTCCTCCGATATCTAGAAGGTACTTGCAGCAAGAGCAGAGTTGATCTCTTCTCACCGGTGACAGGTGACAGGAAGAAAGGAACTGGCCTCAAGTTGTGCTAGGCTTAGGTTGTATATCTGGAAACACTTCTTTACAGAAAAAGGGTAGTTAAACACTGTAATAGGCTTCCCAGGGAGGTGGTTGAGTCACCATCCCTGGATGTGTTTTAAAACCATTTGGATGTGGTGCTCAGGGACATGATTTAGCAGGGGGTTGTTAGATTTAGGGTAGTATGGTTAGGTTGTGGTTGGACTTGATGATCTTTAATGTCTTTTCCAACATGAGTGATTTTATGATTCTATGACTGTATGATTCATACACTCATAATCTGAAGCTGGATGACAGATGGAAATTCTGAATTAATCTAAGACATGTGGAGACATTAAAGAATCAAAAAAAAAAAGAAAAAAAAAAGAGACAGATATTCAGATAAATAAGAGGGCATGTTTCTCATACATAGTGTATTGCATACTAGAAGATATTTGGATGTGAGACTTAGATCTATGAGATGCACCCCAGTCTCCTGAGGAAATTTGCTGATGTAGTCACCAAGCCATGGAAGATAGAGAGGTGATATGGGAGAACCAGCTTGCCTTCACCAAGGGCAAATCCTGCTTGACCAAGCTAGTGTCCTTCTATGATGGCATCACTCCATCAATAGATGGGGGAAGAGCCACTGATGTCATCTATCTGGGTTTCAGCAAGGCCTTTGATGTAGTACCCCATAACATCCACTACCAATACAAGTTGGAGGATGAAAAGATTGAGCAAATACCTGCCAAAAAAGATCTGAGGGTACTGATGGATAGGAAACTGGACATGAGCCAGCAATGTGCCCTCAGAGCCCAGATGTGCCCCGGTGACGCAGTGGTAGGAATGCCGCGTTGCAACACCAGAGGCCCTGGGTTCGAATCCCCCCTGTGGCGCAAGTGGTAGAAGTGCCGCTCTGCTACTCAGCAGGCTCGAATCCCGGGGGGTTGAACTTGATGATCTCTAAGGTCCCTTCCAACCCGCACCAGACTATGAGACTATGAGACTATGAGATAGCCTGGGCTGTCTCAAAAGGAGCATGGCCAGAAGTTTGAGGGAGATAATGCTTACAGGTTTTTTCATTCTTTCTCTGTCTTTCTCCAGTTTAAAGGAGGGAAGGGAGGTTCTTTGATATATGTATACCTGGCATGAGACTAAGAAACAGCAGTTCAAATGTTGGTCTGACCAGTTTATTACAAATCCTATCCCTTTAAGAAGATGGGGAAGGGAAGATGGGCGATAGGAAAGACAGGAAACATAAGCAAGCAGTCTCTGCAGAAAGCAAAAGAGATAGTCAATGCCGTGGGTCCAGCAAGGTAAGTAGTAGGTACACTGATCTCAGGAACTTGTCTGAGATGCCTCTAGTTTATCCCCTATTTCTGTGTTTTTCTCTTCTTCTTCTTTTCTCACAGTTTAGCGTGGCATTCCTGGCCCAACAGGTAAGCCAGCGGGAAGTGCTGCTTTCTTTGCCATGCACGAGCATTAATGCCTTTTGCAGTGGTAAGTTTCTACAAGCCACACCCCTGAAAAAGACTGCTTTGCCAGCATTTTTAATTTATTAATTTGTCTAGAAAATGATTCCTGCTCTTAAGAAAGAAATTAAATATTTTTATAAAGCTTTTTCTTTTTTAATTTATTTTTAATCTTCATTGTTTCTCAAATTTTGAAATGCTTGAAAATCCCAAAAAAGTCTATGAGTGCACCCACACATCCATAATCTCCATTCTTTTGCTGCACTGAATTTCCTGAGTACAGAACAGTTATGGTCTTTTCCACATTTATAGTCTCAAATGGTAAATGAACAATGGTCTGAATCCCTTGGATTTAACACATCTCAGAAGAAATGTGGAAAAAAAAATCTTTACAAAATGAAAGCTGTTTTTTATCACAGACTCACAGAATTATCAAGGTTGGAAAAGACCTAGAAGATCATCTACTCCAACCATTACCAATACTTCCAGGTTAAATCATATTCCTCAGCACCACATCCAAGCGTTTCTTGAACACTCCCATGGTTGGTGACTCCACCACCTCCCTGGGCAGTGCATTCCAATGCCTGACTACTCTTTCCGAAAAATAATACTTCCTAATGTCCAGCCTGAATCTCCCCTTACGCAGCTTAAAACCATTCCCTCTAGTTCTATCACTGATTACATGAGAGAAGAGGCTGACCTCCAGCTCACTACAACCTCCCTTCAGGAAGTTATAGAGAGCAATAAGGTCTCCCCTGAAATGCACTATTAAATAAATATTTAGGTGGCTGTGTTCATAAAATAACTGAGTTAAGTACTGTGAGACAAAAAACAGAGGGCAAAAAACTAAAAAATTCAAAGTCTGCCCTCCGGAAGTCCAAGGTAACAGTTTTACTATTCCCCCTCCAAGCTTCACCATGAATTGAGAAATTTATCATTTCATGGTCACTCTGTCCAAGGCAGCCCCCAACCTCCACATCTCTCACCAGATCTTCCCTGTTTGCAAACAGCAGGTCTAGCGGGGCATTTCCTCTTGTGGGCTCTCTGACCAGCTGTATCAGGAAGGATTATGGATTTATATTCAGTACTGTTAAATTACTGTACATTTGGGGGAAAATCTTTTACTGGTAAATGAGAAAGCTAAGAAAAATTTCAAGAGGAAAAGAAGAAATCTTAGTCTTTCAAGAGCAATATTTGTGAAGGAAATCCAAAAAGGAGTAAAGAAAGATTTTTTTATTTTTATTTTTTTTTCCTTTTATGATAATACATCCAATAGATACACTTATTTAAACTGGTAAAGTAAAAGAATTTCCTGAAACATCTCTCTTGTGTATAGAAACATTTAAATTTTCAGTTAATGATATTGAGCACACTAAATCAAAGAAATAAGCCAGCACTTTTCTGTACCCATGCCTTTAAGGACAGTTTCCCAGGGTATCCCACTCAGCAGTTCCTTAAGCAGATGGAAGTTTGCTCTTTGAAGCATAGGGTCCTACCTCTGCTTTTTGCCAGGCCCACATTCTTCCAGATCACAAACTCCACTAAGGCATGGTCACTACAGCCCAGGCTGCCTCCAATCTTAATCTCTCTAATGTTCTCCTCCACATTTGTGAGGACCAGGTCCAGTAGGGATTCGCCTTGGGTTGGTCCATCTGTCACCTGGACCAAGAAGTTGTTCTTGACAGACTCCAGGAATCTCCTGGACTGTCTGCCACCCACCGTGCCACCATCCCAGAAGATATCCAGGTGGTTGAAATTACCCATAATGACAAGAGCTCATGAGCATGACACCTCCTGCGGCTGAAGCAAGAAGGCCTCATCAAAAGGCTCCCCCTGATCAGGTGGCTGTAGCCACCACCACTAGATGCCCTTTACTAGCAGATCCCGCAAGCTCTCAACCTGATCACAGCTGTTCCTCAGACACAGCTCTTCACAACCTATCCACTCTTTGACACAGAGGGCAACTCCCCCACCCTTCTTACCTTGCCTACCCCTTCTGAAGAGCCTCTACCCCTCAGTGTTGGTATTCCAGTTATGGCAGTCATCCCACCATGTTTCCATGCTACAAGGGCATAACTTCCCAAGTGCAACATGATTTCCAACTCATCCTGCTTGTTACACAGGCTGCATGCATTGGTATAAAGGCACTTCAGCTGGGTATTCTGCCTCACCGCCTCTATAGAGGATCTAGAATGCCCTAGAACCGCAGCATCCACTTTCCCTATTCCATCCCTTTGTACTCCATCCTCTTTGCCCATCAAGTCTGGTACGAGGCCTCGAACTACACACTCAGCCCCAGAAGCCCTCATTTTGTCCCCTTCCTCCTCATACCTATTTTAAAGGCCTTTCAGTGAGTCCCACCAGTTCCTTGGCTAGGATCCTCAAACTGTGGCCAGACTGAAAAGTTACTGAGTGAGGACAATCATCTTATAAATACATGGTTCTAACTAAAGATCCCCTTCCCCTGAGCTGGGACACCTATCAGAGCAGATTCTTCCAAAAAAAAAAAAATAAATAAAAAAAATATGATATCTGAGGCACTTCAAAGATTTACATCTAGTTCATCAGCTCTGCTGAGCAACTACTGTTTGGCTGTAACAGGTTGCATAATTACTATACATATAAATATATGTTTAAAAGTCCTTAAATAATTAGCTATATGAGTCCTCCATACCTGTGTAATAGTGTAGACAACAGAAAGATCAGAGAACTGAGTAAAATTCTGAAGTCTCTAGAGATTCTTCTACCTAATAACTCCTAGTCTATAAGAAAAGTTACCTGTTACCTGTAAATGTTCCTTCATCTTTCTTTGTGAATTGATAGAAGTTCAAGTGAGGTGATTCCCTCTGTTCAGCAGTGGTGGGGCCATGCTGTGTACATTTCTGGACTTTCCAGTACATGAGATGCAAGTCTGAGAAAGCTGTGACTCTTCAGCCTAGAGGAAGCTCACAAGGGATCGCATAAAACTCAGCAATCACTTGAAGGGAAGGTACAAAGGGGATGAAGCTAGGCTCTTTTCCAGTAGTTCCCAGTGGCAGGACAAGAAGCAGTGGAGATAAACTGTAACAGAAGAGGTTCCATCTGAACATAAGGAAGCACTTATTTAATTATGTGCATGATGAGCACTGGCACAAGTTTCCCATGTTGTAGAGTTTTCTTCCTTGGAGATACTCAAAAGTTGTCTGGATACGGTGCTGGGGAAACAATCTTAGGTGGTCTTGTTTGAGCAGGGAGTTTGAACCAGACAACCTCCAGAGGTTCGTTCCAACCTTAACATTTCTGTGATGCCATAAATACGTCCCTTTGTTTGTGCTGTTTCAGGATATTCTGCCAATAATCTGTCATTGCAGCTCCTGGCAGTGGGTGAAATTTATTGTGTTTGATTTACATAGAGCAAACTTCCCAATCATTATGTGTACCATCACCTCCACATTCAGACCATACAGTAATCTGCTTCCACGTATATAATGACTCTAACTATCTCAAGGATTTAAGTATCTCAAGTTGTGACTTCTGGAGAAAAAAGGAGAAAGAGGGCAATGCAGATGAAGTTTTCCATTTTTGGAGCAGGAACAAATGAATTTTGAGAAAGAAGCTGTCAGCTCTAATAATCAATTTCAGATTGAAATGGTGCTAATGAAATTAAAAATATGTTTAGTCATTAGCATTCCTTTAACAAAAACTATAGAAATAGAAATCATTTGAATGAAAAAAAAAATGACATGGTTCATAAGGTTGAAATTAAACACAGTAAACTATGTTTAATCAGCTTTAATCTGAATAGAATGCATAGCATCAGAAAAGCATGTCAGTAATCCAACAGTGAGGAAAAGATGCTCTGACTGCTGCCAGTTGAACTCTAAATGACTTTGCACTTTGGATGTTCACTTACAACCAATGACATGAAAGAGCGGACTAAGGTTTGCTTTTTTGTGATCCACTATTGTTCCACACATTCACAAACACACTTTACCAACAGTGAAGCTCATGACAGTTGTTGGTATGAAACATGCTTCTCATGCACAGAGACAGCTAAATGCTAAACTACTGAAGTTTCCAATTGCAACACAAACATTTCCAAAGATTCCTAGGTGAACAGCTTCAACCTTGGTAATACATCTAGGGAAAACCATTATAAGTGCACCAGCAACAAACCTGAGTGCATATAGAATACACAGCAATACACAGCAAGGGAAATTAACACCTCAACAAAGACTTGCTGCATACTACAGCTCTGGTACAGACGTACTCTGAGGAATTTGGGAGTGCCAGCACTGCAGATCAACAACAGGTGTGGTTCACATATCAACAAATGCCATGGACTGCATAAGGAGTGTACTACCATTAAAGTGATTAGTAGAGAAGGAGACTCAGCCCAGATCAGCTTTTAGACTAGAACTACTCCTGTTAGCGCATCTATCACTCACTATTTTTATTTGAAAAAATGAACTTTAAAATATTTCTTCTAGTATTTTGTAACTGTATCCTTGTTTTTCCTCTTTTTTGCTTTACTTTTGTGTTTTTTTTTTCAAACAGTTGACTCCTTTTTCCAGCCTTGAAACTATTCTTTTTAATAAAACTTTTCAATTCAACAGCTTTATGCCTGTATTGTGGGTCTGTGCACCCATCTGGAGCACATCTGTGTGGTATGTGCACCTGGAAAAATGTTAAAATTATAATCAGGATCTATTTTCTTCAGAAGCCTCCTGGGAACAAAAAAACCTGACAGGTCTGAGGTGAATACCTAGAAAAAACACAACAACCAACCAACCAACCAAAAAAAAATAAAATTCTATAACTATTTCTTCCTCATGCTTCATTATTGCTGGAAATTGTCAGCCTCAGCTCTTTGAAGGGTTGAGCATTTTTAAGGATCTCGTGTCAACTAGAAAGTAAAAGGATATCAAAATAATGCAAAACTTGCAAAAGTTTTTCTAACAGTATAATCCCAATAAACTTTGAAAAGTTGTATGTATACCAATTCTGTGTCTCTGTGTTTCTCTAAATTTCTAACCAAGAAGGTTAAATACATTAGAATACATCATCAGCATGAGAGGTACTGGAATTCATATAGAAGTTTTCTTCAAAAGGACTTAAAACTAAGACAAAAATTGCTTCTTACTGAAGCACTTTATGTCTTCTGCTGCATGCACTCCTGAAATCATGCCTTCCATTTACTGTAATCAACAACACAATTTAATGGAAGTTGAATTCATAATTCCAGTGATGAAACTAAAAGAGTTCAAAATACTACACAGTAGTTTTTCTTCAACAAGAAAAAAAAAAAAAATAATCCCCAGTCCCTTTTCTTACACTGGTTTCTCATTATACAAATTTATCACTGTTTTTAAGTAGTCAACATTCATTACTGTGTTCGATCTTAACAGAAATTTATTTGCTCTAGCTGTGAAGCACTTAAATTTTCAGTCAATTTCTAAAATGAATGACATATTGTTATGGTTTCTAAAGAAAAAAAAAAAAACAAAAAAATAAAAAATGACATATTTACAGTGCTTTTCTTCCTTCCTGCAATGTTAGTAAAGTGGTCCTTTTTGATTGTCCAGAAAAGTTTTCTAAGTAATATAAACACATTTTCTCTGCAAGATTTTAAAGCTGTTTATGTTCGGCAAAAGTGTTTCTCACTCCACCTTTGTCTCTCCACAAGAGATTCATAAATATGGGCTGTCAGTATTTATTTATTGCTTCAGATTATTTTCCCCAGGACTTTACAGTATATACACTATAAACAATTTTTTTTTTTTTTTTTTTTTTTTCGGTTTGAGCTTAACTCATTCGTGGTTGTACATTTCACTTACTGCTACACTTCTGCATTATCAGTAATGTTCCATTTTTATGATGCAGAAGTTCTTATAAATACTATTTAATTCATAAAAGAATTATTATGGCTTTGACAGAAATAGTTAATTGCCCTGCTTACTTTTTAATGGATTTAGAGGATATTTGAATGTATGATGTTTTTATTTAGAGTTTGCTTATTTTATTTCAGTCAGTAAATACATAAGAAATAGCATAATCTGGAGACATATGGAATATGTCCTGGAATAGCTGTGATATTTCCAAATTGTATTAATAAAATTAACCAACATAGATTTCAGATTGAAACTGACCAAAATGTGAAGAAAAATAAATAGATAGATAGATAGATAGATAGATAGATAGATAGATAGATAGATAGATAGATAGATAGATAGATAGATAGAAGAAGGAATTTGGTTTCAGATGTTTTTAGAACTAAAAAAATTTGCACCTGAATTGTGGGAATTTGCCCATAGTTTGAGTTGCACACATTTGCACCATTAATTGATTTGAGGCAGTATGGCTTCATGAATGTAGTTCAGATTTAACTTTGTTAAAATTAAATGTGCTTGAACCTCTCAGTTAAAGCCTTATGAGATTCCACAACTTCATTTCATTTTTTTCAAATTGTAAATGCATACAAAGCTTTTACATTATAAACTAGTGTAATTGGTTTTTCTTCATGAGCTGTTCTGTGTTTCAGAGCTAATTAGCACTACTACTGTACATGCTGTTTCACTTGTTCTGTTTTTTGATTTGCATGAGAGGGTGCATCATATATTGATGAAGCTACTCTAAACAGCTTCTAAAGAGGCTCCTTTCTATGTAATGTATTTCACATAGTGTTATAAATGCTAATGCATTCTCACTGGAATAGGGGTGGATGTCAGTCAAAAAAGTTGGTGGATTAAACCAATGTGCCCTATGAGAATTTATTAAATGTGCAGGGGAAAAAAAAAAAAAAAAAGTCCTCTGGGGAAAAAAATAAATAAATCAGTTTGTTTTGATCAGGTCATAAGCAGTGTTTGACCTCATTGAGATGTTTTGTTATGCAAATTCAGTAAAGACTGAAGGTGGGGGAAAGGACCTGTCTTTTCATGCAATAATAAAGTTTACTATGGGGAGCAGAATCAATTATTTTATTATTATTGAAAAGAACTAACCTTTCTTGCCTTTTGCAGAATGAAAGGTAATTCTTATTTTATCTGAAATGATGTTTCAGAATAGCCTTGTTATTATTTGAGACATTATATTTCTAAGTGAAAGTGCGGACAAACATTCTTAATTAAATATGTAGGGAGATAAAAATATTTATTAGCTCTCGGAAATTCTTTGAAGTAAGTCTGTTTTCTATATATATGTATTATATATATATATGTGTGTGTGTGTGTGTATATATATATATATATATATATATATATATATATATATATATAATATGCACCTCCAAACCCCACTTAATTTTAGAGAGATTATTTAAGCATGTCTTTAAATATTAGATAACTGAGTACAGACCTCCGATTTATTTATTTTTTTACTATCTTCCATTTCAAAATAAAACAACAACAACCAAACAAACAAAAAAAGCTTTTCAATTATAAATTGCTAACAGAGTAAATATTTAAAAGTCTTCATCACCACTTGGATCCAGTACTGATTTTTCTTAATTATTCCACTCATGATTTATTTAATTTCAAGTAGAATTTTGAAAGCATCACTAAGGCTGTAAAATTATCAATAGAATATTATAGACAGATTGAAAGAAAAAGAAAAAAAAAAAGGCTCTTTTTAGATGCTTAAACTGTAAATATCTGTATTGGAGGAAATTATAAGTTACAACAATTTCTGTTGAAAAACACTGTTACAATAATGATATCACAGAATCACGGAACAATTGAGGTTAGAAAGGACTATGTATGTCTTATTGTATGTCATCTTGGCCATTCTTCTTGCTGAAGCAAGGTCATTTAAAGAAGGATGCCCTGGACAATGTCCAGATGGCTCCAGGAGTGAAACTACTACTTATTATTCAGTCTGTGTCAATGCATTCCATGAAACTCCTGAGTTGCTTTTGTTCTGTTTTATCCCTAAAATACACATGGAGGTGGTCTAAGTCTCTCATGAGGACCAGGCCCTTCAAACATGAGACTGATGGTCTCTGTCTGGAGAGGGATTCCATCTATTTGTTCTTCCCCAGCAGTAAACACCTAACAAAAGTGCATTATATTAGCCTACTTTTATCAGCGTTCATTTTCCACTTGTTTGGATAACTGTATGTATTGAAAGATACTTTAGTTTTACATTCTAAAATGTAGAACAAAAGTATTGTTTTAATTTTTAGAATCTGAGTTTTCATTAATATAATTTTATGCATAATTTTCAGCTTTCATTCAATGAATTGATGGATACACGAGTCTCTATTCATTTCTTCTTTTTTCTAGCTCTCCTAAACAAGCAAATTGATCTTTCTTGCCAGACAAGCTTATTAAATGCCATTTGCTTTCTGGAACTGTAAGACATTTGATCATAAAATGAAAACACTGGCATGTAGCTGGCACTGTTCTTTCTAGTTTAGTTGGCTTTTGTACAACATTCACATTAGCTCTGTGCCTCCAACCTCAAAATGAATAGTATACAAAATGCATGATGCATGGGAGGAAGTTTGAAAGAAAACTGCCAAATGAATATTGTCCTTTCATGTCCTCTATTGAGTAAATGTGCAAGTTGGATTCAGGATAGAAAACAGCTAGATGAATATTAAATATTCTCAAGGTAAAATTAACTGTAGTCTTTTAAATTCACCTTTTTAGGGCAAATTCATGATGTTAATACTGTTCAATTGCTTTTTAAATATCTTACACTGCATATAGTACCAGTCACTATAATAAGCAGTATTATTAGAAAAAATATATATAATTAGAAAACAAAGAGTAATTCTGAGGCATAAACACACACTTAAAAAAATAATTTAAAAAAAATAACAAAACATTCAGAAGGAAAAAATGCAATTAATATATCATTTTGTTTCCCAATTATATTAAACTTTTCCTCTCTGGCCTCATGGAAGCATGGCCTGTTAGACATTTTTCCACTTGTGGTTAAAGGGATTTTTTTTTTTTCCTTAAGATGTTCACAGTTTTACCAAAAAGCAATCACTAATTATTAACTTTTGATTTAATGTTTTGATTCTGTGAAACAGTTTAGTGCATTTACTACATTTGTTTCTGTAATCACCACTTTTTTCTAAATACATGCTTAGAAATGCATACCTTGGAAGATTCATTCTCTAAAAAGCATACATGTCAATATACTGCCTGGCTTGTGTTTTTCTTCTCTTCTTTGGGGATAATCTAACCACTGTTATTTAATGACACTGCACATAAAATAACTGAAATGGAAGGCAGTGATCCAGCTTTACTTCCAGTGAGTTCTTTTGTTAATAGCTTACAATGAGAATTCAGTATGTCCCCTTTCCATTTTTTCTGAGCTTTTCTTTTACTTTTCTCCACTGAAAAATCCAATCAGACTAAAAATTCTTGCCTGAATAGAGATTTACTGTTACAGTACTGTATTAATCTTACATGACAAGTCTTTGGAGATGTGAGGAGGTGCCATAGAATTCTTTGTGCTTGCATCTACCTCCAATGGCCTCACCATAAGACAGAGCTGAGCCCCACAGCAAAGATGGTGGTGAATCTGGCACAACAAAACTAAGGTAAAAAAATGCAACACAACTGTAGTGAGAAAGCAAAAAAAAAAACAAAAACAAAACAAAAACAACAACAACAACAACAACAAAACAAAAAAACCAAAACTGTAAGAATCAACCCTGCAGACACCAAAGTCAATGAAGAAGGGGTAGAAGGTACCAGACTGGCAGAGATTCCCCTGCAGCTTTTGGAAAGGAGCACCAGAGCAGATACCTACACTGAAGACCATGGAGAAGAGCCCATGCTACAACAGGTGTATATGACCTGAAAGAAGCTGTAGCTCATACACAAGAACCCACATAGGAGTGAGTTATATGGCAGTAACTGCAGCCCATGGAGCTGTGAATGACTGGAGCAGACAGAGTTGCTGCCTGTATAGGACCAACGGTGGAACAGAAAAAGAACACGATGACGGAGTGGCAGAGGAAAGATATTGTGCACTGACTAAAACCCATAATTCCCCATCATTCTGCACTGCTGGAAAGTAGAGGAACTGGGAGTGAAAGAGTGAAGATGAGCCTATAAAGCACGGTAAGGTAGAACTATTTTAGTTTTGTCTTTTTCTCAGCATCCTACATTATTTTCAACTGGGGGTTGGACTTGATGACCTCTGGAAGTCCCTTCCAACCCCTATGATTCTGTAACTGGTAGTAAATTAAATGAATCTTCTCCAAGTAAAGACTGTTGAGTCCACTATGGCAATTAGCAAGTGACCCTCCTGTTTTTGTTTTTGTCCGTGAGCTTTAAAATCTTATTTCCCCATCCAGACCTGCTGAGAAGAGGCAGTGAGAAAGTTGAGTTAGGTGGTCTTCTGATAGCTAGAGAGGGTCAACCCACCACAAATATCTCCCTATTACATACCTATGTATTGCCCAATGCCAGATGAAAGTTCTTTGAAGTAGTAATAATATTCAAAATTACAATTACAAATACAATTTGATGCATCCAGGATACAGTTGGCTTTTTGGCTGTGAAGGTACATTGTAGATTAAAGTGTTGAGGAGGATAACGTTATTTTTATATTGTTACTTATAAACACAATTACAGTATATTTAGACTAGTATCAAAAAAGTCAGATTTAAAAAAAAAAAAAAAAAAAAAAAAGTTGCTGATACTGTGAACTATATATCTGAAAGTCTAATCCAAACACTTCCTGAACTCTGGCAGACTTGATGTCATGACCACTGCTGCAGATAGTTGGTTTCATGACCCTCTTGGGATATACTTTCATGCCATCCCCTTGGGTCCTATTGCTGTTATCAGAGAGATCGATATCAAACATAATTTTTAAATATTAATTTCAAATATCATCAAGACACTCTCAATGACACTTGAACAGTCATGGTAATCAAGTACAGTCCCTGGTGACAAGAAGAAAGGCAATATCTCACCCATTCTTAGAAGAGGTAAAAAGGATGACCTCAGGAACTTCCGACCTGTCAGTCTCACCTCTGTGCCAGGAAAGATAATAGAATAGATCCTCCTCTAAGCTATTCTAAGGCACATGGAAAGCAGGGAGAGGATATGGGAGAACCAGTATGGCTTCCCCAAGGGCAAATCCTGCTTGTCCAACCTAGTGATCTTCTACAATGGCGTCACTGCATCAATGGACAAGGGAAAAGTCACTGTTGTCATCTACCTAAACTTTAACAAGGATTTTGACGTGGTACTCCACAACATCCACTACCAATACAAGCTGGAGGATAGAAGGATTGAGTGCAGCTCTGCTGCAAATGACCTGGAGATACTGGTGGATGGGAAGCTGGACACGAGCCAAGAATGTGACCCTGCAGCCAAGAAAGCCAACCATCTCCTGGTCTGTATCATAAGAAGCGTGATCCTGTCCCACTACTCTGTGCAGATTAGGCCTCACCTGGAGTGTTGTCCTGAGTACAGAAGAAACACAGAACTGTTGGAGTGTGTCTAGAGAAGGACCACAAAAATAATTCAAGCGATTGAACACCTCTCCTATGAGGACAGGCTGAAAGAGTTGGGGCTGTTCAGACTGGAGAAGAGAAAGTTCCAGTGTGACCTGATAGCAGCCTTTCAGTATCTAAAGGGTAGCTACAGGTAGGAAGGTGACAGATTCTTTATCAGGTTCTGTTGTGACAGAACAAGGGGAAGTGATTTCAAGCTTAAAGAGGATTGATTTAAACTAGATATAATGAAGAGGTTTTTTACCGTGAGGGTGGTGAGGAACTGGAACAGGCTGCCCAGACATGTGGATACCCTGACCCTGGAGAATTTCAAGATGAGGCTGGATCAGGCCCTATGCAACCCAATTGACTGTCCCTCTTCATTGCAAGGGAGCTGGACAAGATGACAACTTAAGGTCCCTATGAATTATAAGGACCTGACAATTAAATCGATCACTGCTTGTCCCTCCACTGCTCATCATGAGGAAGATGTCATAGAATCATAGAATCACAAGGCTGGAAAGGACCATCTAGTCTAACTGTCCTCCCATTACCATTGCTACCACAAGCCACTAAACCATATCTTGTAGCTCCTCATCCAAACACCTCTTGAACACTGCCAGGGACACATACCACCACCTCCTTGGGCAGGCCATTCCAGTGCCTGATCACTCTCTGAGAGAAAAAGTTCTTTCTTATGGCTAACCTAAACCTCTTCTGGTACAACTTGTGACCATTTCCTTGAGTCCTGTTTGTTGCCTGGGAGAAGAGGCCAAGCTCCTCCTCATCACAAACTCCCTTCAGGAAGTTGTAGAGTGCAATGAGGTCTCCCCTGAGCCTCCTCTTCTCCAGACTGAACAATCGCAGCTCCCTGAGCCACTCCTCATAAGACTTGTGCTCCAAACCCCTCACCGGTTTTGTTGCCCTTCTCTGGGCATGTAACAGGGTTTCAATGTCTTCCTTGTCATGAGGAGCCCGAAACTGAACACAGTACTCTAGATGTGGCCTCACCAGTGTTGAGTACAGGGGGATGATTACCTCTCTGCACCTGCTGGCCACACTATTTCCAATACAGGCCAGGATGGCACTGGCCCTCTCGGCAACCAGGGCACACTGTTGGCTCATGTTCAGCAGAGCATCAACCAGCACCCCCAGGTCCCTTTCCTCTTCACAGTCATCCAGCCACTCTGCCTCAAGCCTGTAGCACTGCATGGTGTTATTGTGGCCAAGGTGCAGGACCTGGCACTTGGCCTTATTGAACCTCATCCCATTCACCTCAGCCCAGCAATTCAGCTTACCTAGATCCCTCTGAAGGGCCTCCCTACCCTCAGGCAGATTGACACCACCTCCCAATTTGGTGTCATCTGCAAACTTACTGAGGGTACACTCAATCCCCTCATCTAGGTCATCAATAAAGATATTAAACAAGATGGGCCCCAGTACAGACCCCTGGGGGACATCACTTGTAATGAGTCGCCAACCGGACTTAACTCAATTAACCAGTACCTGTTGAGCATGGCCCTCTAGCCAGTTCCTTACCCAAAGAAAGGTATACCTGTCCAGGCCACAGGCAGACAGTTTCCCCAGGAGAATACTGTGAGAGACTGCATCAAAGGCTTTGCTGAAGTCTAGGTAGACTGCATCAACAGCCTTTCCCTCATCCACCATCCTGGTCACCCAGTTGTACAAGAAGATGAAGTTGGTCAAGTACAACTTGCCTTTCATTAACCCATTTTGGCTTGGCCTGATCCCCTGGATGTCATGCACATGCTGTGTGATCTCACCCAAGATGATTTGTTCCATAACTTTCCCTGGTTCCGAAGTCAGGCTGACGGGCCTGTAGTTCCCCGATCCTCCTCACAGCCTTTCTTGTAGATGGGAGTCACATCAGCAAGCCTCCAATCCTCTAGAACCTCTCCAGATATTCATGAGCGCTGGTAGATGGCAGCGAGAGGCTCAACAATAACCCCCACCAGCTCCCTGAGCTCCCAAGTATGGAGCCCATCTGGTCTCATATACTTGTGACAGTCCGGATAGAGGAGGAGCTCTCTGTCTCCACCTGAATCCCTGGGGTTGTATTCTGTGTTCCATCCCATACTTTCAGATCAGGGTGTAAAGTGCCCTGAGGATAACTGATCTGCCTATTAAAGGCAGATGTAAAGATGATGAGGACCTCAGCCTTCTCCTTACCCTCAGTGGTCACATTCCCCACTGCATCAACTAAAGGATGGAAATTCTCCTTGGTTCTTCTCTTACTATTGATATATTTGTAAAAGGATTTCTTACTCTATTTTAGTGTAGTGGTCAATCTAAGTTCAGGTTGGGCTTTTGCCTTCCTAACTTCCACCCTTAGCAGCTTCTTTGTAATATCCTCAAGTAGCTTGTCTCTTATTCTAGATGGCATAGACTGACTTTTTCTTCTGGAGTCTCAACAGTGGTTCCCAGCTCATCCACACTGGTCTTCTTCCCCTACAGCTCGCCTTATGGCATTCAAGGACAGCCTGTTCTTATGCCTTTAAGATTTCCATCTTGAGGATCATCCAGGCTTCCTGGATGCCTTTACCCTTAAGAAGCAACTCCCAAGAGACCCCTGCAACAAGCATCCTGAACAGGTCAAAGTCTGCCCTCTGGAAGTTCAAGAGAGCAGTTTTGCTATTCACCCATCTGACATCTCCAAGAACAGAGAATTCTACAGTTTCATGGCCACTCTGCCCAAGACAGACCCCAACCTTCACATCATCCACCAGTCCTTCACTGTTAGTGAAGAGCACATCTAGCAGGGCACCACCCCTGTTAGGATCCCATACCAGCTGCATAAGGAAGCAATCTTCCATACACTCTAGAAACCTCATGGATGGCTTTGTCTGCACTTTATTATATTCCCAAAACATCAGGGAAGTTGAACATATATATGTTGAACAAATATATCAGGAAAGCTGAATGTTGAGCACAATGAGATCATCCCTCAGACTCCTCTAAGCTGAATAAGGCTAATCACCTCAACCATTCATCATGTATTCCCTGCTAGACTCTTCACCATCCTCGTTGCCTGGAAACACCAGCCATTCTGGAAAACAGAACAGATGATTAAAATATAGTTAGGTATAAATTAGATGAATAGTGTAGAGACATCCAGATTTGCATCACAGAGACTTGACGCAAATAGAAAACTTTACCGAGGAAGAACTGGGAGTGAAAAAAAAAAATAGTTTTACACTAAAATTTTGATCGTTCTGATACAGATTTGATGAAAAGTTCTGAGTAAAACTATAAAACAAGATAATCAGTACAGAATGGCTAATTTTAGAACATCCAGACAATGCATAAAAAACCAAGGCATTTATTTTAACAATACAACAGGATTTTCTAAGAAGAGGAACTTAAAGTAGTTTAGTAATCACCAGACTCCACCTCAGCAACTCACAAAAGTATTATAGTTGATCTTGCTATCATTCAGATTTTAGCTGTAATGAATAGAAGTTCTTGTTTTGGAAGATGAATGAAGTACTGAGGAAGGCAACTATTTTAGTTTTTCTTTTAAAGTGAAATCAAAAATCACAGAATCACAGAATCGCAGAATTATCAAGGTTGGAAAAGACCTAGAAGATCATCCAGTCCAACTATCACCAATACTTCCCAGCTAAATCATATTCCTCAGCACAACATCCAAACATTTCTTGAACACTTCCATGGTCGGCGACTCCACCACCTCCCTGGGCAGTGCATTCCACCAGTGCCTGACCACCCTTTCCGAGAAGAAATATTTCCTAATGTCCAGCCTGAATCTCCACCGGCACAGCTTGAAACCATTCCCTCTAGTTCTATCACTGATTACACAAGAGAAGAGGCTGACCCCCAGCTCACTACAACCTCCCTTCAGGAAGTTATAGAGAGCAATAAGGTCTCCCCTGAAATGCACTATTAAATAAATATTTAAGTGGCTGTGTTCATAAAATAACTGAGTTAAGTACTGTGAGACAAGAAACACAGAGGGGAAAAATCGAAGACACTGAATTGCAAAATAATTATAATTCAGCAAAGTTAAAAGATAGTCTCTCAGAAATGTAACAAATAAGAAAACCTAGAACAGATGACAATTACTGTTCGAGTAACAGGTTGCTCATTAGGGAATTAGATATGTATTAATTAAGGACAGAAAGTATTCAGAATATTTTATGAATGAATGACTCAAAAATCAAAATAAAAGTATGAAGAAAATTAAGAAGAAGAAAGAAACTTAACTACATGAAAAAGAATTACCACAGTGGTAATATGAAAATAATATTGTGCGAGGTGCATTTTAACTAATGGGAATGTAAAGAACAGCAACAAAATAATCCATCAGTAAATTATAATTATGAAGGAAACAAGATAAAGGAATAATTAAAAATATTACTGATCAGAAATATATAACATACAGCAATTAAATGCTGTGGCATCATTACCCTTCTTTGCTTTTTCCTTCACTAAACTCAGACTAATCATGATTAGGTTCTTAACAATACTAAACATGAAAAAGGAATACTCTCCATACTAGGGAAAGAATATATGTTTATATAGGATATATACATGAAGTTGATTATGTTGAGGACATTAACCACTTACATTTCAAGAAATGCTAGTCTTAGAATTCTGTATGATTTTCTTCCTTAACTTTTAGAGGACAAAGGATATCTTAGAGAAGTGGAAAATGGAAATATTCTCTACAGAAAGAGAGGAAAATAAATAAATAAACAAATAAATAAAAAGGATACAAAGGGGAACTGTAAACTGTTCATCATACTCTGTAACAATTTGGAATAAATTACTACAGAATCATTTAAAACAAACCTCTTAGTAGAAATAATACACATAAATTTAGTTAATCTGGTAGCCAAGAAAAACTTATATTGAAACATCTTAATTGTCTTTTCTGACGAATTAACTACTTTAGAGAATAAAGGAAAAGCAGAGTTTACAATACCCACATCTGATGATGTGCTTATATACCTATGCTTATGTATCTACAAATTCACAGCAATATTCAGTTATCATAGATAAAGTTATATTGTGGATTGTGATACCCTCAGACCTTAATCTTCCTCAACAGAATATTTAATATTAGGGAAACGATCTACTGACACTGAAGGAATTCCTTAGTTAATTTATAGAACTGCAAAATTAAATAATTTGGCAGAATTTAATTGTAATATGTGTTTCTAAAAGCATGAGGATGTTGAAAAGAACTGTTTAACTTAGAAGGATGGAAAGAAACTTCACTGTTCTTTAGTTTTATTTTAGACCTGTTTCTTCTGCCAGAGGCAAAAAAACAAATTTCATGGAAAGGCCACATCCAGCAAGACATAAATATGAGGTTTTCATTTTCATATTGAAAAGTGGAAGATAATATATTTGTGATCATGAATCACATTTATTGCATAAATGAATATTTCATATTCAAATTCAAACAAGTCTATCATTCCATACAAATTAATTTAAACTTTCATGGAAGCAAGGCATTCTTCATTTTATGTTTATTGCAAGATCTATATTTATATATGCTGGCCAAATGGCTTTGTAATGTATATGTATATCTTTAAAATATTTACTATACAGGAAATCTGTGCATACTGAAAATTTGAACATATGATAAAATGCAATTACAAGTAAGTTCTGCTTTGTGTGTGTGTGTGTGTGTGTGTGTGTGTGTGACAAAGGAGTAGCATAATTTATACATCATAATCTGCATAACAGGTATTTTGTCTCTTAATAGACTCTTTTGTATGACTATCTGCCTACTACCAAACAGAGCAGTTTTCGTTGATATAATTTTGCTGTATGATATAGGAAAAAACAAACAAACAAAAAACCCTGAAGAATTGATTAGGAATCTAGTCATTCATGGAAAATGACCCCACAATCTCCCCAATAATGTGAGGAGAACTACTTCTAAAATAGTTGTAGGCATAATAGTAGGATGCAGTCTGGGGAAGTTTCCACTGTTTCATAGATATCTTTCAACATGTGCACATAATAGAACTCGGTGTTTAATTTACTTTCATTCTACATCTGAAGGGAGTAGAATGGCTTAGGAAGAAGCATTAAAGATCAACTAGTTGCACACCCCCTGCCATGGGTAGGGCTGCTGTCCAAGGTGTCATTTTCCTTCAGGGTCTTGAACACATTCACTGAAAGGGAATCTACAACTTCTCTAGGCAAGCTGTTCCAGTGCCTCACCACCCTCTGAGTGAAAATGTTCCACCAAACATTTAATATAAATCTCCCCTCTGAAGGTTTAAAACTATTCCCATATGTCCTATCAGTGTCAGACTGTGTAAAAGTTAGTCTCTCCTCTGATTATAAACTCTTTCTGGAGCCTTTTTTTTCAAGGTGAGCAAGCCAGGCTCCCTCCGCAAAACTTTGCGAGAGGTCAGAGTCTGAGACTGATAAGACGAAAGATTTTCTCACAGTGAGATTCTCAATGAAGACTAAACAAGCTTTTAAAATAAAACCAAAAGGAAAAATTGGAATAAAATGCATATTACAATAAAACAAGAATAAATAACTTCATAAATTATGAAAAATGCAAGTAATTTTATTTCCCCTGATCCCAAAACAAGCTGTACATCTGTTTTCTGCTCCCCATAATCATGCTGTTAAAGTTTCAGGCTTGCAGTTCTTTGTAAAGGCTTGCTGTTTTCCTGCTCCACTGCAGACTGCTGGAGTTGTTGCATCAACTAGTTGCAGCTGCTGGGACAGAAGTATGCTTCCAAAATTAATGCTGGAAACCCTTAAATAAATAAATAAAACCCCACATACTTCAAGGACACAAAAAGATGCAGTGTCTTTGTTTCGCTATTCAGATACTTCTGAGTAGTGCTTGCACAACATCCAGGGTTTCTATTTATTTATTTTTTTTTCCTGATGTGCTCAACAATAAAAACCTTGGAGTGTCGGTAGGAGATTGTTTTCCAAGTTAGTTTTCACTTGGGAAGTGACTGGGTGCTGCTCTGCCTGTGGAGGTGGTAAAAGGCTGTCTTTGTATTGCTTATTTTGCTCCATCTTTCCCTCACTAATTAAGTTGTCTTTCTGACTCATGGGTTTTCTCTTCCCTGTCCTGCTTGGGAGGGAGTGAATGAGTCTCTGTGTAAGTGCTTAGTTACTAACACGGGAAATAATGAGAAATTGAGTTTATTACAAAGACAGGATGAGCTGTTAGCATAAGGCACAGGGCTCAGTCAGATGAGCACACTGACTAGCATTCTGTTTATGAGTGACCAAACTCTTTTTATTCCTTTCTTCTCTCCATTTTACTGTATTTTCTTCTCTCCTGATCTGCTTTGATCTTTCACATCTTATTAGACACTTTCCTAAACATTTTATAAGTTCTATATAATTCCAAAGTTTTCCTTCTCAGTCCCAAAATACTTCTTACGCCAAAGTTACTTAATAGGTCTTATACAGCTTTATGTAGTAGCATCCCCTCACTTATGTAGTGAATCCCCTTATATTCACATATACAGTGAATCTGTATAACATTCAGGACACTTTCAATCTTGTTCATATGTTTCTCATTGCAGACAAAAGCTTAAATGTTTGACTTCTGTGACTGGCTCATTTAGATGGGTACACTTATATTAGCTCCCCCTCCTGTTACTGTTCTCCTCATTATCATCTGCCTTTGTGTCTCTTTTAAATAGAATCTTGGCATATGTTCTTACATTATCATTATGATATCCATGTTCTTTTAGCACCATGCTTATTGACCAAAGAATAACAGAAGCTATGTCAGTGTTGAAAAAAATGATTAATTTTAAATAATGTGTCATTTTCATGCTAACCTCATGAAGTTCAATGTGGCCAAATACAAGGTCCTTCATCTGGGTTAGGGCAACCTCAAGCACAGATACAGGCTGGGCT
This sequence comes from Coturnix japonica, assembly GCF_054131305.1. Classification (NCBI taxonomy): domain Eukaryota; kingdom Metazoa; phylum Chordata; class Aves; order Galliformes; family Phasianidae; genus Coturnix; species Coturnix japonica. The sequence continues at coordinate 136,973,272 of NC_140663.1, forward strand.
GAGAATGGCTTGAGAGCAGCCCCAAGGAGAAGGATTTGGGGGAGTGTCATAGAATGACCAGTGTTGGAAAAGACCCACAGGATCATCTATTCCAACCATCCACTCATCACCAATAGTTCTCACTAAACCATGTCCTTCAACACAACACCCAAACATTCCTTAAACACCTCCAGAAACAGTGATTCCACCACCTCCCTGAACAGCCCATTCCATTGCCAGACCACTCTTTCAGAGAAGTACTATTACCTAACGTCCAGCCTGAGTCTTCCCTGGCACAGCTTGAAGCCATTCCCTCTAGTCCTATCACCAGTTGCACAAGAGAAGAGGCTGACCCCCAGCTCACTACAACATCCAATCAGAAAGTTACAGAGAACAATAAGGTCTCCCTCTTCTCCAGACTGAACAATCCCAGCTTCTTCAGCTGCTCCTCAAAAGGCCAGTGCTCCAGACACCTCACCAGCTTGGTTGCCATTCTTTGAACACACTCCAGGGCCTCAATGTCTTTCTTGCAGTAATAGGCCCAAAACTGGACACAGTACTTGAGGTATGGCCACACCAGAGCTGAGTACAGGGGGACAATCACTTCCCTGTTCCTGCTGACAACACAGGAATGATGCAAGCCAGGATGCCACTGGCTTTCTTGGCCACGTGGGCATAATGCTGGCTCATGTTCAGCTGAGCATAAATCAATACCCTCAGGTCCGTTTCCTCTACATGGTCTTCCACCCACTCTGCCCCAAGGCTATAGCACTGCCTGGGGTTATTGTGACCAAAGTGCAGGACCTGGTATTTGATCTTGTTGAACTTCATCTCATTGGCTTCAGCTCAGCTATCCAGCCTGTCCAGATCCCTCTGTAGGACCTCTCTACCCCCAGGCAGATTGACACTTCCAGCCAACTTGATGTCACCTGTAAACTTACTGGGGGTACATTCAATGCCCTCATCCAAGTCATCAATAAAGATATTGAAGAGGACAGGCCCCAGCACCAACCCCCAGGGAACACCACTCATGGCTCGAAGCCAGCTGGATTTAACTCCATTCACCACCACGTTCTGGGCCCTACCCTCCAGCCAGTTCCTTGTCTGTCCTGCCAAGAGTGTACCTGTCCATGCATTAGACAGTGTCAAAGGCTTTGCTGAAGTCTAGGTAGACTACATCAACAGTCTATCCCTCATCCACCAGACAGGTCACTAGATCACAGAAGGAGATCAGGTTGGCCAAGCTGGACCTGCCTTTTGCAAACCCATGCTGGCTAGGCCTGAACCTCGGTTGTTACACATATACCATGCGATCTCCCTCAAGAGCCCAAAATTCTTGCATTTACACCAGCTTCTCAGCCATGTGTTTATAAGACGGGCTTTCCTGGTCATCTCAATGTCCTTCCCTGTGACTGCAGGAATACGGGCAAATACTACTTCTATGCCTGCTCCATTAACTAACCTCCCTAGTCCCCTAAAATCATAGTTTATAGTCCTCAGGCTTTTGTCAGTGACTACATCATTTCTGGCCCGAACTATCAATCAAAGATAATAATCAGAGAGGTGGATCAGACTGGGAAGTTTTCTAGAAATATCCCTGACTTGAGCCCCAGTGAGACAGCACACCCTGCTCAGGGTAGGGTCAGGCCGACATATTGGGCCCTCTGTTACTCTCAGAAGGGAGTTCTGCATCCAGTTTTGGAGCCCCCAACACAAGAAGGACACAGAGTTGTTGGAGATCAGAGAGCTGAAGCACTTCCCCTGTGAAGACAGGATGAGAGGGCTGGGGCTCTTCAGACTGGAGAAGAGCCTTATAGAGGTCTTCCAAAACCTCAAAGAGTCTTATAGGAGGGAGGAACTTTTTGTAAGGTCTTGTAGTGACAGGATAAGGGAAAATGGTTTTAAACTGGAAGAGGGTGAACTGAGACTAGATATTAGGAAGAAATTCTTTACCATGAGGGTGGTGAGGCACTGGAACAGGTTGCCCAGTGAGGTTGTGAATGCCCCCTTCCAGGAAGCATGCAAGTTCAGGCTGGATGGGTCTCAGCAGCCTAGTCTAGAGGAAGGTGCTCCTACCTATAGCTGGGGTGTTGGAACTAGATGAACTTAGAGGTCTTTCCAACCCAAACTGTTCTATGATTCTATGATTAATACAGTCTAGAAATTCTCAGAAAATCCAAGTGCAAGGCCTTGCACCTCGGTGATGGTAACCCTTCTCTACTTTGTGCTGGTGAGACCTCAGCTGCAGTACTTTGTAGAGATATTAATCCTTAGTACAGGAGAGATGTGATATGTGGACCTTTTAGAGTATATAGATTCTTTAATGGAGTTTGGGTTGATTTTTTTGTTGTTGTTGTTTGTTTGTTTGTTTTTAGGGATAAGGGAGAATGATTTCAAACTAAAAGAGGTGAGCTTTAGATTAGATATAGGTAAAAAGTTTTTTTTATGATGGAGGCAGTGGAGCCTCTGCTGACAAAATGTCAAAACGTGAGGAATCTCTGAAAATGAACAGGATTACAGTGTGGAAAATTTGATTAAAACTTTCAAACCATATAAACTGTCGACTGTGCTGTGTTATTTTACTGCAATTAAAAATACCCCCCAAAAAGCTGTCCAGAATTTTACACTTAATTAAAGTAAATGAAGAGTATATGCATCTTTTATGCTATGCATAGCTATTGCTAACAGACTGAGTCGTAGAATCATAAATTATACTGCTTTGGAAGGGACCCTTGAGAATTACTGAGTTTTGCTCCTTACTCCATATAAGGCAACTTAAATGTTAAAATAAGTATCTAAGAAACTTGCCGAAACATTTATTGAGCACTGATAGGATTGGTTTATGATCACTTCTCTGAGGAGCTTGTTTCTGCTTCCTGTATATTATATTGTACCTCTTGATCTTTCCCTGATTGTAATTCTTCTTAGAATAATTCAGAATTGCAAAAGATCACTGGGGAATAGCCACAAACCCTGTGAGGAACCTGAGGGTGCCTGCTGCTGTCAGGTAAACACAAGATAATATATAGCTCTAAGAAAGCTCTAGCAGCTTCTAACAATTGTGATCAGTTGTTTAGGGTGCCTGAAGACTTTGTTGTAGCTGCTTTGTGTTTAGGAAGAATCAAGCAGCCCTTTAACTGCTGCTCTGGAGAGGCCTGCATAACAGTCTTGCCCAGAAAGCAGCCTTCAGAAGCATCCAACAAATGCAGTTGTTGGCATAGGAGGATGTAAAGAACAGGAGCCTCAGTTGAATTTAGATCATTTTAACAGTCTCAAATATGCCACGTAGGTCTTACCTTAACAGATGTTGTAGCAATTATCTTTGCTAATCTTCAGATGGTGGATGCAGCTCTTCAAGTTCCAGGCTGCAGGGGGGTGCCTGGGGCTTCTCTCTGATGTCAGGAGAGATAGTCCTCTGTGTTGTTGGAATCGTGCTGTCTTGGATGAGTGCTGCTGTCAGGTGAATATTTACAGGAGGAACTGTTAAAGCTGTGCAGCTTTGAAGAAAATATAAGGGAGATAGGCAATGTTGTCTCTGGTACACAATGTTTTAAAAGTCTCAGACCCTAACTGCAGGAGAGAAGTAGGGAGTGTCCATTCCTTCTCTTTAGGATAATATAACTTCTGTCTGGAGCAGAGGAAAGGTAGAAACTGGCAACTTTTGGCACCAAGAGAAAGGTTTCTGCCACATGTAAGGCTTTACATATACAAAATAAATGTGTTGGCCTCAGTGTTAAAGAAGAATTGGATGTGCTCACAAGAAAAGGTTGTGATCCATCTGATCCTAATTCATGCAAGACCACCAGGAAAAGCAAACAAACAAACAAACAAAAGAGTCATTGTAATAGCTGACTCCCTTTTGTAAGAGGTAGAGGCATCCATCTTCTATTATGACTCTCTGAATAGTGTCTCGCTGGTTACCAGGGGCATGGCATTTGGGATATTGTTGACGGTCTACCAAAAGCCCATCCAGTTTTTTGACTGTCACCCCCTGAGGTCACTTAAGACACTACCAAGGGAAACTTGTACATTGTCAAAAATGACTACATAGTTCTGCAAGCAGTAGTCAAATCTGCATAGTGTACCTAGGTTCTGTTCACAGTGTACATAGGGTTCTGTGACAATGGAATACTGTTTACAGACTGACATCAGCCTGGGAGAGATGGAACCACCTAAACAGGGCAAAGCTAGTATCATGGGTTAACTGAAAATCTACCTGCTCCCGTAACAGGGGAGCAAGCTAGCCCGCAGGCCGAAGCCCAAAAAGGAAAGGGAAACAAGAAAACAGCGGCAACGATCTAAGGAGGCACAATTATTTACTAAATACTATATCAAAATACAGGATAACACAATATAATACAATATAATTGAAATTAAGGCTAACAAATCAAGCAAAATAGGAGAGAGAATGAGTCCCAAAACTGAAAGGCCTACTGTAACTCTAGGCACAATGGTTGGAAGGCTCCCACATGCTCCCCTGGATGCCAGGATTCAAAACAAGATCAGTCCAGCCTGGGAGTGAGATTATATAGCGTCCTGGTCCCGTGACTTATCTCTGACTGTGATGTTCTCTGGGATATGTAGTCCTCTTCTGTGAGCTGCACATTCGGTAAAATTATCTATGCTTTATATGATGTTATGATGTGGAATACTGATAGCAAAATTACAAAAGTATAAAACCATGACAGCTAGGATGTTTGAACTCACATGAAGAGAGCATTATTGCTAAGAATGATGGGTGGAAGGAGTAACCAGCAGCCCTGAGAGGGAGTGTTAGACAAGGTCAGTGAGGAGAAAGTACTATGACAGAATTGGAACTAACAAAATGGGAAAGGGTCACTTCCAGCACTTGCATATAAGTGAGGAAGCATCTATTAAGTATGATAAAGGAGAAGTTTCCGGATGGAAAACCCAGAGAACTACAGATCAGTCTTAACTCAGTCTCTGGAGGGTGATGGAAGAGCCAACTCTGGAAACAGTTTCCATGCTGCCAATGGTTCACATGAATGAAAACTATCAGCTCTAGTCAGCATGGATTAAGCAAGGGCAAGTCAAGCTCAAACGACCTGATGAGCTTCTATAATAAAGTCAGAAACATGGTGGATGAGACAAGAACACTGAATGTTGTCTTACTGGACTTCAGAAAGGCCTTTGACATTATCCCTCATAAGATCCTTGAAAGCAAGCTGTTGATAAATGACCTGAATGACCAGACAGCGAGGTGGATCAAAAACTGGCTGAATGGTTAGTCCCAAATCCTGGTGATAATTGGTGTAAATTTGCTTGGAGTCCAGTAACTAGCTTTGTATCCAGAGGACTATAGTGGGTCCAAGATGGTTCAAAGTCTTCATTAAGGTTGTGAATGATGGGAAGAATGATGGGAAGAATATACCTTTAGCAAATTTGCAGATGAACCAAAAACTTTGGGGATGTAGTGGTAAATTCATCCAGGGGTCATGCTGCTATCCATTGGGATGTTGACAAACTGGAGAAAAAGGCTGACAATCATAGAATTATAGAATCACAAGGTTGGAAAGGACCTACAAGATCATCTAGTCCAACCGGCCTTCCTTTACCATACCTACAGTTCAGAAAGATGTGCAAAGTTCTGAACTTGGACAGGACTAACCCCAGGGGCCAACATATGCTGGAGGCTGGACAGCTGAAAAGTGGGAAATGATCTGGAAGACCCGGTAGACACAAAGTTGAATATGAGTCAGCAGTGTATCCTTGCTACTTAGAGGGCATACGGTATTCTTGACTATATTAGACAAAGTACTGTTAGCAGGCCCAGAGAAGTGATCCTCCCACTCAGCACTGCTGAGGCCACATCTGAAGTAGTGTGTCTAGTTCTGCCACCTTCTCCTCCACCCCATACAAGGGAGACATTGAGTTCCTGGAGAAAGTACAAAGAAAGGCAACCAAGATGACTGAGAAACTAAAGTACCGATCTTAGGAGGAAAGACTAAAAACTGGGACTCATCTTCCCAGAGAAGTAGAATGTTCAGGGGAAACTTCATCAGTGTCTATAAATATCTGAAGGGGAAGGGCAAAGATCATGTAGCCAGGTTCTTTTCAGGGGTGCTCGGTGACAGGAATTGAAAAAATCATGTAAGCTGGAACACAGGAGGTTCCCTCTAAGGAAAAACTTCCTTAGGTGTCTAGATGAGTGAGCACTGACACAAGATTCCTAGCGAGGTTGTGGAGTGTCTCCTTGGAGACACTGAGAAACTATCTGTATGTAATGCTAGGCAGCCTGGTATCAGATGGCCTGACTTGATTGGAGGTTGGACCAGATGAGCCCCAGAGTTCCCTTCCAACCTCAAACACTCAGTGGTAATTGATAAGATTTAAGTTTGTATAAATAAAGCCTAAATGGTGTGCACAAGAGAGCATGGACAAAATAGCAGTATTAAATTAGTTTTTTTCAGGTAACAAGTAGAAGTTTGAAAGAATAAGTGCTAATGTCTACAAGCTGGTGAACGACAGGAAACATCTATGAGAAATAACTTCAATGCTTCTGAAGTCCTTTTTGAAGGTATAATTTCATTTCAGAAGAACAGGAATTAAAAATACATACTGAAAAGGACATTTTTTTCTGCCTTTCTCTTACACCGTATACTTAAAACTCAATTTACCACCTCACTGGATAAATGATCTGAACAGTGGATTTCATGCCACTTAAAGGTACATGTTCATCTCTGTAATCCAAGTCAGGAATTTTTATCTGTGTCAGTGAAAAAAGTTGAGGTTTGTGCATGATAGCAGAAAGCTGCTGTTCCTATTTAAATATATAAAATATTTTATCAAACTTAAAAATATCTTTTCATGAGTCATCAGGTATTCCCTTTTCAGATCTTTGAGGATGAAGATTTCAGCCTTGACTGTAAAATTTCAAATAAGAGCCATACAAGAAAATTCATAAATGAAAACAAAAAAACAAGAAATAGGGTTATTCCATTCTTCAACAGACTCATAGTTTTTTTTTGTGTGTGTGTGTATGTGGTTTTTTTGTTTGTTTTGTTTTTTTTTAATATGTTATGAATTTTTACTATCTCTATATTCAGCATATTGTCACGTGGTTGTATCAGTCTTTTCTGTTTCAGAAAGCCAAAGCTCACTTAGGTAAGTGAAACTCAAAACATCATTATCTTGGAAAATATGTGTAAATCTGTACTGCATAGTATAATTTGCAACTATCTCATGAAATTAATAATTTAAATATTAGCTTATAATAAATAAAAAGGTGTGGCAAACATTCTGACATTAAACTGAGATCTCTACAAAGAGCAACACAGTTGTTGCATGCTTAGTATATATTTATATGTGTTATAATAGAAATGTAGGCTGTCAAGGGTTAAAAACATTTCCTGTTTAAAATATCTGAATTTAATGTTTTATTTTAAAAATCTAAGTAATTTTGCAATGAAGAATATATGTTAATTAGCTGTTACATAATATATTACTAAATGGCAGCAAGCCCTTTCAGTCACGATATGTTGAATCTTTCCATTTGAAATCCTGAGATCATATCCTCAGGACAACTAAAAGATAAATTTCTTTCTTATTTTCTTAAGCTCAAAAAAATTCCAGGGGGTGAAATTCATGAAAAATTTCATTACTTACTTACTTTACAATAAATAAATAAATAAATAAATAGTTATAAGAAAACTGTTATAAGAAAAATTTTGCTTGTTGCTGTTCCAAATCAGTTGCAATAACTCTGCAACTCTAAAGCAAGCATTACCTTCATCATCGTGCTCGTGTCTTCCCAGATGTTCATTTCTGTTATTTCGTGATAGTAAACTTCTCTAAGAATATCAGTTCTGGCAATGTTTTCATAAATGTTTTTCCTCCTAATACTAGATTATTTTACCAAGGCCTGCAGATTTTTTGTTGAATTTTATGAAGATGATGTCAGGAGAACATATTGTCATAACTGTGATGAGGGATATAATTGCTACTTGTCAGTGCAACAGGGATTTGTGAATGCTGAAATTGCGTCTGTATTTGATTACTTAGGAGGACACTAAAAAGCAAGGTCCAAACAGAAATGCAGATATGAATATTTTCTGGTACTCTAGGGGAAACAAACAAACAAACAAACAGCAGCAGCAACAACAACAACAAAAAACAAAACCAACCAACAAAAAGAAAAACTTGTTATCTAGATGAAGTCCATAAAAGAAAGTTTTGCTTAGGTCCTCTCCTTCGATTTATGTATGAAGGTGTTGGAGGAATGTCTTCAGTCTGTGTGATGCACTCAGTAACACTAAAAAATCCAAGGACTTGGTTAAAATATCTAAATTTGTATTCTGCCTTTGCTGAAGGGCTACTTTTTAGAAAGAAACCTTGCATAGCTAGTTCTGTCTCTGAGTAAGCAAAACTTCCTCATTTTTGTTTAAAATACTCCTACATACTTTCTGCCCTTTAGATCTAAGGCACTATCACAAACTAAAAAATGTAACAATACAAAGATTTTGGAGTAAATATCTATCAGATTTTATTTTATTTCATTTATTTATTTTTTTTTAACACCACTGAAATTTCTACCACTGAAACTGATAAATCTTTTACTAGCTTAAGACTTTGAGCATATAGCATGTTCATTGGTTTCGTATTGTGCATCAGGAAAATACTGTTTAGGAAATATAATTTAGAGATGCCTGGTAAGAGTATTTTTTTTTCTTATATTTGATGTATAAATCATCAGTCATGCACACTACAGTTGGGATTAGTTTGTTTTTTAACGGGTTTCTGAATTATTTCTATTGGAGCAGTTCTTTAATAATTCTTTTTTTCCCATTTAAAAAGCTTAATATCTGCATGAGTTATCAGTTAGGTTTCCATACATGATAATACAGACTTACTTAATCACTGAAAAAACAGTAGTGCTGTTTAGCTGTTTTGCTGTTTAATTTCAAAATTTTAGTTTGTTCCCTCTGTTTTATTTTTATTTTTTTAATATTTTCACAGCACTGAAATATGGTGAAGAAAAGACTTTTTGCTTAAACTAATTCTAAATATATTTAGATGCGTGTGAATATATGACTGTAAACTGATCATAGTGAAAAGTGCCACAGGGAGAATTACCTGCAGGTTACATTTTGAACTCTACATGATGCTATTAACGTACCATCTGTTATGTGTTATTTCCTATTATACATAAGAAACTAATGTTGCCCTGTAGATCCAGGTCAGTCTTGGCTAAAGAGAAATGTACCTACTTTTGTGGGGGAAAAAAGCAAAAAAAAACACACAGAAAACCAAAACAATAGCGTTTCCAGAATACTGTCAGGTCTGTCAGAGTTTTCGATTTTCCCTAGTGTGATCTTCAGGAGATATTCACTACAATGACTACAATGTCACTTTGTACAGGGAAATAATTTATTTTTCCCTGAAGAATTAAAATATTTTATCTTGGTTAATTCTGTTAATACATTTTATGTCATTTTATTACTTTTACTTTTCTTGTTTGTTTGTGTTTTTTTTCTTTGTTTCTGTTTTTTGTTGTTGTTGTTGTTGTTTAATAATAATTTTTAAATATAACTATTTAGGACTTTGTCACTGAATCTTAAAGGGTATGACAGAGTATGTCACAACATATATCTTAATAGATCTTAATCTTCAATTATCATGAATAATACTTTTGTTTGCACATAATAATGGGTATTCTGAAAACAATGTATATGCTATGTATATTACTTAAGATGAAAATAATTTTATGCAGAGTTTAGTATCTTTTTGTGTGTGGGGAGGGACAGGGGGGTTGCTGATTTTTTTTTGCTCTGATTTGGTTTGTTTGTTTGTTTACTGGTAACTGTTCTTCTCCCAACAACTTTGCTTCTGTCCACGTAAGTTAGAGGGGTTATCATGATTTGTTGAGAGTGACAGTGTCATCTAAGAAGAAAGGAAGAAATAGAAAGGTTCTATCAAAGTAGGTACACTGCAAAATACTTCTGATAAGAGCTAGACAGCACTTCTCAGCAGCTGGATTATGAAATCAGTTTATGTAACTATGTAAAGCAGTCTTCAAGAGTAGTTGAAGGTGGTTCTGGAGTTTTGGGTTTTATAACATTTGTGGATATGATTTCACCACAAGGCAGAGAGTAAGCTTTCATGTTGCAACACAAAACTGAATGATGTATGTCTGCAAAATGCAAAATGCAAACCATGTCTTGGGAAAAATGAATACTTTTTCATTTTTCTTTTTTTTTTTTGTTTTGGTTTTTTTGGGTTTTTTTTGTTTATTTATTTGTTTGTTTGTTTTTAACTTATGCCCAGCATACAATAAAAAAGTAACAGCAAACAATCAATAAGTTGATGTTTTTCATGGATAATAGATGAATACCGCATGGACCCTTCAGGTCAAAAATCAATGAGGATAGAATGTTTTATCTCCAGGTTTTACTGTAGTATTGCTATCTCTCTGAAGTGACAATACTAAACCCATTCAAACAATGTCTTGGCAGAGGTTTGACATTTTAAAAGATAAAAAAAACTACCATGTTAGATGCCTTGGGAGATCCAGACAGCAATAATACTAAAAAGGAAAGTAATAAGGAAGCAAGTGCATGGCATGTAGTTGCATTTCTTGCTATTGATTCTGAAACTGCTGAAGTGGAACTTCTTTATCAGCAGCTACATAATCAGCAATCCAAAGCAATGCATCTCTGTCTGAAAATGCAGTAGAACCACTGTGTCAATTTAATCATAAGTTATCAGTTAGAGAAACCTGTAGAATTACATCACATTACATACGGATGGATGTAAGATTATTGAATTTGATAATTGGCAACTTGGTAACTGCAAAGACAAGAAATGCCTGGAGAAATGTTGTTCTTAAATTATTGGACAGATTTTCTCCCACAGTCGTACATTTGAGTAGAGATAAGATATACATGTTTGACTTGCTGAACATGGAGACAAAAGTAGACACTAGTAAAGACATGGTCAATATGTAGAAAATATAGTCATACAGCAATTAAGAAGTAAATAATAATATTATTTTGCTAGTAAATACTAATTGTAAAATACTACTCAGATTGTTAATAAAATACTAAAATTATAACTGTAATTAAGGTATTATCATGAAAGTATTTTCCAACCTGGGCAGTTTCATGTTCTAACATGGAGAATGTGAAACATTCATAATTCTTACTAGTTTTGTATTTTCAACATTAGGACATTCAGTAACTGTTAAAAGACAGTTTTAAAATGCATTAGAGATGCTGAGCCCCTACGTGAAATTAATGCTATGTTATTAATCTGTGATTAATCTATCTGAAACTGTATCCAATATTAGAGGAAAGATATTCTTCTGTGTGTTGTGTTGCTGATGAGAAACTTTTATTGAAGGACTAAAGAACCATTGCAGGTATCCATTTAGTAGCATTTGGAATAGTTTGTGACCTTAGCAGATGCGAAATATAAAAATGGCAATAAAGATTTTAGAAAGTTTGTCAAGTCTTTCTCAAATACTGTAGGTCTTTTAAGTTGTGCACATAACCAGATATAATTCCAGTAATGTTCTTTAATTCTTTGACATTGATGGTGTACCTCCTTCCAAGTCATATGCATTAGCAGATTATAATAGAAACAATATAGTCCAAAATCAATTTATAATTAAAAAAAAAAAAACAAACACCAAACTAAACTTTATTTAACATTGTATTTAAATATTCTAATATGTGTTATTATTCCATGCCCATAATGATACAAACTGAGACTCTTCAAGATTGCATCAGAAAAGGTAGCTCCCTGATCTGTAGTTTTCATGAAGGAAGACCACTGTTCCATTATGCATGAAATAACACTCAGAAGCTGTACTGTGTACCATACAGCTGTACTATATACAGATGAGGTCCTAAGGCAGAAAAGTTACTTCACTGCATTTCCACAGAATCACACAGAGATTAACACACCAACAATACCGTAACTAATCACACTTCTTAAAAGATATATTAGTTTCATCCTTAAAAATATGCAGTGTGAGAGACACTTCGATTTTTCATTATTTTATACATAAAGTACAGAAATTAGTTTTCAGGTGAGGAATGCTTACATTTACTCCTTATTAAAGTAAATGTAATATAAAAGCTTATTTCATCTACTGGTACTGTTCACATTGGATTTATTCTATCATTTCTGCAAAACTGTTTTAAATGACAGTAATTTCTTAAATGAAATCACAGCTTCTATTCAAAAGGTCAAAATTGCCGAAACAACAGAGAAAAATAAATAAATTTAAAAAAAATCTTTCATGCTTAGAAAATGTCAGTTTTGTACTTCCAGGGGAAAAAAAAAAAATAAATCTCCAATTTTTGTTATTTGAAGGATTTGCAGAAATGGACTGCTGTATCTGTTTCATGAAAAAAATCATGTGTAAGGCTAAATCATTAGTTAGTATTAAACAATATGGAGCTTTACAGACTAGTTCATTAACCTGATTTATGACTGTGAAATCCATGTGTATGTCTAATATCTAGACTGACCTTCCATAAAGCTTTATGAGACTTTATAGGGGAACTTAACTTGGTCCTTACAGCTGGTGAAAACAGATTGGAGGACACAAATGTGTGGTGAAATATTTTGTTCTAACATATCCACACTGGATACAGATTCCAAACACTTCAGGAGTTCTTGCACATTCAAATGTTCTCTTTACTGATCATGCTTACTTTTTTTACTATATATTTTTTTTCTCCTCCCTCTAGGAGCACTTATGAAAGTAAGTTACCTTGTAGAAAAATTTAAGTCTACCTTAGTATACACATGAAGTCATTTGTACATGTATGTTCTTACCTATGAATGCAAACAGATATGTAACAGTAATGGTGACCATACATACAATGTATAGTTTGTGTCTAACATATATGTATGTAACAATACATTCTTAATATAATAAATGCCAACTCCATTATAAGAACTATGAAGGAACATATAACCTCAGTGTTTTCTATTTTAATGCTGGTTTTCCTGTCCTTATGTTCCAAATGCTGTTATTTGAAATTGTAGCTGTTGTCCCTGTAGCGAGTCTTGTCTGCAGTCCCATGTTTGTGACTATGTACCCAAGAACTTAAGCAAAAATCTCAGCTTTACTGTGGCCTTTGTTTTCAACTACCAAGCTATGTAAAGAACTGTATGTTACATCTTTCATAATCATAAGCTATATGCGGCAAGAAAAGTTCTGGGTCATTAGTATGACAGCATCAGGAGATTTTTGTCTATAATGTATTCTAAGTGTCAGCAATGATAGGACATGTTGTCACTTCTGCACTTCGCAACTGTAAATTTGGAAACCAATGGCTGTTTTAGAAGTAGAGAACAGAGGAGGTAGAACAACACATAATGGAGATTCAAATTCTATGGTGCCTGCCTTCGACAAATATTCCTCATTTTTTGAGTCACAGCATTATTTGCAAAGATTTTGCACTGAGTATTCTGCTGTGGTGATTGCAACAGCAGATTATAAATAGCTGCATTTGCACATAGCTATGAATTAATAGAGCAGCAGTTTACTTGAACCGTTTTAGTAAGATTATTTTTCCCTGTGTGTAATTTATTCCTTCCTCCATTATGCTTCAGAAATTCTGGGCTTGAGGCTTTAAAACTTACAATTCCTCAACATGAAAACAGACAGTTCTTAATGATATTTTAGGTGTAATGGTTTTCAGAGAAAGGAGTAGCAGCTGTATGCTTGTCGTGTTTCTTAGCAACAGAGCAAAGGGAACTCAGAAAACTTGACTGGTGGGAGCCTGAGTTGCTCATGTGTGTTCTTAGCATCTCATTTCACCTGTCACAGCAAATGAGAGGAAAATCCAAAACTAGCTTTCCAAGGAAAGGTTCTGTACATGTGATGTAAAACTACTCCACACCTCATATGTAATAACTGAACATGAACACTTAGTTTGCTTGGTTAATCATTCAATTGTCAGAGGGGAAAAAAAAAAAAAAAGAGAGAGAGAAAAAGAAAAAGAAAAAAAGAAAAGCAAAAGAAAAAAAAAAAAGCTCACAGATATTTCAGTTAAGTCTTAGGAGATTTGCACCATTTCCTTGAAATCTTTGTTCACAGTGCATATTGCCTAAATTCTTCCTAATTTCAAGGACAGCAAATTCTTGTCATTTCCATCTACCATACTGTCCAGTTTATGGAGTTGCAATAAACTCGAGTTTCCTTAAAAAAAAAAAAAAAAAAAAAAAAAATTAAAAAGTATATTTTTTAAACTACAAGGTACCTCAAATTCAATAGAAAGGACATCTTGATTGTAATGCAGTCATTTTAACAGGATTTTTAAAAAGTAAGAAAGAAACCCAAAACCAAATATTAAGCAAAATAATAAATCCCATCTCCCATGGTATTTAGATTATAGGCACTTTAGGTTAAATTAATGCTGCATAACTTGGGGCACATAGATATGGCATTTTAGGAGGACAGTATCCTACACTCTATCTACAAGCAATAGAACTTAATTTTAATTTCTGATTACATTTCCTTTACGCCTGCAGTACTGAGGCCCCCTTGGCAGCAGTAGCCTGCTAGAGGCTGGGGAAAGGTCTTTCTTTTAAAATGTTTCATAGTTTCATAGTTTCGTGCGGGTTGGAAGGGACCTTAGAGATCATCGAGTCCAGCCCCCGGGATTCGAGCCTCTGTGTAGCAGAGCGGCACTTCTACCACTTGCGCCACAGGGGGGATTCGAACCCCGGGCCCCAGTGTTGCAAGGCGGCGTCTTTAACCACTGCGCCACCAGGGCACACGTTCATCAGACTGACTGTGAGGTTTTGTTTCCATACAGGCGGTGAGCTCTCTTTTCTCAATAACAAGATTTTGATGGTGACAGTAGACTCAATAATCCTCTCAGAGGACCATTTAATTCTTTACCCTTCCTTCAGTCAAACCTATCACAGAATCAGAGGCTTGGGTTGGAAGGGACCTTAAATATCATCTACTTCCAAACTAGCCTTGTCATGAGCAGAGTTGCCAACCACTACATGAGGCTGCCCGGTGTACCCTCCAACCTGACCTTGAACACCTCCAGGGATGAGGTATTTATTCTGTATAACTTGTTCCAGTGACTCACCACGCTCAATAATAAATAAATAAATAAATAAATAAATAAATAAATAAATAAGTCCTCCTAATATCTAATTTAAATCACTCTTTTAATTTAAAACAATTCCCACTTGTCCTATCACTATTAGTCCATACAAAATTAAGGTATTCTTCCCTGAAATACCTGAAGATAATTAAGGCACATCTGATGATTTCTTCGAATCTGGAGATGCTAAAAATGTTTTGCTGATTTCAGATACAGGCTCTGTTGAGAGGTGCAGGGGGGTGACACAACACCATTTATTTCTTGTAACAGTTCTTCCAAGACAACAACATTGAAGTGGGAAGTTGTAGGTTGTTGAATCTTTTGAATCTTTTTCTTATCAAGAAACAGGTGATGGAGGTACTAGGTACTACCACAGCCCTGCTCTTTACTGACTTTTAGGGCAGTTAGGGCAGAGAAATAGGCAGGCATGTAACTAGGAAAGAATATGTATGTATGGCCTTGATGAGTGCATGAAAGAATAAACTGAAGAAGAATGTCCTACCCTGGAGAGGAGAATGCAAGAAAGGGTAAGTACCAGAAGAAAGTGGTCAGGAAAATTATGTCCCATATCACTTACTAAATTGGCAGATTGAGACGTGTTCTTGGAAAAGACAGTCAAGTTTGTTTTAGGATAACATAGCCTTGAGCCATCACAGCACAAACCAAATCATCTTCCCAGCATGAGCAGCTCTATCCTACACAGCATTTTTCTACCACATGAATTTTTGAGACAAAAACTATAAAATAATGATCATGCTCACAAATACTTTTCTCCATATCTTTAAGGTGAACAATTTAGTTTCTTTTCTACACAAGGTTGGTACTAGCCTGAAATAAACTGTAGATGACCTACTGCTACTCTTTTTGTATATGCTTATTCTTATTATGCAGTGGTATTAGAAACAACTTTTTTGTTGTTTTGTTTTGTTGTTTTAATATATATGTGAAGAGTTCATGACAACTATGCAAAAAGATATGTTGACACCTGAATGTGGAAAAAAGCATTCAAAGTTCTCTCTATGAATAGTGTTTTCTGTCAGTTTATTCCTGAAAATTTGATTTAACATTTTGATTTACTTATTCAAGTCATTACTTGTACAAATTTTAACAGGCAACTCAAGGTCATAATTATTTTTATTTTAATTCATTAACATTTTAATTTTCCAATAGCATATGTGTTTTTTTCTCCTTCACCACTCTATATCTGTAGTGCTGACTTTATTCAGCTTACTGTGTTCTAAATTACACGGTAAATTCAAAGGTCTTCCTTCTGCAGATCGGTTCTATACCTAGACACAGAAATAATATTTAAAAGAAAAAATGCTTTATAAACAATTATACTATTTGATTTTTGTATTTCATTTATACTACAATACAAATAAGCAGGCTTTACCTACATACATTTTTTCTTTAGTTTCTGTTGAATGTTAGACAATTCTTGTCTTAATTTACTGCCTAATGGTACTACAACCCATTAACAAGCTGGCATATTTCAAAAGAAAGGTGGTTGCATTTAAGTTGCACATAACGTTATTCCTCTTTTCCGTTCCCCCCGCATAAGATTACTGTGATGATTACTGTTTAAGTAATTCAAGTTTGTAAACCATTCTCATATCCTTTGATAAACTGCATAATAGAAATGCCAAATAGTGTGGTTTGGCAGCAAAATTAAACTGGTTTTAAATTTTGTGTTACTTTAAATAGTTTAGTTGATACTTATGTAACTTATTTCCTATGAATAGAATACCTTTTCATCATGTGCATTACTCAATGAAATGTACTTTTAAAATAAATTTATTTTCTACTTTTTTTTTTTTTTTTTTTTTACCGAGGACCCCATATGGGTGGTGCTTCAGGCCCTTAATCATCTTTGTGGCCCTCTGCTGTACTTTCTACGGTAGTACTCTGTCATTCTTGAGCTGGGAAACCCAGAACTGGACACAGTACTCCAAAGGTGTCCTTACCAGGGCAGAGCAGAGAGGGAGGATCACATCCTTTTGTCTTCTGGGCATGTTCTTTTTAATTAACCCCAGGACACTTTTTGGCCTTCTTGGACACAAGGGCAAATTGCTAGTTCATTACACCCAACCCTCCTCTTCTCTAGGCAGGAATCCTAGCTCTCAGTCTTTTCCCTTAGTAGATGTGCTGTAATCCCTTATTACATGAGGCTTACTGAATGAGGAGGGCAGGGTTCTTTGTGGTCAACCCATCTGCCTCTCTATATTGACTCTTGAAGTTATTCACATTCCCTTGAATGTGGGTCTTCCTGCTTTCTAGGACAGAAATCCCTACACAGACGTGCTGTTTGATGAGGTTTTTTTTTGTTGTTGTTTTGTTTTTTGTTTTGTTTTGTTTTCAGCCTTCAGCTGCTTAACATTAAATACTGGAGTTCACTTCCATTCCAAAACAAAACCTTTTCTTAGCGTGTTTTTTTTTTGTTTTTTTTTTTTCACAATTGACACTACATATCTCCCATATGCAAGTTAACACATAGACACCTGCCAATTGTAACTGGAAGAATGCTATGGAATAAAATAAAATAAAACTAAAAACATTGCCTGATTTTGAGTGAAATATATATTTATATATTTATATATTTATATATTTATATATTTATATATTTATATATTTATATATTTATATATTTATATATTTATATATTTATATATTTATATATTTATATATTTGTATATTTATATATTTATATATTTATATGTTATATGTATATCACAGAATCACAGAATGACCTGGCTTGGAAGGGACCTCAAGGATCATGAAGTTCCAACCCCCTTGCCTAGCAGGGCCACCAAACATACACATTTACTAGATCAGGTTGCCCAGGGCCCCATCCAACCTGGCCTTGAACACCTCCAAGGACGGGGCATCCACAACCTCCCTAGGCAGCCTGTTCCAGGACCTCACCACTCTCCTAGTGAAGAACTTCCTCCTAACATCCAACCTAAATCTACCCTCTTTCTTCTTAAATCCATTTCCCCTTGTCCTGCTGTTATCAGCCCTTTTGAAGAGTTTACTCCCCTCATGGATATAGGCTCCCTTCAGGTACTGAAAGGCTGCAATGAGGTCACCGTGCAGCCTTCTTTTCTCCAGGCTGAACAAGCCCAGCTCCCTCAGCCTGTCTTCATAGATATATTGGATGTCTTCATAGATATATTGGATTTAGAAAGAGATAAGCATGGTACTTGATGTGAAATACCTAGAAACACTATACATCATACTTTTTCTGAATCATTCTCTTGATAACTTAAATTTGAACAAGTCTCTGTGACCAAGTAGATAAGAATTTCAGCAGAACCTTAGTATTGTGTCTTTTTGGTAATCTTTGCTATGGAAACTGCTCTGTTTTGTTGTTTTTGTTTGTTTGTTTCCTTCATCAATTTCACAAGTTGGCTTAGAAAAGACAAAAGACATTGTCATTTAAAAGTATTGTGTAATTTATAAAGGCAGCAAAAAATATTCTGTCACAGAAACGGAAAAATCTAAGGATTTTATTAAATACCTTTGTTGTTTCAGAATAAGCTGTCCTGGCTTGAGCTGACAGAGTTAATTCCCTTCCTAGTAGCTGATATGGTGCTGCAATTTGGATTTGAGACAAGAATAATGTTGATAACGCTGATGTTTTAGTTATTGCTGAGGAATGCTTACACTAAGTCAAGGACGTCTCAGTTTCTCATATTGCACTCCCAGCATAGTACAGGGAGTGTACAAGATGCTGGAGTGGGACAGAATCAGGACTCATATTGGCCAAGGGGATATCTCACAACAGTACAGTTGTAAACAACTGAACAGTAAAACTGGGAGATTTTTTGTTGCCTGGGGATGAGCTTGGAAGGTGGCGAGCAATCGCATTGTGTCTATTTTTATTTTTATTTTTTCCCAGTTCTGATCCCCATCCAACTGGGATCAGAGTGAGTGAATGGCTGATGGTTAGCTGTCTACAAGGCAAAGTCACAGCCCAAGCTTCAAAAAATCATCACACATTTGAAAAAGATTATTTCTCTTTTTTTTTTTCCACTACCTTTTTCTTGTTTTCATTCTTTTTCTGCCTTTCAAACCTTGTTTTTTGTTTTCTGTTTTTTTTTTAATTTTTATTTTTTTCTTTTAAACTTTAAGTATAAATAAATTATTTTGAACTACAATAAATTTATATGTACGCCACTCTGGATGTAGTGCCAGCTACTTATTTACTTATTTCCATGGAAACTACAACAGATACAAAGAGCAAAATAACAATATTTTTAATAGAAAATTCTCAGCTACAGAACACTATTTTTCAGTATAGTCACCACTATTAGCAACACATTGTCAGCAGCAATAAACTGTATGCCTATACGCTATGCTTGTAAAAATCTGCACCAGTAGAGATGAACTACTGTCACAGCTGCTATGATAGAATCATAGTCATAGCATAGCTCAGGTTGGGAAAGACCTTAAAGGTCATCAAGTCCAATGGCAACCTAACCATACTACACTCTCTGCTAAATTCTGTCCCTGAGCACCACATCCAAGAGGTTCTTAAACACGTTCAGGGATGGTGACTCAACCACCTCCCTAGGGAGCCTGTTCCAATGCTGAACAACTCTTTCTATAAAGAAGTTTTTCCTGATATCCAAACCAAACCTCCCCTGGCTCAACTTGATCCCATTTCCCCTGGTCTCTGTCACAACTGAGAAAAGATTTGCTACGATCTCCTTTTAGGTGTTTGAAGATAGCAATAAGTGTCACCTCAGCCTTCTCTTCCCCAGACTGAGCAGCCTCAGTTCCTTTAGTCACTCTTCATAGGCATATTCTCCAAGTCTGTATTGCCATTCCAAGCTGTATTGCCCTTCTTTGGACCTGCTCCAGCACCTCAATGTCCTTTCTGTACTGAGGTGCCCAAAACTGAACACAGTACTCGAGGTGAGGCCTCACCAACTACAGAGGCAGGATTACTTCCCTGATCCAGTTCACCATACCATTCCTGACACAAGCCAGGATGCCACTGACCTTCTTCCATTCCATAACCTTCCTTGGCACCAAGATGAGACTGATAGGTCAGTGGAAGAAAAGGTTAGTTAACATGGATTCACCTGTTGGAAATTAGCTGTTTGGAGAATGACTTGATTGTACTGGTGGACATCAGGTTGACTACTTGCTAGCAGTGTGTCCTTGTGGTGAAGAAGGCCAGTGCTTTCCTGGGGTGCATTAAAAAGTGCAAGGCCCTAGTCAGGGTACTCTCTCTTGGACTTTCCTTTTCCTGTTGCTGTATCTGAGAATCCTTTCTTGTTCTTCTTTGCACCCACCCATTCCACTTGGGCACTGACCTTCCTGACCCCATCCCTACACAGGTTAGCAGCATCCCTATTATACCACCTCCCAGGGTACATGTTACTGCTTCCTCTTACTGTGCAGTTTCTTCTTGCTCTCTGGTTTGGCCAGAAAGTCCGGGGTCAGACATGCCAGACTCTTGCCTTCTTTTCCTGACTTCTTTCTCTGAATGATTTCAAAACCTGACTGGATACTTTCCTGTGCTACCTACTCTTGGGAATGTGATTCCTCTTCTGCTCCTTCACAGGAAAGTAAGACAGAGAGCACAAAAAACTGAAAAGTGATGGGTTAAATGTTGGTACAGTCCTTCCAACATAGTCAGAATTGGATATTTTCAGTTGGGACAATTTTTATTCTGACATTTGGAAGATTATGAAAGAATAAGATAAAGTGAAAGAGTTCTTATTTTAGAAAAGACGATTTGGTTTCTTATGCAGAAGCAAACAAGAGAGAAAATAAATAACTACAAATTGAGAGCTATAATTAATGTGAACACTTAAAATTTATTAAATTTTACAAAATATAGAAGCAGCAGATTATTTTCAGGAGAAGAAATACTGACAGCAGATGCTAAATAAATACTTTAAAAACTCTGCTTATTGTTCCTAGTATAGTAAAGTGAATTAGGAGATTCCAGTTATTCCAGCCATTTTGTGTCTGAAATCTGGAACAGTGTGAAGTGAGAAAATTTTCCACAGAGATTCTACTATAGATTCTATCTTTAAATATGTGTGCGATGATAATGATGTTATGGCATAGGTTTTATTGAAGAATCATGAGTTAAATTTCATGTCAGTGTGTTCTAATGCAGTGATGTGTATGGAATAAATAACTTCATTTCTTTTTAAGAAATGATGTTTTACAATAAATTACAATAATCATACACAGGAACAACTATAAATACTGTGAATGAAAAAATCTCCTTACTTTCCTATATGATCTTAAATGTGAGGTTCTTCTACCAGTAGGTTTTTACCAACTAGTATTTACCTAGTGGGCATTTCCTTTGCAGTACTCTAAAACCAGTGCATTAGGTTTGTTCAAGTATAAAATTAGAAAATTGGCATAATGAACTTTAAACACCTTCAGTCCCAATCAAAAAATTTTCCACTTGCTTAAAATGTGAGAAGGCAAATATATCAAAAACAAAATTAAAAAAAAAATAAAAATCTTTTTTTGATTAATAACACTTCTTGTGTTGTTCAAAGTGAGTATGTGTGTAAGGCAGCATAGGAAGACAGCAGAATAACCACAGACCCATGGCGGAAAGACAAAAAACAAATAAATGTATTTTTGTTACCGTACCTACTGGGAGATTCCTGAAGCAACACTTTGGCACAGACACAGAAGCAGAGATACAAGCAACACTAAGCTCAATCCACACTACAGAATCAACAGTCTGCTCTTTACACATTTATCAACAGTTCATGCTGCTGTAATGTCATCATGCTGTGGTCTTCACCGTGCTCTGATCTCCTCCATACCAAGGAAGAGGGATTGAGCATTTCCAATAGGTCACTTCAAAGTGTACCAAATATCTGTGTTGTCTATACACAGATGTTCTACTTGCGAAACAGAGGATAAACAGCAGTAGGTATGATCTGGATTTTTTCCTGTATTATACTCTCCAGAATTTGCATACTCCCAGCTGTAAGTTCACTTGATTGTATTCACAGTCTTCCACACCAGTCTTCTGTTTCTAACCCATCCTCCTTGTTGGTCTTCCTCTTTTAGCCCATTCCTCCTAAAAATGTGAAATATTTCAAAGAGAGTGTGTATGTATGTGTGTGTGCACTGAGGGGAGAGGGACACTGCACTAAGCTTATACTTGAAAAGTATTTTTAGCATATCCAAATTCTTTTGACTATATTTCAGACATGGAAAATGGTTTCCAAAGGAATTTCCTCTAGATTAATGTCACTGAGAAAAATACAAACACTTCAGAGCAAACCAGAAAGTTTTCTTAACATCTTACAGGAACAAAACAATCAATACATACCTGAAAAAGTTTTTTTTCTATTATTATTGTCTACTGCTCATAGTCTAAAATGCTTTTATTACTTCTTAAGGACAGATGTCAAGGCTCAATTTTACAATGAATTGGAACTTAGAGAATAAACATTCCACAGAAATAAGGGCTGGCATCACATTGTATGCCTATTTTTAATCAGTACTTTCAGTTTGGTTTGAGTAGGACCATCTTTGTCAATGCAAGAACTCTGCAGTTGTGTGATGCATGTAATAGCAATGAAAACTAGGAAATTTACTCTAGCCTTGAACCACTGAGCTATAAAAATCTGAAGTATCCTGTGATAACCCTATAAATTGCAATTGTTTGTAACATTTGAAAGGCTAAGTGAACTAGGTTTAGCCTTGAGAAAAGAAGACTGAGAGGGGACCCAATACAGGTCTATAAATATATTAGGTGTGAGAGACAAAGTGGCAAGGCCAGTCTCTTTTCAGCAGTGTGTGGAGATAGGACAAGGGGAAACGTACAGAAATTAGAGCATAGGAAGTTCCACACAAATTTACGCAAGAAATTCTTTACCATGAGGGTGACAGAGCAATGGAACAGGCTGCCCAGGGAGGTGGTGGAGTCTCCTTCTCCGGAGATATTCAAGACCCATCTGGACACCTACCAGTGTAACCTGGTGTAGGGAATCTCCTTTGGCAGGGGGGTTGAACTTGATGATCTCTGGAGGTCCCTTCCAACCCCTATGATTTTGTGATTCTGTGATTATCAAATAGTTCAATGCATTTATTTCTCATCAGCATTCATGAGAAAAACAGTGCAGAAAAAAAGATATACAATTCAAATCTTTTTTACAGCAAAGAAACTTGCAGTCAGGGGAAAAAAATAAAATAAAATAAAATAAAATAAAATAAAATAAAATAAAATAAAATAAAATAATAAAGAGATACACAAGAATTGTTGTAAGTGCACTGTTAAATAGCCACAGCCTTACATTGGTCAGAATTTTTAACAAACTTTTAGTACCCTGTCATCCATGTCATAACACTGGGAATGACACAACATGATGCCTCTTTTAGCAGAATGATGTCCCTGGTTTGAAATACTTCTAGGTAAACTATAATGGTGTCATGGTTTTATGATTTTTGGTTATTGTTATTCTACATTGTAACGTCATGTAGGGCACTGGAAGTTAAAGTGTTAATGCTGCAGTTCCAGGTACCTGTCCAGAAGAGAAGAACTATGTTCCCCAGAGGGCTGCTGTCAGATAGGAGATATAACCCCTGCCAAGGTCACATGATGTCCCTTTTTCCTTCAGCGCTCCTCCCTGTTGCTCATCCTGACCCCATGCATTGCCTCAGCACTACTGTAAGGCCTACTGCTTTCAGATACTCTGTCATTATATTTATTTGGTTCAATTCTAATTATATTGTATTACAGTGTGTTATCTTGCATTCAGATGCCATATTTAGTAAATTAGTTTTTTTCTCCTCAGATCATTGATGCTGTTTTTAATTATTTTGGTGTCCCCTGTTTCCCTTTTCCAGAGGCGCAGATTTTGTGAAATCCTTCCATCCCACTAGTCATGAAACTAGGACAAACCAGCCCATAAACTGTTGACAAATGGACAGCTGCTTCATATGAAAGCCAGTCTCTACAGATCATATAAGCAGAAGAGAGGTGCAATTTCTGTGCGGGGGAGAATTGTACATGACTACTAGTAGGGAGGGTGGAAGGAGTGGAAGTCAAAAACTGGGGGAGAAATAAAATTTGATATATGAAAAAATGCAGCTGTAATGAAAGAAAGCAGGAGGCATTTTTTGGGAAATTTTGACAAAGATATTTTCATACTCCAGTACTGCGGCCATTTCTTGAATATAATTTTAAACAAAATTTCAAAAAGCAAGTGTTGAAAAATTTTTCTTCAGTTTTGTTCTAGGAACACTTTTTTTGTCGCTTCTGTTTGATGACTTTTCTGTATTTAACAACAGTAAAGTCTTTATTTGACTACATTATTCAAACTGAAAAGCATTTCTTGCCCTACAGTGTATACAAAAAGGGAACTTCACTCAGTTCAACAGAGGTTTGTCCTTTTAGAGACCTGGAAAAATTATTCTTTTGCCTACATGTAGACATCTACCATTATTTCAGATGCTTGGGTGTGTTTCATCTAACCTCTGGCTGTTCTTTCAAAGAGGCAAGAGGCATTGTACTCATTGATGTTCTATTCTGTGTTTGTCATATCCTACTTAATATCATATCTACTCTGTTCCCTAAATCCCTTTTGTTTAAATAGTTGATATCCACTAATCAGATGCAAAATTCACTCCTAGGGTGTGATAGAGTTTATAAATTAGGCTGTCTGCAGTGTGTCTGTATTCAAATAACCTAAGACTACGAACAGATTATACTCCATAAAACTTCTGAATATAGTCCACGGCATCTAGAGGATTATTTAGCTAACACTAGGCTCCATTTGAGGCAGTGATTTACCTCTCTGTTGACTAAAATAAAATGTTGCCGTTGTGGACACTTTATTTAGCACTTCCATTTAAAGTAAACTGAATAAGCTCTTACAGCTTAATGACATAAATCCTTTCTTCTCACTTAATGTTCTCAAATCAGTCAGTAGTTTATCTAAGATAAGGTTGAGTTTTCTATTAATTTTCATCTTGTTCTGCGCTTTTTGACAGGAGATATTCCAAAGTCTGACTGTAGTCCCTGGGAACCTCTGCACAATCCTTGTTTCTTTTTTCCATCTCGGTATATGTATTCCATTTCAGTTCTGCACTCAAATTCGGATCTTAAGAGACATAGATAGCTACTTGAAAGTGCTTACTTTCTTAACTATGAAAAGAAACTATAACAACAAAATTACTGATTTAGACACCACATTACTGTGTAAGCTTAATGGGTAGAATTTGACCTTCAGTTTTTAAAGCAACATAAGCTTTCCGGAACAAATGTTGTCATTCAGTTTAGAAAATGTATATTGCATCATGGTAGTTTAAGAAAATTATGAGTCTAGTGTCTCTTATAGCTTATATCTGAGTATTTGTGTTAACATCTAATAAATTGTTCAATCTGGTCCCAGAATCACAGAATGAATCACAGAATCACAGAATGACCCAGGTTGGAAGGGACCTCAATGATCATGTAGTTCCAACCCCCTTGACTAGCAGGGCCACCAAACATACACATTTACTAGATCAGGTTGCCCAGGGCGCCGTCCAACCTGGCCTTGAACACCTCCAAGGACGGGGCATCCACAACCTCCCTGGGCAGCCTGTTCCAGGGCCTAACCACTCTCCTAGTAAAGAACTTCCCCCTAACATCCAACCTAAATCTTCCCTCTTTCAACTTAAAACTATTTCCCCTTGTCCTGCTATTGTCAGCCCTTTTGAAGAGTTTACTCCCCTCATGGGTGTAGGTTCCCTTCAGGTATTGAAAGGCTGCAATGAGGTCACCCTGCAGCCTTCTTTTCTCCAGGCTGAACAAGCCCAACTCCCTCAGCCTGTCCTCATAGAGGACAGCCCCCGATCATCTTCGTGGCCCTCCTCTGGACCCTTTCCAAAATCTCTATGTCTTTCTTGTACTGAGGGCTCTACACCTGGACACAGTACTCCAGACGGGGCCTCACAAGGGCCAAGTAGAGAGGGACAATCACGTCCCTATCTCTGCTGACCACCCCTCTCCTGATGGAGCCCAGGATCCAATTTAAAGTGTACTGAACCATCCTGATTACAGGTAGACAAACAACATACACCTGAATGGGCTATCTGTTCCACCCAGTTCCTCCCTTGTGACAGTAATCTCTCAGTGGTACTACATCTCATTATCTTCAATCACATCTGTTGACATTTACATTCCAAAAATAAAGAATACACTAACATTGGAAGAAAAGGAGTTTTAGATTATGGATATTACAGCAGGTGCTAGGAAGCCCACTGAGAGAAAACAGAGTGTCAAACTTATGCAATATGAACACACAGCTTGCTGTTGCTTTGAGAAAAGGCAATCTAATGGCAAAGCTGGAGCACAGGGGAACACATTCAGAAACAAATAAGTGGAAGGGAAACAAAACATGAAGTAATGAAGGCGAAAACAAAAAAAATAGGAGAATGGCCAAATGTGCATTTTTTACCATCTGGCCAAGAACAAGGAGTATGTGAGAAATTTGAAAAATGAAGCATGCAAGCAGTGTTTTAAGTCGTAGGTGGGAAATACAGTCCCATTATTCAGGACTTTAACAACAATGAAAAAATGAAATGATAAATATATTTTATTGCTACCTGCAATCAGCCAGATAGAGGCTGACTTATTTACTCTGCATATGTTCTGAGCTTCATGAAATACACCATTGCATTGGTACATTTGTTTTTCTTTGCAGACAACCGGCTGGTGAAAAGTATACTGCAAATGTATTTTAAAATACCTTATACATAACAGTGTATATTATGTGATTATTTGCAATTAAAGAGACAACTCAACTGATTAATGTACATATAAGTATAATATCCTTTGCACTCCTGTAGAATTTTAATGTAAAAAATAAAATGTAAAGTATGATGATGTTCTATCTTGTTACAAATGATGGTAATATTATATTCAAAATTAATTCAGTCTAAGCCTGAGATGTTTCCTTTTCCTCCTTGTTTTTTAAGCCATCTACTCCTGACTTTAAGTGTTTTAAGACTTAAGCTCTTTATAGCCTGCAAAATCTCAAGTTCTTCCTCCTTGCAGCATTTGATCAAGCATTGTGATTATCACTACACATCAACAGCAGGGATGAAATCCAGATCCTCTAGTGTTGAAAATATGTGATTAATTTTATTTAATTCTCATTTAATAAATTGCATATGCACCTTTCAATAATTTTCTCTAGAAGCTCGCATACTCTTTTGGCTGATTTCGAACTAAAAATGCTTAGCTTTACAAAAATACATATTGCTTATTTGATTTTATTTTTCTTTATAGTAGTTGTTCAGATTCTGGACTTTACAGTGTGAACTACTGTTTTATAATTTTATTTTGTTTGTTTGTTTGTTTGTTCTTTTCTGAAGCATACATTTCAAATTTCATTTAAGCATGTTTTGTTATCAGCATGTTTCACCAGTGGGCACCAGCTTACTTCATCCGTATCTATAACATGAGTTTCATAGCATAAGGTAACTCAGAATGGCAGGTAGTACAAAAAAACTAAATATAGATTCAACCAAAGAACAAAACTGAGACATAATGAAACATGGAATATTAATAAGGTACTAGAAAGACTTTATTGTCACTTGCAGATATATTAATGGTTACTCTCAGAACTTCAACTTTTACAATTGATGTAATAAAGATATAACAAGTGCTGACTGAAAAACTAAAAAAATAAATTTTATATATATATATATATATATATACGATTCTTCTTTCCTTAAAAATTGGAAAAAACATAAACAAAAAATTCATCTCCATATTAAGTCATCTGGCAGATTATATGACAACAAAAGTAGAGAAATAACATTAAGAAGAAAATTCTATCCCTCTAAATCATGTAATTAATTGCCAAATAAAACAAATATAAGCTTTCTGTGGATTTCAGTTCACTAATAGTTAAAAGATTTCAAATCAGCTAGTGAATTTATATCAAGGATTAATCAAAAATAGAAAATCAGAGAGACATAGAATTACAAGGTTGGAAAAGACCTCCGAGATCACCCAGTCCAACCATCCACCTACCACCAATATTTCTGCACTAAACCATATTCCTACATATCCTAAATTTCCGAAACATCAAAACATTTCTTGAACACCTCCAGTGATGGTGACCCAAGCACCTCTCTGGGCAGCCTGGTGCAGTGCCTAGCCTGTCTTTCAAACAAATTTTTCCTATAATCCCACCTAGTGCAGTTTGCGGACATTCCCTCTAGTCCAGTTATGCAGGAGTTATGAAAAACCCCCATCTTGCCTGAACCTTCTTTCATGTAGTTATAGAAAGCAATCAGGTCTCCCTTGAACCTCTGAACAATCCCAGTTCCCACAGATGCTCCTTGGAAGATTTGTGCTCCAGACTCCTTATCAGCTTCATTGTTCACCCCTGGCTCCAGGGCCTCAATGCCTTTTGTATAGTGAGGAGCCCAAAACTGAACACAGTATTTGAAGTGTGGTCTCACCAGATCTGAGTACAAAGGGAAACTCAGAAAAAAAAAAAAACAACCAAAAAAAAAAACTCTACAGAATCTTCTTTTAAAGGTAAATTGTATTTGTTTGTTTGTTTGTTTTATGGAAATAGCTTTCTTCCTCTTGACCTAAATGAAAAGGACAACATTTTAAATGCTACTTTGAAGCACAAGTACATATCAGAATATTGCTAACTGATATTTTTCCAAACACCATTCCTGGAATTTTTTCTGTATGAAAACTTAGTTGTATTTACAAAGATATATGCTATACTTGATTATCCTTTAAGATGTAACTGGGATATGTACGATGCCCAAGCTGCACTTAGTATGCTTTACAATAACATATCTTTTATTCCCATTAAGTATAAATATTTCTCTCCAAATCCTGCAGTGAGAAGGACCAAGTATTTCTACCTTCCTCAGGTAGCTTGTCACTGATTCTGGTGAAGTTTAGAATCATAGAACTGTTGAATAGTTTGGGTTGGATGGGACCTTTAAGATCTTGTATTTCCAACCCACAGAGTTTTAAAGCCATTTTACCTCATCCTCTCACTACATGCCCTTACAAATAGTCCCTCCCCAGATTTCCTGTCAGCCCCTTTCAGCTTCTGGAAGGCCTCTAAAAGATCTCCTCAGAGACTTCTCTTCTTCAGGCTGAAGAGCCTGTGCTTTCTCATCCTGCCCTCATAGGGGAGGTGCTTTAGCTCTCTGATCATCTTTGTGGTCCTCCTCTGCACCTGCTCCAACAGCTTCGCGTCCTTGTGTTAGGGGCTCCAGAACTGGATGCAGTACTCCAAGTGGAGTCTCACAAGAGAAGAGTAGAGGGGCAGAATCGCCTCCTGCTTGTGACTTTTATCTTGATGAAACCTAGGCTGTGGTTGTCTGCCTGCACTGCAAGTGCACATTGCCAGCTCATGTTAATTCTTATGTCAGTCAGCACTCCCAGATCCTTCTCCTCAGGGCTACTTCTCCACCCAACCTGTAGATACAAATACAGTGCTTGAGATGGCCCCAACACAGGTGCAGGCCCTGCAGTTGGCCTTGTTGAAGTTCATGAGGTTGGCATGGCACCACCTCTCAAGCCTGTCCTGTTGCTTCTGGATAAAATCCCTTTGCCCTAGCATGTCAATTGCAACACTCAACTTGATGTCATCTGTAAACTTGCTGAGGATGAACTGAATTCCATGTCACTTACAAAGATGTTAATTGTAGGAGCTGCTAGAACAAAAGGCTACTCACCTACTCAGTAGAAACCTGCTTTTTGTTGTTTTTGTTGCTGCTGTTGGTTTTGATTGATTGTTTTGTTTTTTGTTTGTTTGTTTGTTTGTTTGTCTGTTTTCAGTTTAGTTAAGATAAGTAAGTGTGTTTCTTGAATAGTTTTCCTGCAAGAAAAACAGAAGATAGAGTTAAAAATTCTGAGGGTCATCAGAAAGATAGCACTGCACTGATGACTAAATGATAGTGATGGTTTTTGTTTGTTTGTTTGTTTGTTGTTAAGCACTTGATTTGCCTCATAAACTCTTCTTTCAACTGCATGTCTGAATTTTGACTTAAGTAGCCTAATCTCACATTTTCAATGCCTACAGATTTACTTTAATAGTTATTATTCCTAGTCCTATCCTTTTACAAACAAAATGAGTGCTGGAGTCATAGAAATGTCAAGACAAACATCAGAATCACTATGCAGTCAAGATGAAATTTATACTGTGCTGAAGTCCAAGTGAATATTCCAAAAAGCTTGAATTATTGTTTCCTGTTGGTATACATACTACAATAGACTGCAAAAGAGTTAAACTCAATAGAGCCAAACAAATGAACAACAACAACAACAACAACAAAAAAAAGTCCCTGAAACTAGCTAAATGGAGATCACAATGTTTCTGAAGCCATGCAGTTAAACTGTGCTTAATTAATTAGTAATTCTTGTACAATCCCATCCTTGAAAATCACTGTATTCACTAACTGACTTCCCTAGAGCTATTGCCAGCGCCATTTGCTGTGGTTAGTTCGGAGGATGAGATGCATTTATATCAATGTATCTTTTGTCATTTCTAAGTTTCTCTTCTCACACAGGCTTCACAGTCCAGATCCCTCTATATTTTATCTAGTATCTGATCCTTTCAGGTTGGTAGTATAGTTTTCCACACCACTGAACTGGCATATCATCTTGTAATGAACTGACCACGATTCTGAGCTTGGTTTAGCAACACAGCATCCACCAAAATCTTCGCTGAATTGCTGCTACAGAGTTACACTCTATACTTGCTGCCAGAAACAGAGAGGCAATTTTCTGACTGATTTGAAAAGCTATGAGAGAGAATAATCCAAAGGCCTGGCACATCTGCTCACTTTCCTTAATTGTTCAAGTACAGTTTAACATCTACAAGAATCTTCCAATGCCTTAGTGAATGGAGCTAGGATAAATTCTCAAATTCATTCCCTTTTTAATTAGAATAACATACTTGAGATTTCTGTGGAAGAAAATACTTCCTCTTCCAGTTTATATGAATCATAGAATCACAGACCTTGACAAGGACAATAATGATCACCTAGTTTCAGTCCCCCTGCTACTTGCAGGGTCACCAGTCACTAGATCAGGCTGCCTAGAGTCACATCCAGCCTGGCCTTTAAATGCCTTCAGGAATGGGACATCCACAGCATCCTTGGGCAACCTGTTTCAGTGTGACAGTACCCGCTGTGTGAATATGAGACTTATTATTTTTTTATCCTAGCAAACTAAATGTTTTCTTCAAATACTTCCATAAAATAAAATCAGTGCCTCTATCATCATATCTCTTTGAAAAACTGAATTTCACATTTATTACTGATAAAGCAGAGGCTGTGCTTAAAGCTTTCTGTGTTTAGTTATGCTGTACAGCTGTCTTTTCATGGTACTTACAAAAACTGCAAATGTAGGGTTTAATGTATTGTTTAATATTATTAATTATTTTATTTAATTAATTTAACTTTCCACTCATATTAGCGGAAACCAAATTCTTCTAAAACTGAAATATATTTTTTACAGAATTAAAGGTACAGACACTATATTCTTTAATTCATACAAAAAACAAACAAACAAACAAAAAACCTTTAAATTGCATAGTTTTCCTTAAGATTCATTCAAGACAAAATTTTCTTTATTTTTTTTTTCTTTGAGACAATGGATGATACTTATTTTTTAATCATTTTAAATTTTTTTCCTCGTCATGTAATTTTTTTTAATTATTATTATTTTATTTTTTTATGCCATAAAGAAATTCTGTACTGAATAAACATACAGCATTTTCTGCACAGCATTTGCATTTTTAGAATAATCACGTATTTGCTACAGCGTGTTTATTACTCGTGATGACTTTCAAATGGACATATCAAGGATGGGTTTCATAAATACAGATTTTTATTTGGACTTTTCATCAACTGGACACTGTCCTGTGTTCACAGTTTCTCCATGGAGCCAGTTAAGTCAACTGTGAGATGGAAAGGTAAAACAAGGCAGAAATATTCAATACATAATGACATGAGTACATCTTAGGTGAGGGAAGTAAGCTAACATGTTCAACAGTTTTAAAACATTTGTCTATTTATTGGGCTGATGCCCATAAGAAGAAGCTAGTGGGAAAATATTCTTTATGCTTTCATCTTAGCCAACAACAATAATCTATGTCTTCTTATCCAGGACACCTAGAAGAAATAACAAGAGTAGCTGCAGTTTGCATAGAGCGATGATATAATCATAAAGCAAGGAACAAAACAGCTGAATCATGAACTTCAGCTGACACTAATATCACTTGTAATATAAATATTTATTTTCAGTACGAGAATCTGCATATAATCCCACAACGCTTTAGGCATTCTGAGAGAGGTTCCTCTTTGTTTTTATAGCCTATGCTTAGATCATGTATTTGAAGTTCTTTAATAGGGTGGTTCACAATGTTAAGCAAATAAATAAATAGATAAATAAATAAAAAATAGGAAGGGAAGGGAATACATTAAATTAATATAATTTAAATAAATGACTCTCTCCATTATATTATATTAATTTAAATGTCAAAAAAAGGAATTAAACAGAGGGAATAGAAATGAATGGTGAAGAGGTAAAGGAATGGAAGATACACTACCTTACTTTTACCATGATTTAGGTTCTAAACTATAGTACAATACTGTTAATGGTTTACTGGCTTGTTAGGCCCAGTTCTAAGACTAGTGGGGTGGGGGAACACATGGACCCCCACCCTGGGATAGAGAAAAGGTGAAGAGTAGAGAGATGGGCCTAAAACAAAACAGCAGCAATGATTTGAGGAGAAACAAACTAGTTTACTAAATACGATATTGGAATGCAAGATAACACACTATATACAGTATAATACAATTTAAAAGATAATAAATCAAATAAAATGAGAGAGGGTGTCTCAAAACCAAAAACCTTACTCTAAATAAGCTGAGGCAATATGAAACCCACAACAGAGATGAGTCAGAAGATCTAAAGGGGTGTCTTGTGATTTGTGAACTGTATTTGTATTTTTGGTCTGAGAGGAAAATGGTAACAGATCAGCAATAGGTCCTCTGGGAAATGTAGTCTGTCTTCTCTTCTGAAACAGAAACCCTGAACTATTCACAATCCACAAAACTGGAGCATTAAGTCTTTAACTCCCTGTGTACTACATGATGTTATGATGTGGGATACTGGTAACAAAAACAACAAAAAAACAAACAAACAAACAAACAAACAAAAAAACCCCATACATTTAGGACAAATACTGTTTAATATTATAGGATTTGATAATCCCTTCCAGACAATTTATGAAAATCATGAAATGAAATCATAGTTGTTTTTACCCTTTTTAAATCTATTTATATTATAGAAAATCTGGAAAAATAAATATTTTGATATTTCTTGTTAATTACAAAACATAGCAGGAGGAAAGAGTATCTTGATTCTTTTGATTTCCCTGAAAATAAAGAATAGGTCAGAGTAGACTCTGCTGTCACTGCACATACTTAAATCAGTTTGTCTTCTGGATTTTTTTCTTAAGACAAAAAATCATTAACCACATTAACATTCAGTGCTGTTCTTTCACAGAGCAGATGTTTATATGCATGCTTCATTGCACTGTGAACAATGTGAAAAATGCAATTGCTTATTTGTTATGGAAATACTTTGTATGCACAAATGTACGTACATAACATTCTCCCAAATTTTACAAGAATGATCTGACTTGTAGGTGATAATATTTGCTAATTTTATCACCATTCCATCTCTTTCTGTGTCACCAAATTCATCTACTATTCCTTGTTCATGATTAGGACCCTAGAAAAGTGAAGTTCCAGGCCTCCAGGTGTTTCTTACATCTTTACTTTCTCAAACATTTTCTACTTTGTAACATATTTTTCCTTCATTAGATTATATATATATATATATATATATATATATAATTTTTTTTTTCCTTAGGAAGTGGGGAAAAAAATTACAATTCATCTCAATTTAAAGCAGACTCCTACTCAGCTCAGACGCATGGTGATTGCTTACAGGCTGACTATTTTTTTTCCATTGACTAGAAAAAGCAACTATATTGGAAGTAGACGTGAAGATGTGTGTAGATGTGGACAAGTTATCTTCTACTTTTAAGTCTTAGCTTATTGCTAGACATCTGGTACAAATAAGCAAGCAATTGTAAAGATAAATCAATAAACACACACATATATGCTCATATGTTCATATGCTATACATTATAAGTATGTGAAAACAGACTTTCTAGAAAACCTACTCTCCTTTCCTTTTCATTTGAGATGAAGAGTGAGGCCAAATACATTTAAAAACTTAGCATTCAGTTGTGCTCTTAAAATGAAAAGAAAAAGAAGATTTTCCTTTACAGTATGTTAAGATTTAGTTTTAAAATAATGCCTGCAGACAGTAAAGTAGTACTCTGTCAAAAACGAAACTCCCTTGAAAAGCATCTTAGGTACTATTCTGTCACATCAACTCAGCATGAACTGGTCTTCAACTATAACAATGCCACTTATTTTCCTGCGGAATCTCTGAAACACTCACAAAGCCATCTCTGTAGGAAACTGTATTTCATTTTTCTACAAGATGACAAGGTGTATCTAGACAAGATACTCTCCTGCAAGTACTGTGGGAAACTGAAAATTGTATGAATACAAAAGGAGTAACATGCTGGGTTGCACATGCTCAGCTAAGGTATGAAAATACCTGCAACAAAGATTGACTAAGTGTAACTTACACGTGAAGCTTTCTACATTTCAGAATTAGACTGCAGTACAAATATGTATTTTGTATGGCTGACAAATACATTTCTACAGTAAAAAGTCTCTTGTATTGTTGTACAAGATTTCCCTCTGGTAAAAATGAAACTAGTAGAGGTGGTAATTAAGGCAAGGTTCCACAGCATGAGGTAGAAAGCTAAGTGAAGAAATATATTTCAGTTCCAGAGACAGAATTAAGTTAAAATATGTACACTTATCTTAGAGGTAGGAAATGCTCTGTTCTTCTAATGTGAAAGTTACTAAGAAAAAACGTAGAATCAGAATCATGGAATGACTTGGGTGGGAAGGGACCTCAAGGACTATCAGGCTGCAACCCTCCTGCCTTATGCAAGACCACCAACCTCCATGTCTAATGCCAGGCTGCCCAAAGCCCCATCTAACCTAAAACAGATACTTTAAGAAATGTTACTGAATGTTTATGAATCCTTTCTGATAAAAATGGAGATTGCTGGTTGCTGATTTCTGTTTTAAACACCATCATTATTTGTAATCAGTTATCAATTTCTATAATATTTAGTTATGTCATATCTGAGAATGATTTCTTTCAGGAAAATTTTAAAATATTTTTCATTCTTCTTCATTTTCACAAAAGACTGAAACAGTTGATGGAATATATACTTTTGACATTTTGACTCTGTATGTAACATCATCTCATGTTGATACACAGGCAAATAGGCCTGATTAAAAAATGATATGTAAAAGTGTGTGTGGGGGGGGGGAAGAGGGAGGGGGGAGGGGGGAGAATGGGTAGGGAAGAGTGAAAGAGAGAGAGAGGGAGAGTGAAAAACAATTGACTTTTTTAAATGGACATTTTCAGTGTTTTAGATATCTCATGTTGAAGCAATCTAAGAGCAAAATTGGAAAGGGATGCTGCAGATTGCTGGGGAAGAATAGAAAATCATGGTAGATATTCTTCTGAAGGTGTCAGTATTTGCAAGAGCACATACTTAACAAGTTTGACTTTTCAGTGAGGATTATCAGCAGATAAATGGGTTTGCAGAAGCAGTTCAGGGAACAAAATAACTTATCTTTAGTCTAGAGGAGAGGTAATAAAGAGAGGGAAAAAATCCACAAACTTTCATTATAGCTAGATTTCAAAGGTGTAGTTGACAATAGCTTATAGATGAGCTGCATCTTAATGCTTTACAATTCTAGGCTCTTCTATTTAGGGGTGTAGAAATCATTTTCCCAGTGCGAGTGTTCAATTTTTTATTTTTTATTTTTTATTTATTTTTCTGGAGTGACATAAAATTCTCTAAGTATTCCTTACCCTTTACCTCTCTATCTAGAGTCTACAATGTATTTTTTCAATGTATAATTGTCCGGTTATATATTTGGCCTACAGCTTATTAATATGTGTGATGTTTTAGGTTAATGACTGTAAAAGAACTTAGTTCAGTGTTAGGTAAAAGCACAGAATCATATAATTATTTGAGATGGAAGGCACCTTCAAAGGTCATTTAGTCCAACTGCTTTACAACAAACGGGGACGTCTCCAGCTAGATCAAGTTGTTTGGAGTCTTGACAGGCTCACTTTATCCTTATATCTAATCTGAATTCTACTTCTCTTAGTTTGAAATAATTTCCCTTTTCCTATCACAACAGATCCTGCTAGTCTTTCACCTTCGTTCTTGTATTCCCCTTTTAGAAGTTGAAATGCTACCACCAGGCCTTCCCAGAGCCTTTTCTTCTCCAGGCTGAGCTACTCCAGCTCTCTCAGTCTGTCCTCATAGAAGAGATATTCCAACCATTTGTGGCCCTTCTCTGGATGCACTGTAATAGGTACATATCTCTCCTGCACTGACTCTTTATCTGGACATAGTACACCAGGTGAGGTCTCACCACTGTTGAGTAAAGGGGAAGGATCACCTCTCTTGACCTGCTGACAAAAATTCTTTTAATGCAGCCCAGGATGAGACTGATCTTCTGGGTTGTGAGGGCAAACTGCAGGCTCATGTCCAACTTGCCATCCACCAGCACCTCAAGTTCCTTTCAACAGGGCTATACTCTATCCTTTCACACCCCAGCTTCTAATGATTTATAATGGGTTGCTGTCACTCTGGTACAAGATCTTGCACTTGTTCTGTTGAACCTCTTGGTGTTCTCCTGGGCCCACTTTCTGAGCCTGTGTAGGTTCTTTATGACAACCTATTGTTGTCTTGGGTGTGTAAACTGCACCACTCAACTTGGTGTCATCTGCAAATATGGTGAGGGTGCACTCAAACTACCTGTCAGTGTCACTGATAAGCATATTAAAGAGCGTTTGTCCCAGTAATGATCCCTGTGACACACCACTTATCACTGATCTCCATCCAGACATTGAACTATGGACCACTACTCTCTGTGTACAATCTCACAGTTAATTTCTCATCCATCTAATGGTGTACCTGTCAAATCTAAATCTTTCCAATTTGGAGAAAAGTGTGCACTGAGGCACCATGTCAAAGGCCTTAAAGATACTTGAATCCCAAATTAATTGTGGTAATGTAATATTGAAACTGTTTATGCATTTGAATAATTGTAGAGAAAATGAAAAAAACAAAACAAAATAAAAACAGCCCCCCTCCCCCCCCCCCCCCCTCCACACACACACACACACACACACAAAACAAAACAAACAGACAAAAAAAACAAACAGAGACTAAACTTAGAGAAGACTAATTCCAAATTGGTGGCAGTTGAGGATCTAAAAAAGGAATGTAAAAACCTTTGAAAAGGACAGAATTTCTAGCATAATGTATACTAGATATTTGGCATGATGCAAAAGAATGTGACTGCAATTGGTCATAGACAGAATCCATTGCACTAGCAGGTGGCAAAGTTTTTAAATGAAATTTCACTCTTTTCCAGTGTCACTTTGAAAATTATTGAGTGATGGCCATAACATAAGTGATTTTTTCAGTTCTTCCTGTCAGGCCTTTAAGAGAGGGGAAAGGAAGTGGAGAGGGGACTAAGAAACAAACCAAAAGCAAAAGTAAGTTTACTTTCACTCTGTTTCTCCCCAGCCTTAACTTTATTCAAGGCTCTTCTAACTCTTCCCTCTGAGCAGTACAGGTCCATGGGGAATGAGGACTGTGATTAGTTTATAATAATTTGGTTGCCGCTCCACACTTTCATACTCTTTCCCTCTTCCAGGATGAGGTCCCTCCCATGAGATTCTTTCTTTCCTTAACTGCATGATTTCTTGATTTCGTACACAAATACTGCAGCTCTTCAAGAGCTGCCTCCCATGTGTGCCATGCTATGCAGTCCTTCAGGAACAAAATGCTCCAGTGCAGGTCCCCCACAAGTAGTTTCCCCTGAAAGATAACTTACTCCATCCCAACGATGAAATGTAGCTTCTTTCAGGCTATACATCTTCCTGCTGCAGCATAGCATCCTGCACTCCATGGGCTGCAGTGAGTACATCTCCTCTGGTTGTGGTGCTCTCCGCAGGCTGCAGTGGAGCCACCTGCTATAACATTGGCCTTTCTACAGGCTGCTTGAGAATCTCTAATATTCTGGTGTGTGTAACATCTCCTGCCCTCCTTATTTTCTGACCTTGCTCTCTGCAGGTTTCTTTCTTCCACATTTTTCTCAGTCCTGTCTTTTACAGCTTGTTCTCAGTATTTTCTTAGTCATTCTTAAATATTTTATCATGGATATACTGCTGTCATTGATGGTTTGCTATGCTTTGGCCAACAGAGTATCCATTTTGGAACTGACTGGAACTGGCTATATTCCAGCTAGGTGCAGCTCTCCAGTTTTGACTGAAAAAAGGTTTTGACAGAAAATTATTAGGGAAAGCCTTCACTGTTCTCTAATTTACCACAGGGATTTGACTTACGTATCATAGCTTATTTGTAGTTCAGGATGTGCATGAAGACTTTAAGGAAAATGTACTTCTGAAATAACACTGGCAGTATCAGACTATGATATATGCTGATGTTGAACTGAATTAAGAATGTTTGAGATATCTGAATTCTAAATTCCATCTTGCTTAAAAAACTGCTCGTAATCTTGGTTTTCTAACAGTGTTTGTTGAAGAGCTGTTCTGAAAATAATGCTTTTTATTTTCTTATATTTTCCTACAATATCAAAGGCAGATGTTAATAGTACGGCAGAAGAAACTGAAACTTTCCTCAAATATTCTGTTACATTTTGTTGTTGTGTGACAGATGACAGTAGAAGGGCAGACTAATAAACTGGTGTCTGACATGAAAGTGTATATGAAACAAAGATGTGTAATTGAATTCCTCAGTGCAGCAAAGTGTCTCAATTTATGGGGACCAAGCATTTCAGAACTGGTGACAATCATGTTGGGTCACCTCCACTGGTACATATTTTAACATTGCTTGCATGCAGGCTCTTGGTAACCACTGTTAAAAAATACATAGTTAATAATGATGACAATTTTCATAAATAGTGCTTTGTACATTAGACTTTTCTCTGTCAAACAGTGTGATCATAGAATCACAGAATTACAGTGGTTGGAAGGGACCTCAAGAGAACATACAGTCCAATGTCCCTGCTAAAGTAGGTACCCTACGATAGTTCACACAGGTATGCATCCAGTTAGGTCGTGAAAAACTCTATAGAAGAAAACTCCATAACCTCTCTATACAAAATATTCCAGTGCTCCATCACCCTTACTGTAAAGAAGTACTTCTGCATGTTAATATGAAATTTCCTGTGTTCAAGTTTAAGCCATTAATCCTTGTCCTATTGCTACATGTCACCAAAAAGATCATGGCTTCATCCATTTTCCTCCCACCTCTCTTTAGAGGAGCACTGATAAGATCCCCTTTCTGTCTTCTTTTTCCCCAGCTGAACAGACACAGGTTACTCAGCTTCTCCTCATATGGGAGATGTTCCCAGCTCTTTATCATCTTTGCAACCCTCTGCTGGAGCCCTTCCCTCC
Source organism: Coturnix japonica (assembly GCF_054131305.1). Lineage (NCBI taxonomy): Eukaryota > Metazoa > Chordata > Aves > Galliformes > Phasianidae > Coturnix > Coturnix japonica. The sequence goes on from NC_140663.1 coordinate 137,013,001, forward strand.
CTTTTTGAATGGAGTAGCCCAGAAGTGGGCACTAGCCTTAATGCAGCCTCACCAGGGCAGAGTAGAGGGGGAAGTCCACCTCCCTGGTTGTCCATGTTCTTTTTCATGCACCCTGAAATACCATTGGCTTTATTTGCCACGGTTACTGACACTGGCTCATGGCCAACCTGTTGTCCACCAAGGCTCCCAGGTCCTCCTCAGAGCTCATCTCCAACAGGTCATCCCCTAACCTATACTGATGCACATAGTTATTCCTCCCCAAGTGCAAGACTCTACACTTGCTCTTGTTAAAACTTGTCAGGATCCTCCCTGCCCAGCTCTCCAGTCTGTCCAGGTCTTGTTGAATGGTAGCACAGCATTCATGTGGGTCAGCCATTCCTCCCAGCTTTGCCTCATCAGCAAACTTGCTGAGGGTGGACTCTCTTCATCCAGATCTCTGACTGAATATGTTGAGCAATACTAGACCCAGCACTGACCCAAGGGAACACTGCTACTTACAGGCCTCCAAACAGACTCTGTGCCACTGCTGACCACCTTCTGCATTCTGCCAATCAGCCACTTCTCAATCTGTTCATTCATCTATCCCACATTTTCTAAGTTTCATAACTAGGATTCTATGGCAGATGGTGTCGAACGCCTTGCTTGAAGTGAAGATACGCAGCGTCTTCTGCTCTCCCCATATCCACCCAGCCAGTGATGACATTATTGAAGGCTACCAGGTTGGTAAGCATTATTTTCCCTTGGTGAATCTGCGCTGACTACTCCTAAAAACCTTCTTCTCTTCCAGTTTCTTGGAATGGTATCCAGATATTGTTCTGTTTGTATTTATTGTACTTTCCATGAAAATAAATACAAAGCATTACTTTCAGTGCAACCTAGTATTAATACTTTATCTCTCAAGGAACCTTGAAAATCAGTATTCCGATTCACTTTTGGCCAAAGTCATTTAAAGAACTCATTCTCATGAGGAATACTCGTCTCTAACACAATAAATGACATAACATTCCTCATGGATCAAACTGGTAAAAAATTGTTGTTCCAAATATGAGATTGGAAAGTTGTTCTGAAATACATACAGCTTGTAAATAATTAAAGAGATTAAAATTCTAGAGAGATAGATATAGTACATGTCTCAGCTAGCTATTCTGACTGAAAAAAAAAAAAAGGAGAAAACAAACAAACAAAGAAACAAAAAAGAAAAACAAACAGAAAACAAAATCACTGTTTTGTTTTAGTGGTTAAATCACCGTGCTGTGCAATGGATTAAGATTCCAGATAGTACTATGAAGTATAGCCGACATACCTGAAAGTAAAATAGTAATATCTGACTATAAACATATCTGTACACAAACTTAAGATTATAAAAATGTTTTTAAATTGTTTTGGAGGAACAACCTGATTAATGAGATATAAGGTGCATATACTATACCCACTTTTTACTTTTTGACTACTTAGCACATGTATTTGACACAAAATGCTATTTGAAAGGAAAGTAAAATAAAATAAATATAGCATTATTTCTGCTCCATATTTTAATTTAATTTCATTAAATATTACACTTAACTAATGTGAGATGCAAAAATCAATCTTTTTTAAATTCATGAGAATGATGGATTTCTAACAAACAGTTTCAGAAGAGAAGTGATGCATTTTGTCTCAGTGTACAAGCTGGGATAATCTGAAGTTTCAGATCAGGGCTATAGGGTTTGACTCAATGTTTCTTATGTTTTCTCATGTACACATACATGTACATTTACATGTATACTTGAAAAATGTCAGTAGCAATCATTTGGTATCTATGAACGCATTAAGATATTACTTATAAAAATAAAGAAGAAGAAAAAAAGTTTAGTCCAAGGGACATGGAAAGTTCAAATAATTCCACATGGAATTGTATTTTAGATCACAGTGTTTGTCAAATTCATAACTCCTTTTAGTGTACTACTCCTGTGAAAAACATTAGAATTCCAAAGTAAAACACACAAAAAAGAAGAAACTTGCGTAAATATATGCTTAACTACAGTTCTCAGTGCCAGCTCTGGAAATTCTGGTTGACCAGTGTGTCAGTACAGGCTTTGGGAGAAATTGTGCCCCAGGCAGACTAAATGTCTTCTGATTTTTTTGTGGGGAAAGGTAAATGGCTTCTTGATAGAAACACAGGTATATGCATTTGAAGTAAAATGCTAGCTAAATGAATATTACATTATAAAGTTAAAATATTTTCTTGAAAAAAATAAATAATGATGTTTAATTTGCATGTAACTTCTACTAGGGGATTGTTGTAGTAGACAGTGTTCCTAGTGAGGGTAGATCACTAGCCCCTGGCGGAACACACCTCAGACATAGGAATGACAGCTACTACAGGGTATAAATCCTTCAAAAAAAAAAAAAAAAAATAGAGGAAATTACAGTATTGTCTTTTCAATATATATCTGAGCATAAACATTCTGGATGTGTGATCCTCAGCAGGTCTAATAATACAGGTATGTCAGAGACATAAAGCAACTTTGTATTGTTGACTCCTCTGTTAGTGCATCCAGAATTCTTATGAAGTGGACTTACAGTTGAGTAAAATGATTTTAAAGAATAAATGATTTAGAGTTACACATTATTTTATTCGCTTACCTGATTAATATTCAATTCTTCATAAAGCTTCTGCATAAATAACTACATGGCTCAGAAAAGAAGCCTTACTTATACTAAAAAAATGCAACAAAGCTAGATCCATGTGAGATACCATTTTGAATGCACTAGTTTTAATTTTATTTAGATATTTCTGATACTTGAGTCAGTATCAGTACAATCTCCATAATGATATTTTAATGATACACTTTATCAGAAACAATGAAGTCACCAATGGAATAGAAGGTATGTCATTATGATGCTATTTACTGCAATTAAAAAATAGGTGAGCTCTGTTAAAAAAACAAAAACAAAACAAACGAAACAAAACAAAACAACCACCCACCCAAACAAAAAACAAACACAAACAAACAAAAACCAGTTATAAATAACAAGAACAATGAAGTCAAGTTGGTATTGCTCTTTTCTTTGTCTAACACTGGTTGTGATATGGCTATTCTATTTTTGTAGACATCTATGGTTATTTCTCCATGAAGCCTAATGAAGCTTACTTACAGCTCCCTTGAATATGATCAGGTTATGCGCTATTTGATGACCAATGACATATTCAAAGGGAAGATAACATTGCTACTATAACTATAGTCTTATTGTCACTAACTGCTTTGATGAAATTTGAAAAATAAAAAAAATAAAAAAAGAATGTGTTGTGTGTCTGAGGTTTTGGACATGAGTTCATGTCGGTTTTCTACTCTTTTCAGTTCAGTTTCAGTTCTGTTCTAAGGCAGCAGGGACTGGCAAAGGGGTTGACCTGAAGTGAAACACTGTAAACAAGACATGGGTTAATACAGAACAGAAAATAAGTAATTACTGAACCAGTAATGAGAAATTCATGGGTGTGACAGAGCAGTAAGAAGCTGACAAATTAACAATTAATTATTTGAATGATCAGTGAATCTCACAGATGATTAAGGATTAGGTATGTGAAAATAAGATGGACTTCACAAAAAAAATGGAGGGGAGCACAGGGGAGCACTGGAGAAGCAGAGTCTTGCAAAGTTATCAGTTGGTAGGTAAAATCAGAAAAAAACTAAAAGGCTGAGATTCCCCTGGGATAACATAAGGGAAATAATAAACTTGGGAGTGATCAAAACTGGAATGAATTAGAAAAAGAAAGCTCATTAGGACAGACCATTTCTGGGAAATTATATTAGGGTGAAGAAAGGGAAACAAAAAGAATAATCAGGAAATGGTAATAATCGAATAATGTAACCATAACTGCTAGGTAGCCCTGTGCTGCAAGAGAATGATAAATTGTACCAGTTCTTCTGGTAGAAGAAGGGAGGTAATTATCCCCCTCTACTCTGCCCTCATGAGGACCCCACTAGAGTATTACATCTAATTCTGGGGCCCCCAGTAGAGGAAAGATTTGGAGCATTTTGAAAGGAGTGCCATGAAGATAATACAAGAGCTGGAGCATCTCTCCTATGAAGATAGCTCAAAGGAATGGAACTTGTTCATATTGCAAAAGAAGAGGTTGCAGGGAGACCTCAGTGGTGCCATGCAGTATATAAAGGAAGCTTTTAAACATGAGGGAAAACAACTTTTTACACAGCAAGATAGCAATAGGATGAGGAAAAATGCTTTTAAACTGAAGAAAGGGGGATTTAGATTAGAAGTCAAGGGGAGGTGTTTTACTGAGAGAGTGGTGAGGTTCTGCAACAGGCTGCACAGAGATGCTGAGGATGCCCTGTCCCTAGGGGTGTTTAAGGCCAGGTTAGATGTGACCATGGGCAATATGATCTAGTTTTCATCTAGTGGTTGGCAACTCTGCCTGTGACAGGGGGAGTGAGCCTTGATGATCCTTGAGGTCCCTTCCAATCCAAGCCAATCTATCTTTCTATGATTCTATAAATCTATGACTGACAATACCATGAGTAAAATCTCCTTCCATGGCCTTAAGGACCAGGATGCACATGCAGGTTGCTTTCTTTCTCTGGTGAGGAAACAGCCCAAGAGATACCATCCTACTATCATCACAGCAGTGCCTATTCCTAGCCTACTGGTACTGATGTGTGGTAGAAATGTAGAGGGGCATCAAAGAGAGATAAAACAGAAGTAACCAGACGAGTTTTTATGGTTAGAGTATGACTACTTATACCTGGGCATGGCATCTCTCTTTGCAATTATGGACTTGTTCCTGTTTTCATACTCAGGGATATTTTCTACCTGGCTTCCATATTACAGAAGATTTTGGAAGAAAAACAATAATGTGTAAATGGTATGAGAAACAATCAACTAAAACTGTAAATGAGAAAGAGAGTCTTATTTTACTAGGTTTTCACAGCTGCATCTCCTCTTATAGGAGGATCTTGGGAATACATAGGATTGTAAGACTTCACTGAATTACTCTGTATTTGAAGTCAGTCAAGAGCAGCAATAACTTTTGTGTTATTCAAGGCGTTAAAATCCACTGGTTGTGTAGGCTAGTTCCACAGTTGTGACAATAAATAAAGTTTGAATCCCTACATAAAGAAATGTGATATAAAGATCTCGAAATCAAAAGGGCTTAGTTATTTTACAGGAAATTCAGAAAGATAATTGAAGTTCTAAGAATTTATAAAGCACATCATTTGTTTATTCACTACTTTTCTAATCATTATACATTAAATCCATTTCCCATGTTAAAGTATATATTGGCACATTTCCATTTCTAGTAAATACTCCATGTATTTATGTGGTACTTCGCTGTATATATTTTGTAGTATATAGAACATATACTTTGAGTCAGATATTAAAACACAGGCTGCTCAATAAAACAGTTGTATTCTTAAGGCATTCATAAGGAAATACCTTTTGATTATTTAAAATTATGGTGTCAGAAAAATCATTCATAGCAGTTTGTTTAATTTGATGTAATCACACTTTGCCAGTGACCCACATCCATATAATATGAAGATCAGATGTTTTGTTTTAGTCAGTTTTGTCTAGTACTCTGGCCTGAATTTCTCCTGTAAATGTTGTTCATTTATTTATGATTTTATTGGGCATTGAACTGCACTTGGTGAATAACTAGAGTAAATCTACTGGCTCAATTTCTCCAAACTCAGACTAGTTTATGAAAGCAGAGTGTGCACTGTGAACTGGATCTATAAATTTTGAATGACAGTAAGATTCATGTCAAGAACACACTATTACTCCAAAAACAATATTACAGATACATAGTTGATAGAATAAATAATACAAGAATAGATGCAGAAAGTATTGTCAATATTTATGGACTTTTCATCAATACAGTTATCTCAGGTAGTTATTCTCCCCCCTGTTGTTGTTGTTGTTTGGTTTTTTGTTTGTTTGTTTTTTGTTTTTTTCCTACCTAGTTATTTCCAAAATTTATTCGGATTGTAGAGTGTTGAATAATTTGTACCATTTGTATAACGATGCCTCCACACAGAGGTAACACGGTTTTCTCTTGTGACTTCTTTAATTGATAATTAGATAAAATAAATGTTAAGTTAGGAAATTAACAGAGTAGTAAGTGAGTGAGAGAAACAGACACCATCCTCCCACACAAATCCATCTATATTATTCAAATGCAGTGAGAAACATGGTAATGTTGTTATTACATTTAATAATCCAATTTATTAAAAGCAAATATGATTATACTGAAGATGTTTTAAGATTGAAAGGAAAAAAAAAAATAAGGAAGGAAAAAAAAAAAAAAGGAAAAGGAAAAGGAAAAGAAAAGAAAATGTTGTTCCTGAGTTAAAAACATGAAAAATAATTGGTAAGCACCTCCAGGGTTACAGAAAAGTGCTCCCCCACTATATAAGTGGCCTAACAAATGGACTGGAGCAGTACTTTTACAGTCTTTCTAATCTGAAGATCTTATGTTCCTCATTCTTTAATTGGAGAATTTGAAGAGAGAATGTGAAAAATACTTCCTGTTGTAGCTCTTTTATTGCTCTGCATCCACACAGTTAAGGTTGCTGTATCAAAATACACTTGGGTTAATGTGTTCCTCACTTTACTATATCTCTGAACAAATTTCAAGTTCTTAATCTTACTTTAAATTAATCCTGATGCTAAACAACTTAATCATGATAGATTCATTTGTATTTTCTTCATAGGATGAAATACTTTTGGTACATTTCCCCAGATTTTTTTTTCCAAATCTTAATGATAAACCATTAAAAAATAATAAAATAAAATCAGCTAAAGTGAAATCAAACAATATGAGATTTTCACAATCTTTAGAGAACAAGTGGTCATTCAGGAGACTATTGGTGATCAAAAGTTTTTGGTTTTTTTTTTTCCATATTAAATAGTTTAAGATGTTGTTTTCTTTTTCCTGTGTAAGTTTGTATAGCTGAGAATCCATTTTATTTTATTTTTTTCACTGTACTTGGCAATTTACTAGAATTTTGGTTTAGGTCCTGCCTTTGTTGAACAATCTAGCACATCTGAGTAAACTTTGCCTTCATTCTCTGATTACTTCCTATGTGTTTCTTTTTTCTTTTACTTACTTGCTTTTCTTCTTTGTGTGGTTTTCTTTGGTATGATCACTGAAGTCTTTAGTTCTAACTATTTGTTTCTCTGCCGCCACAAGTGTTCTAAAAAAATCATTATATCCTTCTTAATTAATATTTCAAACATTTTAACCTGAAATGCTTATAACAACATGAAGAGTTGTAATTTTAAAGTTAATTGAAATACTTTTTGCAGGATCAATTACTTAAAAATAATTAAAAGTGAGCAAAAGTTTCACACATTTTTATTTTCTGGCAAAATGAACCAAATTTTATGTTCACTACATAAGTACATGTCCAGAAATATTGTTAATCTATGGAGCTATAGCACTGACCCTTTATTTGCCAGTATACCACATGATGTTATGATGTGGAATATCAATAACAAACCACAAAACCACAACATCATATGTTTATATTACTTTCTTCTGCTACCAAGTTTGGATTTCTTTTTCCAGATTCTCCTTTTTCATAGTTCAATATCAACTAATAATTCAATATCAACAATATCAAAAAAAAAAAAAAAAAAAAAAAAAAGGAAATAAATGATGGAATAACAATGACACAGAGATAGATAAATTTTCATCCAAAATACTTTTGTTAATTTTGAACCGGTTCATTATCCTTTTAGAGTAAGATTACTTTCAACATCTTCAACATTCTTTTTTTTTTTTTTTTCTCTTCATAGCTCATAGCTAATGCTATGAAATCAGAAAAGGGACTTATCTGATTTCAAACATGTTCTCCTTCGTAGTGAAGTTATGGTTTATTATCAGCTGGTTAAGTATTGTCCTTCTTGTAGGAAAGACTTCCCATGAATATCATGGGAGAGCCAATAGTAATATGCAAGAACAATGCATGAGGAAGGAAACAAACAAAAAGAAGAAAAGTATGAGAAAGCAGATAGAAAAGCATAAAAAGTAGAACAGCATCTATATCTTAACTGGATCTACTGGAAATATGTCTCAGAGTACTACCATGACTGTAGTACTGTATCTTTTTTGTACTGCCCAAAAGAAAACAGAGAGCCTAAGAAACTATTAATTCCCCATAACTGTTATATTGACAGTGCTGTTTTCAAAACAAAATTATTACATTGGGCGTGCCAAAAATCTGATTTTGCAAGTGAAACTTTGTAATAAGGCTGTGATGCAATAAGTATCTTTCTCTTAAGTGGTAGGCCTGAAGATCTTCTTTTCTGTTGTGATAGCCTTAAAAACACTAAATTCAGCAGTGATGATTTTAGGACCTTCTTCATTATTGAAAATTCTGGGCTTGTCAACTCCTAGTATCTGCGAAAAATGACTGTTATTAGAGACATTGATAAAGCTTTAGCTTCTTTCATCAGGATTCCACCTGACAAAAGTCTCATTTTGGAAGAAACATGTTATTTCTGTTTCCTCAGGCTGACGAACAGATTTGCTCTACAGAACTCATTCTTAATTCCTGAAGAATTCCCTGTCCAGAGGTAAAATAAAAATATGACTGGCTTTGATATTCATTCCTTATAGGCAGCAACCTTATATCCTAAGGTTGTAGAATGTGTTCTAGACATAATAGCTGAGGAGAACTTGTAATTATGATAAACTACATCAAATATCTTTTCAAGTAAATAATTTTCTTTTTATTTTAAATAATTTTCTTAATTCAGTAATTGTTTAGGAGATTTTTATGCAGAATAATAAGGTGACCTAAATTTTACATTTTGACATGAGTAATCCACATATTTAGGAAACTTCCATATACTAGGTGAATGATAAAATGAACATTCTTACAGCATACAGATGCTTCAGTCTGGGCAAAAGCTAAGAGAAAAACTGTGGTTTGATGAAAAACTCTGCTAACATGCATTCTATGCATCTAGGTACTCTAATAAGCCTAATACCTATTATACAAAAAATAGCAAAGATGAGTTCATTTAGTAACTTATGATATCCAGAGGAACAAACTATCTAGCCAAAGTATATGGTGATTAATGTAAAACTGTTTACCCGGTATGAGGTAAAGATGCAAATATATTTAACATTTGTATGTCACATTTATTATTTATCATTCCGTTTTTACTAAACAAACAAACAAACAAAAAAAAACAACAAGAAAAACAACAAAAAACCAAACCAAACAAAAAAAAAAAAACACAAAACCAAAAACAAACAAACAAAAACCAAAAAACACTCCCTAAGAAAAAGAGTTTGAAAGGCATATAGATTGCTAAACATTTCAAATATTATATACTGGAATCACTGCTAGGATTTTTGCAGTATCAGAGATTTCTTGACATTTTCAAGGAACAGCATTTCAAATTCTAAATTAGAAGAAATATTTATTTGTTTGTTTATTTTGTGGCACTGGCTGAAACAGAGTACTTCTTTTTTCCTTGTTTGTTTTTTATTCCAGTGAAATAAGATTGTCCAATGATTTACACCTCTAAAATATGGGCTTTTGTTGTCAAATACTTGACAGTGAGGTCTTGTCAGAAATATGCATGTGAGAACCATATTATGATGATTAACTTTACTTCTTAAATAAGCAACTATTTTTAGAGAATTTTAGTGGGACATAGTACTGATGTTATCTGAACACTGTAGGTTGAGTGTTACATTTATATTAAAAAAAAAAAAAAAAAAAAAAAAAAAAAGACCTTTTTTCTGAAGGGAATTATTTCAGAAATTATGATTTATTTATTTATTTATTTGTTCCAGTTTGCTTATTTCAGCTGGTCACACTTTAGCTGTACTTTACAAGCAAGTCTAGCATTCAAATTTTGAGTTAAATTAACACATAATTTAAGGCTGATAAATTCCTTGTTTATTACCTGACATGAATTGTATTGTATACAATATTTTTTTTATTAATAAACTCACTGTAGCTGAATACATCCAATGCATGTCTAATGTGTTGCCATGCATCACTTTACATCCACAAAATGATTTTATTCTTTAGTGTAACTGAATGAAATATTAAAATAAAAGTGTTAAAAACAACAGAGCTTTTTCCAGAGAAAGTATGGAGGACCAGTGCATGCAATCTGTGTCTGTAAAACTGCTGTCTTTTACTAGTCACTAATAAGAATGTCCCAAAGCCTATTATAAATGAAAAAATATTAATCTTGAATACATCAAAAATTTAATTGCAATTGTAAATAAATTTAAAAAAAAAAAATAGAGACTACATTATAAGTTGTCATATCTCATGAAGTATAGAAGATAATGCCTTTAAAGTCATATCTTGATAATCCTTCGGATAGGTGTGCAGAGTTTGTTCTCTAGAACAATTTGCTGAGTGTATAACATGGCTTCAAAATCAGAAATTCATGTAGGATTTAATTATTTCTTGTCCCTCAGGATGTCCATCTTGGGACTTATGCTCTTCAACATATGTATTAGTGTCCTAAAAAGTGAGACTGAATGTGCCTTTCAGCAAGTTTGCAGGTGACATCAAGTTGAGTGGTGCAGCTGGCACAACAGGAAGAAAGAATACCATCCACAGGGACCTGGACAGTCTTGAAATCAGGTCGACATGAACCAAATGGTCAAGTGCAGGATGTTGCACGTGAGTCAGGGCAATTTGAGATACTACAGACTGTGAGAAGAACTTTTTGTGAGCAGCCCTGCAGACAAGGGCTTGTGGATTCTATTGGATTAAAACTTGAACATGAGTCAGCAGAGTGCACCCAGAAACTCAACAGCATCCTGTGCTGCATCAAAAGAAAGGTGGCCCGCAACAATTGTTTCCTTCTACTCTGCCTTTGTAAGTCCCCATCTGGAGTACCCCATCCAGAGCTGGGGCTCCCAACAAGATAAGAATGTGGACTTGTTGGAATAGGCCCAGAGGAGGGCCATGAAGATGATCAAAGGGCTGGAACACATCTTCTATATAGAAAGGATGAGGGAGCTGGGCTTATTCATCTTAGAGAAGGCTCTGTGGAGAGCTGATAGCAGTCTTGAAGGGAGCTTGTAAGCAAGAGGTTAATCAACCTTTTCACAGCCTAATTGTGATTGGACAAGGGGGAATGGCTTTAAACTATGAGAGGGAAAATCAAGGTTAGATGTTAGGAAAAAAATCGTGTGGATAACCCATCCCTGAAGGCATTCAAAGCTATGTTGTGTGGGGCTCTGGATAGCTTGAGCTAGTGGTTACCAAGCCCTTCCTATCTTAGCTATTCTATGATTCTATACATTTCTTTCTTCCTTTCAGCAAAGTTTATAGAAAATATGCAGACAGCTGCTTCTGCTTATAAAAAAATTTGTAAAGCCATGTTCAACCATAAAGCTAGGAAAAAAAAGTAACTTATAGCTTCCCCTCAAGGTTTTTTTTTTTGTTGTTTTGTTTTTTGTTTGTTGTTTTTTTTTTCCTCTCCTGAATTCAGTTTATTACCTCATCTGTTCAGATGTGTCCAGAGGCTTCTCTTTTAGTATTTTTGTATTATTCATGCATGAGCCTAAGCTGAATTTTAACGTTTATACACTGTATGAATAACACGAGTCTCCACCAGCAAAGCTCAAATGCAGTACAAAGTATGAAACAAGTGTCAAAGATGAAGGACAAAGAAAATATCGATGCAAGAAAAGCTATTATGGAATTCATTTATTTGGTGTAAAACTGCATGAATACTTGTTTATAGTAATCACACACATGTATTTCTATTTGAGTCACTAAAAGATAATTTGAACAGAAGGGTGTTCTATGAGCCAGAAACTTGCCTGAATTTGATTTGAGTTAGAAATTTGGTGTCTGCAGTTAGACAGTTAATTAGATTGTCTCTTTACTCACAATATATTTAAAACAAAAAAAGTTTCTGCTTAGCATTAAATTTTCTGTAAACTTCTAGTTATGTTTAGAAGTAGATACTTTGATAGAATGAAGAGAAAATAGCAAAACAAGGATCCCTCTCAAAGAGCTCAATATATGTAGCTAAAAACAGTACTAACTTCTCAGTGGAACTACAGCCAAGAAAATTCAGAAAATATTTAGTTTGTTATGAATGTCAGATTATCATTACCACTGTGTTAATGGTGTGTTTATTCCTACTTCTTCAGAGAAATATATTTTTTTTTGTGTAGTTCAGTGCAAAATATACAAATCTGAAGTATTTCACTTGTAAAATTTATATATATGCAAATAAACATTTGTATAATATATGTGATATATTTATTTTTTTATTTCCCTGGCACACCTCTAAATTAGCATCTAACAGTAGAGAAACATCATGAGTGAGGTCCCTGTGAAAAGGCAAATATGTTATGAAATGAAGAAATGGTGTATTGTATAACCTCTGATTAATCTTCTCTACTTTTTATTAGTGAATCAAAAGAAACTTGTCCCAGTCATACTTCTCCTTTTTCTCATAACAATATCTCTAATTATTTTTCAACAGCTTTGTATTTTTCTGCAGGCTAAAATATAGACACAACTAATTAGCTTGAACTAAAATTTAATTCAAATCTGTGATACATTATAAAAATGTTTTTAAAAAAATATGCAATATTATTCTGTTATCTATTATGTATAGCTATATTTTTAAAACAATAGCCAGCACAAGCTCTTTGTTTGTTTTGTTTGTTTTGTTTTTCTTTCTTTTTCATTTGCTTGTTTGTTTGTTTCCTTGTTTTTGTTGAATTAGCAACTGGAAAATATACCTCTTGATAGCTCTGTACTAAGACATAATCAAAATTTCCTATTTGAAATTATAATGTTCATAGTCTAAAGCAGATGTTCTTATAAATGTCTTACAATATTAGAGAATTAAATGTTTCTTACACAGATTAAATGCCACACTAGCAAAAAAGAATTGTGCACAAAAGCAAAGAAGCCATGTGAACTTTGTAGCTAAATGTATCCCAAGTATATATATATATGTATGTATATACATATACATGAAATTTATTATGTGTAGAAGATTTATAAAATTTATTACAGTTTCCACAATCATATTTATATTACTCTCAATTTAAATAATATATAAGTTAATGCATATTAATTAAAAAATGATGGAAAAGTAGACACCAGTAAGGAAATGTAAAAGTATGCTGAGGAAGGATTTGAGTTACAAATTCCCATAATTAGTGAAATGCAACTGAACTTTCTTTTTCCTTTTGTTTCAGTAAGAAAGACTGATTTTGAGTAATGTGAAAGAAAAAAGAATGAAGTTGCACTGTCATGTAAGGAGGGAACTAAGAGCAGTTTGGAGAACCTACCTAAATGAAAATCTCTTTGTTCTGTTTTGTAGCTAAGGCTTACTAATAACAACAACAAGACAACAAAAACCAGTGAAAAACAGTGGTTTAGATGATGTGGAAGGAGGATCATTACAGTTAATATCTCAGGAAGTAATTGTTATCAGTCGGATATTCTGGTGAAAACTGTTAAGATAGATTTTTTTTTTTTTTTAACAATTCATTATGTTTCAAGATTTTTTTTAATTTATTATTATTATTTTTTAAAAATACTCAGAAATAACTGTGGTTTTCATGAGAAGACATTGACAGTGTTTCTTGCTTAATGATTATCAGTGCTTAAACATGTTGTGAGTACCATGGCCAACAGCTTAAGTTTATTCTTGTCTTCCCTTTCTACACAATATCCTTACAAATTGTATCAGACTTCGTTGTGTCTTGCCTTTAATTCTTCACTTATCTGTTCTTTTCTCTGCTTTTAGACAATTCCCAATAGCAATTTTTTTCTCTATAAAGATAGTAGGTAACTCAATAAATCAGACTAAAAAATAAATGTATAAGCAAGCATAGAAATTACTTAAAGTCACTGAATCATAGAATTGTAGGGGATTGGAATGAACCTCAAGAGATCATACAGTCCAATGTCTCTCCTAAAGTAGATGCCCTACAAAAGGTCACACAGGTAGGCGTCCACAGAGATTGTGAAAAGCTCCATAGAAGACTCCACAACCTCTCTGCACAAAATGTTCCAGTGTTCCATCACCCTTACTGTAAAGAAGTACTTCTGCATGTTAACACAGAATTTCCTATGTTCAAGTTTAAGCCATTAATTCTAGTCCTATTGCTAAATATCACCAAGAAGGGCCTGGCCTCATACATTTGCCTCCTAACTCTCATCCTAACACATGTCTTGGGAAAGCAGTTTGTTCATTTACAATGTTGATTTAATTGTTAATACCTATACCATATTTCAAGCACTTCAGTAAGAGCAGAAGTTTATTTGATTTTTTATTTCTCAGAAAAAAATAAAAACAAAAAGTTCTGTACAGACTGCATTCATCTTATGTTGTTTAATATGTCAGATAATGCCCTTATCGTTCCTAAAGCATAGCCTCAAAATAAACTTAAAATTGGATTTTGCTTTTTCCTTTCTTACAAGATGGAAACAGTTATTGCTGTTTGTTCATTTCAGTATCAAGTGTTTTATCAACTGTAGGAGAATCATATTGCTAAATATTCAGTTGTATAGATTTAATCCTCAGAGCTGCAATAATCTATGTAGGAAAATTCCCACAGATCAATATGAAGAATATTTAGTCTATGAGCATGAAAATAAAGTTCTTAACAGCTCTTATTTTCTGCTTTTGATTTGAAAGGAGAGTATTAGAAAGCCATATGATTAGCATATATAGATAACTTGTTTGGTAGGATGGCTGGTTCTATTTGTCTATTTATTAAAGTATTTACATATTAAAGCATAACACATTAAGATCTATTCCTCTGAAAATATCTCTGTCTTGCACTTGTGGCTAATATGGCAGAACGTTCTTAAGCATGAAAGACAGATTTAACCACTGTTGTCCAACACTGTCAGTCACTGTTTACCAAAACTTAAAATACATACCAATGTAATGGTTTATGTGTAATGTCTGTTGTAATTTCTATGGGGTCTATTTATTTTGATTTAAACATTCAGAATTTTGTACAGGATTAAGTTCATTTTTATCTAAAATAAAACTTTTTCAATTGTGAATACAGAATTTACTTGCCTCTCTCCTCACTGATATTAATGAGACATAAGGAAAGTCAAAGTACTGAACAGCATATTATAATTAATAAACGTTTCCACAGACTTCAAATGTCTTAACGCAATGAAACTTTTTAACAGTATTCTTTCTGCCTGATTTGCAGTACTGACAGCCACAAGTAATCCTTTCTGCCTTTCTGAAATGATACTCTTGTGGCAGACAGTGCAAATAGCTTAGTGTATTTTGTCAAGGTCAATGGAAAAAGCAACTGCCATAGTGTTATCATGGACTTCTTTTTGAGGTGCCTTTTGGCACTGATAGTTGCTGGAAGTGAGTCATGCCTGCTTGTACTTCATTTCAGTTGCTAATACTAATTTGACAGTTCTTGACCTGTGGGTAACGTAAAGCGTGGTTCATCATTTTCTTATTTTTCTCTCCTTTTTTTTTTCTTTTTTTTTTCCCTCAGCCTGTTACCATTTATCTTGTTTAATCCTTCTACCTTATCAGAAATATGAAATTGATCTTTCTAAAAAGAAATACAAGAAATAAAATATCTGAGTTTGATTTAACAGTTTAATTTGAGACAGCTATTCAGATTGTATATAGATACGTCTTACAGAAACTTTATTCTCAATGTACATATCTCTTACACACTGATTTAACAGTTCTGTGAATTAGTTTTTGGTCCATTAGTGAACAAGTGCAAGTTAAGTGAGTTAAATACTACTTTGTTTGCTTGATGAAATCTCTATTAACAATTAATGGAGATTAAATAAAGTTCAAACTGAGCCTCATATACATCTATCAAAAGATTATGAATTATTTGAATGATCCTCCAAAAATAAGAAGGGTAATTTTCTACTTCTAACATGAAAGACATGATGTTTTGTTTTAGAAGTTAATAACGGTAAAGAATAAATTACAGTTCTGACTATGTTTTGAAAACGATATGTGACAGAACACAAATTCTAGTGATTCAGTATAATGAAAAAAAGTTCTTTTGTTTTGTTTTCTTTTGCTTTGTTGTTTTTTGTTTTGTTGTTGTTATTGTTTCCCCAGAAAGAGAATACATTAACACTGCATAGAACAATAAGTTGAAATATGGGTGGGGGTGGGATAAGGAACTGGATGAAAGCTCGCAATCAAAAGGTTTTGGTCAGTGCTTCTATGTCCAGGTGAAGACTGCTATTGGGCAGAGCCCCCAGGGATTCATCTTGTCATTTAACATCTTTATCAGTGATGTAGACAGTGGAATTGACTGTGTCCTCAGCGAGTTTGCTCATGACTCTAAGGTGAGCAGTGTGGTCAATGCAGTGGAAGGAGGGGATGCCATCCAGAGGGACCTTGATAAAACCAAAAGGTGGATCCTTGTGAACATAATGAAGTTCAAGACAGCAAAGTGCAAGGTCTTGCAATTGGATCAGCGTAATCCCAGATATGTACACAAGCTAGGGGAACTCTTTGAGAGTAGCTCTGCTAAGAAGGATGTAAGAGACCTGGTAGGCGAAAAGCTGAGTAAGAGCTAGCAATGTGCACTTGCAGCCCGGAAGGCCAACAGTATCCTGGGTTCTATCAGCAGGGGGGTGGCAAGCAGGATGAGGGAAATGACTGTGCCTTTCTACTCTGCCCTCATGAGGACCCAGCTAGAGTACTGCATCCAGCTCTGACAGGAAAGATAAAGATCTTTCCAAGGAGGGCCACAAGATTATCAAAGTGTTGGAGCATCTCTCCTGAAGGAACAGAAATTGTTCAGACTGTAAAAAAAGGGCTACAGGGAGATATCACCGGTGTCATCCAGTATTTAAAGGAAGCTTATAAACATGAGGAAAAACATCTGTTTTACACAGCAAGATAGAGATAGGATGAGGAAAAATGCTTTTAATCTGATGAAAGGTGTTGTAGGTGTTAATGAGGATTCATGCTGTGACGTGATAGTACCTCCCCTGTTCAGACCCTTACCTTGAGATGTATCTTGGGCACACATTTCAAACGTACACTCTAGGGGGCGTAGACAAAGTGATTAAGGTATATAAGATGTTAATTACTCCCAATAAATGCCATTTTGCCATCTTTCTCGCTGAGTCATGGTGGCTTTTTGGCCCTAGCGGGGGGCAACACTAGAACCTAGAGCAAGGGGTGGTTGAACCATGGAAGCACACAGCAACAGAAAGGGAGATTTAGATTAGAAGTCAGGGGAAAGTATTTCACTGAGAGAGTGGTGAGGTTCTGGAACAGGTTGCCCGGAGATGCTGAGGATGCCCTGTACCTGGAGGTGTTTAAAGCCAGGTTGGATCTGGCCCTGGGCAGTCTGATCTAGTTTTCATCTAGCTGGCAACTTTGTCTGTGATAGAGGAGGATGAGAGTTGATGATCCTTGAGGTCCCCTCCAGTCCAAGCCGTTCTATGATTCTGGTTGTTGTTGTTGTTTTAATTTATACTATGTGTTACTATAGGAGTACAAAGTGCTTACCTATATAAAAAAGATTAGTTAACTTTGCTACAAGTACTGTTTTTGAGATATACTTTCTATTTGCAGTAAATGCCAGTTTTTCCTTCATAAGATTTTAATGAATCATTATAATAATTGCATTTATTGCTCCTTTATGAGTTGCAGACATTATTTTAATTTGAACATACTGCTGCTCTTAATGAACTGTCAAGAACTGTTCTACAATGAAAGAAGGTTTAGAGAAGCATCATGGACAAAGTTATATTTATATGTAAAGTCACTCAAGACAATGTTTTTATACACATGGCATATAAGTTTTGAATATCTTTTGATGTTTCCTTAAATTGCCTTAAAAGGAACTGATTGCCTTCTGGTTCTAATGCTTTGTTTGTTTATTTGTTTGCTTTAACCTGATACACTGCACTTTTTTTTTTTTTTTTTTTTTTTTTTTTTACTGCTCTCAAAATGGGTGTCTGTATGCAGCTACTGGTCCTGACCTGGTGATTGATCAGTTATGCAAAGCAGAGCATGAAGAATGTGCAGCTCAGGTTCTACACCCATTGAACACGAACTTCATGGGTAGGATTGCAATTTTATGTAACATTATCACCATTCTTCTCTTTGTGTTCAGAGGGGGAGATATCCTTATATAAAACCTGTTACTTGTGGTTCATTTCACACCAGGATTCTAGCGTTAAGCCTCCGCGAATCCGACCTGGTCCAGCCGGGGCCCACTTAACTACACGTTCACACCAATATGGTGAATAGCTAAATGGTGTTTTATTATGTGTGTTAGCAGTTTAAATAAGCCACTATCTACTTCGTCTACACCCCTTCTACATATGCATAACGCCTTCTACATATGCATAACCAAGCAGGGGAGGGCCTATCATGTTACATCCCAAGTGTTCCTGCATGCCTAATGCAA
The DNA here is from genome assembly GCF_054131305.1 of Coturnix japonica. Lineage (NCBI taxonomy): Eukaryota > Metazoa > Chordata > Aves > Galliformes > Phasianidae > Coturnix > Coturnix japonica. The sequence continues at coordinate 137,031,410 of NC_140663.1, forward strand.
CAAAAACCCAGGATGCATGAAAGAGTCTTTAAAATTTTTCCTGAAGTTTAATATGGAGAGAGGGAGATGCTTTCATAGGATTTCAGAGGGATGCTGAGTTCAAAGTACAGGCTTATAAACAAAGTGTGCAGGAAACTATTACAGAATACTTTAATAGTACCAGTATCTCTCCCTCTCTTCAGTTTGGGATATTTAGAAATTCACTTTGGGAATATTTACTCACTTTGAATTGAAATGCTTCTCACAAGTTAGTAAAAGGTCAGATAAAATGTATTTCCACCAGCCTTCACCCGAGCTTTAGATTTGGTAACAGATTTAAAAATATTGTCTTTTTCTTCCTTGAAAACAGGCAACAACAAATCTATTCTTTGCCAGAAAGATCATGTCCCTAGTAACAGAAGCTCTAAGCAAAACTGGAGATAACTTTTGAAATGCAACCGAATTCTTGTAGTGACCTCAATTGAAATTTCAAAAACACACAATCATTCAATGTCACAATAAATAAAAAAATAAATAAACATGATAATTTAAATTTCTTTTAACTTTTACCACTTAAGAACTGATTGGCTTGCTATTCTACAAAACACTTTCATTTCTGCTGAGAGCCCTTTGTAGCTTCTATTGTTATGTTTTCTGAATACGAATTCTTCAAATTTACTTTTCAAGTATCTTTTCTTTTTGAATAGAGCTGACAACTTTTGGGAACTGACAACATCTATTCTTGCAATTTCTTTGCAGCACAGTGTCTTCCCAATATACATTTTTTTTCCTTTGGTTTTTTTTTTGTTTATTTTTGTTTTTGTTTTTGTTTATGTGTATATGCATTTATTATAACAAATAATTGGTAGAACTCCCTATAGTAAAGAATGCAGAACTTTGTTAATAATGACTGCATGCTTTCATATAACAAAAAGCCTCTAAAACTGTCATGTTGAACAGAATATTCCAAGTATATAAACTACAGTTATTTAAAGAAATACCTAGAGATGTAAAGGCCTTTTGGCAGATATGAGTATGAAAAAGAGGACCTCTATGTTGTATATTAGAAAATAGTACTTCTCTGAGAGGTTGGTCAGCCACTGGAATGGGCTGCCCAGGGATGTGGAGGAGTCATTGTCCCTAGAGGTGTTCAAGAAATGCTTAGATGATGGACATGGTTTAGAGGGAAATATTGGTGATAGGTGGATGGTTAGACTGGATGATCTTAGAGATCTTTTCCAACTTTGGTGATTCTATGATTAGATGATACTATGTGATAATTATGAAATATGAAGGTCACTCCAGAAGTAATGCCTCATATATTTCCATGGAAAGTACAACAAAGAGTGCAATGACACTATTTCATTGAGCATATTCTCAGATATAAAATACTATTTTTTAACATAGACACTACTATTTGCAGATTCATGCAGATGAGCTAATCAAGATTTGCTATCAGTCTTGTACTCTGACAACTATGCATAGCCATCCTGAATGTGGCTTGTCTTTCACATCATTGTCACCACTGCCAAAATACACTACCATTGCTTCCCTGCACAAACATCCTATGTTTAGTTTCCACAAATGTTCAGCAAGTGTTGGTGAATGCCACCGATATAATACAATTATATTGTATTATATTGTGTTATTTGCATTTTGATATAATATTTAGTAAATTAACTTTCCTCCTCAGATCACTGCCCCCATTCTGGTTTTAGGCCCATCTCCCTACCGTTCCCCTATTTATTTATTTTTTCTTTTATTTTCCCCTTTCCTCAGGGCATGGATCCATGGGTTCCCTGCCCCATTAGTCACAGAACTGGACTGAACCAGCCCATTAACCATTGACATTTCTGCCCCACACCCTCCTATTTTTTTTTTGGTTTTGGGCTGATGGACCTGCAGGTCTGCTGTCCCCTTGTCACAAACACATATACATCTAGAGACAACTCTAGACAATGTTCTAAAAAAGACATAACAGGGTTATGATTATTATTTTTTTAATTATAATTATTATTATTATTTATAAATTAGGAAGAAGACAATTTGTGTGTTTGACATTACCGAAACTTGATATCTTGTATCCTTCCAAGGATACAACTGCCATTTATTTATTTATTTATTTATTTATTTATTTACTGTGCAGTTCTTTAACTCTGTGATCAAATCTTCAGGCCATTATTTGAAATAGCTTTCCATAACTGAAAATAAATAAATAAATAAATAAATAGACAATCAAACAGCATTTATTTATTTATTTATTTATTTACTTATTTATTTCCCCACCATGACTCAGCGAGAAAGATGGCAAAATGGCATTTATTGGGAGTAATTAACACCTTGTACACACAAAAAAATCTGATCTCTTTAGATACACATTGAAGCTAGTAATACGTATTTCAAGTCTTCCTGTGTCAATACAAATCAATATATTTAATCTATCTTCTTGATTTTCTTCACTTATCACCTCACAAAAGGTCAAATACTTTCTCCTCATCATGTGAACTATATAAGAACATGCAGAACATAATACTGTCATTCTGATAATTACAATGTTGAGAAAAATCCTGAACACTGTCAAATCACGAGGTCATTCCCTGGACATGATAGGTATTTGTGTGGTACATCTAGTGACTTCTCTATAAGGCAATACAGATTAAAATGTTCCACTATTTATCTGAGATCTCCAAATATGTCTGATAAAGTTTTCTATTTCTGATATCTCCTTTTTTCCAACCTTTGCACACATATAACACAAATCCTGACTGTCGTGCTGCAAAGAACTCAGACCAATACATCAATAGAATCCTCATACAATACAGAAATCTTGTGAAATATATGTAAAATCCTTTTGAGTAAAATCCTTTCCAGTAAGTGTCAACTCACTCTAAATGTGGATGTGATCAATTTGCACTTGAAAGAAATAAATATAAAAGTTGTAACTAGAATATACTAGTTGGACTAAAGAACATATGTTGTTAGTTTTAAGCAATCACAATTAAAGCATAAGCATTGCCATTGTTTGTAATACTGTTAAAAGAAAGCCTAAATGTAGGGATTCTATTTTCCCTAATATGCCTGGTTTTATGACTCACATTTATGATAAACTGACTTACAGTTTACTTGAAAAGTTTGTGCTTCAGAAAGATAGGTGTCAGAATCTTAGAATGTATTACATAAGTTGCAGAGAGTTTGTAGCAGACCAAGGAAAAATATTTCATCTGTGCTATGCCTGGAATTGTCTCAGGCAATTGCAAGATAAGACCATTGCCATGACAACAAACTGAAGGCTGAAAAGTTGTTACAAAGGAGGGAACTCTAAGAAGACAGGACAGCACTTTCTGTTCAAAACTCCCTTGTTTGCTGCAGAAGTTTTGACTGCAAACTTGTTTATGGCAAATTGGCTTGTTGCAAACCTACGGCATCAAAGCATGCCTGCTTGAAGATCAGGGGTCCTCAATATTTTGGTATTATGGAACTTCTCAACAAGTGTGCTCACAGACCGAAAGACTCCCATTGGCTGGACTAACTCTGGACCCCAGACTGGTAATTTCTTTCTCTGTCCATCTTACTCTCTCTCTCTCTTTCATAGAATTGTATCACAGAATTGTAGGGGTTGGAAGGGACCTCTAGAGATCATTGAATCCAACCTTTCCTTCTCCTTCCTCTCCCCCATCTCTCTCTTACTCTTGTAAAGTTGTTAATTAATGAACAACTTATTTTGATTTCTAACAGGATTACTAGCACAACGACACATCATAAGTAGGGTAAAACTAACCTGTCTCACAACAGTCTAGACCCAGCTCATACTCCCTATTAGAGGGTGAACTAATTTCTAATAGTTCAGTCGCTATTTCTAGTAGTTGTGATTTCTAATAGTTTAGTCACACAGATGAGATAGATATAACTGTAAGAGTGCAAAAGCTTTTATGATAATTGTAGCATAGAAATTCTCATTAAAATTGTTGATTGCATTTGGACTTCGAGTATTGTTTTATCTTAACTTACCTGGGTCATCCCTCCTTCTCTGCACTGGCAGAACACAACATGGGTGAAGAATAAGAAGCCAGGACAACTGCTTGTAAATGTAGATAACAGTGCACATCTTCCTGCTCATCTTAGAATAACTGAATAATACTCCCTGCTGTGAACAGGAAAACCTCCCTCTTGAAAGTTTCAAATCCCCCTTCAGCCTGGCACTGAACACTTCCAGGGATGGAGTATCCACAGATTTTTTGAGCAATGTGCTGCAGTATCTCATCACCCTTCATAGTAGAATGTTTATTTTTTGTGTTTAATCTAAATCTCCCCTGTTTTAGTCTAAAACTATTGCCTATTGTCCCACCACTGCAAGCCCTGGTAAAAAGTATTTCTTGGTCTTTCTTATGAGCCTATTTTAAATACTGAAAGGCTATAATAAGGTCTTCCTGCATCTTTCTCTTTCCCAGGCTTAAAAACCTCAACTTTTTCACTGACTGCTTCAACTGCACAGTAAAGCTTAACTAATAGTTCATTTAATTTTGCAGACTCCTTACTGTGAACATAGTTGAGAGAGGGATTTTACACGTCATTTACTTACACAGCCTTTTCTGAACACTTTTGAAATTGAATTCCTTTGTGCTTTTTAGTCTAAACAGCTATACTTATAGTCACATTAGAAGTTTTTTGACAGTTCAGAAAAATACCAAATCAATTTATATATATATATATATGTTTTCCCTTAAAACTGAAATTAATCTAGCTATCATAATTATTAACTGTATAAAGTGCTTAATACAGCATGAAGCATAGTAGAGAGTATTTGCATCAAAATCAACAAAGTAGTCATTGCATGTTTTCATTATTTTGTTTTAGCTGTCATGATTCATGCATTCTAGATTAAGTTTTTGACTGCTTCACATTTGTTAATAACATTTGGATAATATTTCTTGCTCTATGATCAGCATTTTCAGAGTTCAGCGTATTTCCCTAAGGATTTAATATCATTTTACAACATAAAATAAATTTATAATCACCTATCAAACTTAATAACTTGCCTATATTCCATTAAGCCTAACAGTTTAAAAAACTGTTTAAACTTAACTTCTTAATATCTTCATTGATGACACTGACAATAGAATCATGTGCACGCTCAGCAAGTTTGCTTATAACACCAAGGTGTAGGGTGTGGTCGACACACCAGAGGAGCAAGATGCCATCCTAGAAAGGCTTGATCTGAACAGGCTTGAGCAGTGGGTCCAGGTGAACCTTGTGAGGTTCAACAAATCCAAATGCAAGAACTTGCATCTGTGTCAAGGCAACATCTACTACAAATGCAAGCTAGAGGATTAAAGGATTGTGAGCAGCTCTGCCAAAAAGGACGTAGGGATATTGGTAGATGGCAAGCTGGACATGAGTCAGCAATGTGCCCTCGCAACTGCGAAAGCCAACCATATTCTGGGTTGTATCAAAAGAAGCATGGCCAGATGTCAAGTGTGGTGATCCTGTCCCTCTGCTCTTCACTGGAAAGTCCTTGCCTCCAGTACTGTACCCAGATGTAGAGTCCTCAGTACAGGAGAATTATGTACCTGTTTGAGCACTCCCAAAGGAGGTAAACAAAACTGATTTGAGGGATGGAACCCCTCTCCTATGAAGACAGGCTGAGAGAGCTGGGGCTGTTCAGCCTGGAGAAGACAAGGCTCCTATGTGACCTGATAGTGGTCTTTCAATAATTAAACAAAATAAAAGGGGAGCTACAGGAAAGAAATATACAGTCTCTTTAGCAGGGTCTGTGGTAACAGAGCAAGGGGAAATGGCTTCAAGCTCAGTGATGGTAGATTTAGGCTGGATATAAGGAAGAAAGCCCTTTAGAGTGAGGCACTGGAGCAGGTTGTTCAGATATGTGGTTGATACCTCATCCCTGGAGACTTTCAAGGCAAGGCTGGATTGGGCCCTGGGCAAACTAATCTAGCTGTGGTGTCTCTGTTCATTGTAGGAGAGTTGAACTAGATGGTTTTTAACCATTCAAAATATTCTTTTCAACAAGTATTCTATGACTCAACGAGTTTCAAGCATAATTAAGAAATAAATAAGTATCAAGCGTAAGTGAGAAATTAGGCAAAATTTTTAGATTTTTAAAAATTGCTAAAGGAAAAGTATGTTTGGGGGGGGTGGGTTGTTTTATTTTATGCATTTATTTATTTCACTTTTCAATTGGTCTGTAGGTCCAATTTTATTCATTATATTTTCAATGTATCTTCTTTAAATTATGGATGTTTAAATATTAAATATAATATTTCTCACCTACTATTTGACAGATAAATAGCTTAGTAGTCAATGAGCAAATACTTGGCATTACATATTTAAATTCAAAGAATATATCTAGCATATTAAGTCAGTTAGTAAGATATAATTAAATATGGTAGTCTGCTGGTAAATATGGGAAATATTACCATATTTCTTTTAAAAATTATATTTACTGATGATTAGAGTAAAGCTGTGGGAGAAAGAAAAATGCTCTGTCATAATCAAACTTACTCAAGACCATTCTGATATGAGCTGTATAAGATCATCTGAACTTTCAAACAAACATCTCTAAGAAAGAAATTGAAGTAATGTAGATGCAGCCAAAGTGATATGACTGCAATATGGCATGAATCTACTGCATTGAAATCTGTGATCTAAATCTTAGATAAATATTGAAGATGTCAGTTTTTAGTGCTGAAATTATAAATTTGCACTTAGTTGTACTCCTTTCTGATAGTTATAGATCTGCTACTAATCCCCAGAAAACCCTAGAAGTTATAGTTTCACAATATGAGTATGATATATAAAAGACTTTGTGATCTTATATTTGGGATGGTACGGTGTCTCTGTAAAGTCAATGTTAAGTCTTAAATTATCTATATTTATTTTTATTTTTATTTTTATTTTTATTTTTATTTTTATTTTTATTTTTATTTTTATTTTTATTTTTATTTTTATTTTTATTTTTATTTTTATTTTTATTTTTATTTTTATTTTTACTTTTTATTTAGTAAAAAATTTTACACTGTGGAAAGTCTCTTTTTTTGGACACTGGTACTGTATACAGCCAGATGAGAACTTTAAAGTCTTTTATCAGTTGTCCATTTAACAGCGTGTTATATTTAAAGTGTGCACATGTGAGGGTAGATAGGCTTTTTGACTGGTAAAAACTTAATTCTAAAACTCTAGCTGGGATTAATCTCACCAAACTTGAATTCTAAAAATGTTTATCTGCATGTTAATCACCCTACATTTCTGTCATATTCTGTGCAGAGAAACAGGCACCACCACACCACAACTTACGTGTCACATTTTAGGAGGTTCTCTCAGAATAAGATCAATTTTAGTGAAAAGATGCTTCTTTAACAATCTGGTTTGTTCAGACTGAGAAATAGAAGATTTGTGGGGGCTGCTAAAAAAGGAATGTCTCCTATTTTATTAAATTGGCCTGCAACGTTGGAAATGGATTTTGGTGATATGGTAGTGGAGGTTGAACTTTCTCAGTGAAAGTTCTACGCAACAAATGGCTGCAGAGTGATAGTCTGACAATATGCTATCTGACATGGAAGCACATATGAAGCAAAGGTGTGTGACTGAATTCCTCCATGTAGAAAAAAGATGGTATCCTTTGACATTCTTCTATGTTTCCTGAATATTGATGGGACTGAACAGTCAACCATGAAGCAGTGAGTGGTGTTTATCACCAGTGGCAACAGTGAGAGTGAGTCACTTCCACTGATGCACATTTTTACAAATGCAGCATGTGTGCCTTTATTAATCACTGGCAAAAAAGCCTAGTTAATGGTGGTGACTATGTTGAAAAAGGCTGTTTTATAGTTGAAAATTTGCTCTATCAAGCAATGTTATTGTGCTTTTTGTATTGGATTTAGTTTCCATGGAAATAAATTAAGAGTCGTTACTGACAGAGTGACCTAAGTAGACAGCTATGTTGCTACTAAGATTAAATTATTGTTTTACCACACATATGTGACAATGCATAGTAGTATGTGCTAAGCCACAAATAGATTTCTTACTAAAAGGAGATCAGCTATTTGTGAAGTTGGTGTGTTATGAAAAGAGATACACAAGATATCTTGCTGGTCCACCCAATTGTGAACATAGCAAGAGGAAAATCAATAAGCTTCTCTTTTCCCAACTTCTTATTTCTTGGATCCTGTTTCAAATATTGATTAATACACAAGCAGAAAGGTCAAATGATTAAGCTACTAAATGTGATATTTATTATTATTACGTGACATAAAAGACAAGCAATAGGAATAGAAGTCAAACTTCTCTTCAGATAATGAAGAGAAATAGTAATTAATTTCTAGATATGGTTGTATTTTTACAAATAAATCATAGAACTGTAGTATCACCATAGTTAGAAAGACCACTAAGATCATACAGTCCAACCATCTGCAAATCACCAATATTTCCCACTAAATCATGTCCCTCAGTAGAACATCAACTTTTCTTGAACACCTCTAGGGACAATGACTCCTCCACCTCCCTGTGCATATATCTGTGCACACAAAAAATACTTAGTTGTGTTTGTACTCTCCTGCATATGCAAAAAGAAAGGAGAGAGTTGGATTAATAACTATTTTGCTTTGCAGAAGTTTTTGTAGCTTTTTTTTAACTCATGAAAAAAAATTAAAAAAAAAATGGAAATGAAGAACAAATTTATTTATTTATTTTTAATGTAAAGAGGAAGCTTCTCAAGAACAGGCAAAAATTAGGAATCAACAGTATTAAAGACATAGGTTCCTTTGGTTGACAAAACATATTTATTAAATGCAGAGAGTGAGCTGAAGCAAAAGACTGCTGTTTGCCTACACTGCTTCAATGTTGGCTCACACCCCCCACTGTTTTGAACAGCCCTTGCCTATCTCTCTTCAGGATAAAGGGACAAAATATTCAATAGGCCCTAAGCAGCAATTATCTTATCCAATTAGTGACAGTTGTACTTGGGGCATGGATCAGTCCTTGGACTCTGTTTAACAGTCTTAACTACACTTGAGGAGACAATGATTGAAATTCTGTTCTATCTAAAATAGAGATCTCCTGAAATGCTATATCCTAACTGAATGGCTTGACCTTCAAACTATAGTCTTTTAGAAACATTATAGAGTTTCTGATGCCCCTATGCTCATATAAATTATTCATTGAATCTAAAAATGTACAAGAACTTGCTTCTTTTGCTAAGTGGTTAGGATAGTTTCAAGGCATCTTCCACATCCCTGCTTAAAGCAGTCATCAATTAACAGCTGGCTTTTTGGAGTCAGTCTGTCTCCTTTCCTCTCTCTCGTAAGAGAATTAATTTGATTAAGAAAATTGTTTAAATAAACAGAAGTTCTATATCTATACTTCCATTAGTCATTTCTCCTCTTATAAATCAGTACAGTACTACAAAAGAAAGAGTCACTGAAAAATACCCAAGACACTCTGATGTTATAAAAAGTATTTCTGACTTCTATACTATTGAATTCAATTATGTATTTCTAATAGGTCCAAATCAACAGCATGTATGCATTCTTGTTGGTATTAAGTAGAAGAGATGTACTATTAATTTCCAACAGTCTTAATTCATATCCATCTGACTAAAGAAGAAGTTCATCTGATATTTATCCAATTATTCTTTCCTAAGGAACATGAGCAAGTAATAATAGTGATTTTCTGTAGTAGTTTCCTGTGACATTTTTTCTGCTCACTGTAAGAGGCCATGCTTTTTACACTATTGTCTCAAAAGTTTGCTGAAATGGACAAGTTCAGGCAAGTCCTGACCAAGGTTCCAGAAGTCCCTTTGTTTAAGGCAAGCTTTAGCCAAAGTTCCAGAAATCCCTAGAAATCCCTTTGTTTGAGGGTGACAGATGGACATGTCCAGGAGCTATGAAAGGGAGATAAGATGCTGATGAATGGCCCTAAAGTGGTCTTTTTGTGTGGGCTTATCTCAAGGAAGAATGCAAACTCTGAGATACCCACATGACTCAGTCCAAAGCTTCCAGGAATGTCTCAAAGGCTGGATAGAAGTAGGATAAAAAGAGCACGGACAAACCATGAAGTTAGGTTTTCTGACACCAGATGCCTCACTACAGAAACAAGGAGGTTTTCTTCTATAATTATGGCAGTAGAATTCACTAAAAACCTCTTGTAAAATCGTGCTTCATTATCATATCAGTGATATTGTTAGAATTGCTAGCACTGGGGGTCTTTTACTTCATTGCCATAGGTACAGTGAATAACATCATTTGTTTTATAACCCTCAATTAATTCATTTAATGATATCAGTAGAGTAATTGTTCCTCTCTCAAAAGCATTTTGAAGTAGAATACAGTTGTTTCCAGTCATGATTTCTTTCCTTTTATTCTCCTCTAGCCCTTCGATGTATGTAAGACTTACATGAGCCAAAAGAGGGTCAGACCCAAACTAAAAATGTCATGTCCTGATCCAAATCCTGATTTATCTATTTTTTTTTTTTTGCATACATCGAAAAATATCAGGAACAAGTTAGATAACTATATTAAAATCTTCAGGGCACAAATCTCTCTATCATTAATAAATCCTGTTAATGTTCAATAATATTACTACAAATCTTAAGGTATTTGAAATGCTTTGCTCATAAAATTATGCTTTTATCTGCTTTGAAATGAACCTTTGGAGGTCATTTGCTATAATGTCCAGACAATGAAAAAGATATACTGGGTTGTTCAGTGTTTTGTACAAATACTCCACATACAGACTCATAAGCACTCAGTAGAAAAGAATAACTACTTTCCACTGTTGACAAGATGCATGTCTGTTGACCTAATGCACTATACAACATTACTGTGAGCAAAGCTGACTGAGTCAACTTGTTTAATGGGATACCAAGACCTCGAGGTTTTTTGTTTGTTTGTTTGTTTGTTTTGTTTTGTTTTTTCACTTTTTTTTTTTTTAAATATTATTATTTTATTGCATAGCAGTTCCTAGATTGATCATGTGCAAGGTTTAAAATACCATATGCAAGGCTTTGTATCTTGTCACTGTTGAACTTATGCACATTTGTTAATATCACTCTGAATAGCCAGTGATGGCACCATTACATACTCCTTCCAAAATTTTACATCTCTACAAACTTTTCAAAAGTTAACTTTATTTGATTGATGAGACTACTAATGAGTACTTAAAACTATTTTTGTCCCACCATTATCATCCAAGAATGAAACAGTATATAATTGTAAAAAATTTCCAGTTAGTCTTGAAAATGTTGACCAATGAGTCTGGAAGTCAGCACTGTAGAAAGTCACAGATCTAGCCTGCATATCTTCAAAATCTTACAAGGGTTGCTACAGGAGACAAAATCTAAAGCTTCAGTGGAGGCAAAATAAATGACCTCCAATATTCTTTCTCCATCCATAGAGCAAAAGACCTGAAAAGTATGAGAATAAACTTGCCAGTAAAGTCTCAAGCAAAGAAGACTTTAAGTACCTTATCCTTTTTGGTGCCCTTTTTATGTCACCCACTTTTATCCAACAATGCATTCACATTTTATTTTTATTTTTATTTTGCAGCCAGTGTACATAGAAGCTGTTTTGGTTGCCTATCAAATTGCTTGAGACTTTCAACTTCTTTCCTAATTCCATCCTTCTATGTCCACATATGTTAGTTCATCCTTCCTTTATAGCTTCCAAATTCTATTCATATCCTTTATAATTTTGAGCTTTCTGAGCTTGCAATTACTAACTGTTGTGTTAGTATATTTAATGAAGGCTAAATGATACCACTGAAGTTCTAGTATTTACAAACTAGTATTTACAGAACAATATAAAGAAATGAGAAATTTAAAGAAAAGTGAAGCATTAAAACTATTTTCAGTGAGTAATTTCACTATTGTTAATTAGATATTCATTCAGTTCACTGCTATATAATCCCAGTTTTATTCCATTAGGACTGAACTACATTAATAACATAAACCTTGAGTAGTTATAGACTTGAATCAAGGTTCTGGTCCACATTTATGTAGCTTTTCTCATTTCCATGCAGGTATTAGTGATCTGGTTCAAGTATATTAAACTACACCCTGTTCTGTGTTTTTATATGTTATATTTTTCAGTTATATGCTGTATTAGGAAATATACTTACTCCTTACACTTCACCCACTAATCATTTTGATCATCTTTGTGGCCTTCCTCTGTATCTTCTGCAACAACTCAATGAAAGGACATGAGGAAATGGCCACAAATTGTCCCAGAAGAGGTTTAGATTAGATGCAAGAAGGAACTTTTTCTCTCAGAGAGTGGTCAGGCACTGGAATGGCCTGCCCAGGGAGATGGTGGAGTCGCCGTCCCTGGCAGTGTTCAAGAGGCATCCGGATGTGGAGCTACAAGATATGATTTAGTGGTTTGCTGTACCTACGGTAGTGGGAGGATGGTTGGACAAGATGATCTAGTAGGCTCTTTCCAACCTTGTGATTCTATGATTCTATGTCCTTCTTGCATCAGGAGCTCCAAAACTGGTCTATATCTAAACAATTTTTATATCAAAAATAATATTGCATGTAATTACATCAAGAGATTGCATATCTTGTGTCAGAATCCAATGCCTTTAACTTAAATTTCTTCCTAATTACTTCCTTGATTTGATGATTTGTTTATAAGATACTTTTTTCACCACTGTCTTTTAGATCAAATAGCCCTTTTCCCTCACAAGCATTTGCATTCCTCCTATAGAGAATTACAATTTAGAGAATACAAGAAAATTCTTAATTTCTAGAAGGTATTTGTATCTGTTTACAGTATTTAATTCACTAGATCAAGTTGTTTTGGTTTTAAAATATGAACAGTTTCCTTCCCAGTATCATCAGAAGATTTATCTCTACTTCCCATTTTTGAAGCCATTTTACCTAAACAGAGGTAATCATATTTGAAGATAGTATCTTTCATAGTATGAATATTTTCTCCAGTATCTTCAAAATGTATGGGATGTATGGTTATATCATATCAAAGTCTGAATCATTCTGTAATCTAATAAGATCTATACTTCCTGCCTTTGTTCTTAGTTCTGACGGAGGAGCTCCTACCTTGTTACAGAAAATTTTACTGATAGTTCCTACATATTTAATATTTATTTGTATTTCTTTTAAGTCAACTTTATTATTTCTGTTTTCTAATTGGCTCAATTCATACTTTCTTTGTAATAATGCATACAAATTTTGTGTTTTCAGTATATTTCTATTATTTCATGCAGATTGGCAAATAAAATACTAAACATAATATTAAGCAAAATGAAATCCACAAAGAGTTCCTGTGAAACCATAATAGTAACATCCTTCCTTGTTATCCTCTTTGGTACAGACTAATTGCTCTAGCTATTCTTTTCCTAATCTCTGTCATCTTGATCTTAATAACATCTCCCCTGTCAATATATATGCTCTCATAAAGTCCAGGTAATGTAATTTAGATGAAGCACTGCCTTTGTCTAATAAAAAATAAGAAAATAAAGATGCTTTTCATTTTTCAATATGCTTTTTATTTAATTTACTGTCTTCAATGTTGGTTAGATTTTCTTTTCAAATTTACCCAGTCTATGTAATTTTTTCTTTTGCATTCGTGATCCCTTACACTAGCCATCACGATCTTTATATAATGTAGCTAATACTTTTTTTGTTTGTCTGTAAACATGATCAATTTTTTTAAAATTTGTTGCAATAATGGCCATATCTTATTTAGCAATTCTCTTAGAATTTATAATGAATAAATATCTAGTCTCATTGTCATAAAAAAATCGTACAATTGAGGTTAATCTCCTAAATGGATGTTTCATTTTCCATCATTGACATTCATATTAGTTATGCTTATCATCATTGTTCAAGGAATTTTACTTTATTATACTTGTAAAAAGCAATGAATGACTTACACATAAATAACTGGTCTTTCACTTTTCTTCTAATTTTGTTTGTTCACATAGCTTTTCATGAAATCCTGGACAAAGTAGAACTACCAGTATCCACTTTGGACTCCCTTTTATTTCTAGGTCAGTTTGCTTGATAACTTTTATATATGTGAAGAAAACTCTGAAAGACACAGTGTAAAAAGATTAACCTATTATATGGGTATATTAATTACACATAGCTAGAATCTGTAAAACTAGGTTAGGCATTAATACATCTACTGTGTTAAAAGAGTCTTTGCTGGCTGAGCAACTGTCATCAACTGGTGAAGGTTGAATAAGCCTTTGTCAGCTGACAGCCTGATTCACAGTGTTGCTGAACTGCCACCTTCAGGCTTCCTGTTTGTTTCTTTGCATCATTTTATCTTTTTTTTTTTTTTTTAATCTTTTTTCCTATATACCTATCAATGTTTTTGATTGTGACAAAATGTCAAATTAATGCAGAGGTCTCAAAAAAAAAAAAAAAAAAAAAAAAAAAGCATACATATATGCCTTCCTGTTCTGATTATTCAACAGTTTCCAAGTCAAATGTCTCTTTGCAGTGCCAAAATACAAACAGAGAAGCCCAGCTACGGTTTTTCATTCATGAATTTTTTATTGAAACGGGTGTACTTGAATATATTTTCACAAGCACAGCAATGAGTTTATGTAATATTTCATCCTGAAAGTGTCAAGTTTTTCACTTTGAAATGGTTAATATTGAGTAGTTCTTTTTTTTTTCTTGTAAATAAAAAAAAGACATTCTACCCAGATCTCAAGCTATATGAAACACTGTTAGTCATGAAAATCTAATACTACAGATTGCTTTGTAATGCCTACACATAAAAGTACCATCTCAGAATAGTGTTACTATCAATTTCCTAACCTTTTGTTTTTATTAAAAGGAGAATTAAAAACAAACAAACAAACAAACAAAACCCCACAAAACTGTCCTTTTGTTTAATTTTTTTTTTTTTCCTCCATAGATGCTACACACAGATATCACTTGATTAATAGTTGTATACCTGATCATATCTGATCTTTATTGTTTCTTCTTTGTTAACTGAAGTTTCTGATATTAAGCTTTAAGCTTCCTGGGAAAAAATTAAAATATGGGTAATAGTTCCTGATATTTTCACTGATCCTAATATATAGCAGAAATGAAATGGATAATGGGAGATGATTAACCAAAATCATTACAGAAATATTAAATTCATATTTCTAGAGACATTTTATCTGAAAGTTATAAGATTTGTCTTCCTTGCTACAGAAAAAAATTGCATTTTGCAAGGTTCTGTTGACCTTTGAAATGGAGATGGTCTTATATTATAGCTCATTCATTTGTTTTGACTAGGATATTGGCAAAGTTAACAAATGAAATGGCTTGATAATTACTGCTGGAACTGGGATTTGTATTTGATTTCTTAATCATTGATCGTTGGTTCAAAGAATGATTCATGGACTGCCTCTAGGATAAATTTTCTCAAGGGAGTGTTCTAGACTGGACTGTCCAGAGAAACAGTGTATATATATATATATATATATATATATATATATATACACATTTTGCTTAGGAAATAATGTGTAAAACACACACACACAGACACACACATATATATATGTTTTGCTTAGGAAATAATGTGTATATATATGTGTATATATATAAATAGATTAATGTATATATATAAAAATCTATATATGTATATATAAATCTATTCAGGCTCTGGACCTTTAGGGCCTTGATTATGTCAAGCCTTTTCCTTTTAGAATTACAATTTTCAACAGGTTTGGCTTTCAGACCTGGTTTTCTGGTCTGTATTAAGGAGATGGGATGAAATTTCTCATTCAGTTTTCCTTGTTTTCACAATTTTAAAATTTATGAATTGTAGAATATTTTTTTTTTTTAAAGAATTCACTCATTATTTGGGAAGTATGTCTAGCATTAGAAGATCATCCTTATTATAGTAAAACAGTGCAACAAAATGGTAAGGTTAAGGACAACAGATATCCTTTAAGTGAATTGATACCATTGGAAAAGTAGCAAAAACTGAATGGCATAGACTGGTGGGTTACTTTTCAAAAAACATTGTTTAGAAGCTCAAGAAAAGTCAATCCCATTGTTTTACAAATGAGTGGGATGGAAGGCTGGCCCAGATGAACAGGAAACTCTCCATGGAACTAGGGCAGAAAAAGAAAATACACAATCTTCGAAACCAAGATCTGGCTTTGCAGGGAGAATACAGAAGTGCAGTACTGTTGTATTAGGCGTATGTGGGCTTCAGGTTGTGACGCGTTAGGCCCTTCCCCATGCAATAAGGACCAATGACGTGTGCAGCCCTAGTGGACGTACTTACGTTATTGATCCATGATGTGTGTAGCTTTAGTGGACATACACGATAAGCATAGAATATATAAGCATGTATCAGCTTCAATAAATTGCCTTTTGCTGTTCATCACATTGGTGTCACCTCAGTGATTGGCCATGCTGCAGTCTTCCAGGGAAAAGGACACAAGAAGTCTACACAGTTCACATCTTCAGTTAGAAAATAAGAAAAGTCAAAGCTCAGCTTGAGTTGACACTGGCCACTATGGTGTCAGACTACTAAAAAGTCTCTTTCAAGAATGTCAGAAACAAGAGAAGCTCAAAAGAAAGCTCTAGACTGATACTTAGAGTGGTTAGTCTCCTGACAAGTCAAAAGGAGAAAAAGTTGAAGGAATTTACTGCTTTTTTTTGTCTCAGTCTTTAATAGTAACAACAGAGATGATACAGCTGGACTCCTCTCAACAGTTTACCCTCAATCATAGGAGTCTGGGGAAGTACCTCCTTACTGGAAGCTAGCCAGCACTGTACCCATCTACACAAAGAGCATGAGAGAAAAGCTGGGAAATTACAGATCTTAGTCTAACCTCAGTGCCAGGAAAACTCAATAGAGAAAGTTGCCCTGGAGGATATTCACAAAATCATAGAATGGCCATCTAGTCCAACTCTCCTACAGTGAACAGGGATGTATTCAGACAGAGCAAGTTGCTCAGAGCCCTCTACAGCCTGATCTTTGATATCTTGGGGATAGGAAATCCACCACCTCTCTGAACAACCTGTTTTAGTGCTTACTTATCCTTACTGTAAAAAACTTTTTCCTTATATCCAGTCTAAATCTACCCTCTTTTAGTTTGACTCTATTTCCCCTTTTCCTGTCACAGCATGCTCTGCTAAAAATCTGTTCCCTTGCTTCTTATAGCCTCCCTTTAGATCCTGAAATGTTGCTATTAGAACTCCCCAGAATCTTCTTTTTCCCACACTAAACGACCCTATATTTCTCTGTCTGTTCAGTGGAACAGTCTAATTGGAAGACAATAACTAGTGGTATACTCCAGGGGTCAGAACTAAGTCCATCCCTGCTTAACATCTTAATTGATGATTTGGACTACAGCAAAAAAACTTGCCATCAACAAATTTGCAAATAACAAAACTTATAAACTGAGGGAAAGGGGGGAGGTGGAGAATATGCCATATGTTGTACTGCCACCCCACACCAGGACAAGCTGAGTACCACCCAGATGGGAAGTAGCTTTGCAAAAGAGAACCCAGGAGTCTTAGTAAACACCTGGAAGAACACGTGTTAGCAGTGTGCCCTTGAGACAATGGTATCCTGTGCTGTATCAATACACCGGCATATTGCCAGTGGGCTGAGGGAGGTAATGCATTCTCTCTACTCAATACTAGTGAGGCCACATGATATACTGCGTACAGTTCTGGTTTCTCAGTTACAGGAGAAACATGGGCATAATGAAGAGTGCCCAATGGAGGACCACCATTAATGGGCTGAAACATTTCTCAGACGAGGAATGTCTGACAGCTGGGGCCCTTCAGCCTAAGGCAAGACTCAGGGGATCTCACTGATGTATCATCATCATAGTCATAGTATCATAGTCTCGTGTGGGTTGGAAGGGACCTTAGAGATCATCGAGTCCAACCCCCCGGGATTCGAGCCTCTGTGTAGCACAGCGGCACTTCTACCACTTGTGCCACAGGGGGAATTCGAACCCAGGGCCTCCGGTGTTGCAATGCGGCATTCCTACCACTGCGCCACCGGGGCACACACTATATTATGTCTATAATACCTGAAGAGATGGGACCAAGGGTACAAAGCCAAGTTCTTTTCACTGGTGCGCACTACACTGTTCAGTGGGCATAATATAAAGCACAGAACATTCCCTCTGAAAACCAAGAACTTCTTTAATATGCAGGTGACTGAGTAACAGAACAGGATCCCAGAAGAGGTTAAGGATTCTCCTTTGTTCAAAAGCAATCTGGATGTGTTGCTGGGCAACAGCCGTAGATGCCTGTTGTCACTCTTGAAGGGGTACTGGCCTAGATGATCTTCAGAGATCCCTTCCATTCTCAAATATTCTGAGAATGCAAATTCTATTGTTTCCTATCTCCAGTTCTGATCTTTTTTTCATTTTATAACAAAGAAGTTCACATTTCTGAAAATTTAAAATACTCTCATTTCAAATAGTGTTTAAAATCAGACTTATGAAGGAAACAAATAGCATAGACTGAGGTTCCTTTCTCACCTATTTTTTTTTTTTCATCTTCTTTGTCATAACTCACGCAATGTACTAGAGTAAATTAGTTCTTTAAGCTATAAACTCAGCAATATTTCAAGAAAGAGAAATTCGGTTGGTTTCAATATTTAAGACATTTTCAGAATAAATAAACAGAAATTAATAATCACATTTTGAGTTTCTATTTTCATCTTTTTGCAACAAGTTTTTATTTACAGTGTAAATACTTATGTACAGTGTGTGATGAAGGATAAGAATCAAAAGGTAAAGCAATTGGAGTTAAACTCTGACAGTAAAACATAACTAGTATTACTGGTACCACTATGTTTCAGAGTTCAAAAGTCTTTGCTATCCATAGTCATCTTCTGAGACAAGAAATACTTTTATTGATTTTACCCTTAAAATTAGGAAAAAAGAGTTGCAAGTACAGTTCTAATATTGATAAAAAAATAAGATTATAAATTTTGTCCACTTTTGTCCATTTACCACAATGTATATTTAGTGTCAATGTTAATTCATTTATTGCAGTTATTATGCACATGCACTGCTGTCATGTCTTTATCATTATATATATATAGTTAGTAAATTTTTCCTTGTTCCTGCCTTTATTCAGTGTTATTCATTTCTGAACAATTTTATAAATTGCATAAAACTAATTCTCATTTAGTTCAGCAGTAAAATAACAATTTAGTTATGCAATATCAGTGTTTCATCTTAACAATTTTAATTCCACAATTTAGAGCTATACATTTTATGAATAAGTCCCTGAAGATCCTTTGCAACTAAATGAGATACAGAAAGCTAATAGATGCTCTGAAAATAATGTAAAATGTTTTATATCTATGGAATTGCTTATAAGACTTGTAACAGCTTTGGAAATATATTGGCTTATCAAGTCACCAGGTTTATCTGAGTTACTAAAGGTAACATCAGACTAATTTCAAGAACAAGTTCATTGTAGGCAGTTTACAAACATGAATTTTATTCTAATAGTGCTAAAAAAAAAAACCAAACCGCAGCCAAACTTTACTAGGACACTTATGATGGGATGCACATATTTGGCAACAGAACAACTATTTTCCATAAATCCTTCAAAAAACTGAATTAGACATATCCATTTATTGTGTGTACACAACCATAATGCGTTCCTCCTGCCCTTTAACCTCTTTAATGACATAGAAGCTATTTCCTTCACTCTTTGAAAAAAATAGCAAATAAAATGAAAACAGCAGAAAAGTCCACTGTTACACAATCAGTAATGTTAGCTTTGCATATCTACTTGAATGAAATAAGAGCCGGTTAGCTTTCTTTAACTACATTTCTACAATGTTTTTGGGAACCCTGAAAGTGAAGTCATTTATTCAGCATGGCTTGCATCAACTTTGCCCTCTGAATTTATCTTAACACTAGATTGGAACTGCCACTAACAGGATATAACAGGTTGCTCACTCTGTTCTTTCTTTCCTGGTCACTTTTCTAAGGCTTTCAACAGGGTTAATCACTAGTGCATCTAGGTTGGTCTCTTTAGAGTCAAACATCCATTCATTAACTTGGGGGGAAGGGGTGGGAAGTTGGAGTGGAAATCAACTTCAGAGCTCTCCAAGTACTAATCTCGTTAGATTTTTTATATTATTTTTTCCCCCTCACATATACTATTTATATATTTCTGGGAGATGAGAGTTGGATTTTATGCAATCCTTACTTCAACTATCAGCATCATATAATCTGTTCTTCTCTCTGGAATTTTCCTATGTTCATAATCTCCTAAAAAGAAAGACTGAGAGGCATTCATCTTTTGCAAAATGTGAGGGCTTTGAGAGAGAGATGTTTGTCTAGTATGTTGTTTATTAATTACTATTTAAATGTCATAGGAACAGACAATACACTGGAAGAAATCGGATTTCATCTTTTGTTGGAAGTGTGCAGCATTAGCTAACAAAAGCATATGTCAAACATTTCCCCTCTATAGTTTCAAAGATTTTATGGTAGCTGTCAATTTAGAATTTTAATCACTGACATCTCAAGCTTTACCTTCTTCTAAGCTGCAAATATTAATCTTAATCTTGCCTATTTTATCATATCACTTTTTTATTTTTCCATACTGATTTTATGAAATAGTTTTGATTATATAGTTTAAAGAATTTTACATTCTTAGGAGTATTCTCTATGAAAAAAAGTATTCTCGGTGGTCACAAATTATGTACAACAGCAAGGAAATACTTAATTCCAGAGTGAAAATCTACAGCTTACTGAGGCACTAGAAACACACGTCTTTATTCACACAAATGAGTGCTTTCATCTAAAATACTTCATTACAATAAATAAGACAGCTGTAGCACTTCACCCATAATGGCAACATCCTCCTTCATTGGAAAAGGAGAGTATTGTATATAAAGAAGCAATGGAGAGGTAATCACTACTTATAAATCCTTGAAAATGCTTGCTATGTCCTCTTATACATAACGTCTTAACATTAGACAGCACATTTGAAAAAGACTTTATTAAGCTTACAGACATGCATGCATACACACAGGTCTCATATGTACCTGTCAACTAGTCATTCCAGCACACATACACAAGAGTGAGAATATGCACAGAGATTATTATAGTAAAAACTACTTAGTAAATTCAAATATAGTAAAAACTTAGTCTTTAATAATAAGTTAAAAAAGCCAGGTAAACTGTAAGGATGATATGAAGAGCTCAGCCAGACAAGCACACTGACCCACTGTTTTACAGGACCTTTTTATATTCCTTTCTTTTTAATACCCTCTTCATAGCTCCCTGTATGTTGCGTTGTCAGACAGCACAGTCCTACTGACACCTCCAGTATCTTAGACTCTCAGGTGTACAGCATTATCTGTTGTGTAGTCCATTTTACCTGCTCTGTTTATAGCCCATCAGTTACTGTGAGTGTCCAGTTTTTGTGGGTTTTTTTTTTTACGAGTTTGTTATTGTTTTTTGTTTGTTTGTTTTGTATTTGCTGTGTGGGGTTTTTTTTGGTTTTTTGTTTTTTTGGTTTTTTTTTGTTTGTTTTGTGTTTCTCTACTTGTCTACGTTCCTTTCTCTAGCTTCCCAGCTAAAAAAAAAAAAAAAAAAAAAAGAATTTAAAAATAAATAAATACATAAAAAATCACATCTTACACATCCTTAAACAAATCATACAACTGGCTGGGTTTATTCTTATAAATACCTCCTCTAATCCTGTGTTTGTCAGATTGTATTTATGGCTCCTTTTATCAGATACTCTTAAAGGAGCAGACACAGCTTTCTCATACAAACTTCCACATCTCTATGAGCTAGATTAATCTCAGCTCTTTATAATGACCACATGGTATATAACTAATCCGAGCAAGTTTCACCTTTGCAGGTAATGCAAAGAAATCAGTATGCATGGCATTCTTGTCTACAAATTAAAAACACATGGATTTAATGGAAGAACCACTGAGTATATAAGGAATTGACTAGATTGAATTGGATATATAAGGAATATATAAATATGGAATATATGGAACTGACTAGTATATAAGGAATTGCCTCTCGAATAGTTGAGGTCAATGGCTAGTTGTCCAGGTGAAAACCATCAATGAATGATTTTTCCTTGGATAATGCTTGGATATGGTGCTGCACAGCTTCATAAGAGTTAAAATGTGTGTCTAACATTCCCATTTTGCTCCTTAGAATACAAAGTAAAGGCTATACTTTCCATTTATGTGGACTGCATAATAATGTGTTGCAATTAGGTTAAGAATTAAAGAAAATTCATGATTATTACCCAGTGAACCAAGATTCTGAAATAACTTTATACTATAGCAACATCACTAAATTCAGATTTACTCCTTCCCCTTTCTGTGTTTCTCTGTTACTTCTCATTTCTTTTTAACATATTTCCTTTATTTTTATTATTATTATTATTATTTATTTATTTTATTTTATTTTATTTTTTAAATAGAAGTGCAATGTCCAGCAAAGGACTAGAAAGTACTCAAAGACAGTTTTCATTTGGAGGTCTTGAGATCCTCCAGTTCATCATGTAACTTGCATCAGTAGGCAAATGTAGGTATATGTTATGATTGCATCTACACTGTCATTGTGAATGACTTCCTATTTCCCTTCTGCTTTTCATTCAAAGCAGCATATTTTCTAGGCAGCTTATATGAGGCACTCATTTAAGAAAAAAACAAGTGCATCTCTTGTAATGGTGAAGCTAACTTGATGCATTAACTTGAGGGGCTGTGTTGTAGTATTGTGATTTCTGCTGTCAGTATCCCAAATCAGAACATCATGCAGAAAAGTGGTAGTTAAAAAGTTAATGTTTTAGTTCTATGTTACTGCCATTTGGGTGCATTTTGGGTTCCTGGATGGGAGGGGAGGCATCCCCCGAGTACTTGGGAAGAGGAAGCGGGGTGGGACTCTGAACTGAACCACAGCCACTCTCTACCTCTGGCCATCTCAGCTTGCTGCAGAGAAAAGCAGGTGCTTCCCTCACACTGTCGTGGTTTGATTCATACTTTGGGTACTCTTGCCTCTCTTGTTTTGTTTGATTTGGTTAAGTTCAGTAAATGACTGTTCCTCCTCAGACTGTTGCCACTATCTGCTTTGTCTCCTTTTTTTTTTCTTTTTTTTTTTTCTTTTTTTGTCTTTTCCCAGGTGTTGTGTCCCTGTCACAGACCTACATCCTGGGATAGCCCCATGACAGGCTGTCCTCCTATTGTCTTTGGTACAAGAAAAGTCAGTTTCAGTCCTTTGAGAGCCTTCAATCCAATTATTAATTCATCTTTCAATTACAAGAATTTTCCCCAACCACACAGAGATCTGGCAACACTGTTAGGAGCAGAAGTCATGTATCTCTCAGCAAAGATGTTTCAGTTTGAAAGTCATTGGAGTGCTATGAATTTGTAAAGAATTCCATCAGAAAGAAGGCTTCATCTGCTCTTCCATGTTAGATATTATTTTGTCAGACTGCCCCTCTGTTGCATGGCAACAACATGTAATAGCATACTGTTAGGAAGGCTCAACCTCAACTGCCATATCAACATCATTGACTTATGACATTGTGAGCCAACATCATAAAACAGGAGGCATTAATTTCACAGAAATCAGAAATCATAGCTGAACAACAAGACTGGCATGCCCAAGTGTTCTTTGCTATGCAATGAAATTTTCACCTATAGAAGGAAGTTCTTAACAGTTCCATCCCGTCTTTGCCTTCTGTTACTTTCGCAGTGTGGCAAGAACACATTTTGGTAAAAAAAGGTGGGGGGAAGAAAAAAAAAAAAAAAAAAAGGCATTGAAAACCTCAGCCTTCTACTTTCTTCCAGAGATGGCACACATTTTTCTACTCTGCCATTTGTCTCCAATGTACTTGGAGAAGCCTTTCTTGTTGCTCTTGATGTCACTGGCCAGATTCATTTCTCTCTGGGCTTTAGCTTTCCTAACTCCATCCCTGGATGCTTTGAGAACACCTCTGTATTCCTTTCAGGCTTGTTTTTGCTTCCACCTTCTGTATGTTTTTTTGTTTGTTAGTTTGTGTGTGTGTGTGTGTGTGTGTGTTTGCATTTGCCCATGACCCCCTCTCTCATCCATGCAGACCTCTTGGCATTTTTGCCTGACCTCCTGTTTGTTGGGATGCATCACTCTTGAGCTTGGAGGAAAAAAAGTGATCCTTCAATAGTATCTAGCTTAACTTGGACCTCTCTTCTCTCCAGTTCTTTATTCCACAGTAGTCTACCAAGAAGGAGAGGCCTTAAGAGGCAAAAGTCTGTTTTTGCAGAATACAGATGACTCTTATAAAGACACTACCGACTGTGGTGATCAAATGAAGAGCATGGACAGCCAAGTATACCAACTAGTCCTATTTTACACGATACCAGTCCTTTTATTCTCCTTTCTAGATTGCTGTCAAAGGGTTATCCCTAGATATGAATCTGTGACAAGAGGGGCACAGGCCCCAGGGAAGAAGGAGGGGGAATTTAAAAAAAAAAAAAAAAAAAAAAAAAAAAAAAAAAAAAAGAGAGAGAGAGAGAGACAAAGGAGTGAAGGGAAAAAAAGAAAGATTTGCTGCACAACCCAGCCAGCGCCAGCTCTGGGGCTCTTGGCCATGTGCTCCGGAAGGGGGGGGGATGGGGGGAAGAAAGGCAGAGATCTAGCAAACGATTTGAGAAGGAATGGTAATTTACAAAATGTAACCCAATCAAACAAAACAAGAGAGAACAGAGCACCCAAAATAGGAGTCAAGCCTCTCCCAAGTGAGAGGGAAGCACACGTTTTTCTCTGCTGCAAGTTGAGATGGCCAGAGGCAGAGAGTGGCTGGGGGTTCGGTCCAGAATCCCACCCCACTTCATCTTCGCGCCAAGTCCTTTGGGGATGCAGACCTTCCCCTCCCCTCCAGGAATGCCCAAAAAGGTGGTAACATGGAACCAGGACACTAACTCTTTAACTGCCACTGTTCTGCATGATGCTCTGATGTGGAATACCAACACCAAAAATCACAAAACCACAACATTTTCCCTTCCTCCCGCAAAAATACCATGGGTTTGCAGAGTGCACACTCTGGCTGGGGCACTTTGGTTCACAGTGACATCAGCTGTCTAGTCCAAGCTGATCTTTATGGAATTTTGTAGTTAGGGAGCTTATCAATTAGTAAGTGTGAGAGGTTTGTATCAAGTAATTGTCTC
This sequence comes from Coturnix japonica, assembly GCF_054131305.1. NCBI lineage: Eukaryota > Metazoa > Chordata > Aves > Galliformes > Phasianidae > Coturnix > Coturnix japonica. Next base: position 137,056,546 of record NC_140663.1, read on the forward strand.
CCAGTTTGGAAGCCCTCAATAAGATAATCCTCCTGTTATTCCTGCTAGGAATAAACATTCCTACCTTCTCCCATGTTGTCACCTATTAGTATGATTGACCAGATTTATTTCCCTTTACTGCCTTCCTTACTTATTATTTCTTGTTGCACTTGCTAAGGTCCTAGATCAGGTACCATAGCAGAGCAGACACTCTCGTTCAACATAGCTTTGCAATTTTAATTTGATTGAAGTAAAGAGAAAGCGTGAGAGCACAAAGAATAGGTATAAAAGGCCACATTAACAATTCCACATGACAGAACAGTAATACTGAAGACAGGGATATACAAATAAAGCTGATTTCAGGCTATCAAAATAATCCTCATCATATCTGTAACGTGATTTTTTTTTTTAATTTTTTTTTCTTTGCTGCTGCTGACAAATATCAGCTCAACATATCTGAAAAATTAACTTCCCTCCAAACTGAAGAAAGAAATGAACAAACAAAACAATTACAATCACTCAACCAGTCTGATAGTACCAAAGTACAGAAGGCAACAGAGCCACCTGGTACAACACTGGATCATAACTGCTTTAGTACAGTGTAGTTTTACATTAAGATAACCTTGATAGAATAATAAATACTTTGATTAGTTAGGGATTTTTTATTATTTTTGCTTTTATTTTTGCTTTTTTTGTTGTTCCCAATATTTAAAGTAAGCTTTCCTAATAAACATTCCTATCTTATAAATGTATTTACTGCAGATGGATATACCAAATTTATGTTTAAAAAAAAAAAAAAAAAATAGCTAGTAGAAAATTGAAACTATTTTGTGCAGAAAATCCTGGAACTTGGAAAATTGACTGAAATATAGAGAAACAAAAGATATGAATCATAAATGCAGTGAAAGAGGATAAATATACTGATATTTTTTTTCTTACTACTGAGACATTTTGTTTAATAAAATTAAAACATTTTTACTACATCGCACTTCTAGAAATGTCTTATTTACATTATATAAAACCTGTAATACTAATCAATGATGGAATGAAACATTCTGATCTTAGTAAATACAGTGATTCTGTAATTTTGCATTGAAATTCTCTGTTAAATAGTACACTTGGTAAAAACGTTTGATAATGTAATTAGAATTTCTCATGAAAATCTGTTCTAGTGTGTAGTGGAATTGTCAGATTACAGCCCTAACCAATGGCTGAGCACCAGGTGAGAAGGCATAGCTAACCCAGGGAACTCAGGTGCAAGCAGTGACCAGAAGGTATGGAGCCTGAAACTGTCCCTCCTCACCCTCAGAGTTAGCATCCAAGTGAGTAGTGTCTCATTGGATAGAGGTTGCTGTCTTCTTGAACTGGTTATTGGAAAAGTGTTTGTTTCTTTTAAGCCTTCTCTTGCTCTGGGATGTTTGTATCCTACTGGAAAGTCCTGTCATTGCCTTCTTATGCCACATATGGTGAGATATATTGGATTAGCTCTAAAAATAAAAAATAATTAAAAAAAAATCATAGTGTATAGATAAAACTAATTAAAAGCTGAAATGAGCAATCTTAACAGCGGATGTTTTTAAGTTAAGCTATAAGCTACTATGGCTTTGTAAGTATTAATCATATTTTACAGCAATTTAGCAGTTGCCTTTATAAGGATACGTGATCAGAATGTATGTTGTTTAATTACTTTTGTGAATCAATACAACAGTTGAGGTGATTATATTGATGCTTAATGATTCTGTCTCTTATGCAGTGGAGAAGTTGCATTTGTGTATGTCCTTTAGTTATGACTTTTCCCTGAAGTATGTTGGTTTAATATCCCATCATCTTAGAAAATGTAAATCAGACTAAGAAGCAACGTTTGTTGCAAGTAAACATATTAGTCTTAATAACCCTTTGATACTCAGGCACTTGCAAAAGTTGACCAGTAGAGTTGGCAGGAAATGTGTTTTCATGTTTTAGTGTTAATTTATTTATTTATTTATTTTTGCTATTTGCTACTTCAGAAAGGAAAACCTATTTGAGACAGAATGCAGCCTTTCAGAATAGAGCCTTAAAGACTGTATGAGGAACTTCTTAACTCGAACAACTGGCTTTAACAACTGTCTGAGAAGGGAAGAATGGAGTCTTAATGTCTCAAGTTGGAAGCTGTGAGGTGTAAGGATCCTCACTCTGGATGGACTGTTTATCTTCACTCCTCAAGACTGGCAAATATCAGGAAAGAAAGAAAGGGGTGCCTGACCACCAGAGACACTCATCAGAAACTCCCAAGTGTTGAAGACACAAGTGGGACTCCACCCCAAGGGTGGTCTTGGACCAACTCACAATCCACTGATCAAAAGCCTGGGCTTGATGGACCAGCAGACAGTGCTGGATACAGGAATGGTGAATTAAAGCTATCTTAAATCTTTCTCTTTCTTCCTATTTCCTCTTGATTTTCTTTTACTCAGATTTCTTCAGAAGCCATTGCATATGCTTACCTTAAAGTAGTTGATAAGGAAATAGCACCTATGCCAGGTGTCCTCATCTACAATGCTTACTAGTTTCTGTTAGAAAGCTGCCTAACTTTGTCTTAAAGCAGTTGATTAGTTACTGTTGGTAAGCTCAACTAATTGTCTTGTATTTTTCCTCTCCATGATAGTCTGACTCCGTTGCTCTGGAGACAGCTGTTTGGTGGGATTCCATAGATTTGCCTTACTCGCAATCCACTGAGTGGGATGGGACAGCACTTTTCCTATGTAGTGACTTAAATAAAAAGCTGAATTGCTCTTTTGAACAGTTCTTGACTCATTGCCTCACACTAACAAACTTTATCTGCAGGGCAACTGTGTTCTGGATTGCATTAAAAGAAGAGTAGCCAACAGAGAGAGGGAGATGACTGTCCCCTTCTACTCAGCTCTTGTGAGGCCTCGTTTGGGGTACTGCATTGAGGCCTGGGGCTCCAATTACAGGAAGGACATGAAGCTCTTAGAGTGGATCCGGAGGAGTGGCTGGAGGGCTGGAGCACCTCTCCTTTGAAGAAGGGTTGAGGGAACTGGGCTTATTTGGCCTGGAGATGAGGAGGGTTTGGGGAGACCTCATTGCAGCCTTCTAGTACTTGAAGGGAAGGTATAAATAGGAAGGCTGTTTATGAGGGTGGGTAGTGACTGGACACAAGAGAATGGCTTTAAACTGAGACGGGGGAGGTTTAGGTTAGGTATTAGGAAAGTTTTTCACTCAGAGGGTGGTGTCACACTGGAACAGGTTGCTCAAGGAGGTTGTGGATGCCCCATCCCTGGAGGCTTTCAAGGCTAGGCTGCATGTGGCTCTGGGCAGCTTGGTGTCATGGTTGGTGACCCTGCATATAGCAGGAGGGTTGAAACCAGATGATATAATGGTCTTTTTCAACCCAGGCCATTCTATGATTCTATGAACGTGAAGGTTTTTGAAGATGGGAATTGTTGAAATATGGTAATACTATGCAAGTTTGGCGAAGGAAGAATTATGAATTAGTGTCTTGAAAAAAATAATCTCACACAATCCTGTATGAAGCTAACCTTCCTCATATGAAACAACTTCACTTGATGTAACATGTTTGCTTGAACAGTCTGAAGTCTTTAAATTGTTTTAGGAAGAAATATTTGTCTGTGAAGGAGACAGAGACAAAACTGAACCATTTAACTACATTTGATTAATTTACTCCAATAATGTGAACAATGTCCTCAAAAGTTTAATATTGTCTCCTTATTTATCCTTGATACATTTTGGTTTTCCTTGACCTTATGATTGGGATAAATGCATTTTAAGCCAGTACTATATTAATTACAAAAACATCTGTTATTTATTCCTGACTACAACTATGTTTATAAGTCATATAATGTTACCTATTGCTGGAGTTAGTTAAAATGACAGTTTCATGTCCATAGCCTCTCTGCTGAAGACAGACATGTAGTAGTATGCTTCTGTAAAGATGGTACCTCTGTGTACAGTGTAACTAGTAACCCTTAAAATCAAGGTGAATGTACCAAAACCAAGTATCTTTTTGGCTTAATTGTCAAATATTCTTGAGCTGATATAACCCTCTGAGACTCAAAATGGAATTAAATTGAAAACAATTTAACTAAATCTGCTAGGAATTTAATTTGGGACATTATGCATTTATTAATTAAATCTGGTTTAAAACATCTGTATTACTGATAATATCTGTATTACACTTGGAAAATATCACTGCTAATAAACAATGCATGTCTGCACAGCTTAACAGAGCAGATATAAAGGCAACAGATATTCAACTGTCATATTATGAAGACCTGCTATTGCATCTGAGTATCTTTAAACAAAATAAATTATATTTCAATGTATTTGAATTTATATTTCATTTACAGACTCCAATTAGGATACTGTAGTTGCTTAAATGAAGTATAATTATGATTAATTTCAAACATATTGGTATGGAGTTATTCAGTTAGTCTGCTCATATACAATCTGTCATGAGAGCTTTGGAATGGGAAATTGTTTGGATACATAATGTTCTAATTAAACTTCCTTACACCACAGATTTTCAATACTGAAAGAAAATTATTATTGATAAAATATTTTCTTCTGTTTACAACTCCTGATTTTCACAACAACAAGGAAAAAAAAAATGAGGAGAATTCTGTTATTTTCACTTGTATATTTGGATATAAGAACAATGACAAAAAAAAGTACTGGGTAATTTTGCAGGTTTGGGATTGATTTTATACATTATTATTTTTTTTTCCTGCTGTTGTAGCTCATGAGATTGATTGATTTATTACTGTTGCTTCTACAATACAGACACTGCAACCAAATAAGTTAAACAAATAAATTGTCTTTATTATATATTTATTCATTTTTCTCTGCTTCATGAGTTATTTCCCAGCTTAGACTATGAATTATTCAATTGAACTGTTCTTTGACAGTTCTGAGACTTAAATAGTAAAGGGAATTTCTTTTCTAGAAAGGGAATTCTTTGTTGCCCAGATAGTTCTGTCTACTTTGGGCTCTGTGTATAGGTAATTGTTACTGTTTCTTTAATTTGTTTGTTTTGCAGTTGCTGGCTAGCTGGGAAAATAATGCAGAATCTGAGAAAGCAATAATGGGGGGTTGGGGGGGGTAAAGAATTGTTTATCTTTCTTCCTCTCATTTTTTCCTTCTGAACTTTCACCAAATTATTAAATAAGTAAACAAAAAAATCTGTTGGCCTATATACAGTAAAGGAGTAAGGGGATACATGTTGTAGAAATTCCTCCTAACATAGGGAGCCTGATCCTGGGCGTTTGTTGTAATCAGGTATTTGATCCCATCTTTCTTTCTTCTGCTAATAACATGAACTGCTGAACTCCAGTTAAGTATTTTTTAAATGTTATTCTAATGGATTTGTTTTCAATTTTGTCTTCTAAAACTCTTATGTTTCTTCATTTTTGTTTTTAAGGGGGGGAGAAAAGGGCTCATTTAAAAGTTAGATTTCAGTTGGTGAAGAAAACCTTTTGTTTCTATGAAAATAGAACTATATTTTTCAATCCAATACATGATTATGTACTGCCTACTCCTGGGTTTTGATACACAAAAAGATTTTTTTGTTTGTTTGTATCAAGCATTCTAGCAGCTAAGGAAAAATAAGAACTCAAACTCAGTACTGTGATATGTAAAAAGGAGGACTTAAAGTTTTCGCTAGTTTCCTTATGTCTTAGTGACATTTGTTTTCTTTATATACTAAGGAATAATAATATTAATAATTTTAATAAAAATCCTGTCACTTGCATCCTTTTAATCTTTCTTTGCCCTAAGAATATTTGATTTTTTTCTGATTTCATTTAAATGTTATTAGAGAAGGAAAAGAAAAAGCCTGCTTATTGTGCAGTGTTTCAGAAATTCTTGGAGAAGTGTCAGATGGCTGTAGTCTTTCCTTCTGTCTTTCAAATGAAACTTGCAGAGACTATGGTATAGTTTAAATTGTGGCTAGCTGAACTCCACTGTGCTGCTTTCTTGTTCCCTGTCCTCAACAAGACAAAGGAATGAAGCAAGTACAGTAGGCTGCGATAAAGACCGAGAGATTAGACACTAGTTTTTGGTGCAGACAGAACAGATTCAGCATGTGGAAGTTTAATGTAATTTATTGTGTATTGTCTACACACCAGCAAGACCTAAAAGGAATAACAAAAAACTTCCTTCTCATTCACTCTATTCTACCTGGGTGGCCCAGGGGAATGGGGCATGGAGGCTATGGTCAGTCCATAACTCCTCATTTGCCTCTCCTTCATGATGATTCTGTCCCTGCTCCAGTGTGGGGTTTCTCCCATAAGATGCTGTTCTTCCTGAACTGATCCTAAAAAGGATTTCCACAGGCTACAGCACTCCAAGCACTGCTCCAATGTGGTTCCATACCATGGAGTCTGTCCTTCAGGACTGCACTACTCTAGCACAAGTCTACCCTAGATTGCTCTCCATGGCCTTCAAATCTGGCCCATATTTTGTATGGGATCTCCATGGTATGCAGCCTTCTTCAGCTGCAGCTTTATTCACCATGGACTCCAAGTGTCTCAGCATGGATTTCTATTCTAGCATGCTACTTGCAGGGGAACAGACTGTTCCTTTGTGTGGCCTAAGGGGAATTTCTGCTTCAGTGCCTGGAGCACCTCTTCCCACTCCCCTTGACCTGCCCGTAGAGTTCTTTATATAATTTCTCACTGTTCTTTATCAGTTGCTGTTTCAAAGCACTTTTTCAACCTTTTTAAAGTTTTAACTAGAAAGATGTAACCAGCTTTGGTTACTTCCCTAGCACTAGCTGGAACTGGTTCTTAGCTAACATTGAGATGCTTCTGTAGCCCCCTTGCTACTAAAACTTTGCAACATAACTCAAGTACAATGAGTTTACCCATATCTATATGGGAGCTGCTGACTGTGGCCTGAACCTCTGATTGACCACCTGAGGTAAGCAATGAGTCTGCTGTGGGAGTGCAGGTGAAGGCAATTCAGCTGCCCTACTGGAAGGGGTGGAGCCTGGCTCCACCTCTCCTCGACCACCATGTAAGGACTGACTGCCACTAAGGAAGGATCTCTCTTGCTCCTTCGTGGAGTTTTACTTCAACATCAGTGAGCATTTTTGTTTATTATTAATTATTTTTTCCTCACAATAATCTTACTTAACCAAACATCTGTATAAGTCTAATGTCTGTACACCTATTGATTGTACAATATCTCAGGCATAATCCCACAAATTTTCATGATTTAAGTGGATAAACAAATAGTAGATTTGTCTGGCTTGTTGTAGATATTTTATTACCTGGCCTCAAGATGAGAGAGTGATTTCCTAGATAACTTTGAGGACAGTAGAAAAATTGTTATTTAAGCCTTATTCTAAACAGTCTGGCTTAGAGAGAAAACAGGCTATTTAATTTTACTGCATCTGCCTGAGACTGGTGAGGAGTGTCTCGAATTTTAGAGATATGAAGTATTTATCAGAGTTTTTTGTTTGTTTGTTTGTTTGTTTTAAAAAGTCACTTTCCTCAGTGAAAGTGAGACTCACAGACTAATGTGAGACTTATGAAATGAAACCTTTAACAAAAAAATAGCATGTAGTATATAGAGTATATGTCAGAGATACAGAAATGACAGGGGAGCCTCTGTATAGCTGCCTACTTGTGATGTGTTGAGGGCATTTTATTACATAGGTTGGGTTTTTTGGGTTTTGTTTTGTTTTGTTTTGTATTGGTTGGTTGGTTTTTTTTGCAGTTGTCCATGCATTCCAGCTCTATATCTAATGAAGAATGAAGAGAAAAATCTTTGTGAGTACTCAATGGAACATTTTAAGAATGGAATTTGGAATGCATCAATAAAAATATTGAAAACAAGTCAGGATACAGACCAGTTTGAAAGTAAGGATTGATTCTTGACCTCAGATACCTGTTTGTTTATGTTTTTTTTTTTGTTTGTTTGTTTTTTTTAAACTGCTGTGTGAAGTCTTTTAAGGAATGGTTGCTAGTGAAGTTAGACAACATCCATTTGCAAAGTATTTTCTGATCTTAGAAGACAGATTTTGTTTCCCAAGCTTATTTAACAGTAGTGCTCATCTCAAAATATATTGAAGTCTTATAAATGAGAACCTGGAGAAAATAAATAAATAAATAAATAAATTTGCAAGAATTTGAAGCATGTCAATCCCCAAATTCAACTAAGTTTACTGCACCTGGACTTTTGCATTTATTTTCAGTGTGTTGACAAAAGGCCAATTGTTTATTAGTACTGTAAGTAGATTTCATCCATAACCTCATTTATGAAATGGCAGTCAGCAGGACTTAAATCTTGGTGTGGAGATATGACAAAAATAAAGTTAACGTTCAGCTAATCTGTTTTGTATTAGAGTACTGAGAGTACTGATGTATTAAAGGCAAAAAGAAGTGGTGTAGTTCACCTGGACTATTGTTAATGAAAAAAATGGGTAAAGGGTGTGACATGCTTTGTAGTTATTTTCCCCAAAATGTTCACAAGACAAAAAGGTGAGAGCTGTGAATGCAGAAGTGAAGAGCTAGAAGGACAGGGGAGTTTGTTTGGTAATTTTCATTGCTTTGATTTTTTTTTTTCCTTTTTTTTTTTTTTTTTTAATTATTTTCTTTTAACAAAGGATCTTTTATCAGACGAAGAAGTAATGTTTTCCCAGCGTATTTTTGGGGGATATAATGACAATGTTTAATGCAAGGGATAATTTAGAATCTTTTTACTAAAGAAAGATGTAGCTGTAAGTTAGGAAAATGTGATACCTTCAATTAGATTATGAATTGTAATCATAGCAAAGATAAGAGACACAAATTTTTTTTTTCTTTAATATTCACCAAGTACCATAAAGAGGTATTGTTATTATTGTTACTAAAACATATTATTTTCTTGATACACCTTGATTACAACACCTTGCTCCAGAAATCTGTGTACTTGTGAAAGAGAACTATTCAAAATGTAACACCAAGGTGAGGATGGAAACATTTTTAACTTATCATAGCTATTGCTTTAGTTTTAGTATTTCTTTCTCATTTCATTCTCATTTAAATTCATAAAAATTGTTTTCTGAAATTCTTAACACATTTTGGAAATCAGAAACTAAAATTTTGTTTGCATCCGTGAGACAAAATTTATCATTTTTCACACTGTAGGCTATGTCTAAGTGTTTTCAATTTTCTTTAGTAGAAAGCAAATTCCACCCCCCTTCCCCTCTACCCCGATCCCCACAAAAAAAAAAAAAAAAAAAAAAGGGGTCAGCATCCCTGAAAGTTACTTAACATGCCTAGTGCTGAGTGGCTCACATTTCATCTCTCTGACTTACAAGTTTAAACTGTTCAAACCTTTTATTGGTTTTACTGTACAGGACTGATGTACTTCAGCAGAGTTAGCTTATCACTGCAAGCCACACTCTGTTGCTGGGATTGCTTCAAAGAAAATGTAAAATGCGTACAGAACCTTTGATATTTCAATGTAAATTCTGTAATTTGTATAGAAGCGTTGAAAGCAAACTGCACCACTGCATAATTGGTTCTTATCTCAACTGATAATACATGCAAGTTTACTTGTGAAGCTGGAAATACAGAAAAAAAAAGCAGGCACTAAAACATGAAAAGTAAAGAACTCCATAGAACACAAGGTACAACTGAATTTTTTTATTTATTTTTTTCTTCCAGGTATGATACAACTTTTAAGAGATTTGCAATTTCTTTGAGGGGTAAAAAAAAAGTACAGTTGCTAAAACTTTTACAGTATGACCTTTGCAAATAGTTGCTTCTGTGAATAACTTTTTAAAATTTGTTTTATTAATTTCAAATTGTACTGTATTAAAAAGAATGAAGAAAATGTTAACTGAAATCTTCATATAGTAAATCACTTGAATAGCTCAAGCACAGTTAAGGCTTACATGTCAGTTATTAACTTGTATATCATATAATATATTTCATACATTTCTTTTATGATAAGGAAATCTTAAGTGAATGTTTGATCACCTCAAGTTCCTGTTCATAACTGATTATGTCGGAGTTGGTGGCTGAAATATATTCAACAGAGAAATCATGAATAATAAGCTTTTAATATACATTTTAACAAACAACAATTCTGGATAAAAATGAGTAAAACATACAATTTTATTGGAATTAGCTAGTATAAGCCATTTGATATAATTATTTTAATGTGAACAATTGTAATGAACAGAATGTGTCTTTAAATTTAATATACTAAAGCTAATATAAATGAAATAAGAAATTTGAGTTTTTCTGAGTAGTTAATTGTCCTTTTTTTCTAGAGAATATACTGCTATACCCATTCTTTACTTATATTAATACATTTTGCACAATCACAGAATCACAGAATTATCAAGGCTGGAAAAGACCTAGAAGATCACCTAGTCCAACCATTACCAATACTTCCCAGCTAAATCATATTCATCAACACAACATCCAAATGTGTCTTGAACACTCCCATGGTCGGTGACTCCACCACCTCCCTGGGCAGTGCATTCCAATGCCTGACTACCCCTTCTGAGAAGTAATACTTCCTAATGTCCAGCCTGAGTCTCCCCTGGCACAGTGATTATCCCCTGGCACATTCAGTGATATCTGAAAATATATTGTTTATATATATTAGTTTTATTTTTCTTGTCCCAAGCTTTTGTGTGCAAGTCTCTCATGCTGAGCCTTTCTTTTTTTTTTTTTTTTCCCAACAAAAATGTCAGATATGTAGGAAAGACAGAACAGAAAGAGATTCTTACAAAAACATATGCCACAAAACATGGAATTTAAGGAAAAGAAAATTTAAAAATGACTTCTATGTTTTAAAAAAATGGGATAAGAAAAAAGTCAAAGTTCACAATGCTGATTTAAATGCAGAAAAAATTATCTATATTTTCACTGCTCACATTCTTGTTACTAAGCATCTAACTCTGTTTTGGCACATAAAAAGTCCTCTTTGTCCTCTACAATCAGGTAGAGATTATTTTTGCACAGTTTGTACAATTTTCTTAAAAAAAACTGCATAGGACTTGCTATAAATTTATTCTTATTGCATAATTTCAAAAATATCTGCCTTAAAGAATTCCTGATTTTCATGCTATTTAGGAAAACTAAAAAATGGAAAAAATAAAATAAAATAAAATATGCACATTTTTATCTGTAGCAGCAAATGTTTGACAGCTGCAAGTTAAGATCTCTTTGACAAAAGAGAATCATTTAGTTAACTTTTTTCCACCTTATTGTATGTATGGTTTATCATGTTTGCATAAAGATTATGTGGTTGAGTATTTGTAGAAGTAATTTTCTTTTGCTGTGCGATTGCTGTGTGTGGTGAAAACCATAACTCCCTTCAGGTTCCTTCTTTGGAGAAATGACTGAACTCAGACTGGGTGAGCGAGTCAATGGAAAGACAATATAATAAGCATCACAAGACTGCAAATTTGCACTATTTTGTGGAAAGTGGAGTTCCGAGATATGGCAGGGAGAAAACCTAAACTTGGGTCATGTCTCAAAGTCAATGAAAACTGCTTTCTTATTAACAGAGATGGACTACATTGAGTTTTTCAACATAGGAAGGCACTAAAAATTCGAATTAGAAAGAATTAGAAAGCAAGAGGGGAAATGGCCTACAGTATTGGCTAAATAGTAAACGCATGACTGACTCTGATGGATACATCTTATTTGTCAGAATGAGAATTTTATTTCAGCTGACATGCTCTTTTCAGATAACAGCTTTCCCTAGTTTATTAACCTGTGCTCTAAACTCACATGGAAGCTTTTTGTTGTTTCTGATAGCAATCACCTTATGGAAGACAGGCAAGAAATTCACTTTAGTGTACTGTGATCACATCACAGAATCCCACAATATAAATAGACATCAATATTACCATCAGTTGTGGCAATTCCTATTCTTCCCTTGCTTAGTTGCTTAGTGGTAGTAATGGTGATGAAAGGATGATTCAACTAGATGATCTTGTAGGTACTTTCCAACCTTGTAGTTCTATGATTCTAGATCCTGTGCAGTCTGCAAGAGAAGATGAAGTTGATTTCCTTATCACTTGGCATAGCTAGCAATGGGAAACTCTGAGTGTTTAAGAACAGTCCTGTCTTCCAAACTCATATATCTGGCCCTACATTAGCGATGCATCAGGTATTCTCAAATCTTTGGTGCCTGGTGTTAAATGGATGTTGAACTAGTGCTAAAATGCAGATAATAATCTGCATTTATGCTGAGGGCTTTTCTCAAATGCCTATAAATATTGATATGTAAAAATATATATATATATAAAGTATATATATACTTGTATATATATAATATATATATGTACAAGTAAGGTGTTTTTTTTTGTTTGTTTGTTTTTTGTTGTTGTTGTTGTTTTTTGTTTTTAATGGTAAATTATAAAATACTGATATGTTAAATAGTCAAGCTATCCTCAAAGTACTGAAATAACTTTGAGGCACTTTGATATTTTGGGAAATACTTATGTTTCAAGGTTTTCAAATCAATTTATGTGCAGCACTGCCTCAGAATTCAGATTTTTTGTTGTTGTTTCTCATACTAATGGGATCAAACCAACTGGATTATTTTGTTTTTCTTCCAAACTCTTCCCTACTTCTTTCACATCACTTCACTTACAGCAAAAAAAAAGCAGGCAAATCAACAGCTATTCTACTTGATAGATCAGCTAGAAGAGCTTGCTTTTAGTCAGACAGATAGCATCTTGCCTCCAGAGACTGTTCCACCTGAACAAATAAACCACCATTGGACTTGAGCCAGACAACTCCTCAGTACATTTCTTGGAGAGGAAAACATTGTATTGACCATCTTATAGAAGAAAACCAGAAGTGATATAGGAATTGAGGATGTGCCTTATTCCAAGGACAGAAGTATTTTCTATATCATTCATAAGTCTCTGTAATGAAAAGTAAACAAATGTAGCAGTGTTAAACAGCATCAGTGAGAACACTAAAAATAAATAGATTTAAATGAAAGAAAACATCTGATTCAGTGTTGCTCCAATGTCTAGTAGTGCTGGTATAACTCTGGAGTAACAGCTTTATCATAGAATCCATAGGGTTGCAAGGAACCTCTAAAGGTCACCTAGTCTAACTCCCCTGAAATTAAAAGAGACATCCTCAGCTCAAGCAGTTTGCTGAGGGCCTGATACAGCCTTGCCTTGAAAGTCTCCGGGGATGAGGCATTAACCACATCCCTGGGCATTCTGTGCCAGTGACTCACCACCCTCACTCTAAAAGACTTTTTCCTTATATCCAACATAAATCTACCACCTTTAAGCCTGAACCCATTTCTGCTCATTCTATTACAACAAACTCTGCTAAAGAGTCTGGGCATGCTTCGCATCTCTCCTCTACTGAGGATTCCACTTCTGGATGTGGTACTGCGGATGAGGCCTCACCAGCACAGAGGAGGAGGAATCACCATCATTGACCTGCTGGCTGCACTTCTTTTGAAGTAGCCCAGGATACAGTTAGCTTTCTGGGCTGTGAGCGCACAGTTAGCTCATATCCAGCTGCCCATCCACCAGTATTTGCAGGTCTTTTTAGGCAGGGCTGCACTCAATACTTTCATCCCCCTGCTTGTATTAATAAATGGCTTTGCCTTGATCCAGGTACAAGACCTTATATTTGGTTTTGTTGAATCTCATGAGATTCACTTGGGCTCACTGCTCAAACCTGCCTAGGTTCCTCTGGATAACATCCTGTCCCTCTGCTGTATCAACTGCACCCCACAGCTTGGTGTCATTAGCAAATTTGCTGAGGGTGCACTCAACCTCACTGTCACTGTCATTTATAGGTGCTTATTATTGCTCACAGATTCATAAGACTTGAAAAGAACTCAATGCATTTCCTTTATTAAGCAAAATTTAAGAAGAAATTTTATTAAAAGAATTTAAAGCTAGAATCACAGAATTATAGAACAACCTAGGCTGGAAGGAACTTTGAAAGATCATCAGGTCCAATATTTCAAGTAAAAGCAGACTTAAATGAGATTATCTAGCACCCTGTTCAATGGCATCAAAGACATAGAGATTTTGGAAAGGGTCCAGAGGAGGGCCACGAAGATGATCAGGGGGCTGGAGCACCTCCCCTATGCTGAGGGAGTTGGGCTTGTTCAGCCTGGAGAAGAGAAGGTTGTGGGGTGACCTCATTGCAGCCTTTCAGTACCTGAAGGGAACCTACACCCAGGAGGGGAGTAAGCTTTTTGAAAGGGCTGACAATAGCAGGACAAGGGGAAATGGTTTTAAGTTGAAAGAGGGAAGATTTAGGTTGGATGTTAGGGGGAAGTTCTTTACTGGGAGAGTGGTGAGGTCCTGGAACAGGCTACCCAGGGAGGTAGGCTGTGGATGCCCCGTCCTTGGAGGTGTTCAGGACCAGGTCGGACGGTGCCCTGGGCAACCTGATCTAGTAAATGTGTATGTTTGGTGGCCCTGCTAGGCAGCGAGGTTGGAACTACATGATCCTTGAGGTCCCTTCCAACCCAGGTCATTCTGTGATTCTGTGATTCTGTGATCTTGAAAACTTCCAGTGATGATGACTCTGTCATGTCCTTGAGTAGCTTGTTTCAGCGTTTGATTGCATCTTCAAGCATAAATAATTTCTGATGAGTCTTCTTAATTTAGCTGACAAATGTTTGACTAAATCTAGTGGCTATAATCAATTTAGAATCAAACTCAAACTAAGGTATATGTTTTAGAGATTTGGGCTGGATAGCTATTATATCAGTTTAATGGAAATATGCGGAATAGCGTGAAATTCAGATTCATCGGAGGTACATTCTGTGATTTAAGGACTGATATAGTAATTTGAAAGATTAATAGTAGATCATATGGGAACAGAACTTATTTTCAGTTGGAAGAAAGCACACAATAGAATTTTCTGAGGTCAGTTACTCTTTCTGCATAAAATTTTGCCTAATCCCTATGGGAATCATTTGCATCTTAGAAATTCATAAACCCTACTCAGCTCTTCCTTTTCCTACCTGATACAAATAAATGAATAAATACAATCTTAGTGGCTTAGAAGCCTTGATGCCAGTTGAATTTTCTTTTTTAAGCTACAGATATGTCAGAATATTTTGCCTTTTGAACAACAGCCAAAGGCATGCTTGTATAATATGTCTACAACTGTTAACATGCACTTAACACCATCATTATGCTTTGAAAATTATTGCAAATCCTCAAAGTCTGTCTGTCATCACCCATTCACTTCTGCTACAATCACATTTTTTCTTTCAAAGCACGTTTTTTCCAGCCTTGTGGAAACTGTAAGCATTGTCATTTGCAATCCAGATTATCATTTAGTTTATTTTCAGACAGACAGTTCACCTTCTAACAGCTTCAGAAAGTGAATTTATATGCCCAAAACTTGCCACAACCTCAGGACCATATGACCATATAAATCTTTTAACAGAAGCAATGGCACAGACATGTCTATTGATGTGTTGATACTGCATGGATGCAATATTGCTTCTATGGCCATTCATTCTTCAACTGCTGCACACATATTATTTTTGAAATGTTTTGTAATGTCACTAACATAAGGATAACACATACAGCGCGAGCCTGAACATCATAATGATCATACAGGTAGCTAGCTGCAAGAACCCCACAGTATAGTTAGAGAGCTTTTCCAGCACATCCCATCTCTTTGGGTAACAGCTTGAATGTTCATGTGCCCATTGCACAGTTCTGACTCACACACATTTTTTGAGGTGTTACGGTTGCTTTTTCCTATTCGTGTGCTTTTCAAAAGTTGGTATTTTGGTATTTTTTTATGATTTTGTTGTTATTGTTGTTGTTGTTGTTGTAGTTGTCTTTCCTCCAGACAGTGTAACCTGTGTCTTGCAGCACTGAAAATTTCTCAGTTTGCCCCAGTAATTCAGGGTAGTGATCCTGTTGGTCTAAGCCTAGATGCTGGGGCTTTTCAGTCCAGCTCAATAAACCAGTTGGGGCATTTTGGTTTCCCAGAGGGGAGAGGAGGAGCAGCATCTCTGGAAGACTTGGCGCGAGGAGGAAGTGGGATGGAGCTCTGGACCACACCCCAGACACTCTCTCCATCTGGCCATCTCAACTTGCTAGAGAAAAGCACGTGCTTCCCTTGCAATATTATGGTTGTCTCACACTTTGGGTACTTTTATCTCTCTCATTTTGTTTGATTTGGTTAAATTTAGTAAATTACCATTCCTCCTCAGATCATTGCCATTCTGTTTTCCCTTTGTTCAAAATATCTGCTAGCTCTCTGCCCTTCCCCCTCTCCCAGAGTGCGTGGTCCGAGGCTTGTCTCACTCTCGGGCCAGGGCCAGCTGGATCACAAGGGAAACTGTTATTATCCCTTCCTTTTTTTTTTTTTTTTTTTTTTTTTTTTCCCAGGCCTGCCTGTGCCCCCTTGAACTCAAATAACTGCATGACTGTAGCTAATTGCAGTGACTATGTTGAAAAACAGTATTTTGTAGTTGATAATTTGTTCTACCAAATAGTGTTGTAGTGCTCTTTGTATCTATTTTCATGTCCACAAAAATAAATAGGTGGCATTACTTTTGGAGTGACCCACATACACATGTATAAATAGCTATATAAAGTAATGTATCAATATGTGTAAGATATACATATTTGAAAATATTTTCTTATATACTTTTCCTTATATATTGTACATATAATATGTATACTATTTTTGTACTCAAGAACTTCTGGTTCCAAAGATCTATGAATGTGTGTGTATGTCAGCATCAGGAATGAGTGAGGAGTGCTTCTTTCTGCTGTTTTTCTGGGGTAAATTGTACACGAGGTCTGGTCCTACTAGCCAGCCATAACAGATCACATGACCAGAAGAAGTGCTTGAATTCTTGGGAGAGTAGCACATGTGACTGCCTGCACAACAGCATGCCTTTTGCTGGAATCTTTAGGTGAGATGCCATCTACTTCCTATTTTTAGTGAAAATTATCCCTATACTATTATTAAAAAAACCAACAACAACAAAGGGTATGGCATGTCCTATTATGTAGTTTGCTATTCATTTAAACAATGGGGAAATTGTTATTCCTATTTGGGAATGAGAGTGTATCCAGAGGAAGGTCATGAAGATAGCCAGCAGGCTGTAGCATCTTTTCTATGAAGACAGATTGAGAGAGCTGTTTTTTAGCCTGGAGAAGGGAAGGTTCTTGGAAGGCCTCATAGCCTTTCAGCACTTAACAACAGTAAAGTTGACAAGGGGATCTTTATCAGGGAGTGTAGTGATAGGAAAAGGGGCATTAATTTTAAGCTAAAAGAGGGGAAAATTTGGCTTGAGTTAGGAAGAAATTCTTTACTCAGAAAGTGATGTGGCATAGGAACAGGTTGCCCAGAAAAACTGTGGGTGCCCCATTCCTGGAAATGTTTAAGTCCAGGTTGGATGGTGCCCTGGGCAACCTGATCTAAGCATCCCTGCCCATTGCTGTAGAGTTGGGAGTAGACGATCTTTAATGAAAATATATGCTGAACAAACTGTTTCTTGAAGAGGAACACATGAAACAAACAAACAAAAAACCAAAACAACAACACCAAAATGTACACACACACAGATTAAAGGAATACTTCTGCATATCTTGTAGGTTGACACGTTGACACCTACAATGTCCATGGTGCCAGTGCTGATTCTACTGGGACACTTACAAGGTTGTATGTTTCCTCTTCTACAGGTGTTAATTTCTTTTTCTCTCATTTCCTTTCTCAAATCTTCTGGGTTTGGTTGCTATTTTTTCTTCTGCTTATAAAACAATATTGTATCAATAGAAGAAGTATTTTGTGGAAGTTTGGGCAGTGTTGTAAATTCTCTGCTGTCTTTATGATCATCAGAATAAGGAGATAGGAAGATAGGGTCCATGGAAGAGGCCCACAGGGCAGGAGGCAAACATATCTGGATAGATTCAATAGCAGCCTTGGGGCAAAGGGTGTTGCACCCACCCCTGGCATTTTGTTTCTCCTCGCAGGGACTACAGAGCACAAACATGCATGGCAATGGGTACTGCTCTTCACTGATGGGGAGTGGTGCCATCAGCCTGTGGGGCCAGGATCATTGTCAGAGATTTCTAACAGCAAGAAAGAGGTATTAGTTCTAGTGACTTTTCTCGTATAATCCTTTCAAGGGTATTATCAGTGAGACTTTTCTGTACTAATTTAAGATCTTAATTAAAAAATATATAAATTTCTGGATCCACATTCTTGGTTTGTTCCATTTTGCCCATAATAAGATTTTAACTGGAAGAGATCCAAAGAATAAAAAACTCAATTGTAAGCTAATTATACAAAATTACTGATTACCTCATGCTGTTAAAGTACAAAAGTAGCTATTTCTTACTTTTGAACCACTAGCCCATTAATACATGCTTCTCAATGCTGGAATCTGCTCCAGCTCTCAATACAACTCTGGACTATTAATGATGCAGTTTAAAGCTCAAAGATAGATGTCCTGAGACTGCTGGGATCCTGGAGGTCCTCTCTTGCCTTGCCTCTCTATCCATTACATAATTATATATATCTATTGAGTTTTGTCCTAAAACACTAACACTTGTTTAATCTTTATTATTTTTTATTATCACAATTATTCAATCTGGGGGGACATATGCTTTAAACAAAGAAAAGTATTATCGTTCCACCTCTGAGAGAGAGAAAAAGTTCCTTTTTTGTTTAACCCAGTATTCAAACACTGTAATCAGTAGCTCCCTTTTTTTGGATAAGATTTTTCTTTACTGCTGCTCTCTCTCACCAGCAGTCACTGTCTCAAGAATTCAGAAAGATTTCCTGTTGCTAATGTAAAGTCATGCTTGTTAACTTCCTGGGATATAGCAAAGTTCAAGCTGGAGGGCAGGAGAAATACCTTGGTCTCCCTTAGAAGGAGACAATAAGGCAATCCTCAACTCCATCCAGAAATTCTGTACCTCACCATTGCAGGTCATCAAAAAATATCTATTCTCTTGAACCCATATTCTGCTGACAAGCATGTCTCAATGCAGTCACTGACCTTGTTCTGTGAAAACAGTTAATTGCAGGGCTGTGACTTGTGCAAGGCCAGTGTAAAGCATTGTTATTGCAGAGAAGGATCTGGGGACATTGCTCTCATCAGGAGCATAATTTTGTAAGTTCTTACATGTAAAGTTAAGACTGTTTGACATCTGATAAGTCCTCCAGCTGGGAGAATATGAACAAGATGCAAGTAGATAGAAAGAATATAATAGAAACCAAGATTTGTTGAAAAAGGTCATAGACAACAAGTTTTGCTTTTGGAACAGAAATTGAAGCAAATTTCATTGAGTTTAAATCATATCTTTTTGATGTCAATTTTTTATTTGTCAACATCACCACAATTTGTCTGAATCTCTTAAGTTTGAGAGAGTTGGATGGAGGGGAAGGAGATTCAAGGAGGAATCACTAGCATGAAAAAGCACTTGCTAGAAACCAGCGACAGCATGAGAAGAAATGTGTACAGCTGTGAAGGGCTATGCACAGAAGACTGTTTATTTTCTTATCCTTCTCATGTGAAGATTTCCTCCCACAATGATACATGTGGGAGAACAGATTATATGCCCTCAGGGGCAAGGGATAGTCCCTGTGTTTTTATGTAGAATTTCTACTAATACAGATTATATTTGCACTCTAATTCAGGATGTAATTCAATACTTAATGGTTTGATTTGTTTGTCCGTTGTTTGTCCAATGGGTAAGAAGGCTGGGCTGGCTGAACAGAGACCTTTAACTGGATCTCAAGAACGAAAGGAAAGTTTATGGTCTCTGGAAGAGTAGGCAAGCTGCTTATGAGGATTACAGGTAAGTAGTGAAGCTGTGCAGGGAGAAAATGAGGAAAGCCAAAGCACAGCCAGAACTGAGCTTGGCCACTAAGGTAAAGGAGAACAGTAAATATTTTTATAAACACATCAGCAGCAAGAAGAAGGCTAGAGAGAATCTCCATCCCTTGTTGGATGCAGAGGGCAACTTTGTCACCAAGGATTGGGATAAGGTTGAGGTACTTAATGCCTTCTTTGCCTCAATCTTTAACAGTAAAACTTATTACTCCCTGGGAACACAGCCCCCTGCGCTGGTAGATAGGGAGGGGGAACAGAATAATCCCTTCACGATCCATGATGAGATAGTTTTGGACTTGCCCCAAAAGCTGCATGTTTACAAGTCCATGGGGCCAGATGGATTGTACCCCAGAGTGCTGAGAGTTGGCGGATGTGGTTGCCAAACCACTCTCCATCATTTTTAGGCAGTCCTGGATAAGCAGGGATGTCCTGGTGGTCTAGAGGCTGGTGAATGTGATGCCCATCTTCAAAAAGGACCAGAAAGATGATCCTGGTAGCTACAGACCTATCAGTCTCACCTTGGTGTCTGGGAAGGTTATGGAACGAATAATCTCAGGAACCATCATGGACCAATTAAGGGTCAGCCAGGGGATCAGGCCTAGTCATCATGGGTTTATGAATGGCAGATCCTGTCTGACAAACTTGATTTCATTTTATGACAAAGTGACCCACTTAGTGGATGACGGTAAGGTTGCTGATGTGGTCTACCTGGACTTCAGTAAGGCCTTTGATACTGTCCCCCATAACATCCTTGTGGAGAAGCTGGCTGCCAATGGTAAGGATGGGCACACACTCCACTGGGTGAAGCACTGTCTAGATTGCTGGGCCCCAGAGAGTTGTGGTCAATGGAGTTGAATTCAGTTGGCAGCTGGTCATGAGCGGTGTCCCCCAGGGCTCAGTGCTGGGACCACTTCTGTTTAACATCTTCATTGATGATCTTGATGAGGGGATTGAGTGCATCCTCAGTAAGTTTGCAAACAACACCAAGTTGGGAGGGAGTGTTGATTTGCCTGAGGGGAGAAGGGCACTACAGAGGGACCTGGATAGACTGGATTAATGGGCCAAGGTTAACAGCATGAGTTTCAATAGGACCGAGTGTTGGGTCCTGCATTTTGGTCACAACAACCCCAGGCAACCCTACAGTCTTTAGGAGGTGTGGCTGGAAAGCTGCCTGATGGAAGCGGACCTTGGTGTGCTGATGGACAGTTGGCTGAATATGAGCCAGCAGTGTGCCCAGGTGGCCAAAAGGGCCAATGACATCCTGGCTTGTATAAGGAATGGTGTGGTGAGCAGGACTAGGGAAGTCATCCTGCCCGTGTACTCAGCATTGGTGAGGCCTCACCTTGAGTACTGTGTTCAGTTTTGGGCATCTCTCAGGAAAGACATGGAGGTACTGGAGCAGGTCCAGAGAAGGGCAGTGAGGCATGTGAAGGGCTTGGAGAATCAACCCTACGAGGAGAGGCTAAGGAAGCTGGGGCTGTTTAGTCTGGGGAAAAGGAGGCTGAGGGGAGACCTTCTTGCTCTCTTCCAGTATCTGAAGGGTGCTTACAGTGAGTGCAGGGCAAATCTCTTCTCACTGATGACAGGTGACTGGATGAGGGGGTATGGCCTCAAGTTGCACGAAGGTAAGCTTAGGTTGGACATTAGGAAACATTTCTTTACAGAAAGGGTAGTCAACTACTGGAATAGGCTCCCCAGGGAGGTGGTAAAGTCACCATCCCTGGATGTGTTTAAGAGACATCTGGATGCAGTGCTCAGATATATGATTTAGCACAGGGCTGTTAGAGTTAGGGTACTATGGTTAAGCTGCAGTTGGACTTGATGATCTTTGAGGTCGTTTCCAACCTGAGTAATTCTATGATTTGGATATCCTCACTGCCCAAGGCAGGAATGCTAACAACATGTATTGAAAGAACATGTACTGAATATTAAAACTCCAGACCTTGAACATTTTTTCCAGTCTATACTGTAAGGTCAGATATCATTCCTTTATTTTAAAGCATGGTCCCCCTCACAAAGACTACTTACTTCAGGTCCACATCTCTTCTGGGGTCCATTTGGAATCAAAGTAAATATTGCATCAAAAACCAGATATGTATTCCTTACTAATAGTATTCATATTGATAACTAACAAAGGGCCACGTAACAGTCCTGGGGATCGATAGAGCCTAAATAGCACAAATGAAATTGCATCCAGATATATTGTTAGCCATTTCTACAGCAAGATTTGAATGGACTGATTTCACTCATTGAGAGAATAAAAAGTTAAACATTTCAAGTATCTGTCCTGAAGTTCATAGCCTTACTTTCAGTTTGAGTATCTACAGCAATGTCACTCTTGCAAACTGTGTGAGGTAACCATGCAGTGAATGCTGGAGCTCTTGTAACAAGTAGCGTTGGTCTGATCTGAAACTAGCAAGTGTTCAGCCAGTTAAACAGACTTACGTGTAGGGGAAGACTGGGGAGAAAAGGGACATGTATCTTCTTCATTCTTCACAAAGTAAAACAACAGCATCAGGAAGAACTAAAAAAAAAAAAAAAAAAGCTCTAAAACCCAGAAACCCAGGGTAGCCAAGAGGAGCCAAGAGCACTATCTGAATTCAAAATAATGTGAATGAACGCCTGCATGAGAACTTCCCCTGCAATATAATTTTTCATAATAGTATACCTATTAAGCATTTCATATTTGGCACGATAGTCTTGTACTCTGATAATTGTTGTTATAAGCTGTTGTATAACCAGCTGCTGTAGAACAGAACACCCTGGGAAACAGTCCTTATGGGCAAGCGTACAGAGCAGGGTTGGCAGATCTTTAAGGAAGCTTTCATCAGGACAAGAACTACCCATCCCTTGGTGAAGCATATCAGGAAAGGAAGGCAACAGACTGGTATGGCTGAACTGGGACCAGCTGGTCAAACTGAAGAGCAAGAAGAAAATTCTCAAACTGTGGAAACAGGGACAGGTACTGTGGGAAGACTATAAGGAGACTGCTAGGCTGTGTAGGTATGGGGTCAGGAAAGTCAAGGCCCAGCTTGAAGGGATGCCAAGAAGAGCAAGAAAGGCTTCTACAGATACCTCAACCAGAAAAGGAAAGTCTAGGAAGGCGTACCCTTAGTGAGTGACACAGGCAAGCTGGTAACAGACATGGAGAAGGCTGAGGTACTGTTTTTGCCTCAATCTTCTCTGATGACTGTTTGTCACGTAGCCCTCAGATGTTTGATTTGGTAGGTGGGTGTTGCAGAAGCAAAGTTCTTCCCACTGCAAGTGAAGATCAGGTTTATGACAACCTGAAGGAACCTGAACATGCACAAGCCTGTGAGTCCTGATGAGATGCATCACAGAGTCCTAAGGGAACTGGCTGATGTATTTGCCAAGTGACTCTCAATCATATTGAAGAAGGTTGTGGTGTACAAGTGAAGTCCCTGATGACTGGAAAAAACAAACAAACAAAAAAAAAAACCAAAAAAACCACAAAACAAAACAAAAAACAAACAAACAAACAAGCAAAAAGAACATGGCAATATCACCTGCTTTTAAGAAGGGTAGAAAGTATGACCCCAGGAAATACCAACCTGTCAGTCTGTTGTGGTTTTTGTAATTTTTGTTGTCAGTATTCCACATCAGAACATCATGTAGAAAAGTGGGAGTTAAAGAGTCAGTGCTCTGTTTCTGTGTTACTGCCATTTTGGGTTCCCAGATGGGAGGAGCAGCATCCCTGAAGGACTTAGCATGAAGAGGAAGCAGGGTGGGACTCTGGACCAGACCCCAGCCGCTTTCTGCCTCTGGCTGTCTCAGCTGGCCACAGAGAAAAGCATGTACTTCCCTTTCACTATCATGGTTTGACTCATACTTTGGGTACTCCTCTCTCTCATTTTGTTTAATTTGGTTAAATTTTGTAAATGACTGCTCCTCCTCAGATCACTGTCACTGTGTTTTCTCTTTGTTAGAACTATCTGCTAGCTCTCTGCTGGCTGGGTCATTCGACAAACCCCTTCCTTTTTTAATTTTTCCTTCGCTCTGTTTTTTCTTTCTTTTTTTTTTCCCCCTTTCTTTCCCCTTTCCCCCCTCCCGAGACTTGTGCCCCCCTTCTCATGGACTTATATCTAGGGATAACCCTGTGACACAGTCTCACCTGTGTACCAGGAAAGATCCTCCTAGAAGCTATGCTAAGGCACACTGAAGACATGGAAGTGATACGGGAGAACCAGCAAGGCTTCACCAAGGGTAAATCTCTCTAATACTCTCTACATATCTCTCCATCTACAATACTCTCCCTTTGGTCTCAGGAGAGCTTACCCAGAAAGGAATGTAACCTTCCCAAATAATGTGGAATAGTGAAATTATATATATTATATATTTATATACATGCACACATATATTTACACATATATGAATATATATACACACTCACACGCATATATATGAATGGAGGCAGAAACCCTAGGATGGTGGCTGTACAGGGGGGTGGGCCCTCACTTGAATTTCACAGAAATTAAAGAGGGGAGGAGCCTTTACTTCAGAGGCAGAGTTTGGGGAGTGGCTTACTAGGAATAGGCAGGACCTGAGAGGAGCTTCTAGAAAGGGGGCAAGGCTTTCACTTATCAATAGCACATTGTAGAGGAAAAAGCTGCTGGAACTCCATGTCTGAAACCTTCAGATAAGAAAATGGACCACTCACTACAAGGGAAATCATATTCAAAAAGACTTGACTATACTCTGTGCATGTCCAAGAAGAAGTGAAAAACAAGAAGACATTCATGGAGTTAGTTAGCAAAGGACAACCCACTGTCTAGAATGAGTTAGCATTACTTGTTTCATGGAATTTTGAGTGTGCATATTATGTGGTATAAATATGACTGCTTGAGAGCTACTAGTTGTGCAGTTGGGGTGGTGCAAGCGCCCCCGTGCATGCATGTATGCGCCTTAAACCTAATAAACTATGTTGCAGTCGGACTCTGGAGTCTGAGTGCTGTTTCACAGGTCATATAGAGTGTATATGTGTATATATATACATACACACACACACACACGCACACATATACATTTACACTATATATATATATATATGTGTGTATATATGTGTGTATATATATATGTATATATATATGGAAGAGGAAACAAAAATTATAATTACAAATGGTTATTTTTCTTATTTCACTATGTCTTGTACAGTTGGAAGGAAATGTTCTTACACAATGTTCCTCTAATACCAGCAAGATTTTCTAAGAGTTTAATCCATAAAATTATGTATTAATGAAACTTTAGTCTATGAATTCTTAGTATGGAAAGACAGAGATGAAATTTATCTGGTTATTATGAATAGTATTTGTGGAAAATAACTTGTTTGTCATTTTATTTTTAAGATTTATATAAATTTAATGAAAATTCCATATTAAATATAGGATATATTTATTGATTTGTCCCTCTCTGGATACATTTTCTGTTCTGCATGCATGTCACTATTTTTTGCATCAGAAGCAGGTTTTATAATCCACTTGCTTCTACTAGACAAAATTGTTCTTATTCAGTATCATTGATTTTAAGGAAGTTTAATGTCTTCTTTAGGTAAATGTAAATAACTGAACAAGTTTTAGCTCTGGCAGCTGAAATAGTTCCAATGCTCAGTTTAAAGGAACAAAAAAAAAAAAGTCAGTCTTTGTCATTTTTTGGATTGTGATATAGACATGAACAAATAGTTCAAAAACAGAGAACAGAGCATTTTGAAGACAGACAAGGAAGTAATCTTTAGGGTTGTTTTTTGTTGTTGTTTTGTTTATCGATGGAGGAAAAAGGGACCTTTTCTTCTTTCTAATCTGTGATCCTCGTTTAGGCATTTCAGTCAATTTCCTACAGATACGTGGATTATTACAACCTCAGAATGAGCAATGTTCTGTGAAACAGAAATGAAAGAATTCCAGCTTTAAAAAGAACGTTAATTTCCAGGACCAGAAATAGATGGCTGACTTCTTACAAGATCTGGTTTTGGATGCTGTGTCAAAAAGCCTGTATATAAATCTACATTTAGGTAACTAAATAAGATCTGGCTTTCAGAGTGCTGAATCACTCAAGAAACCTGGTAAGTAAATTAAAGCTACAGATATTTAACTTCTCTTGAAATAATGAAACATTTTGTTACATGCTTAATTTGACAATATTTGCTTAAGTAGCTTAGTTCAAGGTTATCTAATTCTTCTTTAGAAGTTTCTTTACACCTACTTCCTGTTTCCTAGTCTATTCCCTCCGTTATCATCTTACATCTTCTATACTGTACAATCAGAATCTTAAGAACTGCCTTGATATGAAAGGAAATCAAAGCCAAGATCCAAATCTTATAATTATTTTTTGAGCACATAACAAAAAAAAAAAAACAAAAAACCTAAAATAGTTGTTCCTAAAATCTTAAAACTCTAGGGAAATTAGTCCGCACTTTGGTATGTCTGGCCATGGTCCAAAGTTATGCATATTTCACAGAAATTTAAGCAGGAATATTTTTACAAATGTTTACTGCATGCCTCTCAGTTGGGCAATCTCCATGTTAAATTAAAGGATTATACTATATGTTAGCTGTATCCTGAGGCTCCAGGAACTCAGCCCTGCAAATTATGATTAAGGAAATAATAACCACATTAGCAAGAAGAAAAACATCACCAATAATAATGTAATGGAAAAATCAGCTGCTCTTATCACAGAATACTAGAGTCACAGAATGACCTGGGTTGTAAAGAACCTCAGAGATCTTCAACCCCCACCCTACGTGCAAGGGTAGCCAGCCAGTAGCCCAGGCTGCCCAAAGCCACAACCAGCTTGGGATCCATCCATGGGGCATCCACAACCTCCTTGGACAACTTGTTCCAATGCGTTGCCACCCTCTGTATGAAAAGCTTCTCTCTAATGTCTAACCTAGACCTCCCCTGTCTCAGTTTAGAACCATTTTCCCTTGTCCTATCACTATCCATCCACGTAAACAATTTCCCCCTCCTCCCCTTTTATTTACTCCCTTCAAGTACTGGTAGTAATCTTCTTTTGCTACTGAAATATTCACCAAATCTTTAAATAAAAAGAAAAAAAAAATCTTAAAAATTAAATTTTCAGTATTGAAACAACATTTTTGAAAGGTATCAGATAATTTTCTTGCTTCTTTGTCTGCTTGTTGATTGTTAGATTTGCAGTGAAGCTAGTTATCCAGTTTCTTCTCTGAATAATCTCCTTGATACAGTAGGACAAGTAAACTGTAGTTAGAATGACCAATAGCAACCATTATCATCAACTTGTGGCTGAAGTCAAAAACAGAAGAGTAGCTGCTGCTGTGGAATTTAATACATTCTAAATAAGACAGAACCAAATAACAAAAGTACTATAGCTAACGTGGAAGAAAAGGGAGGGCTGCTGTTAGAGAAGGCATTATATGCCTCAAAGAAAGATCTGTAAAAAAGTTGTTAAATGGGAATCAGAACAAAAAGCCTTATGAACATTTGGAATAAGAGCTGAATTTACCTGCATAGTAGACTGTGTTCCAGATTCCAAGACTTCAAGATAATTGGACAATAGCCTGGTGACTTTCCTTTTTTAATGGGGACTGCATATCTTACTCTATTTAGCGTAACTGTACATGTGTAAAAAGATACCTATACATTGAAAGACACAAATGTCAACTGCAAATACAGGAAATTTGAGAAACAATACTGAACAATATTTTAGTATTTCCCAGGGTATAATGTCATATGACAAGTATTCATCTCTTATATTCTTTTATTCTGCTGTTGACTTTTTCTTGCAGTGTTGTAAACACAAATTGATACCTAAACCCCTAGATTTACAGTTAAGATATTGATATTGCTGTTTACAAAAAATAATGTATGTGCTCTTTTTCAATAATTATTTTTCATCAAATGAGTTGAATCAGTAAGTAAGCTGTTTGGAATTTACTGAAGCGAAAAATATATTTTAAATTCTTTTTCTTTAAAATAACATTACGTTCACTGAAAAAGTTTAACTCAAACATTTCTGTTTCCCAAAACAAATTTCTATTGTTAGCTTCTGTGCAGTTAACAAACTGTTAAATTCATGTGAAATCAAAATTAAACAAGTTATTAAATATGCTGATTATTTTTTACCATTTGATAGCACGAGGCACCACATTTGTCTATTTATTTGTCTATTTATTTGTGTATGATCAACAAAAATAGTGGTGTGGTTAGAAAGGGATAATTGGAAAGAAATGAATGATGATAATCGGGAAGAAATGAGTGATGAGCACTCACTTGTGTAGGCTCACAAGAAAACTCAAAGAGAATCAATCTCCAGAAAAAGATCCTACCCCAATGACAGTCAGCCCTTAAAAGGGGTCTAGGAGAGGTGAAGCCAGGCTCCACCCCTTCTGGTCACATGGGTGAATTGCCTTCACCTCTGTTCCCACGGCTGACTCATTGCTCAATTGGTCAATTAGAGGTTCAGGATGTGATTCAACAGTTCCCATACAATTTGGTAATTATTATTTTACTAATTATTTATTTTGTAGCTCAAGTATTCACTCCTACTTAGTCGTTTGAAATCCTCTGTCAGGACTGCATATCCAGGGGGCAATTGTTCTGCTTACTGTATTGTCAAATACATATGTTTGCATACCAATAGAAAGTGATTTATGACTTTGTGCAGGAGGTCTCTCCTATCAGAAGGATTGGGAATTTAGACTAAAAATCTTTTGAGTGTAACAACACAAGGTGGCACTTTTTACAAGTCAAAATGACTGATTCAGAACATAAGTTGAGATGGTTTTGGAAGTAAAAAAAATTTGTGAAAGGTTTAGTTATGCAGAGGCATGCATAAAAGATCTGTTATTCTATACACATATTTAAGGTTCAGAAATGATTAAGTGATAAACATGAAACTGGATAATGGAGAGAAAAGCAATATTTTTGATTCACACGATAGAGCACATCAGTTTGTAAATGCATATTGTATGTACATTTCTGCTTAGCAATGAATATATACAGCCAATGTAATGAAAAATATAAAGAGCTCCTACATGTGTAGCAGTAAGTAAATGATTTTGGTTCTTGATCTAGCAAGGCCATATTTAATCCCTTCCAAATGTTTCCTAAGATAAGCTAAATTGTAATTTTCTCTTGATCAAGCAAGAAAGGCCATTTCAGTTTATTTTCTTATTTTCAAAAGAAAGGAAATTTTACCTGTAACTGTTCTCTTTCATTTTTGAGGGTCAAGACAGAAAGTTAATAACTTTGTCTTGCCCATTTGCTCTGACAGCTGGTGGTCATTTAGTATTCCCACAGCCCATAACTGGAATCGCTGATTACAAATCACTGTTTCTAAGATTCAAATACTGTGACTCACATGAAACTTCACTGCCAGGTGAGATTAAGGGAAATATCCCCCTGGTTAAGCTACCAGGAGTAGTGCCAAACTATAATCAGCCTTTTGCATTCATCAGAGACCTACAGACTCAGCAGAATGATTGTATAAGCAGCAGCTGCAATTTAAGGCTGCAAAAAAATTCTTCAAACATATGCACTTTGCCAGGTATCCAGATACTCTTGCTAATGCCAGTACCTTGTCATTTGGCAAGTTTTTTAAAACACACAGCAGATGCAAAGTAGAGGAAATAATAGATTTTTGAAATTATATGTAGAAGATTTGCTTAAAAGATACAGCTAATAATTCTGATTCCAATAATGATGAGATTATAATTGCTGGGATGGTTTTCCCTCTGCATTCAGACTTTAAAAGGTTTAATACTGAATCCTGATAAACACTGAATTAGTAGAAAATCCTATTTCTAAAGTAGCTTTGCCATGATAATCACTTAGTCCACTATTATCGTATTACTCTTTTGCCAAAAGAGTTTTTCCTGTGAATAAAAGTCTGTTGGGGTAAGGAAAAAATGGTATGGAGGATTCAGAAATCTCATGACAAATGAAGTCTAAGATGAGAAGTATTGTCAATTGTGCAGATGACTAACGTTTTGATACATCTTTTCTTTCTGTCATTACACCTCTATTTTTAATTCCTTGCTACTTTCCAAGGAATCCCATTTGGTAATCTCTACAGTTTCTTTCCAAATATTGCCATCTGTTGAATTATCTCTCTTACAGTTCTGTCTGAATTATTTCAGTTGCAAGTATTGCTGTACTCTAGGAATTAACCCAGGAAATCAGGAGATTGTTGTTCTATTCGCAAAATTAATATAAATTCAGATCTGATGCTGATTTCTTTTCACTTCTTCCACTGCACCTCACACTATTTATTTTATAGCCCATTTGAGCCTGAGATTATTTCATTACATGCTTTTTGATGTGTCCCAACACTTAGAAGGCATAACTGAATGGGAGCTACTATCTATTATCACATTTCAAATAACAATTGGGGTGTATAATTCCAGTGACCAGAACATTATTTCAGATGATAGTAACATTTTTTATAGGTTTTCAGTGTTTTGTTTGTTTTGTTGGTTTGTTTGTTTTTCTGTTTGCAGGAGAGCTTTTTGAAATCCTAATCTTTATTAGCTGTTAGTATGCAGTAAGCCTCCTCATTGAAAAAATCAATATGCTTAATATTCTGGTACATTAAATTGAAATAAGATTACTTTATAATTGTCTTTGTTTCATTCCAAGTTGTGCCAATACCAGCCCAAAAATCTGCCTCCTGCTTAACAGACTGTTACAATACATGCTTCTGTCCATGTGCTTGAAATCCTAGGCGATATTGTATCCTCTTATATTTGCATGCAGCATAGACATTTTGAAATACACATTTCTTAATGTCCAGGGTGACTGTGATTTCAGTGTCCAGTGTGACTGTGGCTTTGTATAAGTGACATTAACTTAGTAGTACTTCCCTTGAGTGATCACCTGTGGACACTGGCTGATTATCTACCAAATGTTGCAACTTGTCTGACCAAATATAAGGGCATTGTGAAGTAACTCTGTGACAAGTTGCTTACTTCTCCTTCCCTCTTCCCTCATAATATTCTGAATTCTGAATTAAGAGAGTAATGTTACATCTACTAAAGACATTAGCTTGGTTGATTAGCAGGAAGGATGTGAAAAGTCATGGACTAGGATGTGGTGTGGTGATTAAACTTTCAGCTATCCCAGAGTGAATAAATGAGGTCCCTGAATGTCAGTATCTAGAATAGTGAGGGGGAAAATTAAAAGCAGTATTGTAAAGTTTTGTGTGTTGACAACACTAATGGAAATAACTTATCCTTTAGAAATAGAAAAATTCCAAAATGCTGTAGTAAAATGACTTAACAGCTCTATACTCTTATTTGGCAATAGAGTTGTTCCTTGTGTGTATTGAAGAACTCTACCAGATGTGTAAAGCAGATAAAATGCCTGCTAATAACTTAAGATTACTCCTATTTCTGTTTCTAGATGAAACAGTGAAAGACATAGAAGAATTACACATTCAGTATAAACAGCTAATGATTTTTTTATAATGATATTTTAACTTTGTTCACATCTGATTTTTGTTTTCTCAACGATTTGACTGATGGACATTTTAGATAGATTTAGAGAGCAAATTTTCACATGAGGAATCGCACCCAAGTACTGAATGTTAAAATCTTATCTCAGTTTTTGGAATGTTTAGGTCCAAGTATTTTTACTATTTTTTACTATTTTAATTTTTATATATGCAGAGCAATATTTTCTTTAGAATCAAGAAATAAATGGGCAGAAAGAGTTGTCTGTATCCTGTCTAGTTGCTGAAAAGTCTCATAGTCAACCAGCTAAAAATGGTCCATCTGTAGAAAACACATAATACAGAAAAACAGTACAGTATACAAATCCTATCCCAACTGCCTCTGTTTGTACCTACTGACTATGAAAATCTGACATCATTTGGATATAGATATATACATGGTATGTATCTGCTTTGGCTTAAATGTTCATAGACTCATAGAATTATAGAATCACAAAGTTAGAAAAGACCTACAAGATCATCTAGTCCATCTGTCCTCGCATTACCATTGCTACCACAAGCCTCTAAACCATCTCTTGTAGCTCCTCATCCAGACACCTCTTGAACACTGCCGGGAATGGCAACCCTACCACCTTCCTGGGCAGGCCATTCTCTGAGAGAAGAAACTCTCTGAGAGAAAAAGTTTTTCTTTATGTCTAATCTAAATCTCCTCTGGCACAAATTGTGGCAATTTCCTTGGGTCCTGTTTGTTCTCTGGGAGAAGAGGCCAAACCCATCCTCATCACAATTTCCCTTGTTTCTTCACAAGCTGCTGTAGTTTTTACATATTTTTTGAAATCACCACAGTATGCACTTCAGTGACTTTAGTGACAGGGAAGTTTTACAGTGGTTTTGTTTTGTTTTTTGCCTTGTTTATCATATTTAAATAATGATAATTCCCCCTCAGAATTCTCTTTCAATTCCATAATGTTCTTACTGGAGTAAAAAATTATTTCAAATATTTTTATAACCTGACACATTTAGAATTTGCAAAGCAGAGATGAAAATGCAACAGCAGCTAACAACAGTAATGCCTATTTAGCTAAGAGGAATTTAAACTAAATCTCTAGTGATTCTTTCAGGTTTCATGCTTATTATACCAAGGGTTTTAACCTTGACCTGGAAGGACAACACACTCTAGGGATTTGTGGTAATTAAATTTCAGTCTAAAGTTGTCTTCATAGAGCAAAGTCTGCCAATTGAATCATATTGTGCTGAACTGCATAAAAATGATGCCAAAATATGTGCAGACACTTTAAAAAGCAAGTTGCTCATATGAAGGTAGGTAGTGGAATATATGGCTTTTTTTTTTTTTTTTTTTTTTCTTCCCCTTCCCTCCCCAAGGTATGTCTTAACATTAGGGGGGGGGGAGGGGAAGACTGAGAAAGGTTCCATTGAGGTTTTTAGTATGAAATTTTGTGAGCTTGTTAAGAAATATTGGCTTAAAATTATACTTAACTGTAGATAAGCATATAGGTAGACTCATTGGAATATTTTGTCCATCTTAAACTACTTTTATGGCATAAGTCAAATGCATTTGTAGCTGGATAAATCAGATTTATGAAAATTCTCAGCATTAGGGATATCAAAAGTGAATATAGCATTCAGTACATTTCACTCAAATTCATAATGCTTGACAGTTTTCTGTGTACAAATTGAAAAATTTAAAATTAAAGGGAGAGAAATAAAAGTTTGAAAAGAAATTTTAAAATTCCTAACAAAAAGAAAAAAAAAAAAGAAAAATGAAAAGCATAGAAACCTATACTGCAATTTTCCATTCAATCCATCCCTAGTTTAGTGACTGTTGTTGTGTAATCTTGTATTATATTTAACACAAGAAGACCTCATCGTCATTTTCTGAATTTTCCCAGTAAGACTGAAGGACTGATATAATAGATAACTGAAGGATTAACCAAAATCTCAGGGACTCCACCCATTTATTTTTAAATTAGCCTAAGATGATACATATAAATATTTTACATATGAGGCAACTCTGAAAGTAATACGTCTTATCCACATTGACAGTCTTGGTAAGACTCTCCTCCCACAACCACCTTATGATCTTGATCTGGTGACTTCTGACTTCCATTTGTTCAAGCTGATGAAATATAGAGCGTGTGGCAAAATTTTTCCAGTATCAATTGCATCACAGCAGCTGTTAAACAATCAGGTCATCTCATCTGGTACAGATATTTACTAGCTCAGAATGCTCTTGTTCACTGCTTGCAAAAACATATAGCTAATGGTGGTGACTATGGTGAAAAAAATTGCATTTTGTATCTGAGTATGTGCTCCATCAAATATACTGTTGTACTCTTCCTATCTGCTGCGGTTTTCAAGGAAATAAATAGGAAGAATTATATTCAGAGTAACCGATGAATTTTCAGTTTGGTTTACATGTATTCAAACTCCTGCCTGATTTTAAGTTCATATTTCTCTATTATCAATCTATATATTTTATTAAGGAACTTTTCTATATGGGGTTGTCAATGGTTTATGGGCTGGTTCAGCCCCGTTCCATGACTAGTGGGGCGGAGGGTTTTTGCAAAATCCACCCCTCTGGAAAAAGGAAACAGGGGACCCCAAAATAATTAAAAACAATGGCAACAATCTGAGGAGAAACAAACTTATTTACTAGATATGGTATTGGAATGAAATAATACAATGTAATTAGAATTGAAGCTGATAAATCAAATATAATGAGAAAATATCTGAAAGCTGTAGGCCTTACAGTAATATTGACTTACAGTGGTACTGAAGTGTGATTCACTCAGTCGGGATGGGCAGCATCGAGGAGTGGTGAAGGAGCAGAGCGATCAAGAAAAAAGCCCAATCAGGTGACCTTGCTAGGAGTTATATCTCCTCTCTGACCACAAATGGGGAATGTAGTTCTTCCCTTCCGGACAGGTACATGGAACTGGAGCATTAACACTGTAACTCCAAGTGCACTACATGATGTCATGATGTGGAATACCAGTAACCAAAAGTCAAAAAACCATGACAGGGGTTAGTCAGGGCATTTGCAGAAATTATTTATACAATGACTCCTGTAGCAGTTTCTGTATGTTGCCATGTTTGTGGGTGTTTTTGTTTCTTTACCATACATATTTAGAAATGTGTTCATACACATATGCAATATAGGTTTATATATATATACTTCAATTATATGTTTGTGGATATATGCATGTGCTTGTAAATAAGTGCACAATCACCATCATTCTCATTTTTCAGTTTCAGTACATGAACTCTGATTTTCTCTTTGACATGTTTAGTGGCCAATGCCTTATAGAAGCCTCTGGTGCAGTTCTTTTCCCTTAAAAGATGTTAAAAGAGGACAATGATTTTATGATAAAAAAGAAATATCTATGAAGCACAAAGTGTGGGTAGATGCAGAATTATCTAAAATGTTTCCTGTGACTCCACTAGTAGACAGTCTGTAACTCTGAATTGTAGAGGACACTTTCTAATAAGAAAGGAAAAGGAGAGAAACACCCACTTCGGATCAGCTGACAACTGACCT
This sequence comes from Coturnix japonica, assembly GCF_054131305.1. Taxonomy (NCBI): domain Eukaryota; kingdom Metazoa; phylum Chordata; class Aves; order Galliformes; family Phasianidae; genus Coturnix; species Coturnix japonica. Next base: position 137,091,362 of record NC_140663.1, read on the forward strand.
CATTGGTGATCATATGAACTGACTGACAGACTATGAGATGTCTTCCATACCTCTTTTTTAATTAATTAATTAATTTATTTATTTATTTTAAATCATTTATAACATGGCTTAAGGCTGTAGGACATTTTACAATAGTACATCATTAGCACAATATCCTGAGAGGTGAACAACAAAGACACAGAACAGAGGGACAAGATTCAGCAGCAGGTCAAAAATTTAAAACTACAGACATGATAAGGGCTCACTCTTGTGGTACAAGTCAACACTTGAATAATTGACATGGTTGACAACTTGCCACAGCCTGTGACTTGGAGGGAAGTCCATGTGCTTTCACTTTGTCTACTTGGAATTTTCTACAAGGACTTACTTAAAAGTAGTTAGGAGAAAAGACACTAGAATGGAGAAAGAGAGTTACAAAGTGAACGCAGACACAGAAATTTATAAAAGAATCCTAAAAGTGCAGTTATTAGATTGATACTACTTGTTGGAGAGCTCTGCACTTTACTACTGCAGCTTAAATCAGGAAATAAACCAAGCTGGCTACAAGAGGGAGACCAGTCAGCAATGAAGGGTCCCTTCTCTGTATATATGTACAGCTCAAACATCCTTGAAACACCATATCACTGCCTATTTCCATGCAGCTTATTAATATACATATTCCCTATACTTAGAACTGTGATGCAATATGTGATTCCATCGTTTGGAAGGCACATCAACATTTGGAGTGGATACACTATCATCTGTTTTCAAAGTGTGGTTGCTCCTACCAGCTTTTGATCTCTTCATCATTTGTTTCCACTTCATTGTCACTAGTACAGTGTCACTCATTATTATTTGAATTAATTTGGTTTCCTTAAAACATTTTTGAAACTCCTGTTTTGTTTTGTTTTTCAGACAAAACATATTATTTTTTCCACACTGTTTTAAGCTACATTTTCAATAAAATAGACAAAACAAACAAAATCAGTGTTCTCTAACTTGAAATAACTGTAATTTCTTACAAAAAAGTATTACATTGTTATTGTTTGCTGTTCCACACACTCAACATCTACAAGAATAAAGCAAACACAATTTCTTTTACCACATTTTCCACAGCATAGAAACAAACAAAAGTAACGAGAAAAACAAGAAAGCTGATCTACAAAAGCTGTTGTAGTACTCTTCCTTTCTGTTTTTTCCTACTCATTTTTCCAGTTTTACCACTTTTTTTACTGCATTTGCCTTTATCTACTGTGTCTATTTACAGGTTTTTCAAGAAAATAACAGCATAGTAGCACCAGTTTCTGTCATTTAGGCATAAAAGACTCCGAAGTTAGTATATATGAAATGATTACTCCATTGTGACAGAGGATGAAATACCACTTACACTATAATCAAAAGCAAAATGGCTATTAAATTGAGTAAGAGAAAGATTTCAACCACCGTATTCCAAGAAGGCTTTATCAAAACTACTTAAATTTCATTATTTCGCATATTTGCTACAAGGAGCAAAGCATCACTTGGGGTTATTTTCACTTTTGAAGGTGATGTTTTCAGAAGCGTTAGCCTGAACTGAGTTCTGTGGCAGTAGTGGAATTAGTTATTATTATTATTATTTTATGTCTCCCTTATCTCTCTGCTACTACCAAAATCTTTATATATCTATGCCAGACACTACCATAGTTCATTAGAAATCCCAGAACTAGCCTCAATTAAGCTGTCAAGCTGAAATATCAATGTTGTGCTCTACAGACTGACAAATTCAGATTCTCATTGCAATCCAGATCATTCAACCCACTGCAAAATAAAACAGCCACAGTACACTTCAAAAGAATTGTAGTGCATCCAGATTCAGAGTTAGTTTGTAGTTATCTATTCTGTGCTGTTGCAGAAAGCAAGTACTCAGAAGGTACTGACAGACATTTCATACCTCAGCATCACTCTGTGAGCTAACTGAATGTCAGTTAATATACTAAGCTATGCAGATAATTGGATGATTTAAAATTTGGTTGAGTACTGATGGAAAAATAGTGAATAGCATAAAACAGAACTCAACACAAGTTATTTCAGTGATAGCCAGAGGCAAGCAGCAGGAAAACAAACAAACAAAAACAAACAAAAACAACAAACAAACAAACAAAAACAACAGAGAAAAAATGTAATTTCTTAACTGTTCCATAAATAAATATTCTTGTAGTAAAATCTGTTGTAATGTTAATGTTATGGTTCATATAAATGGGGAAAAAATATTAATAATTATTATTTTATTTTCAGGAAATACATGATTGGAGTAAGCATGCATCAGACTATCTGCAGTAGCATCCAGTGACAAAAGATACTAGGGACAAAATGAAATACAGGAAATTTCATGTAAAAAATCAGATTTACATTTAATTAATTAATTAGTTCATAATTAATTCATTAGCTCAATCAGACTGGTATTCTCTAACCCTGGATATTCAAAACTGACAGAAGAGTTGACCACACTTAGAGTAGAAGCATTAGACTAGGTCCCTCTCAAACTCAGCCATTCTGTGAATCCACATTAATTAATTAAAAACTGGATAAATTAATATGGCTGTATTAAAAATGCATCAAATAAATGTGTGTGACAAAGGCAGATCTCTACTATTAAGATTAGCTTTGGCAGAATCATTTTGAATTAGAGTTGAATACTTACAAAGATAATTCTATGATTGTATTTTCTGCATATAGAATTTTTCTAGGTACAGAAAAACATTGAAAGTATTTATCATAATTCTAGATTTGGTGAAGGAACGAAGACAGAAAACAGCATGTAATGTAAATCACTGCAAACGTACTAACCTTATAGTTCAACATAGAAATGTGAAGTATCTTTTGATTCTATATGTGTATCCTGTGGCTCAATCAAGATGGAATTGAAATAAGCTTGCTAGATAAACCATGGGGTTCATGAGAAAAGAGACGTATATAAACTTTGTTTTATGTTGAAGTATGAGAGTGAAAGAAAAGGTTGATTAAAGATCTAAATGATCTGATCTTAAGAAAGAACTCAGAATTGAAACATGAAAATGATTAAACATTTAAATTTAGACTACACAAATTCAGAGAGATTGCATGGTTTCTTTTAATTTTTATGCATTGGAAACTGCAGGAAAATTCAAAAGAAAGTAATTAAAGAATTCTAAAAATTGATGATGATATTCTATTTGTTTCTGGGGAGAGACTGACTATCATTCCACTAGAACATGCAAAATGTCTTCATGTAATGAATAGTTTAATAGTTCATGTTTTTCTTCAGCACTGTATAGAAAACAGCAAAAATTTCTGGCTGAAAGTTATTAAATATCAAAGCCTTTTACACAACATAAAGCAAAGCTTTTGAATTCAAGTGCCAATTACCCTATTAGCGTGTTCAAGTGCCTGCTGTTAAAAGTTCAAAGGCAATGTTGCCCTTATCAATTAAAGTTTAGTATTCTGGAAAGAGGTGCAGTTGTGGTTAATCTCTGCCACTGGAAGATGGCATTTATTTAATTCATATTTTATTCATACTTCTACCTGCTTTGCCATGATACTACAAGGTTTTACTTTGTATTACATTTACTCTTCTACTCTATCTATCTGCTAATGTTTAACACTGTAGTTAGAAAATGTTTGGATTTGCTTGTTTGTTTTTGCTTCTCAAGGCAGACAGGAGCATAGACAAGATAAAATATGGATTTTTAGGACAACCTGTACTGTACCTACATGCATGCTTATTTTGTTACTTGCCAAAATGCGAGTGCATCTCTATCGGCTTGCTAAGAATAGCATTCAAAAATCAAAAGGCATTTCTGCACTCATAATCACTCAGTACAAGTTATATTTATCAACTTACTGGCTTAGCTACAATTAGAAAGTAATATCTTCTCCCTTTGTTCCTAAGTAGTTATTCAGTTTGATTAGTATAACCAGTAGAATTAATTGCCATGTAGGAAGAGTAATCCTTGCAGAAATGTGTTGGCCAGTTAACTCATTCATAATCATCTGTATTTATTCCCTTGTGAAACAAAATGCTAAAAGAGATGAGAAGTGAATCAGAATCCTAAAAATTAAATGCACCATTAAATTAACTTTAAGTGCTTCAGTATTTTTGACTAAAATATATAAGAAAATGTATAATCTTATTGTATGTTTTTGCTGTTTTCCTTCAAAAACAAACAAAATCCCTCAAGAGTGGTTATTTCTCCCCCAGAATCAGTGTCTAATATCTCTCAGAGAATCATAGACTCATAATGTCCCCAAGGTTTGAAAAGAGCTACAAGATCATTCAGTCCAACCATTCACCTATCACCAGTAGTTCTCACTAAACCATGTCCCTCAACACAGTGTCCAAACATTCCTTGAACATCTCCAGGAACAGTGACTCCACTGCCTCCCTGGGCAGCCCATTCCAGAGCTGACCACTCTTTGGGAAAAGTAGAATTTCCTAGTGTCCAGCCTGAATCTCTTCTGGCATGACTTGAGGCCATTCCCTCTAGTCCTATCAATAATTACACGAGAGAAGAGGCCAGCACCCAACACCCAGCTCACTACAGCGTGCCTTCAGGTAGTTGTAGAGAGCTGTAAGGTATCTACTGAGCCTCCTCTTCTCCACACTGAACAATCTCAGCTCCCTCAGATGCTCCTCATGAAGCCAGTGCTTCAGACCCATCACCAGCTTCGTTACTCTTCTCTGGACATGCTCCAGAGCCTCAATGTCTTTCTTGCAGTGAGGGGCCCAAAACTGAACACAGTACTGAAGGTGTGGCCTTACCAGTGCTTATACAGAGGGACAATTACTTCCCTTCTCCTGCTGGCAACACTATTTCTGATAAAAGCCAGGATGCCACTGGCTTTCTTGTCCACCTGTGCTGACTCAAGTTCAGCTGAGCATCAACCAATGCCCCAAGGTCTGTTTCCTCCACACAGTCTTCCAGCCACTCTGCCCCAAGCCTGTGGTGTTGCCTGGGGTTGTGGCCAAAGTATGGGATCTGACAATTGGTCTTGTTGAACCTCATCTCATTGGCTTCAGCCCAGCTATCCAGCCTGTCCAGATCACTCTGTAGGGCCTGGCTACCCCCAGGAAGATTGACACTTTCTGCCAACTTGGTGTCATATGTAAACTTACTGAGGAGACACACAATGCCCTCATCCAAGTCATTAATAGAGATATTAAAGAGGACAGGCCCCAGCACCAACCTCTGGGGAACACCTCTCATGACTGGTCACCAACTGAGTTTAACTCCATTCACTACGACTCTCTGGGCCAGCCCTCCAGACAGCTTCTTAACCAGCAAGAGTGCCTCTGTCCAAGACATGGGCTGTCAGCTTCTGCAGGAGAATACTGTGGGAGACAGTGTCAAAGGCTTTGCTGAAATCTAGGTACACGAACAGCCTTTCCCTCATCCACCAGGCAGGTCACTAGATCATAGAAGGAGACCAGTTGGTCAAGCAGGACCTGCCCTTCATGAATCCAAACTGCCTGATCACGCAGTTGTCCTGCAAATGCCATGTGGTTGCCCTGAAGACAATCTGCTCCATTACTATCCTTGGCACTAAGGTCAGGCTGACAGGCCACTAGACCCTCAGATCCTCCTTACAACCCTTCTTGTAGATGGGAGTCCCTCTGGCAAGCCTCCGGTTTTCTGGGACCTCTGCAAATGACCAGAAATGCTGATGAATGATGGAAAATGGTTTGGCTACCAGCTCCACCAGTTCCCTCAGCACTCCTGGATGGATCTCATCTGGCCCCATGGACTTGTGGCAGTCCAGGCAGAAAAGAGTAGCTCTCTGACTATTTCCTCTTGAATCATGGGGAGTTTATTCCACTCCACATCTGAGACTTCCTGGTCAGAGTGTAGAGTAGCCTGAGGATAAGTGGCCAGGCTTTTAAAGATAGGCATAAAGAAGTCATTCAGAACCTCAGCCTTTTCCTTATGTGTTTCCAGCCATATCCAACAAAGGATGGAGAGTCTCCTTAGTCCTCTTTGTAATCACAGAATTGTAGGGGTTGGAAAGGACCTCTAGAGATCATCGAGTCTAACACCCCTGCCAAAGCAGGCTCCCTACACCACGTCGCAAAGGTAGGCGTTCAGAAGGGTCTTGAATATCTCCAGAGACTCCACCACCTCCCTGGGCAGCCTGTTCCAGGAATTTAGGTATTTGTTGTACTGTAAAAATATTTGAATTCTCAGCATTTTCTTCTTTACCATTCCTACAGGTGAATGTTGAATTAAATTATTATTTAATCTTAAAATGATTAAAATATACCAAATGAAAGAGAACGACTTTCAATACAATGTTCATTAGCTGTTTGGCACTTTTGTTTGTTAGATGTTACAAGGCGGGACTGAAAAGCAAGCAGCTCAATCTAAGATCCAAACTAATTTATCTAGTAGAATGTCTATCACCTGAATTCTGTATTTTGAATATACTTCCTGTACTTCCTGTATATTCAAAAAGATGATTTATTTATTTATTTATTTATTTATTTATTTTATTTAAGAGGATGGATCATTTGAACTCTTTCCTTCTATTCTTATTGGGTAACATTTTATTAAATCCTCTGACAAAATCACCAAAGAGGCGGCATTGTATGTTTGACATGTTCAAGATGAAAACACTCTGTATAAATTCATTGAAGCACTACATTTACCTTATTAAAATGAGAGAGAGACAAAGAGAAAGCGAGACAGAGAGAACCTCCATTTTTAAAGATTTTTTTTTTTCTTTTTTTTTGACAGGGTAAAGGGTAGTTAAATTCACTTGATCATCCTGCAATGGAAGATGGAATGTTTGTAAAAGAAGTTTACGTAGAAATCACAGTGTATTGTACGCATCTGTTGTATAGACATTTCTGTCAAGCAATTTTGTTATGTGTTAGAGGAAGATATTATGTTAGGAACTAAATTAATCAACAGATCCAAATTTCTGTGTCTGCTAGAAATGTAATATTTTACAGATTTATGTAAAAATAAGAATCTATAAATTTGAGTAAAAAAAATGAAATCTATATGAAATGAACAAATACCGTATTTTCTTACCTACAATTCTGTTTAGAAAACTCATGTATTTCCCAGTCAGAATTTCATAGAAGTAAAAATAAACAGACAGAACTGTTCCTGAAAGCTATAGACAGCAACATGGAAAACAATCATTAAATTTAACAGATGATTACTTTTGTTTTCAATAAAATAATTGAATTCTTAATGCTTGCAGTTAAGTCATTAAGTCATTAAGTCATTACTATGTCATAAATGCATTTTATAAGTTATACTTTAATGAAAAACATGCTAACTTTGATATTGAGGTTCAAGCATAAAATGAAAGCAAGAAAGACCTAGCTATCCAGTAACTTTGGCCAGAAGCAATTCAGTACTTCAGTCAAAAATTAGAATCAGTTTTATCCTTAGGATAGGATTAGTGTGTGATCTCATGGTCCCTTACTATGTTTCCAATTAGATCTTCTCTACATAAGGCCTTGATTTTGAAGTTCTTAATAATGCAAAACATTCAACATAATCAGCATGTTTAGTAAAGAATTTCTCAAATTTATCTTTAGACTTCATATTATTTAACTCATTATAAAATATTTAATAAATAAAGGGCTAAATGACAGTTACTTAAGGGACAACATCTTATGTCTTTAGGAGCTGAGTCAAAATGACTAATGCAATACTAAGACCACATATTCATATGTACTAGAAATAAATCAGCTATAATCAAATTTTGCATTCTTTGCTAACTTCCTTCTTTCTCAGCAAAGAATCCAACCATTTAAATCTTTTGTATTGTGTATAATCACTAACTAATAAATATTTTATAAGACTTTACTGGGTATCACAATACTGTTTTCTTTTAACACACTTGCAATAAACATGTTTTTATTGTCATATCTGTAACTATTAAAGGGAAGCTGAAATCTTTTTAATTTTTCTTTACCTTTTCATTATTCTTTTCCTTTTCATTTTCATTTTACATTTCCTTCTTCTTCTTCTTCTTCTTCTTCTTCTTCTTCTTCTTCTTCTTCTTCTTCTTCATCCTCTTCTTCTTCATCATCCTCTTATTTTTCTCTTTCCAAGAGATCCCTGTGTTTTTTGTACTGGAAAGCCCAGAACTGGACACAGTATTCCAGATGAGGCCTCACCAGGGCAGAGTAGAGGGGGAGGATCACCTCTTTCGACCTGCTGGACACGCTCTTTTTAATACACCCCAGTATGCCATTGGCTTTTTTGGCTACAAGGCACACTGCTGGCTCATGGTCAATCTGTCGTCCACCAGGACGCCCAGGTCCCTCTCGAGCTCCTCTCCAGCAGGTCTTCCCCCAGCCTGTACTGGTGCATGCAATTATTTCTACCCAGGTGCAAGACTCTACACTTGCTTTTGTTAAACCTCATCCAGTTTCTTACTGCCCAGCTCTCCAGCCTGTCCAGGTCTTGCTGAATGGCAGCACAGCCTTCAGGCGTGTCAGCCAATCCTCCCAACTTCGTGTCATCAGCAAACTTGCTGAGGGTGGTTCCAGTACCATGCTGGGTACTCCTGATAACCTCCTTATCACCCAGTTGTCTAGAGATGGCATCCAGCACAAGCTGTTCCATCACCTTCCCTGGGACAGAGGTGAGGTTGACTGGCCTATAATTACCCGGGTCTTCCTTCTTTCCCTTTTTGAACACTGGAGTGACATTGGCCGTCCTCCAGTTTTTATTTATTTATCTATTTATCTATTTATCTATTTATTTATTTATTTATTGAAAAACAACTAGCAAAATAAACAAAAAAAACACATTAAAAAAAAAAAGATAAAAAGATAAAATTTATAAATGAAGATTAGTGAGAATTAGTAGTAAAATTAAATATTATCCATATTCAGGCCCAAATGAACCTCATGAGGTTCAACAGTTCCAGGTACAAAGTCTTGCACCTGGGTCAAGGCAACCCTCTTTATAAATACAAGCTAAGGAATGAAAGTATTGAGTGCAGCCCTGCCTAAAAAGGCCAGGGTGTACTAGTGGATGGGACGCTGGTCAAGAACCAACAGTGTGCCTTCACAGCCCAGAAAGCCAACTGTATCATAGAATCATAGAATCATAGAAACACAAGGTTGGAAAGGACCTACAAGATCATCCAGTCCAACTGTCCTCCCATTACAGTACGTATAGCAAACCACTAAAACGTATCTTGTAACTCTTCACTCAGATACCTCTAGAACACTGCCAGGGATGGCAACTCTGCCACCTCCCTGGGCAGGCCATTCCAGCATCTGACCACTCTCTGCAAGAAAAAAGACCCAGCACTTGGCCTTGGTGAACCTCATCCCATTCACCTCAGCCCAGTGATCCAGCCTATTCAGATCCTGGGCTACACTGAAAGAAGTATGGCCAGCATGTCAAGGATGGTGATCCTTCCCCTCTACTCTGTGCAGGTGAGGCCTCATCTGGCATTCCACATATAGGTTTGTAGTTCTCAGTACAGGAGTGACATAGGCCTGTTTGAGTACATCTGGAGAAGAGCCACAAAAATTATCCAAGTGATGGAAGACCTCTTCTACAAAGACAGGCGGAGAGTTCTGGAGCTGTTCAGCCTGGAAAAGAGAAGGCTGCAAGGTAACTTGATAGTAGCCTTTCAGTATCTAAAGGGGCATTACAGGAAAGAAGTGAACGGACTCTAGAACAGGAGAAATGGCTTCAAGCTCAAACAGGGCCAATTCAGGGTGAGTATAAGGAAAAATCCTTTTACAGTGAGGGAGGTGAGGCAATGGAACAGGTTTCCCAGAGATGCGTTGGATGCCATGCCTCTGGAGACTTTCAAGGCCGGGCTGGATTAGGACCTAGATAACCTGATCTAGCTGTGCATTTCCCTATTCATTGCAAGGGAGTTGGACTAGATGATCTTCAGTGGTCCCTTCCAACTGTGAGGATTCTGTGATTCTATGTTTACATTCTATTAGCCTACAAATGATCTGACATTTAATTTGCTGTAGTCCTTATGGCATAAGCATATCTTCACCTATGAATATTTTTTAAGAAATTGCTGTTACACAAATTCAAGTGAAACTTCAAATGATGGGGGAGTGTCAGAATGAAAAGTGTGTTGATAATTACTGGAGCATCTATGCATGACCTGCTTCCTTCTGTAGGTAGCTGAGAAGGGAAAACGTAGAGAGATGTGGGTGGGTTTCTAAGGTTACAGTTAATCAACATCTTACTACTTCATTTGCAGTGTGTTGTGATATTAATAGCTCTGTGACTGGCTGTCTTTTTTTGCAGATATAGCCAAATAGTTTAAATTAAACATTTTCTGTGAGTTCAAAATTTGGTATGATCAGATGTTTCTATTTATTTGTTTCTTTGTTGTTCCTCTAGCTAATGTGAAGTAATTTCAGTAGTTTTGGTACCACAGTACAAAATAAATACTAAAATAAATATAAAGATGAAAAAAAAAAAAAAAGTAACAAGTACAGAGCACTCTGACAACTTAAGGAAGGTAATACAATCATGTAAAACCAGCAGTTATATTTTCACCTAGAAATGAGTTCTGCATAAATTTATTATAGATTTAATGTCATACATTAATGGATTACATTAAAAATAAATACATCGGTTTGATGTGTTCTCCCTGTCACCTGTTATTCATTGATGTGTAATTCAAACTACTGAGGAGATGGAGGTTTTATTATTGGTTTGTTTGTTTGTTTGTTTGTTTTAGTTCTTGTTTGATTGTTTCTTGTTGTCTTTTTTTTCCTTCCCATTATTTATTTATTTATTTTTAATTCTGATAAATATATATCCGGATTAAAGAGGGTTTGAAAGCACTTAAAAGTATATTGTGCCTGAGATAAACTGTTTCTTAGTACGCTCCAGACTTTCAGTGTTAACATTTTTTTATTTTTTTTTACTGTAAAAAAGTTATATAAAATTCATTTATAGGAATTATTCAGTGGAAAACTAAATCCTTATCAGCAAAAAGCGTGAGCAGACATAAAAGTATTTAAAGTTCTAAGGAAACTTTTTTCTCTAAAATGAGAAGTTGTATGTAATTGGTTCCTTTGTCACTAAAAGGCTATAAGCGCAAACACTGTTTTCAACATCATTTTATAAGTTCTTCTGCTGAGAAAAATGCTGAAATATGTGAACATTTTTTCTGGTGTTTTGTTTTTTTTTTAATATACTACTAGGTAGCTTTAAATTTTGGAAATATTCCACCTGAATTTAGCTAACACTGTTACAATTTCTTTTTTTTTTTTTTTTTTTGAAGTTTATAATACCAAGACTCACTGCTATCTCACATTCAACTCTGACCACCATGATCCTCCATCTCATTTCCTAGAAAAATGACTTTTTGCCAGTTCCAATAATATACCACTGCATAAGATTATTTTTGGTTCAGGTGCAGGGTTTTGTATTTCCATTGGCTGAGTGGCATAAGATTTTGTCAGACCATTTTTTACAGACTGTTGACAATGCCTTGCCTTTCAGGCTGTCCACTGTCAACTGGTATCATCAACTGATGAATTTGCTGATTGAACAGGCTGTCCTATTTTCTAGATGAATAACAAACCATTACTGGCCTCAACACATGACATCGGTAACAGACCACCAGCTAGATGTGGTAATATGCCCTTTTGATTTCAGTGATGCTCTTACTTTTCTCCTCACTTTATAGTCTGCTTATATGTCTTACCAATTTGGCTGAAAATATGCTTGGTGCCAGTAGACTAACTTCAGTAAGGTAGACAGAACCCACTGTTCTCTCATATCTCACAAAACTAGTATTTCATTGTAGAAGGCAATCAAGTATGACTACCTACCTGCTGTGTTTTATTTTAGTGTAAGTGTATAATGTTGCCTTGGAATCCTCTCACAAACACTAAGATTTCAAAAAAAATGTAGAAGAAGATTTAGGGAGGGTTAACAACGGTCATATCATGTTTGAACAATTTTAATTGCTTTTATGATGAAATGATTAGAACAGTGATGGACGTAGTACATACACTGACTTGCAGGAAAGCATTTGACTCAGTATCTTTTTAACCTTAAAAAACAGAAATCATCAGGTCCAGGTCCAGTTGACACTGGGAATGATTGGAGTACCTGAGGGTTGATGGGGCACATGCTATTAAATATCTTTAAAGAACAGTAAGAAAATTAATAAACAAAGCCAAGTTGTAGGCATACATAAAAAGATTTTTGACCAAGAAATTCCTTAAGAAGCTTAAGGACTGAATCAATGGAAATTTCCTGAAATTCTTCAAGGAAAATAACCATTTCCCTCATACTGTGTGGAATAATCTCCAACACAAATGCATACTGACTAATATCTGGCTGAATGCCAGTTCAAATGAAAAGGACTTGTGAGTTAAAATGAATGGATACAAAACATCGCTAGTAAGGCACACTGATACATAGGTAAAATTATACCTTACTACTCAGAGGAAAGTGTTATCTTTCTCCATTCATTGTCAGTGACACTGCAGTTCAGACACTGTGCTGCTTTTCTTGCAATTCTTAATTCCAGGAAGATATGGAGAAAAGGTAAAGTGTCTAAAAATAACATTTATTTTAAAAGGTGTGCTAGAGAAAGCTAGGTTTGTAGACAGTGCGAATACTAAGAAGTGTTTTAAAAGCTGCATGAATCTTTTGTTTCCTTACAATTTTAGGTAATCAAAGAGACACTGGCCATGAGACTGAACAAGTTTAAAATATTGGAAAAAAACTATTTATTAACTGATCACTAAGCACTGGAACAGGCTAACCAAAAAGGGTGTGGTAACTTCATGCTTATTTTATTTTAAGACTTGTCAAGACTTAAGACTGAAAAAAAAAAAAAAAAAAAAAAAAAAAAAAAAAAAGTTTTTCTATGAGCTCCTTTCTTAAGCTAGAGAGAGGATGGTTTCCTAGGTATATCAAACTCATAGCTTTTGGCTCCATAGCTATAAAGAAATTATTGGAAAAAAATCAGAAATAATACAGGAAGCAGAAACTAGGATCTACATTATTCCTCATAATAAATTGTTATATTATATAGTACTGGTTACTGTCTATTTTCTATTCCTTTTAACAAATGTATATCAAACTAAATCACAGTGACAAACTTTACTAATAAAAATGACTTCAACTTAATCAACTCTCATGGAGTTATCTTGAGCAAATCTGTGCCCATGACAGGAGGCAGCAGGCCCATAGGCCCCCTGGTCCAAAAATGGGAAGGGTAAGGAGATGGGAGCAGCAAAACTCTAAGGAGGAAACTTAATTTTACTAAATATGGTATTGGAATGTAAGGTAACACAATATAATACAATATAATTGGAATTGAGGCTAATAAATCAAATAACATGATAGAGAGAGTGTCTGGGACCAAAGATCTTAACTGAACGGAAAGTTTACAGCTGGCGAGTATACCCACACACTACCAGGCAGTGAGTGAGAGAGAGCCTGAGAGCAAGATCCCATGACTCCCTCCTGTCTTCCTCTCTGAATGGAAACTCCTCTGAGGTATGTAGTTCTCTTCTGAGAACCAAGTATCTGGAAAGTTGTCAGTCTACAGGAGTATGAACACTTTAATTTTCCATGCTTTACATTATGTTATGAGATGCAATACTGATAACAAAATTATAAACCATGACATCAATTAATAATCTAGTGATCAGGACACAAGCCCAAGATATTTGGATATAAATAATCCTATGCTAACAGGGAAACTAAGCAATTCTTAAAGAATTTAATTTGCTTTTATAAAACATGTGAAGATGTAGATGAATTAAATTATTATTCCAAGTGCATTAGGGAGTTCTAGCAGTAGTATTAGGAAAATTCTTACACTTTCAGCATTATTGGTCATCCTCTGAGAATACAAAGGCCTATGGCAATTTGTGCACAAGTACTCATAAATTATTTAGGCATATCTAGCACTGATATGCTTGGTATCATCAAAACAGGGACAGATGTCCAGTAATTAAATGTTTTGTGCTAAAAAACAGCATGGTGCCTGTCAGATTAGAAAGTTGTTGAGCTGTTCCCAGGCACATAGCCTGGAATTTGGGTGCATAGATCCAATTTCAATACCATATTAATAAAATAAAACATATATAGGTTTAAATATATACATGCTTTGGAGAATAGAGGCCATTAACGGCTCCACTAAAAATTAAAAGAAAGCAGCAAAATTGAAAGCTGATAAACATAATCACACCATATGTTTTAGGAATCTAATTTTATACTCTTGTGTCAGCAGTCTAAACTCTGTTCTGTTGCTTGAAAACACTTTCTGGAGGAGTTTCTACGTAGGCTGTTTCTTGTGCTTCTATATGCTCTAAATTCAGTACTTATATGTAAAATCCTTTTTATATACAGGAAAAATACATAAATAAATTAATAAATAAAGATAAATGGCACAGACAGGAATAGATCAAGATTTCAGGCTGTGCCTCTCTAGTTCCCCAGTCACTGAGCTGTATTATCACTTGAGGATTTTTCCATCTACCTCAAGACTATATTTTTTATCTGCATTTTTATAAGAACAAAAAGATCCATGATGAACAAAATAAGTCTGTACATAATGCTGACTACTGACGGAGAGGGACATAACTAAAAAAAGATATTGCATCTGCTATTTCTTATACTTCTTCTTTCCTACCCTTTCCTCTGATCCCAACTCACTGAAGCTATTCACTCTATATTTTTCACACTGTGAAAAAGAGAATGAGTTCAGAGTGATTAGTCTTTTTTTTTTTTTTTTTTTTTTTTTTCTCTCCCTATTTGAACATGGTATCAGTGAGACACTGATGAAAATATGCATTTGTCTTGCAAAAACCTGGTTTAAATTTAATTTGATGGGACAAGGGACAATATCCATTACAGTCCTTGGCCTACAGGTGTCTACATGCTTCATGCTCTGTCTGGCTTCTTGCCTCCCAGAATTGAGTGAGTTTTGTATGTGTTCTACAGAATATCTGAAGGTTAGATATCATACAGCTTCATGAATGGTTTTGCATCATTGTTCAGTCAGTTAGTGATGATGAGATGATTAGGGTAAAACTAAAGTTTGAACAATGGAATGCTGTCTGCTTTTAAGATCTTAGTGAGAAGAATTTGTCTGAATTTGCCTGTTGATTTCCTGGGTAGTCCCACATGACTCCAAACTGTTTATCCAAAATAATCATAGAATCATAGAATATCATTATTTGGCATGTACTCACAAAGATCATAATGTCCAAATCCTAATGCAACCTTAATGTCATTCTAAACTGTACTGGTCATCCTGTCCAATGTTTGAATTTTTTAAGACATCGCAGTTGGTACTAGATGTCTACATTTAGTCTTGATGTCATCTGAGACATTGTATCTATAACAATTATCATGAAGCTAGCAATTCTCACACAGGCCTTAGGGAGGACTCACGTTTTTCCAGAATGGTATCTGAAAACAAGCCAGGAATACACTAAGGCCTCCTCAAAGAAATTAAATCCTTCTACTTACAAAATAAATAATATGAAGAGCTATTCAGCTAAATGAAACACAATCACTGGAAAGCTCTGTAGAATTCATTGTGTTGAGTAGAAATTTGACACAGTTGTCCATACATAATGTATTCAGGGAAGATGACAGTTTTGATAGGGATTTGCTTTAGAGGTGGTCTCTATCAGGATCTGACCTGTGCCAACTGTATGTGGTTCCAGCTGGCTCAACTACAGGATAAAGGTGCACCCATAAGCCAATACTACTCTGAAAAGTTTATTTAAATTCAAAACACTGACTGCACAGTAAGTGAAGAGGGGAAAAAATTGTTCAAGAAACAACTCTGAAAAAAAACAAGGTCAGAGAAGAAGCAGAGGAAGTGAAAGTAGGAATCAGGTAAATTGGGGCCTTTCACGAAGATTAAGTATCTTAGGCTTTGGGGAATTTCAGAAGAAAAGGACCAGTGGGACATGTCGACATTGCTATAGCTATAATACAGATGGGTCTATAGTTAAGACAATACAGCTGGGTATACCTAAGGGAAAGTTAGCCAAAGAAACTGGTTTTGATTGATTGAATGGAGGAGCTGGGTCAAAGCAACCTGAGGATGACTTCTGACTTCATCCCAATGACCACCGGAGTGAGACCCCCACTACAGACTGCACATGCATTAGTAGGAGGGACAGCATGTAAATGAGTTCCTGGAAAAACAATGAATATGTTAATTACTTCTCGGAAATTTGATGAATATGTATACACTTGCTCTATAACTAACACTCCTGTCTATTGGTGCACATGATAGGAGGAGTGATCCCCCATGTACCCAGTGCTGAATAAGCACATACCTGCTTTATAACCTAATTCTGGTTATAGAGTCTGATTCCGCATGTCGGAAGAATACTCCAAACTACAGAGCAAATATTTTCCTCCAGCCCATGGAGAAGAATATTCCAGAGCAGTTACCTACATGACAGTCTTTGGAGGACTTTAAAGCAGGTGGATGTTTCCTGGAGGAACTGTGGGACAGGAACTGCTGCCCACAGAAAATACTGGCTTTGGGGCAGAGGAAATGTTTAAGGGGGAAGGGGAAAATAAGAGAGCTGTTCTGTATTCATCATTATCACTCTTTCTCCACCAGAGAAGTTGAGTCTTGGAAAAAAGGATGAGTAAGGTGAAAGTGTTCTGGTTTTGTCTTTATTTCTCAATGTAATTTTTTAGTCTCTAGATCTCACATGGACATTTTACATATCTATCATTTAGACGTATCTATCTTCGATATGAAAATATGTCTGATTAAAATGTGTCTGATGAATGCTATCCCTTGAAAGGGACAAAAGAAAGGTATAGCAGCATTCCTGCTTGGAATCAGGTTCAGTTGACCTTCAAGGGCAAGACAGATAAGCATTTTGAGAATTTAGAAATTCAGAATTTTATTAGGACTAGTGTATTTCATCGTCTTTGCAGATGCAGCTTCTGTAATGGTATGGCAAAAGATGTATTAATATACGTCAACATATATTTTAAAAAATAAGAACATTTGTTTTGAAGATTTGATTTTGTTACAAAAGCATTGGCATCTGATCCCCATCTGAGTCCATACTCAAGCAGAAACACTTTCTTCAGAAATTTTTCCAAGCTGTCAAAATTTACCTAGCCAAGATTACACTTTCAAGATGTCAGATGAAGTTCTTGGGGGGCAGGGGATGAGGGTGGGGAGCGGGGGAAAAGAACTTGTTTCTAGCACGAGTGGTTAGACTCCTCAAATGACTGTGTATAAAATACTGCTGAAGAATTTCAGTTGTATCAAAAGATAAATTGCAAAAGGTATCAGAGAAAAATAGAGATTTTAAGCTGTGTGACAAAATAAAGGAAGTTCTTGTTCTCATTACACTTAACAGGAAATGAAAGAAAGTGCTGTCAACATTCTAAGAACAATTTTGTAATTTATTTATTTATTTATATATTTTTAGAAAAGCGACATGGATTACCTGTGCTGTAATGTGCTGAAGCCCTGGTCTCACATGAAGAGGAAGTGTAGTAGTCTTTTAGTATACCAGCATTGTTTTTGACTTGCAGAGAAATCTTGAACAAGAAAATGCCTGTCTACTAATAAAGTCTAACGAGGACTTTGATTCCTTCTAGTTAAATTTTGGCATATCATTTCTTAAAACTGGAATACTAAGTACCTGATATATTGTTTTCTCATCTTTTCCTCTGGTCTGTAGCCAATATATAAGCTGTATACAAATTCCAGATTCAACAATTACAGAATAATTAACTTATAGGGAAAATTAATTTGGAATCCTATCAATTGGAGACTGATTTATAATTTCAAGTGCTTATTTAAAAAAAATAAAATTAAAAAAAAAAGCTATTTATGTAGTTCAGCTATCTATGTGAAATTTAACGAGAAAGTAATTAAACCTGTCAGATTCAGTCTGATCAGGATGTAGATTAATATGACGTTAGAGCAGTATTTTTAAATATATATATATATATCATTTTCAATAGGAGAAATATAAGCCATAAAATTGTATACAGCATCCATGAAGTCATTATTTGAGGGCCTTTTGTCCATATTTTATGAAAGTTGCAAAGAATGAAATAACGTGAGATCTTTAAAACATTATTAGATGTCTTTCTGATATGTTTTTATTTAAGAAAAATCTATTGGCTAAGTACAGAAAGATATCAGTTTAGATAGCATAATCACATAATGCCTACATTGTTGTTTCAAAATCCTCCTTATTATTTTTTTCCTCCTATTTTATTAGCCTAATCCAATGTCTTTTGAAATCACAGAGTATTTCTACTATTCTCAAGCTATTGACTTGTCTCAAGTAAAAGTCTTACTTTCACATTTTGTAACGCAATCAAAAGCATTGATACAAAAACGATCATATGAAAAGATTTAAAAATCTTCTTTTTTGGCAGGATCCTATGATTCTTAGAGTTACTTCGGATCCAGTCTTCTAGTAACAATGTGCTACTTTTTTTCTATCAATTTCTGACTAGTTCAACTAGTTAACATTATTTCAGTAATGTTATTTGTTGATAAATTATTGCTTCAATAACATTTGAAGCCACTGTGTGTGCCCTGGAGAGCTTGGTAGGTTTTTTTTTTGTTGTTGTTGCCTTTTTTTTTTTTTTTTTTTCACTGTGTGGGTTGTTTTTTCTATCAGAAAATATTAGGAGATACATTTTTCTCTCTCTCTGCACAGTTTTCAGTGTTAACTATGATGACTATGAAGACTATTTTGATGTGAAATAGTTAAACATAGACTGATTTGGCATACTACAGTAGAGACCTAGGAACCTGCTTCAGGTCCAGATCTAGTTCAGCTTGTAAAAATAAGAAAAAACTGTGTGTGCCTATTATTGCTTGGTGTTTTTTTTTGTTTGTTTGTTTGTTTGTTTGTTTTGTTTTTTAGATCTGTGTCTATTTTACCTGCTACATTATTTTCTAAAATAATATCATTAATGTGCCCAAAGTACTGTACCAAGAACCAATTACAAGTTCTCTTGTAATGGGATTGCCACAGTTTTCCATAGGTACTCCATGTGATAACATCAGGCAATTAAGTGGTGGAACTGGGACAGCTGCTAAGAAACTACAGTTCCCAATACTAATGGGAAATGCAGTTCCCAGTGTGCATCAGCCTTCCAGTGTGTTTTCCAGGATGGAAATGTTGTAGCAATGTGAGGGCATCCCTTTAATCTGCTCCTTTCAAAGCATTTAGGAGATATCTCTCTCACCCATTTGCTTGATTTGTCACTCTTTTTTTTGTTGTTGGAGATGGTGGTGGATTTTTGTTTTGTTTTGTTTTGCTTTTTGTTTATGTTTTGTTTTTTTGTTTGTTCGTTTGTTTGTTTTAGATATTGTATTATATCACATTCCTTTACCATTTTTAGTAAAATATCTTAATCAAGTGACTCCTCATGTCTCCTGCAGCTTCCCACAGGGGAAGGGGTAGGGAGGGTCTAGCTTCCCTGCCATGGCCCAAAATGTTCTCAACTCATGGCAGTTTCTTCCTTTGTCCCAAGTTCATTTTAGAGCAAAAGCCAAATGCACAGCAGCTTCTAGATACGCAAACACAAAATATGACACCTATAGAAATGAAATTCTGGCAGCATAAAAATGGCTGGTGTAATAGAAACCTGGAATACACTGCAAATATTTTCACTCAATTTAGTTACAGTTTCTAACAGCTACATCACTCAGCATCTTGACTGTACACAAGTTATATCAACAGAATTTTAACACTGATTTTACTAGAATCAGTCTTGAATTTGAAGTTGACTACATTGCTTAATAGAAGAAACAGTGAAGCTTATTGGCCTACACACTTTAGAGATTACTCTCGACAAGTTGTGCTTGGAGACGATCAAAATGTCAATAGAGCAGGAAATAGAAGTTAATCAGAGTGGGATGTCAAGCACCAGATCTTACTGGTATTTTTTCATTTAGTAGTATGGATGCTGCGAGAGTTCATTTTGAACAATTCTGAGAAGTCAAAACACAGAAAGTAGAATCATAGAATCATAGAATTACCCAGGTTGGAAAAGACCTTGAAGATCATCAAGTCCAACTGCAGCCTAACCATAGTACCCTAACTTTAATAACCCTCTGCTAAATCATATGCTCGATCACCACATCCAAACGGCACTTAAACACATTCAGGGATGGTGACTCAACCACCTTTCTGGGGAGCCTACTCCAGTGTTTAACTACCCTTTCTTTAAAGAAGTATTTCCTAACATCCAGCCTAAACTTACCCTGGTGCAACTTGAGGCAATTTTCCTTTGACCTGTCACTTGTCACCAGTGAGAAGAGACTTATCCCGCTCTCACTGTAAGCACTTTTTAGATACTGGAAGTGGGCGATAAAGTCTCCCCTCAGCCTCCTTTTCCCCAGAATAAACAGCCCCAGCTTCCTTAGCCTCTCCTCGTAGGGTTGATTCTCCAAGCCCTTCACAAGCCTCGTTGCCCTTCTCTGGACATGCTCCAGTACCTCAATGACTTTCCTGTGCTGAGATGCCCAATACTGAACATAGTACTCAAGGTGAGGCCTCACCAATGCCAAGCACAGGGGCAGGATGAATTCCCTAGTCCTGCACACCACAACATTCCTGATACAAGCCAGGATGCCATTGGCCCTTTCGGCCACCTGGGCACACTGCTTGCTCATATTCAGCCGATTGTCCATCAGCGCACCAAGGTCCCTTTCTGTCAGGCAGCTTTCCAGCCACACCTCCCCAGACCTGTAGGATTGCCTGGGGTTGTTGTGACCAAAATGCAGGACCTGACACTTGGTCTTATTGAAACTCATGCCATTAACCTTGGTTCATCGATCCAGACTATCCAGGTCTCTCTGTAGTGCCCTTCTCCCCTCAGGCAGATCAACACTCCCTTGGAAGACATGGAAGTTTGTTCAAATAGATCTTTTCTCTACGAAGAAAGAGGCACATAGCAGTGTAATATAACAGTGGACTAGACACCGATTGCATATCCTTAAGCAAATCAACTAATTTCTCCAAGTGTCAGTGTTCCATCCATAAAAAGGATTACTAGTCAATTCCAGCAGCAAAACTGAGTATGTATCCTGGGGACTCACCTAGACTAAAACAAAATTGACATGGCAAAATACACACACTTCTATAGGTGCTTCCTTCAACTGTGTCCACACTAGACCAGTAGTTGTAAACAAGCAAGAAAACATATTAAATTGAAGTTATTTGCAATCAGTTCTAAAAATCAATTCAATACCAAAATACATTATGTTAACACTCAATAAAATATTATCTGCTGACACAGTTACGGCATCATTGAAGGCCACTAGGTTGATCAGACAGGGTTTGCTCTTTGTGAAGCCCTGCTGGTTGTCCTATATCACATCCCCATCTTCCATGGGCATTTAGCATAGTCTCTAGCAAGATGTGCACCATGATCTTCTCTTGCACAGGGATGAGGTTGACCGGTTGGTAGTCATCATTTCTGCCTTTCTTAAAAACGAATGCAACATTGCCTTTTCTCCAGTCACAAGAGACTTCATCTGTTACGGCTTTTCAAATACCATTTGTCTCGCTCCAATTTAGGAGGGAGGCAAAGGTTCTTTTGATATGTTATGCCCAGCGTGAGATTAAGAAGAAGAGCATTCAAATGTTGATCCGACCAGTTTATTAGAAATGATAGACAACTGAAGGGATGGGGAAGGGAGAGCGACGAATATCAAAATTAGGGTGATGGGGAAGGGAAAGTAGGCGATAGGAAAAAGGTGGAAAAGAGCAAGAATTACGTTAAAGCAGGGAATAGTCACCTCCTGGATGCAGCAGCGTCCCGTAGCACGTTGTTAACGTTGGTCCAGGGCAAAATAAACATAGGGGAAAGCAGCAGCAGAGTAGCAGGCGGCAAGCAACAGATCAGTGCAGCGCAGAGAAGGCGGTCAGAGTAGCAAGGTCTCAAGAAGCGGAGTCTCGGGCAGTGAGGTCCCACGGAGCAGAGAGTCTCGAGCAGCAATCCCAGGAGAGACAGTAGGCAGCAGTAGGACGACGGTGGAGGAATCTGAGGTCAGTTACCTACAAGGTTCTTCAGCATGCAGGCATCTTCTTCAGCATGCAGGCGTTCACGTAGAGAGGCATCTGATGACAGAAAACCTCCTTGTTTCCGTAGTGAGGCATCTGGTATCAGAAAACCTGAATTCGGGGTTTGTACATGCCCTTTTTATCCTACTTCTTCCCAGCCTTCATGACATTTTTGGAAGGCTGGGGTCAGAGTCACGTGAATTCCTCGGAGATGGCCATCTTCCTTGAGATAGGCCGACACAAAAAGACCACTTTAGGGCCATCAGTATCTTATCTCTCTTTCATAGCTCCTGGACTTGTCCATCTCTTGAACAAAGGGATTTCTCAAACCTTAGTTCCTGTGTGTCTCAGACAAAGGGAGTCCTGGAATCTTGGCCAGGACTTGCCTGAACTTGTCCATTTCAGCAAACTTTGAGACAGTAATGTAAAAAGCATGGCCTCTTACACCATTGAGAGTCACTTGGTGACATCAGCCAATTTCCTTGGGACTTTGGGTACCATCTCTGTCATGGTTTTGTAATTTTGTAATTTTGCTATCAGTATTCCACATCATAACATCATGTCAAGTATGGATACTTCTGTTGAATGTGCAGTCCACAGAAGAAGACTACATATCCCAGAGAACAACAGGAGTAACAATAAGTCACGGGACCAGGACTCTATATAATCTCGTTCCCAGGCTGGAGTGCCCTCCTTCTTCTCTCGAACTTCTCGGAGAGTGGGAAGCATTCCAGCCGTGTCGCCTAGAGTTCACAGTAGGCCTCTCGGTTTTCGGAGACTCTCTCTCTCTGTTTCGTTCGATTTGTTAGCCTTAATTATATTATATTGTGTTATCTTGTATTTCGATATCATATTTAGTAAAATAAGTTTTTCCTCCTTAGATTGTTGCTGTTTTATCCCACTCCCCTTTTCCCCCTCCTTTCCGGGCCCCGGGGGGGGGGCGTGGGGTGGTTTCCCCTGTCACGGGCATAGGTAAATCTAAGTAACCCGTGACAATCTCATTGTGGATGCTTAGATTTCTCAGGTGGTCACAAATCTGATCTTCACTTACAGTGGGATTAACTTTGCTTCCTCCAGCCTCACTTTCCAAACCATTGTCTTGAGGCTGTGTGAAGAGTAGTTGCCACTGTAGACTGAGGTAAAAACACTGTTGAGTCTCTCAGCCTTCTACTCATCCATTGTTACCAGTCTTCCTGTATTGCTCATTATGTGAGTTTGCCTTCTTGGACATTCCTTTTCTGGCTGAGGTATCTGTAGAAACCTTTTCTGTTATTCTTGGCATCCCTTGCAATGTTTAGTTCAAGCTGGGCCTTGGCTTTCCTGACCCCATCCTTACACAGGCTAGAAGCACCCTTATACTCTTCCCAGAGTGCTGGTACCTGCTTCTGCCTCTTTTGCATTTTCTTCTTGTTCTTCAGTTTGTCCAGCAGATCCCAGTTCATCCATGACAGCCTCTTGCTGTCCTTTTCTAGCTTCCTCCACCTGGGGATGGAGAGATATTATGCCCTAAGGAAAGTTTCCTTTAATTGTCCTTAAGTACTAGGTGGTTTTGATGGGCAGAGAGGTGATCATCCCTATGTACTTAGATCTGGTGAGGCCCCATCTTGAGTGCTGTGTTCAGTTTTGGGCTCCTCACTACAAGAAAGACATTGAGGCCCTGGAATGTGTCCAGAGAAGGGCAACAAAACTTGTGAGAGGTCTGGAGCACAAGTCTTATGAGGAGCAGCTGAGGGATCTGAGATTGTTTAGCCTGGAGAAGAGGAGGCTCAGGGGAGATCTCATTGCACTTTACAACTTCCTGAAGGGAGGCTGTGATGAGGAGGGGCTTGGCCTCTTCTGCCAGGCAACAAACAGGACCAGAGGAAATGGCCACAAGTTGTATCAGAAGAGGTTTAGACTGGACTTAAGAAGGAACTTTTTCTCTCAGAGAGTGGTATGGCACTGGAATAGCCTGCCCAGGGAGGTGGTGGAGTCACCATCCCTGGCAGTGTTCAAGAAGTGCCTGAATAGGGAGCTAGGAGATATGGTTTAGTGGTTTTCTGTATGTATGGTAAAGGAAGGATGGTAGGACTAGATGATTTTGCAGGTCCTTTCCAACCTTGTGATTCTATGATTTTATGACTAACTCCTTGACAAGCTAAAATTTGGCTTTTCTAAAATTCCATATCTTGATTTTACTCTTTGTCTGATATGCCTTAGGAGTGTGAACTCCACCACTGCATGGTCACTACAGTCCAGGCATCCTCCATTCCTTATTTCACCAATGAGTTCACTTACATTGGTGAGCAACAGGTACAATGCTGCAGATTCCCCTGGTGGGGCTGTCTGCCACTCAGCTCAAGATTCATAGAATCATAGATCCACCAAGATTGTAAAAAAAAAAATAAAATCTAACATCAACTAATTCGAACTTTCACCTATCAACAGTATTTCCCACTAAATGATGTTTCTCATTACAACATCTAAAAGTATCTTGAACACCTCCAGGGATGGTGACTCCACCACTTCCCTGGGCAGCCTGTTCCAGTGCCTCACCACTGCCTTGAAAAAGTAGTATTTTCTAATGTCTGTGGTTCCCTGAATCTTTTTTATGATCTTCCTTGTAAATGGGAGTGACCTTTGCAAGCTTCCCATCCTCTGTGACCATTCTGTTTGACCAGAAATGCTACATGATGATAGAAAATGACTTGGCTATCACCTCTGCCAGCTCCCTTCACACCCTGAAGTAGATCCCATACAACCCCATGGACTTGTCCAGGTAGAGAAGTATGTCTCTAGCAATTTTCACCTGAATTCTGGGGGTTTTATCCTGGTCCCTTTCCAGATTTGCAGGTCAGAGAGTAGGGTACCCTGAGGGTAACTGGTCTGTCTTTTAGAGACAGATCGAAAGAAGGCATTAAGAACATCAGCATTTTCCTTATCCTCAATAATCATATTCCCTGTTGCATCCAGTAAAGGATGGAGATTCTCCTTAGCTCTCCTCTTACTGTTAATATATATTTTAAAATGTGTTCTGTTCTCTTTAACTACAGTGGGCAGATAGAGTTCAAGCTGGGCTTTTGTGTGGTCTGGGTTTATGTGCTGGTCTGGCCTGGTTATCTGACTAGTGGGGTGGAGGGATTTCACAAAATCTGCGCCTCTGGAAAATAGAAAAAGGGGACCCCAAAATAATTAAAAATAGCAGCAACAATCAGAGGAGAAACAAACTAATTTACTAAATATGGTATCGAAATGCAAGATAACACATTATAATACAATATAATTAGAACTGAAGTTAGTAAATCAAATATAATGAGAGAGTATCTGAAAACTGTAGGCCTTAAAGTAATACTGAAGTGATGCACGAAGTAGGGACGGGCAGCAGTGAGAAGAGACAATGGAGAAGAGCGACAAAGAGAAAAGCCAATCAAGTGACCTTGCCAGGAGCTATATCTCCTCTCTTACTGCAAAGCCCCCTGGGGAATGTAATTCTCTTCCAGAAAAGTACCCAGAACTGGAGCATTAACACTTTAACTCCCAGTGCACTACATGCTGTTATGATGTGGAATAGCAGTAACCAAAAATCTTAAAACCATGACACCAGTCCTCTCAGAAGGGAGTTGCCTATGACAACCACCTTTCTTTCCTTCCTGGTGGAGGCAGTCTTGAGGCGTGGAGTTGACTGCTTTGCTCTAGACAGCCTCCTGGGAGGACCTTCCATGGCAACACAATCTATTTAACTCAGTCCTTTAATTTTTGGTTTTGCAAGTATTTCCAAGGGCTAAATTAATTTCCTTGTACTTTGATGTTTAGTCTTCTAGCAAACCCTTTAATATACTGTTTATTTTCCAGTGGGTTGTTCAGAAGCCCTTTGGTCAATCTGCCAGTCTCAGGCAGATCATCTCAGATAATGCTGAAGGCATATGTTTATGCAATTGAACCCAGTCACTAAAGTTTCATCTGTGGATTTCTCAAAGAGAATTTATCAGATATTTCCTCTTTTGATTTAGTTGGTGGAAAGAAGATGTTGCTTTAGAGTCTGACTCATTTCATCCCACGATAGATATCTAGCATCAAATGAATTCTGCCCTTTAACAATGTGTTTCTCTCCATTGACTATAAAAGAACATGAGCAACTGTGCCATACTGGCATTGTGGTTTCTTAAAAATGTAGAGAAGAATCTCACAAGAAATGTTTTATTGAATCTGGCTTTTCAGTCTCTACTTATGATTCAAAAATAATTTCTAATGCTAATGCATAATAAGAAAGATGGAACCATATTTGAAAATCTTGTTTAA
Source organism: Coturnix japonica (assembly GCF_054131305.1). Taxonomy (NCBI): domain Eukaryota; kingdom Metazoa; phylum Chordata; class Aves; order Galliformes; family Phasianidae; genus Coturnix; species Coturnix japonica. The sequence continues at coordinate 137,117,655 of NC_140663.1, forward strand.
AAACTGAGTTTAAAAATATTTAAATGATAAAAAATATAGTTGATCTGATGTTTCTTTTTTCTTCCTGATTTTCTGTACAGAAGCAGGTTTTGCATTTTCTGAAAGCTGAACATATATGACTTTTCATGGTCTGTCAGCACTACATTACAGAAACTAACAAATACTGACATTCAAATTAGACCATCTGGCAAATCCAAGTTAGATGCATGATTAAATATTTTGAATTTCATGCAGTTTTCTAGCTTAGACCCTTCAACAAGGTGACTAAAATTAGATGGCAGGAATCCATCAGCAATTTGCTTCAAAATTCTTTTAAGAAAATAATTACATTCTACTGTTAAAAGCGAACAGAATCTTGAAAATGAAACATATACGTTAAGTAGTGCAAAAAGTCCAAATTTTACCTTGAGAATGCTTCCCGTTAAATATTACCTTCTTAACAGTTCTTACAAAGAATAAATCAGATGTGGTCCAAACTTGAATCCCGTGTATGCTGGCAGATAAAATAAAATAAAATAAAATAAAATAAAATAAAATAAAATAAAATAAAATAAAATAAAATAAAATAAAATAAAATAATAAAATAATCTTATAGCTCTAAAAGATTGGATTAAATTTAGCTTTTCCAATGTAATGAAGTATTCTGTTTCTTTCATATGTATGTTTAGCTGGATGTACAGAACAGTCACCTTGCCTGCTGTAATGAATTCTGGTAAAACCTTCCATTCTTTTGCAATAAAAAAATATATTTTTTAGAGATAAAATAATTTTTCAACTTTTACAGCTTTCATATCTTTACTTCCTGTATAGACATAATTAAATTATTTATTCATGTTAAATATAAATAATTTTGCTATTTGCATTTTCATATCAAACTGATGAAGATTTTTAGGATTTTTGAAATCTCCACAGTGTACCCACAGATAATACTTTACATGATTCTTCCCCCTACTTTCAAGGGAGTAAATAAATAACTTAAAATACATGATGTTTCTTTACTTTCATTTTTACAGTGCAGAATAGTAGAACCATAGAACCATGACTTGGGCTGGAACAACCATCTAGTTTCAACCCTGGCTATGGACAAGGTTGTCAGCCACTAGTTCAGGATGCCCAGGACCCTATCCAAACCGGCCTTGGAAATCAAGGGATGATGCATCCTAAACTTCTCTGGGTATCCTGTTTTATTGTGTCACCATCCTCTAATAAAGAATTTCTTCCTTATATCTAAATCTCCTCTTTTAATTTAAAACCGTTCCTCCTTATTGCTATCAGATTGCATAAAAAGTCAATTTCCATCTTGTTTATAACCTCCCTTTAAACACTGAAAGGCTGTAGAGTAACATAAATGTTGCCTGACTTTGATCAACTCTACTAATTTGCTGTACACATCTATTATGAAAATAATGTATAACTTGTTCTTTGGTGATCGCAAGGTTATTATCATTTTAAAAGACAGTCTTTTGTACCATATAGGACTGATGTATAACAGGTCTTTATATAGCATTATAACAGAGAGCTCAGCTGGTTTATTTTCACCTGTGAAAATTACTTTTTCCTTTCTTAATCTACACAGAGAAATATCAGTTTAGACATTTACAAAAATAACTATCAAGGATCTATTTTCAAAACACAGAGTATACTAATTACTTTATTCACTTCTCTTGCAAGGACTGGGGAATAAACAATTACATCCTATTCATATAAGTGGTGAAATGTGTTTTAGAGTGATAGTTGAGTGATAGCTTCAAATCAGAAAGTTAGTGAGTGATTCACATATAAATGCTCTGCAAAATGACTTTTTTGTCCTATGTAATGTGAAGTAAAACCAGAAGTTACTCCAATTATACTGTTGCGAACAAATTAGTGTGCTTCAGTATTTGAATAACATGAATTTAAAATACTGAAAGAAACCTCTCTTTAATTTATTTAATTTATAATTTATCCAGTAAATTTGTTAAAAACAAAAAAATGGGGACTAAATACACAGTGTGTCGTGGTCACTCCAAGCTGCTCTGCTGATGTAATGCATCTATAGCTATTTAGACATCACATTGTTGGTCAGCCTTCTCTGAGCCCTTGTCATGCTGGTATGAAGTAACAAGGAGCACTGAGGTGAACCAGAATTTTAAAAGAAGATTAAAAGCTGATGATACCCTTTTAACTCTGAAATTGTTACTTTTAGTTTTGGTGTTTGCATATGGAGTGTTTTAATGAAGAAAAAAGAAGGAAAAGCTGCATCAAAGTATAAAACTAGGCAATGACGTTGAGCAGTTTTTATGTTGTTTTGGTTTTGCTGTCTGTTTTTTGAGTTTTTTGGTTTTGTTTTTTGTTTTTGATTTGTTTTTTAAATATATACAAAATAAAGGATACTGTGAGGGTCAATATCAAGTACCTTAGTGAAATCCAGACAGATTACATTTGCTGGCTTGCCTTTATCTACCAAGCATTAGATCAGATTACTAAGGCAGAACTTTCTCTAGATAAACCAGTGTTGACTATGTCTGAAAATAGCTTTGTTTTTTAATGATCTTCCAGTATGCACCAGGATAATTTTTTCTATATGTTTTCCATGGACTGGAAGTTAGACTAACAGATCAGTAGTTTCTTGATTCTTCTCTCAAGGCTTTTGTGCTAATTGCAGTCAATTGCAAAGTCAGAATTGTTTAACTTGACTTTACCTGAATTGTCTGGCAAAAAGTATTGTTCTAGATCTTCTATAGCTCTCACTTTTTGTGTAATGGAACATAACACAGTATTTCAGTATTTTGTTGTGGTGTTTTGCTTTAATATTGAATTAATAACTCTTTCAACAGTTACTGTTGTTTATAACTGATGATTAAAGTGACACTTTAAGTTCTTTTTTTTTTTTTTTTTTTTTTTTTTTTTTAATGATGAAATTTTAAGGATAATTTTGTCACTCAGAAGGTGGGGAAAATATGTAAGCCAATCCCAGTACTATTATGTAATGTAATAGTTACTTTTGAAAGTATGGGATATATAGGACAAGGGGGGATGACTTTAAACTGAGACAGAGGAGGTTTAGGTTAGATATCAGGAGGAATTTTTTTACATGGAGGGTGGTGACATATTGGAACAGGTTGCCCAGAGAAGTTTTGGAAGCCCCATCCCTGGAGGCATTCAAGACCAAGGGCTCTGGGTAGCTTAGTCTAATGTCTGACGGCCCTGCACATAGCAGGGGATTTGAAACTAGATGATCATTATGGTTCTTTTCAACCTAGGCCATTCTATGATTCTATGATATCCATCAAAATTTCTAAGGCATTTAGATGCACTGTGCTCAGCATTCAAAAATTATACAGTTATATTTTTATTTTCAAAATATTTTATTATTCATATGCAAAATTATATTTTTGTAAACTTCTGTTATTGATTTTGCTCAATTAGATTAAGAACTTGTTGGTGTAGCTGAGGTAAGTAGATGCTAATGAAATTACTTATGCTTAAACACATATTATTGTGTACATATTGAATGTCCATAGTATTACTCCAAAAGATATAGTCACTGATATATTGATGTCCTTTGACTTCACTGGATTAAGTCTGCACAAATGAAATACTGATAATCAATTACAAAAGACACCATTTAGACATTTACAGTAGTTTTAGACTCCATAGATAATTTATGTCCACATTATTTTTTTTTTAACCAGGAAAGAAAAAGAAGTCTAGATGTTTTCAGCTAAAGGTCATATATGGAACGCATGAAAACTTCATTTTACCCAGGTATAGAGCTTTGATTCTATTACCAAATTTAGAGTATATTACCAAGTATATTAAAAATGCTACTGCTTCTGTTTCAGATCTGGACTACAAAGAATAAATAAGATGGCTATATATTTTTTTTTTTCTAAAATCATCTTCCTGTTCCAAAAGGAAGTAGTATGAAATGGACTATCTTTTGTTCATAAAAACACAATATTTTTATCATGTGTATAGTGACTTCTGTAACTCTGAGTCCAATTGGATATTTCTTCCTTTTGGAGTACCACAAAACTCAGTACAGGCCAACTGCACAATTTTTATTTTGTGTTTCAGATAAATGTTCAATCTCATTTGAAGTTGAATATAATTTTGTTTATACTCTAACCTAATAAAGTCAATATGTGAATATGCAGAGGGGCCATTAATTTGGTTCCACCAATTTCAGGAATAATATTTATGTATCAGGCAATTTTTATGATCCTTAAAATTCACAGGGAAAATACTTATATGGCTGACACAGAAATAAGTATTTTTCATTATAATCTTCCCCCCCCCCCCCCCCCCCCCCACTGAATTATAGTTGTACTTTCTTAAACTTTCCTTTCTGACAGTGTGTAAAATGGTTAATATATATTTATCACAAAAGTAAAGACAAAAGAAAAAGTTAGGTAACTTTTACAACCTATCCAACAGTGCTCAAATAAATAAATAAATAAATAAGAAACAAACAAGTCTGCAATGTGTAGGTAAGGAAATGCTTCCTATTTTTTACTTTTTATTGCTTAAAATTAATTCTACACATAGTTCCAAAGTCTTGGATAATCCAAAGTTGGATAAGGGTGTATATTAGAACTGACTTTGATTAACTGAAGATCATTAAGATTTATGATTGTTGGCTTTAAGAAAGGTTTTCTGATCCTTTTGTGAAAAACATTTTTTATTCCCACTCTTTGTTTTCATTTGTCAGTGTATAAACAATAGATTTCTTTTTCCTATTGAGAAGAACAAATAACGGTATTATTATTTGCATTACATCTAGGTTTCATGATCTGAAATTAATGATTGTTGACAGTTCTAATAAAAATTAGTGTCAGTTGTTTTTGGATTGTTTGGTTGTATAACAACAATATAACAGTGACAGCACTCCATGAAACATAAAATATTTTTTGAACCTAAGTTACCATGCAATGAAACTTAAGATGTTTTAAAAAGAAACTATCAATATAAAACAAAAGATTATGTTAAGAATTGCTTCTGAATGAGGATGGGGGAAAAAAAAAAAAAAAAAAAAAAAAAAAAAAAAGTCTTTAAAAGTCACTAGAATTATTGAAGTTAACTTTTTAACTGTCTTAGGGTAAGACATCTTACTGGAGATACAGATCACCAGTAATGGAACTTGTTCTTATTGTATGAGTGGAGGTTATTTTTGTTTTGTTTTCTTTGTTTGTTTGTTTTTACTTTTGTTGACTTTTTTTAAGAGTATTAAAACACTGTGATATATTAGAAAATAACAGATAGTGTAGGGAAGAATCTGAAAAACATGATGTTAGACACTGAAATAAGAAATGAATATCTCATTCTCATATTTGATTAGATTTGAAAGTTTGTGGAAGATACTATATGTTGTCAGCTGACAAATGATATTAACAAGCACTTCTAATTGTTTTCTTTTTTTTTCCTTTTCATTTTCATCTTCCTTGTCCTTCACCTTTCCTAAGTACTCAGTTATTTTTCTGGAAATAATATTTAGTTGCAGAGGTGGCATTCTTTGCATTATTCTAGATTCTTATTTCCGAGAGAAGAGTGTGTCAAGTTTTTTTAGTCTTTCATAAAAGACTGGCATTAATGTCAAATGAAAGTGATCATATTTGACATCAATCTGCATTTAAAATAAATGAAACTTCAGACATTTTTGCAAAAAATGGTACGCAGTTACACACTTTTCTGTAGTTCTGTATGTAAATTCATTTTTCTGAAAACTGTAGTTTGTAAATAATTATTTTTCCAATAGTCATCATTTTCAGTGAAAAAAAAAGATTATTTTTAAATATTTTTTGCATTAAAAAGGTTTTTTTTTAAAATATGAACACTTATGGGGAAATTAAAAAAAAAAGAAAAATGGCAAAAATATTCAGTGAAACATTACTACTGGCAGACAGTCTAGTATAAATTTCATTTGGCTGCTACATGCAGTTAGATAATTCTGTATTTTCAAAATTTCCCTCATTACCAAGGTAAATATTATCTTGCATCTTTGTTATGCATGCCTTCTCAAAAAGGTTTACTAAAGACTGGTTGAATCTAGTTCCCTAAAATGCACAGAATCTCCACTTTTATAACTGATTCCAGCTTCCAGGTGATATAAAGAAACTAATCTTTTATTTAAAAAAAAAATGACAAGTTAGTCTATATGAATAAACTATGAGTAATAAAAGTAATCAATCAGTATTTTCACTATTTTTCAGATATAAATAATACCTAGTAATTATATGAAAGGGAGAATTTTGATATAATTGAAGAAAATCTACATGGTCTGAAAAATTCAGGAAATATTTGTAGATCATTATAAAAGTAATGCCTCCTATTTGTTTCCATAGAAATTACAAAATAAATAAAGAGTACAATCACACTATTTGATAGAGCAACTGTCAACTATAAAACAATATTTTTTTAATATACAGTCACTATCATTAACTTTGCATTTCCACCAGCAATGAGAAAATACCTGCAATACTGTGCTTACAAAATCTGCATGGCCATTTGGATTGTGGTTTGTTTTTCACATCAGTGTTACCATTCATTAATTGCAGTACCCACTGACTCACTGAGCTCACATATCTGTTTGTTCTCCATAAATGTTCAGCAAGCATAGATAAATGTCATTGGGTGCTATTTTTTCCACATGAAGATGTTCAGTGACACAACTTTTCTTCATATGCACTTCCATGTCAGACACCACTTTGTCAGATTACTCCTCAGCTGCCCTCGTCACACAGCAACAAAATATAATGGAATATTGACAGCAAAGGTCAGCTTCTACCACCTCTGACATTGCGGGCCAACATAATGAAACAGGAAGCATTAGTTTCAGAGCACTCCTTGTATTCTCTGCATTATTGTCATCACAACTGTATTGACTAATCCCAGACACTGCAAAATAATTCTGTATTCTTCCCTGGAATATATATATATGCCTTTTTATGTAACACCTATTCTTTTTGAAAACAGTGAGTCATGCTGTATCAAAGACTAAATTACTCACTATGCCCACAGAAGTGTCTCAAACCAGACTATAAATACTTAGAGACATCAATTTGAATGTAATTTAAATGTCTGTCAGGTGATGGTGTTGTGACAGAAACACCTAAGCACATTGGCATAATAGACATATCAACAGAACTATCAAAAGGAAAATTAAAACTTTATTTAAAGGTCTCCTAGTTATTATATACATTTTAAAATAGTTCCATATATTTGAAATAGCCAAATATATGCAACCATTCATCAGAGATGTAGTTTTAATGTGGTTTAAAATATGAAGAATACTTCGTTTCCTTTAATAATTTGAGATTTTTAACAGTCCTTCTGCACATCAGTGTCTAGACCTCTGGATTAAAAATAAAATTTTGGTTCATGTTTGTGTGGGGTTTTTTTGTTTTGCTTTTTTAAAATGCAGTACTTAACTGTATACACACACACACACACATATATAAACATTTATATATATACATTCTATATATATATATAAAGAAATGGAACACTACTTTTTTTTTTGTAATTATTATTTATTTTTTCTGTCAATAGCGATGTATGCTTGTGTGTGTGTGTGTGTGTGTGTGTGTGTGTACATGTGTGGGAGAAAAAAGAAGTTACATCACCAGGGATATTTCTTTTCTCCAGTCTCCATAGTGACTGGCTGCTAGTTATTTAAACAGAGAGAAGGGATCACTGTTATTCAAAAAAGTAACCCTTACACACAAAACAAAGGCATTTTAACATGTGATTGACGATGCAGACAGTACATAGAGCTAATCACTCATTGTGAGTAGAATAATATAAAAAATCCAGAACAGGAATAGATCTATTGCTGATTTTTACATAAATGGATTTTGCATATCCAAAATGTTTCCTAACACACTGACCAGTAAGTGAAAGGCACAATGTGACTGCCGCAAATGTTTTCTTGCCTTGGAAAGAAAAAAAAAAATCTGGTTCATTGGCTTTTTACTGAACTAAAAACATTTTTAGTATTTTTGTTTGTATTACTTGAAGTGATTCAGAGATGTCACACTCCAAAAGTCTCCAAAAATGCGGTCTTTGTTAACATTCAATGTCTATGCACTCTTCTGGGAATTGAAGAATAGCTATACAAATTAAAAAAGGAAACCTTGCTATCATTCTCCTGAAAGAAATTGAAAGCCACTTTAAGTCTTTAGTTTAAGGTAAAAGCTTCAGGTTTCTTAAGAAAATACTTTTATTTGCAGTGTAGAGCAGCTGAGTGTAATCTTTTCTGCTTAATAGAGTAAAATTACTAATGTAGTTTTAAAATAAGAAGGAATTGAACACATGTATTAAGTCTAGATAGTATTTACACTGAATAGTGAATAACCTCAACAAGGCGTCAAATTCAGTTCTGATCTATGACTCTAAGCAGCCTATGTTGATCAGCACAAATTATTTGTCTTGGAATTAATAAAAACATAAAATACAATTTTTCACTTAAAACAAAACATCGTAAAAAGTATATGTGATCAGAAAAAAATCATACAGACTGTGTTGTGTAACTGTTAATCTTTCCAAATTTAGTATGAATTCTCTTGCCGCTCTTTCTTCAGAACAGTGTTATTTGTATCTGTACTTTGCCTACACTACAACTATTTAATGTATGAAACTGTAATGCAACACAGGTACGTTAATTTTAATGAGATCAAATTTTCTACTCTTTCAGCAATGACCGAATTATAAAGGGATAGTAACAATGTTTTAGGACATAATGGCAAAAAGGAAATTGCTACATACATGTAAGAGAAGGATACAATGTTGTTGCACTTTTATGTGTCCAGTTCTGAGCTCCCCAGTACAAAAAACACAGGGATCTCTAGGATAGAGTCCAGCGGAGGGCCACTAAGGTGGTGAAGGGCCTGGAGCATCTCCCCTATGAGGAGAGACTAAGCAAACTGGGTCTGTTTAGCCTTGAAAAAAAGAAGGTTGAGAGGGGACTTGATTCAGGTTTATAAATACCTGAGGAGTGGGAGCCACAGTGGTGAGTCTGGTCTCTTTTCAGTAGTGCATGGGGATAGGACTAGAGGTAATGGGATGAAAGTACAGCATAGGAAGTTCCGCACGAATGTGCGCAAGAACTTTTTTACAGTGAGGGTGATGGAGCACTGGAACAGGCTGCCCAGGGAGGTGGTGGAGTCTCCTTCTCTGGAGATATTTAAGACCCGCCTGGACGCCTACCTTTGCGACGTGGTGTAGGGAGCCTGCTTTGGCAGGGAGGTTGGACTCGACGATCTCTAGAGGTCCCTTCCAACCCCTACAATTCTGTGATTCTGTGATATGAATGCTGCAAGAAAATAAGAGGATGATGAAGAAGAAGAGGATGATGAAGAAGAAGAAGAAGAAGGAAATGTAAAATGAAAATGAAAAGGAAAAGAATAATGAAAAGGTAAAGAAAAATTAAAAAGATTTCAGCTTCCCTTTAATAGTTACAGATATGACAATAAAAACATGTTTATTGCAAGTGTGTTAAAAGAAAACAGTATTGTGATACCCAGTAAAGTCTTATAAAATATTTATTAGATAGTGATTATACACAATACAAAAGATTTAAATGGCTGGATCCTTTGCTGAGAAAGATGGAAGTTAGCAAAGAATGCAAAATTTGATTATAGCTGATTTATTTCTAGTACATATGAATACGTGGTCTTAGTATTGCATTAGTCATTTTGACTCAGCTCCTAAAGACATAAGATGTTGTCCCTTAAGTAACTGTCATTTAGCCCTTTATTTATTAAATATTTTATAATGAGTTAAATAATATGAAGTCTAAAGATAAATTTGAGAAATTCTTTGCTAAACATGCTGATTATGTTGAATGTTTTGCATTATTAAGAATTTCAAAATCAAGGCCTTATGTAGAGAAGATCTAATTGGAAACATAGTAAGGGACCATGAGATCACACACTAATCCTATCCTAAGGATAAAACTGATTCTAATTTTTGACTGAAGTACTGAATTGCTTCTGGCCAAAGTTACTGGATAGCTAGGTCTTTCTTGCTTTCATTTTATCCTTGAACATCAATATCAAAGTTAGCATGTTTTTCATTAAAGTATAACTTATAAAATGCATTTATGACATAGTAATGACTTAATGACTTAATGACTTAACTGCAAGCATTAAGAATTCAATTATTTTATTGAAAACAAAAGTAATCATCTGTTAAATTTAATGATTGTTTTCCATGTTGCTGTCTATAGCTTTCAGGAACAGTTCTGTCTGTTTATTTTTACTTCTATGAAATTCTGACTGGGAAATACATGAGTTTTCTAAACAGAATTGTAGGTAAGAAAATACGGTATTTGTTCATTTCATATAGATTTCATTTTTTTACTCAAATTTAAAGATTCTTATTTTTACATAAAGCTGTAAAATATTACATTTCTAGCAGACAAAGAAATTTGGATCTGTTGATTAATTTAGTTCCTAACATAATATCTTCCTCTAACACATAACAAAATTGCTTGACAGAAATGTCTATACAACAGATGCGTACAATACACTGTGATTTCTACGTAAACTTCTTTTACAAACATTCCATCTTCCATTGCAGGATGATCAAGTGAATTTAACTACCCTGTCCAAAAAAAAAAAAAAAAAAAAAAAAAAAAAAATCTTTAAAAATGGAGGTTCTCTCTGTCTCGCTTTCTCTTTCTTTTTCTCTCTCTCTCATTTTAATAAGGTAAATGTAGTGCTTCAATGAATTTATACAGAGTGTTTTCATCTTGAACATGTCAAACATACAATGCTGCTGCCTCTTTGGTGATTTTGCCAGAGGATTTAATAAAATGTTACTCAATAAGAATAGAAAGAAAGTGTTGAAATGATCCATCCTCTTAAATAAAATAAATAAATAAATAAATAATCTTTTTGAATATACAGGAAGTATATTCAAAATACAGAATTCAGGTGATAGACATTCTACTAGATAAATTAGTTTGGATCTTAGATTGAGCTGCTTGCTTTTCAGTCCTGCCTTCTAACATCTAACAAACAAGAGTGCCAAACAGCTAATGAACGTTTGTATAGAAAGTCTTTCTCTTTCATTTGGTATATTTTAATCATTTTAAGATTAAATAATAATTTAATTCAACATTCACCTGTAGGAATGGTAAAGAAGAAAATGCTGAGAATTCAAATATTTTTACAGTACAACAAATACCTAAATTATATACCCCTCATTTTCACCACGTGTCATTTAGTGTTTTTGTAGAGACAAATTTTCCGTGAAAGGTCCCATATTAAACACAAATAAAAATATTTGAATGCATGGAGTAAGTACAGTAAATAAAGAAATAAAATACCACTCTCAAACAATTCTTAATATGCAAAATAAAATTATGAAATTATATATTTATACTTATTGCAATACCAATCTTTTCTCAGGCATCAATTGAACAATAATCAACAGAATCTTACAATATGTATAGAAGATTCCCTGGATTTCTGTGATAGATTTATATATATATGTATGTGTGTGTGTGTGTTTGTGTGTGTGTGTCACTAAAAAAAAAAAAGCAAATCTTAGTGAGTCTCAAAATATGTGTGCAACACATGAACAGAAAAGAATGTCAATCAATAACACTATTGAAATTAATGTTCAGATCTGAAAAAATGATACTAGCTGAAGTCTCAAACAAAGATGTTTACTAAAATTTTGGACAACAGCATTAATATTTGGACAATGTACCGACTTGAAATTGCGTTTTCTTTCTTAACATTTGTTATCTGCGTAGGATAATACTCACTTCCTTTCTTGAAACACTGGGGAATATTGCTGCATAAGTTGGTTAGTTACATATTTTAATGGTAGGGGATGTGATATTTGAATGTAATTTTTATTGACTTCATAAGTGCCTGACGATGTTCCCATTGGCAGTGTTCCTTCTGACTTAAGAATAGGACCTAGTTTTACAAGGCGCTTTAGGATCCTTTGGGAAGAAAAGTGTTAGAGAAATGCAAGCTGTAATTGTCAATTAGTTTTCTACAAAGCACTCACAAATATCTCCCATGGTCACAGAACATCATATCTTAATTTCAAGTTTCAATTTGCTGTAGCAATTTTAACACTGCTGAATAATTATTGTCCTGACACTAAGACATTTTATGACACCATACCTTCCAGTTTTGACATGTAGTATTTTAATTCCTATGTAATTAACAATAAAGCCATCTGATAAAAAATTTGTTTAAAGTTATTTAAAATTAGCTAAAAATATCTGCCTTTATTCTGACTTTATGCTGTCCTAACAGTAGTTACGACATCTTTCATAGGGAAGAATCCTATATAAAGGGTTAAAAGACTGTGTGTATACATATATATATATATACACATGTATAAAAAGATGCTTCATAAATATTCAATATATTTATTATTGTATTTGCCTGTTGTATATTTTTACTTTTCATTGCTTATATTTGGACAATTAAAAATGAAATGTTCTTACTATTTCTGGTAGCAGCCATCTTCGTTTTCACATTCTATGCCCTGCAAGCTAATAATTTATTCTTGAGCACTAAGAAATGATTTTGACAACATTTCCATTTATCTTTCAGATATTTAAAATTAGATAAATATAAATTGAAAAATTCCCGTAACATGGATTTTTTTAAAGGGCTTCTATTCCATCATGTACTTAATTCAGCTAGCTGTAATTCAGAGAGGTATAAAGATGTTAGCCTCCTAAAAACACGGTTAGTGCTAAAAATAAATATAGTTAGATTTTTCAAAGTTCAACAACAACACTGACAAGAGTAACAATGATTCTTATTGAATACTTTGGTTAATGGCTATTTCACATTTTTCTATTTCATTTAAAATCTATATTTTTTAACAAAAAAAAAAAAAGTTCTTTTGAAAACAAGACTAGATGAAGAAATTTTAAACTTACAACTATTTGCATATGACTTCAGAGTTTGGATCTCTTGAATAAATAAAAATATTTTGTAACCTTTCCAAAATGATTCTCCTTAGGCTTAAGCAGTATTATGAGTAACCTTTTCAAGTCGGTGACATTCAATTAGAAACAAAATAGATAAAAACAGAATACAAATCTTTCAGAAACTGAACTAGCATTAAGTTTTGAGCTCTCGTGCCTTTTTAAGCATACCAAAATTCTATAATGTTTTATAATACAGAAAAAATCAAATATTACCTAAATGTTTATACAGTTCTGCTGAGATTTTGCACCCTTTTCAGAGAAAGAAAAACTTTGGTTACAACAATCATTGTCCTAATATATTCAGAAACACCTAATTCTCAGTAAAGCAAACCAGAACTCGGTCTAAGGATGAATTTAATTCTGTATGCGTCAGAAATATATGAGGGCTGATCCAAACATAATGCCTCCTACTACTATGTTAGCCCGCAAATTCAGAGGGCAGATGATGGGGGTATGACAGTAGATGCTGAACATTCCAGCCACTACTGAATTAAACAGATGGCAGCTGAGGAGTAGTCTGAAAAAAAATGGCATCTCACATGGAAGTGCATATGAAGCATAGATCAGCAACTGAAGTCCTCCATTTGGAGAAAATTGCATCCATTTACATTCATCAGTGCTCTCTGAATATTGATAGAGACCTAGCAGTGAATGTTAGCATGGTGAGATAGTGGACGATGAGTTTCAGCATTGATGACAGTAACAAAAAACAAGCTACTTCCGAACAGCCATGCATAGTTTTCAAGCCACCAAATGAAGAGAGTCTTGCTCAGCTAATCTTCAGAAATCAGAAGATTATGACAAGGGAACTGTGTATGAAGCTGAAAATCAGCTTTAGTTCTTTGTATACCATGGAATATTTAAAAGTTTGTGCCACGTGGATAACATAAATGCTTTAGCAGGACAGAAATAACATGTTAAGCAAGTTTGTCTGGAATTATTGAATGAATACTAGGCTGAAAGTAATGGTTTCCTAGCTCACATCATTACTGGAGACAAGACTTGGTGTCACCACTATGAACCAGAGTCAAATAGCAGTCCATGGAGTGGCAACATGTGAATACCCAGTCAAAGTATAATGTCAAGACACATCCTTTATCTGATAAAGTGATGTACACTGTCTTTTGGGATAGGAAAGAGGTGATCCATCCAGACAAACCATCAACTCTGACTGCTATATCTGATGACAATGATGATCCTGAAGGCTTAAACTTCTAGGGACAGGCTAGAGAAGAAAACAACCTTTCAACTACAACATGTTAATACCTGGTCTCATACCAACTGGAAGATTGTGAAACACACTGCTACTCTTGGTTGAAGTCTTCTTCAAAACCCACTGAATAGTTCAGATTTAGCACCTTCTGACTTCTATCTGTTTGGGTTGATGAAAGATCAATTATCTAGGCAACATTTTCCTAGCAACAGTGCCATCATAGCAACTGTGAAATACTGGGTCATGTATGCTGGTGCAGATTTTTTCCAAGCATGGCACGCAGCCTCCTGTTCATTGTTGGTGAAAATGTGTATCTAGTGCTGGTGACTATGTTGAGAAATATGCAGCTGAGGTTATATATATATATATATATATATATATATATATATATATATATATATATGTTCTATAAAGTAGTGTTATTGTGCTCTTTGTATCTGTTGTAGTTTCTGTGGAAATAAATAGGAGGAATTACTTCTGGAGCAACATATGTATTTGCATCTGTTTTCTCCAGACATTAAAATATATTACACAAAAAATCCAACTAAATGTGATGAGTTTGCTAACAATAATTGTATTATTCCTATGTGGAAGTTGTCAGAGAATAAAAATCTATGTTTGATTTTTTCTCCTCATTATTGGGTTACATTATATCTCTGGTAGGGTTATGCAGTGGCATCAAGGTTTAATGACTGAACGATTATTTGTCAGGCTTACATCAACACACAGAGCAGGAGGTAAGGATAACTAAATATAAGAGAAACATAGGAGAAAAGTAACTCCGCTATCTAATAGTATCTTGAATTTATACAATATTGATCAAATTTTAACTGTGTATGATTAGTTGTAGTAGTAACTAATTCTCAAAAATTCAAATAGCAAATGAAGTAAAGTTAAAATATGCAAGTCATAATAATAATAAAAAGATAAAAATAAAAAAAAAAAAACCAACATCAAGAACCAATACTAATTAATTTGGATACATGATAAATTGAAGACAAAATAATGAGAAGACATCTTTTTGTCCTCCATAATTAAGCCTCTGATTCTAATAAAATCTAACAAAAACCTATCTATAATCATAGAATTCTTAATGCATATTCAGTTAAATAAAGTATTCAGTATCTAAAACATACTGAAAAACATGGGACGTAGTATTCAAAGGCATGTATGGGTGAAAAAATAAATATATATATTAACCATTATTAATACTATTATTTTTCTAGAAATTGCTGAATTTATAATTATTTTCATTACCTTTCATATATATAGAAACAAATTTTCTCAACAGAGTAGCAATTTAGTCTTTATGAAAAAAAAAAAAAAAAGAAATCAGAGCTGATCTAAGTTAGTACAAAGTGAATTAATAGACATTAAAATGAATATATTGCACCAATAGATTTTACTCTTCACTGTGATGTTATGGTAGCTTGACACTTATTTTTGCTAGTTTCCACCTGTGTTGCCAATAAGGCAAAAATCATCACTTCAGTCCTGATCAGAATTTGTCAATTAGGCAAATGAGGCATTCATTTCACCACTTAAATTGTGTGCTGAATAGCTTCATTATATAAGCATAACATTCTTAAAAGATAATCCCACTTCTTGAGATATTTTAAAAAAAGAAAATCTTCATCTTCATTCTTCACTGGTGTCCTAGATATTAAAAAAACCCTATATGTTTGTGTATGTCTGTATGCATATTAAAGGGTTACAGTAATTATGCTACAATCAGAGTTTTTTTTGTTTTGTTTTTTGCTTTTTGTTTTGTTTTTTAAAGAATAAGAAAAATTCCTGCCTATGACAGAAATTTCCAGTTACATTGATAAAGATTTTGCCTAAGGTTTTACTTCAGCTATTGGACTTCCTATATAGGAACACACTTGTGCCTCTTCACTGCCTCTCAGTGTAAAAATTGAGATGCAGGGAGGGGAAACCATGAGAATATGCTTAGAAAATTAGTATTTATCTCAAGAGTATCATGTTTTTTCTTTGAAGTAAAATATGCACATTAAGAGTAATAGGTAAGATCCTTCTGCATGCAACTATGCTCTGTGCAAAATAAAATAAAAAACAAGCTACAAAATAAAGGTAAGCAGTTTGATTCCTCAAAATGTGTTGGGAAGAAAGAAAGAAAGAAAAAAGAAAAAAAAAAAAAAAAAAAAAAGAAGAAGTGTAAAGCAAAAAAAACCCCACAAAAAGTAAGATTGAGAATGCACAAATGTTAACTGCAGTTTATACAGCTAGGATGTTTTTAAAACATTAATACCATAAACTGTATGAAGTTATCAAGATAGAGTATTTTTAAAACATTTCCACAAGAACTGACTACTTTGCACACAATATCTGGATGGAGATAAACTAAAAATCTCCATCCTCAAAAAGACCAGACATCACCAAATTAAATCACCAAAGACAATAACCCTTAGAACCAATCAAAGTTGTAACTCATTGAAATGTAAGAACTCACTGGAAGGATTTAACCATGAGTGCTTTGAAACATGAATTATCCCTGTGCAATGTAAATAAATAAAGTTTCTAAAATTGCAGCAAGACACAAAAACTTAGGTCAAACAACAAAGATATTCAGTCTTTATACATATATATATAAGTATATATATATATATTATATTATATATATAAGTTATATATATATATATAAAATCAGTGTGAGAATTTTCTTTTACTTCAGAAACATCAAATGCACTGAATAGTCACTTTTTCCTTTGATGCAATTTTCATCACAGATCAGCAAGATATTTATATTTAGAAAGAAAAGATTGAGCAGAACATTCATTCTTTGGAAGTATGTGGTTCAAGTTATTTGATCTTAATATAGGCATTTCTTATAAATTTGAAATTAGAAAAATGTACATATTCTTGAAATTTTAGTTTAGTTTGAGTTATAAGTCATATATTAGATTTTGCTTAGATATTATCTGATAAAATACAAATGAATGTGCAGCACTTTATATAACCAAAGTCTCATTAACCACTTGTATCACTGATAGTAATTCTACAACTGAATTTAAAAAAACAAACTAATAGACAAACAAACAAACAAACCAAACACCTTAAAATTACGTTATAGGAAAATTTAAAAGAAATTTAATGTTATAGTTGATTCAACTAAAGAATTTTCCAACCTGAAAAAATGCATTTAAATTGATTATAAATTTTGATTTTAATTTGCAAAGAAAAAACTGTATCATAGCTGAAGAATATCAGTATTTTGAATAGTTCTGCTTTAATTTTAGTAAAAAGAAACTGGAATAACAGTTTTAATATAGTTGTGACTTTAAAAAAGTGGAAATTTCACTTAAGATAATTTACAAAGAGAACAAAACTACCATGCAATAATTACTGCATTATTAAATACAGTTATGTACTTATTATTTTATAACTGAAAATATGTACCTGGTATTGGGAAATCTGTAAGGACTGTTTTAATTTTCACAGACACATTGGATATGTGTTTATTTATGTACTTCACTGCTATTAATTACTATTATTGTTACAATACTTAAAATGTAAAAACTAAAGATTTAAGATGCAGGAATGTTAATATACCTTAATCTATACTCAATGATTGCAAACTCAGTTTGGGCCTGATCATTTATTCCTAGTGACTCCAAATCAACATTTACATTTCTGTATTAGACAAGCCTATCTCTTTTATGACCGATATGACATTTTCGTGATTCTGTGAATATGGCATTCTATCCTGTACTTTATTCCAGGCCTAAAAGTTTTCAAAACACAAATGGAAATATTCTCACTTCACAGTAAAGACATTTATAATTAAAGAATAGATAAAATAATAATAATAAATAAAGACAAGTAGAAGTGTATGCATACAAATACAGGTATATATATGTAGACATACAATTCCATGTATGTAAATACAAATACAAATATGCATTTCTTGTGGTGTTTTCTGTTTGTTTGTTTTATTGTTGTGGTTTGTTTTTTTTTTTAGAATGTAGATGGCAAAAGAAGCTAATGATCTACTTAGTAATTAAACTGTTTTCCTTTTTATTAGATTTTCATGTACTAGATTTTCATGTACCAAGAATTACTTTAAGAATTTATCTATTATTTTTATTTAAATGCATTTTTTAAAATAAAGTTAATATGATGTCTATGACATCAATCGCTGTCCTGTTTCCCAAATGGGAAAATAATTCTTTTTGTCACAGAATTTGAACAAAAAAATAACAGAATGTATTAATAATCTAAAGCTCACAAAATCAGGTATATTGTTGAAATCATGAAAAGAAAATGTTTTATTACATTACGTATTAAACTAGACATTTATTATTTCAAATCTTACCCCAATCAGGATGTATTTCTGGAAGGTCACCCAGAACCCTGTCATGATATGCAAGGGTTAATCATGTGTACAAACAGAAAAACAAAAATAAAAACAAAGCAACAATAACAATTAAAAGAAAACAAAACAAAAACTTCACCTTCATTTAGTTTGGTATGACCTACAGTTGTCTGAAAAAAAATATATACATAATTTAAATACAAGGCTGAAAATGTGGTTGCACACAAAAACCCCACAACAAAAGAAAATGGGAAAAAAAAAAAAAGAAAAAATCACAAAAAAACCCCACCAAAGCTACCGAATTAAATAAAATACACTGTGACTTCATATGGTCCATCATACTCAGAGACCACACCTGTATAGGCAGATGTAAACTGAACGTCCACATGTAAGTGCGACACAACAGTTCCAAGCTAAATTTTAAAGTGCTATGCTACATAAATATTCAGTTGATTTGTCAGCAGACTGGAAATAGATAGATGTAATTCATTTTGGGGGGTATGCAGCAGAACAACAAATGTTTACCCCTACTGTATCCAATTTTCTTGCTTTACAGAACAGTTATGACAAAAGAATGGTTTATTTCAATGACTTAAAGCCAAACTCAAAAGAGAAAGGTAGATGTTTTGTTACTTCCTTAAGTCTATGGAATCTGGTTTTACACAAAAGTAAAATGTGGCCCACTAGCTGTAGGTTAATTTGATCTCCATTTCATTAGAAACTTCATTAGACTTTATTTCTTTGTATATTCAAAGACTTTAATGCCTCTATTTTCTAGAACTAAAATGCATCTCTTTGTGCTTCCTAACTCTGTTCTGCTCCATTTTTTAAGAATTAAAGAAAACATTCCAAAAAATAATTGTGCATAGTATTTCTCAAGTGATATCTTAGGACTAGGTATTATGAGATGTAGATGAAGAATGAAAAACAAGCAAGCAACCAACCAACAACAACAACGAAAAACACAACATAAATTGTAAATATTTGTGATATTTATATTAGGGTAATATTTACACATAGATGGAGAAACACAAATCCAAAAGACGGTATTGCTTGACTGCAAGGATATTTATGTCCTCTCATCCCAGCAGAGCACATTACAAAGCTCCTTTAAAAGTTTGAGAAATTATGCAAACATTCCCACCTTATTCATCTGCTTCTTCATTCTTTGGTTTGAGGTTATGCATTTTTCCAGAGTAAAAGGATGTTGAAAAAAGGAGGTATAAGTTCCCTATAACCAAATAATTTATATAACAGCAATGATCACTTGAAGACAGTTGGCCATGGAATTGCACCTGCCACACTCCCAACTCCCTACATTTTTTCTTGTTTAATGTCAGTAGTGACAATATCATTCTTGAATCTGTGTGAGACAACCAAAGATTCATCCCAGCTTTGTTAGAGACTTTTTCAGAGATTTTTCATTTCGGTATGCCAGTTTTTATTCACATGAAAGTCTGTTTAGACTCCCCAGAGACACTGGGCAATATGAAGAACCCGCCCTCTAAAAATGAAGTTCTTGTTTACCCTGTCATCAAGTCAGATCCTTCAGGATGTGCCTGAACAGACTGCTTCTGTATTAAGTTTCTGTAAGAAACACACTACACACTGGTCAGGCATTTGAGCTCCGTCTAAATGAAAGTCTAAATAATCTACAAAATCAGGATGTTGCTTTCATATTTTACCAACAACCAAGATTGCCTACTAGTGCCTTTTCAGATATATTTTCTCATACATGTTTTCAATAGGTCAGAGGTTCATTTTTAATAGTATTTTAGCATGATTTTTGTGAGATTACTTTTATAATTATTATGTGATATTGGAAAAATATCACTTCATTAATATGTAAAGGAACACACCTAAGAATAGACTACATTATGGGAAAAAAAAAAAAAAAAAAGCAGGAAAACGGTAGAAAATTAAACACAGCAGCATACAGAATCATCCACACATGCCTTCTACAAACATAAGTAACCATTAAACCATTAGTAGACAAATCTAAAAAAAAAAAAATAAAATAGAATATGGGCCCTAGGAGTATTGGAGAGGAGAGGTTACAGTGAGAAATCAGGATTTTCTTTCAACTTTAAATTTTATCATAGAATTCCAAGCTTCTCTTTCCACTTCTGGAAAAAATATAAAAAACAATAATAATAATTAAAAAAAAATAAAAAATGAGGCCACATAAGTGATTTAGTTGGCTCAATACAACTTGTAAAATTGTTTCGATATATACAAAAAACAAACAAACAAACAACAAAAAAAAAAACACCCGAGGTTAAAACAAACTGGAATAATATTCAGAAATCTCATTCAGAAATCTCAAAATAGGAATATGTATTTCTTTCTCTTCTGACACTTTTACCCCTTTGGTCAGCACTAACTCAGCAGATCATCACACAAAAGGTTTCACTGATCTTTCTAACAAAACAGAGCTCAAATTTACATACAGCAGTTTTCTTCAAACAGCTTATCCTATATTTTTAAATCAGAAGCACATCTTCTTTTGTCAAGTGACATATTCAGCTACATTTTCATACTATAATTTTCCACAGATGATACATCATTGCAGTTACTGAGTGGGAAAGCCTACTTCCAGTAAAGCCTTCATTCACAAGTAGTCCTTTCAGGTGTATTTCAAGATAATTACGTGTTGCAGAATATTTTGCACTCTGCATCCTTTTTTAAGAATCTGTCTCTAAGAACACACATTCTGAAGGTAACTGATGTTATTTTTTCCTCCAGTAATGGAACTGATAATATATTTCTCTACTGAAGATAAGAAGTCAAAGGGATTTAAATTAACTGTTCTCATTTTAGCACAGATGCTAAGAAAAAAAATTCAAAACCAGCTATTAAATGTTTGCAGAAAACTTGGAAGCAGCAGTACTACTGGCCTCAGAAATGGCAGCATCAGAATGCAAGAATAAACAGACTGATGAGGAATTTTTAGCAGTTATTTCTTATAAATTCAAGCAACTCCTGTTCATTTACTCATTTGTGGATACTGCCTCTTTGTGGCAGAATGCCATGTAAAATATACCTTTCACATTAGAAACCCAATACTACATTTGTATTGACTCCTGTGAAAATTCCTCTCTATAAGTTTAAGCTAAAAGGGAAAAATATATATATACATATGCTCGAAAGGATACATACTGTTTGCAGTACAGTCATATTAAATCCTTACTGAATAAGCCTCCCTCTTACTCAATGACAAATCAGTGAGACTGAAAATTTCCTTACTTATACCCACCTAACAACAGCGCGTTTCAACCAAGCCTAAACGAAAGGAGAATGAAGCCACCAGACTCAGCAATGGTTAGAAAAAGTGTAATTCAAAATTAGGGCTCCAGAGCTGCACTTCAGGTGGCAATACTCACATTTCTCACTAATGACAAAAGAAGTCTGAAGGAAATCAAGAGCAGTACAGAGAACAGCTGAGCTGTTTCTCTTGTGGCAAAAGAACACTCCTAGTATTCACATTTCAAACTGAAACAATACTCCACATTCCAAACTGTCCCAGCTGAACACAGTCATGAAGGTTTGGGGTGAGTTGTTTGTTTTTGCTTTTGGTCTGTGTGCATGTCATAGAGGGAAGAACACATGGCAACAAAGCATTCATCTTGAATTCTTGAATTGCACTTACATACTTTTTTGTTGTTACTTTTTTTAGAAAATGACATACTGCACATGGATAGGAAAAGCACAACAGAACAGAGACCATTTGCAAGAAAAGATGCATTAATGAGCAACTCTGCAAACAGTAGCAAACATGATAACCTGCTCAGGAAAGAGAAAACTCCAAGTGAAATATAGTGTTCCATATATTTAAGAACATTTCGTCAAAGAAACAAAATGTAAGTATGAAAATTAATATCCTACTCAATATGTTTGTGAAACACATTTATGTGTCGCTCTGACCCATGTTATATATGCTGGTATTTACCTTATATTGTGTTTTCATAGAATCACGGATTCTTAGTACCGTAGACTTATCATAGAATCACAGAATAGCTTGGGTTGGAAGGGACCTTCAAGATAATCAAGTATCAACTCTCCTGCCTTGGGCAGGGTTGCCACCTATATGTTCAGGTTTAAATAACAGATTTTTAAAATAAAAAAGACATATTATGCCTAAAAAGTGTTATAACTTTCTGATGAAGCATAACTGCTAGTAAAAGGAATCCAATACAGAGACAGACGATTTTGGCAAGAAATTTTAAATTTCAGATACTCAATATTTCATGTTCTTACATTTGAAATATTTATCAAGTGTTTATTCAGAAACTATTAAAAAAATCACATGTGCTGGGATACATACAAGAGAAATTTCTTGTCCCATCTTACAGTGACACTGTGTTTATCAATATCTTTGCCATTGCCTGCTGCCCAAAGGGGTAAAGATGTTGGGAATAGTTGTGTACAGTCCATCATATGGTCTTTCAGGATGCCAGTAAACATGAGGATCTGTACAAGTGCAATTGTACTTTACTAAACAATCAGAAACTGGCTACAACCATTATCAAATCATTACATATTTTTAAATAAAAAATAAAATAAAATAAAATAAAATAAAAAGAGAGAGAGAGAGAGAGAGAGAGAAAGAAGGAAAGAAAGCACAAAACTGATGAAACAAAGTTAAAATACTTTTTCCCATTATAATGAATTCATTTTACATGTCCCTCATGAGTTGTCTTGCCATAATGGCTGTGCAGGTTGCTGCTAAAAGGTACATTTTTAAATAGAAGGAAAAAAAATAATATATATATATATCTATATATATATGTTTTTTACTATTGCCATCAGATTACATGTGTTAGATTGTCTGTTAAGATTTGGTCATAATTGACTTCGCAATGATTTAAAAGGCTCTCCTTGTACTCCATCAGCACTGGGAAGAAAAACAGAAAACCCCTCAACATAATGAATCACTTCAGAACAACCCATAGACTTTGGACCCTAGCCTGAATAAAAAAAAAAAAAAAAGAAAGAAAAGAAACAAAAACAAACAAACAAACAAACAAACAAAAAAACATGCCAGTAATTTTACTCGTAAGAATAGCTCTGCATTCTTTACCTTAATCTTACAGTCCTTGGGGCATTTGACTAACTTTGCTCAATGAGTGAGTCTACAGGACTACACAGATGAGTAAAGTTGCTTATACGGTTAAGTGCCTGCAGGATGAAGGTCTAAGCTGGGACCTCTTTCACAAGTAATGATACTCAAGTGAGTAAGAATTTGCAGGATTAGGTCCTAAAATAGTGAAGGAAAGAGAAATGCTAATGTGCATATAAAAATAGGTGCTACAATAAAATATTTCTTTTCATATTTCATCAATAAGTTACTTTCACTAACCAGTTAATGATCATATACCTCTGCACTCTTTAATTAATTTGTCCACATCTACAGTGATCCTTTTAAAGATCATAATATATATATATAATTTTTTTTAAATTCAAAAGTCCGGAAAGCATACAAACACATCCTTAAAAAAAGGAAACCTTGTATTAAAGTCGGGGTGTGCTAATCTCTCCATAAAAGCCATTTAGACTCACCCATGGCTAAAAGGGGAAAACGTGCGCTGTACTCTCCAACCAGAAAGAAAATAAAATTGAATGACATTGCTCAAAAAGATGAAAGGAAAGGAAAAAAAAGAAAGAGGAAAGGAAAGGAAAGAGGAAAGGAAAGGAAAGAGGAAAGGAAAGGAAAGGAAAGGAAAGGAAAGGAAAGGAAAGGAAAGGAAAGGAAAGGAAAGGAAAGGAAAGGAAAGGAAAGGAAAGGAAAGGAAAGAAAAGGAAAGGAAAGGAAAGGAAAGGAAAGGAAAGGAAAGGAAAGGAAAGGAAAGGAAAGGAAAGGGAAAAGGAAAAGGAAAGGAGGAAGAAATCGATTGAGACTTTTTTACTTGTAATCTGAATATGAATTGACAAGACCCTCCTGTTACCTTCCCCAAGCACACATGGACACATGTACAATGCCAGTACTGTGTCCATTTTACACAATAGGTGGTTTTCTATTTCCTAACAGAGTAAAAGACAAAGTAAAAAAAGGAAGAAAAAGAAAATGAAAAAAAAAAATAAAAATCTGAAAATAAAGAAAAAAAGTAAAATAATACCCAACAAAACAGCACACTGTTTCAGAATCATTCCCCAAAGCTGAAAAATCTTGTGCCAAGGCACTTCACCCTACAATAAAATGAATTAAAGAGAGAAAAAAGAGGGGGCGAGGCGGGGCAAGGGGAGGTCAGCATTTACGTTTCTTTGTTTTGCATGTGGTTATTAAATACAAATACTCTAGAGAAGGAGCTGCTATGGTTGGCAGGGAAGGGGAAGAGCACTGTTTCTCAGAACTGGCTGAATGTGGTCTGTTTTTCCAGCACTTCGAGGTAGTCCGGTTCTGCATTTAGTTTTGCTTTTAGCTCCAGGTACTCGTTCCTGTTGGGCTCTACATAGACAGTACTCGGGGGGCTGTAGAGCACCGTCTCCCGGAGCCTACTGTCCCCCGGCCCCGGGTGCAAATACTGGTGGGCACGCCTAAGGTCATAGTTGGGGGAATAGGTGTAGGCAGCGGGGAGCTTGGGGAAGTCGGGGAGGGTGGAGCCGGGTGTGCCCAGCGCGGAGGAGGAAGAGTGTTTGTCGGGCTCCAAAATGCCCCTGTAAAAGCGGTCGGCGTCTTGCACCGGGGAGAGCAGCTCCTCCCGCGGCTCGATGGTGCTCACACTGTACGCGGGGCTGCGCCCGGGCGCGTCCTCCCCGCTTGGAGCTGGTGGGGGCGGTGGGGGCGGCGGCGCTCCCCCCGCAGGGGTCAGGGGGTGGCTGCTGTAGGTGACCTTGAGCTCGTGGAGGTCTTTGTAATCCTCGCCTGCGTTGCCCTCCCGGGAGCGGTAGATGGGGTTCTTGCACATGTGGCCCAGTGGGTGCGGGATGTACTCGTAAACATGGCCAGCCGGGGTTTTTACTTTGGGCAGCGCCGCGCCCCCCCCGACCCCGCCGCCGCCGCGGGGTGGGTGCTGCTGGAGGTGCGGGTGGTGGTGGTGCTGGTGGTGGCCGCCGCTGTAGACGCTGTACTGCATGTTGAAAGAGCTGACGTCGGAGTTGTTGGCGCTGGCGTGGTCGCCCTGGCCCTTCTTGCGGCGCTTCATCACCAGCACGAAGAGCCCCGCCGCCACGAAGACGGACATGATGAAAACCAGCAGCAAGCTGAGGATCAGCACCGAGAGCGGCACCGAGGAGCCGCCCCCGCCGCCCGCCGCTGTGCCGCCCGCTGCTGCCGTGCCGTTGAGGCGCACGGTGGAGGAGGAAGGGGTGGTCCTGGCCGGCAGTTGGCCCGGGGACGGCGTGGGCGTGGAGACGACGATGTCGGAGTAGTCGGGGCACAGCAGCTCAGCCCGAACGGCTCGCATGTCGCTCTGGGAGAACTTCTTCGGGGACTCGCAGATGACCTGGTCCACCAGGACACCGGTGTTGAGCTGCTCCAGCCACAGCTTCATGCCGACCACGTCGCAGGTGCAGTCCCAGGGGTTCTCGTGCAGATCGATCTGCAGCAGGGATTTCAGCTGGTCCAGCACCCCGCTCACTGGCAGGTAGGAGAAGTGGTTGCTCCGTAGGCTCAGCCTGTAGAGAGAGAGACCAGAAAAAATGTTCCCAGGCAAAGATCTGAGGAGGTTGTTGTTCAAAAATAAGAGCTGAAGGTTGGGTACAGGCTCAAAGGTGCCTGCCTCTATCTCCCGGATGACATTGTACTGCAGGAAGAGGTACTGCAGACTTTGCAGCCCGTAGAACAGCTCTGGGCTTAGCCGCTCAATTCGGTTCCCATTCAGGTACAGCCTTCGCAAATTAGTTAAATCCCCAAAAGCTCGGTCCTGAATGACCGAGATCCGATTATTGCCCAAGTGCAGCAAATCCAGCCCAGTGGCATCCACAAAATCTGCCCTGCGTACCAGGGCAATGTAGTTTTCTGTCAGGTACATCTTCTTAGGATTGTAGGGCTTGGGCTGTAGCTCAGAAATGCTCTCGATCTTTCTCTCCTGACAGTTGACATTGAGGCCCAGGTCAGAAATCTGCAAGTTGCAAGTGCAGGCAGTGGGGCACTCCAAAGGCACCGGGGATTTGGTCTGGTAGGCGATGCTGGGGCCGTAGTTGCTGTATCCCAGGTCTTTTGAGGGCAGACGGGAGGTGGGTCGCACCCTCGTCTTGTTGGGTTGGCGCGTCCCTTTGGGGGGCTTCAGAGGGGATTTGTAAACAGCTGAAGAAGAAGTGGCCACAGAGTTGACTGAGGCTGGGGTGGTGTGGAAATACCCTGTAGTGCTCAGTGGTGTCTGCGGCCTCATTTCATAATCCGAAATGAGTCTCCTGGGACAAAGCTCCTGTTTGGAGACTTCATCCAAGTCTCGACCATGCAGGCGGAAAGGAGTCTCACAAACCACATCTCCCACCAGTGCAGAGTAGGAGATGCTGTCCAGCCAATCCTTTAGAGCAATCAGCTCACAAGAACAATTCCATGGGTTTTCCTCCAGCTGCAGCTCCACCACTTTATCCATGTGCTGCAGGAGGCCAATATAGGGCAATAGCTTCAGCCGGTTACCCCTCAGGTCCAGGTGAGTTAAGGGCACAAAACGGAAAATGTTGTTGGGCAAACTGGAGAGGAGGTTGTCATTGAGGATCAGCACCTGCAGCAAGTGAAGTTTGCTGAAGGCATTAGGTTCAATGATACTAATATAATTGTAATCAACCTGTAGGTATTCCAAACTCTCTAGCCCAAGGAAGGTGTCATCCCGTAGAAGTTCCAGCTTGTTGTTGTTCAAATGCAGTCTCCTCAAACCTCTCAGACCATGAAAGGCCCCAGTTTCAATGTCTTGAATATCATTGCTCCCCAGGTGCAAAATTGAAGCCCCTGTGTAATTGACAAACTGGTTTGGGTATAACCTGTTCAAAAGGTTTCCAGACAACAAGAGGTGGTAGACAGGGAACCTTGGTGGACTGATTTCAAAAAGGCTGATAATCCCTCTGTTTTCACAACTCACTGTTAAGATGCCGTCCTTCTCCTCACAAGGACATGCATTATCACAGATTTCCCCATAATACTCGATGCTTTCTGCCCACGAAAGGACTAGCGATGTTAAAGCAAACACGATTGTCTGCAGCATCCAGATATGCATTTTTTTGTTGAGGTCCTGTTCCAAAGTTACTGTGGAGCAGCAAGCGTACATTTTACTTCCTGTATGGGTAAGGAGAAAAAAAGAAAGCAACATAATAGCATAACCTCATAAAATTCAAAGTGGACACAAAGTTTATATCCACCTTCAGTGGGGTGGAGAATGGATTGCTACTGCTGATTTCCCTGTCCCTTCTAATTCCCACACTTGTGAAAACTGGGTGACATGCATTGATTAGAAGGTTGATGCACAACTCTCGTGAGTCAAATGCCTGTGGTGCTTAAAAAGGTGAGGTTGCAGTAGGAATTGCTCTGGTTCTACTCGTATGTGGTAGATCTCAGTGTTTCAGTGGATTTCTTTTTCACAATCAGCCCCATAAATATACATAAAATGGCTGTCAGTTCAGTTTCACGGTTCTAATTTAAGAGAAAAGAAGCACCATTTTACGAGGTTTCCCACCTCCTCTATTACCCAGCTCCCCTTTCCCTTCAGAACCTCCACGGTGAACAGCGCACTGAGGTCTTCCCCGTTTCTACAGAGTCAAGTGCTACCTCGATTTTTAACCAGTGGTGGAAAAGCCATGGTAGGAAGCCAAAAAAAAATGCTCAGTGCTGAAAACAGCAGCCTACTTCAACAGAGAGGATGCTGACAGTTTCTCTAAATCACCTCTATCTTTACTCTTTTATGTGGTTTTATTTTATCTATACATTTACCAAACATATATGCACACACCCATCCATGCACACAGATACACACACACACACACAGATACACACACACACACCGAAGAGGACTTTTGTGGCAGAATTCTTCAGTAATGAGATTAAACACATTAACCTCCTACTCAATCCACCTAACAGATCTTTTCAGTGAGAGAAATTTTGTATCTTTATATAAATAAATCACCTTAATTGATTGGAATCTAGTTATACACTATGTAACAGAGCTGGCTACAAAGCAGAGGTCTTAATTTCTTACACATGCAGTCACACACACACACATACATTCACACTTAAAGGAAATGTTTTAACCACTCACCCCAAATTTGTGAAAAACGTAAAACATGCGGATCATCTTCGGAGCCTCAGCCATATCTGACATACCGCTTATTCCCAGTGTTCTGCAAAACCAGCCTGGTAGAAGTGGAGAGATCTAAATAGGTCTCATGGAAATATCTCATTGCCAACAATCCAAGCATCAGAGTTACTGATCATAAGCAGCAATGGCTGTCAGTGTTCTTTATCCTTTAGGGGAGAAGACACGCAGGCTGATTAAAAGCCAAGGAGAACTGGGGGGAAACCCTACCAGTGACCTACGTTACTGATTTAATACCCAAATTGCATCTAGCTGGAAACAAATCCTATTTAGATTCCGTCTTGCAGTCTTTCTGACTACTTGTGGCTTTCTTCTAGTTCAGCTAGACTAAAAGCAACATGAACAGGGAAAATATATGCATTGTGTGTGTTGGTAAGGGAAGACTAATAAATCATCTGGGCTTAAATGCTGGGGTCGTGAAGCAAGCTTGCATTTTCTATCGTCCACCTCAGAGCTCCATTTCTCATGCCACAACTCTGGTTTGGAGGAACGCATCTTAAAAACCAGTAAGTCTCGTCACTGTAAGCCATCTCCTGTGGCTCCAGGTTCAAGGCTGCAAATCTAGCACTTGCAGCAAAGGCAGTCATGCAGCAAGGAATCGGAAGTCTCGGCGAATCTCTCTAATTCTGACCAGACGTCAGCAGGATGGGAATTACTCAAAGCAAAAGGCTTCACTGCAAAAAGGCAGCAAAAATCTCATTCAAAGGCATGTATCTAGCATATTTTTTCTCGTCTCGATCAGATCCATTCATCCATTAACTGGCAGTTCTTCGTAGGGGAAAAAAAAAAAAAAAAAAAAAGGCATTGAAAACCTGCCTGGTCAGTGTTAAACTCCCAGGCATTTTACAAGTTTAATTCAATTATGGCTAGCAAAGGAGGCAAATACAATCTTCCCACCCTCCTCCTTTTTCCTTTTCCTTGAAAAAAAAAAAAAAAAAAAAAAAAGAGGGGGGGGTGGGGGGGATGGGATGGGAGGTAGAGAAGATAAAGTTGTAGCTGGCTGTGTGCAAGGTTGCAATCCCGCCCTGGAAACCCCTCTGTGATGACTGCATGCTGCTGCTCGCCAGCTCCCTACAGAGGTTCATATCGGGGGGGGGGGGGGGGGGGGGGGGGGATGTGCGGGGAGGGGGGGAAACAAGAGGGGGGGAATGGGGAGAGGGGGGAGGGGAGAAGAGGAATGGGGTTGCGTTGGGATTTTTCTCGTGTGTATGGCTTTTTCCCCAAAGAGTTCAGCCCTCGGAATACCGCACCGCAGAGGCGGCTTGAGACAGCGTTCAGTATCGCCGACAGCAGCAACGAGCAGGCGGCCCCGCCGGACACCGCCACTCCACTGAACGCCCCTCGAGTTGGGGGAAATGGCTTTGGGGGTGATCGGGGGCGGAAAGAGACAGAGAGGAGAGACCCGGTGGGGAAGGGGCGGGTGGAGAGGGAAGACAGGAAGAGAAGAGAGAAGGGGAGCCACGAGAAAAGTCAACCCCGGTACTTACTTGGCCCGAAATCTCCAGGGCGCGGGCATGGTGGCAGCCCATGGAGATGACTGCTCGATGCGCGGAGCCGCCGGGGCGGCGGAGGACGAGGCGGCGGGGATGGCAGCCGGGGCGGCTTCGGTGAGCGACGCGCACACGGCACCCCGCGCGCGGGCGGCGCCGAGACACCAGTGCTCGCACAGGGGCGCACGAACACACACGCGTGCACACACACACACACACACACACACACACACACAGACACGCGCGCGCGCAAGCACACTCGAGCGGGTGAGCGCGTGCCCGGGAAACCGCGGGGGCGCGCGACCCTCAAGCGCACTCCGGGTGCGCGCCCGCACGGCGGGGGCGGGGAAGGTGGGGGGGGAGATGGGGGGGGTTTGGCCGGCGTAGCTGTGCGCACTGCTCAGCGCCGCGGAGCGCAGCAGATGGGGGGGACGGGGAGAGGGCGGGGCGGCGGCGGGCGGGGGCTGCGTGGGGAGCGGGGTGCGGGGCGCCGCGGGGAGGAGAGCGGCGGGTGGGGGGTGGGAGGGGAGTGCGGGGTGAGGACGCGGGGCGGGGCGGGTGTCCCCGGCTGGCAGCACCGTGGGCGCTCAGCGCCGCGCACGCTGTAAGCGCGCTCACATAGGCCGCACACGCCGCCTGGCACACGCGCAAGCACACGCACACGCACACATGCCGATACAACCGCCGCGCCCCCGCCACACCCCCGCCCTGCGGCCGCCCTCGCACTTTCCACCGCACCGGTCAACTTTCTCCGCGCTCCGCCGCCTCCCCACGCCGCAGGCAGCGGCCCGAGGGAAGAGGCGCGGTGCGGGGTCCCCTCCCTTAGCCTGCAGCGCCCGCTGACAGCGGCCCGGCTCTGATTAATGAGCTGGAGACGCCGCTGCGCCCGCACCTCGGCGTGGGGGATTGGGTGGCCGCGGTGATGGGAAACAAGCGGGTTTGGCTGCGCGCATCCTCTGGAAGGCGAGCTGCGGAGGGGTGTGCGGGGGCCGCCTGTGTTATCTTTCCCCTCTGCCATTCGAACGTCGGGGCTCGGGACACATCGTGGGGTAGATCCAGCAGCAGCAGCAGCCCGCGTTAGGGCGGCAGCGAGGGAGACAGGCAGCGATCCCCGAGCTCCCTCCGGGCGGCCGCCGCCACGGGGCCGCCCCGGGCTGCAGACACTATGATGAGGTTCCTCCTGCTGCCGCCAGGTGGCAGCGCAGGGTGGCGGATGTGCCGCGCCGCGCGGAGCCGCCGCGGTCGCGCTATGTCCCGGCCGCCAGGAGCGGCTCAGGCGCCGCGAGGGCACCGCGGGGATTGCCTCGCTGGGTTGGCTGGCGGAGGCTGGGAGCGGGCAGAGTTGTGCTGACTGGCTGCCGTTCTCTCTTGCTGACTGACAACTGCGGTTCTGCCGCTTGAATGCGTAACATGGGGATTCTTAAATTTAGCTCATTTCATTTCTCGCAAATTTAGGTGTTTGGCTGACATTGAAATATATATATATACATACATACATACATACATATACATACATATTTATAAAATATATATATATATACACACACATATATGTAAATGTGCATGCATTTGCGCTTCTGTGTTCTTTATGTTGTGTACACTTTAGTTTGTCAATCAAATAGATATTATGTCTACAGTTACATGTAAAATACATCTTATGTTCACAGTACAGAAGTTGACCTCCAACTTTATTTCCATCTTTGTTACATTCAGTGGTGCCTCCACAGGTTTTCATGTGTAAGTGAAACCACTGATGACCCTACGCATTGTATGAGAATTAATTACATTTGCGTATTCAGCAGACCTCTACCAACTTATATTTGAATATCTAAGCATGCTAAGTATGTAAGTATGTAAGTGCTAAGGAGTAGTTGTAAATGATCACCTTTTTTTCTGTGTTCACCCTTCCTCAAAAGATGTTCTCTTCTCTGTAAATGTAAAAGGAGCGTGAATCCTTAGGCCTGAAATTAACACGACCCATAGTTGGATAAAAGACAATACAGTCTAATACAGTCATATGTGAATCAAAAGCATCTTTGGCTCTTATGTGAGCCAATAATATTTTTCATTTAGATGCTCACAGGCAGTACGCCTCATCTTGTAGAACTCTTTGGAAAGCTTCTCGAGAGGACAATATACTTTGAATTTTAAAGGATCTACAGAATTTAAATTCTGATGCAAAAAACATTTGACTCAGTGGAAGGTTTTAAATGGTGTTAGAATGAGCTCAAAGGTGTTATTTTTAGTTATGGAAAGCATACAAAAACAAAACAAAAAAAAACACATTAAACACTTTCCTGCCATACTTCTTATTTAAGACTTCTATTATTCCACACGGAATATATAATAACTGATGAAATGAAAATTATTCATAGATGGCAACTAGAGATACTGTACAGTTTTCTATGAGCTCACAATTCCTAAAATACATTTTTGTTTTGAATTCATAAGTCTTTGTATTGAATAGATAGGGTTTTGTGTATATGTGCTTCAATTCTTAAGCCCTTTCATACATATTGCATTGGTCTGTGTTTCTATCTATGATATTTTTCTCTATGACACTCAAAGTCATAAATAAATACTTTTTATTATTATTATTATTATTATTAATAAGAGAGAACACCATTTTAAATAACTTTGGCAGTCAGACTCAGCTTTACATTTTTAATGAAACTATTTCAGAAAAGCTGACATTTCATAAACCTGAAATAGTGTTAAAAATATTATGTAAAAGTGAGTATTATACACATGTTTCAGTTAAATTATTCTGATCCTGTGCTAATGAGATATTAAAAAGTATAATGAATAGAAAATCCTATTTAACCAAATCTTACTTTCAACTTGTTAGACTGTTAGATAAATTTTAGTAGCTCTTATGAGGTTTAAATAGTTATTAATGCAGAACTATCATGTTGCTGTTCCATTCATTCTTATTATGATTAATATTTCTAGTAAAAACCTTCTGTAGAGTTTTCCAGAATGCTTATTTTAATGTGCACAAGTAACACGAGAGAGCACAGCTCTAATATCCCTTACCAAATTCACCTATTTGAATGGAATCTGCACAGCCTGGAAGTATTCCATGTAGTGGAAAGTGGTATCTAAATATTTTAACTAGAATTATCATTATAAACCTAAACACAAGAACATAAGTAAAATATTGCTAAATTTATAAAAAATAAAGAGGTCTTTATTAGTGTTGAAGTGTGTTGCCTCTTGCTAATCTAATTTTCATCTGTTTTTTGTTAAACCAGAAAATTCTAAAAACCTTTGAATTCTGGAGGAAATTTGAAAGTTACTTCTACAGATTTCACATGAAATACAAATGGAGGGGAGTGAACTAGAATGGAACAACTGGTGAGATAGATAAAAGAATGTGAAGAGTACATGTATTAGAACTACAGCAATTGCTTACTGTAATGGGTAAACTGTGATCTACAAGAGTATCAGGAACTGCTGATAGAGCACATGGAACCAGATGTTATGGGAAAACAGAATAACAGATATCAGAGTTGTAAGTGAAGCTATTGGAGCTGCAGAACATGAACTCTTTAGAAAGAGAAGAAAATGCAGAATAACTTCATGTTAATGCACGAAAAACTCTAAAGAAATAAATATTAAGCAATAGTGCAAAGAAGAAGTTAAATTTGATGGTAAAGGTGAGAGAGTGTCATGAAATGAAAATCACTGAGGATAGGATAGGAAAAAGTCTTCATAGTGACATAGTATGTTATGAATCTCCTGGCACATATTTGATCTCAGTAATAATCTCTATGAATACTGGAAAAATAAATAAACTAAAAGTGGATGTTGTGTGATTATGTTAATTTTCAGTGGGTAAGTGCCAGAAAACAAAAACAAACAAAAAAACACCGCAAACCATGTAGGGCAAAATATAAATTTGTACATAGCAGTGAGTAACTTATTTTAGGAGCCAAGATGAGGCAAGGCCATCTTAAACTTTGTAGTAGTGAATCAGTAGAGAAACTGATTGCATTAAAAAAACAAAACAGCAAACCAAAAACAGAACAAAAGTTCACAAGGAAATCTTAGGCCTGCTGATGTTGAGATTTCCCATTTATAGTGAACATACAGGAATGAAATATAAAATGTGGTTCTGTAACTTAACTTCTGTCCAAGTGTTTCAGGAAGACAACCTGAGAAGCAAATACAAAATTCAATGAGATAATCTTGAGGGGCACTAGAATTAAAGTTCAGATAAGGCACAGTACTACATTAAGTAAAAACTAAAAATAAAAATGCATACACTATTTAATATGTTCATTTAAAGAATGGGAGGAAAAGTACAGGGATGAAAAAGAATTCCAGGAGATAAAATCCTTGAACAGAAGCATTTAGTACTGATTTCAGGGTAATCAGTATTTTAATCTTTTAATCTTCAGAAACTTAATTAACATACATCATACACACATACACACACACACATACATATGTATAGCAATAGACATAACAATCATTCTTTTGTCCTGGATTGATAGGAATTATGTGAATTGAGTAACACAGTCTACAAAGTCATGGATGAAAACTTTTGCTATAAACTTGGTTGAAGCAATTTTAGACACTATTCTAAAAGTCTGAAGGTACTGATAAAACAGGAAGTGAATACATGTTGCCATTATGATGGAATTACTGACATAACCTGAAAAGATAAATACAATTATATGGTGTTTTAGACAGGGTTGTTCTAATAGTGGGGAGTGTTAATAAGGTTGTACAGGACTAAAGTTTGGATGCTTTTTGATCAGTTTCTGCTGTATTATGCGTTCGTACATTCAAAGGTCTTACCATAAAAGAAGCTAGGGTAATTAAAGAATGGAAAACATGTCTTCAGAAGAAAGATTATGTTATTTTACTATTATTATTTTTGAGAAATAGATAGCCAAACAGGTATTGGAGGGTGATGTGGTTACTTTCAAATATATTTTTAGTTAAATAATAGAAAGAGACATAGTTTTTGAACTAAAGAATGATGCTGGCATGCCATCAAGCACTCATGTATTGATTATTTTTTACCATAGATTAGAAAAGTAAAGAAATTTACTGACCATCTAGGAAGTGAGAGACAGGGAAGGCCATCCAAATAGGTAATCAAGCCAACAAACCAAGATTTATTTATTTATTTATTTATTTATTTATTTATTTATTTATTTATTGAGAGTATTTGAAAGGATTACAGAAAACATTGTGTAATTGAATGGGACAGTTCCTGGAGGACAGTTACATTTATGCTTACTTGGGAAAGAAAGGGCATTTTGAAGAAGATGGAATATGGTTGTTCTACATTTATATACTATCTGTTCCTTGCCTCAGGATTTATTGCCAGCCCTCAGGTCAGGAAGGATATTTTCTCCCTTACTGTTATAATTTAGATTCTGAGTTCTGTTCATTCCTTTCATTCCTGATTCTTTTGTTCTCCATTATAATGTGGGGCATGTTTTAATTCCTTGAACATTCTGCATACATTTTCTAGTGTCCTCATATTCCTTTGTAGATGACTGTCGGGGTCCTTGTTCCCTTTCTTCTCCCCTTTCTTCATTTTCTCCATAGAGTGTTAGAGATCTAGGTTTTGGCCTTAACTGCAAAAATTAGGCTTTTACTTAAGCATTTGAAAGTACCATCTGAAGTAAACGTTCTAGCCATCTAGTGTATGGCTACCCACATCTGTGAGGATATAGAAATTTAGATAGTCTTCCATCTACTTGTTCCTATGTTTGCTGTTATTTATGAAAATCATATTCAGCTTTTCTTCCATTCTCTAAAAAATTCTAGCAATGCTTTCAGCTGTTTCAGTAGGATGTGGTATGGACTAAGTGATGTATAAGAAAAGCTGGATTCACATTCATACTCCAGATTAATTAGCAGAAATTTTAATACGATGAGTGTACAGGCATATAGACTTCTCATTCTGGGGCATTTAGGTATCCCTCAAAAATTTCTGTTGGACTGGTTCTTACAAGCAAAACAAGCAAGGAAAGTTAGATCCATAGTCATGTGGTCTGATTTTTGAGTGCTCCTGTGTGTAGGCAGTATTTGGACTTAATGATCCTTTGCAGTTCAGTCCAACTCAGGATATTCTATGATTCTATGATTCTATGTGTGAACTAGACAACTGAAACAGTCAGTAGAAAGAACAATAATATGATTCCTGATTTCTAGGGAAAAAAGAAACTAAACATGTAAAGTGATGAGGAATGAAGTTCTTTGAGACACACGAAGGGACCCAACATGAATTTTAGCAGTATCAGTGAATGACAGGTAGGGTGATATGCATTTTTGTAAACAAACTTATTCCTGCATGACTACATGTTGCTTAGGTGCTTAACTTTATCATTCATATATATATATATATATATATATATATATATATGGGAAAAAATAATATATATAATAATTTTCCTGAGTATAATCAGATTTTTAGTTGCAGCTTTTTTACAGTTTATTTGTTTGTTTTGTTTTGATAGTTGTTGGTTTGTTTGGTTGGTTGGTTGGTTAGGTTTTACTTTAATTTGGCAGTGTTATTTAAGACAACCTATCTGTACAGACAGTAGTTTATACAAAGTAGAGATTACACTAAAATCTCACATTGAATTTTAGATATTCAATCAAGTCATACAAATTTCTACCTTTACTTAAAGGATATATATGTAAGATAGAAACATAATATATGTTTGTTTCAAGCATTTATAGATATGTATTACTGAATGAGGATAAATAGTAGGATGACTCTTAATCAGATAATTTGGTCTTTATTTAAAATAAATATAAGATATATTTACACAGTGATATTTATGAAACAAACCATTATTTAACCATTCTGCCAAACAGCCAAGATAGCTATGTTATTTTGAATTAAGAAGAAGTGAGAACTGCTGTTTGTTGTTTTTAGTGGATTCGCTAAAACAAAATGAGAGCCTTACAATGAACTGGTGTTGCATGTAATGGCTAATTAGTATGACGTTCAGGATTTCACACCAAAGGTGTAATCTCTCTATCTTCTGACTGGGAAATTTTCATCAATTACTGCCACTCGGTTTCCGTGTATGCACCTACATATAGGAATCTGATTAATGGAAACTGTAAGTAATGAAGAGTATCATAGAATATCCCTAGTTGGAGAGGACTTAAAAGGATCTTTGAATCCAACTTCTGGTTCCACACAGGACCACCCCAAAATCAAACCCTTTGTCTGAGAACATTGTTCAAATTTTTCTTGAACTCCACCAGCCTTGGTGCACATCCATGCCATTCCCTTGGGTCCTGTTGCTGTAATCAGAGAGAAGAGAGGAGATTCAGTTCTGCTCCTCTACACCCCTTTTGAAGAGCTGTAGACCACCATGAGGTCTCACCTCAGTCTCCATTTCTCTAGGCTGAATAAACCCAGGGACCTCAACCAGTTCTCGTATCTTTCACCCTCTAGACCCTTCACCATCTTCCATCACCCCACATGAACGGGATGAATAGAAAACCCAATATTAAACTTCCTTCATGATGGTTAGCATCGGCTATCTTGAACATTACTGGAGAAAACATATTAAAGTTTCCATGATTGTACAATTAAGTTTAAAGTTTAAGTTTAAAATCATTTTAAAAGTAGATATTAATGTGCTCTTAGTGTGGTCTTTCTGATATTGTGTATACTTAAAACAGAAAGAAATCCTCAGAAAATTAGGTCAATTAAAGTTTTCTATTTGGTAAATTTATTATAATGTTTAAATTATTCAAACAGGTTAGTAGAAAACTGGATTTTCAGCTATCAAAGTCTTGTAATTAATTATAAGTTTTAAGAATGAAGGAGAAACATTATTTTGAATAACTTCTCAGTAACATCTTGGTAAGTTGAATAATTCAAGAATTTGATAGATTGTCCTGGTATCTGATCTTTAAGTAGGTAACTGGTAATGTAAAATAATTGTTCCATAATTATTTTTAGAAGAAAGCTATTATTAAATATTTTGGAAGAGGTCTTCTAGTAGGACAGTTGTTACATTTAAGTCAGTAGCCAGGGAGAACATGAGAGCTTTTTTGTAATTTTTTAATTACTAACAAAATTTTCTATAAGAACAGGAAAAATGTAAGGTTCTTTGATATTATACACTTCCAAATATAATAAGAAAGATACCTGAAAAGACATCTCAGAGGATTAAAAAATTATTTCCTATAATGTACAGAGATGGCATGTAGAACACTGAAAACTGGATTATACTGATATTATCTGAAAAATGAAACCAGGAGTACTTTAGAAGCTTTTCCGAACTGCAGTCAGTAATCCTTAAACTACAATTTTGAGTGCATTTGCTTCAACTTTGTGGAGAACAACACTTTTTCAGAGATGCCAGCATTGTTGTATGTTCTATGTTTTGATTCTGAATGTTTGTTTCTCACATAGTCTAAGCATTTTGAGGTTAGAGAAGAAGCCTTTTTTTTTTTTTTTTAAGCTTTTTACTAACTTGACAGTTTTTGTTGGTTTTTTTTTTAATCTTTATTATTATTATTATTATTAATTTAATGTCTCTTCTGGTCTTCTTATAACATTTGAACATATTTTCTCTTAACCCACAAACACAGTTTGTGTGTGGCACAGTTTGCAGTGTGGTTGCCACCTACCCCTACCTCATGCCATCATGGCAGTGACTCTTACCTGCCAGATGAAAATGCATAACGAATATTGGTGACTGTGTTGAAAAGTAGTATTTTGTTATTGAAAAGTAGTATTTGTAGTTGTAATTTGCTCTATCAAATAGAGTTATTGTGCTCTTTGTATCAGTTGCATTGTCCATTGAAATACATGGAAGTCATTGCTTTCAGAGCAACCTTTGTAGATGCATCCCTACACAATTCTTCTTCTCCCAGTGTGCCCCAGGCAAGCCAAAATGTTGGACACTCATGTAATACACCTTAGTTAAGAATTTCGAAGTACTCTGTAAATATAATTAAGTCTTATTCTTTTCCTGGTTATGTTACTCCAAGCACCTTTTCAAATTCTCTGTTAAAGAGGACAATCATCAGAGGAAAAAATTATTTATGAGCTGTTTATTTCTGCATAGAAGTGGTGTGGAATTTATGATTTCGTATAGTTTAAGCTCTAGATTTCTCTCTGTGGAACACAAACAACCTACAAAACTTAAGACCACAAAGGATATTGCAATTATGTAACCCAGAAATTGCAGATAGCATTTGGATTCTCCATTAGACATTTCTAATCAAATAATTGTGAAATTGCCATATTACAACTCATAACTTAAAGAAGAAAGAAAAAGTAGGAGTTAGAGTGTCAGTCCTTTGGAAATCTAGTGGTAGCTGAGTAGATTGAAGTTGCTTAAATCTACTTGGCTACCTGGAAATTTGCAGCCAAAGAAAAAGCCAAAGATGGAGGAGATCTGAAAGGAAATATCATCTCCAGACTTCCTTTGAGGTACTAAAATGAGACCAGCTAACTGAAATGTTGCATCTTGAATATGGACTGTTTTATTGAATTAATTCAGATTGTTTCTCAGAATTGCACTTCCAGTACCGTAAATGGAAAATGAATCTAACTCTTAATATAGCAAAATACTGGTTATATTTAATGTCCATTTATGTATTGCTTCAATCCAAATTTTTCCTGCAAATTAATTGCTGAATTGAACAGTGACAGAGAAGTTTAATAAATAATGCTATCAGTCTTTATATCATGAACTATTTTCTTGCCTGAGAGATTTTTTAACATTTTAAAGCCTACATAGGGTCTCCAAGCTGCCAGCTTTGTTAGGAAGCTGTTCTCCATTACAAAATGCTACCTACTCCTGAAATGCATCGATGAAATTCTAAATTAAATTATTTCCTTGCACTTAAACAATTTCCCAGCTCTCATAGGAAAGACAAGAAACATTCTATTTATTTTTATTTAAAGGCAGGCAGGCACAATGTTTTCAAATAGTCTTACTAGGCAACCAACCATGATGTTTAAATTATGGTCAATTAATCTTAAGTGCTGTCCTACAGATGATGATACAAAATGGACATCTTCAAAGATCTCAAGTTTACTTTAAATATATGTCACACACCACTGATGTGGATGTTCAGACAATATATTAAAAAGAGTGAGAGTGAAATAAAACTGTAAAGAGATTACAATATATTAACTATTTATGTAATCCATATTCCTATGGACCCAAGCAGGACTTTATGAGAAATTCAGTGCTACTCATCACGAGGCAGATATTTTGTCAAAATCTAGGCATCTATTACCAAAAGCACTTAAATAATAATAATAATAATAAAATATCTTTTTTAAAAAAAGTATTTCTACTGTTATCAGTAAATGCACAAGAAAATTTATGTATGGTCTACGATTTTTATATTTCTGTACTTTTAATCACGTCTCTCCTCTCCTCTCCTCTCCTCTCCTCTCCTCTCCTCTCCTCTCCTCTCCTCTCCTCTCCTCTCCTCTCCTCTCCTCTCCTCTCCTCTCCTCTCCTCTCCTCTCCTCTCCTCTCCTCTCCTCTCCTCTCCTCTCCTCTCCTCTCCTCTCCTCTCCTCTCCTCTCCTCTCCTCTCCTCTCCTCTCCTCTCCTCTCCTCTCCTCTCCTCTCCTCTCCTCTCCTCTCCTCTCCTCTCCTCTCCTCTCCTCTCCTCTCCTCTCCTCTCCTCTCCTCTCCTCTCCCCTCCCCTCCCCTCCCCTCCCCTCCCCTCCCCTCCCCTCCCCTCCCCTCCCCTCCCCTCCCCTCCCCTCCCCTCCCCTCCCCTCTCCTCATGCCTGATAGGATTCTTCAGTCCATATTCTTAGCCAGAGAAATCTATTTCTACCATGAAAAAGCTTCTGATTCTTGTAGCTCTCACAGGTATGAAAATTG
The DNA here is from genome assembly GCF_054131305.1 of Coturnix japonica. Classification (NCBI taxonomy): domain Eukaryota; kingdom Metazoa; phylum Chordata; class Aves; order Galliformes; family Phasianidae; genus Coturnix; species Coturnix japonica. Next base: position 137,158,742 of record NC_140663.1, read on the forward strand.
TTGTCATTGTATGCATTACAGCATAATCTTTCAAATGGAGAGTTCATTTTTAAACATCTAGTATGTAATAAAATATATTTTTATCTTATGAAGAACTTTTTATCATGGATCAATGTCAGATTATCATATAGATGTTAAACAGTAAAATAATAAGTTCTTGCATTTACCTTATACTATTTTGATATGTCTTCATCTGGTTTTAGTCTCTTTTATCTAATCTTTATTAAACTGAAATGTTCTATATACTTTATATTATTAGTACTTTTTTTTTTTTTTGAGATATTGCCCCATTGCAATTTCTTTTTTTTTCTTTTTTTCTTTTTTGCAAATTTTCTTCTCTGTTTACTCTTTATATTTTATATTTTTATATAAAAACAATAAATATATTTTTATTAAAAATATTTTTATTTTTTACTGTTTTTTTTTCTTGTTTTTGTTTTTGTTGTCCTATTTTGTTGTCCTTTCAGTCTTCATGCAGAGTTTCCCAACTTACATAGACTTACATTGACTTCTATAAATGTTTGGTCATTCTGGACCAATTTATGACATTATTGGTATTGTTTTATTCTACTGAAAACAGTAGTCTCTTAAAATGCTAGTCTATACTTTGTGAGCAGAGACACCTTTTTTACCCTTATAGGACATCTCAAAAGCTTGAGACGTATATATTTACTGTTTGAAAGTAGTCATAATGGGTGACATCCTCCCTGTTGCCCAAATCCTTGGCCATGATAATATAACCTGTATATGTGCAGAGTAAAAACTAAAACTAAACTTCCTCACTTACAAGTTACTTTCTCTTTCTGAGTTGTACCTTGCAAAAGTTATTGTCAGTGAACAGTCAAATCAGTAACATGGAACATTTGAACCGTTTCAAGATACTGAAAATATATTAAAAAATAAAATAAAATAAAATAAAATAAAATAAAATAAAATAAAATAAAATAAAATAAAATAAAATAAAATAAAATAAAAATCTGACACTCTTAAAATCTTCCTTATATTTGTTTATTCATGTATGTATTTATTATTTTTAAAGTAGGAATAAAATTTGCACAACTAATTATAAAAAAAAAAATTCCCTCTGGAAATCCCATGCACTTTCTCCTCAGCATTTGGGCACTCTCACCAGTTACTTATTGCCTTCAGTACTCTTCCAGTATCTGTAGTATACTTTCAATGTTTCCATGTATAAAACTGTTAATTAAAGCTGTTAATTTACCAAGTGTCAATGCTTTAAAGTGTTTGCTCAGATACCTGACATTTACATTAGATAAATTAGCACCTGAGAAAATACATCACACCATGTTTATTATTAGCATTATTGTTTACTCTCTGTTTTGACATACATTTCTATCAGTTCATTGATAGCAACTAACTACAAAGTTAAAACTTCAGTGACCTAAGAAGTACAACACTATGTAACAACTTGAATTAAACAGTGTTTTTGTTCATGGACTTGTATACGGAATGGAGACTGTTAAGTCCAAACAGTTCTTTTCAAAAGAGCCCTTCTGTGACGCCTAACCCTGAAGAGTCAGGAAATCACTATGGGAGGATACTAGCTCTTACTGGAAAATAATAAAATAAAATAAAATAAAATAAAATAAAATAAAATAAAATAAAATAAAATAAAATAAAATAAAATAAAATAAAAAATCAAGAACTAGAAATAGGTACTAGAGCCTGGTTTAAAGGAGCTTTAATTGCTCAGGGCTGCCTCTGTACTTAATGATTAAACAGGTGTTAAAAGCTTTCTTCTGAAATGAGTCATCCTGTCAAGGTAGCTATTATTTATTTATTTATTTTTCATCTATGTCCCATAGTCCCTTGGGGAAAATAATGTTTTAAGATAATTCAAAGTCTTGTTTAAGTAAGTTCTGAAAATTGAATGAGAGAATCATAAGTTCAAGAATCTGGGTTTTTTTTGCTATGCCAGAATTCACTAAAATGGATGTTGTTAACTTCAGTTCTGGAAACTAAGAGAAACAGTTTACATGAAAGACCTAAACTAATACATTATGCTCTTTAAGTTTAGTCATAAGAGATCTGAGATAAGAGATCTGAGATTGTGACTATGGGAAGTCCTTAATCATCAGACAGATGAATTAACTGATATGAGGGACAAAAGATTCAAAGGCAGACCAAACTAATAGGAAGTTTTCTATTACAAGTCTGTATCAAAAAGTTACATGATATGTTATAATTTGAGACAAGCTTGTTCAGGAGTTAATTGTCCTTACATTCCCCCTTAATGTCTACCAAAAAGAAAACAATGTGCTTCAGAGAGTCACAATCAATCTTAGAATAACCGATGGCTATGTATTTCTTTAGTGCATTACTGAGTTGTTTTGTTTTGTTTTGTTTTGTTTTTGTAGCCTACTTACTTTTCCATAATTCATTTGTTTTTGGAGCATAGAATATCAGAAGCCTTCCTTTGTCACACAGCATGCCACTAATATATCACCTACATTCTAACACAACAACATTGTTTGTAATGAGCATTCCTTGCCATGTCCTTCAACATATATGTACCAACCAGAAAGTACTAGTCAGGATGAGGAGGACCAATTATAATGCTTGTATCAATTCTAGGAGCGAAAAATGTCTCTTCAGCCCTGATGTTATGACCAACATACCTATTTGGATCTCTGTCAACAACTTAACCAGATAATAACATAACCTCAACTTCAGACCTGTATTTTTCTAGCACAATCTTTGTAAAATGTCAAGGTGATGGAACAACAGGTCCCACTCAGAAGTGGAAACCTGAATTAAATCCATAACTGAGCCCATCTCTCTTGAAGTTTCTTAGCCTTTGTATTTTTTCTAAGTCTTATGAGCTTTACTACAGGGTGAAGTTGTCCCATAGGCATTCATTATGTGTTCTTGCACTTAGCACATTTAGTCCCTTTTGTTTACACTCTTGGCCCAGGAAACATAAGAAAGCCTTTTAATCCCATTACATATCTCACACATAACTTGGAGCTCTGTTTCTATTTCCCTTGAGAGAACATGCATGAGTGGGCTTAATCCCTCATTAACACCCAAGAACAGGGACCAGATAAAACTTCCAGTGTTTCTGGAAGTATGTCTATGTGAATGCAGTTAGGGGAGTGTTAAGCACAATGTACTAGGCTGGGGATGCTGAGAATATTGGAAATACCTAGCATTAGTTTAGCTCTATGTTTTTGTCAGGTACAGTTAGTTTTTGAAAAATACAATGAAGGGCAACTACTTTATGAAGGGCTTGCATAAAACTTTACTGCTGGCTCATACTATTTTCCATCTCAATTCTATAAGCCACTGTCAAGGAGCTTTGTCCAGATAATTCTCTTTTTCCTTGATACCTTACAGTATGCTGAAAATTGTAAACTGGCCTTTTACTTCACTTCTCACTTGTTACCCTGATCAGAAGTTTGTTAGTCTGTTGGTGGTGTTTCTGCATTTTGTATAAAATATCAGAAATTACTTTATTTTTTCCCCAAATTCTATATTTATTTTATTGTATGAAAACCTACTAATTTAATACCTTGTATTCTTTCTTTTTTTCCTCTTCAAATCTGTGTCTCTGAGACCCAGTGTAATTTCATACTAAATTACTGTTTTTACACATCATTAGAAGCAGAATATTTGGCTCAGCTGTCCCAAATATGTTTTTCAAGGAACGTTCCAGTAAAAAATATATTCCTCGCAATATGCACTTTTATAGCAAAATATTTTGAGACTATCTGTTTCATATAGATGTTCAGGTATAAATTTTAACCAGTGAGTTGATAACATGAACTTACTGGCATTTCCAAATTGATTCAAACCCAATTCTTTACAGTCATAAGGAAGTTCTGAGTTTAATAGGCTAGGTTTTTATATCTTATATTTTGACAGTTTCATTTAGCTTTTCTATACATCCATTTTTATTGTTTACATTAATCAATTATTAATCTTTCAAATGATTGGAACAGCAGTAGGCTTGGCATTCCAATTCAAAATGCCTTTTCGGTCATTGGCTTTTTGTAGTTCCAGTTTATTCATATAGAAGTTTACTTCCTTTTCAAATTTTTTTTTAGCAAATAAGGGCAGTGACTTTCTCAGTGATTTTAATTGCTATTTACATATAAATTACTTATAATTAATTATAAATTATTATAAAACAATTATTTAAATAATAAAAATTGTTTTTTGAAGCTAGAATGCTTACAATTCCATTATTTCCTTTGGCGAATTTTTCACAAATCATAAAATCATAGAATCATAGAATCAGTTTGGAAAAGACCTCTAAAATCATCAAGTCCAACCACAGCCCAACCATAGTACCCTAACTCTAACAACCCTCTGCTAAATCATATCTCTGAGCACCACATCCAAACGGCTCTTAAACACATCCTGGGATGGCAATTCAACCACCTCCCTGGGGAGCCTATTCCAGTGTTTAACTACCCTTTCTGTAAAGAAGTGTTTCCTAACATCCAGCCTAAACTTACCTTGGCGTAACTTGAGGCCATTTCCCCTCGTTATGTCACCTGTCACTAGCGAGAAGAGACTTGCCCCGCTCTCACTGTAAGCACCCTTCAGATACTGGAAGAGAGCAAGAAGGTCTCCCCTTAGCTTCCTTTTCCCCAGACTAAACAGCCCCAGCTCCCTTAGCCTCTTCTCATAGGGTTGATTTTCCAAGCCCTTCACAAGCCTTGTTGCCCTTCTCTGGACCTGCTCCAGTACTTCCATGTCCTTTTTGTACTGAGGTGCCCAAAACTGAACACAGTACTCAAGGTGAGGCTTCACCAGTGCCGAGTACAGGGGTGTTTACTCTCTGTTTTGACATACATTTCTTTAAGTTCATTGATAGCAACTGACTACAAAGTTAAAATTTCAGTGACCTAAGATTCCCTAGTCCTGCTCACCACACCATTCCTGATACAAGCCAAGATGCCATTGGCCTTCTTGGCCCTCTGGGCACACTGCTGGTCCATATTCAACTGTCTGTCCATCTGCACACCAAGGTTCCTTTCCATCAGGCAGCTTTACAGCTACGCCTCTCAGAGCCTGTAGGATTGCCTGGAGGTTTTGTGACCAAAATGCAGGACCCAGCACTTGGCCCTACTGAAACTCATGCCACTAACCTTGGCCCATCAATCCAGTCTATCCAGGTCCCTCTGTAATGCCCTTCTTCCCTCAGGCAGATCAGCACTCCCTCCCAGCTTGGTGTTATCTGCAAACTTACTGAGGGTGCACTCTATCCCCTCATCGAGATCATCAGTGAAGATGTCAAACCGAAGCAGCCCCAGCACTGAGCGCTGGGGTGTACTGCTCATGACTGGCTGCCAACTGGATTCCACTCTACTGACCACAACTCTTTGGGCTAGGCCATCCAGCCATTGCTTCACCTACACCCATCCAGACCATGGGCAGCCAGCTTCTCCACGAGAATATTATGGGTGACATTGTCAAAGGCCTTGCTGAAGTCCAGGTAGACCGCACTGATGATGTGAAATGATTCAGTGACAATTCAATTTTCAAGTTTTAAAATACATTTTTAAAGAATGTGGAGTTTACAAAAATCTGGGAAAGAACAATCTGCAATCCACCGAAGAATCCTTCTCAGTACTACTTGAAGAAAAAGTGCAGATATTTTATTTCCTTCTGCCCTATACTCACATATTACTTTTTCAGTGGAGAGTGAAAGATTGTAGCTACCAGACTCTTGAATGTACACATGTAATGGAAACCAATTCCAGATAATCTAAGGATTGTCATGAAAGAAGTTTGAAATCCCAGTGAAGTTTGCTGAATGACATTATGTGTTTCCAACTGATCACCTGTTTTACAAAATATATGTGTGGACATACTATATGCAGTGTAAATATGAAATAATATATATATATGTATGTATGTATGTATATGTATATGTGTATATGTATGTATATAATGTATATAATGTATATAATGTATATAACTAAGTCAGCATAGTGAAGCATAGGATTAGCAATAGCTTCCTGAACTAACTTTGTAATATTTGAAATCAGCTTGTTATTACATAATGAAAAATTCTGAATACTTTCTGGAATACATACTACATATGTACAGGTGGAGACCCAGTCATGAGTAGTTTCCCCTGGGATTCTGACCTGGGACTGGTGCTCTTCAACATCTTTATCAATGACATAGATAATGGGATTGAGTTCATTCTCAGAAAGCATGCAGATGACACCAAGCTGCATGATAAAGTTGATGTTGTAGAAGGAATGGATGCCTTTCTGAGGAACATGGACAGACTTGAAAAGTGGGCTCACAAGAACATAATGAGGTTCAACAAGGCCAAGTCCAGTGTGATACAGTTGGATTGGGACAATCCCAGTTACGAGTACAGACTGAGAGAAGGATTCACAGAGAATGTACTCAAGGATGTGGGGGATATACAAAAAGTTGGACATGAGCAAGCAGGTGTGCTCTTGCAGTTCAGAAGGCCAAAGATATCCTGGATGGCGTCAAAAGAGAGGTAGCCACAGGGAGAGTTAGGTGATTGTTCTCTCCTCTGCCCTTTTGAGGACCCATTTGGAATACTGTATCCAGGCCTGGGGCCCTCTGTGCAGAAAGGATGTGGAGCTGTTTGAGCAGGTTCAGAGGAGGGCCAGAAAGATGATCAGAGGGCTGGAGCACCTCTCCATTGAAGAAAGGTTGAGGGAGTTTGGCTTGTTTAGCTTGCAGAGGAGAAGACTCCCTGGAGACTTCACTGTGACCTTCCAGTGCTTTAAAGGGAGCTTATTAGCAGGAAGGGGAACAGCTTTTTACGTAGTCTAGTGGTGATAAAACAAATGAGAGCAGTTTTAAACTAAAAGAGGGGAGACTTAGGTTAGATGTTAGGAGGAATTTCTTTACTCAGAGGTAGTGAGACAGTGACACAGGCTGCCAGAGAAGCTGTAAGTGCCTCATCCCTGAAGATGTTCAAGGCCAGGCTGGATGAGACTATGGGCAGCCTGTTTTAGAGGGTGGCAGTCCAGGCCATGGTTGGGGGGCAAGAGCTTTCAGAATCCATTATATCATTCTGTGATCTAGATCTGTAACTGTCTTTTTTTGGAGAATACACCTTATTACCCAGGAATAATGCATCACTTCTCACTCATCTACCTTCTATGGGATACTGCACAACCACAGAGGAAAGTTAAGGAAGAGTTTCTCAAGACCCTTAACCTACGTGCAAGGTAATCAAGTCTAGATGGAAGAGTTTTACACTCTCCACTGCTAATTTGACTCCATAACAGTAAAGAAAAGTCTGCTTTTTGAGATGATCTTTTTCAGATGTGTATCAGACAGGAGTGTATGCTTAGGCAGTTTGGATGTTTTCATAATTCTGTAAGTTACATACAATAAAAGTTGAATGTATGGTTTAACTGCAAGTGGAATGTCACATGTCATTTTGTGACACTGTCTAGATAAAATAGAGGGATTTTAAAAGGAGCTAAGCACTGAGTGCAATCGTTAAGCATGTAACAGCTTTTTGAAAGCGTCCTTGAAATCCAAAGTTCAGTGTATAAATACTGTGGCTAATAATCTACGTGTTCATACTGCCTAAGTAATATCTGAGGTGGCAGTATGACAATAACTGCTAAAATTGTTGTGTGTCATTTTCAAAATAGTGAAAATTAATTCAGTGCTTATGATCTTTCATAAGCTGAAAGGACATAAGTTTTAAAAAAGGAAAATTCAGGATGAAGAACAGTTTTTGAAATTAATTCTGTATCAAGAAAGAAAGCAGATGAAAACTCATCAATTTTAATGAGGATTTAGTAAATAATTATATATAAGGATGCAGCTGAAACAAATTCTATTTCAGCCGAATAAATCATGATGCTAAAAAAGTTATTTTTGTTCTTAAAATCTAAAATTTTTCTGAGATTAGTTCTTGAACAAGTTGCTTGAAAGTTATCTTTTACATTAATTACACAACTATATTGCACCATGTTTCTTAATCCTCATCTGTATGATACTACTTACAGCTACCAAAGCTCATCAGTTTTAGGTATACATGAAATGCAAAACAGAAAACTTGCAATCTCTATACTAGGAAAGATAGAGCACTGGCAGATTTTGCATGCTTTAAGATATGCCTAGTCCGCCATGGCACCTCCTAGCATGCATTTAGAGTGTTTTTCAGCCACACAAGTGAATGAGTTTTGGAGCTTTTCCAGAAGCTCAGCTTTGATTCAAAGAGAGAAGTCTACATTTACAAAGAACCATTCACAGCTGTCAGAAGTTAGCTGTCTGTGGAGCTCAAAGTACAGCTGCAGTTTTTCCAGAATAGTGACAAGTTCTGTGGCAACGAGGATCTGTTCAGTAGTATTAGGAGTTCTGAAGCTTTATCAGAAAAAAAATCTCAGTGTTCTATATCTATAATTTCCATTTCTGTGTTATTATTACTCTTTTATTATTTTGTATTCCAATGACATACTGCATTGTTCTGCATTGTTTTCTAATCTTGGGAAATGGTAAGATAATTTTATTGTTTTCTGGTTTGGTTTTTTTGTTTGTTTGTTTGTTTTTTGTTGTTGTTGTTGTTCTTTTAAATCTTCAGAATAAACAGAAAGCAGTAAACTGTTTTTTAGCTTCTCTGGGACAAGTGAAATTGAGTTTGTGGCACTTATGAAGAAGAAACAGCAACATTTAAACTAAATAGGAGTGGTGTGAGTGCATCAGAAGTATATATCTTTCCCATTTTACTACATTGCAAATAATACTTTCTCTTTTTTTTTTTTTTTTTTTTTTTGGAATTGAATATACAGAGAAAAAAATATTTGGTGATGTAGTACAGTATAAAGGTGTCATTTTTACTTGTGGAGTATCTTGATGTATTAGGCGGCACGAACTCACGGGATGTAACGCGATAGGCCTCCCCGTGCTCGGTAATGTATATGTATGAGGCTGAAATTGGAGCCCTATATAAGGGTCTCACACGGTTCATTAAACGCCATTTTACAGCTCACCATATTGGTGTGATCAGCGTGTAACTTGGTCATGGGGCCGTCAGATGCACATTCTCAATGATGGACGTAGTTCTTTAGGTTACCTTACACAAGGCAACAATTGGTGCCCCGTGTGAGGATGTCCTGAGAGTGAGTGTGCGACGGCTAACCGCGAGACGGACGCGAATCCTACGGTTAGATCCCGTGGAAGCGCCGGAGGGGCGATATATTGACTGCAGCTACTGATTATCCTGCGGTAAGACCGTGGAAGACCGTGGGACTTTGGGCCCGGGTATATATACAAAGGGTGCGTGGACGTACGGTGTCGAGCACCAGAAAAAACATGGATTCCGTCACAAAGGTACTATTACGGGTTTGTAAAACCCACTGCGGTAGGAATGCTCCTTCTAAGAAGGAGATTGTTGCCGTTATTACTTTTTTGCAGGAAGCGGAGCTTTCACCCTCCCCTTGTAATTTGCTCGATTCGGAGCGGTGGGAATCTTTCACCGCTGCCCTGCTCCTAAGAGCAACAAACGATTATAAGGCGGAGGAGTTAAAAACCTGGGTTTTGGTCCTGGGTGCGCTTAAAGCGGCTAAGGAGGAGAAAAGGATCCAGGCAGTCGCGAATGGGGTTTTTGGGGTGGGTTCCGGGACGTCTGGGGTCCCGGAGGGTACGGAGGAACCGCTCCCTTGCGGCGACTCCGTACCCAAGATGGCGCCGACCACGCCGGCCGTTTTCACAATGGCCATGGCGGCGCCCGAAACAACTCCCGAAGGGATGGCGGAAGTTGCCTCATCTGGGGAGGCGCCGCCATATTATCCCCGCCTATACCCCTGTTTGCAGAGCTTTCGTTCACCTGAGGGGGGTGGGTCCTGTCCGAGGGAGGGAGAGTCATGGGGGGAGGCGCGCCGTGGAGGCGTTAAGCCACCCCTAGACCCGGCCCCGGAGGAGGGACCTCATCCCGCGAAAGGGGAGGAACGAAAGGTACTGCCTGCCCCTACCCCTTTGGTTTCGCCTCCCGAGGAGGGGGAGGAGAAAGGGGAGGAACAAAAGGTACTGTCTGCCTTCACCCCGTCGGTTTCGTCTCCCGCGAAGGGGGAGGAGAAAGGGGAGGAACGGAAGGAATTGCCTGTCCCCACCCAGTCGGTCGTGGTTCCCCGGAGGAGGGGGGAGAAGTGGGAGGAGCGAGAGATATCGCGTAAGCCCACTGATTGGACTGACATTTGCGATACAATGCGAGAGGTGGGGCTCAAGGAGCGGGACTGGGCGGTGTTCCCAATTGTAGTCAAACAGGAGGGACCGGTTTGGGTACCTTTGGAAGCAAAAGCAGTTGCTCGGTTTATAGAGGCGATTGACAAAAAGGGATTGAGATCCCCGATGACAATGAGTGCCTTTGAGGCTCTCGTAGCCCCAGGTCCCCTACTCCCATATGATATTGAAAGCCTTATGAGAGTAGCCCTCGAACCAGTACAGTTTACTGTGTGGAAGGAGGAGTGGATAATACAACTCAAAGCTGTTTTAGCACAGGCTGCTCGCGATCCACAGCATCCAGCAAATGGGAAGGAGGGAGATCCAAAAACTGATTTAATGAGGCTTTCAGGTTCATCTGCGGATTTGGCTGGATCTGCAGAGAGGCAGCTTAGGGACCTCCGCCCAGGAGAGCTGCTTGCCACCACGGGGGCGGCTACCTCTGCTTTTATACGCTTTATAAGAAAAGCAGAGCCTGTAGCCCCGTGGTCAGAGATTATGCAGGGTCCCTCAGAGTCATTCTCTGAGTTTGCCAATCGATTGATACGGGCAGTAGAAGGATCGGAACTGCCTAAGGAAGCGCTGACTTCTGTTATAAAGGATTGCCTGAAGCAAAAGGCTCATAAAGAGATTAAGGATATCATTCGAGCGGCTCCTGAAGATCTTGAGACTCCTGGTGAAATTATTAAGTATGTACTGGACAAACAACAAACAACGCCGTTGTCCAGTGAAGGGCTAGCAAGCGCATGGCTTTCTGTTATGGCCATACAAAATGATCGAAAAAATGGCCCTTGCTTTAAGTGTGGCCAGACTGGCCATTACAAGACGCAGTGTACAGCTAAAGAAGAGGGGCATAGGAGTAGAGAAAAGTGCCAGGCCTGTGGCAAGCTGGGTCATGAGGCCCGACAGTGCCGGAAATATGTTATCATGCCGCAGGGAAACGATTTTGGGAGGGCACCTCAGGCCCTGGGTCCCTCCCACAATCAAGCAGTTGGGCCTACCATCCCATCGAATTCGTTCAGGGGGAGAGGCCAGACCTCTCGCCCACAGTGGCGCTAACTATGGACCTCAGCAAGCGCCCCATAGTCAAGATAATCTTGACATATATGGGACAATTGCCTTATAAAAAGATTCCTCGCTCCATCCTTATCACCGCCCTGCTTGATTCCGGAGCGGATGTTACGGTAATAGCAGAAAGGGACTGGCCACCAGCTTGGCCGGTTCTTGCCTTGATGAATTCCATCTCTGGGGTTGGAGGTACAGTGTCAGCTGGCGAGTCAGCGGAACAGGTGGAAATCGCCCTTGTCAATAGGGATGACTCCATAGACAAACCTGTACTGATCGAACCTATGATTGGGTCTGTTCCAGGCACAATTTTGGGCCGAGACTTCCTTGACGCCTTAGGGGTTCGCATGACAAATTTATGGTAAGGGCCACTGTCTACCAATTGGCAATAAAACACGCCATTCCTTTGCGCTGGAAGCAGGATGCTCGTCCTGTTTGGGTAGATCAGTGGCCTCTTCCTTATAAAAAATTAACAGCGCTCAAGGAGTTGGTTTCACGAGAACTCCTTTTAGGTCATTTGGAACCCTCTCTTAGTTCTTGGAACACTCCTGTTTTTGTCATTCGAAAATCATCAGGCTCGTTTCGGCTGTTACATGACCTCCGCATGGTTAACGCTCAGCTCATCCTCTTTGGTCCGGTGCAGCAGGGCAGCCCTCTACTATCAGCTGTACCTGAGGGTTGGCCTTTGGTGGTTATCGATCTTAAAGATTGTTTCTTTTCCATTCCTTTGGCAGTCCAGGATCGAGAGGCCTTTGCCTTTACTGTACCCACCGTTAATAACCAAGGGCCTGCTGAGAGGTACCATTGGAAGGTACTCCCTCAGGGTATGGCATGCTCCCCCACAATTTGCCAACTTGTTGTGGGCAAGCTAATTGAGCCAGTCCGAGCAATGCTACCTGCTTGTCGAGTTGCTCACTATATGGATGACCTGTTGCTTGCGGCTCCTAGTGAGGTTCAATTACACGACTTGGAAAGGCGGGTGGTTGAAGCTCTCACCACGGCGGGTTTTACTATTTCCCAAGAAAAGATTCAAAAGGGGCCAGGGATTGAATTTTTGGGTTACCGTTTTGGACCCACAATGGTAGCACCCCAAGGCTTGGATATTAAACCCCACATTAGGACTTTGTGGGATGTCCAGAAGCTGGTGGGGGCTATCCAGTGGGTGCGCAATGCCCTTGGCATACCTCCGCGTATTATGAAACCATTTTATGACCAGCTGAAAGGATCGGACCCCAGAGAGGAGAGAGCGTGGACACAAGAGATGGACTCGGCCTGGCAGGAAATCTTGCAGGCTTGCTCCTCCAATGCTCTTGCTCGATGGAGCCCTGATCAACCCCTGGAGGGGGCAGTTACCAAGTGCCAAGATGGGGCGGTGGGGATTCTCGGACATACTCTGGGTTCCCGGCCACGTCCGCTCTGGTGGCTGTTCTCTGTACAGCCAGCGAGAGCATTCACCTCCTGGCTTGAGCAGCTATCCTCTTTGCTTCAAAAAATCAGGCTCGCTGCTGTGAGGGCATTGGGAAAAGAGCCAGATGTTATATACATACCAAGTGCCTTTAGAAATGTTAACCCTTTACCTGATGCCATTCTACTTGCTTTGCAAGGTTTCGGTGGTAAAATCTTCTACTCAGACTCACTGCCAATCTATGATCTTGCAAAACCCCTTCAGATTTCATTAAAACTCAGGGTATTTGACAAACCGATGAAGGGACCAACTGTATTTACAGACGCTTCTTCTGCCACAGGCCAGGGAGCAGTGGTTTGGCAGAATTCATCTAAAAAATGGGAGCACAAGCTGATAACAGATAAAACGGTCAGTGTTCAGGTGCTTGAAGCCAGGGCTGTAGCAATAGCCTTACGCTTGTGGCCAGAAATTCCATGTAATGTGGTCACCGATTCAGCCTTTGTGGCAAAGTTGTTGCTTCGCATGGGCAATGAGGGTGTGCCTAGCACTGAGATTGCTTTTCTGTTGGAGGAGGCTCTGGCCTTCCGATCTGCACCTGTGGCTATTCTTCATGTCCGCAGTCATTCGGAGGTACCGGGGTTCTTTACAACTGGGAATGCGATGGCTGACCGGGTTGCTGGTGGACAGGTGTTCACCCTTCAGAAAGCACGTGACTTACACTCCACTCTGCACATTGGAGCACGAGCTTTGTCACGAACATGCTCCATTCCTTTATCTGCAGCCCGAGACGTGGTTCAAACGTGTCCGCATTGTAATTCAGCACCTGTGTTGGGGGCGGGAGTTAACCCTCGGGGGCTCTCTCCTCTAGATATTTGGCAGACTGACTTCACTTTCGAACAACGCATGGCACCAAAGCAATGGTTGGCGGTCACAATTGACACATCATCGACAATCATCATAGCCACCCAGCATGCGCGTGCTAACTCTCCTGCAGCTCAGCAACACTGGGCCACTGCCATTGCGGCCCTCGGTTTGCCACAACACATCAAGACTGATAATGGCTCGTGCTTCATCTCACGATCCACTCAGGATTGGCTCGAGCGTTGGGGAATATCGCATTCGACAGGTATCCCTGGGAATTCCCAGGGGCAAGCAATTGTCGAGAGGGCCAACCGTCTCTTGAAGGACAAGATACGTGTCCTTGGGGAGGGGGATGGTCACAAAGGCAGGATCCCACTAGCCCAGCAGGCTGAAGTATTGGCGCGAGCACTTTATGCAGTCAACCATTTTGAGCGAGGAGAGAGTAAGCACACCCCAATACAGAGACACTGGAGACCAACAATCATTGATGAGGGGCCACCGGTAAAGATAAAAAGGGATGATGGTACCTGGGAATCAGGGTGGTCTGTTTTAGTTTGGGGCAGAGGTTATGCTGCTGTAAAAGACAGAGAATCGGGGAGAATTTTATGGGTTCCATCGAGAAAAATAAAACCTGATACAGCGATCACCCAAAAGGATGTTCTGGGAGAAACAGAAAACTAATCGAAAAGTTGAGTACTTTCTTTTCAGGCATGGTTGATGGGAACCCGCCAGCCGCAACCGCGAAGTGACTCTTCAGAAAAAGGAAAAAGAACAGATAAAGAACTGCTGCTAGTACCAACGAGAAGGACATCTGTTGTATCACTTGCTGTGTGTCTTTGTGTAATTGCATTCATTGAATGGATGCAAGAACACAAGAAGAAGATCGCAATAGATGATGCATTCGGAAGCTGGTTGGAGGGACTGTTTGGTAATCTGGGCCCATGGCTTAAGCAGTTTCTCAAAGTATTAATCATAGGTATTTTATTCTTTTTAGCTTTAATGATTTGCTTACCTTGTTTGTTTCAGTGTGTCCAGGGTTGTTTACAGCGTATGATAGAAAGAATGTTTAACGAAAAAATGGAGTACCAACGGGTATATGATAAACTTTGAGAAGAAGAAGGAACTGTATAAACCCAAGATGCCTTGGATATAATCATTAGAAAACTACTGATGTTATTAGATATTGCACTACCTACCTCTGTAGCTTGTCTACCTCACTTTTTAGATAACTTACTAAGTTTAAATTATAGAGACTAACATTTTTATATTAGGATTAAGGATTAGCGTTCGGGATGTAACGGGGCATACTTTATCGAGCATGGAGAGGGGGAAATGATGTATTAGGCGGCACGAACTCACGGGATGTAACGCGATAGGCCTCCCCGTGCTCGGTAATGTATATGTATGAGGCTGAAATTGGAGCCCTATATAAGGGTCTCACACGGTTCATTAAACGCCATTTTACAGCTCACCATATTGGTGTGATCAGCGTGTAACTTGGTCATGGGGCCGTCAGATGCACATTCTCAATGATGGACGTAGTTCTTTAGGTTACCTTACACAAGGCAACAGTATCTCTACAATTGCATTTATCAGAAGTACTCTAATAACTTAGACTAAGATGTTGTGTTATGTCCTATCTGAATTCTTTTTCTAAACTTCATTCCTCATTGTCTCCTTGTAAAGTTTGCATATAATCATAGCAAGAAAATGGCAATGGATTGGAAAGAGAAATAATATTTTCTTATTTCTTCTGAGAACTGTGCAATACATAATAGAATAGTATAAACCTGTACATAGCAAGCAGCAGCAATTTTCTAAACTGTATTCCAGAATGTTATTTTAATGAATATGTTAAATATGAGCCTCCCTGTGTGTCCAGCTTTTCTCATTGTATTGATCTTACATTTGAAATCTCTCCAGTTTCTGTACTAATTAAAAAAGAAAAACGAAAAAGAAAAAAAATTATGTATATGTATAATACAAAAACGTCCTGTAAGTTGTGTTCTCAGTACTTTAGATGCACTTTAAAACATTTTGTTTTTCAGTATTCTTTTTCATCTGCAGTAACAAGTGTATATCACAGACCAATGACTGTGGATATGTCTGTGATATCTCTATCCTGTGTGCAGAGGTATTTGTATGAATGGGTCTGATTCTGTCTTATCATGTACAGGATTTCCTCAGGAAGACAATCTCTTGATATTTAATGTGTTGCCATGTTCTGAGTATAATATAGCTCTGCTATATTAAGCTGTGAGTCAGAATGTCACTCAGTGGAAATTACCTGCCCTCAATGTTGGCACTGCTAATTATTTTTTTTTATATAAGGAGTGAGGAGTTAATTGTTTTTGCTGGTTACTTTATTTTTGTGCTTCTGCTGTGGCTTTTTTTATTATATGGCCTTTATTTATTTATTTATTCATTCATTCATTTTCTAAAGTCACACAATCACAGAATTTGAACATATATTTGAACATGTGTATAAATGACTGAGTTGACCTGTATTATGTTTAGAGAAATATTCAGAAATCACTTGGTAAAAAGTGGTGAAATGAAAGTTACAAAAAAAAAATAATTTTTTTTTTTACTTCAAAATATACTGTATATTTTCTTCCCATTCTTGAAAGAAGAGGAAAGCTATGATGACAAATGCATTTGTTACTCTATCCTATGGAGTCCAACAATATCTTTATATTAAATCTTTTTAAGAGTATCACATTATGATTGTATTGCCATCATATTGCCACAGGTTTCTAAGCAACCTTGAGGCATTCACTTTCTAAACCACTGAGAGCTCTTTGTCTCATGGAATTTGACATCCATTTTGAGTAGAAAAGTATTGAAGAGGAATCACCTTTCATCATCTCAAGTTTGAATTTTGTCAAAAGGCTAAGCATGCAAAGGGCACATAAAAGAGCAGAGATTTGATTTGTATGGTTGCTGCTTTAGCAGCATTCCACTTTGACCACTGTTTACAGAAGAAAATGTGAAATAAAAATTTATATATTTATATATATATATATGAATATATATTAAGAACTTCTAAAGTATTGCTGTTTCTTTGTGAAACTCATAATAATACTATATTTTCAGCAAAATAATAAACTGTCCATCATGCTGAAATGTAGCAAAGATCAAAATAGGCACTTAGTGCTGATTAACACAGGCAATTAATTGCAACACAATTGCCCTTGAGTAACATCTCTTTTATGATTTGAAAGAAAGTTAAATTTCATATGGAAAATGAAAAATAATAATAATAGTAATCTGAGTTGGTCTCTGAAAATATCCAAAGATTCTGAAATGGAGATGTCTCTAATAACTATGGTGACCCCAGCTGCAAACTAAGCCCCTAAAAAATCAGTCTGATTGTGAGCAACATAATAATCTCTTCATTATTTGAAGAATAAAAGAACACCTCAAGAAGACAGCAATTGCCTGTTTAGAACACTGTATGAAGCTCTTCAGAGATCTGGGCTGAAATATGAAGTATGGACATGAGTGTTGCTGCTCTGGAGAGGGCCATCACTGAGTACTGTAGAAAGGTGTGTTCACTTGGCTTCAAGGTCTGGCTCCTTTCTCTGCTCTTGTTTGTTTTAGAGATGCAAAACAATTTCTTGTGGATTATCAGATAGTCAGTTTATATGAGGAAAAGAAAAAATTGCCTACTCAGTGCAAAATCTTTTTTGTTTTTGTTTTTGCTTTTGTAAAAGACTCTTGTAGAGAACTGCCATAGAGATACAGTGCAGATCCCTACCTTTTCTGGCCAGCCCAGATAAAAAGCAGAAGGAAATCTGGAAAGTCATGTTCATATTTCTAAGGTAGAACACATTAAGAAAGAGTTATGAAGTGCTTAAAAAGACTGCTGTAAAGCACTAAATTCAGATTATATTAGTCCACATAAATGTGGAAATTAACAGGATAAGAGCATCTATTTGATTCAACAACACTTTGTTAAAGATTAACAAAAGCCTCTGTGGACAGGAAGAAATACATCTCATCAGAACACAACTTTTCCTTGGTAATTACTCCAGTTAACAAGCAGTCATACCAACTTGCCTTGACATTCAAGATAGGCTTTTTTTTTTTTTTTTTTTTTTTCCTTCCTATCTCATGAAGCAAATACCTAAAAAAGCTAAACAGGCAAAAGGCTGGTGGTGTTCTTTTTTTCATCTTCCTGAAAATTGTGAATATTAGCACTGGAGGCATTGGTGCTTCATCTCACTTCCACATACTTTGGCTTTTCTTTATTGTGTCAGTGGTTCCTACTCTTTCTCAGACCATCTTCTTTTTTGGAATAACTTCAGTTTATCATGTTTTAACCATATGTTTTCCCTCCTCATAAAATGTGGTTGATCATTCAGCTAATTTAGATCCCAAGAACGTAATATCTTATTCTCTTTCACTTTAATGATCTAGGTTCTCTCTTTAAAAGGAAAACAAACAAACAAAAACAACTTCTATTGCTCCTAGTTCTCTACAAGTCTGTCCTTATGACTATTGTTTGAAAAAGGACAAGATTCAATCTAATACAAGAATCTACTAAAATGGCTTCTTAAGATTATACTTCTCTGGCTACTGATCTACAACATTAATTTAATCTGTGAGAGGAAAACAATATCAGTCTTAATGAACAGAATCTCATCCTTTTGGGGACTACATTTTGTAAATCGAAGGCTAAAACAATATAAAATAACAGTGTAGTTAGTTATTAATGTAGTGTAGTTAGAAATTAATGTAGACTTGTATAAATTACAAAATAACAAAAATCAAACTCATCACATTTTTTATTTCACTCATCACTTTCAATAGTACCTACTTGGTTCTATGTGTTTGAATGTTTTGAGTAGGAAAGGAAAAATACTCTGTTGAACATACTGAAATATATTTTAAGATTTTTTTTAACAGATACAGATAATATGCTGTGAATTGCTTGCTCATATTATTTTAATTGATGCTTCCTATCTTGACACAACAACATTGCATGGCTTGTTCATTTAAACAATGTCATTAATTATCTAGGATGCCCTTTAACTGAATTCTGAAAATCCTTGCATGAGGTCATTGTGATCTACTTTCCTAAGTATTTGGCATGGAGATAGTGATTCTATTGTTCTTAAGCTGTTTCATCAAGGAATTTCCAATAACAAAGTCATCAACTTTAACATTTATCAAATACTAGAACCATTGACAAAACTTTTTCCAATTTGATGAACTGGTGAGAAAATGAAATCTGACATTCTTAATAGACATATCTTTGTGTAATTTATTATAGGAATACTCAGTCTCGTCTATATTTATATATGATTTCATTCAGAGAACTGGCATAAGTATTACCAGCACTTAGAATAGGAACTACTCTGTCCATCATTAAGTAGAGTATCCCAACAAAGTCACTCAATCACACAGTTATTCCAGTAAAAGTATTAATATTGTCTGAGGTAAAATATTTACAGACAGAAGAAAACCTGAAGAGACATCTGCCAAAAAATCTTAAGTATTGGAGGAAGTGTGTGTGTAGACAGCTAAGCCCCACATAGCTTCTTGCTCACTCTCTTCTTGTTGAATGGAAGAGAACTGCAAGGGAAAAAGTGGAAGACAGATGAGCTAAGATAAAGACAGTGTAATAAGTAAAGGGAATTTAAAAATAAATAAGTAAATAAATAATGTGAAAGCAATCACTATCCACCAGCTGAATAGTGTCTAGCTAGTCCCCAGGCAACAGCAAATACTAAAAATCTTTCAAACAGACCTGATAGAAAAGATGATATCTGACATGATCAGGAAATCATAGAACCATAGAATTGCTCAGGATGGAAAAGATCTTAAAGATCATCAAGTCCAACAACAACCAAACCCTGCAACCCTAACTCTGACAACAGTCCACTAAATCATGTCCCTGAGCACCATATCCAAATGGTTTTTAAACGCATCCAGGGATGGTGACTCAACCACCTCCCTGGGAGACTGTTCCAGTGCTTAACCACCCTTTCTGTAAAAAGTGTTTCCCAATATCCAACCTAAACTTCTCCTGGTGCAACTTGAGGCCATTTCCCCTTGTCCTGTCACCGGAGAGAAAATTCCTACCCCACTTTCCTTGCAATCACCTTTCAGGTATTTGAAGAGATATCAGCCTCCTCTTCTCCAGACTAAACAGCCCAATTCCTACAGTCTCTACATATAAGGAATATTCTCCAAGCCCTTCACCAGCCTTGTTGTCTTTCTTTGAACCTCTTTTAGCACTTCAATCTCCTTTCTGTATTGAGGTGCCCAAAACTGAACACTCCAGAGGTGGAGCTTCATCATTTCCGAGTGCAGGGGCAGGATGACTTCCCTAGTCCCGTTCACCACACCAGTCTTGATTCAAGCCAGGATGCCATTGGCCTTCTTGGCCACCTGGGCATACTGCTGGCTCATATTCAGCTGACTGTCCATCAGTACACCAAGGTTCAGAGGTGCCATTCCTTAGGGCAGCTTTCCAGCCCCTCCTCCCAAAGTCTGTAGGGTTGTCTGGGGTTGTTGTAATCAAAATACAGGATCCGACACTTTGCCTTTTTGAAACTCATACAGTTTTCCTTGGCCCATCAATCCAGTCTATCCAGGTCCCTCTGTAGTGCCTTTCTCCCCTCTGGCAGATCAGCACTCCCTCACAACTTGGTGTTATCTGCAAACTAACTGAGGGTGCACTCAATTCCTTCATCTAAATGATTGATAAAGATGTTGAATAAGAGTGGTCCCAGTGCTGAGCCCTGGGGGACACCACTAGTTACTGGCTGCCAACTGGATTTAACTCCATTGACCACAACTCTTTGGGCCCAGCCATCCAGCCAGTGTTTCACCCAGTGGAGTGTACACCCATCCAAACCATGGGCAGCCAGCTTCTCCACGAGGATGTACTGGGGGACAGTGTCAAAGGCCTTACTGAAGTCCAGGTAGACCACATTGATAGCCTTACCCTCATCCACTAAGCAGTTCACCTTATCATAGAATGAAATCAGGTTACAAACAGGATCTACCATTCATGAACCCATGCTGACTAGGCCTGTTCCCCTGGTTCACCTTTAATTGATCCATTATGGTTCCTGTGATTATCTGTTCCGTAAACTTCCCTGGCAGTGAGACTGATAGGTCTATGGCTACCAGGATCATCTTTCCAGACCTTTCTCAAGATGGGCACCATATTTGCCAGTCTCCAGTCCACTATCCTCGATTGGCCAGGTTTGTTGAAGGATGATGGAGAGTGGTTTGGTAACCACATCCACCAACTACCTCAGCACTCCAGGATGCAGTCCATCTGGCCCCATGGACTTGTGAGCATCCAGTTTTCAGAGCAGGTCCAAAACCATGTCATCATGGATTATGCAGAGCCTATTCTGTTCCCCATCCCTATCTACCAGCATGAGGGCTTTTGTTCCCAGGGAGTAACAAGTCTTACTATTAAAAACTGAGGCAAAGAAGGCATAGAAGTACCTCAGCCTTATCCTGATCCTTGGTCACCATTTTGCCCTCTGCATCTAACAAGGCATTAAGATTCTCCCTAGACTTCTTGTTACTGTTGATGTACTTACAAATATTGTTTTCTTTCACCCTAGTGGCCAAGTTCAGTTCTAGCTGGGCTTTGGCTTTTCTAATTTTCTCCCTACATAGCTTCACAATGTATTTGTAATCATAAGTTGCTTTTGCCCTCATCCAAAGACCATGAACTTTCCTTTTGTTCCTGAGATCAAGCGAAAGGTCTCTGTTCATCCAGACCAGACTCCTCCACAATGGGCTCATTATCTGTGCCTTAGGGATGGCCAGCTCCGACATGAAATGAAAAATTTTCACATTTAGATTTTTTATCTACATTATTAATATAACATGGATTTTTTTTTTCTTCTAATAGGAAGGGTAAAGCCTGAAGTACATAATGTAAGCAAAATTCAATAATCATTTTATAACTTTAACACAGAAAAAAAGTAAGAGAGGGATTCCTTGTCCCTGGAGCCATTCAAGGTCATACTGGACAGGGCTCTGAGCAGCCTGATCTAGCTGCAGATGTCCTTGATCATTGGATGGGATTTGGACTAGATGATCATTAGAGGTCCCTTACAACTAAAATAATTCTGATTCTATGTAATGTGTTTTAAATAATATTAGAAAAAAACTACTGAATGGAAGAATATACCATGTAGCATCAGAGAAATTCAGGTTTTCTTTGTGAAAAGAAAATAAAAAAAAGTTTGTCATGTCAGCGACTGTCTAAAATTCAACATCTCTGTGAGTCAAAACAAATGGCATGATAAGGCTTAGTAGTAACAAAGAATATGTAAATAAATTCTGATATTTGCAAAGATAACAAATATTTTCATATAACTGTACTTTGAAGAACAATAATGATAAAAATTTGCACAAGGAAAGTGTTAAAAAAATGTTCTTCTAAAAAGATTCAATATCTAAGAAGAAAGAAAATGAAATCCTTAAATCAGAAATTGAAATATTTTAGAATTCTAATTAATATAGGTATATCTATAGGGTCAAGATTAATGTTAGACTTCAAAAATTGTAGAATTAGATAAAAATATAATCTTTGCTAAATGAGATAACAGCTCCTCATTGTTGCCATGGCAAACACCGGTATTCGCTATTATATTCTCCTGTATTATCAGCAGGTAGTTAGAGTACTCTTTTCAAGAGCTGCATCTAAGCTTTCTTTCTCTCCCTCTCTCTCTCCAGGTTTTTGTTTTGGTTTGGTTTTGGTTTTATTTATTTATTTTTTCTTGGCACCACTGCTTGGCCTATTGAGATAGCGCAACTGCAAGAAATATGACTGATAAAGATTATAACTAGGCAGGAATGATTTTCTAGCCTCAGTCATCAAATTCATGAACTGTTTAGCTGAGAAAGAGCAAGTCAGCCTTTGAAATTTGGTACAGGGACAAATATCAGTAATCTGACTTTAAACTTAACATTTATATAATTTTATTTATTCTTCTATGGAAACTGTTTTAAACAAACAGATATATCCATGTAAAAGATAATAATAATAATAAAAAAATTGCAACTTTAGACAATGTTTTGCTAATATCATTCAGTTTCTGCATAAAGATTTCCAGCAGAAATATATTATTGTTCTCATTCTGAAGTGTGGAAAGTATGTCTTGGTGAGGAAAATTAAAGAAGTTCTAGATATGAATTAAATATAATTTCAGTCTGATTAAAATATATTTAGTATATTTTAAAATGACTGCATCATTTATAGATCAATTTAAGAATAATTGGAAGAATTTCTTATGGTTTTATATTTTATGTACTTTTATTAGGAAAAATTGGTTCTAACTATTCCATTGTCTTTGGTGCTACTTGGTGATGTGACATCTTTATCCTAAAGAGTTCTCAAACTTCAGTCTACCAGTGTTACTTGTAGTATAATGTCTATCCTAGTAGTCTGGAATTTCATAAATGCAAGACTGTTTTGAGTTCAGTGAACCTACTGTATTTTAAAATATGTATCATCTATAAACACTATACTTCTCATACATATAGAAAATTTAATTGACTTCTCAATTTTTCAAGATTTTTAAGCAATGTGTTAGCCTGTGATTCCTGTCTGTGTTTTCTGATGAAATTTTATAAAGAAATTAAGCTAGGGACTTAATATTTAATTTGCCTGTTTGTTTGTTTATTTTTCTCTAAATAGTAAGACTAAAATGATACATAAAGTACATTTTAAAAAAAAGAAAAAAAAAAAAAAGCTTTTTTCAGTAGTCAAAGCTTGAAGCATGTAAGAATAAAGCTGTTTGTGGCTGCATCCTTTTTCTTCTCAATAGTCTTCATTAGAATTAATATTTGAAAAGTAATTCAATTGTACCATTAATTTATAGATCATGAACAAAACTGGAAAAAATAATGAACAAAATTTAGACACATTTTCTTAATAGTGATATGCTGAAAGCAAACTCCATAACCACAAAGTAGTTATAAAGCAGGTATGTTTAATGAGTAATGCCCATACACCCTGGTGCAAGGGGAATAGCTCCACCTCACTTGCACACCATTAGGAGAAAACACACTACTGATATAGGCTGAACTAATACATAATCAGTAGTTTGCAGGAATTTGGATACATATTCATTACATTCCTAAGACCCCATTAGCATGAGAATCCTCCCCCCTTGCGTGTGAGTAGTCAGTCATGGGAGTGGTCGTGGGATGAAGGCTCATCGTCTTCCTTGTGAAGGCTCATTGTCTTCCTCACTGTAAACTTTCAACCCTGAGGGAGGGTCACCCCCCCCAAACTGGTTCCAGCTTGCTCCGTGTACATCTAATTACATCACTGTCCTTGGGCTGTTCCACCCTTCTCTTTATGGCCTTCATCCCCCTTGTTATTCCAGACCCAGTGTCTGCAATCCCCATTCTTCTAACAACTTCTACATAAACCATCTTTTCCCTCCCCTGTCCCAGTTTCTGTGAAATCCCTTTCTTTCCCTTACTGTGGGGCCCTTCTGTTATCCTTCAAGATGAGCATTCATTTTCCATAGTGTAACTCAAACACCCAAGTAGCACCATTTTATATTATATCTTTTATGCCTGGATGCCATTTCATTACACAAAACATTCAAGTGTTTAAAGGGTCTGCATGATTCACATTAATTTTATTTGTATATGGGAGTCCGAAGTTTGTAGTTATTAGCAGTTACACAATATAAATTTGTCTATAATGTTTCTATGTATGTTTGGATTATCAGTAACTTTTGATTGCTATATAATACAGTAGTCCAAAGCAAGTTAAACAATTTAATTCTTTCTTTGTGCAGAGCTACTGAGAGTTATGTGGACTAAATGGCACCATACCAAAGAAAGAAGCAGGATGAGTTTTCTCTCAGAAAAATCTCTTGGCACAATTTTGTTTATACAAATCTACTCACCTGCAACAAAAAGCGTGACTAATGACTTTAGCATCAAAAAGACTTTAAAAGACTTTTGATTTGAATTGAAGGGTCCAAGGAAAGAGGCTGCCACAGTCTTCCCCATGTGTCCACTTGGATAGTCCATTCTTTGGTGAAATTGTCAAGATGTAGGACGAAATAAATGATTATTTCAGAAAGTAGGCCACAGGATTTATAGGTCCTGTGGAAATGAGTAATAGAGATAATGCAGTAAGGAACAAGAGCACCTGATATAGCTCTCTGATGACATTCATCTCTCCTTAATTTTCAATGAGCTTTATATTACATAAAGAATTCAAGTCAGAGTCAACATGTAGAAGGTCAACATGATCAGTAGTGGTATAATATAGAAAAGTTAAGTGAATCTTTTACAAATGGTGAGGAACTGAACAGGTAGACACTTAAGCTTAAATTTAATCTGAGGAAACAAACTATATTAGTGGATTAACATGAAATTACTTCTAAACAATTCAATGAGGATAAACATTGTAGTACTGGAACAGGCTGCCTGGAGAGGTTCTGGATTCTCTTTCATTAGAGATATTCAAGACTCACCTAGATGCCTACCTGTGCAGCCTGCTGCAGGGGACCTGCTTTGCAGGGGGTTTGGACTCAGTGATCTCTGAGGACCCTTCCAGCCCCTACAATTCTGTGATTCTTTGATTATAATTTGAAAGTCGTGTAGCCTATTTTCCTTGATTTTCTAATTCATTTAACCAATCATCAGCAACTGGATTATGGGCTAAAAATCCTTGTTATTGAGTCTGTATGCATTTCTACATGCTCTGACAATCAATCTTTAATTAACCAAGATGAATATTTACATTCCATTTATGCAAACTGTATTAAAGTTCCTTTGTTGGAATACTCAAAAAACTGAAACAAAATGGTTGGGAATAGATTTAGAAATAAGCACTTATTTTTTAAATTCACAATTTCACCAAGTTCTGTAGTTGTTCTTACTGAATTTATTTTACTATTTATGTTCACATATAATGCATATAAAGCCATTCAGCTGCCTTTAGTCAGTTTAATAGGGCACCTCTGAAATAAAATAAAGCCTTAGTGAAATTGTTAATTACTATTATTACACACAGAAACAAAAACAAAAACACAACAAACAAAAAAAACCAAACCAAAACAAAAAAATAACCAAACCCTTTTGTTTAATGGAGCATATCATTTTTATGTTCCATGGATGTTGCTAATTTCTCAATTTTTAAATTAATCCCACATTTTAGTCCATGTCTAGTCTGAGCTCTTTGTACTTTTTACAGTTAGCATGATGACAAACATTTGTCATTTCATAGCTACTTGTTCCTACCTTTGCCTCTCAGATTTTAGATGAGACTTGGTGTTTCAATGCCATCTCTGAAAACAAGATGTCCACATTTTTAAGCAGACAGTGTATTTACTGTTTTTCTGGTATTTTGACATTTCATATTCATTAAGCACATCTATTATTAATGTTGTGTATATTTATGTATTCTAGAATGAAGAACTCTATGATTTAGTCTGTGAAGTTTTACTCTGTGATTACTCTGAGAAGAAAGAAGAGCAATTTACACCTCACATTCAGTTTTTCTGTTGCAGTATAGATGCTACTTATATTCTAAAAGCAATTCAGCTGATCACATGTACCTTGCAGTTCAACTACTTAAATATTGTAAAGGTCCTAGTGTACCTGAGATAGCTACATGGAATTTGTACACATGAGACCTGTGTAGGAGAGTCTTGCCTTTTTGAGAGGAAATATAAAGGTCTATTACATGGTAAATAAATCACAGTTCATGTGAGAGACTCTTCACATGTCTGAAAGTCAGGAAAACAGAAAGAAAAATCCCATCCCTAATTTAATAATAATAACAACAACAACAATAACATTAATTAAAAATCCTAGAGTGTTGGCCTGTTGCTATTTCCACTTTTTAATAGAAAGAGGGAGACAGTCTGGCAGGACGTGATATGAAGCAAGAGAATTTCAGCTGTCCTCCCACTGCCTATTCACATCTCAGATGCGTATTCTCTTACATGTAAGTTGAAATATAAACAACCTTGTTTTAATAATGAAACAGAAAATGAAATTTATGCCTCTAAAGGAAAATGCCTTTCTGTTTTATTGCATCAGGTACTGAAAGTGCCTAAACATATCTTTGTTGCTATGAGACCATTTTGCAGCTTTGGTTGAATTAGTCTCAGAAAGTTAGATTTGCAGCTCTAAGTAGTGAAAATAGCTAGTAGATTACCAAGACATTGCTCATTGATCTATATACTGTTCTTCTGTTCCACGCTGAAGAATACTGAAATGGTTTCAGTAAAGATAATTTTCACTTTGATCCCTTTACTTCTTCCTTTATGCAAATCTCAAGGATTTTACAGAAGTCTGCATGGACTTAATTTCCAAGTTGACTCTGAGCTGTTTTTTTCTAAGTTCTTTGACTAAACTGCAGCCCTACTAAAAGAAACTGCCTGACCAGACCTTACCAGAGAAGTTTATATTATATTTTCTTCAGAATTTCAATTGAACTGATTTATTAATACAGCAAGAATAAGTGTTATATCACCATGGTGCCTACATAATGAAGCCCAAGGAAGTGCAGAACAGATTGTAACACAGGAGACAAATTAATAGCAGTATCCATAGGTCTCACATTGTTTAGTATTGTAACTTGATACACAATCTAAAATCATCCACATAAAACTTCTGCCATGAGAGTCTACCAGAAGAAAATAATAAAAGAAAGAGAATAAGAGAAAACTAGCAAATCTCGAGGAATATGAATATATATACATATAGTGTGAATATATGAATCACACTATAGATACTGGTTTTTGGTAGGTACTCATTATATTTTTGTGACTTACTGTTTTAGTAAGCATAATTTAATGATAGTAAATATAATTTTGTAACATGATTTAGTTTATTGTAAACATAATTTGGTAATTTGGAGATATTTAGTAATTTATTCTGTATAAAATTTGTGATAATACTGGATTACAATGTCTTGAATTAAAAGACACAGGAAGCAAGAACCTGCTTTTGATTAATGGATAGATGAAGTGGTTCATGTTGTGTCCTAATAAAGATATCATCTCCTTTCTTAAAGGCCTTTTTTTAAGGGAGATTAATTCAATGATATTATTGATGAAAGAGGCAGAGTAGTTAAATAAAAATATTATTGTTCTTTCTTCTCTTCACCTACTGTGTTACGTGCCTCAGAAATGGGATTGACTGTTGTAACACTGAACTTAACAAGGAAATAATCACCTAATAAAAAGTCAAAATCACCTTTGCTATTGGCTGGTATTTAAAGTTTCTTTCCATGATTCCTGTGTGTGCACAAATGTCACTGATTCCTCAAGGACGTACAATAGCTGAGACAATGCACTGCATTTTTTTTTTAAATCTGTGCTGATAGGAAACAAGAGGGTGAATATCCACAACTTAAAATTTCACTTTCACAACAGCTGAATTTTCAGTAACTTGAATATTAGATGTATGTCCTGAAACACAAATCACTACAAATTGTTAATCGCACCATAGACTTGGCGATTAAAAGCATACAAACAAACAAACACAACAAAACCAACCATACCTCTACATTTGTATTACTTGCTTTAAGCAGTGTCTGCAGCCTAATGGTTTTACTTAATCATGTTTTTTTTCCCCTTTTATTCAGAAGTCTTACAACCCTCAAAATGTTTATTGGGAAGACAAAAAAAAAAAAAAGATTTGATCAATATAGGCAAAGCGACAGCCTATTCCAGCAATTTAATCTTTGATTTTTTCAGGTTTATTATTATTTTCAAAATGTAGTATTTTAAAATCCTTTATTCAGTCTTTTAATGTTATAACCATGCAAGATGTGATGATAGATACACATGAATTTTCAAGTACAATAAACAGCTCTTTAACAAACTGTTAGGATTTATTATATAGTTTGAATATAGACTCTCCATGTATTTAATAAAAGTTTAGTTAGGATTTAGAGTTAAGACTTACTATTGATGAAGTCTGTAACATGAATTGAATAGTTTGTAATTTTTGAAAGGATATTTATACTTTTTTGTTGAAAATATGATTTCATTTATTAGGGGAGTATTAATGGCAGGTGTATTGGTAGGTAGAAAATTCTCATGTTGTTATATGCTATTTAAATGTCTCAGAATCATTTGGCATCAGTTAATACATATCACTTTAGTAACAGCTGTAGTAGACTTAAATAAAAGGTATGGCTGTTATGGTTCCCACTTATCTACACAGAACACCTAATCAGAAGTCAGACAAGTAAGCCTTTACTACTGCAAGTGCAATAAGTTATTCTACATTCTTTCTTATTTGTTGACCCTGTAAAAAAGAGATTGCTTACATCTTACTTAGGGGTTTAGAAAGAATTCAGAAATCCCTGTTCCATTTTTTAGTCAGCAGAAAGATTTGCTTTCCTACTGGGAGGTTTCTAATATTATTAAGGAAGTGAAAGAAAATGTCCTTCTCACTGATTATAAGGGAAACCTGCATATCTGGCTGCTCAATTTTAGGAGGTATAACAATTAACGTAAAAGTAAATGAATCCACCATCTGTGATTATTTCTGTTTGTAACAGCTTTTCTGTTTCTAAACAAAGAATAAGTCATATAAATCTCCATCTTAGAAAATCAAATCAAACCAAACCAAAAAAAAAAAAAAAAAAAGCATTTTTTAGAGAAGCAGACTAACCATAAATCCTACACCTGTAATTATCTTTACTGTTTGTTATTTTTCTCCCTATCTGTTTAAGGTTTTTCCAAATATATATTTGAAAGTTCAAGTTTGATTTCACATGGTTACAAGAGTAGTTTAAAGAATGCAGCAGCAAGGTAGCTGTTAATATGATCACACCAACTTTAGTATTCTATCTTCTGAAGTTTTCTACTCAGGAAAAATTTACTATTTACTCTTGTGCTCTATCTCACAGCATAAACCATATGTGGTTATCTTCAAAAGGAATGGCTTCCGTTTATTTCTGTGGAAACCACAAAAGATACAAAGAGCATAATAACATTA
Source organism: Coturnix japonica (assembly GCF_054131305.1). Lineage (NCBI taxonomy): Eukaryota > Metazoa > Chordata > Aves > Galliformes > Phasianidae > Coturnix > Coturnix japonica. Next base: position 137,188,251 of record NC_140663.1, read on the forward strand.
TTTGATAGTGCAAATTCTCTGCTACAAAACACTATTTTTCAATGTAGTCACTACCATTAGGAAAGCATTTTCACTAGCAATGAACAAGAGCCTGCATGCTGCACTCATAAAAATCTGCACTGGAGAAGGTGACCCACTGTTTCACAGCTGCTATGCTGGTGTCATTCCTGAAATGCAATACACACCTCCTCACTGTGCTGTTGTCCTCTGTTTGGTCAGCATAAACGTTCAGCAAACAACACTGAATGTCAATAGGCGCAATTATTTATTTATTTATTTATTTATTTATTTCCTTTCATATGGAGAAGTTCAGTTTCACACCTTTGCTTCATACACACACCATTTTGTCAGACTACTCCTGTGCTGTTATCTGTTATATAGAAACAAAATGTAATGGAATATTGACTGGAAGGTTCAACCTCTACTGATAGACCACAGTCATCCACTTCTGATATAATGGGACAATGTAATACAATAGGAGGAATTTCTTTCAGAGTAGACTTTGTCCTCTAGGAATAGTTTTGCTGGGCTGTTTTATTAGTATGAACTATTTCAGGTGCTTTAAACTACATAAGAGAGAAACAAAATATTATACAGAATAGATTATCATTTTAACTCTCCAAGCAATTAATAAAACAATGTAGGGAAGATTATAGTAATATTCATCATTTTCCAAAATGCAAGTGATATAAGAACCTTCTCTTTTTAGCCTACACAGCATTTAAATTCATTTCAATCTTACACAAAGGCTGCAAACTAATTTTATCTCCATAGCATAACATAGACAAAAATATATAGTGTATTACAGAATCACAGAATCACAGAATCACAGAATGACCCGGGTTGGAAGGGACCTCAAGGATCATGTAGTTCCAACCCCCCTGCCTAGCAGGGCCACCAAACATACACATTGCCCAGGGCCCCGTCCAACCTGGTCTTGAACACCTCCAAGGACGGGGCATCCACAACCTCACTGGGCAGCCTGTTCCAGGACCTAACCACCCTTCTAGTAAAGAACTTTCCCCTAACATCCAACCTAAATCTTCCCTCCTTCAACTTAAAACCATTTCCCCTAGTCCTGCTATTATCAGCCCTTTCGAAGAGTTTACTTCGAGGTTATTTGTGTAGTATAGTGTGTGTGTGCATTGTAATAAACAGAATGTAACTGTCAATAGTGGAGTAGAAATCTTAGCACATTTGACAGCAGTTGCCTCCTACATCCTCACAGTAAAAAAAGAAGGCTGGGAATAGCTCTTATGGTGCCTTACAATTAGATTATCTTGAAATTTCAAGACAGACTTATAGTTATTTATAAATAGTTAGAGTTAGTTCTGACATCATCCATCTTCTTGTCTTCCTGCTCATTCCCATTATGTAACAGGAAATAGAAAGAAAGTATGCAACCTGGAGACTAAATTATTTTACTATGCCACCTCTAGCAGCTATTGTAACTGTGAAGAGAATTTATAAGAAATATTTCTGAACAGCATTTGTTTAGATGCTTATCTTGGAAGAAATTCAAAAGATAGTCATGCATAAGTTTCTATAGGATCTTCTTGAGTAGATCTACCAAACAATTTTGCAAAGGACATTTGAAAAGAGAATATATATACTTACAGTTTTACACTCTTCTCCTTGGTCACTTTTCCTAGGTGATTCTTTGTGATCAACTGTCACACAGAAATACCTTTCTAGAGCACTATTGCATATACATTTCATACTTTATAATTGATTCTATATGCAAGCTTGTATCTACAAGACAGTCTTGCCATGCCAGTAGGATTCTGATTTCTTTGGGAAATCTTTCAACATTACAAATTGCTGTACAGGCATTTGTGTGATTTGCAAGTAAGTACAACCTAATGAAATCACTATTTTAGGTGAATTCAAGAATCAATTCACTGTGATATAATACTTCTTCTTCACCTTGTTGAGTAGCAGGGAATGGAAAAAGTTCAGAAGTAATATTATTCACAGAACAGAGTGAATCAGAGCCTGAAGGCAAAACATGCTCAGATGACTTGAGGACACTGTATACTGGTGACCGATAATAATTATGTTGGAAAAATTAATTTCTGCTGTATCTGAAAATGACACAAGTGTTTGAGGAAAGACCAGAGACTAGTAGACATATTCATGTGAATATTTCCAATTAATACTATTACAAGAGGGAACAGGTGCTTACCACGAAGTTATCTGCTTAATAGACTAAAGGTAACTTCACTAAGGAAACAGTTATTAGCTAGTAACAGCGCTTCTGGGGTTGAATGAGGTTTCAGACAGGAAAAAAAGAATACCAGGAAAGGGAAAAAAACTTGGAATATTAGAGCTCTGCTAGTGACATATGTAATCTCTGGAATAATCGTTTGCAATAAGTGGCAGATATTCACTTTAAATATATGTATTTTCTTAGGCAGTGCTGAGATCTAAGTACTTTTCTGAAAAAAAAAAAAATCCACAGGAAAACAAGTAAATAATTAAAGGTAAATTCAGAAGTTCTCACTCAGGCAAACTTGCAGTGTGATCATTATAAGTTTTGACTATTATTTCTCTTTTATTTCTGTGCACCACTTGTGCAACAAGTACCCTTGTTAGATTTAGTGAAACATTTTATTTTAGCTTAAAAAAAAAAAAATTAAAAAAATCTAAATCATAAATCAGACAGGATGTGCTCAAAATTCTAGAGCAGCTGAGTAACACGATGCAGAGCTTTCATTTCCTACACTTCTGCCATTCACATTTCAAGTGATTTGTGGAGTATTGTTGCTATGCTGAGGCAACTGTTCTAACCAAATGCTATTGATTCAGCTTCAAGGATGACATGAAAACATCCAGATGGCATGCATGCTTTACATTAGAAACATCAAATAAATTATAACTTAAATATTCAGAAAGATGAGCACAGTAACTATTATGTCAATAAACAGGAAAAAATATATTGCCAGTGGGTTTTCAAGAGCAGTATTAAGATGCCTTGCTTATCTGAGAGACAGCAATGTATAATGTAGGCTATAATTAAGATTTGAAATCTGATCAAAGTCAACTGAAACAGTTGTTACTCCATTCTGAAGCTAATATTATTGAAATTACATAAAGAGCAATTGGAAGATTTTTTTGGTTGTCATAAACATATCATGAAGAAGGATTCTGTCTATGAAATGAAAGTAATGAAAGTAATTTTTAAATAAATTTTCTGAGAAGGAACTTTTTTTTTAATCATCTACAATTCATGTTAGCACCACCCTATTCAGTAATTGCATTTGAAGGACACTGAAGGTCTATCAGTTTGTGCAAAAAAAAAACCAACCAAACAAACAAAAAATCACTTCAAATGCCAAAATGCAGAAATAACAATTTATTATAGTAAACAAAAAGACAAATTTTCATGATTTTCTATTTCTGAAAAACATTTGACAATAGAGATTATTGAAGCAACTGTAAGTGTATAAGACATTGGGATATACTGAGTTGTTAATCACTAAAGGGCAACAGTGCTGAAAAAATGGTGTTGTTCCAACTTCACACTGGAATGCTGTAAGGTAGTAATATTGTTTCTTTCTACAAGGCAGGTAATAATTTCATCACTGGTACTAGAGTACAAGGTTCTTTGTCTTCAAACTAATTTTACACAACCAGAAAATGACTATTTTTACATATAACCTTTGTATCGCTTTATTTATTTATTTATTTATTTATCTATCTATCTATCTATCTATTCATTTATTTATTTATTTATAAATCTTGTCAAGGAATATGATTCACAAAATTGTACCTAGCATTAAAGCTATATAAATAAATCACTCCTTAACTTGCTTTCTCCTTGGCGTACAATTAGTTGATTTCGACAAATTCTTTAATTCATAATTTTTACTTTTTTTTTTAGTAGCATCACAAGAATTTTTCTCAAAACCTGATTATATTATGTGGCCAGATTGTGCTGTTTTAATGTGAGAAATAGACTTTCTTATTCATGTCCTCAATATGTGGATATACCTATTGTAACACTGTAAGCAAAGACTATAAACACTTCCACATTTTTCAACTGAAGAAAAGAATTTCACTGGTGAAAGGAAGCCTATTTTTGTTACTCCAGAAAAATAAATCATGGCAGTTTTCCACAAAAGATTTTTTTTCCCCCTACATTCTTTAGAAGATTTATAGCAGTGCATTTTTCACCATTAAAATACCATGAAAACAAAAACAACAACAACAAACAGAAAAAGTGAACATGGTAGTAAGTAATGAAGGAAAGAAACTGAAATATTCATGACAGATAGTAAATATCTTGAAACTTCAAACAACACTAATTTATCCACTGTAAAGATAATGTTGATGAATTACCTACCTTTGTATATTGAAATTGCAACATTACAATACAAGCTCTAGAGTGGAATTAGAATAAAAAACATGTGATTACCATTTGAGATAAATCAAGCTAAACTGACAGAAAAAGAAATACAGTGATGCTAACTCCCATATCTGTTAATTATTATGCAGTAACTACACTCAGTAGCACTGCCTGAATTAACAATCTTCTATTGTTTCAAATATAAAACCATTTCTCAGGATTTATTGTCTTAGACATATTACTATGCTGAAATATAATGAACAATCTATATATATATAAAGCTATATCTCAAACTCATATCCAAATCTATTTAATTATGTTCCACTTAGGGAAAGTGAGAATGCTTAAAATTGTCTTTTCCTTAAAAAAAATAAAAAATAGGAAATCTAGACAACTGTGACATAGTTAATAACACTTCTGAGATGGTGCTTGTTTTCCATTAGTATGTTGACTTCCATAACTCCTTCCTGTTCTTTACCATCAAATCTAAGTTTGATTAAAATATCTGCAATTACTCCACCAAATGTTTTATTCTCTTTGCAGTCCTCATTCATTACTGTTAGAATAGCAAGGCTTTCTTAATAGATAAATCAACTTCAAATAAATTTGGATCCCGTGAGTGTTTTAGATTTAGCAGGATTTGCTTTACATTATTTTATTATATTATTTTGAGGGTTATTCTTGAAAAACAGAAAGATTTTTTTCTTCAAAAGACCATTCTGTTGTAGATAATTTAGTCATTTAAAATTCAGAATTGGGCTACAGAACATATACAGTAGTAATTATATTATCTCTGCCAACATTTTCTAATATAATTGCTGGATTTCAATTCATATTAGTGCCAGAATTAAACTCAACAGTACTGAAGTAATGAGAATTGGACCAAGTGGATGAAAATTAGTTTTGGGGGGAAACAAACAAAATTGGGGGGGGGGGGGAGGAGTTCTTTCATCTTTTTATAGAATCATGAAATATCCCTAGTTGGAAGGAACTCACAAGGATTATCAAGTTCAACTCTTGGCTCCACACAGGACCAACCAAAAATCAAGCCATAATTCTTAGCCTACTGAAGAACCTTTTCCTAACCTCCATCCAACCTGACCCTTCCCCAAATGGTCTCCATGCTGTTCTCTGTGTCACTGTCACTCTCCTGTCATGAGAGAGCAGGGCTCAGTGATGCCCCTCTGCTCCCTGTGCATCTTCCATGAGGCCTCCCCTCAGATCCTCTGCTCTGGTCTGAACAAGCATAGGGCCCTCAGCTGCTCCTCATATGTTTTGCCCCCTAGATCTTTATTGTCTTTACAACCCTCCTTCAGATACTCTCTAATCACTTTATGTCCTTCTATAATATACTGCTGACTCAGATTCAACTTGTCAGAACAACATAGTATTAAGCAATATCAAAAAGACGAGAAAATAATGGACTTTCTAAGCCATTCATTTCCTGTTTGAGTTTACCATTGTATGTTAACTTTTCATAAAGAGAACAAGATCAACTGTTTGATCTATGCTGGACTATCCTCTTTTAGAAATCAAACCCACTAATTTACCTGCTGAAATAAGAACAAAAACTGATTCCATTTCTTTATTCAGATATTGAGATAAGAATGTTTATAGTTATAGAACTGGTAAGCTGAACATATCTGTGTCCATTTCTCTGTCCCTGGAATTTAAACATAACAACAACAAAAATAACAGCAACAACAAACATTAAAGACCTCTACTTAGAAGGTAACAAGAACAGTGTTATGTACTCCCTCAGGTAGGTATATTGCTGCAATTAGCAATACAAATTGTTTCCTAACTTCTGTTGTTATCACTGCTGTACTTGTCCTCAATTATAATTAGTTTTAAGATTCAGATGGAAAATACTTTTCTTTGATGTTTTCACAAGTGGGAAAGAATTATGTGCCTTTTTATGCATTTTTCTACACAAGGTAAACAATTTTAATAGCCTATGGGATTTCTAATATAGCTAATTTTGTCTTGATTGACCTATCTTGACAGTCAGTACCTCTGAAAACTTGCTTTCTGCACAAACTGAGGATTTGTTTGCATGAGTAATCTATATGCAGTAACCCTTAGAGGCAGAGAGCTATTTGTCTCTTTTTTCTTAATTTGTTAATTTATATTTCACAGTTTCTCATTCACTTACAGAATAATGGCAGAAACTCTGGTTCATCATTTGTGTATTAAAACATGTACTTTCTTATTGCTGCCTACAAAATCAGCAACAAGATCAGACAAAGTTTCCAGTGAATTATAATCTGGATATCATGGATAACTTGTATGATGTTCAAACACGAAAAAAAAATAAAAAAGACAAAAAAAAAAAAAAGTCAAAATATATCAAAAAGAAATTACGAAATTCTCCAATCTCAGAGGTAATGTAGATATTCAATGCAGATGACTAAGATGAACTTTGGGACTGTTCCAAATCAATAGGAAACCTCCCTGTCTCATTTCACCAGGCGTGATTTTGTCTCAATTCTTATGCTTTGTTTCTATTAAAAAAATATATATTATTTTTTTAACATGGGTATTACCTTCTTTTGAAATATTGGTTTATTAGTCATTCAATATTGCTGACACCATAGCACTGCTCAGAAAAATGAGACCTGACTACACCTTGTTAAGCAAGTTGAGCAAGAAACATAGCCTGAATTCTGATTCAGCCCAAAGCAACTCCTGTCTTGCTAGTTATATCCAGCCCAGTGCCAAGGGACCTGGGATCTCTATTCAGGCTGAAGTGCATGGTTGTCACTTTCACTTCTATAGGTTCAAGTAGCAAAAATGAGCATGTATCCCAGAGACACACAGGTTCACACAGAGGCAGGAAACTAACACAGCCTGTTACACATTCTACTAAAGGATTTAGGTGAAAGGAGGACACAGAGAGCTGAGACCCCTTGCTCTTGTGGTGGTAGAGATGGAAGTTCACTACCAAGAGTAAACAGCAGAGCACTCTTGTAAGCACACTCATATTCATTGATCCTTTCAAGGCATCACTGCCCAGATCCCTTAAGTACTGTCATGGCCCTTCTATCTGTCCAGCACCCCTTCCTGGAATTTGAACCACCTACACAAATTCTCAAGAACTGGCATAGACGCTGTGTCCAGTAGTATCAGGCTTGACTCCAGGAACTTGTACCAGCTTTCACTCAGGTCTCACCAGTAGGAAGCTGCACAAATACTCATGTTAGAGAGTGTAAATAAGCAGAGACAGAGTTATGAAAAGATTTAATGAAGAAGTATAAAAAAACATGGGACAGACTACAATGATGTGAGGCAGGGCTCAGCCAGACAAGTGTACTGACCAGCCCTGTTTTACTATGATTGGCCCTTTTTGTACCCTTTTCTACTTATTCCTCCTCTTCAGTCCTTCTGCTGCCCCATCTGCCTACAAATCCCTCCCTGTGTTTGCAGAGCTCTGCAGTTTCTTGCACCCTCCCACTCTGCTCACTAACTTCAGTTCACAGTTTTATCAGCTGTGAAGTCCAAACTGATCTTCATGGAAGTGATGCCCATAATGTGATAGCTGTCAACAGTTTGTAGGCTGGTTCAGCCCGGTTCCATGACTAATGGGGCAGATGCAAAATCCGCACCTCTGGAAAAGGGAAACAGGGGACCCCAAAATAACTAAAAACAGAGGCAACGATCTGAGGAGAAACAAACTGATTTACTAAACATGGTATAAGAATGCAAGATAACACACTACAAGAGAGGCAAAGGAGAAGAGTGACCTCAATCCCCTCATCCAGGTCATCAATGAAGATGTTAAACAAGATGGGCCTTAGAACCGACCCCTGGGGGACACCACTTGTAACGGGTCATCAGCCAGACTAAAATCCATTAACCACTACCCTCTGGGCATAACCCTCCAGCCAGTTCCTTACCCAAATAAGGGTATACATGTCTAGGCCATGGGCAGCCAGTTTCCTCAGGAGAATACTGTGGGAGAGTATACATTACTACAGTTGACCATTTTTTAATTTTTTTGTTTTTTGTCATTGCCTCAATTATTTTCTCTCAGCTTGGAAGTCTTCAGTTAGATAACTGTGATGGAGGAAACATTCCCAAACTCACTGAAAAGGCTTGATTTTCATCACTTTCTCCCCCTCTTTTTATCTCTTCCTCGCACTGGAAAAGTCCCGTGAAGAGACAGATACCCTGAAAGGAGCACACGTTCCCCTTCTACATGTTTCACACATCATGTCTTTCATCCTGTAATTATTTCAGGTTTTTTCCACTCTTTTCATGAATTTCTTATGAAGTCATATTTTCAAGTCAATTTTACGAAGACTTTTGCAGGTGATATCTTATATCCTTATCAATGAAACTCAAGGTAAGTGAAAATGCAGCTTGCAAGTAACTAAAGCTTGTAATAGACTTTACAGAGTATGACAACAGTTCAAAGACACACAAACAGAAATAAATCAAAGAAACAGTAGATGTTCCACTCATATCTTAAGCACAAAGTTTATGTGTCAGTGATCTGGAAAGTAAACCCAACTGCAGCAGTTGCCTTGCCTATTTTTGTCTTTAGACAGATATATTAATGAATAGATAGAGGCACATCAGAACTTTCTAAAATAAAATTTAGAAAGGTGAATTAATACAATAATGCATTGCAGGAGTGTAGAGATGTTGTCACCATGATACTTATAAACTGTTTACAGAGGGGAGTGTGCAGAACAGTCAGAACAGGGTCATTTACATGTTCACTGTTTATTTGTATATGTATTTATGTGGAATTGTATATTTATGTATGAATTTATATGATGAAATGCTTGCATAGTGAAAGTAACATATTACTTATTTACTGCTATAAAAGGAATAACATGAAAGTCTTTATGAAAAGAGTTGTTCAGGCTTTTAAAGTAAAACTGAAGGTTAACTTCACCAGGCTATTTGTAGAAATAATGTTCTGTCCTGTGGGTTCTGTGTCACGAAGTGAAATTGAATTTTCCACTGCTTTTATATCTGTTGCCTTGACATACTGTATTAGCTGCTTGTGTTATTATATGTGCCCCCATGATAGATGAAGGGACATTCTGGAGACATTATATTCTTAACAATAACAGCAAGAACAACAGAAAACCAACAACTTCTATTTTCAATAAAGGGAAAAGTGTAAAGGAGACACAAATATGTTCTTACTTCATGTCACCACAACTTTTAAAGACAAGGAAGACAGAAAGGAAAGGGAAAGAAGGGAGACGAGGGGGAGGGAGAGAAATGAAGAAAGTAGGATTGAAAATTAAGTTATATTTAACCTTCATAGAGTTTTACAATAGTAATTACTACATGGGTTTAAATAAAAAGGAAATGATTTTTTTTTTATTTTTTTATTATATTATATATTTTTTATTTTATTTTAAAGGGACAATAAATGTTGCACAAAGAAATATATACAAATTGAAGTCTCAAAGGTAGTCTAACAATATCAATCAGAATAAATAATAATGGAAAAGTATTTTTTTGTATTAACTGCCGTGGACACAAAGTTTGTTAAAAATGCTTAAGCTTATAAAACTAGATCTGTAGCAAGTCTTATTATTTTCATGAGATCTATCTTAGATCACTATGTGCTACTGACCACAAAAAAAAATAAAAAAATTAAAAAAAAATCCCAGATACTAGAGAATTTCTTTTTTCAAAATTTGCTTTTATCAAAATATGAATGCATCCTCAATAAATTAATAATGATATCACTATGTAAATCTCTTTGTTGTGATTTCATCAATAAAATTCCAGAGAAGTGGTTAAAAGATGAACAAAATGGACATGCAACTTCCCTTTTTTCTCAGGTCCTGATTTTTTATTCTAAAATGCCACAAACACATGTGTGATTATCCAGAGGTGCCTATATTAGGTAAAATATCCAACATATTGAAGTATCTATAATGAAGTCATAGAAAACTTAGAGAAAACTGGTTAATCTTCTGACATTTTTACTTGCTGTTCTCACTACAGTGACTAACGCTGATACCAATTAAGTATTTGATTATTATTATCTCAAGGCAGATTCCCAAAGGATTGTAAAAGTACAAAGAAATAGAACAGCTCTTGTCCCAAATACTTCTGTGACCTTTTAAAATAATTTGAACTGGTTTTCTTAAGGACAAATAATGTCCCTAAAATTCTCATGAGGATATATCCTTTTGGTTGTGTTGTTGTTGTATTATTGTTATTTTCACATCTAAGTATTTTATGGTTATTATTTTCTTTCCCTTTTTTTTTTTTTTTTTTTTTTCCTTAAGATTGATAGCAATGCTATCAATGTGAATTATGTTGATATGACTTAAATCATGCAACAAGTAAACATTAAGTACTATTTCACGTATTTTTTTTTCTCCTGTGAAGACTTGCCTATTGCTTAAGCCTGAAGTGACTAAGATCATCATTTGTTCTCAGGTAGCTGACAAGATTTGAAAAAACAGTGGGTCCTAAACATAACAATGAGCTACTGTCAGCTCTTAAAAAATAGCCATGAATAAACTTAAATTAAATTTTACTCTAGGGTACTAGCATAGGTACCTTAATATTGGCATCTAAATTGTCATTGGTTAATTCAGAAAAGACCAATATGGACCTAAGGATTTACGGTTGTGTGTGTTATCTATCATATGTTTTAGGGCCATGCTTGTGTACTGAGTTTAGATAGTAAGATTTTGGTAATAAAGGGACTGCAGGAACTGTAAGAAGCTACACTGTGCCAGGCAGGTATTTATTCCACTCACTCTGATGGACCCAGTGCAGTCTGCAGCTGAGTTTATTAGTCAAGATTATGACACTTCTTGGAGAGTATATTTCAAATGGGAAAGGGGAGAGGAGGAATTCAAGGGAAGAGTTAGGAAGGGGAACATGTGCCCCAAAAGCCAGATCCAAGTTTCCTGGCAGTCCCTCTCCCGGAAAGAGAGCAGAGCAGATTTTTCCTGAAGGACTGTAGAAAAAGGATCTGAGCTGGAGTACTGGAAAACTTCAACAAGGAAGCAGTAGCACAGACAATGTGTTATAAATTCACTATAGTTCCAATCCTCACCATTCCTGTGTCAGTCAGTGGAATCTCAAAGAAGGGAGAAAAAAAAAAAAAAAAAAAAAAAAAAAAAAAGTTAAGAAAGAAAGAATAAAGCAAACAATAAACCAAAATATTTCAGTTCAAAGATCAGTAAAATATGAACTCTAACAGTTTTTGTCCAGCAAAGTAGAGAAATAAGCAAAAACAAAACAAATAAAACAAACAAATAAAAAATTCAAAACAAAAACACAAAAACAAACCAAAAAAACCTTCAACTGCAGGCATATGGAAATAGAAATATATAGGAAATAGAATAAAAATAGAAATATAGGAAATGTTTTGAATCTAAAGTGTTAAAATCCCGAAGAACAAATACATCTAATTCAAATTTGAGAATTTCAAAGAGCTCAAAGTTTCTTAAGACCAGTGTTACTTTCTCTAGTATTTCTGTTTTCTTCAGTGCTATGTCAATTTTACTCAGTGTGAGCTAGGATATCAAATTATGAGTGACTGATTATTTTATTGACAATTACATCTAGTATTAAAAGCTTCTTTCATGGTTGTATTGCTTATATCACCATTATTGGTGTCAATAACGACATTATTACAAAGAATCATCAACATTTAAAAGTGCTGTAAAATTCATACTTACATAAGTATTTAAGTGTCTTGTCTTTAAATATATACAATAGGATTCAATGTGTTTAGTTTTAGATTTTTTTTATCTAACTGCTCTAGGCTTTTTTCCTATATTCAAAGGAGAAAAAGAATAACTTCTATGGAATAAGTCATATCTGTTTTATGTGAGGCAGAATTTCTCCATTGCTCTCCATTTACTGTAACAACCTATGGTGAAAATTCAAATTGTTTACATTGCATTTTCCTATACCTGAACTGATGAATCCAATCAGTAATCAATTTTGAATGAGTTTTTCTATGGAATTAACTGATAATATGAACAATCATTGTAAGGTCCAGAAATATTACAAATTTTCCATTAAATATTTTGTTCACTTATGAATTGCATTTATCTCACTAGAGACAGAAATTACTTCTACAGGATTTCAGTCAATCTTGCAGTGGCATGGCTTTACCTTGTGTGCTGTTTTGAGCACCAAAATATAAGAGCATTCAACTATTAGAGGGTGACCAAAGGAGAAGTGCAAAGATGGTGAGTGGTCTGCTGTCTGAAAATGACCGCACACAGCTTGTAGTATGGCCTATCCCCTGCCCTGCACCATCCTGATTTTGGTTTTGCCCTGCTGAGTGTCCTAGGTGTGCACCCATTGCTCAGCAACAACCAAATTAACTCTGCCTGAACCCAAAACCAGGACAAGGGAAAGGTGCAGTGCAGTGATAACTCAAGTTATGGTAAATAATTTTATGCAGTTTGCATACTGGATTAACACAGTACTGTGAACTGTGAAAGATATGCAGCCTTACTTTCAGTTTTGATAAGGGAATTTGAGCATAGATTTCAAGTTTGAAATAATAATAATAATAATAATAATAATAATAATAATAATAATAATAATAATAATAATCCTTTATTTGGTATAATTGTGACACAGTTTTCAGTTAGCATAAATGCATCACCTGTGAATTTTCAGATGTAATGCATAGAATTGCAATCTGATATTCAGTTCAAGACACTGAACATATCTTTTTAGTAGACTGTTATGAGACCTCTATTACTAGAGAAAAATATCCCTTGCTTCACAATCACACCTTATTCATGTCATCACTTTCTGGTAGTAGGTACAACCTCAAGGATGAAACATGTAAAAAGTAAAATTTAATCATGAATCTCTGATGAACAAGTTGAGAAGTGTGGGAGATGGAGTGGCCAGCTCAGCCTTGTTGACTTGTGACAGAGAAGTCACTAAGAGTTGCAGTCACTGATCTATTAATTTCACAAGAAGTCAAATATTCCACTAGTTTATATTTTTAGTTGTCTACATTTTTTGTCTTAATAGAAATTACATAAAAATATTTTTTGTTACTTATATACATTAACAATATCATTTATTTTATATACTCTTCAAGACAATTCTTCTTCAGTCAATGTGGTCCAGGCAAGCTAAAATGTTGGACGCCCATGTTCTAAAAAATGAAGATAAATGAGAGGTGGCTGAGAGTACTTATTCAGTTCAGAGAAGAGAAAGCTAAAGGATGACTTTATCACAGTCTACAGCTTCCTCACTTAAGGAGAGGAGGGTTAGGCACCAATCAGTTCTATCTGGTGACAGCAATAGTAGCTGATGAAACAGAGTGGAGCCGCATCAAGGAAGGGGTGGGTTGAATATTAAGAAAAGGCTGCTCACTGAGAAGGTGGTATGGCTCTGGAATAAGCTCCTCAGTGCAATGGTTACAGTACTTCAAGTTCAAGATCTGTCTGGACAATGCTCTCGGACATACGGTTTGATATTTGGATGGTCCTGTGTAGAGCCAGGAGTAGGACTCAGTGACCCTTGGGTCCCTTCTAACTTGGAATATTCTATGATTCTAAGTGATATTTTATTATTATAAACTAAATGTGGTTTATTAAAAGTTTTATGTATAGTTTTATGTTTAGTTTTATGTATAAATAAAACTAAATTAGCTAATGTAAACACTGTCAATCATATTATTTGGACATAAAATCTAAACATTTTTGGATCTTTTTCCTTTTGGAGAATATTGCTTTTCCAGATCCTAAGGAGAAAAAGAAAAAAAAAAATAATAAAAGATTTAAAAAAAAAATCAGTGAAATATATGTATTCTGAAAAGCAATGCATTATATAGCACTCTTGATAAAATTGCATAAATTAGCAAAAGAGTACTGACTTCCAAAAAATTTTTAGTATATATAAACAAGCTCAGACAAAAACAAAAACAAACAAACAAATAAAATAGTATCAAGTCAAGAAAAAATAGTAAGAAAAATCAAGCACTTATCTATGAATCACCGTATTGGTGATTGGAAGATATAGAAACTAACACTTTTTACAAAGCAAAAGTATTTTTCTGAGCTTGGAGTTACATTTTGAAGTATTATTGTATAATATTTGCTACTGTTTCAGAGAATTAGTTAAGAAAAATGAAGGACATTTAACTTTCTTCATGCTAAAGGCAAGATTACAGTAATGGTTAAATAGCAGTTTCCTGATGTTCTTTTTGCTTTGACACAAATATGTACTCAGATATTGCTAGTTGTACTGTATTGGGATAAAAATTACTATAAGTTATTGTTTTAAACAGCACAATATAGCAGGAAAAGGAATTCTATGATGTTGCTGGATAAGACTTTTTACCTTTGTGAATGACCAGGTTAGCAGAAATGCATCTTTTCAAGACAATTAATCTTTTCAGAGTCATCCTGGCAAACATTTCATGAGAAAGATATGATGAGAGAAAAAAATACTGCAACTGTGACTTACAGAAATATATATAAAAGTAGTAAATCTCCACTGGAAGTATATTCCAATATGCTTCTTACACTGTTAGGTTTCAGAAAGAATATTTGAATAAATTTTTGTATGTTAAAAATAACCTTATTATTTTGGACTTGACTTTCTGTTAAGTGTGCCAAAATTCAAGGGGTAAGACTAGTGATTGTTCTGTTCTATTTGGTGAATATGATTTTTTAAAAAATAGAAAAAAACATCAAAAATTTGTTAAAAATAAATTACAGGCTTAACGCTTGCCATTATTTGTAATTTAATGAAG
Source organism: Coturnix japonica (assembly GCF_054131305.1). Classification (NCBI taxonomy): domain Eukaryota; kingdom Metazoa; phylum Chordata; class Aves; order Galliformes; family Phasianidae; genus Coturnix; species Coturnix japonica. The sequence goes on from NC_140663.1 coordinate 137,203,328, forward strand.
AAACTGTATTTTAGATCTACTTCAGGAAATGAATGATCATATTTATAGTGGTTTACAGAATAAGTATCCAGTTAGCATTTATCATTTGGTTTATTAGAGAGGAAAATAAACTTTTAAAATAATCTTAAAGATGGTTTGATAACCTTACATATTAAACGGTTTTGTTAATCTAATCTAACATTCTATATAACAAAAGAGAAAAAGCTTTGGCCATCGGTTCCTGATATAAAGAAATGGGTTTTTGCTATCATACAGAGTAACTGGCCACACTACAAAAATCACTACACCAAATATCATTAGGGATTTGACAGTAACTTGATTTAATTCTGAATGATTTATGATGCAAAACAATTATTCCTACTCTACAGCAAAAATTTTGGACTTAAGTCTTCCTATTAAAAACTATTCTATCAAGGCAATCCCCAAATTTCTCTGTCCCTTGTCCTTCTCACTGGCTTCCATGAATGTGACAGATTCAAGATCTTGTTTCTACCTCCATGTCCTAGAGTAACTTTAATTTAATCTGTTTCTTTTCTGGAAGAAAGGATTTGGAGGAAGGGAAGTATCTTTTTCCTAGTGCCTCATACTGCTTATTAAATATCACCTGCAAGTTATCCTGCACAATTAGATTTGAATGCACTTTCCAGTTCTCAGTTGAAAGTCCATAACTGTACCTACAGAAATGGAGAGATTGCAAACATGATGCACTACATTGAAGGAATTATCTTTAATAAGAGTGACTAGGGATTCAAGATACCATGACATACTGTAACAGGTAGTTCTGAGTATTCCCTTAGCATTTCCTGGAGAGGCGTTTTGTGTAACATTTCAGTAATTTTTGTATTTCAAAATGGTCCTTCAAGGTATACATACAAAGAAATTTTTCCACATTTTTTTTTTTTTCATAACTGATATAAACTGCTCTTCCAAATAACCATAATAAAATTATTCTAACCAATTTTTCCATCTTCCAAACTATATAACATCATTCCTTTTGATCAGCTTGCCTTAGTACAATTAAAATCCATAAAATAATACAATTAGATAAATCTAAAGATACTGGAAATGCATTTGATAATGTCCTTTCTACTAATGCTATACAAAATATTAAGCAAACACTATATTCATATAGTATTCAATACAAAGAAAAATATGCATACTTTTTCTGCTTTCCTGATTATGTCGTCACAGGAAATATTCTTTATTCATTTGGCTGGATTCAGCAGGAAATCTAAGTGCATTAATGAGCCATTAATGGCACTATAATAACATGGAGCAGGTGCACCATTAAAGTCTATAATTGAAATTATTTATGGTCCACTGGATAGGAATGTATGGATAATTTTAACAATACTGTTTTGTTTAATGTTCTACATATATTAAATGCCTGTCACTGGTTGTCCAAGAAAAGTGCTGAAAGGTGTGGTGAGAAACAAAATATTTGTCACACATCTCAGACAGTTTCAAAACTTTCTTTTCAAAGTGGTAATACATAAACTTGTATTTAGACTCATGGATATATTTACACAATTAAATGCAATTGAGCACTCATCCCCTAATTATCCACATTGCTTAAACATTAATTTGCTTCCTGATTTCTTGGCTCATCACTCTTTCCCAAAATAACAATTTTAAGACAAAGTATGAATAAATTTGTGTGGATAAATGGAGTCAAAGGGTTGCCTTCAAAAGTGGATAAAAATGAACTGCTTTCACCCACCTCTATCCTCCAATGATACTTTAAATCTCTGTCCTCGTGACCACATCATACCCTGGGGCATAGAACAACATGCACACTAAATTTTGCATGGAAAAAGAAAATGATAATAATAATAAATAAATCACGTGCTTTTTTTTTTTTTTTTTTTTTTTTTTCCCCATGATTTGAGCTGAAAATCACATCCAAATAAAATGTCAGTGCGTTCTGCCAATGGTCTACCACTTGGCACCATGAGGATACCCACAACCAAGTGCTAAATGTTGTGAAACTACCCAATCTCTTCTCACCAAAGCTCACTCTTGAGAAAAAGAGAAGCAGGTTGGAGATATCAGTTTGTTTTTCAATCAGTTAATCTATTAATTACGGCATTGTTCTTGGTATTTCAAGCCAGAGGCTTTTCACAAGCTGAGGTGAAGTTTTTCAGGCTTTGTTTGATGTCCTCTTGGCCTGTCTGGAGATTAGTTTAATAATATTTGTCTGCAACAACAATTTTCTAATGAACAATTGGTTATTATGCAATTTGTTTCATTTTGCTGGTCTTTGTATAACTGTGTGACATAGCCACAACTTTTATACAGATAGTAGTAATATTTATTCACTGTTAACATAAAGACGCATAAATTTTATATGAAAATACCATTATAGAATCATCATAGAATAGTTTTGAGTTTGGATCATCTAGTTCCACTGCTCTGCCATGGTCAGGGATACCCTGCACTAGGCCAGGTTGCTCAAAGCTCCTTCCAGCCTGGACTTGACTGTTTCCAAGGATGCAGAATCAACAGCCTCTCTGGGCAACTTCTTCCACTGCCTCACCATTCTCATAGAAAAGATTTTTTTCCTTAAATCAAATCTTAATCTACACTGTGTTACTACAAAATCATAACCTCTTATACTATCACTACATTCTAACTTTTTGGTAGGCCTCCTCTGGGTACTAGAATACATCTGCCTTCTCTTCTCCAGGCTGAACAACGCTAGCTACCTCAGCTCTTCTTCACAGCAGAGGTTCTTCAGCCCTCCAGTAATCCCATGGACCTCTTCTGGACTTAAATTCACAGGTCTATGTCCTTATGTTGATGGCCCCAGAGCTGAACACAGTACCCCAGATGCAGTTTGGTATAACAGGACCCTTGAAATTGGGTGTCTAGAATACAGTGAATGGGACTGTAACACAGACTTATAATGGCCACCCCAGGACTAGAAATGACTCACCAGTGGTAATTTATAAAGATACAGATTTGGGAGCTGAACAAAACTGGTTTTAGAGATAAAAGAAAAACAAGCAGACATATATTTCATTTAGAAAAATGTAGCAAATTCAACTGTGATGTGAAATTGCAGGGCCATAAGGAATAAGAAGGTATAAATGTGTGTTGCAAAATGTGTCAAAATAGAGTAAGAAGAAAGAAAAATTAACATCAGTATAATTCTCTTTCTAGCAAAGCATGAGATGAAACCCCGCCTTCAAATCCAACTCTTCCTGATAAAGGACTGGGAACTCCTCAGCATTACTCTCCACTGGTACAACTGAAGAACAACAGTAAACCAGACGAGGCTTAAAAAAAGCAAGTGTAAAGTCTTGCATCTGGGAAGGAATAACCACAAGTATCAGTTCACCTTGGAACATGACTGCAGAAGAGGAGTTCTTTGAAGCAGGACTTAGGAGTCCTGGTGGATGACAGGTTCACGATGAGCCAGCAGTGTGCCCTGGTGGCCAAGAAGGCCAATGGGATCCTGGGATGCATTAAAAGGAGTGTGGCCAGCAGGTCAAGGGAGGTGATCCTCCTCTACTCTGCCCTGTTCAGGCCTCACGTGAAGTACTGTATCCAATTCTGGGCTTCCCAGTACAAAAAAGACAGGGAACTCATGGAGAGAGTCCAGTGGAGGGCCACAAAGGTGATAAAACTCCTGGCACATCTCCCCTGTGAGGAAAAGCTGAGTGAACTGGGTCCGTTCAAACCTGAGAAAAGAAGACCCAGAGGTGATTTTATTTATCTTTATAAATATCTTAAGTGTGGGAGTCAAAGGGACATCGCCAACCTCTTTCCAGTGGTCTGTGGGGACAGGACAAAGGAAAACAACCATAAATTAGAGCATAGGAAGTTCCACACTGATATGTGAAGGAACTTCTTCACAGAGAGAGTGACACACAGTACAGTACATGTACTGTGATCTGTGGCCCTGGTTTCAGCTGTCAGCACAGAGCTCCTCACACACCCCAATCACTGTAATCTCTACCATATAGCTAGTTTGGGGTACATGCGTTATTTCCATCCCAGATGCTAGTGTCTGGGATGCCAGTAGCACCACTACGGACACCACAGGCCAGGGATATTCACACTCCTGATTTGTATTGAGTAGCTGGCACTCAGTTCATTCCCACCACTAACTAGTATTTAGTCCTCGTAAAATCTACAGAGGATAGAGATGATACTACACAGACAGTTAAGAGATTTAATGAGAAGATAGGAAAGAATTCAGTGATCAGGCTCAGAGACAGGTCAGACAAGCACAGTGACCATCCCTGTTGTCTGTCTGGCCCTCTTCTGTTCATTCTTTATTCCTCCCTTCTCTCCTTTCTCTTGCACGGATGTCAGTTTGTTGCTAAATTCTTGCACTTGTATGTCTGCATCCTTACCAGTTTAAAAGTCCTGGTTTGTTTGCAGTTTCTTGATAACCAATCAGTTAGTGACACAAATTAGATTTGGTTTTGGTTATAGTCTTCATTAACAACAGTTGGTCCAGTTTTATGGCAAGGTCCTTAGTGATATGATCTCACTGAAAAAAATATTCTAACACTCACATTAATGTAACTGACTGACTTATATGTTCTCCTTAAGTCTGTGTCTCAGTGTGTTCTTGTGTATGGCTTTCTCCTGTTCTTATCACCCCTTCTGATTTGACCAGTTACCCTTACATTAATCAAAGTTCAGTTTCCTTCATGTTGGCCTGACGTAATTCTTGATTACTTCCCTAAAGGATGCCCCTCTCTACAAGAAAGACATTGAGGCCATGGAGCATGTCCAGAAAAGGACAATTAAGCTGGTGAGGGGTTTGTTTAGTTTGAAGAAGAGGAGGTTCAGGGGAGATCTTAATGGCTTTCTACAACTATCTGAAAGGAGACTGTGGTGAGACGGGGTTGACATCTCCCATATAACTAGTGATAGGACAAAAGGAAATGTCCTCAAGTTGCACCAGGGGAGGTTCAGGCTGGATATTAGGAAAGCTTTGTACTCCAAAAGAGCGGTCAGGTGTTGGAATAAGCCACCCAGAAGGGTGTTTGAGTCACCACCTTTGAGTGTTCAAGAAAAGCTTAGATGCTGTATTAAGGGACATGATGTAATGGAGAAATATTGGTGGTAGGTGAATGGTTAGACTAGATAATCTTAGAGGTTTGTATTATCCCTTTCCCTGTGCCCAGGTTTCTGATAATGTAATCTTTGGTAACATCATACTCCTGTATCTGATGATGGGTCATTTTCTTTACTTAGCTACATCACAATCCCTGTACTGCAGTGGAATAAGGAACAGATTTTTAGAGCATATTCCAAGCCTTACCATAGTTGTCATTTCAGTTTTACGTGGTAGAAAAAATTAATCAATCTTTACATCTGGAACAAGACTGTACTACTTTGAGTTAGCAGAAAGCTTTACTTGTTCTGTTTAATTACATCTAAAGGTATTAATTTATAGAAAAGTACCCTACAAATATTTTGTCTTTTCTTGTTTTGAGACATAGAACTTATCATCTTTAAAATATACAGTTGTTTTTTGTTTTGGTTTGTTTTGTTCCATTTCTGTTTCTGAATCTGTCTTTTGGTCTCAGATGAAAATAAACTACAGTTCTAAACTAGCCAGAGATATTAAAGAACATTTCTTCGCTTACCTAAGAAATACTATGGTAATTTAACCTTTGGTGCACTGTTTTCAAATGTATTTACTGAATTACATCAGCTATCAAATTTTTATTTTCCGATATTTAATATACCCTAAGTTACTTATAATTTATTTCTAGTCCAGAGCTCCTGCTCTGTTATACCTATACAAACACTCAAAATTATTATACAAGCAAAATATCACAGTTTCTTGAAAACAGCTCCAGCTAAGGTGTAGACTAACCAACTCCTTCATATTTGAAAGGTCACACATTCAACAGAGAAAAATCAAATAGAATCAGGGTTTGTGTACTACTCAGCTTCAGATAAGACAGAAAATGCTTTGAGGTTTTCTGTTAATAACTTCAAGACATTTTTTTTTTTTTAAGAACTTTTTTAGAAACTTTTAACCTATATGTATTGTTTAGAAATCCCACAGTAAGTAACTTAGAGCCATATGAGTCATAAAAACATATTTTACCTTGTATTATTTGTCTATTGTGCTTGTGTTTTAATGATGAAGTCCTAACACAGTCAATAGCTAGCAATAAACATAGTAACTAATTCCTTACAGCTTACAGTTGCAGATCATCAATTTTGATCTAAGCTTCTGTTCATCTGCATTTTTAATTTCTGGACTGTGAGAAATAAAACCACTGGGAGATTGAAACTGCAACCTCATGTGCTTATTGAAAAGAATGTCTATACCTCCTGAAGTCGTTTGTGAAAGGAAAAATTGCTTCAGAGATTTAGCCAGTGGGATTCAGATTCCATCAAACATTCATTCTGGATAAATGGCATTTGGAATTTAATTTGTTTTAAAGAGCAAAGGCAAAGGACCAGACTACTTACTGAGCATCAATTCATGCACATCAAGGCTTCCCAGGTATGCATTTACATGCATTTACTTGTCCACTTCCTTGTTTGTTTGTTGTTGTTTGTTTTTGTTTTTTGTAACTGGAATGATGTGCTGTGGCACAAAGAAAAAGAAATGAAGGCCAAGATAAAGCAGGCTAGGATGCAAGATTAGTTAGAAAACTTCTAAACAATATCAGCAAGAACTGAAGTGGATTCAGTCGATGTCAAACAGAACAGGGTTAAAAATGCATTTATAATTTAAATTTATATACATCAAAATTACTGTGAAATCATTAAACATTAAACATGAATATCCTCAGCATTTCTTTAAGGATAAAAAGAAATGACCAAAAAATCTCAGCTTGTCAGGAAACGAGACTGTCCTAACACACATAAAATAAAAATAAAAGTAATCCTAAAGGAAGTATTTTAAATACGTTAACTTATTTCAGCCTTTCCTAATTCATCGCAGAGGGGAAAAGCTAAATCTAGACAAGGAGTAGCTGTTGACTTAGACAGGAATTTCAGGCCAGAAAAACAAATAACATTTATGTAGGTCACAAAGGAAGCAAATGTATTATCTCCCTGTTGTCTGCTGTAGCCACCTCAGAAATAGAGTTTTCTGTTAGGCAATGAGAAATTCCAGATTATGCAAGCAGGAACAGCTTGTTTCTATTAATGACGTTCATCGTATCTTATTAACTCCTGAAAAGTAAAGGAGTTTTAAATTTGGAATATTCCCCTAGCACCTCTTTGCCTGTGTACCTCTGTATACGTGAGTAATATGCAGACACATGGACACTGACTCCAATGGCCATATTCACAAATTTGAAAATATTCAGAGCTTATTAGTTTATCTCCTCTCCCTCTGGATAACAGTTCCAAATGTTCCTCTCAAACTGTTTTTCCCAGATAAGTTAATTCCATTTCAAGACATTTCTATCTTCCAGATTTCTATAATTTTATAATGTCTCCTTTTGCTGGGGAAGGAGAATTAGTTAATTTTTCATACTTTTCTAATTAAGAGCATACAATTTTAAACACAATTGCCATTATTCAACTAACAATTATTAGAAAATGGTCCTTGTGGCCATTTCTATAACAACTGTTGGGTGCCTAACTTGTATTTAAGTGACATAACTCCTACTGAAATCAGCAACAGTTTCGGTAATATCTGTCATCCACATTTCAAGCTAAAAGATTGCTGAAAACATTTAGGTGCTTGGGTTTTAAATTGTAATTGACTTCTCAGGTCTGCTCTGAGGAAATAATTTATTTCCACTAGCAAATAACATGCTCACTGTTTAAATGACTGTTGGGCAAACCAACTTCATGATATAAGCAGCCCCTAATAGGAGTTAGGTAGGAAAAATATGATTTTTTAACTGAATATCATGGGTTGATAATGGATACATAATGGACATAATTTCTTTTTATGGTTTCCATGTGGATATGCATCTGTTCACTTAAGAATGACCTTCATTTACTTTTGAATAGAAAACAGATGGCTCCAGAGAAATAAGTCGTACTCAGTGTATATACATAAGTGTGTAGATGGAAAATCCAATTAAAAACAAGATGAGAGAAAAGGACAGTTATGAGATTGTTGACAGAAGATTAAAATATAAGACTGAAATTCAGAGCAACGTGAGATATCTAGGAATTTGTAATTGTATTCACCCTTTAGGAAATTGAACATTTCATATTTATCGTGTTCCACTCTATATCCCAACATAATAAGCAATGTGCTCCTTTAATGATGTGTTGATGTTGGAGAAATGAAAACAATGGCCTTTGTGCTAATTTGATATATGAAGAAGCCAGTGAGACATAAATTGTTAGTCTTAATGGTACCTTGATTATACATTTTAATCAAAACTGAAGGTAATACATAATGCTAATTATACTACAGAAACGAATTTAAACAGATACATTGTAACGTACTTGGTTTAAGAGCTTTTCTCTTTAGAGGTTTCTAATATGTCTCCTAATTATCTAATTAGCTACAAGTATTTCTATTTTTTTAAAAAACACTTTTAATGAGAAATTCTGGCAGGCTAAACATTGCTTCATTTTCATCAGAAAATATGTGTGAATTGTAATTGCTACATTATGAAAAGCAATGTATCTTCATCCATTTATACAACAAAGTGTATGAACAATATTTTAAAGCTTAAACTTGGCAGTAAAATGCGATTAATATAGATATTTTTTATGTGAAATCTAGCACTTTCAGAAAGTGCTATGGGAAAAGTTCAGATAGCAGCAATATCCTTCTGGACATACTTTGATGCTGTGCATATGTTAATTAAAAATATTAATGCCCCTGCCTGTTCTCATTCCAGAACACTAAGGTTTGAGAAGATAAAGTAAAACTACTTGAGCTCGTGAATCTTGTACTTCCTACTCTAGTGAATCATGAACTCTGAGTCATTTGTGTTAATGATAAGAGAATCACATATGGGCCCATTTAGAAAACCTTTATTCATATATGTATTATCCCATTTCTTGTAATAGATTGAAATGCCAAGTTTTCACTCGTGGAGAAAGATATTTTGCAAGATAAAAGAGAAAAATATGTAACTGAACTTACAAAAAAAACCCCAAAACTGCTATATATGTGACTTTCTTGAATGATTACTACAGTAAACATGATATAGACTTTTTTTCAAGAAAAACAAAGGAAGAGCCTAGGAAATAAAGTATCTTTGGATTTCCTGGGAACTTTGGGATACAATTCTACTCAAATGAATGGAAGGCATATATTCAGTCTCCATCATATATTACACATCTAGTCCCAGATTCATAAACATTTTAGAAGTATGCATATTTTTAAGTGTTCCAAATTGTGCTAGAAAGAGCTTAGTTTCTAAAATACATTACTTACAAAATAGAACCTAACCTTACCCTTGATCTATTATTTTTGCACAACTCTCTGAAACTTTGGACTGTGTTGTATATAGAGTTCACCAATTTCCTCCTTGTTCCTCAGGTCTCCCGAGTGATTTCAGTATGACTTCTCATGCATGTGATAGATCAAATCTCTTTTAGGTAATAAAGTATTGACTTTTCTATCAACATTCAGATTAAAATGAGCTTCAGAAAAAGTTTCTTTGAAGATTTTTCTCATCTTCTTTTGGTTACATGGGAGAACAAGTTGCATTTTCTATCAATTTCTGCAAAGAACTGGGATAATGGAAAAAAAAAAAAGGTCTAATTTTTAAGGCATATTTGCCAAATATACTTTGCATGATCTTTCTAAGGTTGTTATTGTTCTAGCAGTTGTAACAAAATCAACTGATAAATAAAATAAGATCACAATATATATAATGAAGCCAAGAATTCACTGTAGGGGATTTCAGCATTTTAATAATCCCAGTTACCAAATGAATATATAAAAACGTCTTTTAAACAATGCCATTCAAATTGTTTTGCAATTAATTATTCCTAAGTTTGTTACCTCTTTCTCTGGTGGAATATTATAATGGCCTTTCTGTAGTGTCCCCATGGGTTCCCAGAAGAACACTTTCATCTGATCTAAGCATAACAGGGGAAGGTGAGAAGGCTAACAGGAGCTATAAGGCACTGCATACTCTTGTCAGAAAAATATCATAGTCATTGCAGGGAAGCTGCCAGGGCACAGCTTGACCCTCCTTCTCCCTGTGGGCCAGAAGCTGCAGAAGCTCCACAGAAGGATGTTCAGGTCATGCCCTGACAGTGAGGACCCATCACCCAGCCAGGACCAGGGCAGCCAGGGGACTCCCAGGAACATACATCAAGTCAGTACCACAGTGTCAAGCTGGAGTGTGTCAAGTCATGACTTTCCAGCAGCACTCCCTCAGTCAGCTACAGATCCCAACAGACAGGAGTCAACCATGCCAGCACAGGAGTGGGAAACCTGTCCTTGCCAAGGACAAAATGCAGTGAGACCTAGGACAGAGAGACAGCAGTTTCATACATTGACTGTGGGCATCCTCAGTATGCCTATACGAATCACATCCTGACAGAGTCTAGGATAAGTAAAACAGATGAAGATTTACAGTGTGGCTAGGAGCACTTGGTGAGGTATAATCAATCCTAATCCAGGTAAATTAGTTTTAGAAGGAAAGTTACACTCTAAAAATGTCTGAAACTTGACATTCTTTGAAATGTTTTTGTACTGTCCACTTGTAATAAAGTTTGGACAATAAATAAATAAATAAAATAAAAAATTGAAAAAGATTTCAAAAGAAAAGTTTTAATTTAAATATATTTAGTAGTTCACTTAGATGATAAGTGTACAAAGTTATAATTAGTATGGTAAATATGTAGAAACTCAAGGAAGTATTTAATTTTTTTATTTGAATCTTTCTGTCTTGCTTAAGTACAATTTACATCATTCATATGCTGAAAAACATCTTTGGTTTGTCCTCCTGCTTAAATTGTTCTGCATTTAATAATAATTAATTCCCAAGAAAATTACTTTGTCATTCATTCCTCTCTTGCATCTCACTTCCCCTGAGATTTTTATTGTAGCATCTTTCACAAATAAATTTGCAAATATATGACAAGGCAATCATTCTAATCAAACAGCAGTGTCTCAGAGTGTGTATTGCTCTTGGTTTTTGATCAGCACAGAGGTGTTGCACTATTTTTTGCTTTAGATCCATTTCTAATGAGTACAGTGCAGAGAACAAAAAATGAAACAAGTAAGGTAAATCAGAAGGAAAGCAGATTTTGAAATGCACTTAATGAACGACTCACCAAAATGCTAAAACACAGATGTCAAATCACTTTGACTATGCAATCTAAGATATTTTCTGGCAATTTTTTCCTGCTCAGCGGGTGCTCAGTATTGCACACTATACTGAGTAGTGCTGGTGAAAACAAATTAAATCCACCCTCGGTTTCCTTCTTCCCCATCCTCCATAAGAATGAAGATCTGAAGTCAGTCATATGCAGAGCAAATACTCTTAACACAAATGTTTTTTAACCAGGAAAATGTAGCTTGTGTGAGTTGCTTGTTGAACTAACATTTATCACTAGTTTTAATATTAACTACATATGTTTTTTAATATTTGTAGTTAAAGATGCTAGCCCCATTCCGCTCATCTTTTAAAACTGAATATTCAGATTTTCAGATGATGTAAACTGGCTTGATGGTACTATGCCAATTCAGATCATCAGAGAAATGGACTAGAATGCATTACCATCCTATACGAACAGGGTGACCTGTCTTTTCCTTTTGTTTTGGGGACCTTGACTCTTTTAGCCTCAATGACATACAAGCAGAGACAACAATACAGGACATGCTGTTCCTCAGCAGGATTCTCGTGCCTCATTAATAATGCCATTCAACACTATTCTCAGGGTCAGTCCCACTCTAGTCCTCTAATCTCCCAGACAAAACTACTATAAAAATACATAACTGCTCCATCTGGCAAGCTCATGAAAACTCAGAATCTTATCACTTGTCAAAAAAATGATCTTTCTTCAGGCGCAGGCTCCCTGTCTCTCCCATTTATTAAATACAGCTCTTCATTACCATCCTAAAGCACTGTAGCTCTGTCTGCCCTTTTGAGCTTTCTATTTTTTCTTTTGTTTCCAAAGTCTTTGTATTTAAAGATATTTTCTTACAGTGCAGATATTTAGAAGTTGGTGCTATACTCTGCAATGCATATACAAAATACCTAACTTCTAGTACTTTTCTGAGAAAGAAAACAAACAACAATTCACTGTCAGGAAAAGAAAGAAAAGCTTGATAAAGTTTGCTATTTTGTAAAGTATGTTTCTATTTCTTTTTTTCTAATGCTTTTAAAATGAAACAAACAAAGAAATTAACCCTGTAGTACCGAAGGAAAAAAACAAACAAACAAACAAAAAAAAAAAAGCAGATGTCTTATTATTTATGTTTATACAAACCCTAGGACTTACTTAATTTGTCCAATATTTGAGAAAAAAAATATATAGATATCCAAGTCAGAAGTAATTAATGAAAGGCAAAAACCTGATATTTAATTTTGGCTTGATAAATGATTTACATTATCCAGAAAGAAGAGAACAGTTACCTGAAGCACATGACAGCAAGCTTAGTTTAGTAACAATCTTATTCTCTATTGAGATTCTGATGTACATCTATCTCTAATTTTCATGTATATTTTTGGATAGAGAAGATGGCTGTTTCATATTAACATTCTTCTGTTAGTTATTTTTTCATTCAACTATTTTCAATCACCTTGTACCTTGCTTTGTTGATCTGTGTGTTTGCTTTTATTACATCATTTGGTGTGTGAAAATGGAAATAAAATATCTCGGTAAATCCTAGACTGTCACACTTCCTTTGTGACTATAAGTAACTTGCTTTCCCTCATTTGTTGATTTGTATCCATATTTCAGAGTGGTTTCAAGCAGTATAATCTTACTCATTTCTAACAAAAAATGTATGTATGGTGAGATAGATCTCTTTGAACCCCCACAACAAGCTATGAATTCTGAGGCTACTCTTGCTCAACTCAGAACTCTTTTTTTATCATTACTTGGATCCCTGAGCTGTCCCTGAGCACAGTTCTGTGCTCTACAGCTTCCTTTGGTAAGCCGAAGGAAATGTCCTGAATGGCAGGTCCCTCTCATGAAAATCCCAGATTTCCCAAGGATTTAACTCATAACCTATTAAATTTACTCCTTTGTGCTCTAAGTACTTGCTTTGTGTTTCAGCCTCTCTAGACTTTCTCTTCCCATCTCTCTCTATGTCATGTCTCTCCCTTGACCTCAAGTACACTGCACCAGTGCACCACTCCATCTGTCTTTCTAGCTGTGAAGTTTCTCAGTGTTCATCAATTTCATCTTTTTTCACATCCAAATGCTGTAAAAAAACATGGTCAACTCTCCTGCATTTTACATAGTTTTAAAACATTCAATGGTCTTGTCACTACTGCTGCTGCTATCTCATGATCACAGCGGTTTGCTCTTCTTCCTCACCTTCCTTACTCAGGAACGTATAAACTTGGCCCTGCTGTGGCACTGATTTAACATAAGTTGCCAAAGACACTTGGAGGCAACTAATAGCGCACACACACACACACACACACACACACACAAATAAATAAATAAATAAATCAAAAAAACACACACAAAAGATAAATAATACCTTTTAGTTGATTATATATATATAAGCATACATATATATAAAACGTATTGCTAAATTACTCGGAAAAAGGGAATAAAACTTTCATTTTTTCAAGTTGGTTGAATCTAAAGCTGATGGTGCAGACCTGCAGGATATGACAATGCTAAGCAAGTAGCTGATAAAATAGTAGATGAAATTCACTGTTATTAAGGGCAAATATCACACCCGAGGGAAAATAAATAAATAAATAAATAAATAAATAAATAAATAATAATAATGATAATAATAATAAAACAGAAAAAAAAAACACAACAGAAAAAAACATCAGTGACTGAAAGTCATCTCTTACTTCCCATGAAAGCTAACTTGAAGCTACTGCTGATAGTTCTCTGAAAATTTAAAATCAGTGTTCAGCATCAGAGAATTTGAATAATAAAAAGTCCTTGAGGCTTGCCAGAGCTCCCATATGGAAATAAATAAATAAATAAATAAACAAATAAATAAATAAATGAAAAGCAGCCTTACTCTTTAATAGTAAAACATGTCATACTTCATGAGAAAATTGTATGCGACAGCACCATCTAGTGTGACCAAACTGCTACCAGAATGGCATATATTTTGAAGATGAAGCATGGATCAGATTTATAGAAAAAAAATACATATTTTTTATTGTTAGACCTTTGAGCAAAATACATTGTTTAATTGTTACTGGTGAAAACTGAGACAAAGAAGTCACTGAGCACACCTGCTTTCTCTGTATCCCTTGTGATCAGGTTTCCGCTTTCCTTCCAGGGAGGGCTCACATCTTCCCTGGTCTTTCTTTTATTGCTAACATACCTGTGGAATTTCCTCATGTTCTCTTCTATGTCCCTGGCTAAATTTAATCCCACCTAGGTTTTAGCATTCCTAACCTGATCCCTGGCTGCTCAAACAAATTCTCTGTAGTCATCTCAGTTAATCTGATCTCCCTTCACTCCCTATGATTTTTTTTTTTTTTGCATTTAACTAAGTCCAGGAGCTCCTTGTTGATTCATGGAGGCCTCCTGGCATTCTTACCTGCCTTCTTATTTTCTTGGGATATGCTGTTTCTGGGCCTGTGAGAGGTGGTCCTTGAATACTGACCAGCTTTCTTGGACCCCTCTTCCCTCCAGGGCATTAGTGCATGTCAGTTCCCTGATGAATTTGAAGTCTGCTCCCTGAAGTCCAGAGTAGCAAGCTTTCTGTACATCCTCTTTGATGCCCTAAAGATCTCAAACTCCACAATTCCATGGTCACTGCAGCCAAGGTTGCCCTTGAATTTCACCTTACTTACCAGCTCCTCCTCATTGGTGAAGACAAGGTCCAGCACAGCACCTCTTCCTGTGGGTTCCTGTACCAGCTGGAAGATAAAGTTATCATCAACACATTCCAGGAACCTCTTCGATTTCTAGTGCACTGGTGTGTTGTTCCCCCAATAGATATTGGGATGGTGGAAGTCTCCCACAGAGACTAATGCATGAAAAGACCTACAAGATCATCCAGTCCAACCATTCACCTATTACCAATAGCTCCCACTAAACCACCTCCCTCAACACAATATCCAATCTGTCCTTGAACACCCCCAGGGTCGATGACTCTACCACCTTGCAGGGCAGTCCATTCACCACCCTTTCTGAGAAGTAATATTTCCAAATGTCCAGCCTGAACCTCCCCTAAAACAACATTGGTAATGGCAGTTGATAATTTAGAAGAAGGGATCACAGCTATACATTAGTTTTCTTTGCCTAAGCTCAGAAATGCTTGGTTTCACAGGAAAAGTACTGCTTCCATTAAATTTTATGTGACTCTGCAATTGTAACAACAGGCATCAAATTAAATCTCAGATCTGAAGGTGTAAAGTGTATCACATGTCACAGCTAGAATACATTAATTGCTTCTGTGACAGTTTCACATTTAATCTGTAAGTATTTCTCTATAGATTATGTTGACTTTTCTCAGATATAAATAAAATTGAATAGCAAGCCATTTGGAGGTCAAATATGCTGTTTTACCAAAAATGTATGTTCTTCATAGCTAGTTTATTCACACCAGAGTGTGTAACTTTACTAGAATTTTTATAGTTGCAAATTGACATTCTAACAAGGAAAGAACACTGAAAATGTGCACTGCATAATTTTATATATTGAAATGACAATGGCTTTTTGTAAAATCTTATTTCTCTTGGGTGAACATAAACTCTAACTTTTTTTTTTTTTCCTTTTCATTCTACACCTAAAAGAGCAATTAAAGCTCAAACTTATATCTACCATGTTTATTCAGGATTTTTCTTCATGGAGGGGAAAATGTGACTAAAAGAAAAAAAATTAGAGTGCACATGGGAGGGAGAGGGAGAGAGACAGAGGAAGGGAAAGGTGGAGGAAGAGAGAAGGAGGGTGAGAACAGAACTGTCTTGCAGACAAAGAAAATGGATATATTTCAGACAGCTACAGAGTGTGCCATGTGTCTGTTAGGAAAGCAGCAGGGATTTAGGAAATCAGAAAAATAAGGATACTGTATCTCAGTCAAGTTCAGTGAGCTGTATAATCTACTTAAGAATTTGAATAGAAATTCTATTGTGCTCAGACACCAAGAAGGCTGCCTTGTGGACATGAAGAAAGGCAATGGGTTCTTAATAAAACTTCCATGTAGTAGCACTCTTATCGTTACCTCTTTTTACTTAATAACATAGAGGGAGGTGTGATAAGTCTAAGTGGGTAGAGCACTGTCTGGCTTAAGTTAACTTCATATCTATAAAGTTCTGATATTCTATTCTTCTGCTGGATTTCTGTGACAACACACAGCAGCACATTGAGGGAGATAAAAAATAAAAAATAAAGGAGTGGAATGATTTCCTGCAATATAATTTGTTCTTATATCAACTCTAGGTTTTTTTTTGTTTTTTGTTTGTTCGTTTGTTTTTCCAAAGATTGTGTTTGCTTTACTGAGGTATGTCAAGCTGTCTGCTTCAAAGAGGAGAAAATGTTTAACAGTATGACAGTCATGCCTACCATACTGGCATGACATACATTCAAGTACAGAAATACATGCACTGTCCTCCTAAAACTATTTAGGACTGTGTGTTCTAAAATCAGTAGAAAATGATTTTAATGTAACCTCTATAAATCTATTATCAATGAGAGAAAACTGATTCAAAGAACCTGTAAAAGATAAAGCTTAATTTCAACAACGCAAATATTAATGATTTTCACTAAACTATCTCGATGTATCAATCTCTGCATAGTCTACGATTGTGTCTTTTAAAATATGCATGACATTACTGAAAACATATTTTTGCTCATTTCATGCTATAGAGATTACCGAACATTACAAGTTGCATATGCAGTTGGGTTGAAGATGCTCCACACCTAGTAATGTTTAAGGCCAGACTGGATGGGGCTTTGTGTAATCTAGTTTAGTGGAAGATGCCCATGACCATGGATAGGGACTTGGAACTAGGTGATCTTCAAGGTGCCTTCCAACCTAAACCATTCTATGATTCTATGATAAGCATAGCATACTGTAAAATTACACATTATTTACCCTGTAAAAATGAGATGACAGTCAAAGGTCAAAGATACTAGCATTGTTTATATAATATCAGTACATAGTTAATCAATCATTTGTGCTATCATCATCACTAGCTGTAATGCATTTTGCCACAAACAGAAAGATGCTGTAATTACTCATGTTCTTCCAAGAACTTTTAGTTTTCCTGTAGTTTATTTACAACACATTCATTTTCTTCTCTGCAAAGCATATTTTATTGCAAAAGCATGCAAGGTGGTTGTGTCGGTTATATCAGAATGCATTTATGTTATCATCCAATTTGAACAGAATTTTACTTTCCATATCTGTATGAGGAAGGCATAGTGAATTAACTGTGAAAGCCCTTGAAACAGTATTCTGATTTGACACAACTTTATATGGCTCTTCACAGTATTTTAACCCTTTCTTAAGAAAATATGAACAGCCCATATTATGGCACTGGGAAAGTTTACATTTATTAGTAGGTAAAGTATTTCTTATTTATATTTAGGGACAAAATACAAATAAACTAAAAACAGGGAAGAACATTCAAATGGAAAAGAATTTTAAAATTATTTTACTATATTTCAATCATAGATGTTTTCCACCCATTATATTCACTGGAGATTTGTTTTGCTATTGGGGACTAATTTTTCCCTCTCACCAAATGCTTGCAGAAATTGCTACATAATTTATGGATGATTGCTGGACTTGATGCACACCAGAAATTTTAGACTGGTGCTCCCAAGTGAATTAGGTTAACAGTACAATAATCTCACTACCCTACCCCCTCCTCACAAATAAATAAATAAAGTTGCCATACTCTAACAAAGAAAACTGAATTACTTCTTAAATTGTTGTAAGTCTTAATAAAGTGAAGTTACTCTGATTTCTACTTTATATCTCAGAGATTGTAGAGGAAGCTCCCAGTCTCAGACAGCACACTCTTAGCTTTTCAGCATATCAATAATCTACTATGTGGGTTCTTAAAAAGAAAAAGTATTTGAATTCATCCAGAAAAATATTATTTCATGTAATTTCAACTGAACTTCATAGTTTTGGGACATATCAGGGAAGACAGAAGGGACATGATAAAAGCACATCCTAAACTCACAGGTCTCACAGTGTTTGGAACATAAACTCATCTGTCATGCTAAATATATATATATATATAAGTATAAAATTCTACATTATCTGTTTATCTTGTAAAAGATACAATCTACTAGCTTATGTGGAACACTCTCCAATATTCATGTTAGGAGAGCAAAACTATTTGTAGAATCATGGTAACTTAAAGGTATAAGGAAAAATATAGAAAGAAAGAATAATACAATTAAACTCTTCAAAGGATCATTATAGTAAGAAATTAAAAACAAACCAGATAAATAATAATGAACCTTTCTCTTGCAAATATTTGACCAGAGATTCTTAGGAAATGACGCAGTTAAATATGCATCAGAAACAGAGTCTAATGCTCAGAAAATCTGGAGAGATCTCTACAGTAGGAAATGTTTCTGTTATATAGCAGGCCTGATGCAGAGATAAGATATAAAGGAAATGAATGCTGAGTTATTTCTGAAAGTCATTGATCTAGACATGAATTATCCTTGAATAAAAATGGAAAGATATTGAATCATGATGATATCATTACATATACATTTCAAGAGTACATAAATAGAGAAGTAGAAGTGACACAGTAAGTTTGCATTAATTGTTAGACGTGTAATAACAGTTTCCACATGCCATTCTATCAGTGTTTTGGTTTAGAAAAAATGAAGTGAAATGAAATTTAATACAAAGACCTGGGAACAAATGAAAGTCATAAAGACAAATTAGTGAGTAAATGAAGTCAATAATATAAAGTAAAGCACAGTAAAAAGCCCTTCAAAATTGTGGTGGTTTCTTTTTTTTGTTTGTTTGGTTTTTTTTAACAAAAGGATTTGAAATCAAGCGTTGTTTTTTTTTGTTTGTTTGTTTCATTTCGCTTTTAGTAGATGCTGCCAATAACACTAGAAATAGTTGCTATTTTCATCATGATTAGTATTGATACAGAAAAGCAAGACTGTACAGTAGACACTCACCAGGAAAGCAAGACAGACACTGGACAAACAGCAAGATAACACAGCTTACTTCACGTTTTCTCATAAGTAGCCAAGCAAATTTGCCATCTGCAGCAAATGATGAAGTGAGGCCATATCTACTATCTACAAATCATCCATTTGTATCTTGAGCATAAATAGTGAAGTTGAAGATACTAACAGGGTTAAGATTTTTAGCAATCATCAGAGTTACAAAGGAGCAAGGAGTTACTGATGTACTTCCACAGATATCACAGCAGAATACTTTATTCTTTAGTTGGTCACTGGAGACTTGATTGCATATATGCTACGCTCTTTGTGAGATATCACAAGCCAAATTCCACCATAGGAGTGGGATTCATATTGTATGACTTTAGCTGCCAAGTATAAACTAACAAATCTGTTCACTTTGCACTATTTCTAGGACAGCTTAATATAGGCTCCTGTGGTGGTTTCATCCTGATGAGCATCTAAACTCCACCACAACCTTCTTGCTTCCCCTCCTCAAAGGAAAACTGCAAGTAAATATGATGAAAAAAAGGCCTCAAGGGCTGAGATAAGGACAGGAAAATCATACCAATTAATGTCATGGGCAAAGCAGATGCAGCATAGGGAGATAAATATAATTTATTGCCTATTACTATCAAATTAGAGTAGTGAGAAATTAAAAGCAAAGTAAAAACATCTTCCCTCCCAGTCCATCATCTTCTACCTCCTTCCCCTGGATGGCATGGGATTTGCAGGTTCTTCCAGAATGTCTCTACCACAGGGCCCCCTCTTCAGGCACTGCTCCTCATAGGTCCACAGGCAGCAGCTCCCCCAGCCCTCCCACCCTACTGCAGGCTGCTCCTGTGGGGACTCTCCATGGGCTGTACATCCTTTAGGCTTCATCCACTGCTGCTCTGATCCAGGAGTACTTCCTGCCCTCCTTCTGCACTAACTTTGAGGTCTGCAGTACCATTTATTTCGCATGTTCTCACTCCTCTCTCCTAGCTATTGTTGTGCAGCAGTATTTCCCCTTTGTTAAATCCATTCTCCCTGAGACACACCCAAATGTTGCCCATTAGCTCAGGTCTGGCCAGTGGCAGGTCCCTTTTGGAGTTGTCTGGAACAGACTCTTATCTGACATAGGACAGCTTCTGGTCCTTCTCACAGACGACACAGCTACAGCGCCCCTTCTAGAAAAACCTTGCCACACAAACCTGGTACAGCTCCTGAAATGCAAAGAATCCAGATAAATTATATGAGTAGCATAGGTATTCAGCCTTGAATTAAACATATTTTAGTTACAAGTCTTCTGTAACTGAAAACCAAGGTTTTATTTTAATTTAACTGAGCTCAGTATGTGACTAAATCAAATTGTCTGTGTTATACAGGGCGACAGAGTAGACAATGAAGTTACAGTCTTCTGTCAACAGCTGTTGAATACCCATTATAAAGATATACAAAATGAGTATAAATGGACCACAAAAAAAAAAAAAAAAAAAAAGTGAATAATAATCAACAAATTAAAAGGCATAGTATAAAACTTTAAATAGAACCACTCTGCAAATAGCTGTCTTCAGAAATGTGGTATGGAAAGCAATGCTGAATCTTATAAAATACAGAATAAGAAATCCTTATCTTCAATATAATAGGAGTAATAAAACATTTCAGAAACTCAAAGATAACATATAGTGGAACTGAAATGACAGGAGATTAAAACAGGAACTGTCACCTATTCGTTTTTCTTCTTCATACACTAAGAATTTGTGTAGATTTACACTCTCTTTTTTTTGTTTGTTCTTTTGTTTTGTTTTTAAGAGGAACACATGCACATACACACACACAAAAAGAGATTAGGAAATTGCCTAACTGATAGAAAAGCAAAGAAACAATAACAAAAATGTCAAGCTTTGCATTGCATTGTCATCATAGCAACACAAATCCGCAAATCAGCATGATATCTGATGACACATATCCGGTCTGCTTTCTCTCTTCAAGGTGAGAAATTCTGAAGGACATAGGACCTCCACAGTGATGCTGAGCACTGCCTCAAAAACACAATAATCCAGAGAAAAATCATAAAGAGAATTTAAACGTTAAAAAGAAAAGAGACAATCATCACAGGAGACATTTTATACATGGAAAAATTAAATGTATATTTTTGTATTTATATGTCTGGAGAAATGAGAAAGAAGATTGAGAAAAGTGTCCTTTAATTTGTGAGGCTGTGGAAAAATACACCCTACAGAGAGACTAATTATTTAGAGAATCTTAAGCTTAAAGGATCCTGAGTAACAAATTGCTCTGGACCTTACTCCAAACATCCTAGGAGTTCAAGAAACATTGTAAAGTATTATTAAAGAGAAAGTTAATATCCTTGGTACTCATGCGTCAGCCATAAAGCTAAGTTTTGGGTGTCTGTGGCTACAAAAAATTGCAACAAGACATTAGGAACTCCACTTGCATATAGACAACACATTAAAGCAGACTTACTTTAAGAGTTGCTGCAGTCAAGTGAGTAATTAAAACTGAGAGCACCATACAACAATTTGCAAATAATAAGTGAAATAAATTTCTTTCACATGATTATACAAATTAACTTACAGAATGCTCCAGGATGAAAAAATGAGAAAGCATGTACTGTAGGAGAGGAGGTAGAAAATGAGTTCAAAATCAGGTTGGAACCAACCCGAGTAAGAATATTAATCTTTTTCTTAAAACAAAAGAAATATTTGGTGTACGTAATAGTGAGATATCTGTTGGAATCAGCAGTTATAGTTACCAAAATTAATTTCTATATTTTTACTTCAATGCACATGAATCTACAGATAAGGCCAATATTGAAATCTGAGTTCAGAGAAATCAAAACACCTGAAATTTTCTGAGACTGCAGCAAGCAGAAGCCTCTATGTAAATTTTTGAAAATACATCTACATTTTGGCAACTAGTCTCCATCACATATTGAATGATGAGGGGTGAGCTTGCAGAACAGGCAGCAAGGCCTGCTGATTCATAGTAAGGAAAAGGAGAAAAGTCCAGCTGAGTTCTGTTATCACTTTGCCCTGTGATACCAGAGTAGTGGGAGAGAAGGAAAATAATAGCTTTTTATTCCTAAGGGCTCTGCATAATACTTTGAATTGAAGAAGAGTGCAGGGAAGTGAGTACAGAACCTTTTACGTCTGAGAAAGTAATCAATGTGCAATTGCATAAACGTTTCCATGTGATTTCTGCTCCCTATGGTTTTCAAAGAACAGATATTTTTTTTTAAAGAATGATAGATTTCACTGATCTTGAAAGCCATCCTGCAAATCTCTTATTGTTAAGAAACTTGGATAAAAATGCCAAAGCACAAGTGAATGCCACAGTTTAACACTGCTGAGATTGTGTCTGGAGTAGAGAAAAGAAGTTGATACAGTATTGTTTAAGCTCAGTTAAGTAAGTCCCTCAAAATAATAACACTATTTTAGACATCAGTAAGTTAGAATTCTTAAAGTTTCTCCTCAATTTTCCAGTATTTAAAGACATCAGTTTGGAACCATAAATACATTAATCTGGGTTTGCTGATGAATCATTCTTTGGCAAATGTGTCAGGCTCCTTCCTTTTCTTACTTGGTCTGTTTCCTGAATCACAGAGCTATATTTTTTCCTTTTTTCCTGAAGGAAAAGATTTAATATTAAGATTGAACAGGCTGTGTTGATCGGGAGCAGAGATTGACATGACAACTGTATTGACAAGTCAGTTAGCACACAACCAAACTCTTTATATAATGTTCTGTCTATTCCTGTGATGTTTCTCCCTGCTCTTCTTTTCCTTGAGCATTCTTTTGTCAGTTGGTACATTCCCATCAACTCTTCTCCAACTTCCTGCACCTACGATTTGCAGTTCTACCAGTAGAGTCAAGATTTGGCTGTATTTTTTGATTCACAGAATGAATTGACACACATCAATAATATAATTAGTTCCTTGTCTGCCTCTTTTATGTTTGTTTGCAAGATCTGTTTCCAACTCGGTATACCATTTGATAAGGTTCTCCATCAGATAATTTTACTGAAAAAAATTCTCACATTGCACATACCCAGTGTGACTGGCTATGTTTGGTTCCCATCACCGTTGTTGCTTCCTTTATGATTTGTCATTCAGGACTGTGACTCTGTATGTTCTTGTGTATTGCATTCCCTTCTCATTGTCCCTGTCTGCACTAAAAATGTACTTGAGAAGACATCCTTAAAGAGGCAGAGGATCTCTCCTTCCACAAATCCTTACATCTTTCACCACATCCTTCTGCTGCCTTCTTTGTGGTCTAGCCCTGTGTTTTCTAAATACCACTTAGTACTCTACATAACAGAATACGTAATCTGTATATTTGCCAGTCCCAGTCAGTGATCTGCAATCTCATGAAACAGGCCTGTGAGACAGAAATCTCTTTTTATACACATGATGAACTTTGATTGCTTTGTTCTCCCAGATTATTCCCCTTTTCCAGTCAGTTTCAGTACCTTGACACAAACAGCTCTTTCATCCTGTCTTGACTGAGTGTACTCTATTCCAGTATTCTTCATTATCCTTGTGTCCTGGTCTTTTGACTTGTGTCCTTAATTTCACTCTGTTTCCTTTGCTAGCCACTTGACCAGAATGGAAATAACTGTTTATTTCATCATTGGCATCTGCTCTAACTAAAAACGTACAAAACTATAGGACAGTATTCTTGGTCAGACATTTTAATTGAACTTTCTCATAGTCGTATTTCCATTTAAAATACGTATTGAAGAAAGAATTTAATTTATTCTTGTCAAAATAAAGCAAAAAGAGAAGTGTATACCAACCCAATTAAATTGTTGGGGTTGTCTGTTGGATTCATGGCTATATTCCTGTTAATGTTGATTCAAGAGATCCATGAACATTCACATTGCATCAGTATGAAACTGATGAATCCACTCTGGCTTCAGGTATTTATAGCCAAAATGTTTGTTGGTTTTCCAGTCACGAAGGCTTGTTTTATTCCCGTGAATCTGAAGTATGATATCTTTTCTATTCTAACTTATATTTCGTAGATTTAATTTAATTATGCATTGCATTTGAATTCACTTCTTAACCCAAAAGAATTAAAAATAGGGAATACTATAAGTACACACATATTTTAATATATAAATGTGTAATGTAATACATCATGTATGATCAATCTTGCAATATTTTTTTTTCTTCCTCATGTTTTTAATTGAGTCACTTTGAAATAAAACAAATTATAGCACCTTTCCAGGTAAGAAAAAAAATAATCCTTTGATTAACTTTGTTGATTATAACTAGTAGCAAATGCTGAACTGAGTTAATTATGGTTGCAAATGAAATGTGAAAATTTCATTATAGTATTTTTCTGCTTACACTTCAATTTGTTTTAAAAATAAATTACTACAAAAACAAACCCAAATACTAATACATAAATATTTACAGTTAGATGATTATATAATGAAACTGTAGTATCATTCAGGCTGGAGTAGGACATCACCAAAACCAGGCATGTCCAACTCACTGCCCACAATGCGTCCACCTCCAACCCTGCACTTTCATAGCTGTGGCTCTTCCTTGCTAAGCAGCCCAGCCTGGCCCTGGGCATGCACCCATAACTCAGCAAAAAACAAAACACTGGATTGCGACTGTCACTGTTTCGGCAGAAACCAGGGCGAAGGAATGGTGCAGTACAGTGCGAACTCAAGTTCCGATGAATAATTTTATGCATTTTAATACATCGGCTAAACACAACCTGTGACCAGTGAAAAATATGCAGTCTTGCATTCAGTTTTGATAAAGGAATTGAGAACAGGTATCAAGTTTTCTGAAAAACATGTTGATTTTTATTTTTTCCCCCCAGAAAATTATGACTTCTCTTTCAGATAACATAAATATATTTCCTGTGAATTTTCAAGTGGAAAGCGGAGAACTGTAATCAGACAGTCAACTCAAAAATTTGATCTTGCCTCTTTGCTAGACTTCCAAGACTTATGTTGTCAAAGAAAAATATCTCATGCTTCACAATCAAAGTTTATTCATGTCATCACAAACATTTGTGAGCAAATTCTTTCAAGGATGATGCAAATTTAAGTAAAATTATTTTTCACAAAATTTGAGTAAAATTTAAACAAAAATCATTGATAACAGCTTGAGAACAAAGATCACAGACATTTCAATCAAACCAGATTCATACATTAGTTTCACAAAAATATGATTAAAAAAAACTCACTAGTTTATGTTGTTACTCCTTTGTTTTAATTAAAAAATAGAATAGGTTTTGTTGTTTTTATACAATAACTATTTTATGTTTTTATTGTACTTGCATTAACTATATAATGTATGTGTCCCAAGACAATTTTCATTCAGTGTGGCTCAGGCAAGCCTAAAGATTATAACAGATTAATAGGCCAACATCATGCACAATAATAATTCAGAGCAAGTTGTTCAGTGTTATGGTATTCTCACCACTATTCACAACGAAGATCAAAAAACACATACAGAGGATTTACTGCTATGTACTGTTGAGTTTTAAATGATAACACCACTGAATTAAAGGGCACCCCCAGAAACACATAATATTCCAATCTGAAATTAATGTGGATACCTAACTAATGTAGGTCTAGACAGAAGTTATAGCATTTTTCAAATGTCTCTCAAACACTGACAGGTACAGGGCATCAATCACTATTCCAGAAAGCTTGGCCTCTGTCACAGTAAATAAATAAATAAATAAATAAATAAATAGACAAATCCTAATGTCCATATTGTGAGCCTCCCCAAGCACAGGTTTGTGCTATTCCTATACAATTTTCATTTCAAGAGAAGAGATTAGCACCTCCCTATCCAGTTCTTCTCCTCAGGAAACTGCAGAGAGTAATGAAGTGTCTTCACCCACACCGCAAAGGATATGCCTTCCAGTCCTCTTACTAGAATGCCTTTTCTAGACATATTCAAACATTTCAATATCTGTTTCATATCGTTCAGCCCACAACTGCACAATATTCAAGGTGAGGTTATATCAGTGGTAAATATACTGGGAAAAACATCTCTTTCAACCGGGTTGAAACAAACTGCGTTTAGTTCAGTCCAAATGCAATCTGTCCTCTTGGCTGCCAGATCATGCTGCTGGATCATTTGAAGCCAGTTTTCAATCAGCATTCTTGTACTACTTTCTGCTGAGCTGCTTTCTAGCCACTTATTAGTCACAGATACAGGCTAGGATACATTACTCTATTCCGTGTGTTGAACTCAGCTTTTTGCTTTGTTGAACTTTATGGTTTTGATGATTTCCCAAAGCCCTAATGTATTCTGATAGCTCTGCAAGGTCTCTAGTCCTTCTAGGGTGTCAACAACACCTCTTGGTTTAGTTCAATCACTAAGGTTGTTGAAGATGCATTCTACTGCTGCACCCAGATCACTAACAAGAATTCTATGGTCAAAATTCTACCATCCTACAAATTTTTTCTATTCTACCATCCCTAGAATTGAGCCCTTGTGGCACACTGCCTGTGATCAGCTGCCAGCCACACGTTGTCCCATTCAGTAACACATTTTGAGCTCTACTTTTGAGCCAGTTCATTATCCAGCATAGCGCGAACTCATTTGTCTCACAGTTGGACAGTTTGCACAGAAGGATATAATGAGGGATGGTATTAAAGGCCTCACTAAAATCCAGAAAGATTCTATCTGCCACCTTCTCCTCATCATAAGGTGACTTTATCAGATAGAAACCAGAATTTTAACTTGAAGAGCCTATTTTGAATATGCCTAAAACTGATTATTTTTCTTGAAAAGACCTTCATCAACCACCAGGATAATCTTCTCCATAACTTCACCAGGCACTGAGGTTAGACTTACCGGTCTCTGACTTCCTGTATCTCTTGTCATAACCTTTTGGTAGAGAAGTTTAATATTGGTTAGCTTCCAGGCAGCAGGGACCACCCTGCTCCCATGACCTTCAGTGAATTTTTGAGAAAAGTCTGGCTGTAATATCTGCTGACTCCCTTTCGTAGTGAATCCTGTGAGGCCCCATGGATTTATGAATAACGAGCTGATACAACTCTTTCCTTACAACTATGGTGAGCACACACATATAGTTGGAAAGAGTACTGCAGTGAAATACCAAAGAAACAAAGAAGGAATACTCATCCATATCCAAAGATTCAGGCTCATCAAAGGAAAAATCTCCAGAAAGAAGTCTGTCCCCAAAGGCAGCCAGCCATTAAACAGGGTTTAGGAGAGATGGAGCCAGGCTCCACCCCTTCCTGTCATACGAATGAATAGTCTCCACCTGTGTTCCCATGGCTGACTTGCGTCAGGTGATCAATCAGTGGTTCTGGTCATGACTTGGTAATTCCCATACAATACATAAGTAGATTGTATTGCTAAATAAAAGAGTGATTGAGAGATCTCTGCTACTGTGTTCCTGACAGTTAACCTTGATTACATACTAGACTGCTTCCTGTCTCTTGATTTCTCACAAATAATTTCTTTCAGCCTTTTAACATAGAAAGGAAGTCTGAAAGTGTAGTAATAACTTCACAAAAACATGTTTCTATACAATTTCCTCTCTGTTGGAGCTGTATGTGGCACACATGACAAGTAATGTGAACTCATATCAGATAACATATGTAACATCACTGTTATATATATATAAATTAACTATTATTGCAAATGAATATGAATCCCTTATATCTCATACTCAAATTAGGGAAAGCAGTTCAAAAATTTCCCTGTGAGTATGAAAGATTAAAATATATATACATATATATGTTTTCTTTATGGCATTTCATACTGTTTATGTTCATTTTTAGCTCTACTACGTACATAAAAATTAAAACTAAATTGAAGTTACAAAGTGCATAAATTTTAATGCAAAATTATATATTTCTTATGCATTTTATTGAAAGCTCACATAGCAGCTTAGCTAAGTTGGTACTGTTTGTTTACTCATTTTAATTTTATTTTATTGGAAGCACAAGAATAAACAGCTAAATCATAATTAAGCTAGTATTTCATTTACGGGGTCTAATGGCAGATCCCTAAAGTAAGATTTCTTTAAAGACAATACTTGTTCATGCTTGTAATTGTTGTAATGAGAATCAAAAAGGTAGTTAATGTATTCAAGGACATGCTTGAGTTTTTCACTGATGATTTGTAATACCTTCACATCATGATACCTGAAGATTATTTGTAGACTAAATTGCTCATTGGTGTAATATCAAAACATAATATAAAACAATATCAAAATAATCACTGCCACATCTACAGCTTTATGAAAAATGGTTACTGTTAGAAGTGCTTCGTTATTTACTGTGCTATTGTCAAGGAAACTTTTTCTTTTTCATTCCCCCCCCCCCCCCCCCTATAAATTTAGTTAGGCATGACATCTTCAGGTTTATGAAGGCATAAGCAAATCTGATGAATCTAGTAATAATAATAAAGAACTGATTTTCAAATTTATATGAACACAGATACTAAAAATGTTTCTCTTTTTGTTATCATCACGAAAACATGTAAGTCATGCAGATAGGTTTGCAGTTAGGAATCAAAATCAAGTTTATATAATAATTTAAATTTTGTTAAAATATGTTTATTGTCTAACAAAGATTAGTCTAAGCATATGGTTAGGGTTGGAAGGTGTAGATTAATGAGGTTTTGTAGGGTTTATAAGTCATCCTTTCTACAGCTTAATGAGATAAAAAAAGAAAAGAACTGGAGAACAGTCATTGAAGCAGCACAGCTCAGAGCAGACAACATATTTGTTTGATTTAATAGTCTCATAGTCTAGTGCGGGTTGGAAGGGACCTTAGAGATCATCGAGTCCAACCCCCGGGATTCGAGCCTCCTGTGTAGCAGAGCAGCGCTTCTACCACTTGCACCAGGGGGGAATTCGAACCCCAGGCCCCAGTGTTGCAAGGCAGCATTCCTACCACTGCGCCACCAGTGAATCAGGATAAATAGATTCTCAGGGATGCCTCAGATGACCTTCTTCATGTATTAATGTATTCAACAACGATTCTTCAAAATCAGTAGATTTAATGTCATTTGCTCAAGGAAAACTTCACAATACAAGTGCATTTTGTTTTAAATATTGTAATTATTGCTTACATTTCTGGAAAAACAAAATATATAGAAATACTTTATGGCAAATATACAGCAACAGAATAACTGACTGTACACACTGAAGCTCTCATTTATCAAATATACTGCTTAAGTTCAAACAGTTTGCATTTCAAATAGGAAAATTAAATGCTGGTTAAATTAGCATTTAAATGTGCTAAGCTAAATTTATCATCTGAAAAATTCTGTGTATTGTGCATGTACATGTGCAAAATATTCTAAATTCTAAATTATGCACAATATTTCTATGGTTTTTGTATGTTTGTTTGTTTGTTTTTTAAAAGAACATGGCAATTGCACTGATAATTCTAGTAGGTATGCAACACTCCTGACACAAAGATGTAGCACAGCGGACCACCATTCAAAATGAGGAACTCAGCATATGGACCTATTGGTTAGGTGGCATAAACTGTGAAGAGAAATTTTAAAACACATGTGATAAAGTACTTCCTTTAACTCCTTTTTGTGGAGGAAGAGAGCTTTTTCCTTAAAAAAAAAATATAGATAGGCCCAGCATTTAATATAATGGTCATATACAGTGTTACAAAATGGTAAGGGTATAAATACACAGCAAATATCCTTTGCCTTCATAACAACAGGAAAAGAGTCTTCTGGGAGTAGTTAAGATATACCCTTGGAAAACTACTTAAAAACCATGCATATATTATTCATCCAATTTATATCCAGTGATTATTATAAATTAATTTCCTTTTGGAAAGGCAATGAAAATCAAAAGGAAGGAATATTTCACACATACACACACAGACAAAAGGAATAACACACACCTTCGTTTTCTTATAGGTCGCTCCAAAAATAATGCTTCATATTAATTTACATGGAAACTTCAGCAGATAAAAAGAGCACAATAACTCTATTTGATACAGTAAGTTTTCAGCTACAGAACACTGTTTTTCAACATAGTCATCACCATTAGCCACGCATTTTTATCAGAAATGAACATGATCCTGTGTGCTGCACACATAAATATCTTCATGGCATTCCAGAACATGGCTTGTCTTTCACATTGCTGTCATTGCTGAAATGCAGTACGCAGCTCTTCAGTATGCTCACATCCACTGGCTGGTCTCCATAAACATTCTGCAAGAGTTGATGAATGTCATGAGGTGTAATTTTTATTTTTATTTATTTATTTATTTTCTGCATGGAGGGATTCAATGAAATGTCAGATGCCAAATTGTCAGACTGCCCCCTTGCTGCCATCTGTTGCATGGCAACAACATACAGTGGAATATCAGTAGAAAGATTTCATCTCTACTGCTCTATCACCCACAACTACCTCTGATGTCATGAGCCAACATAATGGAACAGGAAGCACTACTTTCAGAGTGAGCCTCATATACTGGAAATCATCTGTTTACTGCATATTTGGGGTACAGACTAAGTCTACTAAGTTCTAAATGGAAATTTAAATATATAATTGCTTTTAATTCTAGTACCCCTGTAATACTACATGAAACCATAAATAAGAGACAAAGAGTAGACAAAAAAGTTATGAATTGCACAAACACGCTTACCTGAGACCAAAATGGTATATTAAACAGAACACTATTCTAAAATTGATAAATTACAGAAGCAGTATCAGTCTTTTGAAACTTCCATTCAATCACTGAGCATTAAACAATCATATTTATGTGCATATATACATATATGTTTATATGTATAGAAATATACACATATATGCATATGGTTCTAGGGCCTCCAAGAAAAGAATTTCATGGAGCTGTTGGAGTGGGTCCAGAGTAGGGCCACAAAGATGATCAGAGGGCTTGAGCACCTCCACTACAGGGACAAGCTGAAATAGTTTATGCTGTTCAGCCTGGAGAAGGCTCCCCCATGCCTTACATATTTATAGACCTGGATCAGGTCACCTCTCAGTCTTCTTTTCTCAAGCCTAAACAGACCCAGTTCACTTAGCCTTTCTTCATAATGGAGATGCTCCAGGTCCTTCACCAACTCTGTGGCCCTCCATTGAACTCTTTCCAAGAGATCCTTGTCTTTTTTGTACTGGGGAGCCCAGAACTGGACACAGTACTCCAAATGAGGCCTTACCAGGGTAGAGTAGAGGGGTTGGATCACCTCCCTCGACCTGCTGGCCACTCTCTTTTTAATGCACCCCAGAATACCATTAGCCTTTTTGGCCACCAGGGCACACTGCTAGCTCATGGCCAATGTGTTGTCCACCAGGACACCCAGGTCCCTCTCTGTAGAGCTCCTCTCCAAGCAGATCATCCCCTAATCTGTACTGATGCATGCAATTATTCCTCCCTAGCTCCAAGGCTCTACACTTGCTTTCGTCAAACCTAATCCAGTTTCTTACTGCCCAGCTCTCCAGCCTGTCCAGGTCCCGCTGAATGGCAGCATGGCCTTCAGGTGTGTCAGCCAATCCTCCCAACTTCGTATCATCAGCAAACTTGCTGAGGGTGGCCTCTGTCCCCTCATCAAGATCACTGATGAAGATGTTGAACAATACCAGACCCAGTACCAACTCCTGAAGAACACTGCTAATTACGGGTCTGCACTGCCAATTATGACCCTCTGTGCTCTGCCAATCAGCCAGTTCTCAACCCACCTCACTGTCTATTCATCTACCTCAAACTTCCTCAGTTTTGTTATATGGACGTCATGGGAGATGGTATCAAATGTCTTGCTGAAATCACGGTAGACTACATTCACTGCCCTCTTCCCATCCACCCAGCCAGTGACAACATCGTAGAAGGCTACCAGGTTGGTCGAGCATGACCTCCCCATGCTGAATTCTCCTGATATCCTCCTTTTCTTCCAATTGTCTGGAGATGGCATCCAACACAAGCTGTTCCAGCACCTTTCCAGGGACAGAGGTGTGACTGACTGGCCTGTGAGTTCCCAGATCTTCCTTCTTGCCCTTTTTGAAGACTGGAGTGGCACTGACTATCCTCCAGTGTTCAGGAACCTCTCCCATTCTCCAAGACCTCTCAAAGATGATAGAGAGTGGTTCAGCAGTCACCTCTGCCAGCTTCCTCAGCACCCGTGGATACATCCCATCAGGTCCCATGGATTTATGAACATTGGTGTTGCATAGGTGCTCATGTACCACTTCTTCCCTGACTAAAGGGAAGTCTTCCATTCCCCAGACCCTCTCACTAACCTCCAGGGTCTGGGATTCCTGAGGGAGAGTTTTTTCACCAAAGACAGAAGCAAAAGTGTTCAGTATCAAACACCCTCTCAGCATCCAACATAACTAGAACAACCCCTCTCTTAGTAGGGGTCCCACATTCTCCCTAGTCTTCCTTTTACTGCTGACATACTTAAAAAAGCCTTTTTAATTTTCCTTTATGATTTTGCCAGATTCATTTCCAAGTGGGCTTTAGCCTTCCTCATTGCATGCCTGTAGGCCATGACAACACTTCTATACTCTTCCCAAGTGGTTAGACCCTTTTTCCACCTTTCAAGGACCTTCCTGATTTCTTGCTCACAGGAACACACTAATCCTGAGCTTGGATGAATTGTTGTTTAAATGCTGACCAGCTCTCACAAGCCCCCTTCCCTTCTAACACCCTAACCCATGGGATAGCTCCAAGTAGGTCCCGGAAGAGACCAAAGCTGGCTCTCCTAGAGTCCAGGGTAGCAATCCTTCTTTTTGCTTTGATTCTTCCACTCAAGATCTTGAACTCCACCATTTCATAGTCACTACAACCCAAGCTTCCCCAGCTTTACTTCCTTAACAAGTCCTTGCTTGTTAGTGAGAATGAAGTCCAGTAACACCCCCTCCCTTCCTCAGTTCCTCTGCCACCTGCATCAGAAAGTTGTCTTCAACACATTGCAAGAACCATCTGTATCGCCCATTCCTGATCATGTTGCCCATCCAGCAAATATCTGGGTAATTGAAGTCCCCCATGAGCACCAGTACCTGGAATCGTGATGCTACTTCCAGTTGCTTATGCAAGGCCTCATCAACTTCGTCCTCCTAATCAGAGGGCCTTTAGTACACACCCACAACTGTGTCACCCTTACCAGCCTGCCCCTTGATTCTTACCCACAAGCTCCACTGCTACATCACTCTCTAGATAATGTAGACCAAATGAGGGTAATGGCAGAGCCTTTATTTGAGAAATAGGCACCATAGGGAAAGATATAAAAAGGAATTAACTCTCCACTCTTGGTAACAGTTTGGAGAAAGGGATGAGATGAGGAATGTGATCCTCCCCCATTAGTACAGTCATGCTGCAGGAGAGAAGGGCAAGGGGAAGGGGGAACCCATGCAGACTCAGATTGCATGGAAGTAGGGTGGCTGTAGACACTCCTGTCTCTCCAGGCACTCACATAGCTCACCCATTGGTTTAGGCTGTGACCCTGGAATTACACTACAGATAACAATGCAGTGAACATGAGGAAAAAAATCAAATCTAAATAGACAAAACCAGCAGTGAAAACATCACAGAGATGCCAGAGGAGTATTTATTATGAAAGTAAAAGAAAACTGGATGCAAGAGAGTGACTTGATCCATGCTTTTAAAAGTGTCTGATAGAACTTGACTAGAGTAGCATTGCTAATGTCTTCCATTATTAATCAGCATGCAGCTCACAAAACTGTTTCTGTTATTCATAAATACTGAGGGTTGTTGTTTTATTGTCGTTATTGTTTGCTTGTTTTTTAATGTAACAGTTCTGTACTTAGTTATCTGTAGGAGAACATTTCTCTAGGGGGTTATATATGGGATGGATGTATTTATCCAAAAGGAAAGGATAATCTGCTTAGCTGCTAATATAACTGTCAGAAAGTTTTTCTCATACAGCATTAAATCCTTTAATGACATATATCTCTGAAACCTGCTGTCTCAAGTTTAAGATGAAGTGTCTGATGTAATACTAAATTTATTGAGTCAAAAACTCCCCTTTTCTGCTTTATATTAAAAGACAAAAACAGTTTTCCAGAAGAATAAGAGGAAATAAAACTCTTTTTTTTTTTTTTTCCTAAGGAACTGTAAATAATATTTCATCAAGCCACTAGTGAATTAATTCTTACAACTGTTTTTATAAGAATTGGCATTTATTAGTGAGTGGCAGAAAAATTTTATAAACAAAAAAACTAAGTACCTTTGAGATGTGTCACAAAAAATATCATTCTAGAAAACATACTATTTTAAAATATTCCAAACTCTAAAATCAACATTCAGTACTTATAACTGAATTACCAGGCTTAGGTCTCTATTTTTTTTTCTTCAGTTAGCTTTGTTTCACTGGTTGTAAGAAGGCTATTCCTGATTTATATAAGAGTAATAACATAATCTTTCTATTTCACATGATTTATGGCTGTTCATATTTCAACAGAGTGAATAAATTTTAAGTGCATTTTAAGATAACTCTTTTTTTTGTGTTTGTTTGTTTTTTGTATTCCTGCCATCTATTTGAGATCTCATGATTTTTTAAGATTAAAATCAGAATCAAATTCAGAACACAAATAGGACAGAGGATCTACTGAATAAAGACCAATTATAACAGCCTTGTTTTCCTCAAAAGGTGTTTTGTAACAGCCAGCCTTGGCTTTGATCATTTTCTACCGAAGACGATTGCACTAAACAATCTTACAAGTCCTAATATATTAGAATTCTTTCTGTAGAAGTACTGCTACAAATAAAATCTGTGGAACTGCATAGGGAAATGCAAAGGTCAGGTGGCAGTATCATATTCACAATATTTTTCATCCTTGAACTTCTGATTATTTTGTGGTTCACAAGTTCACAGAAAAACAGAATTCTAGAGGTTGGAAAGGACTTCCGGAGATCATTTACTCCAATCCCTCTGTTAAAGCAAATTCCCTACAGTCTCACAGGTAGGCATCCAGATGAGTCTCGTATATCTCCAGAGAAGGAGACTCCACAATGTCTCTGGGCAGCCTGTTCCAGTGCCAGTGATCTGATTGGAGTTGCATGCTTTGAATTTAAATTATAATAATAATAATAAACATGAGGTAAAAAACATCTGAAAAGAAAAAAGACAACAGCTTTGGATGTAGTGTTATTTTATAATTACTTCCTCCCTCTTGTTGAGTTACTCTATTTTCTACTGTATTTTCTTTCTTCTCATTTCTCATGGTTTTATGATTTTTTGTTATCATTATTCCACATTATAAAAAGAGTGCACTGGGAGTTAAAGAGTTAATGCTCCAGTTCCATGGTTTGTTATTTCTGGGTGCCTTATTCTCAGAAGAGGACTACATATTCCAGAAGAGCTTCACTGTTCCATTTCCATTTTCTTTTTAGAGTGAAAGATAGAACTTCTTGCAAGTCATGAGTCTGTCCTTTCTTTACTGCTCATGTCTGCAGCGTGTGCACTCCCTAGCCACTTCACCTTAGCATTAGAGTAAAACCTTCAGTTTTGGACACTCTTTCTCATTTTCTTTGATTTATTGGCTTCAGTTCCAATTATATTATATTATCTCGCATTATGATATCTTATTTAGTAAATTAGTTTGTCTCCTCAGATCCTTGCTGTTGTTTTGTTTTTAGGCCCACCTCCCTACCCTTTCCCCTCTTCCCCCTTCCCCCTTTCCTGAGCCATGAGTGCATGTATCTTCCTGCCCCATTAGTCACAGAACTGGGCTGAACCATCCCATAAACTGTTCACATCCTTCTCTCTCTCTCTCTCTCTCTCTCTTTTTTTTTTTTTTTTTTTTTTTTTAAGGTAAGATCTCTTGGAACAAAAATAAAACAAGAGAAATAATCTATAAGCAAATTTCAAATAGATTTGGAATATTAATCACAAAACCACAATTGAAGTTTTTACTCTGTTTACACAGTATGTAAACCTAGATAATTGTGATAGTGATGATCTAGATTTTACAAAGTGTGATAAAGTTTTCTCAATGAATTTAATACTTCCTTTTTGTTAAAGTGCTTCTGAACATTGCTGTGTAGGTCACTCCGAAGGTAATGTTTCCAGTTTATCTCAATGGAACTGACAACAGATACAAAGTGCACAATAACATTATTTGATGAATTTTCAGGTACAAGGCACTTATTTTTCAACACAGTCACCAACATTATCAGTGCATTTTCATCAGCAATGAGTAAGATCCTGTGTACTGCACTCATAAAAATCTGCATGGCCTTCTGGAATATAGCTTGTCTTTCACATTGCTGTTGCCACTGCTGAAATGCAATGCCCATCTCTTCACTGTGCTCACATCCACTGGCTGGTCTCCATAAACGTTCTGCATGAGCTGATGAATGTCACTGGGTGATTATTTTTCTACATGGAGGAATTCAGTGCTATCCCTTTGATTCATTTGCATTTCTGTGTCAGATGCCAATTTGTCAGACTACCCCTCTGCTGTAATACTGATAGATCCTAATACAGAGAAATTAAATACTGCTAAAAATTGTGTTTACTGTGCACAAAAGCATGAGGTAACATTTTTACTAAAAGGTGTTTAAAGTTAAATATGTAAAATATAGCAAGTATCTTTCAACCATAAACTCTTTAAAAACATTTATTACACAGGTTTTGCCCTTCTTATGCTGTTCCACATAGTTATATTAAAAACACAAACATATCTTGTTTTCTCATGATTAAGTAAAAATTGATATATCCGTTTTTCTACATTTTTGTTTCAAAAATAAATTCTCAGTTTTTATGACTTGTGTATCACCTGTGTTTTGTCATATTTGAAGCCTTCACAATTTGGAAACTAGCTTGTTTTTCATAATTACATCAAAGAACAATAGTGCAATAAATTCAGCATTCAACTGCAGTTTAAGTAGTAATTAATTAGCAGCTAATGTTTTGTATATATTAAAAAATAAACTTATTGTCTGTATCCAAAAGAATTTTAGCATTGAGCTCCAGTTTCACTAGAATTACTTTTGGTCAGCCAAAAAAAGTTAAAAAGAGCTGCCTTTGCCACATCAGCTTTTCTTTGATGGCTTATTTCTACGTTGTAAGCAGGTGCTTTACTACTTCTCTTCTTTTTCCCATTCTTTCTTTTTTTTAATATGCTTTGAATAAAACTTTAATCAGTAAAGTCTGAACAATTCAGGAATTTCAGTTTTATTCTACTGCAAAGTTTAGAGGATTTCAAGAAGGCTTTTGATGGATACCATTCATGAATTGTTGTGACACTCTACAGATTTCCATATAAAGTTGATAAAACATCCAATTATTGGCAATCAACATTAACAAAGGCTAACAGTAGAACAGTTAACCATGATATGAAAGAGGTTGTGGTTGTTATGCTAATCATGCTAATTTGTAAATCTGTGAAAAAACAAAAAAACAAACAATTGCAGGAGCAGGATTGTGGAACTCAGAGACGACTCAAAGTGAGTTAACAACTGAGTACAACTTTATTACTGCACAAACAACCTTTTATACTCCCCCCTCATACCTACAGTCATGGCATAATACGATTGGATAACCCAGACATGGCACAACAAACAAACAAAAAATAAAGACAACGGAACTGCTATGCGACTGGACACATTTGATAAGTTCTTCTTTACCTCGATGTGCCCAGTATAATGCAATCAAATAAAAATTACATCTTTCTTCTCTGCTTCTCAGAGGTCTGAGCAGTGAGAGACCATAGTTCAACCTGGCCATTACAGGCAGAAAGGTGCATCGTCTCTGTTGGCTCGATGTCAGTGGTGACGAAAAATTAGTAATCAACTCAGCTATATCTCAATGCTGTGGAGCCAAAAGTGTTAATATTCCTAGATAACATGGCCCACTCTGAGCATCCGCAGGAATACCATTCCATGCACAATCCCCACAGAGCAGGAATATATCTGAGGGCAATGCTTTAGCACTCTTATTATTCCATAAATACAGTCCACCATAGTTCCCCTTTTTTGTAGTCCCATATGGGACAGCACACTTTGGCTGCTTGTTTCCTGTTGCATCATTGTGCCAACCACACCAACAGTTCTTGACTGGGCTAGAATAATTACCCAGTTTCTGGGTGAGGTTGGTGCCACCCAATATTTTTCTAGCAATTTCTCTTGACAACCAATTAGGTATCTCATTGCTTGAAGGAACCGCCCGAGATCCCCCTTGAACCACATGGTCAGTCGCTGCTGATCGGTCCGGGACGGCTACGAGTCAGGTGACTTCAGTGATCAAAAGGGCTTCTACTGAGTATTGTGCCTGTTTAAATCTCCTGCCGTTGCCAGGCAGTCTTAGAGAACAAAGGGGTCCAAGATGGCTGGTTGCTCTTAAAGAAGGAAGTCTTGAAGGTGCAGGAGCAGACGGTCCCCCTGAGCAGCAAAATGAGCCGGCAGGGAAGAAAACTGGTGTGGATGAATAGGGAACTGTTCTTAAGGTTGCAGGAGAAGAAGAGAATCTACCGCCTGTGGAAGGAGGGAAGAGCAACTCAGAATGACTACAAAGAGGCTGGTAAGATGTGTAGAGGGAAAGTCAGAGAGGCAAAAGCCCAGCTTGAATCTAAGCTGGATGTTGGGGTGAAAAAAACCCAAGAAACTCTTTTACAAATACATCAACTGTAAGAGGAGGACAAAGGGGAATCTGCATTCTTTACTGGACAAGGCTGAGAATGTGATCACAGAGGATAAGGAAAAGGCAGAGGTTCTGAATGCCTTCTTTACGTCTGTCTTTAAAAGTCATCTCGGTTATTCCCAGGGCTCCCCATGCTCTGACTTGGTAGTCTTGGCTGGGGAGTAGACTGAACCTTCTGTGATTCTTGAAGAAACGGTCAGGGAATTACTACTCCAACTGGACTGTGACAAGTCCATGGGTCTGGATGAGATTCACTCGAGAGTGCTGAAGGAACTGGTGGAGGTGGCCACTGAGCCACTTTCTGTTATCTTTCAGCGTTCCCTGTTAACAGGTGAGGTCCTGGAAGACTGAAGGCTTGCCAACGTGACTCCCATTTACAAGAAAGGTTGTAAGGAGGATCTGGGGAACTACAGGCCTGTTAGCCTGACCTCGGTGCCAGCGGGAGGTAATGGAATGAATTGTCTTGAGGGAGATCACGCGTCAGATGTGGGATGACCAGGAGATCAGACCTAGCCAGCATGGGTTCATGAAGGGCAGGTCCTGCTTGACCAATCTGATCTCCTTCTACGATCCTGTGACCCATCTGATGGATGAAGGAAAGGCTGTTGATGTGGTCTACATAGACTTCAGCAAAGCCTTCAACACTGTCTCCCATTATATTCTCCTGCAAAAGCTGGCAGCCCGTAGCTTGGATGGATACACTCTTGGCTGGGTAATGAGCTGGCTGGAGGGCCGGGCCCAGAAAGTGGTGGTAAATGGAATTAAATCCAGTTGCAGACCAGTCATGAGTGGTGATCCCCAGGGGTCGGTGCTGGGGCCTGTCCTCTTCAACATCTTTATTGATGACTTGGATGAGCGTATTGAGTGCACCCTCAGTAAGTTTGCAGATGACACCAAATTGGCAGGGAGTGTTGATCTGCCTGAGAGTAGCAAGGCCCTGCAGAGGGATCTGGATAGGCTTCAGAGCTGGGCCGAAGCCAACAGGATGAGGTGCAAAAAGACCAAATGCCGGGTCCTGCACTTCTGCTACAACAACCCCAGGTGGCACTATAGGCTTGGGGTGGAGTGGCTGGAGGACTGTGTGGAGGAAACGGACCTGGGGGTACCGATTGATGCTTGGCCCGGGTGGCCAAGAAGGCCAACGGCATCCTGGCTTGCATCAAAAACAGTGTTACTAGCAGGAACAGGGAGGTAATTGTCCCCCTGTACTCAGCATTGGTGCGGCCGCACCTCGAGTACTGTGTTCAGTTTTGGGTCCCTCACTGCAAGAAAGACATTGAGGCCCTGGAACTTGTTCAGAGGAGGGCTACAAAGCTGGTGAGGGGCCTGGAGCACAGGCCTTATGAGGAGCAGTTGAGGGAGCTAGGATTGTTCAGCCTAGAGAAGAGAAGGCTCAGGGGAGACCTTATTACTCTCTATAACTTCCTGAAGGGAGGTTGTAGTGAGCTGGGGATTGGCCTCTTCTCTCGTGTAATCGGTGATAGAACTAGAGGGAATGGTTTTAAGCTGCACCAGGGGAGACTCAGGCTGGACAGTAGGAAGTATTACTTCTCAGAAAGGGTAGTCAGGCATTGGAATGCATTGCCCAGGGAGGTGGTGGAGTCACCGACGATGGGAGTATTCAAGAAACGTTTGGATGTTGTGTTCAGGGATATGATTTAGCTGGGAAGTATTGGTAATGGTTGGACTAGATTATCTTCTAGGTCTTTTCCAACCTTGACAATTCTGTGATTCTGTGAAAGATAAAACATGCAGATTCATTCATTAGCCCCACTGCTTTTGACCCTAGCAAATTCAATTCCTGCAGATCCCATCGAAAACTGATGTTTTTTTATTAAGTTGAAGTTTTTAATTAAGCATGCAGAAAGATTGCTATCAGACAAAGTATTGTTACATTCAACGCTAGGATAGCTAATAAACTCATGAAACAATTCTGATCGGTTAAGTATAGGAAGACCTATCAAACACATCTGAAACAGACGACTAACAGACTGTAGGCTAAGACAGAAATCTGACTGGTTAACATAATTGGCCCATGTTACCCATATGTTCGTCCAAGGCACTTGTCTGACTTGGCACAGAGGACCTGGCTGCTTCAGACTGTAACCCATTTTCTGCAACCATATTTCCTAACTGCTGCAGCAGTTTCCAATCAAAGTTAACATATTGGGCCACTTGGCCCTCACCTTGTTGTTGATGAACCACAGGGAATGCAATGTTGGATAACTCCCCTACCACATCCCATTCACCTTCTAGCATTGCTTCCTGCAAAGTAGCTGACCACTCCCCCCTCCCAGGGTACATAATTGCAGCCACCCCCTGCCCCCTACTCACCGCTCCCGCTGAGGTGGATATGGGTTCTCGCTGGGGTGAGGAGCTGAAACTCAGGTGGGGGCTCTGGTGGCACGGGCGGGGCAGTAGGAGCCGGCACAGGATCCAACATGCCAGACATGGTGGCAGGATGGCACACTGAGACCTCAGGGATGGTTGGCATAGGGGAGGGATCAAACAGGGATTGCGGACCAACCCCAAACATTGTATCTGATGAGCCTGATGCCTTCCCATCATCTCCTTCTCTGAGGACCTGCATGGCTTGCTGAGTGGTAGCATGTTGCATATGGTAGCATTTCAAATAGTAACCTCCTGCCAGGGAGCGCGAAGTTTCTTAGCATATTTCTGTTTGTCTATAACTGCATCCCACAGATCATCCCCAAATGCCTGCCACTCCTTGACTTCAAAAAGGGTGGTATTCAAGTCCTTAAAATGCCCTTTAGCCTGACCTGCCGCGACCAGCGCCAACAGCATTTTGGCCCCGAGCTTCACCCATCGCTTCTCTAAGAAGCTTTGTAATAAAGACAGGGCTACATCAAGCTCCATGTCATTCATCAGTTGTGGATGACTCAGCTTCCTGCAGGCACACTTCCTGATGGTTCCTTGATTGCCATCAAGCTTGACTGGGTCCCTGTTCGGGCGCCATTTTGTGGGAGCAAGATTGTGGAACTCAGAGATGACTCAATGTGAGTTAACAACTGAGTACAACTTTATTACTGCACAAACAACCTTTTATACCTCCCAGCTCCAGTCGTGGTATAATATGATTGGATAACCCAGACATGGCACAACAAACAGTAAAAAAATTAAAAAAATAAAAAAAGAACTGGTATGTGACTGGACAAATTTGATAAGCTCTTTATTACCTCGATATGCCCAATATAATGCAATCAAATATAAATTACATCTTTCTTCTCTGCTTTGGCCTCTTGTAACCAGGATATATTTACTCATGGAAAAAGAAGTTCATCCATGAACCAGCATTTTTGAGAGGTTTCTGATGAAAAACAACATTACACGTTAAATAGTATATATGAATACCTAAGAGATCTGATACTAATAGTCTGTTTAGTGTGTAAGTTGAATTAATGCACCCTTTGACAGTCTTATTTGTAATAGCTTGTGTTTTTGTGGTTTTTTTTTTGTTTGTTTTTTTTTGTTTATTTGTTTTTTTTTCCGCTTCTATGTGTGTATTGGATTCAGGAAGATTCCTTAATAAAAAGAAGATAAGAAAGTTGATTACAGATAAGGAATTCAATAACAGCTTTTCAAAAGCAGTTCATTTTTGTGAGCCTATTCCCATGTAAAAACATTAGACCAAGTGTCACGGTGTTGTCTAGATCAGTCTGTTTCTGACAGGGGGGCAGTAGGCCCGTAGGCCTCCTGGCACCTGACAAATGGAAAGAGAAAAAGGGAAAGGGCTAGGGAGATGGGAGCTGGGCTCAAGGAAACAAACAGAGAAGCAGCAATGATCTAAGGAAGAAAACTTATTTTACTAATTACAGTCTAATTGAAATTGAGGCTAATAAATTAAGTAAAATAAGAGAGAGAGGTTTCTGAAGACCAAGAAGCCTACTTTGACATTGAAGGTGCCACAGCTTGGAAGCATACTCACACCCACTGCCAGGCAGAGAGAGAGAGAGCCAGTGTCACATCCATGATGTGTTTCCCTCTCTGACCATGAGGTTCTCTGGGACATGTAATTCTACTTCTCTGTGCTCCACATGATGTTATGATGTGGAATACCAATAGAAAAAATTAGAAAACCATGACACCAAGCTTGAACAACTTTGAGAATGTCATGTAGCTCCCTCAGTATCACAGAATTATAGAATCATTAAGGTTGAAAAAAACCTCTAAGATCATCTAGTTCAATTGTCAACCCACAACCACAATGTCCATAAGTTGTCCATAAGTGCCACATCTACTCTTTTCTTGAAAAACTTCAGGGATTGTGACTCTATCACTTCCTTGGGCAGTCTGTTCCAATGCATAACCACACTTTCTGGAAAAATAAAATAATTGGTAGTATCCAACCTGAATCCAGATCAGGGTGGGGTTAATATCCTAATTACAGCTGATCTGACTATTAAAGACAGAGTATAGATGGTACAGAAGGTACTGAAGATTTCCAGGCATTTCCTCATCCACTGTGGTAATGTTCTCTACCTCATATAGATATATATATCTTTATATATATTATATATATGTATATATTACTTTTATCATTACTTTTTTTTTTTTTTTAATAATTAATCCTAATTCCATTATATAGTGAGAAAAATCAGTATAAGTGAGAAATGTCCACAAAGAAGAATAGCTTGCCAAAGGCTAGTAGAACACAGATTTGGCTCCTTTTGTCAATGAAAACAGGAATCTTCAGCACCTCAAATTAATTTGGAGTAAAAATAATTATTTTGAGTAAAAATGAAGATTTTATAAATAAAA
The DNA here is from genome assembly GCF_054131305.1 of Coturnix japonica. Classification (NCBI taxonomy): domain Eukaryota; kingdom Metazoa; phylum Chordata; class Aves; order Galliformes; family Phasianidae; genus Coturnix; species Coturnix japonica. The sequence goes on from NC_140663.1 coordinate 137,246,913, forward strand.
AAAAAAAAAAAATGTATAAATTTTCTGGTTAAACATACCTCACTGCATTACAGGTTAGGATGCATAAATATTGGATGATAGCTTTTTGGTATGTATTTATGTATTTGATCATGCTAAGGAGATTAGGGGCTTGTCTTCTACAGAAGGGAAGGCTCAGGTTGAATCTTATCAATGTGAATCAATACGTGAAGATAGAATTAAAAGAGTGTGGAGCCAGGCTATTTCCAGAGATACTCTGTTGAAAGAGGCAACAGACACAAACACAGAAAATTCTGTCTTAACACCAGGAAACTTCTTATGTGGATGACTGAGCAAAGGAACAGATTGCCCAGAGAGGTTGTAGAGTCTCGCTCCTTAGAGATATGGATATACAAACAGTTTGTAATTCTTTGACTTCTGTTCATGGTACTGATTCGTGAGAATCTCTTTCTCACATACCTACTCATTCCCTTGATTTGTGCACATAATGCAATTGCAAAACTTTTACATACTGCAAGGACAGATGAGTACTTAAAAGTAGTTGCTTTGGTACTGAAATATTGAAATATTTAGAAACTACTATGTATCTAAGCAGTAACTCTACCTGACAGATGTAACAAAAGAGAAATACATTTAAAAGGAGGATGTAACAAAAGAGAAATACATTTAAAAGGAGGATGTATGGGAATCTGAATGGCTCACACAGAACCAAAGGTAGCACCATAATTAGGAATATCCTGAAAAAGTATTTTCTTATGTCAAGGTTAAAGCAATGTTGACAGTAGCTGAATATATTTAATAGAAATTTGACTTCTCCGGTAGGAACTGATCAGCAAGTCAAAACCACTTGCTGGGAGGACTGGGAGGATTGGGAGGATTGATTCATCATTTACCTTAATATTAATAATTAATTTTAAAACTTGAAAATTCTGAAACAAGACAATTTCTATTATCTCCACAGTAGAATTTTGATTGAGTGCTTTCACATATTTCATTTGTATTTTAAAAACATTTCGAAGTAGTTAGACTGTGACTATGCAATACTTAAATGTTCTTTCTTTGCTTGAGAAATGTAAATGGAGAAAAACTGCAATATTTTGTCCTGCCCCCAAGAGAGTGTTTATCTCAGTAACTTATGATTTGATATCATACACATGCCAAGTAGTAGTCTTATTTGAATTAACTTTCAGTTTCTAATTAGACATCTGCTGAAGTCCATAACAGGAAATCTAATAAAGTTGTATTGTAATTTGTCAAATTGATTAATGATTTACAGTGTTAAACTGTCTGTAAAAGGAGCTCTAATGTGAATCATTACACACATAAAAATTAAGCTCTATTGGATTTATGAAGAATGTTTTGAACTTCTATTATTACCAGGAATTACAACAGGAAAAGGAAAGGAAATGGAAAGGAAAGGAAATGGAAAGGAAAGGAAATGGAAAAGAAAGGAAAGGAAAGGAAAGGAAAGGAAAGGAAAGGAAAGGAAAGGAAAGGAAAGGAAAGGAAAGGAAAGGAAAGGAAAGGAAAGGAAAGGAAAGGAAAGGAAAGGAAAGGAAAGGAAAGGAAAGGAAAGGAAAGGAAAGGAAAGGAAAGGGAAGGAAAGAGAAGGAAAGAGAAGGAAAAGGAAAAGAAAAAAAAAGAAAAAGAAAGAGAAAAAGAAAAAGAAAAAGAAAAAGAAAAAGAAAAAGAAAGAGAAAAAGAAAAAGAAAAAGAAAAAGAAAAAGAAAAAGGAAAAGAAAAAGAGAAAAAAAAAAGAGAAAGAAAAAGAAAAAAAGAAAAGATCGGAGGATAAAATAGTTTTTGCTCTCAGTACCTTAATGGAGTCCTTATGCTCATACTAATCATGAAAGCTAACAAAAAAGATAATATTTTTTTTCCATCTTTTTTTTTTTTTCTCCTTTTTTTTTGTTTGTTTTTTAATCTCCAGATTTTTAATGTTCTATGATTTTTATAAAAATACACTTAGAACACTGCCAAGTTGATGGGAAAACTTGTGAAACCTGTGAAATGATATTTATTACTTTGGTAATTTTTCATGATTTACATTAAAATATTGTCTTCTGAGGAATTCAAAGCTACAATTGCAGGATTCATATGATTTTCTTTAGACATTTACAGTTCTTCAGAAAGCCAGCAGAAAGTCAATATGTCAACTCACAGCTGACTCAAGCAAGATTTTTCATCACTTTCAAGTTTTAAGTATTTTTCAGTGTTTGATAAATTTCTGTCTTATGTAGCTTCAGTTTTGATTAAGAAAAAATAACACTTTGCACAATAATAACTGTAGTTTTCCTTTTCCATAAATATATATATATATAATCTTGCATTTTACGTCAGGGATGTTACCAAGGAGTTGTGAGCCCTGTGACTAACCAAATAGTTGTGAGCCCTGAGAATAAACAAGAATCTACTGGGTGAAAAAATAATGATGGCAATCTGTTTCTCTCACTTTACAGAGGAAGTCACTCATGTTCTGTCATGTGAAATTCCCTTCACACCTCTTAAAAGCCAGATGGTGTACAAGAATTTCTCTTGCAGCTCTAGAAAATATATTTTTCCAACAGTGTGTAGGTTGTGTGTGGCTGTACTTTCTCTTGCTTACTAAGTAGATGGATAGTTCAAAGCACTAAAACTCTGAAGCAGTGACCTTTAGAACTTGCAGTATTGTATCTTTTTTTTTTTTTTTTTTTTTTTTTTTATAACATGGGAATTGTTCTCTATTAGAACATGAACAGAATGATCGTTTCCAATTGTAAAAGTACACAATAAATCAGAGAGCCTGTTAAGTGCAAGGTTAAAATTCCATCTGTGTTTTTGAATCAAACTCAGTGCTGTACAGCATGTGATCAACAAGTTTGATGTCGTATTAATTGTGATTTGGAAGGTAAAGAGTAGTTTACAAGAATGCATGGTCTTGTTCATATATACTTTCCAGCATACTTGGCTTAAAATAATGTAGAAAGCTTGACATTTGGAGGCTTAAAATAAATATTTAATTAGGAGTTGGATAAGGAATAGTTCCAAAAGTGAAAAATCTAACATTTATTAACATGAAGGACAATCTCCTCTATCTGCTTGCAAAATCAGAACAAATTATTTAAAATGTGTAAATGAAAATCACTGTACTCAGACAAATACTAAGAAATTTAATTTTGTGTAATGTAGCAAGAGATTATATATATTGTGTTAAAATTCACTTCTAAGAGTGAACAATATATTTCAGTGCTTCCTAAACTACATAGTAATTTCAATTTGGAAATAGATGTAGAAAAAACGTCCTACTTCGTAGAATATTTCAAACTTGAATTCAATGAAAATAAATAAATAAATAATCCCAACTTTAATTTTCCTTTTAAAACAATTATAACTTGGATCTATGTTACGTCTTGCAGAATCGTAGAGTCACAGAATCATTAAGGTTGGAAAAGACATCTAAGATCATCTAGTCCAACTGTCCATCTACCACAAATATTGCTCCTTAGCGTGCCCTTAAGTACTATATCTATACTTTCCATAAACACCTCAAAGGATTGTGACACCATCACTTTCCTGAGTTATCTATTCTAAAGCCTACCCACACTTTCTGAGAATAAATTTTCACTAATATCCAACCTGAACCATCCCTAGTGCAACCTGAGGCTATTACCTCTTGTCCTATCACTGATTACCCAGAAGAAGAGGCCAATCAGCCCCTTGCCACAACCTCCTTTCAGGTAGGCAGCTGCAGAGAGAAATAAAGTTTTCCTTATGCTTCTTCAGAATAAACAGTCAGAGTTCCCTCAGCTGCTCCTCATAAGATCTGTGTTCCTGTCTCTTCACCAGCTTAGGTAGACTCCACCAGGTAGACTACTTCAACAGACTTTTCCTCTTTCACCAGAGGGGTAATTCAGTCATAGAAGGAGATGAGGTTGATCTGCCTTTCATGAATCTATGCTTGCTGAGTCAGATCCACTGGCTGTCCCACAGATGCCATGCGATCTTTCTCAAGATGTTCTATTTCCTAACCTTCCCTGGCACCATTGTCAGGTCTGTCTAATAGGCATGTTGTTCTCTGGATGTTCCTTACAACTATTCTTATAGATGAGAATCACATTAATAAGTCCCCAGTCATTTGTTACGATAGGCTGGACATGAGCCAGCAGCGTACCCTAGTGGCCAAAAAGGCTAATGGTATTCTGGGGTGCATTAAAAAGAGAGTGGCCAGCAGGTCGAGGGAGGTGATCCAACCCCTCTACTCTACCCTGGTAAGGCCTCATTCGGAGTACTGTGTTCAGTTCTGGGCTCCCCAGTACAAAAAAGACAAGGATCTCTTGGAAAGAGTTCAATGGAGGGCCACAGAGTTGGTGAAGGACCTGGAGCATCTCCATTATGAAGAAAGGCTAAGTGAACTGGGTCTGTTTAGGCTTGAGAAAAGAAGACTGAGAGGGGACCTGATCCAGGTCTATAAATATGTAAGGCAAAGGGGGCAAAGTGGCAAGGCCTGACCCTTTTCTTCAGTGTGTGGTGACAGGACAAGGGGAAATGACCAGAAACTGGAGCATAGGAAATTCCGCATGAATGTGCTCAAGAACTTCTTTACAGTGAGTATGACAGAGCACTGGAGCAGGCTGCCCAGAGGGTTGTGGAGTCTCCTTCTCTGGAGATATTCAAGACCTGCCTGGATGCCTATCTGTGTGACCTGGTATAGGGAACCTGCTTTTGCAGGGGGATTTGGACTTGATGATCTCTGGAGGTCCCTTCCAACCCCTACAATTCTGTGAATCTGTGATTCTGTCATTCTAACATAGTGTATTTCAAATGATTATGTACTTGTATGCTAAATTTGTTTAAGACCCTTCTACTTCCACTTCTCCAACTTTTACTCTGTGATGTCATATGGTATGGAATATCCATTTGGTTGGTTTATGTCAGCTGTGCTGGCAACACCAGCTCCTCATCTCCTTTCCAGTCCAAGCCTACTGGTGTATGAGATATAAAGAATCATAGAATCATAGTATTGCTTAGGTTGGAAAAGACCTTAAAGATCAGCAGGTCCAACTATAACCTAACCATACTACCCCAATTCTAACAACCCTCTGCTAAATCACGTCCCTCAGCACCACAGCCAAATGGTTTTTAAACACATCTAGGGATGGTGATTCAATCACCACCTTAGGAAGCCTATTCCAGTTTTTCACAACCCTTTCTGTAAAGAAGTGTTTCCCCATATCCAAGCTAAACCTCCCTCGATGCAACTTGAGGCCATTTCCCATTGTCCTATCACCCATCACCGAAGTGGAAAGACCAACCCCACTCTTCCTGCAATCACCTTTCAGGTATTTGAACAGAACATTATGGTCTCCTCTCAGCCTCCTCTTCCTCAGACTAAACAGTCCCAGTTCCTTCAGTCTCTCATCATAGGGCATATTCTTCAAGCCCTTTACCAGCCTTGTTGTTCTTCTTTGGACCTGCTCCAGAACCTCAATGTCCTTTCTGTGCTGAGGTGCCTAAAACTGAACACAGTACTCAAGGTGGGGCCTCACCAGTGCCGAGTGCAGGGGCAGGATGACTTCCCTAGTCCTGTTCACTCCACCATTCTTGATATGAGCCAGCATGTCGTTGGCCTTCTTGGCCATACGGGCACTCTGTTAGCTCTCATTCAGCTGCCTGTCCATCAGTACACCAAGATTCCAAGGTTCCATTCCATCAGGAAGCTTTCCAGCCACTCCTACTGAAGCCTGTAGGGTTGCCTGGGGTTGTTGTGACCAAAATGCAGTACCTGACACTGGGCCCTATTGAAACTCATAGAGTTATCCTTGGCCCATCAATCCAGTCTACTCAGGTCCCTCTGGCAGATCAACACTCCCTCCCAGCTTGGTACTGAAATCAGGAATCAGGTGAAGAGGGGCCTTTCACATGAATATTAAGTATCCTAGGCTTTGGGGAAAGTCAGAAGAAAAGGATCAGTGGGACATGGCGACATTTCTGTAGTCAAGACAATGCAGCTGGGTATACATAAAGGAAAGGCAGCCAAAGCAGCTGGTTCTGACTGTATTGAATGAATGAGCTGGGGCAAAGAAGGAAGGTCTACCTGAGGAAGACTTCTGACTTCACCCCAATGACCACCACACCGAGACGCCCTGCTACAGACTACACATGCATCAGTAGGAGGGACAGCATGTAAATGAGTTTCTGGAAAAACAATGAATATGTTACTGATTTCCTGGAAATCTGTTGAATATGTATATGCTTGCTCTGTAACTTTCTAACACTTCTGTCTGTTGGTGCACATGATAGGAGGAGTGATCCCCCACATGCCCAGTGCTGAATAAGCATGTACCTGCTTTATAACCTAATTCTGGTTATAGAGTTTGAGTCCATGCATCAGTGCCATCTGCAAATTTACTGTGTGCTCTCAATCCCCTCCTCAAGATGGTTAATAAAGATGTTAAATGGAAGTGGCCTCAGTAAAAAAGGGTCACATGGTACAAGAAATGTGTAGAGATACTCTCTGTACATGCAGGGATTTTGTTAGGAGATCCAAAGACTACCTAAGCTTCAGTATGGCAAGGTGTATTTGGGGCATCAAGAAGGGCTTAAGCAAGCATGAATGCAAAAAAAGAAAGGCTAAGAAAATGTGATCTAGAGACAGACAGTCAGAGGGCCAGAGCTTCCTCCTATGAGTTTACAATCAAAAAGGAGAGAGACTTTTTACACAATCTATTAGTAATCACTGAAACATAGAATCATAGAATTGTTTGAGTTGGAAGAGACACTTAAAAGCTAAAAGCTAGATCAGGTTCTTCAGAGCCTGGCCCAACCTGACCTTGATCATCTCTAGGGATAGGGCATTCACCACATCTCTGAGCAATTTGTTCCTGTGCTTCACTATCCTTACAGCAAAAATGTTTTCGTTGTATCCAATCCAAATCTCTTCTCTTTTAGTTTGAAACCATTTCATCTATGCCTGTTACAACAGATCCCAGTAGACTCTTTCCCCTTCCTTCTTATAGAACCCCTGGTTTAGATACTGAAATATTGCTATCAGGTTGCCCAGAAGCCTTCTATCCAGGCTGGACTACACCAGCTCTCTCAACTTTCCTAATATGGGAGGTGTTCCATCTCTTGGACCATTTTTTTGGCCCTCCTTTTTATGTGATAGGATAGGGAGGAACAGATTTAAACTAAAGAGAGGAGATTTAGATTAGATGTTTGGAAGAAGTTATTTACTCCATGTGCAGTGAGGCGCTGGAAGTGGCTTCCCAGAGATGTTGTGGATGTCCCAACCCAGGAGGTATTTGAGGCCAAGTTGGATGGGACCTTGGGCAGCCTGATCTAGTGCATGTTTCATGGCTGACAACTCAGATAGTCTTTAATATTGCTTCCAACTCAAGCCACTCTACAATTCAGATAATACAGATCTGGGATCCCTAGTTCAAGATAAACCAGAAAGGGGCCACAAAATGATAGACGGAAAAAAGTAGAGTATCTATCATACCAGGAGAAAATGAGAATGCTGGGACTGTCCAGCCCGCAGAACAAAAGATTTGGGAGTGAACCAATAAATGTATATGAATATCTAATGCTAGGGAATAAGAAGAAAGAGCTAGTATCTTCTCAGAGACATCCGGTAAGATAACAAGTGTCAGTAGGTCCAGAATGATTTACAGGAAGTTCTGCTTAGATGTAAAAGAAAAAAAAAAAAAATCTCAGTAAAGTTGATCAAACACTGGAACAATTAGCTCAGAGAATCAGCCAAAACCTATCTAGACAAGTCCCTAAACAAACTGCTGTAGCTGATCCTGCTCTGAGGAGGGCAGTTGGACTAGACAATCTCCCAGAATGCCTTCCGGCCCCAGTGATTTTGTGACTAACTAGTTCATCACAGATTCATGTATGCACAGTGGAAGACTACTCTCAAGCCTATGAACCAGCATTTTTGGAGAGAAATTGTAATTTCCTTGCACCTGTTATCCTCCTATAACTTCTTCAGACTTCTGCTTCTATGGACTTAAGCCCTTCACACAGATTTCAGTTCCCTGCCATCTGTCCCAAGGAGATGAACATACTTGTCACCCAGGTGAAGAAAAAGTGTTTAAAGGGTCTCATGAATACCTACAGAGGAAAGGTAGAATATTATTTTAAATATAAATTTAAATATTTAGATTAAATATTGCTTAAATATTTATATATTCCTATTCAAAACACATAAAAAATTCTGGCCAGTATTTATTCTCTCTTTCTAAAAGGCTGTGTCTACAAGAAAAAGACCCCTATTGCAAAAAATAAAATAAAATAAAATAAAATAAAAGTAATAAATAAATAAATAAATAAATAAATAAATTAAATAATAATAAAAAAAAAAAGACCAGGGGAAACAAACAAATAACCATGATAGACACAGTGAATTAGATTTATTTATAGATTCTAACAGACAAATTTAGGCAAATTTAAGATAGTTGTCAAAATAAGGGTCTACATTAAGTTAGCATATCTCAGATAAGTTTAAGAATATATATTGAGATACATTAGAACAACAGATATAATTGTGGACCTTCATACATTATAAATAAGATGATCTTGTTTTGTTTCGCTTTGTTTTTAATTAAGAATTTACTTATTTATTTTCCACTATTTTCTGGCTGTGATCCAAAAACATGAAAATGAACAAGTTTATCTCAGAGACCTGGTCATGTCTCCGGGCCTTTCAGTCATTATCACATTTTCATAGATGTTAACAACAGGCTCATATTATTCAGCTAGTTGAATAATAAGCAGAATGCAGAAAGCAGCCTGCAGGAATAGCCTTTTTTTACAGATTTCACACACACACTTTTACAGATGAAAATGTGAGATGTATGTGATGTGTGAAAGAAATAAGTGTCCTCTGATGCCTTATACTGTTGAAAGTGAAATAGCATGTGAAGCTTGAGTGGAAAGTGTGAAACTAGTACTTTCACTGACCATGTTTTTTGTAGGGAGCAAATTATTTTCATAACTGATTTTCAACTTAGTTCTGAAAGAATCTTTCTGTTTCACTAAAAAATGAACATACAGGATTAAACTAGTATGAGATCAGTGCAAAGGGCCTGGTGAGAAGAACTCTAAGGTGAAACAAGCGACTAGATTGACAGTAGAAAAATAGCTAAAATCTGTTGTCAGTCATTTGACTCTCTTATAATGAATCAAGTCTATTGAAAAGACTACATGACTGCAGTGATAGCTTTTGTATTTCTCTCTTTACTATTAGAGTACTGAACACATTGGAAAGCACAGACATAATTACAAAGAAAAAGTATATTGTGCAGATGTCATGGCAACAGGCAAAGGAAACTAGACAAAAGGCCCCGCAGGGTATTTTTCACTTACGCAGTTGAGCAAACAGGGGAACAGGAGCAAGGCAAAAACAGTGTGTGAATATGCATGAAAGAGAACTTGCTTGCTACCTCATCAGGATACAGATAATTCCTATTCTCTTTCTCTTGTAAACCATTATTTTAGTTCTACTTTGTAAGGATACAGTCTCAAAACAAATGTAACTGCTGCCTGAGTTCTTCACTGAGTTTAAAATGAAAGAGGATAAATTTAGATTTAACACAAGGAATATATATTTATGTATGTATATTTTACACAGAATGAGGAGACCCTGGAAGAGATTTCCACTGGAAACTGTGAATAACCCTTCCTTAGAACTGTTCAGGGCCAGGTAGGATGTTGGGACTTCAGGTAACCTGATATAGTGAAATGTGTCTCTGACCACGTCAGGAGAGAACTAGGCAGTTTTAAGGTCCCCTCCAACCCAAATAATTCCATGGTTCTGTGATTCTGATGGCAACCATCAGGTATCCTCTGATTATGAGAAGAAATATTCACTTTAAGAAAAAGAGCTGATGTGGAGTTACACTCGTACCACCTTTGTCAAATGACCTATGTAACAGAAGCAAAAAGAAGTATGTGACTGTAACCAGTATATGTGTGCACAAGGGACGCATAAAACTGTCTGAGAAGGTCTGTGCAGCAACCAGTCATATGAAAGAGGAAAACAACCATCAGCAGGATTAAACAGTAACCAAGGCACTACTGAGGGGTCTCTCCCTGAATTCAGTGTCCCCAGGGTACAGTGATAGCACTGCCCAGGCTGGGCAACACAGCCTCCCTAACGGGTTCTGAGAGCCACTTGCACACTGAAGTGGGCTGAGGGTTCAGGGATAACATGCAGGGATTGCGCCTCAAGGTGCAGGGACACCTTCTGGTATGCCTCCTCACTAGCAGATATGTTAGCAATGGCAGAGGGGCATGCAAATTATGGAGGGGAACGATAGAAACTGTTAGGTCCAGGTTTTATGTGCAGAGGGTGAAGGGGACAGATTTTCATGGAATTAGCTCTACAGGGGTGTAAATTAGAGTTGATTAAAACTCTGGAATTTTTTCCACACATACAATATTTTATATTCTGGTTGCTGATGTTCCAGGAACACAGAGTCTTTTTGCATTGTGATTATATAAATGAAGGAAAAATAGGTGATTAAAAAAAAAAATAAATAATAATAATAAAAAGTAATAATAAAACAAAACAACAACAAAAAACCCCAAACAAAACACCAAAACAAAACAAACAAAAAACCAAAAACAAAACACCAAACCAAAACAAAAAAACAAAAACAACCTTATAAAGTGATTGTCATGCAGTCTTGCACATAAATCATGGTATTTATGTTTATATCTGATAATGACTATTTGGTATATTACACTTGCTACCATAAAGCGATGTTTCCACTGCATTACCTTGATGTATTTATCACTTTCAAGTATATAGGGTGAAAATAGAAGGACAAACAAACAAAAATTTCCTTAGATTAAGGTTTTCCTGTTCCAATCCAGAAGTGAACATTCGAGACCACCATTGTTTGTAGACTGAATTCATATCAAACATATATAAAAGCAGGAGACAAATGTGCTACCCACCCTTGAGCTAGTTGGATGTTGGCCAAGCCATTCATATTTAGGTTTTTTTTTGGTTTTTTTTTTTACCTCATTCATACTTGTTTATTTTTGATCATCCTCTAGAGATTTCAATCATATTATTACGAATACAATGAATCTTTGACACCTGCTTTGGTTTTCTCTGTATATATGTAAAGTGAAGTGGAAACTAGCCTAAGTGTCTAAATAAGGTAAATTTTCCCATGACTAATATATAAGTGGGACATATTGATATATCAATTATTTGCTTTTGTATTTTAATTCTAATATAAGTGCTTTTATTTAGTGTACTATTTACAAATTATTTATATATTTAAGCAATATACTTTCAAAATTTTATTGTTAGAATTTATTTTCAAAGGCACAGCACAGCCCCCCTTACAATCACAGAGAATTGGTCTTTGCTTAAAACAATCCACATTCTTCTTACCATTTAGCATGATGGCATATTGATTTTAAATCCTGAGACTTATTATTTTCAAACAGTCACACAATTAGAGGCAGCATTTCTAAGTAAGCCAACTCAGTTTCTTGCTATTTTCTATAGAATTTAATTCAGGAGCATATGCTTTAACCCCAACACAGGTACCACACGGCTGCTCACTCACTCTTCCCAGATGGAATGAGGGAGAGTATCAGAAAGGCAAAAGTGAGCAAAAACATGGGTTCAAATAAAGACAGTTTGAATCATAGAATGAATCATAAAATGATGAAGTACTAATCTGATCAGATTTGACACTACCTCAGTTCTTGTACTAGAAGGAATAATATTCATCAATTCCTATGAATTCCTTCAAGCTACTAAATATTTCTCTGACCTCAACCTTGTCTATATTTTCTAGATTTCGGAGTTCCAGGCTTGCAGTCATATCTTACAAGGTAGACACTTGAAAGTTCCTTTCACAAAGTAAATATTATTTTTTCTGTTTTAAATATTTACAGAACACTGACCTCATTATTTTCTAGAACTGTCACAATTTACATTTGTTCTCAGTGAAAATACTTCATTTCAATCCCATAACTTTATGCACAAAAGAACGATTATTTTCCTATTTATATCACTTTACAGTCACTTGTACTTCATTTGTTATGTCCCTCAAATCATCCGATCTCAAAGGATCTTTTTTTTTTTCATTTTTTATCTTTATTTATTTTTACTGTCCTTAGAAACTCATTTATCACTGTTTTTATCCAAGATGCTTCTTCATACATTTAAACCCACAGTTCTTATTACAGACCCCCACTTAACTTCACTAGTGACCTTCCCACACAATAACAACTTATTATCTGTTTTTATAATCTCCTTCCCCCTTTTCACTCTATGTGCAAGAACTTCCTTTCTCAATACTGCAGCTGCTTTGTTTCCCCTACAGTCTTTGGTAAGTGACAATATAAAGAGCTTATTGGAAATCCATTTATACTACAAGGAACATGTCACTTTACCAAGTACCTATTCAGTTGTGCTTGAAGAACATAAAGGCAGCAGAGGTTCATCTAATACATATATTTTGTAAACTTTTCAATCTGACTTGACTTACTGTTCTGTCTCCCACTGCTACCTCTTCTCCCTTCACCTTCCTCCCATCCACCCAGCAATTTTCATGGGAAGTAGTGTCTCGAAATGTCTTACAGATGTAGTGAAATTGCTGTATTTTGAATTAGTGTTGGGAAATATATGTTAGCTATAGCCACATCTTTTACAGTATAGAGAGGAAGAAAAAAAGAATTGCTACATGTTCTATCATTCCAGAAACAGCTCCATTTGCCATCCCTTTGCAATAGCTTTCCTTTCCTTCTGTAATGTAATCTTGTGATTATGATGTAAAAGTAATTGCATCAAGAAAACTCCCAAGAACATTATGTTCTACCAAGTCACATTACTAAAATTTAGAGAATACCATGACTGAGAGGACAAATTGGAAGTATGAAATAATTTGCTGGTTGTCACACAAAATATTTGATATGTTCAGTAAATGATAGCCAAATTGCTTTTTAAAATTTGTTCTGATTTCTGGTTCTACATAACCCTATGAGTGTAGCACAGTAAATTGTCAGACTTTGAAATGAGTATAAAGTCTAGAAATTTATTACAGAGAATTTTTTCACTAATGCACATAGTATTTAACCAAACTTGTTCAGAGTTCCCATGTGAAGCTAAGTGATCTAAATTAAATCTTAGGTTCTTGTACGTGATATCTGCAGGGGGAATTGTAGTGGCGGATTATTTTAGAAAAGGCCATGGAATGCCAAGTAATGTGTGTAGAGGCTACACAACAGATTATCGTAATACACAGATGAGCTCATCAACAAAGTTTAAGAAAAGGCACAGCGTTACAAAGCAGTTTGTGAGGAATCAGGGAGGGAAAAAAAAAAAAAAAGAAAAGTGTGACAAATAATCCTGTGGTCAGAAATGTCAGAGAAGGTGGAGCCTTCTCTGTTCAAGCAAATATATCTGTAGCTCATGGAAGTTTTGAAAGAGACCAGTATAGAAGAGGCATTTTCCAGCAGCCTATGGAGAAGATCATATCAGAGCCAATGTTTACACTAGAGCGGGGTTATCCTGGAGGACTGCTGCACATGTAGAGGACCTAATTGGAGCAGATCGAAAACAGATTAAGTCTTGGAACATTCTGCTGTGAAATATATATATATATATCTTCATTTTCTTTTCTTTTTTTTTCTTAGAAAACAGTATGTGAAGAGAATGTATGTAATACATATGTATTATATTACATACATTTTGTTATGTTATGTATTACATACATTTTGTTATGTTATGTAATTTATATATATATACATATGCAATCTCTGAAGAAGTGAGCTCACAGGAACCTCATGAAGTTGAAAATAATCAGAATAATCAAAGACCAAAAAATCCATGCACTGTTAGTACATTGTGGGAACCATAATATTTTCAATTTAACTTCAAAATATGTCAATAGGAAAGGACCTAGGTGTCCTGATGGACGCAAACTTGAGCATGCCTGAATAAAGTGCCATTACTTCTAGGAGAGATTATGGCATCCTAGCATGTATCAGACATGTACTGACAGTAGGTCAAGGGAGATTATCTTTCCTCCCTACTCAGGACTGGTGAGGTGATAATTGGTGTTCTGTGTCCAGTTCTAGGCCCCTATACTGGGGAGAACTGGAGGAAGACAAACAAAGGGCCATAAGAATGATTAAGTAACAGGAATATATATCCTGTGAGGAAAATCTAAGACCTGGATCTGTTTAGACTGGAGAAAACTCCTGGGGATCCCATCCCTAACTATAAATATCTGAAACTGAGGATTCAGTTAGGGCAGATTATTTTCAGTGGTGCCTAGTGTCAAGGCAAGAAGCAATGAGCACAAATTGGAACACATGAAATTCCATCTGTACATCAGGAAATATTTTTCTACAGTTAGTGATGAGTACTAACACATTCCCCAGAGAAACAGTTTGTTCTCCAGCCTTGGAAATCTATAAAAACTTGTGGAAACTATCTTGAGCAACCGGACATTATGTGGCTCCAATTTAAGCAAGTGAGGTTGGACAAGTCTACATCTGGAACACCTTTCCAATCCAGTTCAGCTAATTGTAATATTGTAATGAATGATGTTTTAACAGACATCCAAACCTAAGAGAAGGCAGAGGCAATTAGTTTTGTCAAGTAAATTTACCTCCGGATTTTGTGTTTACTATCTGAAATTTTAATCTGCAGTACGTTTATGTCTGTAATTGTAGTTTGTTAATATAATTATTTTCATGTTAGCTACAAAATGAAAAATAAATAAATAAATAAATAACAAAAATCATCCTGCACAGCTAGTAGTATTATCTAGGCTTTTTAGACGTCTGAATTTATAAAAGAAGTCTTAACTATTAGCTTAAGCAGCATTTTGTGTGGAACAGATGCAAAGAGATGTGGCTAACATATTTCAAAAAATTATTGCTATTGGCTATATATACTACCTTGCCAAGAGTTCTATGGCTGCTGGGGGCCAAGAACTACATAAAATTTAAACAGACTATGAAAATACTCAGCAATGGAATTATTTAACATAACCACATTGTCTTACTCTTGGATTTTATTTTATCAAAACTGTTTTATTCACAGGACTATAAGGAATAGTTTTCTGCTGATTTTATGATTTTAGAAATACTAGAATGTTAGGTATACTTTTTTTATTTTAGTTTAGTTTAGTTTTTTTTTTTATTATTTATTTTAGTTTAGTTTAGTTTTATTTTATTTTATTTTATTTTATTTTATTTTATTTTTACAAATGCCAAGTCCTTATTCGTGATGTTTAGTTTTTTTATCTGAGATGAATCTTTCTGATCTTTGAGGTCATGTCTGAAAAGGTGAGAATGCAATTAGCAGTTTAATCACATTGTCTGTCATCATAATTGAAAGCTATTTGTAGACAAAATGGCAGCTGCCCCTGTCATGGGCACAGGTAGATCTAGGTAACCTGTGACACAAGTATATATTAAGTCAAAATATTTTTTCAGGTCAGAAAAAGTATAAATTATACTCAGAATCCACTTAAACATTTTAAATAAAGAATTCCAGATATTGAATGCATTTGAAATTAGCAGGTATAAAATGAAATGTCTACTATCAATTCTCAAATACAGTGCAAATATTTAATTGTATATAGTATACTATATTATACCTTCTTAGCATGTAGCTCCCTGTGTAGAACAACAAAGAAAATTATAATTTTCTTTATTTTATAGGTTGTTGACTCATGATATCTCACAAAATAAATAAATTAATAAAAACAAGAAAAACAAAACAAAACAAAACAAAAAAAACCAGTCTCCGGGTCAAATTGTAAAATGTGAGTATTAGCAATGAGTTGTTCTTTAAAGACAATCAGAACCAGTAATTGCCTTTAAGACAGTTAAAACTCTGGAGCTGCTTGTCTCTGTCAAATTAGCACTACAGTAATATGCATATCAGCTCTTGTTGTCAATTGAACATGCACATTAACACATAAATAATAACATCATGGGAGCCTTCTAAGATTATTTTACTGTCTTTTATGCTAATGATTTCAAGTTTACTCCCTTTTATCCCATTTTTTTTCTTCAGATAAATCTCTTATTTGCTTATATAAGGATATTTAATAAACTAGTAATTTATTTTCCTTTGGATTCACTATAGCAAAATTAAGTAACATAAAAATAATAACTTTGAAGGAAAATTTTTTGACAGTCATAATCTTCAGAAAGCTCAATAGATTTCTTCTAATAAACCTTACCCATTCTCATTCACATTCTAAGACAAGTAGGACTGTAGCAGGCTGTTCCCATTAAAATATTACCTTTTCAGAGACAGGATCTGACAAAGATGATAGCATACTCTACCAGGTTTTATTGCTGGTTCATAATAATCTTGATCTCAGACTTCTTAAGTACTTGGAACTTCTATCCCACATGCACTGAAAATGTATCTGAAAACAATTACCCAGAAGTAAAAGATGATGGTACTTTAATCAGTTAGGTAATTTTAGTCCAAATTATGTATTTTTTGGTAGTATTGAGAAAATAAAAAAAGTTCTCATCCACAACCTCCTTGGGCAACCTGTTCCAGTGCTTCACCACCCTCTGCATGAAAATCTTCCTCCTAATATCACCTCTCTGCTCCTGCTGTCAGTACTGTTTCTGATGCAAGCCAGGATGCCGCTGGCCTTCTTGGCCACCTGGGCGCACTGTCAGCTCATGTTCAGTCGAGTATCAATCAATATCCCCAGGTCTGTTTCCTCTACGCAGTCTTCCAGCCACTCCACCCCAAGCCTGTAGCATCGCCCGGGGTTGTTGTAGCCAAAGTGCAGGACTCGGCATTTGGTCTTGTTGAACTTCATCCCATTGGCTTCAGCCCAGCTCTCCAGCCTGTCCAGATCCCTCTGTAGGGCCTCGCTACCCCCAGGCAGATCCATGCTCCCAGCCAATTTGGTGTCATCTGTGAACTTACTGAGGGTGCACTTGATGCCCTCATCAAGGTCATCAATAAAGATACTGAAGAGGGCAGGCCCCAGCACCGCCCCCTGGGGAACACCACTTGTGACCAGTCACCAGCTGGATTTAACTCCATTCACCACCACTCTCTGAGCCCAGCCC
Organism: Coturnix japonica; assembly: GCF_054131305.1. Classification (NCBI taxonomy): domain Eukaryota; kingdom Metazoa; phylum Chordata; class Aves; order Galliformes; family Phasianidae; genus Coturnix; species Coturnix japonica. The sequence goes on from NC_140663.1 coordinate 137,263,968, forward strand.
TCCAGCCAGCTTCTTACCCAACCAAAAGTGTACCAGTCCAAGCCACAGGGCACCAGCTTTTGCAGGAGAATAGCATGGGAGACAGTATCAAAGGCTTTGTTGAAGTCTAAGTAGACCACATCAACAGCCTTTCCCTCATCCACTAGATGGGTCACTAGATCATAGAAACCATTTTCCCTTGTCCTGTCACTATCCACCCTCATAAACAGTAGTTCCCCCTCCTGTATATATGCTCCCTTCAAGTACGGGAAGGCCATAATTAGGTCTCCCCAGACTCTTCTCTAAGACAAACAAGCCCATCTCCCTCAACCTTTCTTCAGAGGATAGGTGCTACAGTCCTCTTATCATCTTAGTGGTCCTTCTCTGGACTCGCTCCAAGAGCTCTGCATTTTCTTGTAATGGAGACTCCAGGACTAGATGCAGTATTCCAGATGGGGCCTCACAAGAGCTGAGTAAAGGGGGACAATCACCTCCCTCTCCCTGCAGGCCACCACTTTTTTAATGCATCCCAGAACACAGTTGGCTATTTGGGCTGCAAGAGCACACTGCTGCCTCATGTCAAGCTTCTTTTCCACCAGGACCCCCAAGTCCTTCTCCATAGGGCTGCTCTCAGTAGGTTCTTTGCCCAGTCTGTATAAACACATGGGATTGTCCTGACTCAAATGCAACACTTTGAACTTGGACTTGTTGAACCTTCATTAGGTTTTTATGGGCCCACTTCTCTAGCCTGTCCAGGTCCCTCTGGATGGCTTCCTTTTCCTCCAGTGTATTGACTGCACCACTCAGCTTTGTGTCATCTGCAAACTTGCTGAGGGCTCACTCAATTTCACCATCTATGTCGCTGATGAATATGTTGAAAAGCACCTGTCCCAAGACCCTGAGAGAAACCTCTTGTGACCAGCCTCCATCCCCAACACAGAAATGTTGATCACAAGCCTTTGGCTGCTACCAGTCAACCAACTCTTAATCCACTGAACAGTCCATCCTTCAAATCCATACCTTGCCAATTTAGAGAGAAGGATATGGTGAGGGACAATGTCAAAAGCTTCTCAGGATGTCCAGGAAGATGACATCCATCGCCCTTCTCCTGACCACCAATGCTGTCAGTCCCTTGTAGAAGGCCACCAGATTGATCAGAACAATCTACCTTTGGTTGTCTTGAATCACCTCTGTCTTGTATGTGCCTGAACATAGCTTCTAGGAGGATCTACTCCATGATCAGCCCCAGAGGCAAGGCTCACCGGACAGTCATTCCCCAGGTCATCCTTTGTCTCTTTCTTAAAAATGGGAATAATGTTTCCCTTTTTCCAGTCACTGGAGATTTCACCAGACAGACATGATTTTTTCAAATATGATGGGGAGTGGCTCAGAAAGCACATCAGCCATCTCTCTCAGAACTCTAGAACGGATAGCATCAGGCCCCATGGACTTATATACATTCAGTTTCATGAGGAGCTCTTGGATTTTTTCCACTGCTACAGGGGGATGGAATCTGCTCCTCTCACCCACACCTTGAGCTTCACAGTCCTGGCAGACTGGGGAGGAGCCTGACCACCAGTGAAGACCGAACCAAACAACTTATTGAGCACCTCAGACTTTGCTGTGCCTGAGGAAGCCAGTTCTCTGTCCTCATTTATCAGAGGGGGAACACTCTCCTTGATCTGTCTCCTCCTGTTTATGTCCTTGTAGAACCTCTTGTTATTTTTTCACATCTGTCACCACATTCAGCTCTACCTGTGCCTTGGCATTCCTCATCTTATTTCTTCATATGTGGACAACATCCCTATATTCTTCCCAGGCTACTCAACCTTGCTTCCACTTCCTGTACAGTTTGCTCTTTTCCCTCAGTTAAAGCTGCAAGTCCTTGCAAAGCCATACTGGTCACCCACATCTCCTCTGCTCAGTTTCTTCTGCTCTTGCGCCTCTCAGAAGGGTGTCCATAAAGAGCTGCCAGCTCTGTTCTGTCCGTATGCCCTCAAGAATATGCTCTGAATGTTGTCAGGATTCATCAGTTCCACTTTATCTGCTTAAAAATATGATGTATAGTCCAAAATATGCAGCATCTTTTTATGCATATAAAACTTTTATCAGACTAACAGAAAAAAAACTTCATAACTAGCTTCAAATAACAAGGAAGATTTTAAGTATCTGAAAATGTTATAACATTTATGAAGGTGGACAGGCACAGATAATCTGGTATAGATATCTAAAAGCAGTTGAATTACTCTGGAAGTATGTTTTGACAAGTCATTAAATTACAATTTCTGAGCAAAAAAAAGCTGTAGTCTATTGACTTTTCTTTTGCTTTCACAAAGCTGAAGACACACAGCAGATTCCACAGTCTGGTGCAGGAAGCCTCTGTTAGTGTGGTGACAATGTCAGAAGATTCCAGATTTATGTGCAAAATTGAGGCATTATTGCCACAAAGCACAATGTAATTTTTTTAACACAATATTAGGAAATTCCGAGCACTCAGACTTGTCAAAATTTTACTAATATTAGTAAATTAAATCCCTGGTTTCACAAAATATTTATTGTTTTGATTGTAATATGTGGCTTTATGATTTTGTTCCTGTAATTATCCTAGTACAGCTCTTTTGGGAAAACTGCAAAAAGGCCTTATTGACACAGATATTCCTCCTGTTTGGTCACTCACTATCTTTTGCTTACTGCTTTAATAAATGTTTCTGCCATCTACATTCTAAGTTTGTGCTTTTGTTTAACCAAGAGGAGAGTTTCTTATCAGCTTCACTAGTGAGCTAGCCAATACTGTTGTATCTCTTTCGACTTCTGTCTTCTTCAATGACTGTTTTACCTTCTATGTCAGAACAAGGTAGTCCTGCAACAGTTAAATTGGTACCTAATGTCTTTCTTCCTAAAGTGCATGAATTAGAGAGGTAATTTTCATTAATTATGAAAAAAAATTTTACAAAAGAAAATTAAAGTAGGTTACATCTGTTCTTTTTACTTTAACTAAGTGTCTTCAGTAACCTAACCAATTATGGAGAATTGTTTTTTACAGATCTACATCCTTCTAAATGTAACATAGTGCTATCCACAAGTATTTTAATAAATCTCCAAATTATCCATGGAATGAAATATTATTTAGTTTGGATAAAGAGATAAATCTTTAATACATAGTCGCAATCCATTCAATTATATGAAAAAATCTGTTTCACATGGTGCATATTTAAAATATATTCATCCAGAGTAGTTATTTTCTCTAGTTATTAGGATAAACTTTGATTCTAGACAGGAACTGTGTACATTAAAATGTTAAAAATATAACTGTATCTTCCTTAATGCACATTAAATATTAAAGAGATGTAAAAAAAAAATAATAATAATAAAAAAAAAATCTCCCTTGTTTTATTTCCCTCCTATCCTCTTAGAAACTACTCTTTTGTATTGTGTGAAGTTGTTTGGGTTCTGGCAGCAGGTAAGCTGCAGGAATGGTACCTATGAATAGAAACATTTGCTGGACACAGCCAGTCCCGCCACAGGGCACTGTTGAGCCCAGCGCCTTTGAGAAAACTGATTTAGGAAGAGGTAGATATTGGTAGACAGACAGAGTAGGGGAGAAAAGATAAAATATTGATTGAGAAATGCCCGAAGGAACACCAAGGTCAGAGGAGAACAAGAACTACTCCGTGATACAGAAGAAAATATTTCCTGGAACACCATGGAGCCCATGCCAGAGCAAATCTGAATTCCTGAATGAACTGAAAGATGTGGAACAGAAGTTCAGAAGGGAACTGCAGACCATGAAAAGAATCATGCTGGAACGCGGGAATGATGTGAGAAGAAAGGATCAGTAGAGAGAAACCTTTATGTAATGATCATATCCAAAGAACTCAGCCTTTCTGGACTACTTTCATAGGGTGACAGAGGAACTGTGAGGGAAGCACGAAAGCTGATTCTGTGAAAGGGTGAAGGAAGGATACAGTTTTTGTGTTTTTATATTTCTCACACCTGGAATGTAATATACTTGGCAATAAATAAATAAATAAATCTCTCAAGTCCGTTTTACTTGTGATGGTAATTGCTATGGAATTTCCATGTTATCTCAAACCACAGGATTTCTCAGCTTATTTCTGCCCCCTCCTACTCCAGCTGAGTATGGAGAGTGAATGAGTGGCTTAGTGGGACTTTGGCTGTTAGCCAAATGTAATTAAACACCTCCATAGAACATGATTTTAAAAAGGCAGATAACCAGTGACTGACAAAATCATGTAGGAATCTGAACAATCATAAAATCTGATATGTTTAAAAAGAAGGAAATATGGAAAAAATATTTCTGCAAACTGTTCCCTTACCTCACAGATGTCTATAATGCTTCATGCTATTATAGAAGGTCAAGATGAGCTGTATACCTGATCAATCTAAGAAGAATTCTTGAATATTTCTACCAATGTGTTAGTTTTGAGTAATGAGCTTCACTATGACTACAAGGCTTAATAAATTCATTCAAGAAAGAAGAATATTTTCTAACAGTAGATAAAGTCTCCATGTTGTACTTGTTTTGTTGTTGCTGCCATTACTTTTGTTATTATTTTTCCCTGAGGTATGAGGATGGTGTAAAGGAAACAGAAATATTCATTTTTCTGAAGTCAGCATTTATAAACATTTCCCCTATTGCAATCAACATTGTTGTTTTAATTGCATAATCAATTGTTCAGACATTTATTTTGTTTCTACTACCTATTCCTTTATGTTTTTAACAGGTTTTAACTACATCCTGAGGCTTTCCATTCACTACAATTTAGAAAGGCATTTTCACCTTGGCATTTTAAGGTAGTTTCTCCCTTTCATTTGTTCAAAAGTAATTACAGATGAAAACAGTACATTAATAAACTAGTGTGTGCTACATTAGCAAATAAGGAGTACTTGTTGCATATTGTTTTATGAGAAGTAATCATTTCTGACTGAAACTCCATTACTACAGAGTGAGTAAGTATGCCAAGCTGCATACATGCTTTTTCCCTCCCTCCCTCTTTCATCTAGTTCTTTCCTCCCACCCTTCCTCTCTTTTTCTTTTCTCTATGTAATTAAGTGGTATAGGTTTATTCAGGATAAATATAATGTATGAGAGAGTCAAAAGTGTTTCTTTACATTGGGTTAGTTCAGAATAATGAATTCAAATACTGGAAAGTTGTCTAACCATGGGAAGAGGTCATTTATATTTCATACTTCAATTTACATTATAATTTGGAATAAAATCAGATAAAGAAATCTTGCTAACCTGTGCATAATGTAGATTTCATTACTGAGCAGTCTTAGTAAATCCCAGCTGGTGACTATTTAATCTGCAGGCAATTAAATGCTTTTGTCAGTATGGTCCCAGTGCTGAGTTAACTTATGTTTTTTCTGTAGTTATGGAGAGAAGAAAGGAGACAGTGAGACAATGCTATAAGGCAAACAGTTTAATAGACAGATTTTCTTTGGAGCCTCAATCTGTTTTGAATACAAAATTCAGATTTTTTACAGTCACCCACATTATGTAGGCATGTGAAGAAATATCTGTAGAAGTTATTACAAAAAGTAATATATTATCCAGGAGGAAAAAAAAAAAAAAAAAAAAAAAAAGGTGGAAAAATAGGAAATGCAGAATAAGATCCTGACATTTTTAGAGCTTACATTTATGGTGAGTGTAATGCATATTTGCCTGTCTGTCCAAAACATTTATTGGCAGAGCAATCTCATAAAATGAAAACTACAGTATCAAGTTCAATTCAAATTATATTCAAAGTATAATATTAAATGACATAATTTTCTACTAAATGGTTACTAAATAAACCATAATTACCTTAAAACTTCATCATTCATAAAAGAGCAAAGCACGTATTATTTTAAATTTAATAAATTATATGATTTTCTATCATAAGCCATTATTATGTAATGGATGTTAGTATCCCCAAAAGGGTAAGTGTGAGAAATATTACCCAAGGAAACTGTTAATCTGTAAGTAAATCTTACATACAAAGTAGTGCAAGTTATATCAAAAAGAAGGAAACATGATTTTCTGATATCTTCCAGAGTACTTTTACTATTTTTGGCTTGTAATTCAGTTTTCACGTTTGAAAAATATGAAGAAGTAGGAGTAAGACATGACTCTGCTTCTTGAATAAAAAAGTATTGCTCCCAAGATGTTTATAAATAATGCAACTGTCCTTAAAGCTATTGAAAACAGGTTAAAGCACTGAAATATTACAGGTGTATATTATCAATATTGTACATTCAAATTAAGTTACCATGGTAGTTAACATATTTACTGCCATGCAGTAATTTATATTCTAATATAATTAAAAACAAACGTCTATGTAGAGTAGTCATCAGATAGCGGTAAAACAAAAACAAATACTGGTGGTGCAGTGGTAGGAATGCCGGCTTGCAACACCGGGGCCTGGGGTTCGAATCCCCCCCTGTGGTGCTAGTGGTAGAAGTGCCGCTCTGCTACACAGGAGACTCAAATCCCGGGGGTTGGACTCTAAGGTCCCTTCCAACCCGCACGAGACTATGAGACTATGAGACAACTTTTCACTTTAGTATAGTGAGTTATAAGTATCTGTGACCTACAACCTATTCTTCCTTTACATGGTCATGACAAAATGTATTTATGTAGTCATCAAACTTGTATGAAGACCTGTGAGAAGTTCCATGGAAGAACTGAAATAACCTACAAATTCTTATTGACTAGAAGTTAGTGAGATAATCAGAAGATATGGCTCTGCATCATATGTATGTACAGACAAGATCACTGATTTTAAGATTCAGTCTAATCTTCTTTATTATCTTCATCTGTCATCAATTGCCACAAAATTTATGATGTTCAGTAACTTTTTTTTTTTTTTTTTGTTCCAATTGTTGGCTATAGAAAGAGTAGCTACTGCTGCTTTTATCAGTGACAATAAAAATGGTTGATGCAATAAATCTGTTTATTTTCCCCAAGCATGTCTGTCTATAAAATGAGAATTTTTCCCTGCTCATCTATCCATTTAAAGTCATGAAACTACAAGAGATGAGTGTAGCTGTAATGCAGATAAGTGTAAGCATTTCTCATACATTCCACTTAGTATGTCTCTTTGGAATTTAACATTCATTTTCTTCACAGAACATGGAAATATATTTTAGGAATGACTGAAAGCAGAAAAGGGAAGAGGGTTCATTGGGAATTTTAACTTTAGTACATAAGTGAGCACCAAAATCAACTCTCTAGTTAAACAGATTTGTCTGTTATCAATTCTTATAATGCACAAATAATCACAGAATCATAGAGTAATAGAAAGGTCTGAGCTGAAAAAGACCTCAAAAATCATCTAGTTCTAAGCTCCCTGCCATGGGCAGTGTTGCTAACCACTAGTCCAGGTTTCACAGGACCACATTCAGCCTGGCCTCAAATGCCTCCAGGGATGGGGCATCCACAACCTCTCTGTGCAACCTGTTCCAAAGCATCACCACCATCTGTGTAAAAAACTTCCTCCTAATATCTAACCTAAACCTCCCCTCTCTTAGTTTAAAACCATTCTCCTTTGTTCTAAAACTATCAACCCATGTAAACAGTTGTACCACCTCCTGTTTGTACAACCCCTTCAAGTATTGGAAGGCCATAATGCGGTCTCCTCGAATCCTTCTCTAAGATGAACAAGGCCAGTTCCCTCAACTTTTCTTCAGAGGAGGGGTACTCCAGCCCTCTGATCATCTTAGTGGCCCTCCTCTGGACCCATTCAAAGAGTTCTGCATTTTCCCCAGGCCTGGACACAGTATTCCAGATGGAGCCTCACAAGAGCTGAGGGGGACGATCACCTCCCTCTCTTTGCTGGCCACCCCTGTTTTAGTCAGCCCATAACAGAGTTGGCCTTCCAGGATGCAAGCACATGCTACTGCCTCATGTCTAGCTTCTTGTCTACTAGGATCCCTAAGTCCTGATTGGTGATAGCCAAGATGACTTCAACTAAGGACAAATCATGCCTGACAAATTTAGTGGTATTCTACTGCATTTTTACAGTGCTGTTGGATAAGGGAAGAGCAACTGGCACCGCCTACCTGGACATGTAGAAAGCATGATATTCTTGACTCCAAAACAGAGAGATACTGACTTGAAAAATGTGCCACTCAGTGGAAAAGGAACTGTCTGGTCACATTCAAAAAGTAATGGTTAATGAATCAATGTCCAGGTGGAGACTGGTTGTGTCCCTTAGGGTCTATTTTGTCAGTGAAATGAACAGAGGGATTGAGTACATCCTGAGCAAGTTTGCAGATGACACCAAGATGTGTGGTGCAGTTTGCACACTAGAGAAAAGGATGCCATCCAAAGGGACACACTTGAGAACTGGTCCCATGTTGAACTCATGAAGTTCTACAAGGCCAAGTGCAATGCGTCTGGGAATCCTTATAATATATAGGTTGGACGATGACTGGATTGAGAGGAGCTCTATAGAGGACTTGGAGTTATTGCTGGATGAAAAACGTAAGCTGGCAGTGTATACTTACAGTGCAGATAAGGTGATATTTCTGTATTTATTGATCTGATATTGAGATTATCTCTTTGGATTTGGGTTAATGAAATTAAGTTTTAACTGGTTTATTTCCCTTTTTTCACAGACAAAGTTAAATAACAAATTAATGAGGTTCATTAACATCCAATCTGCTCAAAGGTACCTCTAAGATCTGGATTCTAATCCTGACTACTTTAATTTTTGGAAAACCTATTTTGGTGTTATAGACTGACAGCCTGTATGTACAACTGATTTACATCTACCATGTACTAATAAGATCATTGAATGATCTAAGGGATTTTTCTTCTGTCTCCTAGTGAAGATGGCCCTAAACAACATAACTGAGAACTAAGAAGCAATTTGCCAGGTGTGTTTGGTCACAAATTTCAATTCCATTTTTCTTCAAGGTATTATTAATATTAGAAAGCTATTTTCCTAACAGATTGTTGAATATTACATGAGCAACCATTACACATTCACTAGAAAAAAAACTAAATCAGTTGTGATATTTCCAATTATACATGGGATGATCATGCTGCAATGAAAATAAATAAAAAATCTTAAAGCTGTGATTTTATATTAAATCATCTGTTTTAATTCCTTCAACTCATTCCTTTATTTCCTGCCTTGCACTTGATGCTTTTCTATATTGTTTGGAAGATTGAGTAACAAAGACCTACACGATTTGGCAAGTCCATCTACATCCTCCCTTTCTGTTGTAGTCTACTGCTTCTCCTTTATGAGAAGTCTTCTTCTATACATATGTAAATGCATATGTATGCACATGGATGTGCATGTAGGTGTACATATATAAAATCATTTCCCTTCTAGCTTGATACAGAAATAAGTGGATAAGAGAGGATGACATTTAAAGTAGCATTTATCTGTTTTATCTTTCTGTAATCTCAGATTTCCACATCTGTTGTAATTGCTTGAGGCTCCCTAATCAACAACAGAGAGATTAAAAAAACTTCTGGGAGAGGTTTTTCACATGTCATCTGATGTCTGAGAGTCATTATTCTCTCTCTAAGTCTGCCAGCTTCTTCCATTAATGATAAAACTCACTGGGTTATTCTGCCTGGACTCCAGCCTCCTCTGCAGATTGGCAGGTTTCTCATACATACTATTCCTTGCCTGCCCGTGCCCTACAGTTTCTTGAATATTTTGTGTCATTCCTAATTGTTCTGGATGACCATGTTTAAGCTACTGAATTCAGCCCTCTGTACTTTATAGTGTTGAATCACTCTCTAGGCTCCTTCAAGTGAACATAATCTTAATGGCTATTCCTATCTTTCAATCTGAGTTGTTTTTTGCAGGCTGTTTTACTGTTCAACATGAAGTAGTTAGAAATCACTGCAAATATTAATATTGATAACTTCTCTTCTTTAACTGTAGTAGTGAGTGCTTTAGGAGAATTGTAATTCCTAATGTCCTCTTCCAGTGTGTGTAGAAAAAGCCAGCAATTATCTTCCTGTTTTTCCTGGGTTTGACTTGGATAGAGTTATTATTTTTATTTTTATTTTTATTTTTTTCACAGTGACTGCTTGTTACTCTATGTTTGATTTAGGAGAAAAACAGTGTTTACAACACTCCTATGTTTTAGTTCCTTTTGAAAATTGCTGACACTAAGTCAGTGAAATTTTAGCTTGTCATACTGCCCTGTTAGTGAGAAGACTAGCATTGCACACAAGCTGAGAGTGAAAAGTACCAGGACAGCTATCCTAAACTGGCTGAAGGGATATTCCTTAACATGTGGTATCAGGTTGAACAATAAAACTGGGGGGTTGGTCAGGAGGGATTGCCACTGCATGAGGACTGGCTGGGTATCAGTTGGTGGATGATGAAAAAGTGCAATGTGCATATTAGTTTTATACATTTATATATATATATAAATATATTGTATACATATATATATACATATATATAAATACATATGTATTTATAGTAATAATAATGAATAAAATAATAATTGCTAATAACAATAATAGTAACTTCTTATTTCCCTTCATTTTCTGTTATTGTCTTTATGATATTGTCTTTATCTCAGCCCATAAGTTTTACCTTTTATTGATTCTCTCTCCGTCCTGCTGTGGGAAAGTGAGTGAATGGCTGTGTGGGGCTTAGGTTCCTGACAGATTAAACTACCGCAATATTCTCCTATTGGCCTTAAGTCTATTTATCTCAGTGTTTGAAAAATGAAATAACTGTACTGACTATAAAGTATTTTGAGGGAAGCAGCTGTCATGACATTCCTTCAAAGGAACAAGAACAGTATCTGTTTAAAGGAAAAGTTGCAAATGGACACACTCCTTTTTCAAGTTAGAGACTGCCAAACTATGTTTAGAGTGTGTTTCTTCATGACATGGCCAAAACATTTCTAAGTGCACTGAATAGAGAATAAATAAACAACCTTTCTCAGTTCATTTTTCACTAACAAAAGTTACAGGTTTATGGTAAACACAATCTAACAAAGTTTGTTTCTCTGCAGTAATATTAATGGCTTAATGTCCACATGGATATCTGTGATGTGTGGTGTCCCTCTGGGGGTTCTCTAGGGACTGGAGTGGTTTAATAACTTTATTAATGATATAATTAAAACTACTCACATAAAATAAATACACAGTGACTAAATTCATCCTTGGTAAGTTCACAGATGATATCAAGCTGAGCGGTATGGTTGAAAATGACAGAGAGAAGGAATGCCATCCAGAGGGACCTGGACAGCCTTGAGAGACCCTGTACCTGGGTCAAGGTATATCAGGATGTAACACAAATTCTCAGTCTTTAAACACTGAGTTAATTGAAATCTTTCAAACGTATTTATGTATTTTTTTTTCAAATATATTTTATATTAATACTTTTAAGAAGAAACATTTTAAAAGCTGTAGATGAAATATTTTATCTTAGAGCTGTTGCTGACTGGAAAGAATATGCATACATAGTTTGAAAATCTGAGTTATTCTCCAAGTCCGTGCAAAGAAATAACTCAGTTATTCTGCAGCAGTGGAAATACATACTACACTCAAGGAAAAAGTTTATCTTTATTCATATTTGCATTAATCATTCAGAAAAATTATGTAATCCCAAATATTAAATACTGGTATTATAAAATTGTATCAGAATCTGTCTAAATATACTTGCTACTGGCTTAACCTTCATTACTGATATCCTGAAAAACATTTTGATGCTGATTTATTATCATTCAGTGATCCAACATATACTTATGAAAACATACTCCTGCCCTCTTTTTATTGCACAGTTTAACTTATTGTAAATTATAACACAAATGTATAGGTATTTACAGTATAGTGATGCTGAGGAAATACTAGTGGTATGGACACTTTCTAGAGATTGCAGTCAGATAAACTCTGTTAATATAGCCATATCAGTCTCAGGAATTTTAAATAATACCTATGTTAGAGGCTTTTGTTTGCAACAAAAGGGTCATGTAGTAATATTTCCTGTACGTTTACATTGACTATACCAGCACTAAAAGTGATGCATTATACCCACTCATATCTCACATCCACATTCATTTTGAAGATTTGTTACTAAAGTAGTCCAAATGAAAATCTAGCATTCACAATTATTACCTCCATTTTCCATCATAAATTCATGGTAAATATTTTCCACGGCAAATAGCTCTTTTAACTAGCAGCAATATTAAATTTATTTGATCTGATATTAATATTAATGCAGTGTATCTTCCCTCTTGCTGAATGCCTAGGAGAGAATTTGCAGTTTGAAAAGGCAAGAAGTGACCCTAGCTGTACCCACTGGCAGTAAGGAAGTTCTCACATACCAGTGCTTTAACTTAAACATCAGAAGCAACTTGATCCAGGTCCAAAAAAGAAGTAAAAAACATATATGTATAAATAAATAGGCATAATAATTTCAGGGTCTTAAAGCTTGATTTTCCTTTCCTCAACTGAGATAACAGGGGAGAAAGACAGTTTTCATGAAACAAAATGAAACACTGTCAATGCTTTCTGAGACATATTCTGTAAGATAACAATATACAATATACAAAACATTTCAAGTTAAAGCAAACAAAAAAAATCCCTCAATAACTTTGTAATTAGTAATGTGATTGCTGTTAGCTTGCTTAAAATTAATATCAAGCATATACTTAGTGCTTCTATGTATTGCTTTATATTTTTATGTATTTTTAAAAAATTATTTAAACTTATCATAAGAAAAGTAAATGAGTAAAAGCAACATAGCCACTCAGCTGTAGGAAAGAGAACTCAGGCAGACCTCATTATGTTTGCAGTATTATGCTGCCTGCACTGAACATGATCAAAGGCACACATGAATATTAGTTTGCTTTTATTATACTCATAAAGAGCAATCTAAGCTCCTAAAAACTGCAGCTGGCAGTTTGTAAAAATGTAGCAGTTTGTTTGTAGTGGTTCCCTCATAACTATCTGCTATCTAATGAAGCAGGATTTTCCAAAATATAGCTAGCAGCTATTAACATTACAACTGCCTTATTTGTCCCTATGTAATGACTATTCTCACTGAATTTTAGATAACAAATGGAAGGGTACTCTGCTGCCTACTGATAAAATTAAATGCAAAACAAATAATGATGTGTTCAGTATATTCTAAGCATTAAAGATTAGAACAGTCTGGAAAATAAAGAAGCCACCTTTGGACAGATTTATTTAAATTCCATTGAGATGTTTTTTGAACATTTAATTTTTCTTTTTCTGAATAATTACATATAAGCATGCTGCTCTCACAAATATTTAGGGAATGAACATTGCCATAAGTATATATATATATTCAAAGTGGACAGCAGCATTACTTTTTTGTTACTTATTACTAATTTGCTTATTTTCCATTGTTAAGATTTTCAGTTATGCAGTGTGTTGCCTAGGTAAGCAGTCTGCACCAAGATGAAAAACAGCAATAGGGAATGAACAGTTAAGTCTAAGAACACTCATGGACTGCATTTTATTTAATTTTTCTTTTCTGTGTGAACTATCAAAGCTAAATAATATATTTGTAGAAACCTGTACTGGCTCAAAAATCATCTGTTATTATTAAAATAGTTATATTAAAATAGCTTGAGAGGTTCTTGCTGTCTTATGCCTTCAATCATAAAAATTCTCCAAAGACAGACTCTATTTTTACTATTAAAATGTTATGTATTTCCAATATATTGCAAGGAAGAGGGGCAGGAAAAACAAAAACAAAAACAAAAACAAAATCTTACTTTAATCTACTAGTTTTCATTTAAGTCTGACCTGGAATAATCTGTCATAATTATTCACAGTCAGACTGTGTTAAGATTAAAACTGGGATATCCATTTCTACCATCATTTGCAAAAGTTTTCCTTTTCTACTGAAGAAATATTCTTTCCCCTTTCCCAATATCATTAAATATCTAAATGAAAAACTAGTGAATGCATACGATGGAGGTAAATTTTATCCACCCACTCTCCATGAAAAGTATAATTTCCTGATATAGTTATTAGGAACCACAGAATCATAATGGCTGGGAGAGGTCTTTGGAGATCATCTAGTCCAACACTCCTGCTAATGCAGGTTCTCTAGAGTAGGTTGCACAGTGAAGCATCAAAGAGGGTTTTAAGTATCTACAGAGAAGGTGATTCCACAGCCTCTCTGGGCAGCTATTCCCAGTGCTCCATAAAACTCAAAGTCCTTTTCTCATGTTCATGTGCAATGTCCTGTATTGCAGATTGTTCCTGTTGCTCCTTGTCCTGTCACTTGGCACCACCTGCTCATCTTCCACACTTTATATATCTGTAAGTATTGATAAGAATCCCTCTCAGTCTCCTCCAGGCTAAACACTCCCAGATCTCTCAGCCTTTTCTCACAGGAGAGATGCTCCATGCCCCTGGTCAATTTTGTGGCTTTGTGCTAGACTTTCTCTGGTAGTTCCCTGTCTTTTCTGAACTGAGGAGCCACAAACTGGACACAGTACTCCAGATGTAGCCTTATCAGGGCAGAGCAGATCACCTCCCTCAACTTGTTTGCCATATTCTTTCTAATGCATTCCAGGATACCATCGACGATCTTGGCCTCAGAAGCACTTGCTGACTCATGGTCAACAAACTTCCCACCAGGATATCTAGGACCTCTGCAGAGCTCCTTTAGAGCAGATCAATCCCTAACCTATGTCGATACATTCAGTTATTTCTCTTCAAATTTTCAGTTTCAGCTGAGAAAGAGTTAACGTTCTTCCTAGCATCTGTTATGATGCTATATTTTGGCTTTAGGAGAGAAAAACATGCTGATAATACACTAATGTTTTTGTTGTTGCTAAGCAGGGTTACAAGGAGCCAAGGACATTTCAGTTTTTCAGCTTACTGTACTTTTCTGCCAGCAAGGGAGCTTGTGGGGAGCAAAGAGGTAGGAGGGGACACAGTCAGGACAGCTTAACTAAACTGACCAAAAAGACATTTTATACAATATGACATTATGTGAAAACACTTTAAAACTGAGGACAGTTGGCTGGAGAGGGCAGTCAGCCACTGCCAGGGGACTGGCTAGGCATTGGTCGGCAGGTGGTGAGCAACTGTGATGTGCATCACTTGTTTTGTAAATATGTTTACATGTAGAGTGTTGTAATTACTGAATTTTCTCCTTTTCCGTTTTAGTAAATAGTTTTTATTTCACCCTCTGAGTTCTATTTTCTCTTTCCAATTCTCTATTCTGCTGAGGATATGAGAGAAGTAAGTGAAAAGCTCTGTGATACTTAGCTGTTTGCTGAATTAAACCACAATATATGTGTAGGACTCCACTTAGTGAACCTCAAAAGGCTCCTCTCTACCCAGCTCTTTAGCTTGTCCAGGCATTGCTGAATGGCAGCACAGCATTCTGGTGTGTTAGCCAATACTCCTAGTCTAATACCATCAACAAACTTACTGAAGGATATCTTGTATCATTTCATCCAAGTCACTGATGCAGGTGTTGAACAAGACGACTCAGTGCTGACCCCAAGGGACACTGCTAGCTATAGGCCTGCAACTAGATTCTGTGCTGCAGATCTCAACACTCTGAGCTCTACCAGTCATACAGTTCTCAGTCCACCAGATGAGTGTCAACTCATCTATCCCATACATTCTAAGCTTACCTATAAAGGGCATCCATTATTTTCCCCTTGTCATGGTCTTGTAATTTTGTAATTTTGCTATCAGTATTCCACATCATAACATCATGTAAAGCATGGATACTTCTATTGAATGTGCAGTCCACAGAAGAAGACTACATACCCCAGAGAACAACAAGGGTAGTGATAAGTCACAGGACCAGGACGCTATATAATCTTGTTCCCAGGCTGGAGTGCCCTCTTTCTTCTCTCGAACTTCTTGGAGAGTGGGAAGCGTTCCAGCCATGTCGCCTAGAGTTCACAGTAGGCCTCTCAGTTTTCGGGGACTCTCTTTCTCTGTTTCGTTTGATTTGTTAGCCTCAATTATATTATATTGTGTTATCTTGTATTTCGATATCATATTTAGTAAAATAAGTTTTTCCTCCTTAGATTGCCACTGTTTTTATCCCATTGCCCTTTTCCCCCTCCTTTCCGGGCCCCGGGGTGGGGGGGAGTGGGGCTATGGGGTGGCTTCCCCTGTCACGGGCATAGGTAAATCTAAGTAACCCGTGACACCCCTTATCTACCCAACCAGTTATGACATCACTGAATGCTGCTGGGTTGGTCAAGCATGATTTCCCCCTTGGTGAATCCATGTTGGTTAATCCTGATAACCTTCTTCTCTTCCAATTGCTTGGAGATGGCATCCAGAACAAGCTGTTCTATCACCTTTCCAGGGATGGAGGTGAGACTGACTGGCCTGTAGTTTCCCAAATCCTTCTCCTTGCCCTTTTTCAAGACTGTAGTGGCATTGGCTGTCCTCCAGTCTTCAGGTACCTCTCCCATTCACGAAGATTTTTCAAAGATGATAGAGAGTGGTTCAGCAGTCTCCTCTGCCAGTTCTCTCAGCAGACATGGGTGCATCGCATTGGGGCCTATGGATTTCTATGCATGAATTTTGGCTAGACATTCTCTGACCAGATCCTCCATGATCAGTAAGAAACATCCCTTTCCCCAGACTCCTTCTCTTACCTTCAGAGTCTCAAAAGAAGGCATTCAGTATCTCCATGTCTCTGTATTCCACTATAAGAGTATCCACCTCGTTCTACTATGGGCACACATTTTACCTAGGCAAACTTGAACAGTGGGCCCAGGAGAACCTGATGATATTCAACAAAGCTAAGTGCAAAGCTAAGTCTTGCACCTGAGTCGAGACAGTCCCCATAACCAATACAAGCTGGGGGAGGAAAGGACTGAGAACAGCCCTGCTCAAAAAAACTTGGAGGTACTGGTGATTGAGAAGCTGGACATGAACTATCAAAGTTCCTCATAGGCAAGAAAGCCAACCCTATCCTGGGCTGAATTAAAAGAAGTGTGGCCAGAAGGTACAGGTAGGTGATCCTGTCCCTCTGCTCTGCACTGATGAGACTTCATCTGGAGTACTGTGTCCAGATGTGGGGTCCTTTGTCCAGGAGAGGCATAGACCTGTTGGACTGTGTTCAGAGGAGGGGCACAGAAATGGTCCATGGCCTTTCAGTAACTCAAGGGGAACTACAGGAAAGAAGATGGCAGACTCATTAGCAGGATCTGTGATAACAGGAGTAGAGGAAAGTTTCAATCTAACAGAGAGTAGATTTAGCTTGGAGATGTGGAGAAAGTATTTTACATAGAGTTGGTGATGCACTGGAACAAGTTGCCCAGACATGGTGGAAACCCTGTCTCTGGAGACATTCAAGGCCAGGTTAAACCACAATCAGATCAACCTGATCTAGCTGTGTATGTCTCTGTTCTTTTCAGAGGAGCTGTACTTGATGACCCATAAAGTTCCCTTCCAACTCTAAGAATACTATGACTTTTTTCTCTTGTCTTCTTTTTTCTACTGACAGAGTTAAAGGCCTCTTTCTTGCTGTCCTTAGACTCCCCTGATAGATATAATACCAAGTGGGCTTTATTCTTACTTATTTCATCCTTGGACACCCTAACAACATTCCTCCCCCACAGAAGTCTGTCCCCTTTTCTGAATTCCATCAACTCTTCTTCCATTTGAATTTTTCCATGGGCTTCTTGCTCATTCACATGGGTCTTCTACAACCTTTACCTGATTTCATACTCTCAGGGAAGCATCAATCTTTAGATTGGAATAAGTAGTGCTCGAATATCAACCAACTGTATTAGACTCCCTCACCTTCCAATGGGGTACCTTGAGGTTGGTCCCATGCCTATATTTGAAAATCTATATTGTAGTAGAAGTTTTACAAAGCAAAAATGGAGGAGTGATTTGGATGGACAGACACAGCTTTGTATATAGACCGTGAGTTGGGACAAAAGAATAATCCTAATCATGCAGAATCGTAGGTGGAAAAACAAAACTGGAGGAAATACAGATTGAGATGAAGAGGAACTTCTGTGGTAAAATTCAGTGAGTAGGTAAGGGAGAAATTAAGAGAAATCTAAAAATACCAAATAAATAAATGAATAAATTTGAATGCTTATTCTAATATATATATTAACTGAGGGAGGAAGAGTGAGAAAAAAATCAGAAGGATGAGTAAAGCTAATAGACAATCTGATAGACATCCATGGATTGGAAGATTTAAGAGGTCTACTATTTGGCAAGTGGATGGAGATGAAAGTATTTGTACAGGACGAAAGGACCAACAGATTGTTTAACATTTCCTTATGTGAATATAAGTAGTCATCACATGTATGTATGTTTATTCACTATTCTCCAAGATACCATGAGATGTGATTTATTAATTTTGATCACTTTTTTTTCTAATAAAGGAAACAAACAAAAACAAACAAACAAACAAAAACAGAACTCAGAAAGGTAAACATGAGAGACTGTAATAAAAATAATATTTTAATGTAGACCGTTCAGTTGAAGTATTTATCCCAATTTCATGAGCTATTGGAAGACAAGGAAGCATAGGATCACATTTCCTGATTCTTATTTTTGGTGGCAGCAAGGTAGAGGATAAATACTGAGTAAAAATAGCATAGCTTTTTTGCTCTAGTTCGTATCTACAGTAACTTTAAAGAATAATTAACTGAATCAGATTCCAGTGTCATTTCAGATAGCCTGTAATCTATGCAAATTCACACTCAACAATTCAAGTCTTCTAAAATTTAAGCTACCTTTGCTCTAGACAGCATCTTTAGTAGAGCAGCTGAATGGAAAGACAAACAGAAATTTGAACCTTGGATAATAATCCTCCCACTTATAATAGCAGTTTATTCATTTCCTTGAACTACCACATATATTTCTCTGTCAGAAAATCTCTGCAAATTTTTTTGCATTCTTTCCAGAAACTTGTTACTAATGATCCAGTGTCACCGTACTGTAGATACATCTACATTCTACATCTATATTGCTATGATACTTTGCATTCACATTTCACCTCAAATTACTGCAAAATTCCAACAATAAACCCTTGTAAACAAATAGAAGAGGGAATATCTCCAAATGAATTTTTGATCTACAGCTGAGAAAAATCAATATGAATAAATTTCTTGCTTACTATGACTATTTTAAAAAAGAAGGAAAAGCAGAAGAGTTGGTTTGATTGGCTAAACAAAGCTGTTTATAGTCTCTGAGTAGATGGATGCAATCAGTTGGTACTACAGAATGAAAAATATCCCCTTTCAGAAATATTGGTCTATTTTGGGCTTGATATTTATTCTTCCAAATGAGTGAATGATCCAAAACCAGTTTTAAAAAATAGGCAGATATCTTACTTGCTTTAGTGGGTTTTGAATCAAATCTTTGATGAAAAATATCATTGTCCAAAGAATGTACACCTAAAATTAATAATTGTGTAGATTCAGTGCATTATGATATTTAGATGGAGTGCTTCAATCTTCAATGTACTTTCTTGGAGCTGCAATATGCTTTAAGTGACTGTATATCAGACTGATATGATGATCTCAAGTATTGCATGATTCAGGTTATTAACTCGAGGAAAAAAAAGAAAGAAAACATGAAGGGAATGTTTTACTTTTAAATGTTGCAATTTGTCATTCTTAAAATAGGTTAGAAGTCATGTCTGTTTTGCTCCTTCTGACAAGGTTACGAAGAAAAGAACAATCTAAAGGTTACTTAGAAAAATGTTTTCTGCTAAAATACAGCTCAGGATTTAACATTCTGATGTTGCTGATTTTCTGACCTGATTTATAGCTATAAAAATATAGGAATAATGTTAGGTGATAAAAAGTGTGCTATTACGTTTAGGCAGTTGGATATAAAAAGAAATTCCATGCCAATTTTTAAATTGTAGCTTAAGTATAGAATGGAGTCACACAGAGTATACCAAATCCATATTATTTTCATTTTCTTGCATTATGATTTTTCTTCTAATGCAGTTAAAAACAAACAGAAATAATACCAGCTCCACCACAATATGACAGTAGCTATTACATGAGACCAGAAGAATATACTAGGGATTTCACTGATTATAACAAGAATTGAGGGGGCTCCCTTGCACCAAAAATGTCTACACTTGATCAAATCATCTCTCCTGAAAGTAGCTGGCAGAGAAAAATGCTGAGAATCACTTCATGGTTCTGAGGTCATGTGCAGAATATCCTAAATGCAAATAATAATTCAGATGGATAAATTCAGGATATGACAGCCACAAAGAACAGAAACATAACATTTGGTGAGGTAAAGTCTAGAATTTATTTCTTACATGGGACTAGTACATTGGATGAAAAGCGATTTCTGTTCTAAGGTCCTTGTTCTACAATGTACATACTTCATACTCATAATTTTGTCCCCACAACTCTGGTTCAATTTAAACCATCTCATAAACCCAAAGGAACAGCACAGCCTTCCAGTGTGCCAGTCACTCATCCCAGCTTTGTATCAACAACAAACATACTGAAGGTGGACTCTATCCCTTTATCCAGATTGTTGATGAAGACATTGAACAAGAATGGGCCCAGAAACAATGCCTGGGGAGCACTGCTAGTTACAGGCCTCCAATCAGACTCTGTGCCACTAATAACAACCTTCTGAGTTCTACCTTTCAGCTAGTTGTCAATCCACCTTACTATCCACTCATCAGTTCCACACTAGGTTTTGTGGGAGACAGACTCAGATGCCTTTTCTGAAGTAAAGACAGATAGCATCTACTTCACCAAAGGCAAGTCCTGCTTGAGCAACCTCGTGGCCTTCTATGATGGTGTCACTGTATCAATGGACAAGGGAAGAGAAAATGATGTAATCTATTTCAACTTCAGTAAGGCCTTTGATGAAGTACCCCACAACATCTTTTTCTCCAAATTGTAAAGATGTGGATTTGATGAGTGGACTGTTCAGTGGATGAAGTACTGACTGCAAAATCGAGTCCAGAGAGTGCTGGTAAATGGCTTAATGTCTGGATGGAGATTGGTGATGAGTTACTTAAACAATAATGCTGTATCAGATTATTTAAATCTGGGGAGGAATGTCTGATTCCTAAATGATTTGGAGTTAATGATCTCATCAAGTAACAATGTACAGTAACAGAGATTTATATCTAAGAAGCAGCAATAGTCAGTGGATTTGCATTTACTGATCATCTAAATTAATTCAAGAAAAATAGAATAAATAGAATTGTGTTATACTTATGCAAAGTAGTATGTCTTCCAGATTCTGACAAATGGAAAAGTAGTAAAGGAACTTTGCAACGTAATTATGTCACAAAAAAATAGAAGTGTTGCATAGTTAGGTTGCTAAGTATATTTAACTATCTAATTTCATGCAGATGGGCCACTGATGGGATTAGGCTTCAGGCTTATGTATCTACTCTGAGTCCTCTAAAGCATCTCAGATCTGCATTCTTTTATCTGGGCAGTTGAATAAGTCTGAAAATTTTGTCACATAAAAATTAGATTTTAGTTGTCTAATACTTCACTAAGTGTATCCTAGTCTGAGTAAATATATTAAAATTTCAAAATATAAAAAAAGCTAGACACTTTAAAAATCATTACATTGAGATTGTTTAAGTGTTTATCATTTTTGGTAATACTTTCTTTTTAGATATATGTGTAATTGTGATAATTTTAATTTTTTCTCTTACATTATTTCCCAGAACATCTTAAAAACAAAACAAAACAAAAACAAAAACAAAAAACAGATATTTTACAAGATCATCTGTCTTATTATTTATCAGAACATCAGAACTGCAAGGTCTTAGAAAAAATTACGTGGTAGAAATACTGTAGTGTTTGACTCGTTTAGCTTGAGATTTGCTATGTCAGGTCAGCCTGAATTGTAGATATACAATGTTACAGTCTTGAAATATATTCTGAGAGCTCAAGTGCAGCCACTTAGGGCTGCAGCTACCAAAGTGGATGAACAGAGTTGTATCTAAGAACAGATACGAACAATATTATTGAAACATAAACTGTAAAAATGTGAAAGTTCAGATACTTTCATATCATTTTTAAGGAAGCTGCTTTCTTACTGAAGAGAGAAATTGGAGGAAAGCAAAGCTTTTTTATCTGAAAGACATATTAAAAGAACAAAAATAGGAAACTGTTTTCTAATTTTCTACTGCATTCTTTGCATTAGAAAAGTTTCTCTGACAATAATGGCTATAATTAGATATATTAAGATGAAACTGATAAAAGGATTTATAAGGGATTATTAATATCAACTACAATAGTTACAGTAAAAGAAAACAATGAATGAGTAGTCAATGAATCCTATTTGTAAATAACAGACTAAAAAGTGCCTGGAATTTCTGGAGCGTAGTCTTGTTGTGGAGACTGCTTTAGGGTTCAGAGTTGCAGGATGAGGAATCCTAAATTTCTAAGTGTCTTTGCAGAGATTACTGGAAGAAAGTTCAGAGAACTACTTTAGTTACCAGCTCTTTCTAAAGGCCGTGATGGATCTGTTCTAATAATGACACTGGAGCTCTGGAAAAGACAGCAGAAGAGCTCCCTAGAGCTATCATTCCAGCAACATGCAACTACAGTAAGTGTTTTAACCTGGATGTCACTGCACTCTTTGTATATGCATCTGCAAATACTAGTGGTACCACTGGCAACCAAGTAAGTAGAGCTAATCTTGTTCTTTCAGATTAAAGCATATAAAAGTCATTTGGAAAAAAAGTGCATCGATATGTACCAATAAATAACTAATTATCAAAATTATTACCAAAATTATTTTCCTTTCCTTTCTTTCCAGCTTCCCCCCCCCCGCCCCCCCCCCCCCCCCCCCCGTTGTTGTTTCTTGGTTTATGTTATTTTTGCTTTAAAGAGAGGTTATTCTTTATTAGCAAAATGTATTCTCTTCATTCTTCCATGATGAATGGATGAAATATATTTACCACATATTTACTCAAGAGTAATAGTAAAAGATGACTAAAGCAAAACAAAGGTGAAATTGGTTATTCTTTACATTTACTCCCCTTATGTGTGTGCTTATGTAATGTAGAATACACGTATATAGGATAGATACATATAAACAGTATGTGTAAATATAAGATGTACAAAGAAATAAGCATGTACACACATGCATATTATATGTAGGTACATATACTGTGTATGTAGTATATTTACTACATTATGTATACATGATGTACATATATATGTACTATGTGTGTGATACAGAGTACAATATAGAACTCACAATAATCTTGTACTTAAAATGTAGTTAAAATGTCTGCACTTGAAAAGTATTGAATGGATTTTACACTAGTTCTGTGCATTTTATTCCAGTTTAGTTAAATTTATCAAGAGCTCATGAATTGCACATCAGCATGAAATTAGAGATATCTCTTTATAATTGTAAAATTTTAATCAAATAAGACTCCATGTGAATTCAGCCCTTTCTTTCTTTCAGCTCTACAAATTTTGTTCCTACTTCCTTCTGAATTTTTGTTGTAGTTGTTGCTGTTATTATTATTTTTTTATTTTTTAAATTCACAGAAGTATAGAATCATAGACTGGTTTGTGTTGGAAGGGATCTTTATGACCATTTAGTTCCAAACCCACTGCTACAGGCAGGGACACCTCCCTCTATACCAGATTGCTCAAAACCCTGTCCAGCCTGGCCCTGAATGCTTCCAGGGAGGGGGCATCCACAACTCTGAGAAACACATTCCAGTGTCTCATCACTCTAATGGTAAAGAATTTATTCTAATATCTAGTCCAACCTTTTCCACTTTAAAATCTTTTCCTCTTGTCCTGTCACTAAGTGTCCTTATAAGAAGTCCTTCCCCAGCTTTCCTGTGGGCCCCCTTCAGTTACTGGAAGGCCACTATAAAGTCATCCAGGATAATTCTTTTCCCTTCTGTCCTTGTAGCGAAAGTTCTCCATCCCTCTGATCATCTTTGTGGTCCCTCCTCAGAACTTGCTCTAACAGTTCAATGTCCTTGATTTGTGGGCTTTAGAAAAGGACACAGTACTCCAGGTGGGGTTTCACTGTTCACTTATTTTTATCATTTTACAGTGCTTTATGAACCATTTTTCATGACCTCTTAAGCTTCTTTAAAATTAATCATTTTAGAATCAGATAATCATAGAACTGAGTTGGTGTCGAACTTTAAACATTATTTAGTTCAGCTCCCCTGCAATGAACAGGAACATCTACAGCTATATCATATTGCTCAGAACCTGGTCCTGCCTGCCCTTGAATATCTCCAGGGATGGGACATCAACCACATCACTGAACAGCCTGTTCCAGTGTCTCACCACTCTCGCTGTAAAAGAATTTTTCCTTATGTCTAACCCAAATCTACCTTCATAAAGCTTGAAACTACTTCCACTTGTTCAGTCACCACAGACCTCGCTAAAGAGTCTGTTCACTTCTTTCCTTAGTTTTTAGATACTGAAAGGATATTATGTCACCTCACAGCCTTCTATCTTCTAGGTTGAAGAGCTTCATCTCTTTCAGCTTATCCTCATAGGAGAGGTGTTTCATCTCTTGGATCATTTCTGTGCCCTTCTCTGGATGCACTCTAAAAGGTCTATTCCTCTCCAGTACTAAGTACCCCACATCTGGACACACACTCCAGGTGAAGTCTCACCAGTGAAGAGTAGAGGGGGAAGATCTCTTCCCTTGACCTGCTGGGTTGTTGTTTTTGTTTGTTTGTTTGTTTGTTTGTTTGCTTTTATGCATCCCAGGATAGGGTTGTCTTTCTGGGCTCAGATGACATGTTCCTGGCTCACATCCAGCTTGCCATCCACCAGTACCCCCAAGTCCTTCTCAGCAGGTCTGTGATCTATCCTTTCATACCCAAATAATACTGATAATGGGAGTTGCCACAACCCAGATGCAAGATCTTGCACTTGGCCTTGTTGAATGAGGCTCTCCTGAACCCACTGATTGAGCTTCTATAAGTCTCCTTGGGCCTGTCTCTCATGTGTATCAACTGTACCACACAGCTTGATATCATTCCCAGACTTGCTGAGAATGCACTGCAGAAGTCAATGAAAAAGATAGACAGAGCTGGTCTCAGTTCTGACTCACAAGGAGCAGTTATTTATTAAAATTCTTACTCTTTTCCTTAGAAGCATGGAAAAATGATCTTTCTTTATAACAGAATCCCTCTTGAACGTGATCTTTTTGCCACATATCACCTCCCCTTTTATTTCAGTTGAACCCAGACAGAAAATTAATAGAGTAGGAGAACAGTAATAGTAATGACAATAATGAAATATATATTTACAAAACAAGAGATGCTGTAAAGGACGGAACTGTTTTTCTTTTATTGTCTCAAAGCTTGCTTCGTGAGGCCTTTCTGATTGTAAGACTCTGACTGGCGACTGCTAACTATCCAGGAGGGTGAATGGTGGGTGTTGTTGTGCCACAGTACCTCTGCTTATGATTGCAAAGATAAGCAGAAGCATGATGAGCAGTCTTCTTCAGGGGTGCTGCTCGAAGGAGTTGACCACTGCAGAAGGCGATAATGCTTGTGTCTGGCAACAGAGCCCCCCCCCTCCTTGCTGGCTTATCTGTTGAGCCAGGTATGTCACACCAAACTAAGGAGAAAAACAACCTCACAGAAATGGAGGATAAAAGGCCCGCACTGAACTGGGGACTTTGGAGACAAACTCCCAAAGACACCTTTGACGGAGAATTCCCTGAGGAGAAAACTTTGTCGGAAGAACCCCCGGGACCGGCTTGCTGCGGAGCTCCCTGGCTGTCTCCCATCCCCTGCGGTGATCAGATGAGTTCCTGAGATCCACGGACCTACTGTGTACCTCGCTGGACCCACGGTAGTGACTATCTCTTTTGCTCTCAGCAAAGATTCCTTGCTTATATTTCCTACTTTCCCTATCGCCTACCTTCCCTTCCCCGTCTCCCTAAAAACGGCTAGGACTTTAATAAACTGGTTGGACCAACATTTGAACCGTTGCTTCTTAATCTCACGCCGGGTATACACATATCAAAGAACCTTGCCTCCCTCCTACAAATTGGAGCAAGACAGATGCACAACAGAATTGCTCACCCCCTATTCCCAGCCAAACCCAGCAGAACTTGTTACCTCTAAAACTACTGAAAGAAAGTTGCTCAAATGTCTTTGAGACATACCTCCTTAGTAGTTTCCAATAAAAGCTGTATTGTACTGAAGTTTGATTCTACTAAAAGACTAGCCTCTCTTGTTATCTTTTATCTACTTTGTTACACTACTTTTGAAAGAGCTCTTTTTTTCTCACAAAATCTCCTCCTACCTTATATTTCATTATTGTATTCCTTTACCTCTGACCCTTGATTCCTCCTCAAGAGAAAGACTGGGCTGTTGGAAGGTACTACTCTCCTCCTCAAAAATAACTACTGTGTACTTTGCTTTTCACACAGAACCAATATCTATCTTATTGTATATCTTACCTCCCATATGACATAGCAACCATTATGATATTATGCAGGTTGCATTTCATGTCAAAAAGCAGTGCTGTGGAACTTCATTTTGTAATTGCATAGAGGAGTTAATCTGGACACAAGAAGGCTGACTGGAAAAAGACAGAGTGTCTTGTTATTAGATGTGTGTCTTCAAGAAATACTACCTTTCATGCCTACATGCGCATCTTTCATCTCATCCAGAGACTGCTATACTTTGAAGCTGTGAGACTGAGCAACAAAAGAGCATCTGGTGAAGATTCCCTATCTTTTGTGAGGACAGTTTCATAATGAATTAGAAAAATCTCAGATAAATTTGGAGTCACTATTTTTAATTCATGAAGAAGTATCTAGAATTATTTTGTATACCTCTTAAGTCAGTGTTCCAATTCTTAGACAGCATTGTTGCATACTACGAGTGTGAAATACACACTTCCCCTCCTCACTTGAATAATGAAAGCTTAAAAATGGACTGTAGTCTGCTCGTAGAAGTGATTTTAATCTAAAACCATCTGAACTGAATCTGTTCAGATACTATAAGGTGTGGTTAGGTTATTCAGTACTTAGTGGTTCCATCATCAGCCTCTATCTCCTCCTGGTTATTTCCCATGCTGTGTGCATTCATGTAAAAGCATCTGAGCTGGGCCTGCTTTTAAGTGGCAGTAGCCCTAATGCCCTCTTGACCATAAACAGGTGTTTCTGTATCTATCAACTTCACACCAGCCCTTGTATTCTTCCTACAAAGAGGTGTGATGTCTCCTCCTTCACCACAGCACAAGACTGTGAGATCTTACTAACACATCCCACTCCTTTCTGAGAATATTAACACATTACAGTCTTGAATGAATAGAAATTCAACAAATAATGCATCAATGTACTATGAAAGATTTTCAAATCTGTAATATAAAAATACAAAAAGCAAACCAGACTTAAACATGCCTCTGAGATGAAAGAAAACTATGTTTTTCTTTTCAAAATATGCAGTGTTTTAGAGTGTATTTTAAATGTTTTGATAACAAGAAATTAAAACACATAGCCATGGGCATGATGGGTGAAAGCTTGTAGCATCTTCTCTTGATAAAAATTTATGAATTTGCTTTTATTTGGTTTATTTTTGTTATTTTTTTTCTTTTGTGAGGGGGAAGGAGAGAGGGGGGAGTTCCTTTGATTTCTTTCATTTCTTTCATTTGTTTTCAAGTGCTGTTTTAGCAAGAGAATCAACACTCCACCTTTAAATAGCAGGAGCTCTTTTACCTTCCACTTCCACTAAAAATATATCTCCTCTCTAAGTCAGGAACAAATGTTCTATAGAAAACATTATGCCTTTGCCCTTCTCACTTTTCAGTGGAAATTATTTCCTTGGGCAAGAACAACTTAAGAGAAAGTTGTCTCAATATATTAATGCCTAAAATGCTGATATGATTGATCTATAACAATGCAGAACCATTGCTAGCAACAAGCCATAATCTTTTAATGAATTTGCAAGGCTTCAGGACTGAAGCTTGTCAGGCATGCTCAATCTTAAATTTTCTTGACTTGCCTGCAGCTTCTTTTATTTGGTTTGTCTGTGACAGCAATTTCCCTAACCAAACAAGTATCTCAAGTTAATTGATTTTATTCTTGTTTATATCAGTTCTAGAAAAGAAACAGAAAAAAATCTTACACATTTTTGCATCTTTATAATATAAAATAATAGATGTGGCTAAAATGATGTAGTAACCACCTGGGTGACTAGCTACATACAATATATATCATTTGGACTGAAACTGAACAATTTCCTTATCTGACTGCACACAATTACTCCAAATAATATTGAGATGGCTACATAGCATGAGTAAAAGACTCTCTCCTTCTGTCCATTCATCTGTTTGTCTATATATTTGTATTTTGTCTATTTTTCTCTAGGTGTGTTATGCAGGTATTATTAGCAAAATGCATATATGAAAGGTTTGAAAGGCTTATTTTTTTTCTTTATTTTTGACTCATGTCAAATATGAACTGTTCTAACTACAGCTGATATTCATATTCTTAGTTACTACTTTACCCACAAATCTGTATTTCTCCTTATAATTAAGAACAGCTGATCAAGAAAATATAACTAGTGAGATGACTGAGTCCCGAACATTCAAGGTTAAACTAACTTCAAAGGAAATTATTTTCTAAAATGTTGGTTGATTTAATTTAGAAAATGTCCAATGTATTTCATATCTCACTTCTTATCTGTTGTTCATTCATTTCTGTGTTTTGTTTGTTTAGTTAAAAAAAAAAAAAAAAAAAAAAAGAATAAGTAAAAAAGTATAAGTAGGAGAAAAGAAGTCATCCTCTTTGCTAAACACCTTAAAAGAAAATCATCCCCACAAATTACTTGGAAATACCTGAAATAATGGCATAGATGTAATTACAATTAAATTAGTTAAATGATTAAATTTAATTAATGAAATGACTTTTCAAAGGAGAAGATAATTTATGCTAAAATTACCACATTAACACTTCTGAATGATTCTCAGCCCTTTTTTGTTCACAGCTGAGGTGAATAGATATTCAAACTGTCACTATATTTAACAGTCATAATTTAGTCTTAAATATGTGTTTCAAAGAGCAAAGGATGGATTATGTAGATGGTATAGACTTGTGAGCAACAGTAATCTGCAATTTTGACCTTTAGGGGGAAGTTCATGAGCTAGAGCATGACAATTGAAAGAGGGTTCAGCTTGCCTTGGAGCAAAGGAAAACAGCAGTTGAAAATATTCTGTGTGCACCAAAAATTAAGTGTACTGTCCTAAACTTAATATAAACAGAGAAGTAACATGAGCCACTGCTCAAGCAAATCTAACAAAGACACTGGTAGCATGAAACT
Source organism: Coturnix japonica (assembly GCF_054131305.1). NCBI lineage: Eukaryota > Metazoa > Chordata > Aves > Galliformes > Phasianidae > Coturnix > Coturnix japonica. The sequence goes on from NC_140663.1 coordinate 137,293,211, forward strand.
GGGGGTGGAGAAACACCCTGAGGAGGAAGTCCATAAAGTCCATAAGGGCACTGTAATCTATTGGTGACCCAGTGGGACACTCTTGAGGAACTGCGGTACTGAGAAGCCCAGGCCAGCCTGTGACACTGTGAAATGAAGCAGTGAGCATTAAGGTCTGAGACATATACTATGAATATTATACACCACAGCATTTTGTGTCACCATTAAATTAAATAAAGTCAAATTTACAACATCTAGGATGCTGTTTGTGACAGATATATATAGAAAATAGTAGTTGCTTTTCTATGGAAACTGTACTACAACACTAATATGCCACAGTCTACAATCTATGGCTATCTTTATTAGCTACAAATAACATTTTAATCAAAGATACAAGTGTAGAATTATACAGAATAAATTTATCCCTTTATGTCCTTCTTTAGGATGAAAGTTCATATACAAGTAAGATACTATTATTAAATGGGTAGGAAATCTTCAGTGTAAAACTTAAGTATGTACTTAAACACTTGTTTACTTAACTACTAGTTCTAGACTGGGAACAATGTTTGAATATTTTTTTCAGTAAAACTTTCACGATTATTTCAACATTATTTCGAAATTTAATTTTGCTATACCCAAAGTCAATAACCAGATTTTAAAATTTCATATATTACCTGAAAATATCATGTTTCCAAGTGAAATGTATGCTTTTGCAAGAAGAGGAAATCTTGTATATTTGAAGGTTTGGGCACTTTTTTTTTTTTTTTTTTTTTTTTTTAAATTTTTATTTTAATATTATACAACTTATGGAATAAATGTTGTGACCTGTTTGAGTGAACAAAACATTTAAATAGCTGAATTTAATTGACCTCATTCATTTTGGATACTCATTTCCAGATATTTTGAAATGAAATTTCCTTCTGACTCTTTTAGTATAATATTTAACATTATATAGTAGCAACTACAGTATTATATATTTAGTGTTGTATTCCATTGGGAAATATAATTGTACATTTTTAGCTCTATTCAGTTTGTATTTATGTGCAAAATATCAAAAGAAGCATACAGTTTCTAATGTGATTTTTATTTCTAATTAATGGGCCTTCAGTGTGACTTCTGAAGGAAGAATATGGGACATAGTTTGTTAACATAAACATGAGTGTTTCTTATATTATTTTTATGTGAGTAGCTTCTGAATTTATTTTCTTATGAGCTGCACTGGATAACATTTTGTCTTGTCTTGATACAACAACTGCTACAAAAGATAATCTACAGACACAGTAGGAGAAAGCTGTCTTTACTGTTCTCCCTGCAGGGTGAAATTTTCATTTTGCTGCTAGACCTTGTTCTTAACTGATTGCTGAGTGAAGGGAAATAATCCTGCATAACTTTACTTAAGTCAAGGCAAAAGTCCATTGTTATGCAGTATATCCTACTTTTTTTGCTATTGTATAATTCTGTTGTCAACTAAACCGCTAATGACTTCGCTAAATGCAGGCAGAAACCCCTCTAAGCTAAGACTCTCCCCACATGCTGTTTAAAGTGAAAAGTTACTAAAGGGGCTAATTTGTTACATACTTGTGCAAAAATGAAAGCTGTTCTCGGTGAACTTTTAACAACCTTAAAAAGGAAAGGCTCCATGCCTCTAAGACTTCTTCTTTTCAATAATCGGGATCTCCATATTTATCCTTTTGTTTTTTTATTTTATTTTATTTATTTATTTATGTTATTTTTTTACTTTTTCCCAAATCATTTCACATGTTCAGGATTTATAAGAAGAATACACCATTCCACCATTCCTTCTCAGTTTAATAAGTATTATTTAATAAATATTAAAAATATATATATACTCAAAACTTCATTGAAAATATATTCCCCTCCTCCCCCTCCCACCCTTAAGATTTTCTGCATGTAGCATAACACAGTGTTTTAGACTTTAGGATGGAACGTAGGAAATATTTTTAAATGCCTTAAAATTCATTAACATTGTTATATGTTATAGCCGTATGAGAAAGTAAAAGTGTTTATCTGTTTTCATATATGTGTGTGTGTGTGTGTGTACATATAAAGCAGAGAAAATGTTAAAAAGGGCAGATAACTTAATTGTTCTCTGTGGCCATTTAGGATTGAGATGAAGCAATCAAGCACATTTGCAGTAGTATAAAATTATGTTTTAAGGTGTTATGAGGCAGAGGGTAGAGTGAAACAAAAAGATTTCTGAAGTAAATTTTATGACTACTGAAAGAAAGAAAGAAACAAACAAACAAAAAAAACAACAATGTTACAAGTTTTGAAATATCCTCTTTGGAGATGTTTAAGAGAACATTAAATAAACAAAATCTGTTTTCTTAAGGTACCATTCATGTACTTATTTCTGTGTGATTATGATGGATCATGTTATTTTTTACGTTTTGTACCTTATGCTTATCCAGATATATTTTATATATTTGAATATTATTATCTGTTTAATGCACTGATGTCCTATTGTAACTTGTAAGACATCAAGCTGAGTGGTGCACGACACCAAGCTGAGTGGTGCAGTCGATACTGTGGAGAGAATGGATGCCATTCAGAGGTACCTCAACAAGCTGGAAAGCTGGGCTTGGGTGAACCTAATGAGGTTCAACACGGCAAAGTGCAAGGTTTTGCACTTGGGCCGGAAGAACCCCAGGCACCTGTACAGGCTGGGAGGAGTGGTCCTTGAGAGCAGCTCGGCAGAGAAGGACCTGGGGGTCCTAATGGACGAAAGACTCAACATGAGCCAGCAGTGCACTCTGGCAGCCCGGAAAGCAAATTGGATCCTGGGCTCCATCAGGAGAGGGGTAGTCAGCAGGGATAGGGAGGTGATGGTCCCTCTGTACTCTGCTCTTGTGAGGCCCCATCTGGAGTACTGTGTCCAGGTGTGGAGCCCTCACTACAAAAGAGACATGGAGATTTTGGAAAGGGTCCAGAGTAGGGCCATAAAAATGATCAGGGGGCTGGAGCACCTCCCCTATGAGGACAGATTGAGGGAGTTGGGCTTGTTCAGCCTAGAGAAGAAAAGGTTGTGGGGTGACCTCATTGCAGCCTTTCAATCCCTGAAGGGAACTTACTCCCAGGAGGGGAGTAAACTCTTCGAAAGGGCTGACAATAGCAGGACACGGGGAAATGGTTTTAAGTTGAAAGAGGGAAGATTTAGGTTGGATGTTAGGAGGGAAGTTCTTTACTAGGAGAGTGGTTAGGCCCTGGAACAGGCTGCCCAGGGAGGTTGTGGATGCCCCGTTCTTGGAGGTGTTCAAGACCAGGTTGGACAGGGCCCTGGGCAATCTGATCTAGTAAATGTGTATGTTTGGTCGCCCTGCCAGGCAGGGATGTTGGAACTACATGATCCTCAAGGTCCCTTTCAACCCGGGTCATTCTGTGATTCTGTAAGAATAGAAATGTGGAATAACTGTACTTTTTAACTTAGTTTACTAAAATGTCTTTGAGTAACTAAGGTGTCTCAGCTTATCTTTAGACTCATATTATTTAGACTCTCAATTTCCTAGGGTATGATTCATCTTATTTTACATTAGATTTGTACATATGGCCATCCAAATTCCTAAAATATTCTGAAATTCCCCATTTGCCATGAAAGTATTTTGAAGATCTAGACAATCCAGATGTTAGAAGTTACGTAGTTTTAACTGTATTTTCAGCCACTTTAGTCCTTCAGTACAGCTAAAACAACAACAACAACAACAACCAACCAACCAACCAAAACTTTTAAAAGGAAAACAAAATAAAGAAATGCAATAAATTTGAAGTCCCAGTTGCCTTTATTAAAGTCAAAAAATGTTGTTGATATCCCTTAGAAACAAGATCTGAAATTAAACTATGATATTACAATAGTTTTTATATAAATAAAGAAACTCAAACATTTTCTCATTACACTTAGAAATTATTGTAGTATGTTCATTCACAAAGTGTAACTGTTTTCATGAAAAATATAATTTTTTTTATAGCTCACAGTAACTGAAAAATTAAGTAATATTGTAAAGTTAGGCTGTAATACTTCAAGGAAGTTCATAAACATGTTTCTAGAAAACTGACCAAAATTACAGAATGGACTGAAAGAAACAAATAAATTTCCCTTCTATTCTTCAATAATCTTCCCACATTCCCCTTGCTTTTATTCAGTTTGTTTTATTTTCTAATAGGGAACATATTTATTTTCTAATAGGGAACACTGTCTCAAACTACTGCTGATTTCAAAAAAAAATATATATATATATATCTGTTCTTAGTGTAAATGTAGGTTCAGATTCTCTGAATGTATTTTGTCAGTGCATTCTCTCTTTCTAAGGAAAGGCCCCTAATCCTCTCTGTCATAGGCTGTGTATTGTTTTATCACTTTTATCACTTTAAATGTACTTTAAAATAACATTTTATAAAAACCAGCAGATCTAAAAAGATGTGAAAACTATAAATAAAACTTAATGAAGCAGAATAAAACAGTAGTGTTTCATTCACCTTCCAATTCTGAAAACATTTCTTTGTACTTTAACACTGAACAGCTTCCATCAGCCACCCCAAAAAGTCAGTGCATTAAATTGAACATGCAAGATGGAGCCTAACGTAAATGTGAGCTCTCTGTTGAATGAGACATGGGACCCAGTGAGAGTGAACGTGAGAAAGACTAAAGAAATCCCTGACTTCTGAAACTTGATGGAAAATCTGGAGCAAGGGAGACACTACTCAGTAGAGGAAGATCAGAAAAGAAAATATTTCACTCACACACAATATCCCCAGTTGGAGGGGGACCCACAAGGATCATCAAGTCTGATTCCTAGCTCCAGGCATTACTTCTCTGTCATGGTTTTATGATTTTTGTTATTGGTGTTCTACATCATAACATCATGTAGTGTATGGGGAATTAAAAAGTTAATGCTCCAGTTCCACGGGTCATTGATAGTTCCAAGTATACCTGTCTCAGAAAAGAAAGGGAACTACTTGCCCCAGAGGACTTATTTTTTTTCCATTTTAAATTCAGAGGGAAAGATAAAACTGTTTACAGGTCATGAGACTTCCTCTTTTCCCTTTCTGTTCATCTGCGGTGTGTGTGTTCCCTAGCCATCTCACCTTCAGCAGTAAAACCTTTGTTTTTTGGACATTCTCTCTTTCTCTTATTTGCTTTATTATCTTCAAAACCAATCATATTGTATTATATTGTCTTATCTTGCATTTCGATATCTTATTTAGTAAATTAACATTCCTCTCCAGATCACTGCAGATGTTTTATTTTTAAACCAGTCTCACTACCTTTCCCCTTTTCCCCCTTTCCCTTTCCTGAGTTGTGGGTCTGTTGGTCCCTCTGCCCCATTAGTCATGGAACCAGGCCAAACCATCTTGTAAACTGTTGACACTCCCAAAACTCAAACCATTGTTCTGGAAGCATTGTACAGATTGGACACATAGAAGTCCAAGGACCCTCTTGATATTGCTTATTGATTAGTAAGAGGTGAGAATAAAGATCCAGAGTATTCCAGGAAATTCAGCCTTAATTCTTGTAAACATGATGGAGAAAACAGAAAGCAAACTGAAGAAAATTTTCAGACACATGAAAGACAACATAGTGATAGGGAACAGACAGTCTCAGGAACTGAGCTTTTCAGCATATTAGAAGTTGTCTAGAGGTAGAAAATAATTCAGAAGAGTTAAAACTGAAACAAGAGTGAAGGGCTGTAGCACATTCTCATGAAACTCTAAGTGGCTTATTCTTACCAACATTGAAACAGACCTGAAGTACAATTATCTACACTGGGAGTTGGTCAGTTGATTTGTTGTAGAGTAGACCTGCTACTCAAGGGGGCATAAGCAGACTTGAAAAGTTGGTTGGTAGAAATCTAAGGAAGTTCAAAAAACAGAGATGTTGAGACCAATAACTGAGCAAGGATAACAAGTGGAGGCTGAACGAGACTAGAAAGTAGCTTTGCAGGAAAGGATCTGCTGGCCATCTATATTCCCTTGTGACAAAGGTCAACAAAATCCTGATCTGCATTAGTAAAACTGTTCCAGCAGGTCAAGGAAGGTAATCCTTCTCCTTTATTAAACAGTGGTAAAAAACACAGCTAGAGTACTTTGCCCAGTCCTGTACAGGTACAAAATATAGATCAAGCTCAGAAGAGTGAAATTGAGTCAGGCAATCAAAGCACATATTAAGAAGAAGGCACAGAGTGAGTTGGATTCATTGACCTTGGAGAGAAGATTCAAGGGAAAATATCTTGTCTACAACTCCCTAGACAATGAGCATAAAGAAGGTGCTCATTAGCTACTTTGTGAATATAATGTAAAGGGCTACATAATGTGTTGATCCAAAATATTGTGCTGTTATTTTCAAGAGATGTAACTAGATGTGCTTTAAACAGGCAAAAATATGAAATTCTGAAAGGAGGAAATCAGTATCACTATTCTGTAATAACTGGAGAGGAAGAATTATTCAGGAAATATTACTATTTACTGTTGTTACTGTTGTTATAAATAAATAAATAAATAAACAAATAAATAAATATTTAAAACAGTAAGAATTCTAAAAGAGTTCTAATAAAACAACTCTTCAGACATTCCCGGAATGCTATTGTCTCTTCAGTTAATAAAGATCAAACCACTGAAAGAGTGTTAGTCTCGTTAGTCCATGTTTAAGACCCCAATGTATTCACAATCAATGAAGCTCTTCTCCTGAATGTTAAGCTGTCAAATATTCAGTAGAAAGAAGAAGAAGTGGATCTCTCACTGGGTAAGTTCCTTCAGACATTTCTTTTTGCCTAGTTAAGGATTAGTTAATGTAACAATGAAGAGCCTCTAACAAAATAAATACATAAAGAGACAAGTATTAAGTATCTCCAACATATCATGTTGATAGAAGCATTTACTTGACTAGGAAGTATCTATATACTTCATTAAGCAAGAAAATTGGTTAAGTTTCATCTGGCAGCTGCCTGTGCAATATAACCTTGAGGATTTTTCTTCTGCGAGGATACCAGTTAAGAAATGACACTCACTGGTTGTCCTCTTTTTGCAACACATGGTTGGCTTGAGTATGTACTGAGCAAAGCTTATATTGAACAGAGGGATGTTGAATGAGAATCCCAAATACAATTCCTAATACACAGAGAAAATATATTGTGATCATTTCTTTAAACCATTCTGATTCCTTTTTATGCAATAATTAAGTTTTCTCCTTTTATTTTATTTTATTTTATTTTATTTTATTTTATTTTATTTTATTTTATTTTATTTTATTTTATTTTATTTTATTTTATTTTATTTTATTCATTTATTTGAGTATGCTGTGGTGGGATGCTTCTTGCTATTGTTTGTTTGTTCTGTGGAAACTATCCATAGTTGCCAAAACCTCTCTTGTGCTGCATAAAACCCTTGCATTCCTGACTTGAAACTTCAGTTCCTGAATGTGTCATCCAAATCTGGAAAAGAAATGTAAGCACTGTGACAGCTGCAACTGCAGAACCTATGAGTTTCACAGGACACATAAAAAACAAACAAAACAAAACAAAACAAAACAAATAAACAAACAAAAAAAACCCCAAAAATAAACTTTTCAACAAAAACTCCTTAATTTGGCAGCTATACAACTTGTGAATTCAAGCTGTTTTCATTTGAGAATATAACTGAAGAACTGAAAAACTTCAAGGTATATCACAGCATGCAGTTGGGATACTTTCCTAAGAAATGAGGTATATGAGTTTGAAATGTTATGAACCTTCAAAGAAGATTCAGTAATGAAGTATTTTTTATGGAAAACTTTTTAAAATGTTCAAATTCTCAAAGAATATAAATACTCAAGTATCTGCTCAAATACATACCTTAGTTTGCCAGCTGTAATTGGTAACTTATTTTGCTTTTTCTTACTTTTATTCATGTAGGGATAATTTTATTTCCATCTGAAGAAAAATCCTTTCAGCTTTCTTTGTTTGGATGTGAAAAAACCTCTGCACTCTTCTTAGAAATGTAGAAAAAATGCAAAATGTCATAATCAAGTAAAAAATTCTGTTTTTCCTATTCTTGTTGAATTTATAACATTTCAGCTTTTCATCCTTTTTTATCTCTCTCAGTTTTATGATTTTTTTACTTAGTTCAGAAATATCAGTAAATTTATAAGTGATTTTTTAATGATCTCTGCCACATCTTCTTTCGTTACACTTGTTCTTGTTCTACATCGTTTCTAAATATAGACATGTCAAGGTAGGTTAAAACTGTACTCGGACTTTTATTCCCTTTTTTTTTTAAAAAAAAAAAAAAAAAAAAAGTCTTACCCAGTGAAAACTTGCTTTTCCTGAAAGAGTGAATAGCTAAATACTTTTTATATTTTCCTGGGGGAACTGAGCAATCTTCTGAGGAGTTATTTTGGGAACAAAATAATTTTCCCCAAACAATTCAGATCTTGTATTCATTGTATTCAGAACATAATATCCTTGAAGGATAGCCAATTTCTTGGGGGGGGGGAGGGGTGAGGGGGGGGGAAAGACTCTCACTGTCCCTCTGAGCAGGACTCTGCTTTTAGACTACTTTGAATCCAGTGCCATTTTGATTGCAATTGTACTAAATAAATAAATAAATAAATAGCAGAAAAAAGTGGTAAAGGACAATATTGTACATTGTATTCTGATTTGATCTACTAAACTATAAGGCATCTTCACAATATTTTGTACTACTACTGACATTTCTGCTGAAGTTGTGGAAGGCAATGTAGTGCCTCGTGTGTACAGAACTGTGGTACACTTCACCAACTTTTGCCTCTTAGCTAAGGGTAGAAGGAGGAGTAACAGTCTTGAACTCTGGGTCTCAAAGAGCCTACAGGGTTAGGTAGACAGACTACAGCAGCTTCAATGTCTGCTTAAACTTATGCTGGACATTGCATTGAGTGTCTGTACAAACAAAACAAGCAAAATATACAAGCAAAACAATGTCACATTATTTTTATCTTTTTTACAACCCCAAAGAGTATGTTTGTTGTTCTGTGGCTCCTGAGTCATGTGCATTGGTCATTCCAGGTGAATATACAGGCCAAGGACTCTTTGTTTTCTATCAGGGCTTAAAACAATTTATTTTTAGGAAAAAACAAATATTTTTAGTAAAGTGATTCCCTTCTGCTTCCTCTCTTGCCTCTTTGTCATCCCAGTTCCTTTCATTATCAGTCTTGTCAATGTAGTACTAAGAAGAAAAAATGTTATAGCTAAAACATTTTAAGTTGAAAGTAGATTATATACATGAGCTGTTAACATCTATGAAGCATATTTATTTTCTGAAGCTTAAAGTAAAGCTCTTCCCACCACCAGTACACAGATTTTCTTCTGAGTCATTGGTTCCTGTCATACAATTTCATCGTTATCCAAATTTTACAACAGTGTTATTTCCTCTTCCACCTATTTCTAAATTTCAAAACTCAAATTGGCTACAGTCTCTATTGCTTTTAGACAAGATAGCTTCATTTAATTAAGTATCCCTAGGAGGAGAAGTCAAGTAAGCAAGAAAAAATAAATAAGTGAAAATGTGTAAATCTTCCCAGGTAGAAGCCACAGCATCCTACCATTCATGCAGCACAGTTTGCAAGATCCTACATTTCCATTTCTGTCTACTATAGTTTGCTTTATGAGCTCCATGTATGACTTCACATTAACACAGCTGACATGCAAACTTGCATACAGCAGGTACTCTGGTATTCCTAACATTCTCTGAATTAAATATACATGAAACTAAAGGTGATATTTTGTTGGTGTTTCAAAGATAAGAACAACTTGCAGGGAATAAGCATCTGGAACCTGACAGCTACATATTTTTTGCACCCCATGAATCTAAGTAGATTTTCTGTGATTATGACTGCTAGGTAGGACATATAATTATGATGATATGATGATTCTTTGTGTCTTAAACAAATTGTCTTTTCTTTTTTATGACAGTTTATGTTGCAGACACTAGCATAATGACAAGTATATAATTGTAAAATACTATTTTTATTTTTATGATGCATTGTGATTTATGTAGAAACTACTTGTAAAAGTATATCAAATATTGAAGGTGTAGATACAAAATCTGTCAGCAAATAAGCATTTAATTATAAAAAAAAATATGTTAAAAATATCACTTACTTTCTGTATTTAGTGATATGAATCTCATGCACTTCTGTTAATAGTTTCTTAAATGACTTCCTCTGATATTTTGCTACATGTAAAATTAAGGAATGCAGACAACTGACAGGAACAGAAATTTTAAGAAGCTGGAAAACATATTTCATCCGTGTGGGAAGAAGATAAAAGGAAATATTTCCTTTATTCTCTTATTACTTACATATTTTCCCAATTAAATTCTCAAATACATTGTTTGCAAAATAAATTTTAAATTTTATGGAAAACTATATTTTTAGAATGATTGTAGAAATGGAAATATTTTTCTTTGAAATCTGTCATCTCATTCTGTCAGTGCATATTGGAGAACTTTAGCTGTTAGAAGACTGTAAGCTGTTAAAGCATTATGTATACTTTCAATTTTATGTTTTGCGGGATTATAGATATAATTCTTGTTAAGGTTTTAATTTGTCATGAATTGTTTGGGGCTTATTTGTTTTGTTGTTTTTTTTTGGTTTTTTTTTGTTTTGTTTTGTTTTTTTACAAGATTTAATTGTGGGGAGAAATTATAGAGTCTATATAGTCTAGAATGGTGAACTATAGCAGGAGATTTTAAATGTTCCAAATATTGTTTAAATTTTCAGCATCTTTCCCAATTTGTCTGACTTTGCTACATAGAACTTATTTTATAGAGGTATAAACTCCTGTTGCTTTTAGATTGTTGGTCAAAAGATCCAAATTTTCAGACTTGCTGTCATTTCACTTATCGATCTATATAATTTCTGGTTACGTCTCTCTTTCACGGAGAGAAATTATTTTCCAAGTTTCCTGAATTACAGCTGGTGGGTTTTGTAAAGATGTTATCATTATTGTGAAACGGAGAATATACTTAAAAGCTTACAATAAATGCCCCAAATCACTCAACTCTTTTATAAATCCTGGAAAAGCATGTGCTTGCTTTTAAATTGCTCACATAGTTCTGTATTCATAGTAAATTGCTTTCACATTATAAAATACAATTAAATTCCTAGGCCTCACTGACCTCAATAAATTTGCAGTGACTACGAAAAGAGTATGGAAGGTCGCAGTCTGGAGGAGCAGCATCCCAATTATATGATTACTACAGCAAGAACAAGCAAGAAATAGTTGCTGAATCACCTTTCTAAAGACTGTGATCACAAGCAGTATATTAAAGAATAGACTGATAAAAAGATGGGCTGCATGCCTGAAAGACTGAAAGTATATCTGAAGCAGTTTAGAGATTCATCTCAATAGTACTACAGCCAGTGTCTTCACCTTTCAGTTGTGGGAATATAGGGTCTGAATTTCACTCCCTAAGTATTCTTCCTTTTGTACTAAAGTAAAGAGGTTTTTAGTTCTCAAGTACAGAGTTATTTTCACCTTTTCTTCATGATTCCTTTAAAGAGAATTTTAGCTTCAGTAATGATGGCTATTAATGGAAATGTTAGATATGGCTGATGCATGAATTCACACTCAAGTCAAGCTCTTATTAAGTCAAATTCTTAGGAGTAAGTGGGTCTTCTTTTTATTGTAATAACAGCACAGAAATGCATGGAAATTAGTTCCCGTCCCTGTATGATTTGTAATATGGAAAATGTCTTTGCTAGTAATAAATGTTTTCTTTGTATGAGAAGAAAGTGTTTTCTTTTAACACAGTGTGGTCAGTGTGAAGGCTCTGACAGATTTTTGTTTAATTCCTCTACTTACTACAACAATAATAGCAAATTTTAAAGAGAAATCCCTATTTTCTGAAGTTCACAAAATCAAGGATTATTTATTTCCCTACATTAAGCTCAGGTACTGAGAACATAAGTAAGCTGGATTCTCAACATCTGCTCAAGTCAAATCTTAAATTATTAGATTTCATTTCTACCAGCTATGAGATTACCATAGAGATTTCTTCCCTTTATCCTTTTTTATCTGAGTCTGTCTAACATTAACATAACTGCTGCCTGAAATTTATCATATTGTACTTTTTAGGGCTTTAATTAATCATTATACTTTTTTTTTTTAATAAATCCTAAAATTCTTTTTACAGATGCAATCAAATTAAACTGTAAATACACTTAATTTTTATACTTTATGTAGTATTAAAAGTTAAAAAAACACCATTATTTGACAAACAAACAAACAAACAAGAAAAAGCATACAAAATAAAACAAGAAACAAATAGCATAAGGAAGGTTCTGACTTCTCAGTAGTGAACACCCATGACTGAGTCATTATCCAAAGCATAAAACAGAGGAAACTACAACAAAACCCAAAGCCTGTGAGAATGGGAATATATCAGTTTGCCTTGGAAGAAAACAAAATACAAATAAACAAATTCCCCATCCTACATAGGAAACATTAACACGTTTAAGAAGCACACAACACTAAGTTTGCTATCCATATCTTTATCCAAATTTATGTAAAGATATAGTAACCAAATTCTTTCATTGTATATACAATATTTAAGCTCTTTATTAAAAAAATCATTAATGCTTATGGTAAATTGTTTAGACAATAATGACATGAAGTACTTCATATAATCAGTATGTTACTAAATAAACAGAGCCTTGACTGAATATTGCCTGTATGAGAAAGAAAGGTAGCATGGACAATGGAATTGATGAGGTTGATGAGGTCTGTTTTTAGCCTTCTCTTTCTCATACCTTTGACTTCCTGACTTTAAGTAAGACTCTACAAAGTCATCCTGCATGCTTGCATGTTGACATCTCCCATTTTACACAGAGGAACTATGGAACTATTAAACTGATATCAACAATCAACAACAAAAACAGGTTCTTGGGTGTTTTTTTTTTTTTGTTTGTATTTATCAGTTGTCATGCCCACTTGCTCACACCAATAGGGTATTTCCTGGAAAGAGGGAGAATTTCAGCCCAATGTTCTGCTACTTCTAGGTTCTCAAAAACTTGTTTGATAAGTGAAATGTTATGGTAGTGGTGGGCACCAGTACATCGTACTTTTAAAGAAACACTCAATAATTTATAAATACCTATCTGCTAAGAACTTATGGATAGGTTTTATAAAGAAACAAATGCAAAAAAAAACCCCAAACAAACAAAAAACAAACAAACAAAAAAACCAACAACAACAACAAAAAAAAAAAAACAAAAAAACCAACCAAACAAACAAAAAAACATTTATATGTTTGTGTGCCCAGAGGGTTAGATATTGTTGAAAGTATTAGGACTTGAGAGGATTATAGATGACAAAATCAAAAGAGTAAGGACTGAGATAAGCTCGGCTTCCTTCAGCCATGTAACCAATGAGACTAATAAGTAGAAATTTTCAAAGTTATAGCACTTGGGCAATAAGCTCTATTTTTTGTTTTTCAAATTGAGACTTAAGAACAGCCTGAAATTTTTTCTGCTTCTCCTTGTTTCGGAAAATCCCTGCCAAATACCCTCTCCCTTTCTGTTTTGTTTTGTTTTGCTTTGCTTTGCTTTGTTTTGTTTTGTTTTGTTTTGTTTTAAACGTGTGTCATAACTCTTAAAGTGGTATCAGAACTTATTACTTTTCTGTTTACAAGAAAGCTGGTAAAGTAAAGGCACAAAATATCTCAGAAAAAGCTGAATGATGGTGTAAGACTAGGATCTTTCAAGCTACTGCCAATGAAGAATGACTATTCAGTAAGGACTATAATTCCAAAAGAAGTTGTAATAGAGTATATGTATTTTTAATTATACATAATTCGTCCACAGCTGCTGCATATTATCTAATCTTCAGTATCACTGATATCAATGTAGGATATTCCACAAATTACAGGGAGAGTTGAAGTCACAAACAGGTTAGGGAGAAGTAAATATTTTCCTTTTTCTAGTAACGTCTCCATGAATATTTTTTCAAGTTCCTACAGTCAGGTACAAATCCTACAGTCAAACATTTTCAGGATAAAAATGTATGACTTTTTTCTGATGGGTTGTAGATCATGTTGTATTGCTCTGGTTACCAAGATGGCTAAAAAATCAAGAAAACTGCAAAATGAATATTCAAAAATGATTTTACTTTATTTTATTTTATTTTATTTTATTTTATTTTATTTTATTTTATTTTATTTTATTTTATTTTACTTTTTTCCTTAACCATTAAGTTACCACAGACTTCATGGTGCTTATTGTATAGAATAACAGCTTTCAAAATACATATTTCTTCTGTAAGTATTCTAATAGAAAGGATGCTTTCTGCTATTCTGCTTTCCATGTCAGGACTAGAAATAAATTGCCACCTAATGGCTTTCTCAGAGCAGTTTTATAAAGCCAACATTTGTAACAAAGTGGAAGGTCTCAGATATTTATTTATGTACGTGAATGTCTTTTTCTGATTGTATTTTACAGAAACATAGTTTGCATCCATGCTCAGCAGAGCTAGTAAAACGCATGAAGACCAGCCAAGTGTCATTCTCTGAGATATATGACCCTTACTTTACTTGTCTGAAGGACGCTGACCTTAGCGTCATGGCACAAACATTGTTTTAGTGATGAAAGTCATGCCAAATTAGAGATAGTACCTCCATTAACTTATAAGCTAGAAACTTGTCCAGTGAAAGAGAAGATTAATGTGCTTGTCTTGAGGAAAGCGTTCTCTGAATATCAATTTGCATATTTAGTTTCTTACTGAAAAGGTATGTAGGGACACCTTGTGGATTTGAATCTATCTGAATTGTTTGGTAATTGTATGAATTACAATGTAGTTCTAGTAGACTCAAGGAAAAAAAATGTAATTTCATTTTTTTCTGAAGATCTTACAGATTGTTTTCTGCCATATACTTTCATAAGCCCGTGTCATACATTAAAAGATCAGAGATTAGAGGAAGTTAATCTAAATGTCAAATTTTGACTTGAGAAAGGGAAAGCTTTAGCTTTTAGGCTAAAAACAGTACTAATACAATCAAGTGTTTACTAAGACATCATATTTGCACTATGAGATGAGCGAGATTAATTTGAACTGTAATTTAGGCTTGCGAGGAAACATCAGTATATTTAACAGACTGAGGAGTTTAAACGATTTTTATTGAATACATAATTCACATTAGGTTCAGTAGAATTTTTAAGTGAAAATACTGATAATAAGATGTACCTCCATTTCAGTATGGTCTAATTAGGACACTGTCAAACAAAGTTTCAGAGAAGTGTGGTAAAGTGCAACAGTAAAAGTGAAATTACCATTTATGGTTGTTGGTTTATGCAGGTATTCATAATGAAATAATTTCCCTATTTCTTTTTTGCCATTTTATATTCAACAAACTTACTATTTACAAAATAAGAACCGGCAGGTGTTTTCATCAAGAAAGTGATCTAGAAATATTCTTATTGCTGATTTTTGCAAGCACTGATATATGCTAAATAAATAAATAAATAAATAAATAAATAAAATTGCACCCACTGAAATTAATTGATATTTGTTGAACATTTAAAGAGACAACAGAGTGTATATTTGCAGAGTGAGCACCACTAGATGTTAGGAGAAAAAATACTCTAGCCAATTCCAACCATCTCCAAAACAACCTAGACTTTCCTAGCTCGACTGAGAATGATCTGTCATATCTGTGCCAGAGTAGTGCAGCTACTGGTGCTTGCCAGCATGTACCAAGCTACCAAGAATTAGAATAGTTAGATAGGGTAATAAAAAAGATTCTCTTTATTGTGCCTGCATTTTACAGTGGGTTAACAAATTTGGAAATAATGATTCCTTGTCACCACAAATGTCCTGATAAATCAGAGTTGAGTGAAAAGAGAGAGGAATGCAGTTAATTAACAGAAAGTTAATCTTAGAGTCAATTGGTCCTCTCTGAAGAGACAGAATGAAGATGCTTCCCTTCCCCTGAAAATAGTGTTCCGCTCTTCATAAATGGAAATGTCGTGTCTGCAGGCTGACTGAATTTGCTTACTCTCTTAACAGCCTTCCTTAAAGCACTGCTGTTGCAACAGTCCCAAAGCCCCCAGGCGCTCTTCAAAGACCTGGTGAGGTCTCTAAGATAATGTCATATGACTTAAAAGAAATAGCATAAGGCATCTGCAAAGTTGGTCTCCATGTGTAAAATTTTGGGGATGCCACATATCACTGACAACAACATAAATGCTTCCCTCTGCTGTAGCTGGTAAATAGGAATACTGTGCAGCAATAATGGACTGAAATTTCTTCTTTTCCTAATAGCTTAGTGAAAGTAAGAAGAGAGTCATTGCACCACTTGGAGTGAATGGTTTGAAAGATTTTCCTCAGGTTAAGCACCATAAGTGCTTCTTTCAGGAGTCTTTCAGTAGAAATGGTAAGAATTTTATGTTTTTCATGTGTAGACTAGAAAAAACATTGGTTAAATTTCATTTTCCTCTTTTACCAAAGGCCTGAAGTAAGAGATTCTTAAAGTTGTCTTGTTTATCAGGCAACTTCATCCTCCTCTTGTAATAATATCCTTTATGGAGCAAAAAGGACCTCAAGGTTTACTGTTGTAGAGAAGATGTAAAAATGAAGAATGCTTCTGTAGCCCAGTAGACCTCTCAGTATATACTTGCACAAAGTACTGATTAATATGCTGTCTGGCTTGGGTTATGCTCCCTGCTTCTAGTAGTGCTCATGTATTTTACATAACTAATTTAAAAAAAAAAGGAGGAAGCAGCCCTAGTAGCAGGGATCAAAACCTCATTTCACCACTTTTATGTGAATAGCCTACATAGTAGGCTACAGAGTCCCTTTCTGATTTCTTTGCTGTAATTATTATTGAATCCTCCTCTACGCACTGGCAGTGGAGAGTGGAGACCTGCTGAAGTTCAGAACAGTTGATGATTATTCCTTGGTAATTCAAGCACTTGAGTGTCTTCTAGTTGAAAGTGATAAATAAACTCCCTTACTGAGAGCAGTTCTATTCCTCACAGAGATTACAAATACTGCAGCACTCCCTTTACATGGTTAGTAATACCATGTTTGGACAAACAATCTTTGAAGGCTATCTACATTTTATACACAATCTGCTCCTTAAACTTTTATCCACAAAGTCAAAATACCAAAATTTAACCTTCAGCTATAGCAGCTGCATGGTTCCTATGTGAATACAAATTCTCTAGATAATCCTATGTATACCAGAATGTTAGATTTCATTGAAACAAATACTGATTATGCCAAAGTTTAGCTATGAAGCCATGCATTAGAAGGAAGTGATATGTAGTTTTTCAAAACCATATGTATTTTTAAAAGTTTTTGTTGGCCCATTAACTACACAACTGGTTAAACATAAATATTTTGAAGAATAAATCACAGAATCATAGAAACTTAGAATCCTTACACTTGAAAGGGAGATTTATAGGTCATCTAGTCCAACTCCTCTGTAATGAACAGGAACATCTACAGCTATATCAGATTGCTCAAAACTTGGTTTATCCTGACCTTGAATGTCTCCAGGGACACGACTTCCACCACATCAGGGCAACCTGTTCCACTGCTCCATAAAAGACTTTCTCCTTATATCCAGTCTAAATCCACCTTCTTTAAAGAGCCTTCTCTTTTCCAGGCTAAGCAGCCTCAGCTATTTTGGCCTGTCTTTGTATAAAAGATGTTCCATCCCTTGAATCATTTTAGCGACCCTTATCTAGATGTATTCTGACAGGTCCACATCTCTCTTGTACTAAGGAATCCACATCTAGGTGCAGTACTTCAGATGAAGTTTCACCAGCTCAGAGCAGAGGACCAGAATCACCTCCCTCAACATGCTGGCAGAATATGGTTGGTTTTCTGGGCTACGAGAGTAAATTGATTGCTCATGTCCAGCCTGTCATCCACCAATATAACCAGGCCCCTTTTGGCAGGGCTGTGCTCAATCCTTACCTGCTTGTATTGGATGTGAGGCTAACCGTCATTCAGGTACCAAAAATTGTTATTGGCTCTGTTATACCTCTTGAAGTTCTCATGAGCCCATTGCTCAAGCCTGTCTAGGTCCCTCTGGATGGCAATGCTTGAGCTGATAGTCTTTAATATCTTCATCAATAACACTGACAGTAGGGTCAACAACACTGCTTGCAGGTAGTAGCTTTCTAGAGCTGAACAGTGCAAAAAGCAAATTAAATTTAAATGTCCAGTTTTAAGACTACTAAGATAACTGGTGAGACGTCATCTAGCAACCGGATTATTGGTCAACTCATTTGAAGGACAGTTTATATGAAGCACTGCACAATCTTACACTATTAGAATTAGTATTTGAAGAACTTTAAAATACTCCAGTGCTTTTCAGTTCAATGAATTCCTTCTTGCAAATGATAGCTTAAAATTCTTAATATACTTGAGCTCACCTGTATTATCTTGAAAAGCATTTTTGTGTTGCACTGATTTAAAATATAATTGTTTGCACTAAGATAAAGATTTTAAAGTAATGCAACATTTGTAATTGCAATTGTAATCATCTGTCATATATCTCAGCTTCTGAGTATCTGTTTTCCATAATTTTAGGTGACTAATTTAAGAACTTAGGTTAGGATATTATTCTTTTAGACTTTTCTAAAGGATGATTCATAGCAAAAGCATAACAAAATTACTCAGGCCACACTGTAAAACTAGTTATTTTCCCTTATTACTCATACTGCATACTTACTAATAAGTACCTTTAACAATGACTAATTTTGGTGTGGTCCAGAAAATTGGTGCTCAGGGGAAACAACAACCTCAAATCAGTAGGTGTTGGGACAGTAGTGCCAGTAGTAGTACAGACATTCACATGAAAAACTGTGAAAAATGATGGCACATATGGAAGAAAACTATATATTCTTAGGTGAAATAGTACACAACTGAGATATGGCTAGCTATCCACAGTCAGTGTTATTATGAAATGTATGGCATATTTTTTAGTAATATAATTGTCAAGCCTCTAGTAATCTGTATGTCTTTTAAGACAGACAAATTCTGTGTGTGTGTTTGTTGGGGGAGGGGAACAGGGAGGGGAAAAGGGAAGCCTGTCTGTGGATGCAGTATCACTTTCCAAAGATCGCTGAAAGACATTGGTGAAAGATATCTTTTGTGAATTCTAACTCATAAACAAATAACAAATTATTCAGATAATTTTCCTCACATACATGTTCTTATTTGTGAGAGGAAAAATAGCAGGGAATAGAAAGTTGACATACTTTTAAAATACTCTTCTATTTCCAGTTTAGAAAGTTTAGTAATGTAAAACATACACAAGCACAAAGAATATTAACAGAGATATCATACATTTTTGTTTCCACCTTCACTATTTACTGTTTATGGTTTCCCGATTCCTCTTGGTGGTATCTTTTAATTTCATTTGGCTGTGCAATGTGATTACATTTACTCTGTGAATAATTAATACTTTTCTATTCAGTTTCATTGCCAGGAAAACATTTATCTAAATAACAAAGAAAAATTTTTCATGTAATCAGTTGAACATATTACTATTTCCTGTTTTTACATTAATCTTAACTGTTAGATTTAGAACTTATTTCTGGAAGATTCAATTAGCCCAATAACGCCTTTATTAAACTCCCTTATGCCAAGAATACCACAAATAAAAAACTGAAGTATCTGTCCTAAAGAGGTCTTCAAGAAGCAGAAAAAAGTGCAAAGATGATAGCAACGAAAATTACAGGCAGCCAGACTCAACTCTGTTCTGTGAAGAGCTGTGCACTCAATAGTTTAGCAAGAGGATCCGAACTTCCTTGATAGTGCAGAATTAAGGGCCTTTATTGTAGGTGCTTACAGCCTTTTACACCCGCACAGAAACAACTGGTTACACGTAGAAGCCAGGCGCTTGGTCTTTGTTTACATTTGGCTCAAGCTACTGCTGAGCTTTTTTACTCATTAGCAATGTAATGACTTTCTTTAACCCACAGATAGGATCTGTCCTTCTCGGACTATTGTTAGTATTTTTTGTTATATAATGAACATTCATATTATCCATGAATATACTCTCTCTAGAATCACACAGAATCACAGAATTATCAAGGTTGGAAAAGACCTAGAAGATCATCTAGTCCAACCATTGCCTTCCCAGCTAAATCATATTCATCAACACAACATACAAATGTTTCTTGAACACTCCCATGGTTGGTGACTCCACCACCTCCCTGGGCAGTGCATTCCAATGCCTGACTACCCTTTCTGAGAAGTAATACTTCCTAATGTTCAGCCTGAATGCCCCCTGATGCAGCTTGGAATCATTCCCTCTAGTGATTAATTAATTTCTTAAAAAATACTGAGCAAGTAGTAACTAACAACACTGCATCCCCTCCCTATCTCTAGTATATGCTAGTATATGCTTGCCTCTGATAAAGATCCAAAGATTCCAGATACAAATAATGCATCCATATTTCTGAGAAACCCTAGCCTGATTCAACTGCTAGTAATCAATAGCTTTGGTTAAGCTACCTCAGTGGGCAAAATTGTAGAAATACAAATTCTGCTTATATTTACTTGAAATATGGAGTACAATTTAATCAGTTAAAATGCAAGATCTCATTTTCCTTCCTGAACTGTGGAAGCTCTGAAGATAGGCACCAGCAATTTGTTGGGTCAGTACAATAATGAAATGAATCATCCATGTAGGTAGGGAAAAAAAAAAAAAAAAAAAAAAGAAAAAAAAACCAACACAGAGCTTGATGTATTCCATGGCTGCAAGGTGACACTGAGAAAACAATATAGATTAGCAAATCTATAGTCTCCAAATCTGTTTTTTAAATACATTGTTTTGACTGGTATTCATTATTTATTTCAGCATACTGTCTTAACTAGATGGATGCTAATGGAAATACGGTAAGCAGATTTTGATATGTGCTTATTTTTAGAAAAAACTACCAAAAACCAATCAGTCAATCAAACAAAAAAGTCAGAATACAAACAAATAACAAACCCAACCCCCACACAAGCCAATGAAACCAAAAAACATCAAAAGCACAATAATGGCCTGGAGTTGTGATGATACCTGAAGATTGCTTTCTGTGCTCCAATTCCTAGAGAAAAGTACTTTCTTCCATTTCTATTAAAAAATAATAATAATAATAATAATAAATCAGATTTTGAAATGCATTTGCATTTGCATTTGCGAAATAATAACCACATGTGAAATCCAAATTGACACATTATTTGAGTGAAGACTGATGAAAACTAGAGAAAACTTAAATAAAAAGGAAAAGATATAAAAGAGTGGACTTCAAAGCTCTGGAGTAAAGAATATTAGGTATTGAATGAGCATTAGTTTTAAGTAGATGTGACAGTAAAAAAGAGTGGAGACAAAGTCTAGTATGTAAAAGCTATTGCCTGTACTTGCAGTAGTACAGTATTATGGTAGGCATTAGTTTCTCCTATAATTTGTTTAATAACAAGCTGTGGCTACATAGCTATTGAATACGATTCAATCTGTAGTCAGTAGATAAAGGGACTAGAAAGAGACTAGTACTGATGGAGGAGAAATAAAAGTTTTAAGGATCTGTAATCAAACTGCATTCGAGCTGAGATTACTCACCAAGCGCAGGCAGGTAAGTTTCCCTTTTCTAAAATGAGTCAGTATTACACAACTGGAATAACATTAGTTTAGTAATGAGCCCTTATCATACACACGTGTAAAAGGACATAGCTAGCAGAAAGAAGCTGCACTTGCAGTGTAAAAAGGGACTGGAGACTACTTCTATTACCTTCAAGTGCTTTGGTAAAGTATTTGAAGTAGGGACATAAATGAGTAGATGCTACTCCCCTGTTTGTTATGTAATAAAGTTGGATGGTCCTCAGGTGGGAGGTAGGTTTAGTTGAACAAAAAGGTGTTCAACAAATTATTCTCTATCCTGTGTTGACACAATTTCAAGCTGTTAAAGCTTCTGGTCTTCCCCTGAGACAATATGACTTCCAGAACTAACTTTCCTTTGATTTTCCTGAGGTGGCACAATATAGTCTTAACTCTCCAAACATATGGTGGAATACTAAATGATAAATTCCCAGTGAAGGCCCTAGGCCACCAAGAAAAGTTTCACATAAATTGCTTATCTCAGCCATACTTCCTTGCTGTTAGAGATTAACCCATTTCTAATTTACTAAGAGAGTTGTGGGAAAGTAATCCTTGCTGCTGGCAAAACTCATGAAAATTATGGTTTGCCAGGGAAAAAAAGGCCTTTTTCTTTGGGGTGAAGTTAGGGCCTGGAGTCAGGAAGAAATTAGTGAGGAATACCCAAAATTAGAAGAATATGAAATTCATACTAGGAGCTACGGTTTTATGGAATGAAGGTATGTTTGCTATTTTGTTATAATCTTGATATTATATTTTGTTATCATCCTAATGTTTTTGTATGTATAAATGATGCTATGGTACTTGAAGTTGCATAGAATTCTTCTTTTTCTATTTGGATATTAACAGGTTAAAATTTGTGCAGGTGATGACAGCATTTTTTTAATTATTTTTTTTTTTTTTCCACCCAGAATTAAAACCATGCACTTTAAATGTGCATTCCTAATCCAAATCTGGAACAGTTCATTTTTCTTTTACTTTGAATTTTCAGGCAAGATTTCAGTTTTTTCTCATCCTCTACACACAAAATAGATGAAAAAATACTGTCAACTTTTCTAACTTTTCATTTTTAGTCACTGTTATTGAGTAATATTTCAGCTGTAAAAGTTTGAGAAGAACAAAAATGTTTATGCTTGAAGTCTCTAAAAATAATTGCATTCAAATAGGCAGATCTGCCAGAACAGTATTCAATCTTCAAAATAAAAAAAATCCATATTAAACCATTTTTTAATTTAGACCATTACGGGATGTTCAGACTGCCTACCTCACAGCTGATGGAGCCCAGCTAGATGCCCTGGGGTTTCATGATCTCTGTTCAGTTTGAGGAATGCACATGCTGCATTCACGTTTGCAAGTTCAAACAGTATTAAAGCTGAGCATGTGTCCCACATGAACATGAATACAGCCATGCTCTGTGATCACAGATGACACTGATAAAACTGGTTGCACAGACTGCCACAGACAAGGCATTGCCTTCAGCAGCACTTACACAGGATTCACATGAAACAACTGGTACACACACACAAGCATATACTCTGGGCACTGGCATGGCCTCTCTGCCTGCCTAGCACTTTGCCCAGTTCCCTACCCTTCATCTTCCCTATGGATCCACTACTTGCTAACTGCTCCAGCTTGGTGCTTACCGAACACACACAGTACTCACGCACTTGTCTCATTGACTGTTAATGTTCTCTGATCAATCTGGACCAGGAGAGCAAGAAGAAAATAAGAAAATGGTTGGGCAGTGGAAGCAGAAACAGGTAACCTGGGAGGAGTATAGAGATGCTGCTAAGCTGTGTAAATAATGGGTCAAGAAGTCTAAGGCCTAGCTGGAACTGAACTTGGCAAGGGGTACAAAGAAGAGCAATATAGGCTTCTGCAGGTATGACAACCAGAAAAGGAAAGTCCAAGGAGGTATAACTCTGTAGCGAGCAATACAGGCAGGCTGGGAACAATAGATAAGGAAAAGGTGGAGGTACTTAAAAATATTTTAGCCTCAGTCTTCTCTGGTAAATGCTGTTCACACACCCCTCAAGTGGATGGGTTAAATTAAAGGAAATAGGGGAGCAATGTCCCTCCTACTGTAAGCAAAAATTAGGGTCGTGCAGCTTGAGAAACCTGAACATCCACAAGTCCCATTAAGATGCATCCCAGAGTCCTGAGAGAACTAGCTGATGTAGTCCCCAACATTGTCAGTAATATTTGAAAAGCCATGACAATCAAGTGAAATCTCTGGTGACTAGAAAAAAGGGCAATGTCTCACCCATTTTTAAGAGGGATAGAAAGGATGACCCAGGAAACTAGTGACCTGTCAGCCTCACCTCTGTTCTGGGGAAGCTCATGGAACAAATCCTTCTGGATACTGTATTAAGGCACATGGAAGACAGGGTGGTGATATGAAACAACCAGCATAGCACTGCCAAGGGAAGTCCAACCTAAACAATATAGTTGTTGTCCTTCGATGATGTAACTGCATCAGCAAACAAGGGAAGAGCCACTGATATCATTTGTCTGGACTTCATTGAGGCCTTTGACATGGCACCATACAACATCCTTCTCTCCAAAATGGAAATATATGGATTTGATTGGTGGAATGCTTGATGGACAAAGAACTGGCTGCAGGATTGAGTCCAGAGAGTGATGGTAAATGGCTTAGTGTCTGGATGGAGATCAGTGATGAGTGGTGTCCCTGCAGGGGTCAATGCTGGGACCATTACTCTTTAATATCATAATCAGTAACATCAGCATTGGTGTCAGTCGCACCCTCAGCAAGTTTGCAGATGACACAAAGCTGTGGGGTACAGTCAACAGAATTGAGGGACAGCATGCCGTTTAGATAGTCAGCTGATGGTGAGTAATTCCATTTTGCACCACTGGATTTTTCTTTGTATTTATTATTTCTTTCTAAGTAAACTGTTTTTATCTCAAACCATGAGTTTTCTAACTTTTATCCTTCTGATTTTCTTCCTCCCCATCCAGCTGATGAAAGGAGCAGGGAGAGAGTGAACGGCTGCTTAGCTGTTTACCATGATTAAAACACAAGAGTTACATAGTACAATTTGATCTTCCTGGAAGTGAAGTATCTAGATTCTTTATACCCAATCAATTAGTGTAACTGACAAGGTTCATTTATTGTTTTTCTCTCCATGTTTGTTGTGCCAAATCTGATTCTCTGTTTATTTTCTTCCCATTTTCTTTTCATACAAATTGTGAGGTCTCTGATCAGATAACCTTACTGGAATAAACCTTCTTACATTCTCAAATGCCTTCATCAGTTACTGTGATTGACCAGCTTCAGTTATCCTACTGCTTCATTTCTCCGTCACATTTCCTTTCATGAACATATAAGGAAAATATACATTTAAGGAAACTGTTTATGGTTTTCTTGTTCCTTTTCTTACTGTTTTCTTTGTTGTACTGAAAATTTCCTTGACCAGGTACACCAGAATGAGCAAGCATTCTACTTCTACATACGTGGTCAAAGATTGTTAACTTTCATCTTCCTTCACTTGTATTTTTAGGTACTATTTATTTCCCTATAAAATTCACAATGCAACTTTCCTATCTTCCCTTCCCTACAGTCTGGAATAGCTTTAGTTCCCAGCCTTTTCTTTCACTGAGATTTCATATTTAAGAGATCTGGTTGGTCATAATAAGAAGCTTTCCATGTTTTTTTGTTTTGTTTTGATCTGATTTTGTTGTTGTTGTTGTTGTTGATGTTGTTTGTTTGCTTTGTTTATTTGTTCTTTTTAAAATTTCTTCTGTAAACCTTGATCTTGATCTCATTTAACTTTGCACACAACATTTTGCATTACCACTCTCCCACTTGCCTTAGATCCATTATCTTACCTGCTGTTCTCACAGAAAAAAACTTGTGCATCAGCATCATACAGTTTTCTCAGCTATTTTGATTAAGCCCCAAAAAGGTGGCCATTGAAAGCACAACATATGCTGATTCCTTGTTTTCTATATCAATGAAAAAAAAAA
Source organism: Coturnix japonica (assembly GCF_054131305.1). Classification (NCBI taxonomy): domain Eukaryota; kingdom Metazoa; phylum Chordata; class Aves; order Galliformes; family Phasianidae; genus Coturnix; species Coturnix japonica. The sequence goes on from NC_140663.1 coordinate 137,318,795, forward strand.
TTCTGCAACACATAAGATCTTAAATTACAGGATAAGACCTTGTAAGGACCCATATGAAGTTATCTGCCAGTATAGATTTCAGTGTATCTTGCAATGCTAGTAAAAGAAAGCTTGCTAAGTGTCAGTACAGAATTTAACTGCTTGAGGAATAGCAACGAGTCAAGCAAGCAAGCAATATAGTGAAGAATCAAGCAAGCTTAACACTTTGCCAGCAATGCACATTCAGAGTGAGGAAGGTAAAGTGGGATCTGGACTGCATCAGCAAGAATATATCCATCAGATCAAAGGATGTGATTATTCTACTTTACTCTGTACTCCTGAGACCACTGTGTTCAGGTTAAGTTTCCCGTTCTAAGAGAGGCATGAAATAAAATGGAGACAGTCTAATGGACAACCCTTCAGGTAACTGGAGGGGTGAAGGAATTGAACAAGAAAGAAATACTAACGGAATAAAATTTGAAAAAGGAAAAATAATTAAAAAAAAACCAACAAAAAACTAATGGACTTGAATTTGTTCTACCTAGAAAGGAGAAGAGTCAGTCTTCCTAAAGGAATTTATACAGAAACTAGCAGTACTCTCACAGCTGAGCAGAATGAAAGAAAAAGAAACAAGAGGCACAAATTTCTTAAGGTGAAATTCCATGTCCATATAAGAAAAAAGTGTTAATCACTGGGAGAACAATTGATCATTAGAAGAGGCTGCCCAGACATCTCTTTTGTTGGAAATATCCAGGATGGCTTATCAGGGCCCTGGATAACCTTATTTGAAGACCCACCTTCAACAGAAATTCTGATCTGTTTCAGTGTACTCATTTACTTGTTTGTTTGTTTACTTATTAATTTATTCTCTTATTTCTGTGATTTTATAATTTTGGACAACTGTGGCAAATGCGTAGTGGTGTTTTACTCAAATTGTTTTTTGGAATATATTATCTTTAGGACTGCAGCTGAACTTTTTTTCAGGAAAACTAATTTGAATGATTAAAGGTCATGGATCAAACATGAAGTCAATTAAAATAGATTTCCTAATCTCATAGTGTCGTTCTCTTGAATTTATTAGTGTACACAAAATCAAAGTTGAATGGTGACATATTTTTGTTGATTAGACTGAAGGTTAATAAAGCATCTTGAGTTAAAAGAGTTGTGGAGTAAAACCCCTAATATTGCCAGTAGACAGATAATCCAAGTCTTCTCCCAGGTTGAATGCTGAAGCTGTAAAAGAGCTAAATATATGGATATACTAAGATTAATTGAGTGATATAAGTGCAATTTGAGTGTGTAAAAAACTATCTTAAAATTTAAAAAAAGGGAGGAAGCATAACTACAGAAACATTTGTTTCTGTATGACAGATGACCTGATAGCAGGAGATAAAGTTTGTGGTAGATAGTTTAATGAAAATAAAGCTAATAAGGATATTCATAGTTTAAAGAGCATTCTTTGAAATCATTTTATGATTAATTTGTTCATACAAAGTTTTGTTTGCCTGATTTATTAATAGTTGAACTGAGTACCTTATGTAGGGATGTGTAGACTCCAACTCAAATATTTACATTAATTGGTATATTACCATGCTTTCACAACATAAAATGTTGTTTAAAGCACCACATAAAAAAAATCTTGCTAAGAGGAAGAAAACAGTGCATGTAACTTCATCAATATTGTATATATATTGTATATATGATCTCTAAGGTCCCTTCCAACCCGCATGAGACTATGATACTATGATGATGATATTACGTGCGTAACTGAAATGACAGCAAAAGAATATAAAGCATAAATTGAATGTCAGATAGATGTTTGTCTAAAAACTTGGTACATAGAAACACTGTAATTGCTAATTATACTGGCATGTACCTTCAGTATTAAGTCATGTATACCTTGCTTGGAATTCACTGAAAAACATTTTGTATTTTTAATTCAGCTAAGTAATTATTAAGTTAATGTTTTAGCCAAGTATTATAATTAAATTAAATTATTCAAGAACTATGTCAACTGTCACATTTGATATAAATGTTTGAAAAACAGATGTGGGTTCTTGGAGTTAGAAATTTTAATAGAAACTCTGCATTTTCCAGAAGAGAAAGAAGTGGTTTAACCTAAACTGAGCACACAATCATAGCAGAAAAAGAGACAAATAAATCTATTCCTCTCCTCCTCCCCTTCCCTCCCCCTCCCCCCCAAAAAACAAACAAACAAACAAACAAACCCTGTCTATGCTAATATTAGGACTGATTAATATCATAAAATTGTTAAATGTACCCCCTTCTACAAAACTACCTTCCCTTTCGTTTTTATATTTTTCTGAGGAAGGAAGAACTTTGTACTTCTCTTAGCTCACATTGTTATTATTTTACACAAGATTAAACAAACAACCCATACAAGTTCATACCTACATGCATTTATATATATATAAACTATTTTAAAAGGCTGATCTCTGAGTAATGCCTTCTATTATTATAATTGGTGGTATTGCAGTAGACATTGAACCTTCCCGCCAATATTCCTTTACATTTTGTTACTGTGTGACAGACAGCAGCAGAGGGGCAGTCCAACAAAGTGCTGTCTGACACATGAAACAAAGGTAGGTAAATGAGTTCCTCCATGTGTAAAATATTGAATCCATTGACATTTGCTGATGGTTGCTGAATGTTTTATGGTGATCAAGCCATGGATACGAGCACAGAAAGACTGTGGGTGTTGTTGCGTTTTAACAGTACTGAGAGTGACATGAAAGACAGACTGCATTCTGGATGGCTATGTAAAACTGTCACACCATAAAATGAAGAGCTTCTTGATCTGCTCATCCACACGAATCAGCTAATGATAATTACTATGAAAAACAAAGTTGTTTTTTTTTTTTATCTGAGACAATGCTCTTCCAAATAGCGTTATTGTGTTCTTTGTTTTAATTTCCATGAAAATAAGTATGAGACATTACTTTCAGTGTGACCTACATAATTTACCCAGATAATGAATATCAAAAGAGTTTTACATAGGTCCATTCAAAATTTTGGAAAAAAAAAATAAAAATAAAAAAATTTCAAGGCGATGATCTTATGATCTTTAAGAGCTGAAAGAATAGCATATCCTGTTGTTTTGACCAGATTTCTGAACACGGATGTTCCTAAACATTGAAATAATTAGCTGTGAATGTCACGAGCTTAAATTCTTGCCTTGGAAAATAAGTCAATTTTAAATTAATGTAAATCAGGAGAGGTTTTTTTTTTTTTTTTTTAATTTAATGTCTTAAAGCATGTTTTGAAGTCAGACTAAAATTTAGATTTTCTGACAAACTTCAGTAGAGAACTGAAGAGCAGTATTTCTTCTGAGCTCCATTCAACATACAGTAAGTCATATTTCCATACAAAAATCTTGTCAGTGGAATAAACTCTAAATCAGGAAATAGCTCTTCCAAATTTTATGGGTGTAAGGAATGATGAATGAAGTCACAGATTCCACAGTGCTAACGCTTCAAAATAGATTTACCTCACTGAAAATAGATGTATAATGTTAAATAGATTGTTCACACCCCTATAGAATTGATTTTTATTAATCTAATTAGGGTAACCTTAGGTTTTGTCTGTCACCTGTCAGTGAGCAGATTGATCAGGTACAGCTTTCTGACTTGAAAACACTGCTTATTCCACAGAATCAGAGTCATATAGACTAGGAAAGAATATTGGATCATCAAGTCCAACTCCCTGTTTATAACTCATCAACCAAAAGCAATTAGAAACAGTTATCTGTACATGCAGTGTCTTAGTTTCATCTGGGATTGAATTGTTTCCTTCAGAGTGCCTGGTATGATGCTATGTTTTGGTTCTAGGAAAAAAGCAATGTTGAAAACATACAGATGTTTAGAGTTACTTCTAAGCAGCGTTGTAAAGAAACAAGGCCATTCCCAGTGGAGTCCAAGTAGATATGGGGGGGAGGGGGGGTGTGAATTAGGACAGCTGATTTTAACTGGCCGAAGGGATATTCCATACCGTATGACATCATGTGGTAGGAATTATGAAGGGGTGGGAGTTCAACTCACACTCTTCCACAACTCAAGGGCTAGGTGGGAAATGATTGGGTGGTGTTGAGCAATTACTTGTGTATCACTTGTTACATATATTTACATATTTATATATAGTCATTCCTATTTTCTTTTTCCTTTATCTTAGTAAATAGTTTTATCTCATTTTATCTCAACCAACAAGTTTTTTTTTTCTTCTCTAAATTCTCTCTCTCCCATCTCACTGGGAAGAGGAAGAGTGAACAAACTATTAGTTGGTGCCCAGCCACCTATTAAGTCACAGAAGTAGATATAGCCAGAACATAACTGACTGACAGCATATGAATATCTTGCTCTATAAAACAGTTGTATGTTGAGTTCTGAGTAGTGAGTGCACAATATGAATCTACTTGCAAACCTTAAATACACAATAAGGGTTTTTATGATTAAGAATGTCTATTTTATAGACTCTTTGGGTACACAGTAAGAAAAACAACACAGTAACAGCAACAAAAACTTCATCCAGTCTGTGAAAGAATACACTTAGCTAGTGATTAAAGTAACAGTTTTTCTGACTCAGAAAGTTACAAAAGCTGATAATATTTTCATTAAATTCTTAAAAATTGAACACTTTTCTATCATCAGAACTGTAGGAAATATGATTTGTTCCTTTTTCTCAGAATCATAGAATAGGAAGATTTAGAAGAGACCTCTGAGATCATCAAGTCCAATCCCCCTGCTAACACAGGTCTGCTAGACTAGGTTGCACAGGAAAGTATCTGGGTGGATTTTGAACATCTCCAAAGAAGGAGGCACCTCAGCCTTGCTGGGAAGCTTTTCCAGTGCTTTGTAACCCTCAAAATAATGTTCTTTCTCATATTTGTATGGAACTTCCTGTGTTCCTGTCTGTACTTACTGCCATTTGTCCTGTTTCTGGGCACTACTGAAAAAAGCCTGGCCCACCCACTTAACTACTGTACTTCAGATACTTACAAGTGTGGATAAGATTTCCTCTCAGTTTTCCGTTCTCCAGGCTAAACTGTCTTTCAGGCTTTCTTCCGGAGAGATGTTCCAGACCCCTAATTATCTGTGTTGCCCTCTACTGGACTCTCCAGAACTTGCCTTTCTTGAATTGAGGAGACCAGAACTGGACACAGCACACCTGATATAGCCCCACCAGGGCAGAGTAATACATCCCCAAATACAATTGGCCATCTGTGTGCCTACAATGGCACACAAATGGTTCATGGTGCTTACACACTCGCACTGCTTCTCACACTGCTCTGGTAGACTTGACGTCCATAAGAAGCTGGGATGTAACACTACCAGGACAGTTGACCAAAGCAATATTCCATGACATTATATTCTGCAATAAAAGCTGGGGAGAAGAAGGAGAAAGATGGAACATTCTGAGATCTGGCATACATTTTTCCAAGTAACCATTATGCTTGATGGAGCCCTGGTTCCCTGGAAATATCTGAACATCTGCCATTTGAAGGTGAGTACTGAATGGATTCCTTCTTTTGTTTTGCTAGTGAATGCAGCTATAGGTTTACCTGCTAGACTGTCTTTAAGTCAACCTATGAGTTATCTCATTTTCAGCTCTCAGATTTTAGTTCCCATTCTACTGTGAGTCAGAAGTAATGGGCTGTGTTTCTTGTTTGATGCTTGGTTGCCTACCAAATTTAAGATACAGCATAGACAGAAATATTTTAATTATAGACTAGGACATATAAAGTCACATAAACTAATATAAAAATATAATAAAGTCACTTTCTCAGAGAGATGGCAGATTAAATGGGCAAATAACATGAGAGGAGGCAGGCAAGTACTGTGAGACAGGCAGATCATCAGTACAACAGAGAAAAATTTTCTCTAATTACATTGTATGAATGTAATACAGCATAAAGTGAAATAACTTTTCTAAAGTCTTGTTTCCAGTGCACGTCAGTCATAATTTGTTATCACAACTGTGATCTATGGAATACATAGCTATATTCAACAAAAATATAAGCAATTTTATTTGCTCAGATATGTTTCTGTAAGCTGACATTTTTATTCTTTATTGTAAACACTAAATACAGTTTTCTAGGAATAAAACAGTAGGGTTTTTAAATTTATTAAAAATGAGTTTGAAATATTATCTTTCACAGATTTTTAAAAGTGAAGCTCCCTCTGATAAGGAAATAATTTTTATAAAATACTTCATTATCAGCTAAATTTCAGTAATTAAGCTGTTTATTCTGTTTGTACAGAGAGTGGAATAGAGCTCTGAAGTACATTTTTCTTTATTGTCATTTTTCTGATTGTAATAAAAGATATTTTTATTTCGTATTGTAATTTTTTATTAGAAAAATGGCTATTCTCAGAATGTACTATTTCTCCTTGCTATTTAGATGTGAAATGTGTTGTATCATGTAATTCCAGTTGCAGCAGATTTTTTTAAAAGCTGATGCCTGATCTGATCTGTGAAGCTGTAGAGAAACTTTCATGTAGTATTTCTTTACCCTTGGAAGCTGGTACTATAGAAACTTAGCAGCAACATCTATCTCTATTGCAGATTTCATCCACATTTAATACAAGTTTGTTGCTAATGTCTGATTTACTTGATAATAACAGTATTAAAAGAAAACAGCAAAGCAATTATGCAGGTTGGTTTTTTGTTTGTTTGTTGGTTTAGTTTGGTTTGGTTTGGTTGTTTTTTGTTTTGCTTTTTTCCTAAAGACTTTTTCAGTTAAAGAGAAATAGGGGCATTTACATAGTTATTTCAGTTTAATTAATGTGACTTTTGGAGTAGATTCCCATGTTGTTCTAAGCATTGTCTTTGGATGAAATCTACCAAGAAGATATATTCTAGGTAGCTGCCTCAATCCTGAACAGCTTAATTGAACTTGGTATTCAGTTCAATGTGAAGTTTTTTGGAAATATTTAATTGGGGGGACATCATATCCTCAGTACCAGCTGTTTCACTGTGTAAGCCCAATCCTATATATCAGCATTACTGGCTAAAATAGACATATTCACTGTGTCCAATTCTGTTTGGGCACATAGAGTAACTGTATATGTGCAACACAGATGGCAAATTAATATAAATAAATTATGGCACACTGTAAGCATGTCAAACATATTATGGATACCTAGAGTATGTTCAGTACTGCTGATCTGTCCATGCATAATGAATATTCCTACAATTACTGAACATCTGTCCAAAGAGTCACATCCATTTCTACAGCTAGGCTGAGAGGGCATCTAGTTAAGTAATAAGGGTTCCCCACTTCTGGCAAGAGGCTTTCTGGTCAGAGGAACTGAGTCCTATATGGGGGCTGACAACTGCTTTTGGAAAATTATGATTCGCCTTTAAACAGAGACAACAAAACAGACCATCTTTGTTCATGATAGTACTTGAGCTGCTCCAAAAGTAATATCTCCTATATATTTGCATAGCAACTACAACAGATGCAAAGAGTTCAGTAGCTCTACTTGATAGTGCAAATTCCCAGTTATACAACACTATTTTTCAATATAGTCATCACTATTAGCTATGCATTTTCACCAGCAGTGAATAAGAGCCTTCATGCTCTTCTAAAAATCTTCATAGTCTTCCAGGCTTGTCTTTCACGTCACTATCACTTCTGCTGGAGGACAGCCACAATTTCACTGTGCTCACATCCACTGCTTGGTCCCCATAAATTTTCAGAAAGCATAAATGGATGTTAATGGATGCCATCTTTTTTTCAACATGGAGGAATTCAGTTGCGCATCTTTGCTTCATAGCACTTCCATGTCAGATGCTGTTGTGCCAGACTACCCCTCTGCTGCCATCTGTTACACAGCAACAAAATATAAAGGAATATTGGATGGAAGGTTTGAACATCTCTACTGTCATACCACCATCTGCCTCAGATAACAAGGACTGATGTAATAAAATAGAAGGTGTTACTTTTGGAATAGCACTTGCACATAGTTGTAATATTTGAAAGCAATAAATACAAGAACAATATAACATCAACTTGTTATTTTTAGCAGCAGTCATATATTGTCGGGAGACTGAGTTTTCAGTGTAAAGGTTAACAAGTGCATAGAGTGTAGTTCTAAGTAGGATGAGTGTTCTGGAATAGTTGAGTTGTGGCCTGTAGTTTAGGGAGCTAGTGGGCAGGGGAGTTGGGTAGGTGTGTGTATAGGTTATCTCATGTGTATTAGGTGTGTGGTGGGTGTACACATCTGTGTGGGAATTAGGATGATATATAAGGAGTATGACACAGCAGTAGAGAGAAGATTTCATGGCATCCATGACTCTGTCTCTCTTCCCCAGATCATCGAGGTTCCGGGATGATCGGGTTATTTGACTGCTACATCACATATCTACGTACAAAAAACTTAAATCCATTAGACTTTTCAGAAATATCACTATTTCTGAAAACATTTAAAGCTCAGTACTTTCTCTGTCCTAAAACAGTAAGTTTTGATTTTCCATGTGAAAATTCCTGAGCTTTACTCCTTCAGAGCAGCTCTGCAGAGAATGACTTGTGGGTCCTGGTGGGTGAAAAGATGGACTTGAGCTGGAAGTATATGCATGCAGCCCAGAAAGCCAGCTATATCCTGGACTGAATTAAAAGAGGATCCAGGCCAGCAGGGAGAGGGAGATGATTGTCCCCCTCTACTCAGGTCTTGTGAGGCCCCATCTGGAGCAATGCATCCAGGCCTGGGGTTCCCAGTTCAGGAAGGACATGGAACTCTTGGAACAAGTCCAGAGGAGGGCCACAAAGATGCTCAGAGGGCTGGAACTATGAAGAATGGTTGAGGGAACTGGGCTTGTTCAGCTTGGAGAAGAGAAGGCTTTGGGGGAACCTCACTGTGGCCCTCCAGTACTTGAAGTAAGTGCATAAGCAGGAGGGAGAACAGTTGTTTATGTGGGTTATGAATAGTAATAACACAAGGCTGAATGGTTTTAAACTAGGACAGGGGAGGTTTAGGTTAGATATAAGGAGGAATTTTTTCACACAGAGTGTGATGACACACTGGAATGTGTTGCCCACGGAGGCTGCAGATACCCCATCCCTGGAGGCATTCAAGGCCAGGCTGGATGTGGCTCTGGGCAGCCTGGTTGGCAACGCTGTCCATGGCAGGGAGGTTGAAACTAGATGATTAGTATGATCCCATTCTACGATTCTATGATTCTATGATTCTGTGAAAAGCAAAATCTGTTTTTGTGGCTGGTAATTTAACGTTCTAGAACAATGAACTGTTTTATTGTAAATAGAAGTGGAATTTGACAGTGATAGAGACTAAAGTGTGTAGACTCCAATTGTAAAGTGACAGTCAATGCTGAGCATTTATACTCTGCCTTTCTGTGCAAGCTTTCTCTTGAGTTACAGCCAGTGATGCTGCTATTCTTACTCCTACAAATGTTCCCATTTAATCAGCTCTGCTACTTCAAGATTTTCTTTGCCAGCTACTGGGATCACCCTTCTGATATCAATGTCAGCAGGAATATAAGACAGTCAGTGATAAAGACAATCACTTTCACTGTTCCTAAGTTAAGTGTTTGGTCCTTTTTCAAGCTTATTAGATTTATTTTGGTTGCACTCAATCAGCTGACTATTCTAATTACAAAAATAAATGATAGTGGCTTTAAGTGAATTAGGTTACACTCTATCAGAAAATATATCTTCTATTATATAGGATAAATTCTTAGGAAATGACCCTCTAAATGTTCACCAAATGCATATTTTCACATAAATTATATTGCTTTTGTCCACATGGAGTTGACATTTTCTTAAATAGAATAGGAAAGTATAAATGGAATTTAGAGAAAATACTGGAAAAAAAAAAACCAGGGATTATTTTCTTATATTACTGCAGTAAATTCTAATATCAGATGTAGGTAGAAGATGTTTAGTTTATTCCAGAAGTCATGGGAGTAAGAAATCATGTTAAAAAAATATGCACCGAGATTATGGAGATATACTTAGCTCACTAAAAAAGTCATTTCTCTTTACTGAAATACATTTCCTGTATATATCACAAGGACAGCTTTTCCTCCTTCTATTGAGAGAGGATGGCACAAGTGGTAGGAATGCCGCGTTGCAACACCGGAGGCCCTGGGTTCGAATCCCCCCTGTGGCACAAGTGGTAGAAGTGCCGCTCTGCTACACAGGAGGCTCGAATTCCAGGGGGTTGGACTCGATGATCTCTAAGGTCCCTTCCAACCTGCACGAGACTATGATACTATGATACTATGATTTTTACCTGGGTAAAAACATCAGTTTTAACCATCCACGACCAAAACGGGCTAAGGATGTGTGAATAAAATTACTAGTTTGAACTGAAACCTGGTATTAAGCGTCAGTCTGATGTATAATTAGCTCATGCTCTCAGTTTCTAACTTGATCTGACTTTCTGAGGTCATTTAGTAAGTGTATTTTTGTGTGTGTGTGTTCTTTGTATGCAAATACATCAAGAGTTTAGAGCACAGCCTAAAGGATCTCCAAGTCCTTCTCTGCAGGGTTGCCTTCAGTGAGTTATTCTCCCAGTCTGTACGCACCCATGCATGTGGGCTCCTCCAATAGTGATGTCTTCTATTCCTTTCAATGGAAAATACATCAGATACAAAGAGCACAATAACACTGTTTGATAGAGCAAAATCTCAGCTACAAAACATTATTTTTCAGTATAGTCATCACCACCAGCAGTGTGTAAGAGCATGCCACTTGAAAACTTCTGCACCAGCAGAGGTGCCCCACTGTCACTGTTGACAGAGTTGGAAATCAGTACCCACCAGGAAAAGGGAAAAGGGCATCAGACGTGGAAGCACATATGAGGAAAAGATGTGTAATTGACTCTGATGAGTGGAAAACATGTCATCAATTGATATTCACTAATGCTTACCCAACTTTTATGGAGACCAACCAATTAATGTGAGCACGGCAAGGAACTGAGCGTTATGCTTCAGCAATGATGACAGCAATAGTAAATCACCTTTGCTAGCACTGATTTTTATAAGCATGATATGCATGCTTGTTCATGGTTGGTTAAAATGGTGGTAACTATGTTAGAAAACAGGGATTATTTTTTTTTTTTAGCTGAGAATTTGATCTATCAGATAATGTTGTTGTGCTCTTATTATCTGTTGTAATTTCCATGGAAATGAACAGGAGACATTACGTTCAGAGCAGTCTACATATAAATTGGAAACAGCTATTCAGTTCTCTACCAATAATCGGAGTTTTTTTGGACATGATTTTCTCCCCACTTGAACAGATTTTTCTCTGGTTTCATCAAAGAAGATAACTCATGAACTATGTTCTTGGAATAATTAAAAAGTAAAACAGATGTTACAGAACTGTGTTTAGTATTTTCTAACTCTGCTGTACACAAAACTAGAGCTTGTTTGTTGAGTTTCAACAGAATAATCTCAAAACAGGATCCCAGAGAGTAGGAAATGTTCTTCTATAATGGAAGACAGACTTAAAGCAGTCTTTCTACTTACACTAGCATTCCCCAGAGACGTTCTCTAAGTGTATCTGCAATCTCTTTAAACATTCCCCTCTATATTTCTATAATTATTATAGACATGTAAGATGAGTAATTTGTAAAAATCTTGCACCAGTCTGCTTAATGAATGGTTTGTTTAATGAGAAAGGATTGTTCAAAATTAAAGTGATATAAACATCTAATTCTGGTAGGTGTTTTTGTTTGTTTGTTTGGTTGTTTTTTGTTTGTTTGTTTGTTTGGTGGTTGTTTTTTGGTGTTTTTTGTTTTGTTTTTTTGTTTGTTTGTTTTTGTTTTTCCTTGTAGGAATGTTAATATTTAAATGGACAGCAAAATCATGCAAAACTTCAGCACTTTTCAAAGAACCAAAGAATCACAGAATCATCTAAACTTTTGAGTTAGAAAGAACTTTTAAAGGTCATCTAGTCCAACTCCCCTGAAGTAAATAGGGACATTTGCATCTAGATAAGGTTGCTCAGAGCCTGGTCCAGCTTGACCTTGAATGTTTCCAAGTACAGGGTTTCTACTGAATCTCTGGGCAACTTGATCCAGTACCTCACCACAATTATACTATTTTTTTTCCCCTTATATTGAATCTAAATCTCCTCTCTTATATTTTGAAACCATTTTCTCTTGTCTCATCATAAATTCTGTTGAGGAATCTGTTCCCTTCTTTCTTATGGTTCCCCTTTAGATACTGAAAAGCTATTACTGGTCCTCCCCAGACCCCTCTTGTCTCCAGGCTGAAGAGACAATGCACTGTCCTTATAGCAGATGTGTTCCATCCCTTGGATCATTTTTTGGCTCTCCACCAGATGCACTCCAACAGGTCTATGACTCTTCTGTACTAAGTACTCCACATCTGGCTGCAGTGCTCCAGGTGAGGCCTCACCAGTGCAGAGTCTTAACCTTCTGGCCACGCTTTTGTTGTAGCCCAGTATATGGTTAACTGTCTGGACTGGGAGGGCATGTTGTTGGCTCATGTCCAGCTTACCAGTCCCAGGCTCTAGCTATGCATTTTTGCTGGTGATGAAAAAGAACCTGCATGCTGCACTCTTAAAATTCTGCAGAGGTAATACACTGTTTCACAGCTGCTGTGACTGTGCTCCATTGCTCCGTTACTTTACTATTCATTCTGAGAATATTTTTTTCCTAATATCCAATTTGGCCCCTTGCTGATGGAGGACATTATCTTATCTTATCACTATTTACCTGGGAGAAGAGGATCATCCTCACCTCACTACAGCCTTCTTTCAGGTAGTTGTAGGGCATGATAAGATCTCCCCTGAGCCTACTGATTTTCCTTAAGTCTGAAATGTTAATCATACACTGTCTGTCCAATTAACTTCTTATGTTACCTTCAGATAGGCGTCTTCTTTTAAACATTTTCCTACATCTGAGAATAAAACAGCTTTATTAAGTCTTTTAAGTTTCATTTGTTGGCATGAAAATTGTAGTGATCATAGTCATGTAGAAAAAAACCTTGAACTAATGAGTTTATATATAGATAAATTATTCAAGTGTTATAAAAGTAGACGACCTGGGAAGTTTGTAAACTGTCAGCTACATTTTGGGATGGTCTTTCTGAGTGAGAGTTTATTATTCTGATAAGTAAAAAGGTGGAAAATTAAATGAGGAGATTGCTTCACTTTTACTCACTTCACACATAAATTAATCGCAAGTCTGAACTTAAAGAGAAGATTTCATATTTTTAAGTTTTCCTTCTCATTCATGGTCAATACAGCAGCACCTGATGTCCTCTACACATTGTGGCAGTTCTCTGTGGATGCAGATTATCTTCAGTGAAGTACTGAAGGTTTCTAGTGATGCCAGAAGCTGCACATAGATTATATTGCTAATTTCTATTAATTTTATCAGAATTTCTTACTACTTTTTTCAAAAAACACCCAAACAAAAAACCCAACAATGTTCTTCTAAATATCTCACTCTAATGGTATGCATTTAAACATCTATATATGATGTAGTATAATAAAATATTTAAGCAACTAGCTAATCTTTAATATTTTTTTCTCTTATGATTATACCTGTAATTACAAATAAAACATACTAAAGATTACTGACATTCAAGTAATTTCTGTGATCCTAGGATAAAGTAAAAAATGAATAGAGACACTAAAAATGTAAATTTGAATTGATATAAAAATCTAAAGTTCCCCACTAGGTATCTAAACTTGTTTTAGAAACTCTACCTTAGAAAGTAATCAATGTGAAAAATTTGCATTCTGAGAGGGCACAAGAATATTTACATTCATTAATTTGTGTTTATTGTTATTGTGATTCACGTGAGAGTGAAAAAAAGAGAATTTTTTAAAAAATAGTATTTCCTTTTCCAGTCTGTTAACATATATTTCACATTTCAGTCACTACACAATAGAATTAACTGAAAGTGATTTATTTTTCTGTTTACTTATACAGTATGCGATGTTAGTGTTCCTGTAATATATTAAAATTATCTTGAACATCTAGGGGATTTATAGCTTTAATAACTTTGTAACATTAATGTGCATAACTTAATGAAAATATTGGATGCAGAGTATAAAATATATTTTTTCAACATTTCATAGATTCATTCTGCTTATAAATTGCATTTGTAGAGATTAAAAATTCTTTATTAATCAATTTCATAATATTATGGATTGCAAGGAAGTGCGTGGGTTTTTTTGTTTTTTTTGTTGTTGTTTTTTTTAATTTCTATTCATGATGGGAAATTGTTTTCCTCTCTCTCTCTCTCTCTCTCTCTCTCTCTCTCTTTGATTATTATTAATGCATTTAGATTTAATGGTATTTCAAAGATTTATAGGCAAAGTGGAATTTTGTCAATTCCTTTCACCCTTTATAGCTGACCCAGTTTCAACTAAAACAGGGATAATATTCTTCCTAAAGACAGTACCATGTCGTGTTTTAGACTTAGGGTGAGAATAATGTTGATAATATGCCAGATTCCTAGTTGTTGTTGAGCAGTTCTTACACTAAGTCAAGCTTCTTACAATGCCTTAGCAATGTGGTGACTGTGGTTGCAAAAAGAGCCGGGAGGGGACACAACCAGGACAGCTGATCCAACCTGACCATAAAGGATATTCCATACAATTTGATGTCATGCTTAACAATAAAACTGGGTGTAGATGTCCAGAGGGGGCAGCTGCTGCTTAGGGACTGGCTGCACTTCTGAAGGTGCATTGCAGCAGCTACGCTGTCATATTAAACTCACTCTATGTTATCCCATAAGTTTTATATTTTCTCACATACTCTCCCCTACCTTTAAGCAGGGAGTAAGCAAACAGCAGCATGGTGCTTATCTGCCTGCTGGACTAAACTGTAACTGTAGTCAAAGAAATCAGTCTGTTTAGAGATAAAGTATTTGTAGACATGCATTCTGTGAGAGCCAGACGGGAAAATAGCACTTTATAGACACTTTATATTGACACCCAAAGAAGCTCTCATTATTCTCAAAAAAATAAGTAATATTTATTTTTAAAAAATACATAAATGAAACAGGTTGTAAACTTTTGTTCTAGAAGACATACCATTGCTAATTAATTAATTAATTAATTGCTAATTAGTACCTCCTTAAACTCGCCTTTTACAAAACAGCATTGAACTCAAAAGTTCATGTAGTAGGAAATTCAAAGTAGCAAAAGTGAAAAAGATTCCACATGATAATGATTGCATTCGGCAGTTATTTAGGATGCATTGATTAACTTATATTTGCTTGCTTATTTAATATGTATGTGCTTGGCAAGATATACCTATTCAATAATATGACCACTTAACATTTATCCATTTCAGCTCCCTTTTCTTATTTCATACAAGTTCAGCAGTAATGACTGATGCGTCATTCTTCAAGTTTCGTAAGATTCTTCTAGGAAAATAAATAAATAAATAAATAAACCACAGAAAAACTTGAAATCACACAAGCAAAATAAATTAAAAAAAAACAACAAAAAACCCACAAACAAACAACAACAACAACAATGACAACAATAAAACAAGAGGGGAAAACAAACTGCAAACAAGTTACAGCTGGATTAGAAACTGTAAAAAATGATCAGTTGTCAGACTGTGTTCTTATTCCTTTAGAGATTCACAAATTTCCATAGTTTTCACATGGATCTCAGTTCCACAAAACTTCTGTCTTTCTTTCTCAGCCAAAATAAAGAATAGTTAGTGGTTTTTTTTGTTTGGTTGGTTTTTTTGTGTGTTTTTTTTTTGTTTGTTTGTTTTGTTTTTGTTTTTTTGTTTTTTTTTACTGGATTGTTTTCCTAAAGAAAAAAAAAAAAAGGCACTTATACTGAATGGTGAAAAATGCTCTTCAGTCAATATAACTAGAATTTAAGGTAACTGTAGATGGCATAAACATCTGTCTACACTAAATTAGACAAGATGGATTTCACCCTAAAAGACTAATATTTACTTGCAGATAGTTTCCTAAAAATAAGTTTACTTTTTAATCGAATTCACTGAAATTCCTACGAGACTCAGAATAACTCCTTAGCTGTTGTTTTGAACACTATTTTCAATTCCTAATAATTTGTAGGAACAGATTCATAATCTGTTGTTTTGATGAAAAATCTCACTGTTAATATTTAATTAAAACATAATTAAAAAGAGTAAAGATAGTTGATTAGATAATATACATTAAAAGGAAATTAAGGAAAGAAAAATCTTGATCAGTTGACAAGACTAAGTTTTTAGGAAAGAGGTGTTTGCTAATAATTATGGTAGCAGCATTTTAAACAGATTTTATTAGTGAGCCAGAGACACACAACTCAGTTTGTTTAAAATATTTTGAAATAAAGGAATTCTACTAAATTTGAGTCTTGTTTGGAAGTTTTTAAATTTGTAAGGACATGGTCCTGGTTAAGCAGTGCTAGATGTCATTGTTTGAGAAGATGTGGTTGGACCAGATGATCTCCAGTGTTCTCTTTCAACCTTAACCATTCTGTTCCCCGCCCTGATCTGCCCGTGTGAGTCCACATCAGGAATATCCAGTTCTGGGCCCCTCAATTCAAGAAGGATGGGAAACTGCTTGAGTGAGTCCAGCACAAAGATGACTAAGGGTGTGGAGCACCTCCCTTATGGGGAAAGGCTTAGCTTTTTAGCTTGGAAGAGACTGAGGGGTGACCTCATAAATGCTTATAAATATGTAAAGGGTGTGTGTCAGGAGGATGGAACCAGACTCTTCTCGGTGACACCCAATGATAGGACAAGGAGTAATGGGTGCAAGATGGAACATAGGAGGTTCAACATAAACAGGAGAGAAAAAGCATATTCAGAGTAAGGGTAACAGAACACTGGAACAGGCTGCTCAAAGAGGTTGTGCTGTCTCCTTCTCTGGAGACATTCAAAACTGACCTGGACACATTCCTGTGTGTGGTGATCTAGGTGTTTCTGCTCTGGCTGGCAACTGGACTAGATGATCTTATGAGGTCCCATCCAATCCCTGACATTCTGTGATACTGTGACACATTCTAATTCTGTAATTCTGCAAACTGAAGTGACATTCTTCTTAAGAAGTTAGGATATCACTGAGCTTGAAACTCAGCATATATGTCTAAACTAAGTAGTAAATAGGTGTCTATTAGTTTGTGGAACTGAGTGAGTAGATGGAGCTGTATGATGGTTTCATCCTAAAACATGATAAGAGCACAGACCATGCCCAATCAGATAAATCTTCGCATCTGGAGGAAAATATTCATATATGAACAAGGATTGGATCTCTGTATGTTCCACAAGATTGTTTAGATGCCATGCTAACTGGATAACTTTCCTTGAAGGCATCTCTGTCGATAAAACATGACTGACTTTTAAGGAAAAGTCAGCTGAATTAGCTGGACTGGAACAGCCTTTCATAATACCAAAACGTTCCAAGGAGCAGACAGATGTTATTGAGTTCATAGTCAATATCCTTTTTATCCCTTTTATTTAATCGTTTTGAATTTCAGATAAGCTATCTTGAATTGCCAAAATCTAAACACAGTGCAACAGACCTTGAATCACTTTGGCTCCTAGAGCTTGATTCTGCAAGTATTTCAAAGTCAGATGTTTTCTGGTAGAGATAGAGGAGATACTTGGCTTCTTTTGAACATTTAATAAAAGGTAGTATGGCATACTATTATGTTCATTCCACTACAAGCAGTACAAAGTCACTGGTTGTAGCAGAAATAAAATGGGATTTTCTGCATGAGTGTCAGATGCATAGCTTAAGAGATGGAAATGAAAATCTCCTCCTCTATCACATCAGCCTCTTAAGCAGCACTTTTGTTATAAAAAAAAAAAGTTAATTTTAGTGCTATCACTGCTGGAATCCTCTCCCTGCTGTTGTTATATCGCTTTAATTTAACATCCTCTTTATATCAGTGGAACTCTGGGGTATATAAGGGAAAGATGATAGCATAAATTGTGTTCATCCTGTTCAAGAGATCTGTACTTTTATCTTGTTTAACCAGGCTTAGTTCAACACATGTCATAAAAAAATCCCCTCACCTGATCATCCAGAAGATGCTAGGGGAGATTTTTCAACATGACATGGCTAATAATATGAAACAGACTTTTTCTCCCTCTGTTATCAAAGTGCATCAGTAGTGTGACCATTAAAATGTGACTGATGTAAAAGTGTTACTATTTAAAATATCTGTAACTATGTAAATATTCTTGGAACCCAAATGAGTCCACTGACCTACAATAGTCTAAGGTAAGTACCGGGTTTCAAGATGCTACTTCTTCATCCACTACAGTGTGTTGCTCTACAATGACAAACATACAAATATCATTTTTAAAAGCTAATTATTTCAAAAGGTAGAAAATGATCGTATTTTATTTTATTCTGAAACATATTAAAACAAAAGCAAAATTATTAAGAAATCAAACTTGTATTTACAAACTCAAGTGAGAAAGCTAATATAACTCACAGTAACTTTTAACAGTAGAGTACTGAAAATATGGTCCCTGGATGAAATATTTAAAGCCAAAAGAAGAACAAATAAATGAATGTGGGGGATGGGGAAATAGAGAGGAATGTATTAATTTGTATTCAGGATGTAAACTTAGCATTCCATTTTTGGACCATTAGATTCAGTGATTATCTTTCCACACTGACTCAGGGAAGGAAAAAAGAAAATAAAAAAATCAGTCAATGACAACATACTTAGTTCATTCAGCTACAATATCTTCAACTCTATCTATGATAACTAAACAAGTGAATCTTTTCTGACAAGCACAGAGCAGGCCTGTGAAAACACTCATTTTCAGCACTCCATTTTATCTGTAATTCCCCAGCAATCATTAACTCAACCAGCTTTCACGCCATTCACTTTTCTCTGCTTCTTCCAGTCCCCTAAAAGAAAGCATGGTTGTCTAGGGATTATGGGAACAAATTACTTAGACAAGAGTAAGTAAAGTTTTTAAAAATATTTTCAAAATACTTGACTTTGTTGTTGTTGTTTGTTTGATGCATTCTGGATGTTTTTCTCTATTTTTTTTTTCTTAAACAAAACCAAACCAAGCAAACAACAACAACAACAACAAAAAAGAAGATGAAACCTTCTGTGCCATTTTGGTTCTGTAACCAAAATTAATAGTCAAATATACTGGCAAAAAAATGCTAGTCATGAGGATTTTCTTTTCCATAATAATTCAAATAAATTATGTTCATTGGTAACTTGTACCTAGACACCCCCAATGCAAAGATTAATTAGAAAGGCAATAATTTCATAAACTATATTTGTTTAGTTAATATAGAATGTTTCACAACACTCTTATATTTATCCTTTAGTAATTAAAGAAAAATAAACAAATTAACAACAGATGTATGTGCACAAGTACGGATTATAAAGCTTGGATATCAAGAAATCTGATTTCACACAATTGCATTTACATGTATTGAATTTAAAAATAATTTAAAAAGGAAGTTGCTATGAATTTGTGGAAGCTACAAAGTACAATACCCTGAAAATCATACCTGTCATTGTGTTTTTCACGTGCTCTCCCATGTTTCCCTTTTTCTGTTTCAAGTAATTTATGTTTCAGATTTATGGCTATGGCAGAAGTTTTTATTTGATAGTTAACTTTTTTAAGATATTATCTAGAGAACCCATAGTGTACATTCAATCAGGCTATTGGCATGGAAAGGTGTTACATATCTAGGCTTGATAACAAGTTGCACTGTTTTAGTTAGATTTTCTAAAACCTAGAGACATCTCAATACCTAAGAGAACTCTGGAGTCAGCAGATACCTAAAGCATATGTTTTGGTTTTTAAATGTGTTTATGTATTTCATCATCATATATGTTTTGGCTTGTTTCTCAGTGTTCAGTTAGAACAATCTGTTTCTTGGGACAGAATTCCAAATATGCAGTTGTTATGATTTAGTATTCACTTCATGGTTTTATTCCAGAGGACAGTACAAATAAACCTCTGATACCACGAAAGTTGCCTCAGGCATAGAGGAAGCAATCAGGAGTATATGCAAGATGCTCTTTACAAATCTAAGAAAAAGCAAAAATAACTGAGCTAAGATGTTTATGTAAATTCATTTCTCAAAATCACTTGTGCATACAGATAACATATTTAGTAGTTATAGCATGTTTTTTATCCTCATGTCTACATACTGCATGTCTATAAACTGCTCTGAAAATGGCTGTTTTGAGATAAACAGACCAAAAGTGAAAAATGAGTATTTGTTTCAGAAATACCATACAGAAATCCACCTAAATAATCAAAATTGAGGTTTACCTTCAACAAATTTTTGTTATTCCTGAGCTAACATTATCACTGTTTAGTTAACACTTTTTTTTTTTCTAGTAAAATATAGATGATAAAAAAAAAAAGAAAAAAAAATTCCCAATATTCAGAAATTGTATGTTATATATTCCTGTTTTTATCATTTCAGAAATTCGAAGCGTAGTGTTCAAATAGTTATAAATTCCAAAAAGAAAAAAAATAAATATCACTTATGCATAGCTTTTTTTGTTTGTTTGTTTGTTTTGCACATCAGCATTTGAACAGATCTGTTCACTATTTTGCTCTGAGCTGATAGAAACTGGAGCTTAAATTTGCACCATCTTGTTAATCATTTAAATAAGCTTTCAAAGCTTAGAGTTAAGATTCCATTTTCGTTGTAATAAATGAGGAAACGACAGCAGCTTCATATGATGTTCTATTTAATTTAATGTGAAATTGATCTTCAGAGGTTTACTTTTTTTGTTTGTTTGTTTATGTTAGAGGCTATTAAAGATATCTAACATGTTTGTTTGTACCTCTAAATTAGATACAACATGTAAGTGCATAAATCTTGAATACAACTTGAAATCAGACTGTTGGAAGAGTTCATCTCATCTAAAAGCAGCCATTTAATTTAAGCATCTAAATTCTGTTGTTTTTTGTTTGTTTGTTTGTTTGTTTTCCACCTAGGATGACATAAAATGTTATTTTATTACTAAAATTCCAATCTTATCTCAGTTGAAGTTTAGATTGATGAATCAGAGAAGGAATTCCACAATACCTCTCATAAGTACTGAGATCAGCAAAATGAATGTGGAGAGAACATTTTCAGATGCTTGAAAGCCTCTTAAAGTATAAGGGACTCAAAGGATTCAGAATTTTAGAGAATTTGGATTCAGTGTGTGTATCCACAGTATTCAGATTCAATCTAGATTCAGATGTTCTGCATATTCCACTAAGTAATGATTAGATCTTAATTGGCTACAAGCTGTTTTAAATAATTGCTTCATGTGAAATTGCCGATGTACAAATATGCTTATTTTAGCTGAATTCCTACCTTGAATAACTGTGACCCAGATTCCATGAGGGACATCATCTAATAGGAACAATCCAAACACGCTTAGTATTTATAAATATCACTTAAACAAAACAAACTTCAGTGATAACTGATGCTTTTTGAGAACACAAATCTGTATTTTCTCAGCATCTATATTTTGAATAATAGTCTTATGACAGATGTTTCCTAGCGTAACTTACTATAATATGTTTCTACTCACATTTTATAAAGCCCAAGAAAATTCTGAAGTTTTATAGGCTGCTCATGGAAGAAAATAGGTGTCCTGTATTGAGCCAAATAGTGTGGATTTCATCTTAACTAAATAGCTAAATGTCTGTGGGTTCTGATTATTTGTTTGATTAGCTGATTTAAATCTGATTCCTATCTCTTATAAAAGGAGAAGCCTAGATGAGTTTTTGGATCTGGCTTTGAGTATAATCTCTTTTCTCTATTTTATAACTGGAATTAGACTTTTGTCTTCCACTGAAATTTCATTTACTGAGAAGAACAGTATACACAGATAAAGAAAAAAAGGAACAAGTGTAATAGAATTTGTAGTATACAATACTTATCTTTGTAACTTCTTTTTCTATTCTGTGATGGTTTCTGTCTTTTCCCACTGTAGAAAAGAGATAGGCAAGTGTCTATGCCTCAAGCTGGTAACAAATGTCTTTTAAGGGGGGAGGGGTGGCGGACAAGAAACAAAAAGACTGGTGTTTAGATCTCACAAGACTTCTCCTTCAACTGAATGTTCATTAGTATGTGGCAGGTCTAGTACTGGACATATCTCAAAAGACAACCTCTGTACTGCAGTGAGGGTGAGTCAGTGTAACATTAGTTAATATCTAACCTACCAAAGATCTATGCCACTGTATACATTTCTAGACTTGTTACTACTCCAGAAGGTACTAAGAAGTTGAACACAGCTGAAATAATAACAGACATGCAATAATTTTGACTAGTAAAGATTTATGTATGCAGTGTGAATGAGTAAAATTGGAAAAGGCATAAGTTGCTCTGCCTACATGTTTGTTGTTATACTGTTAGACATTCACATATTGCTGATGGATAAGGTGTACTTCAGGATTCCTATTTTAAAGCGCAGGCTGATAATTTGAACAAATAATTTAAAGTTACTTTTTTGGACATGAATCCAGCAGATTTCAAATAGATGTAATCAGAGTAGATTTATATAGTGACTTTTTAGATTTATTATGTAACAAGTCAGGGAAAGAAAATGTCATTTAATGAAATAAATTCACATATGCTCCAAAGGATATACGGTGACTTGGAGTTCTTGCCCAAAGAGGTAGCTCTTCAGGTCTCCAGCTACACAGAGTGCCTGAGCCTGTTGCTACTGGTAAATTGCAACGGGGATACCACCTGCATAAGATGTTAACAGGTGGATGGTCTTTGGAAGGTGCTTGTGGAGCTCACAGAGGAAGTGGAGAAGTTAAGGATCATTAAGGAGAGTGAGCAGGAGATAGCTTGATGGAGTAACTCCTTGCAATACCTGCAAGAAGGACACCGGGTTGATATGAACCAAATGCTGCTGGATGCCCTCTCCTGTCATAATAGGGCAGAGGGAGAGGATTTAAGAGGTGATGAAGAGTGGAAACAGGGACCTTGGCATAGAAGGCAGACTCATTCCCTGCCTATGTTGGTTTTTGAGGTTCCCCTCTGTAATATGTTTGATGTTCTGGAACTTGAGGGAGAGGTGAGTGAGGATGTGATGGAAGGTCCACCTGGGAGATTGTCTAGGGCAAGGTGGTAGACTCCATACCTCAAGACTGCCTCTGCTAAGCAGGAAAGAAGGATATTTGTTGTAGGTAACTCTCTTCTGACAGGAACAAAGTCAGCTGCACCCCACCTGTAGGGAAGTGTGGTGCTTCCCTGGGGCCTGGGTCAGGGATATTACTAAAAAA
This sequence comes from Coturnix japonica, assembly GCF_054131305.1. NCBI lineage: Eukaryota > Metazoa > Chordata > Aves > Galliformes > Phasianidae > Coturnix > Coturnix japonica. The sequence continues at coordinate 137,342,005 of NC_140663.1, forward strand.
CAAAAACAAGCAAACAAAAAACCTAATAAATATCCTTTACTGACAGTTCAGGCTGGTAGCAATTATGCTACTGAGAGAAGCCTGAGTGACATTTGGACACTGTAGTGGATAGTTAATGGAGCAGAAGTACTGGTAGTGTTTTTCTCTATCCTTTCAGTGGTAGGATAGTGAGAGGACCAGGAAAACCCATCTCATAAATACATGGCTAAAAGGATGGGGCAATTGCAGGAATTCTGTGTTGTTTTTTTACCCATGGAGTGGTGTACTCAGTCCTTGGCCTGATGTTTGCAGATGAGTCTCACCTGTCTCAATGGGGGAAACAGATACTATCCCAGGATCTGACAGGGCTTGTTGAAAGGGTGTTAAAGTATGGAAGGGGAAGGGATTAAACAAGACTTTCTAGAGATGAACCTGGGGGAATGACAGTGGAGCTAGGGATGAAGTAAATGACTCAGCTGAAGAGCAGCTAGACCAATGCATGCAGTGTGGGCAACAAAAGGGAGGAGCTGGAAGTCATTCTGTAGTAAGAAACCTATGACTTAGTTGCCATTACAGAAGCATGGTGGGATTGCTTTCATGACTGGAGTGCTGCAATGGATGGTTATAAGCTCTTCAGAACGGGTAGGCAAGGAAGGAGTGTGGAGTGGCATGGTACTCTGTGTTAGTGTTTTGATGTTGTTCAGCTTGAGGATTGGAATGATAATGTCGAGAATACATGTGTAAGGACCAGCGGAAAGCCAACAGGGTGGAGATTTTGGTGGGGGTCGTTTGTAGACCGCCTAACCATGATGAAGGACATGAGGTGTTCAATGAGCAACCGACAGACTTGTTCTCATGGGAGACTTCAACTTCCTTGATATACACCAGAAATGTAATACCATGCAGAATAAATTGCCTAGAAGGTTTCTGGATTGTGCAGAGGATAGCTTCCTGAATGAGCTGGTAAAAGAAACAGTCAGATGAGGTGCCCTGCTGGACTTGCTTTTCAAAAACAGAGAAGGACTGGTGGGAGATATAAAGGAGCTGTCTTGAACAGGGTGACCATATGGTAGAGTTCTTGATGCTTGGTGAACTCAGGAGGAGGATCGACAAAACTGCCACCTTGGACTTCTGGAGGGAGGAATTTGAACTGTTCAGGACACTGTTATGGAAGGTCCCTTGGCATTCAGTCCTGACTGACAAAGGGGACCGTGAAAGCTAGACACTCCTTAAGAAAGAAGGAAGTCTTAAAGGCACAGGAGCAGGCTGAACCTCTGAGCCATTAGATGAGCTGTTGGGGAAGAAGACCAGCATGGATAAACAGGGAACTTTTTCTAAGAGTCCAGGAAAAAGACAGAAACTTCCTTCTGTGGAAGAAGGGATGGGCAACTCGAGGTGAATACAAAGCAGTTTTTAGGATGTGCAGGGACAAAATTAGAAAGGCAGAGGCCCAGCTTGAAATGAACTTCTTTGGGAGAACAAAAACAAAGAAACAAACAAAAACAGAAAACAAAACAAAATTAAAAAAAAAAAAAAGAAAGAAAAAAGAACACCTACAACTTTTTTACAATTATATTAACAGTAAGAGGAGGGCTATGGAGAATCTCCAACCTTTACTGCATACAGCAGGAAATGTTACCACTGAGGATAAGGGAAAGGGTGAGGTTGTCAAAGTCTGTCTTTAAAAGTCAGATCAATTATCCTCATGATCCCCATGATCTGTAAGTCTGAGATATAGAGCAGAATTCAGGTGGAAGCAGTTAGAGATCTACTACTCCACCTGGACTCTTGCAAGTACAGGGGGCCAGACAGGATTGACTTGAGGGTGGTGAGAGAGATGGTGGAGGAGATATCCAAGACACTTTCTACCATCTGTCAACATTCCTGGTCAACTGGAATGGTCCCAGAGGATGTGGCTCTGGGCAGCCTGGTTTAGTGGTTGGCAACCCTGCACATAGCATGGGTAATGAAACTAGGTGATCGCTGTGGTCCTTTTTCAGCCCAGACCATTTTATGATTCAGTGATTCTATGATTGGAGGCTTGTCAATGTGACTCCTATCTTCAAGAAGGTTTGTAAGTAGGATATGGAGAACTACAAGCCTGCCAGCCTGGGTGTCAGGAAAAGTTATGGAGCAGATCATCTTGAGAGAGATCACACAACATGTGCAGGGCAGACAGGGGATCAGGCCCAGCCAGTATGGGCTCATAAATACAGGTCCTGTTTAACTAACCTAATTTAATTATATGATTGAGTGATCCACCTGAATAAAATAATACACCTTCCTCTGGAGAGATGATCTTTATGGGAAATGTTTTTAAATTGTGCTGATTTTTAATTGTAGGCAGTACTATTTCAAGTTTATACCTGTTGTAATATCTCCCTCTTTTCCATTTAGCATAGGCATTAATTCTATCTGTCTATCTGTCTATGCATATATGTAAACACTAATATTTTGGAATTTTATTTACTTTCTAACTCTGTTATAATTTATTGTACAATGTTCTACACATCTTTTAGATAGAAAGTAGTATTTAGTTCTCTACAGTGTCCTCAGTGTGTCCAAATTCAGGATATGCTATGATTTCCATTACCTTGTCAGTAATACTTTCTTGTGATTAGTGTGTACATTTAGCCCTTAGTACTCTGTGAAGTACTTTTGTTTCCATAAACTGAAATATTATTATTCCTCTGCTTCAATCTTTTACCTGTGTTTCTGGTTATCTGCTTATTTGCTAATAAATTAATTATGACTCTTTGACACTTTGTATGGGGAAGGTCGATAAAACTGACTATCTTAAGGATTTGAAATATAGCTTACAGAACTACCATCCTCAGTTGTTCTCTGCTGTTCTCCAGAGTTTTGAAGTCATCCACAGCATTCTACAGAAGTATTTTCAGCTATCTCAGCCAGTTAGAAGAATTATTTGCCTGCCTACTCTTATACTTATCAGTCATATTGTCACATTTCTCTACAAAGTTTTTCTCTGAAAAATAGGTATATTGCTCTCTCATTCCTACTGGGATACAAACTGTCAGCCTGAATCATAAACTCTGCATTCTTCATTCTGATTTCACTGGTCCTTCACCAAACAGTGAATGTTTGTATTACTACAGAATTTACTCTTTTTTTTTTTTCCTAACATGGACAGAATCTCTTTTGGGCATGAAATCATTTATATAATGATAAAGCCCATTTTTTGGATAAACATCACAAAAAAATATGTTTCAATTGTTTTTAAAAATTCTGTAGTCCAACATTAGATATGCAGTTATGCTGTGCATGTATTTGAAATAATATATTTTTCTGACTCAGAACTTAAACTCTATGGTAACTTGACAGTCTGAAGAAGAAAAGGTATAGGGAGAAATCAAAGTTGGTCTGATTTCTGACAATCTCAAAATTAATGAATAGAAGAACAGCATCTGCAAAATCAGATCTTGAATAATTTTGCTTTCCCTTTTCCATCCTGCTCAGTCTGCATCTGAGTAAAGCTCAGAGACAGCTTCCCCTTCCCTTTGCTTCATTTTTCACAGTCAAGCATTATGTTATATGGTGTAGGATGTCCCTTTGGCCAATTAAAGTACGCTGATCTGGTTCTGTCTACTAGTGTAGACACACTAGAGCAGCGTGGAAAAAAGAGAAATCTCTGAAGAGATGCAAGAACCACTCAGTGAGAGCCAAATAAATGGTTTGTTATCAACATTTTTATCCACAAAACCAAAACCACAGTGCTACAAAGGCCACTATGAAGATAGTTAATTCCATCCAAGCCTTACATGGCATGTACATAAATACTTCTTTTGAAAACAAGAAAGCAATTTAGCTATGGAATATTATTGTAGAGAAAGTGTTATTTCAGTTCTTATATTTTCAGTAACTTTATTCCTCTCACCTCTGTATCTCTGAAAAGAATTACTTTTATTTTGTTGTTGTAGTGTAAGACAAGAGACCTATATGTTTTTAACCAAATTTTACCTCCTACCTTAAAGTGAATTTCTCAGTGGCGTGGTCACACTCAGACTTATTCATTTATTTCTTTATGTAAACTACTCTACAATGTATTCTTACAATTAGGCTTGAGAATATAGAATGACTGAGGATGAGAGAGATCTTTGGGTCCTACTGGCCCAATCCCTTTAATCAGTCAGAGACACCCAGAGCAGGTTCCCCAAAACCATATCCAGTCAACATCTGAAAATCTTCAAGGAGACCCCACAACTTCTCTGGGCAATCTGTGCAAGCTCTCTGTTACTCTCCCAGTAAAGTGCTTTCTGATACTTAGATGAAACCTCTTGTATTTCTATTTGTTCCCATTGTATCGTTTCTTTGGCAATGCTGAATAAAGCTTGTCTCCATTCTCTCTGCACCCTTCTGCAGTGCTTTCATCATCTTCATGATCCTTCATTGGACTCTCTTCAGTATGCTCATATTTCTCTTGTACTGAGGAGCCCAGAACTGTACACATTACTCCAAAAGTGGTCTCACCAGTGCCGAGTGGCGTTCACCTGGTATTGACACATTCCTTTAAATGCAGCCAAATATACTATTATCCTTTTGGGACAAGGGTTTCTGTTGAGTCCAAGCAGGTGTCCACTAGGACTCTGAGTTCTTTTCTGTAAAATTGCTTTCTGGTTGAGTGTCCCCCACATGTACTGGTGCTGGATTTATTCTACACCAAATGCAGGACTTTGCAGTTCTCCTTGTTAAACTTCATAAAGTTCCTTTCAACCTATTTCTGCATCCTGCTCAGGCCCTTCTGGATGACAATACACTGATCTGGTGTATTAGCTATTCCCCCTAGTTTTGTGCCATCTGCAAACTTTCTGAGAGTGCTGTTTACCCCATCACTCTGATGATTAATGAAGATCTTAAACAGGTGTGGACACACAATCTCTTTGGTGTGCTAGTTACTGGCCTCTAGTTAGACTTTGCGACAGTGATCTTGCTATCACCTGATTTTCAATCTGCCCATCTCTTTTTCCATCCAACATACAGCATTTTTATTTAGTGTACTCTCAGAAGTAACACAATTTATAGTCTAGAAAAATACTTCAGAACTAAAGCCATGTAAAATCATTTCCATATTTTGAGTTAAAGGTGTTGCTATATGTATTTATGTTATTTTCAAGTCTCAAATTTGTTTATTCATTTATTTGTTTGCTTTAAAGTATGTAATCCAAAAGCTATTACCACAGAAGACATATGCTATTGCATATAAAAAGCATTTTTTAAAAAAGTTTTAAAACAGGAATCAATGATTTATATATTTCCCATACTACATGAAATAAAATTATTAGGTGTGTAAAGTATATTTTTTAGTGTATGAATGATTGAAAAAATGCAGGAAAATAATAATCTTCTACCATGAAATGAAAAAAGATCTGAAGATAGAAATTATGCTGTCTAGTATGAAATATTTTTGTGAGGAAGAGCAAAATCTTCAAACAAGAACAAACTGGTATTGGACTGTTATATATATATATATATATATATATATATATATATATATATATATATATAAACAGCATGAATAGTCAGATACGACAAAAGAGCATATCAAGTTGCTCAAAATTTTATCAGTGTGGGACTTGAAAAGTTTTCCAGGATGAGGAACACAAGGAATCTGTAGACAACCTGTTCTACTGCTTGATTATCCTAATAGGGAAAACAGTTTTCTTCACCTTGTTCTTAGAAATCCTTCTCTTTGTCTTTTCTCTCATAAAAATATGCACAGTGATCATTAAATCTGTAGATGCCAATTTTTCAGTAATTAAATTAGTTTTCATGGGCTATTGCTGTTACTCTGCCACTCTACAAACTTCTTCCTTCTAATAAATTTCAACACAATTAATAAGAAAATAAGAGATATTCACAGAAAATGCAACTTAATTATAGGAGCTGAAACTGAAAGTAGGTGTTCTCAGAGGAGATAAATATGATGTTAGGAGTAAATTTATCTCTTAATATCAATTTTGACTTAAATATATATATATTAAAAACAATACAAAACAAAAACAACAAAACAATAACAACGATAAAAACAGCAACACCTAGATGTCAGTGTGAGATTCTCCTACGAAGTTATTCAATTAATAGTAATATAGAATCATGGAATATCCAGAGGTAAAAGGCACCCACGGGGATCATCAAGTCTAACTCCTGGCTCTACATAGGAATACCCAAAACTGATACCATATACTACTAATGAGATAATTACCTGAAAATATACAGGTGGTGCCATTTTTTATATTATGGAGTATCCTGTCTGGTTTCTATATTAGTATACAAAGGAAACTTTACTGGGATTCAGTTTGTGAAGGCTGAAATCATTACATAATCACTAGCAAGTGGCAGCAATGCTTTGAAAAGATGACACATATTAAAGATTATCATTTCAAATTCTGAGTGGAAAAGTTCCTTTTTCTGAAGATAATACTCAGGCAACCTGAGTAAATTTAAAAATTTGAACTTGATTGCATGCGAGCACTATTCATTTCATTTACATTATTCTTTTGAATGCTTATTTTTGAGTAGCCTCCATATTCATAAACTTTGCTCTAGATGACAATGATGCTTACTCTTTGGTGCTGTGAGGGAGTTTCAAGTCCTGAGTTATTCTACAAACCTTAATTTCTTCAACCAGACTCATCTGAAATGTATATATGTATACATATTTATTTATTTATTTGCACATAGGCCCAGGAGATTCAGTTGGCAAAACCTTTGTTCTTGCTTGCACTGTGGAAAGTTTAAGCTTTAGGTCATCTCAAGGAGCAACCCTGCTCTTGAAGTTCCTTCTCACTTGAACAGATTCCCCCAACAGAGGGTAAGTAAGAGAAAAGATTTTAAAAGTTGCAAAAAGCAAGAAAGGAAAGCCTTTTCAAAATTAAAAAAATAATAAAAATATTCTCTTTTAAAATAAAATAAAATATAAAGATCTTGAGGCATACAATCAGTAGACAGACTGTGTGGGAGTTAGCTATCACTAAGGAAACTGTTTCAGTCATAAGCACATAAGCAAATCATGCCTTCTCAAATAACCTTAGGCTTCTGAAACACCAGAACTAGGATAAAATATATGACTCATATTCTTTGATGAACTCTTAGTTTCCATTCAGCAACAGCTGAATATAAAAGGCATATCCTTGAACCTATAGACTCCTGATGTACACCTTGTAAGGGGCCACATGTGAATTAGTTGTACAGGCTCCCATGGAGATGAATTAATCAACGCAATCACTTGACTCATCTTACCATAAAGTAAACTGCTACTTTAAAACTGAGTACTAGCTCAACTCATTTGCCACATGTAAGTTTCTAATGCAATTTGAAGCTCCTTAAGTTTTCTGGGAAATCTGCATGAGAAATAGCAGAGGACTTATAGGGATTCATGCCCTTCTGAATAAGCAGCTGAAGGGCAGATGGATAGGAAATCTCAAATGGCTGTATATTTACAGAACGGATTGCTTCCTGATCTATATTAGCCACTATGCTGACTTTGAAACCTTAAAATACAATACAGTTCAGACATAAATTTAATGATCCTCTTGATATCCAATTTCCATTCTAAAAATTCATAGATATCTAGAGTCTTGTGCCACACCTGATACTTCAGGTAGAAATCTCAGTAGATCAGTGCCTCTTAAGGGATTTACATTTAGACAACTTGTTTACAGGTAGAAGAAAGCAGGTAGTTATTTTGTACTGTTAGGAAATGAGCCTTCTCCTTATGTCTAGGTAAGGTGAGTCCCTTTATATAGCATGTTGAGTATGTCAAACACACTAGTAGTAACATGCTAACAGAATTGACTTCTTAGTCTTATGTAACGGTTCCACAAAATAGATGATACATAAGTACAGTGTATTTCTCACAGATGAACAGATGGGAAGTAGGAAGCCTGGTGGAATGCGATTCAGTTCACAACAACACCATATTGGATATTCTCATATTCCTTAACTTTATTTTGATCTATGAGGCCAAAAGCCCAGGAACTCTGAATCTTTCTGTACATCCCATTATAAACATAAGGAATAAATACGGCAAAACTGGGACAGCACTTAGGGAAAAAACATGAAGATTCTGTTTATACATGAAAAGTGTACTATAGCTATATCTAATACATCAAGTTAATAATTAATCACCATTATATTAAATTATATATATATATAGGCCACTATGTCATATTCTTGATACAGTAAGTTTAATGGCTTCAAATTAAAGTCGTCATTATTAATTCTTAACTATATTTTAACTTATGGCCAAGATTTGTTGTTGCTTTTTTTGTTTTTGCTTTGCTGTTGTTTATTTGTTTTAATGCTAAAGCCAAGAAAATTGAATGTTTGTGTTTCAAACAGGATCACATTCAACTTTGTTTTTCCCAACACCTGGATTTTCCTAATTTTATAAATAAAATACCCAGGACAAAATTCATTCTGATTGTATTCTCCACATTGAACTAAAACTGTGTAATCATGTCTTGATCAGCAGTAGTCAAAATCCTGTTCCCCTTGCACCTGAGCCTATGGTACCTGTCACACCTTGACCTGAAAGCTGATGATGTACATAAGATGCACAAAACATATGTATATATCTCTGTCTATGTTTATGCCATAGAACCAAAATGTTTCTCCACCCACTGTACACATTACACCTAGCAAGTGTATATTCTAATTTATGTCCCTGAGTTATGTTTTTGTGATGACCTCACTCTAATTTCCTATGACATAAGGAAGGTATCAGATGGCACTTAGTACTTCTCTTGCAGGTGGTTACATTAAATCACAGAATCACAGAATCACAGAATTACCCGGGTTGGAAGGGACCTCAAGGATCATGTAGTTCCAACCCCCCTGCCTAGCAGGGCCACCAAACATACGCCTTTACTAGATCAGGTTGCCCAGGGCCCCGTCCAACCTGGTCTTGAACACCTCCAAGGACGGGGCATCCACAATCTCACTGGGCAGCCTGTTCCAGGACCTAACCACCCTTCTAGTAAAGAACTTTCCCCTAACATCCAACCTAAATCTTCCCTCCTTCAACTTAAAACCATTTCCCCTAGTCCTGCTATTATCAGCCCTTTCGAAGAGTTTACTCCCCTCCTGGGAGTAAGTTCCCTTCAGGTACTGAAAGGCTGCAATGAGGTCACCCCGCAACCTTCTCTTCTCCAGGCTGAACAAACCCAACTCCCTCAGCCTGTCCTCATAGGGGAGGTGCTCCAGCCCCCTGATCATCTTTGTGGCCCTCCTCTGGACCCTTTCCAAAATCTCCATATCTTTTTTGTACTGGGTGCTCCACACCTGGACACAGTACTCCAGATGGGGCCTCACAAGAGCAGAGTAGAGAGGGACGATCACCTCCCTATCCCTGCTGACCACCCCTCTCCTGATGGAGCCCAGGATCCCATTTGCTTTCCAGGCTGCCAGAGCGCACTGCTGGCTCATGTTAAGTTTCTCATCTATCAGGACCCCTAGGTCTTTTTCAGCCGAGCTGCTCTCAAGGACAACTCCTCCCAGCCTGTACAGGTGCCTGGGGTTCTTCCGGCCCAAGTGCAAAACCTTGCACTTTGCCGTGTTGAACCTCATTAGGTTCACCCGAGCCCAGCTTTCCAGCCTGTCAAGGTCCCTCTGAATGGCATCTGTTCCCTCCACCGTATCGACTGCACCACTCAGCTTGGTGTCATCAGCAAACTTGCTGAGGGTGCACTCCATTCCCTCATCGATGTCATTAATAAAGATGTTAAAGAGCACCGGTCCCAAGACAGACCCTTGAGGGATGCCGCTCGTTACCGGCCTCCACCTGGACATAGAGCCATTGACCACCACCCTCTGTCTGCGGCCTTTCAACCAATTGCTTATCCATCTAGTTGTCCACCCATCAAATCCACCTCCCTCCAATTTGGAGATGAGGATGTGATGGGGGACCATGTCAAAGGCCTTGCTCAGGTCCAGGTAAATGACATCGGTCGCCTTCCCTTCATCCACCAACGCCGTCACTCCATCATAGAAGGCCACAAGATTAGTTAAGCATGACCTTCCCCTGGTGAAGCCATGCTGGCTGTCTCGGATCACATGCTCGCTCTTTATGTGATCAAGCATGTTGTCCAGGAGGATCTGTTCCATAATCTTCCCAGGCACAGAGGTGAGACTCACCGGCCTGTAGTTACCCGGGTCGTCCCTGCTCCCCTTCTTGTAAATGGGAGTGACATGACCCTTCCTCCAATCATCCGGGACCTCACCTGACAGCCACGACTTCTCAAATATGATGGAGAGCGGCTCAGCAACCACCTCAGCCAGCTCCTTCAGGACCCTGGGATGCACGCCATCTGGCCCCATAGACTTATACTCATTCAGTCTAAGGAGGCACTCTCGGACTTGCTCTACCCTTACATTGGGGAGGGATTTACCTCCTTGGTCCCCACATGGAGGTATGGGGGTGCAAGACTTAGGGACGTGAAAAAGACTAGAATCCTGGCCACCAGTGAAGACCGAGGTGAAGAACTCATTCAGCACCTCAGCTTTCTCTTCATCTGTTGAAGCCATTTCTCCTTTTAAATTTACCAGAGTAGGTACGCCCATTTTGGCCTGTCTCTTCTGGCCAATGTACCTGTAGAAGGTTTTCTTATTGTTTTTCACATCCCTCGCCAAGTTTGGTTCTGCCTGCGCCTTGGCTTTCCTGATCCCACATCTGCAAGTTCGGACGGCATCCCTGTATTCTTCCCAGGTGACAGACACAGCCTTGTTTCCAGAGCTTGTACACCCCTTTCTTCACCCTCAGTTCTCTTAGCAGGTCCTTGCTGAGCCATGCCGGTTTTCTACCTCTCCTGCCCACTTGGGAATCTCTATTGGCAATCTCTATTGGCTATCAAACTGACTTATTGTAACTGTTTTAAATAAAGATAGAAAACTGAGTTTCTATTAAATAGGCTTCTGGAATTTGAAATAACCTGGTATCCAATTACCATCATAAAAGATCTCTCTGCAGTCTGCTGGATACTTGCTGGCCCATACAGGTGATTTGCAGATGCATATGAAATAAAATTGTAGGCAGTGGAAGTAGGGATATGAGGCCTTGTAAGTACAGAGGCATCACCCAGAAGCATAGGATTTGCATCAGGAAAGCCAAGGCACAAGTCAAACTGAACTTCTCAGGGACGTGAAGTATAGTAAAAAGGCATTCTATAGATACTTTAGTCAGAAAAGTACCATTAAGTTAGTGTTCTACCTCTGATAAGCAAATGGCAGTTCTTATGACAACAGATACAGAGAAAGCTGAAGTATTCAATTTTTTATTTTTTTTTTAAATATTTTCAGGGTTTTTTTTCCTCAGTCTCCACTGGCAGTCACTGTGTCATATCTATATGACATAGGGTATTTTAGTGAACCGATAGATATTTTCAAAAATATTATTTGTATGTACAGCGTACACATTCTGAATGGTATATCACAGCTACCATTAAGACATGTAGAATGTTTCAGTGATTTTCTAATGGGAAAACATTTTCTGTTCTTGATCTCTTTTAACTTCCACTGGCATTTCTTTGCCTTGGGTGCAACCTGTCAAAAGAAATTGCTAACACACTTATTAATAGCAATAAGGGTATGCCTAATGTGATTTAATTAGCACAATCTAGTAGACTCAGCCAGTGACTGCTTCAGGAAACTTGTCACTGAATTTTACTTTGCAACTTTAAAGACAGTGTGGAAGTTATTCAAAAAGTCTAATTAGATTTATTTTTTTATTTTTTTATTTTTAATTTTATCTTGTTCTGTTTTGAATGCTTATGGATATTTCTATCTTTTGTTTTTCCTTAACTCACAGATTTTGAAAACAGATACCGAAGTAGAAAACAAAAGAGAGAAACTAATTCCCAGGAAAAGATAGCAATAAGTGGAAATATTTTATCAGATTAAAATTTTAATTGTTGATTATATATTTTGCACAGTCTCTTAAAACTTGTTTGCATTGAATGGGGCAAAGCTTAACCATTTGCCAGTACTGTCTGCTTTAGTAGCTCACTCATCCACTTTACTTACACATGAGTATCATTATCAAATATGTTCACTAAGTCTCCACAAATATTTATTATTGGATAGGAAAAATTAAAATGTGCATCCATTTTTTTAATTACAAAAAACAAATAAACCAAAAAACTAGTTAACATCTGTTGTCATTTGTGTCTCAGAGATTCTGTTCAGAAACAGAAAGGCTGTTTCAGAAGCTGCTAGAGTTCTCTTAAAAGTTATTACTATGAAAACACCTTCTCTCTTGTGATACTTTAAGTGCTAAATATGAGATCAAATTGAGGTGTTAATGTAATAGTAATGAATTTACAATAGTACATGCTTTAATATGCTTATCAGAATAGAGAAATAATTAATAAATATTATAAATAGAGCCAAACTGTATTTTATTGATTAAGACTCATAGTACTACTCAGATTTAGCTATTTGTGAGGCTGATTCCTTCATATTCATTTTATACTATGTTCTGCAAGATGAGAACTTCATAAAAGATTATTTAAAGGACATTACTTCTGTGCCAGGTTACAAATCCACAGTAATTTTAAGCATCAATATGTTAATTTTTTTTATCCTATTGCAATATATTTACTCTCAAACAACTATTTTTCAAAACCAATTGCTTCATCATCATCCTTTTCAGCGCAGAAAACACTGAACCGAATTCCAAAGTAGAATGGAAATTGCATTTTTCAACTGAAAAAGGAAAAGCCATGACTGCTTTTGTTAGATGAAAACCACTACAAATTTTCAAGCAAGAACAGGGTAAGTGTACTTAGAGTTTAGAAAAAGAATCAAAAAATATTATTTTAAAGTTGGTTGTCTTGATAATAACATATTTAACTGGATTTTAGAGGTGTTTTTGTGACTATTATATCTTTTCTTTGGGTGACCTAGCAATCAAAATGACAAAACAAATTGTTTTGATTAAGTTGCCATCTAAAATCAAAAGTATAAAATAAGGCATACATATATATTTGTAAATAATATATTTTTATTTCAAAAGCAGAAATCATCATAGATAAGTAGTGATTATCTTTTATAAGATTAAAATAGAAATTGATTCATAAGAAAATTAAGTTTTCACAGTTGATAACATATTTTCTCTAACACAGTACATCTTTCTTCCATAGAGAATATTTGTTTGATTTTGGTTTTTTAGTGATTATTTTTTTATTTTTATTTTAAACTTCCTGCAACATTTCTGATTTCACAAAGCATCAAAATAGCTGTAGCAAATAAAATTTATTTTCATAACCCGAAGATTCTGTGATTGTTCAGAAGAAAAGTTCATTCTTCTAAATAGAACTTTTACATAGACTCAAAAGACCTCAGGGAGACAAAAAGGATGCTTTTGGATGAGTTTCTACTTACTCAGTGATGAGTGAATATTACAGACAAGTTGTGACAAACATTACAAAACATGCAAGCAAATTATCAATGACAAGAGAGAAAGAGCAGATCAGAAATGATGAAAATGAAAAAGGGAAAATGTTTGACAGGGATTCGTGTAATATTTAGAAATAGTAGGTGAAAAGGAAATCCCCTCTAGCACTGAATCTGATTTTTATTCAGACAAATATTCCATTTAAATTCACAAAGATTTTACCTGAAAATTATTTTATATTTAGCTTACATATATTAATGTGTCATGTAATGTTACAGCATATTTATTTTCCCTTCTTAATCTAATATAAGGCTGAAACAATAGTTCCTCTTTCTTTTGCATGGGGGGGGGGGGGAGGGAAATGAAAAAAAAAAAAAGAAAAGAAAAAAAGAAAAAGGAACAGCCCTATCTGTGATTTACTAATGATAATGCCAGCTTATAAATGTATACACATGTATATTATCAAAATGGGTAGTATAAATGGAAATGCGAAATGCTGCAACTACAGCATCAGTAAAGTCCTGGCATTTGCAGAGAGCTAAGTAATATTTTAGTTAAGACATGTTAATGATGATAGACTGGTACTTTATTCTAAGTCTTATTGTCATTTCGAATACTGCTCTAGTCCATCTGCCACAGTTTACCTTTCAATTGCTCCCTAATTATGTTTATATACTTTTTTTTCTTGTAACTCAGGTAAAAGGTAGCCCAAATATGTTATGCAGTTAACAGCATTGTTGAGTGACCTTTTGAATGGGAAAAAACTTAACTTTTCCATAAATTACAGAATTTGGAGATTGCAGATATTGGGAGATATATATGGTAAAAAACAAAATGAAACTAAACTCAGCGAAGCAAAGTGCCAAAAAGCAGTAGTATTTAATTGAACAGTTTCTTATTGGCTAGTTAGAGTCACAGATATCATTTAGATGAAACCTAAAATTACATTACTATAACTTTCCTTAAGCTAAGGAAACAATTTCTAAAAAATTCCTAACAAATACAGAATTTCCATACAGTTCACAGTTTAGCTGACTCCTACCCAAGAAAATGGGTACTAAGAATTTTTCTAAAATAATGTTTTTTTTCTTGTTTTATTTTGTTTTGGTTTTTTTTTGCTTCTTAGTGATTAAAATGGGTTGCTGACCAGAAAAAGCACTCCTACACAGAGGTAGTTAAGAAATAAATTGTGAATTACTAGGGCCTGAAGACACAGTGCACATTTGAGGAGAAGTTTCTGGAAAGATGCTCTGGGATAAGGTATTTGAAGCCAGTAGGGTCACATAGACCCCTATAAGGACAACAGTAAGTGGAAAACCCAGGAAGTAAGGACCCTCCTGTCAGATATGGTCTTGAGTAAGCCACATAAGAGCAAGGATACCCCTGAAGTATTGCAGCAGAAGGCAGCACAGAAAAATCTGAAGATTCAAAAATCAGCAGAAACTCAGCAGAAGCCATTGTACACATATTCCCAGCCTTTTATGCCAGTCAACATCTCAATGAAGTAATTGAAACTGTGTCTACAATTAGTTAAATAAGATGAGCTGCGACTACTAAGGGAGAGTTAGATGTTTGGCTTAATCTGATTCTATGTGGAAGTAAAGTGGAAGTAAGAGATTTTATGTAATCATTTAATTTATTTATTTTTTTTCTCAATACCCAAATCACCAATAAGAACTTTGTGCAAAGTGGCAATAAATTAAATTCAATGATAATTCCCGAAGTCAAGAGTGTTTTGCATACAACAGCATTTTGCAGAAATTAATATTTCACAGAACTTTTTCAGATTTTAGAAATATCCTAATGGAACATCACTGTGTCTTAAGAAGTTAACCTTAAAATATCTTGATTGAAGTAATCCTGTATTCCACTAATTCTCAGTGTGTATGCATTATATTATTCACAATCTAATCTTGATAAGGAAAGTTTAAGTTTAATCTATGATATGGAATACACATTCCCCTATCAGCTTCAAGAAGAAGTGTGATTTAATTTTCTCTATTGATTTGGCAAGCTGCAAAACAGAAACATTTAGAATTTCCCATTAGGCAATTAGCTGTTGAAAGACCATCTGGAAGAACATGGCAAAGGATCAAAAACAGAAGATACGTTTGCTTACTCTAAAACAAATGTCATGGTACTTATCAGAATGTAAAAAAATTCAAATTCCTTCACAAGCTCCCTCTTACACTGACTGTTTCTCAGATAATTCTTTTTTTCTTCCCTTTTTTTTTTTTCTTTTTCTTTTTCTTTTTCCCTATTTCTATTTTTTTAAATGAAAGAGAGTATTTGGAAAATCTAACTCCTCCATGTAATTGTATATTTTATATTTTATCTTTTTTTTTTTTTTTTCTCTTCCCTATTAATTTTAAAAGAATTTGGGAATTCATGTCATCTGTACCTATGTATCAATTACAGAAGCTGCATCACAAAATATTAAGACAAAGCTATTTTCAAAATACCTCAGTATACAAAAATAAAAAAAAAAAAAATAAAAGCAGTCAAGCTATCACAAATGACTTCTTAGAAGGGTTCTAAATATGTATAATCCTTTGACATAAAAGACAAATGGTATTAACACAATCAAACAATGTGGAAACCTGTCATCTTTTCAGCAATAGTTTGTGTAATGAATAGAGTCAAACTCAAAAAATGTGTAATCTGATTGTAGGTAGAAAAAAACAAGTAAACAAACAAACAAAAACCTGTGACATATAGACATATACGTCTATAAGTCTACAATATATATATGTGTATGTATATATATATATATATATATAAGTCTATCTGATTTTGGTACTCCAGTCTTATTAGTACTGGTCATATCATTAAGCTCTACTGAACTGAAACTGAATTGCTATGTCATTATAAATATTAGCACAATCCTTGGTGCCACTTACAGTAAGAAAATTTTAACTTATAGAGACTGTCTGGAATTTTACATGGAAATATAAATTTAAGAAGCAGAAAAATGGGTTATCTATCAAATTAAACCATAATGCAGTACAATCCAGTATAGTATTTTTATTTTTATTTTTATTTTATTTATTTTATTTATTTATTTTCAGTGAGGCAGTGCTTATTTCAGGAATACCATTCTCACAATTCTCTTTTAGGTGAGGCTACAACTATTTGTGGAATATCATTTCATACTGTGAAAACTCAGAAAGTATGTGTGATATATGGAGTTATACAGGGCAACAGAATCTTTCCCGTACTCAAGGAAATACAGGCAAACATATCAAAGTACTTCTGTATTTTTCCATGTTCTTAGTTTGTTCAGAGGGTTGAAGTGTGTGCACTTCTCATATTAATGGATAAAGAGGACATTCAGGTAAAATGAGGAGGACAGACAATCATGAAATACAATGCTTTGCTGGAGAATGGAAGAAGCCAGAGAAAAATCCTTTCAAATTTTTTCTGCTGTACTTTCCTCCTAGTAAACAGAGAAGTATGTAATGTTTAATTTCAGCCAGCTGCAACAGAGAATGAGCTGGTTAAAAAGCTACAGCTGTAACTCAGTGTGCCTGAAGAGAAAAAATAGATTAACAAAGACAGTTTCCTCTTATCCACCTCTTCCGTTTCTACACAAAACAAGCAGAACTGAGCACAAGAGTAAAATATGCACTTGCTGATGCCTTCCTAGTTTGAGGAATTCTATACTAAATCTTTGAAGGGAGTCTGGAATTAGTCAGCTAATGCCACAAATCTGTTGATTCACCTGTACATACCTGAAGAATTTCAGTTCGAATGGAAAATTTATTCATCTGAGGGATTATTGTAGGTGTGTGCCTCCAGTGGCGTAGTGGTTAAGGACGCCACTTTGCAACATTGGAGCCCGGGTTTGAATCCCCCCTGTGGCGCAAGTGGTAGAAGTGCCGCTCTGCTACACAGAGGCTCGAATCCCGGGGGTTGGACTCAATGATCTCTAAGGTCCCTTCCAACCCACACAAGACTGTGATACTGTGATACTGTGTGTGAGAGATTAGTAAATACTGGTAGCAAAATGAAATATTTGCCTTTTCCCAGTAGTTAGGAATCTCTCCCAGACTACATTACCATTAAAATATGGTAGAGAATAACCTTGCAGGGATATCAGTCAGTTCTCTCAGCAGCTTTGGATATAGTCTGTCATTTCCAATAAATAGATTTCTTGAGTCTAAGAAAGAGTGCTAAATGGGGTCTAGCCTCTTAAAATTAAAATTAATCTAGAAAAGAATATAAACAGATGTATGAACAAAAAAACAATAATGACCAGTCCTGGAAATGTTGATTTATTTCCCTTGTATATATTTTCCTTAATGCCAGTAATAATTCCTGTGGATAAATACTTGTCAGTGGCTTCTTGCTTGTTTGTTTTGCCTTCTCACGGAGAGCTACTTCACATGGAGCATGACTGCAATTTAGATGTAACAACATCCCTCCTGCTAATGAGAATCTTTTCAGGAATAGTTTCATAAGAAAAGGTACTAAATAGTTTAGAATTTAAAAATATTTTCAAAAGAAATTATTTTAAGGGTAATAGTAATTCCAGATTTGATTAATTTACTTTATCTGTAAAACGATATTTTTATCACAAACTAGTTTAAGATTCTACAGCAGGGGTTTTAAAAAATTCCTCTAAAATTAAGATTGTTTCAGATTTTTCATGTCCATTTGATAAATATGTGGATGTTAATTACATGCTTGTTAAAGAATAAATCTGAAAGGTTTTCCACTTGAAGTGTTGTGATAACAGTTGGCTCACTGTTTCCAACTATAAAACAATATTAGATTTCAGTACTAATCTCACTTTTAAAATAACATTTTGCCTCATCCATATTTCCTTCTATTTTATCTGTGGTTTTCACTTATCACTAGAAAGAACTGTTTCAAATATGCACAAGAGCACTAAAACGCACATGTTAAAAGATCTGTATTTTGAAATAGAATCTTCATTATTTGGGAAAAGTAAGACATTGCTCTATAGCTTGTCTGTTTCTATTTTCACATGACTGTATTGCTCCATTGTTCTACAAAAAATTAAGATCAAACAAATAGTAAAAATCTTACATGCATATAATTTATTGTACGAAAGTATATTTTCTTATTCAAGAACAGAGTGTACTGATAGTAATTCAAATACTGGAGTGGAATAAGTTCCAAAAGGAATATTGTTCAAGAATATAAAAAGGAATAATAACAAAAACTTTGCATATACATATCTACATATATCCTTAGAATTTTGTTTAATGACTACATTAATGCTGAAAATTTATTTCTTCTATAACATACACATTCTTAAGTTCTAACTATATTGATCCGTCTACTGTATATTTGTATACATATTTCTGTGCACAAGATATTAATGAGAAACTACTTATAAGAAGATTTCTGGGTGTCCTCAAATTTTATTTGCCCCTTGAGTTTTAGCTTAAGAAAAACAAAATTTTTCAAAACAATGATCAAGCAACCTTGTTCTCCTAACTGCATTTCATATACTTGCTTCTTCATTGATTACTTCCTTCTGCCATAATTAGAACACATGCTGATCAATACCTGTGATGAAACTGAATTCTGTTCCTTTTTTGACAGCTGGAGAACCTCTCCTGTCTTTGTTCAATTAAATGCTACCAAGAAGTTGCTTCCTCTCTGATGCATTTAATTTGTTGTTTACAGAGGACATATCTTTTTTTTTCTTTTTTTCTTTTTTTTTCCTCATAATTCTACTTCCTTGTGATCATAAAATGTAACTTTATAGCACAGAGTACATAAACATTCAGAGGCTGTTAAGAACAACTGCTGGTGAGTTTGTGATCCTCAAAGCATTTCTAAATTGCCAAATTGATGATATAATAAGTAAGTAAGTGCTATTACACCACAAAAGAAGTTGCTGGTACTGCTGTCATCATTAGGAGATGAAGTGGTGAATGAAAGGAAAAGTGAAAAAAGAAGAATAGTGGGAGCAGGTGCTAACCAGTGTTTTCCATCAGCTTTTACTTACAGCAACATCAGCCTCTCAGATGCTGGAAGAACTCTTTGACACTTGCTGCTTAGGCAGCTGTCCTCTATTTTCTCTAGAGAGGAAATAAATTGGACTGTAAAGAAAGTTTGCTGGAAAAAAAAAATGTATTAAATAATTTATGCCACTTACAGCTCCATTTACTAGGAAATAGTTCATTTCTAGTAAAAGAAAAAATAAACAAGCAAACAAAATTGGGAGGAAGAAAGAGCTTGTGTAACATAAACTACTTCAAAAATAAAAACCGACTGAATACAACATAATGAATTACTATGAATCACATAACTAATTCCTTGACAGAAGTGGTGACAGAACTCAATGCTTCAAAGTTCTGATGCTTGCAGAGCCCTTTCTTTTTTATGATCTGCGGTTACAATTACTCCACTATGAACTGTATATAAAAATGAAAGGATCATGTCAGTATATTTCTGACTGAAATAAATACTAAATTTTACTACATCCTTAGAATCATTGTTAATATTGTCAGGTTTGTTTAAAATTCAGTAATGCTAAAGACAGAAGCATTGCAATGGTGTAAATATGTGAAAAATACATGTTACTTGAAAGTAGTTCTAATTTAACTATGATTATATAGGTGGAATTCATTGCATATCAGTATGTGAAACACTCATTTGAAAAACAAAAAAAAAAAAAAGAAGAAAATGCTGCAGATTCATAAACATTCATTCGCTTTCTGCAAGGTTATAAAAACAGAAATAAATAAATAAATAGATGTGTAAGTTTTGAGCAACTCCAAAACAATGTACAAATTTAAACGTTCCACAATTAGGATAAGGATCCATTGAAAATAACATTCAGAGTGACTATGATTCCTTTAAGTTATTGTTTTGAAGCAGTCAAAGATTCTGGGGGCTCTCAAGAACTGACTGTGTTGGAGGCCAAAATAAGCCTTGCTGGTAAAGACTGGTAAAAGCACCGTATTGTTACAGTCCCAGGGGCTACATACATTGATTACCTCAGAAGGGGGCATTTCAAGGATCCTAAGGGGTATAGATGGGCCTTTGGAATAGCTTTTGTAGACACAGACAACATTAAGCAGCTGTCTGTTTTGCCTGGCTTGTCAGAAGATTTGTCTGTTGTGGGGCTGCTACAAGTAAAAGAGCAGCAGGTACCGATTGCCACAAAAACAGTGCACAGATGGCAGTATCGCACCAACAGGGATTCCTTGCTCCCCATTCATAAGTTTGTTCATCAACAAGAGAGTCAGGGAGTGATCAGCAAAACTTGCTCATCTTTTAACAGCCCCATATGGCCAGTGTGTAAAGCCAGTGGAGAATGGAGGCTGATGGTAAACTACTGCGGCCCCCAGCTGTGCTGGACATGTTAGAACTCCAATATAAACTGGAGTCAAAAGCAGCCAAATGGTATGCCACCATGGCCATTGCTAATGCCTTCTTTTCCATTCCTTTGGCAACAGACTGTAGGCCACAGTTTGCTTTTACCTGGAGGGGAGTTCAGTATAATCAGAACCATTTGCCCCGGGGATGGAAACACAGCCCAATCATTTGCCACAGATTGATCCAAACTGTATTGGAACAGGGTGCTGCTCCTGAGCACCTGCAGTACATTGATGATATTGTTGTGTGGGGTACTACAGCAGAAGTTTTCACGAAAGGAGAGCAAATAATCCAAATTCTTCTGCAAGCTGGTTTTGTTATTAACTGAAGCAAAGTGAAAGGACCTGCTCAGGAAAATCAGTTCCTAGGTATAAAGTGGCAAGATGGGCGTTGTCACATCCCAGAAGATGTGATCGACAAAATCACTGCTATGTCTCCACCCACTGGCAAGTGACAGATACAGCCTTTTCTGGGTGTAGTGGGCTTTTGGAGAGTGCCCTGGGGCCAGTATGGACAGGGTAGGATGTAAAGAACATCCTCTACGCTGCTGCTGGAGAGAAATGTCCCACACTTGGAGTCTGTGGTAAAAAGCTTCAGTAGAGATTCAAAGCTGACCCCTGGGATTCTGGAGTTGAGTGTATAAGGGGTGCAAAGAGTGCTACACTCTAAGTGAGAAGGAGATCTTAGCCACGTATGAGGGGGCTTGGGCTGCTTCCAAAGTAGTCAATAATGAAAAGCAGCTCTTTCTGGCACCTTGGCTGCCAGTGCTGAACTGGATGTTTAAGGGAAATGTTCCCTCAACCCATCGTGAAACTGATGCCACTAGGAGTAAGTGGATTGTGTTGATTACACAATGAATTCGGATGTGGAACCTCAGTTATCCAGGAATTTTAGAAGTGATTATGGACTGGCCTGAAGGTAAAAAATTTGGAACATCACAAGGAGAAGAGGTATCACATTCTAAGGAGGCCCCACCATACATGAATTACCATAAAATGAAAAGAAATATGCCCTGTTCACAGATGGATCATGTTATATTATGCAGAAGCATTGCAGATGGAAAGCTCCTCTGTGTAACCCCACATGACAGGTTGTAGGGGCCACCAAAGGAAAAGGAGAATCAAGCCAATTTGCAGAGGTAAAGGCTGTCCAATTGGCCTTAGGTGTTGCTGAATGGGAGAGGTGGCCAATGCTTTATCTTTATACTGAGTCATGGATGGTGGCAAATGCCTTTTGGGGGTGCTTACAGAAGTGAGAGCAAAATAACTGACAAAGAAGGGCTAAACCTATTTGGGCTGATCATCTTCGTAGCCCTCCTCTGGACCCTTTCCAAAATCTCCATGTCTTTTTTGTACTGTGGGCTCCACACCTGGACACAGTACTCCAGATGGGGCCTCACAAGAGCAGAGTAGAGAGGGACAATCACCTCCCTATCCCTGCTGACCACCCCTCTCCTGATGGAGCCCAGGATCCCATTTGCTTTCCGGGGGTGCCAGAGCACACTGCTGGCTCATGTTGAGTCTTTCGTCCATTAGGACCCCCAGGTCCTTCTCTGCTGAGCTGCTCTCAAGGACCACTCCTCCCAGCCTGTTCAGGTGCCTGGGGTTCAAGGGAGATAAGGTCCCTGTAGTACATGTAAAGAGCATGTTGGGAAAAGCAGTGTGGGTCCTTCCAGCTTCTGAAGAGGGCAAATCTCTCTGTGAAACTGTTTTTGCCCAGGGACCTTGGTCTGCTTGCCGGGTGATTCTCAAAGATGAGGATGTTCAATGAGTACCACAAAGGAATTTGATACTGGAGAGCACAGTCAGTAATTCTTTGTCTATATATGTATATAGACATGTGTGTTTAATGCATTTTAATTATTGTTTGTTTTTATATATGTATGTATATTAAGCATGATGTAGTGATGTAGAATAAAGGGGGGGGGGTGGAATGTCATGGTTTTGTAATTTTGCTATTGGTATTCCACATCATGACATCAGGTAGAGCACAGAGAAGAACTACTTGTTCCAGAAGTCCTCCTGATCAGAGATGAATATACATCACAGAAGTTATGGGATCTGGCTCGCTCGTTCTCTCTCTCTCTCTCACTGCCCTGCAGAGGTTGCGGGCGTGCTTCCAAACTGTGTGCCTTCAATTTCAAAGTAGGCTTCTTGGTTTTCAGAAAAATCTCTCTTATTTTATTTGATTTATTAGCCTCAATTTCAATTAGATTTTTTTATACTGTGTTATCTTGCATTCTGATATCATAGTTAGTAAGATAAGTTTTCCTCCTTAGATCATTGCTGCTGCTCTGTTTTGTTGTTTGTTTGTTTTTGTTTGTTTCTTGAGTCCATCTCCCAATCTCCCAATCTCCCAACCCCTTTCCCTTTTCCCTTCCCGTTTCTGGGGGTTGGGGGGCATACAGGCCTACTGCCCTCCTGTCACAGACATAGACTGATCTAGACAACTTTGTCTCAACTTCACAGAATAACTGAAACAGTCATAAACTGAAAGATTTTTTACATTCAGTACAGAATCTCAAATGTTGATATCAAGAGCAGCAAAAAAGGCAAACTGAAGTGTCTTTATCTCAGACATGAACAATAGCTGTCATAAAGTAGAAATGCAAGTAACTGTGCACAGAGGATTTGTGAATTGCCAAGATCTGAAATTCCAATTGACTAGACAGTAAAAATGTGAAATTATTCAAATTTTCCAAGCCAATTACACACTGTTTTTTTCTTTTGTGTGTGTGGTATGCATAGTAAATATTGTGCAATTGAAAAATTATTTTGAAACCTATTTTTATCAGAAGCAGATTATCTTTTATGATATTTTCAGACTTTCATGGCGCCAAGACTGCCAAAGTTCAAGAATCATTTGAACAACACTGTCAGGCAAATGGTTTGATTTTTGGGTGTTTCTGTGTGGAGACAGAAGTTGGACTTACTGATCATGTGTGTCCCTTTTAACTTGGGATATTCTACAATTTTATGATTCTATGAAACATTCTTCTAAAAAAATGCTTCCAATTTACATAAAGGTTGTGTAAAAAATGTTTTTTGAATAAACAGATATTTTGAAACCTTTTTTTTTTTTTTCATCGTAAGAATGCATTGTTAGAATCCATCTAGAAATAAATAATATAACACAGCTTTAAAAAGCCATCTCAAACAGATTTCTCAGAAGTTTTGGACATTTTATATTGTTGATACTATTTCTAGAAATACTTATTTTTATGCTATTTTTCTAGGTAATTTTAATCACAGTCAAAGCTCTAGGAAGTACTATGGTTTCAGTTTGTCTGTGCACTGTCAGGAAAACTGTGATGTAAAAATACACATAACAACAATAATAGTACCAGTGACGTCCATTGCCCTGACCCTGTACGCCAATGCTGTCACTCCATCATAGAAGGCCACCAGATTAGTCAGGCACAATCTGCCCTTGGTAAAGCCATGTTGGCTATCTCAAATCACCTCTTTACCATGTGCCTTGTCAAGGTAACAAGGAGGACCTGCTCCATGATCTACTTTTTAAGTAGAACTTTTTTTGTGTGTTTTGCTCAGTGCATTGCAACATGCTTTATGTAGGACTAAATATTTAAATACTAGACTGTTTATTGTCCTTGTTATAACAGTAAGTAGTATCTGTTGCAAATTCTGGATTTGTAATTAAGAACCGTGACCTTTAAGCAATCCGCTATCATAATAATTTTCTGAAATGTACAGTATGTAATATGCTTTTATAGTGAATTTTTTTTTCTTTGTTTTCTTTCTAAACAGTTGTCTAAGATAACTCGCTGTCTAAGTTATATATGAATATTCTTATGTGACAATGAAGTAATTTTGAAGCAAATAAAGCTAATATACACTTCAGATATCCTGATAAACTGGTGACATTTGCAGGACAGATTAAAAATAAAATATTCTTTATGAAAACAAAACAAAGCAAAACAACATTCTTTAGGAAAACAGGATTCTCACAGGTCAGAGAATGGGGAAGGACTATACTTCGGACTTTTTATAGGGTTATAATGTATAAATACACATTGATGGCATAATGTGTAGAATAAAAGTTGTGAGGTGATTTTGTTTATTTTTGACTACCATTATGTAGTAATCTTTATAATTAGCTGTTTGAAAATAGGTCACTCACTGAAAGGTATTCAGCAAAAACAAGGGTATACAAATATAGACTTTTTTTTTCACTTTTTTTTTTTTAAATGTTTTAGGAGAGCAGTATTTTAGAAATATTTAAACAGATGGTTAACAGAGAGTTAGAGTTGAATTTGTATTCTATTTTATTTTTTTTCCAAGGAGTAACCAAATGTTTGACATGAACATTCTTACAGTAAAAACTTTTTATCTTTTGAAGGTAATGTTCATTCTGTTTTGATTCTGAAAGAATTTGACATCAGCGAGTTTGCAGTAGCTCTCCAATTTTGTATCTGCAATTTCTGATAAAGATATTAGACTGTCTCAGTAATGCTCCAGTGCAGATTCTATTAATTATGGTTTGTGTCCTAACAGTAGCTGCTGGTATATATAAGAAGCTAAGGTAACATGTAGTGCAACTTATTAATTTCAAAAGAACTTGAACACAGATAATTTAGAGGGTATCTTATTAATGGAAAAACTTAAGCTTGTGTTTGTCAATGCTTATTCAAGAGAGCACTTTAACACCAGTAGAAAAAAATACATGAACTATATGAGGGCAAAGTTGTTTTCATTATACAGCCATTGCAAAATGTCCTGATAAAGAAGTCATGCTGCCCTGATTTTTCGAGTACAACAGTTGAATATCTAAACTGATTACCAACAGCTGTACTTTCTGCATGGATGGTTAGCGCAGGAGGATATAAAACTGCAGGGAAATCCAATATGATGACAGAAAGTACAGGGCTTCATGGGGAATGTTTAATGACAACCTCACTAATTTTATGTATGCATTAAGGTGCACCTCTTCTAAAATGTTACTAATATTACAATTATTACATTAATGATGCTCTATTATATAAATATTAAATTATGGTGCATTTATTTTAACTTTTGTTACAAAACAGTATCTATATGAGTTTTCTATTACTAGCCAATAGTGATAAACTGAGTTACTTATCTGAATCAATGCTGCACATTATTTATCCAAACAAACATTTTTGTAATTCTTATCAAAATATAATAAGGAAGTGGACAAAGCCAGCAGTGTCATCATGAAATGCTAGAGGAAAGTTTTGATTTTATTTTATTTCCTTTTTTACCATTTATTCCTTTCTCATGTCTCTTTTTACTTTTCGATTAATAGCGGTAAAATGAGTTTTTAGTGTCCAATATAAAGGCTTATATTTATAAAAAGCATGCATTGCCTGAAGCTTATTCTCAAGTAGCAGATGAATCACAAACCTTTTAAAACTAGATAAATCAGTCACAGGTCAAAGTCTTGGGAGAGTCCTCTTGAGACAGCAAGTCCTTCTGTCATTATGTAGTCATTACATAGTAGTTTTATTAAATTTCTCAGATATATAAGCCTAAATAAAGGAATCCCTCTGTGTCCTCTTTCCTCCTTACAAGACAGTTGTAGATCTTTTCTGATGTAATCCTTAGTTGGAAACATGAATTTAAAAAATAATTCTTTTTGTTGTTGTTGTTGTTATCCATAGTTTCTTTTGTTGACTGTGAATAATGTTATAATCATATAAATTAGCAAAGTAAAACAAGGAACATCATACCACCCAATGACTATCATTCTTTTTGTTTGTTTGTTTTTGTTTTTCTCTATCTTCTGTCATAGATCTCAGTTTTTCCTGTCTTGGGACAGCAAGAGATACATCTGCTCACTAGTTAGAGATTCTCATTATCTGTCTAAATAAAGATACTATGTATGTGTGTGTGTATTATTTTTATTTATTTTTCATTTTCTTTCATCATTTCTAAATCTGAATATTGCACTTCAGGGAAAAGATCTGCTTTCTAATGAAAATAAACATATGGCTAATATTTTCAAAATGAGATGGATATTGTCAGTAGATGTTGAGGAGGTAAGGTTTGTAAAATTCAAACTGTGAGTACTAAGAGTCCTATAGAAAACAACAACAACAAAAATCTCATATTCTTGATTTCTGTTGTGATATTAACTGCCGGACTAAATTTTAAAATGAGATATCAGGAAACCTTTATGTTTGAACTCTAACAGTAGTGCTTGTCAAATCTATGATCATGTGGGATATATAAAAATCAGGCCGCAATAACTTTTTCTCATAGAAATAAATTGAAGTGCCCATAATGCACAGTATTTTGTTAGTAATTAGGAAATGATACAATAAGCTTGGGATGAGTTTCCAAAAATGAAGAAGAGAATTCATCACATTCTGTTAATTTGAGTATCACTAAGATTTGTACTGATCAGTGTAATAGAGATTATATTCTCAGAACAAAAAAATCCATTTTAAAAAAGTACATGAAAATCTGCACAATTTATCTTAATAATTGCATGTGGAAATTTGGACATATTTATTCACCTTAGAAGGGGAATAATGTTTTCTTACAGTATGCTCAGTCCAGATTAATAACAATTAATAGTAAGTTCTTTTGGTTCTTACAATGCTTTCCAACTTCAGTGCCCCAAGATCTATATTAAAAAGATCTAAATTGAAAAACTCACCATCCTACCCCAAGTTTCTTCAAATAATCTTGTTCTGTAGCTTTGGTTTCTGGAGTCTCTTAATGTGATCTCAGTCATATTACGCATGATCAATGGGGCATAACTCAAGTTTTGTTCCCCGATTCTTCATAGTAGGGATTTAGGTTTGTATTCTTTCTCTCTTCAAAGCCTATGGGTATAGATGTGAATCATTTTTTTATGTCCTCTCCTTATAAGAAGACCTTACAGCTGTGCACCTTTATGGTTCACAACATGGCATAGAACCAGTTTTTGGTGTGTTACTTCAGATACAGTTTTCTCCCTCCTTCACATATATAGAAAGAATAATTTCAGAGTTTAAGATTCTTAAATAAAGCAATGAAACTATCCATCAAATTTCACTCAAGCTGTCACTAGAAATTCCGCTGGGATCTAAAAAATATTTCCACAATAACAGAAACACAGCAATCATGCATAAAACAAAACAAAACAAAAAACAAAACAAAATGCTGCAGGTATTTATAAAAAGTCCCTCCATAGGAGACTGGCATGATTTATTAGATGGCTCTCTATATGCAAATCAACACTGAATGTGCAATAATTTTTCAGTTTTATGTGCATTCTAACTTTGTGATGGAAAGAAAGCTTATGATTGAATAACAAATAAGATTTTTAATGTTGGTGTAAAGAAAAAACATGCTTCAAGTATATTTTAACAAGCTTACCAACTAAGAATGCTTTCATACAATATTTTGAAAAGAACAGAGAATTAACACTTGAAAAGTACTAATGGAAAGTAGAGACGGAAGTCATGAATGAGATCAACTAGTTGCCAGATTTTCTCCTGTATTAAGACTATTAAGTTGTAGATCAGCTATTTAAAATCTATCCACTTACTAAATATAGTTTTTGAGCCATTCTGCTTCCAAATTAGAAATTTCTCCATGTCCTTTTTACTAAAAGATATGTGGAGGAAGGAATCTGAAGCCATATAGATATATATGTCACTGTTAATTGTTAAATTGAAAGAAAGATAGAAGAATTGATTATCCTTTAATGTGACATGCAGATGGACTGAATCCTGATGTATCCCAAATTTTTCTTAAGTCATGAGAAGGCTTGGCTTTGAACCTGATTAACATCAGTAGATATCACATTCCTGTGACTGAAATGCTCAAGAAAACAAAGGAAAAGAAGAGAAAGGAAGAGAAAGGAAGAGAAAGGAAGAGAAAGGAAGAGAAAGGAAGAGAAAGGAAGAGAAGGAAAAAAAGGAGAAAGGAAAGGAAAGGAAAGGAAAGGAAAGGAAAGGAAAGGAAAGGAAAGGAAAGGAAAGGAAAGGAAAGGAAAGGAAAGGAAAGGAAAGGAAAGGAAAGGAAAGGAAAGGAAAGGAAAGGAAAGGAAAGGAAAGGAAAGGAAAGGAAAGGAAAGGAAAGGAAAGGAAAGGAAAGGAAAGGAAAGGAAAAGAAAGGAAAGGAAAGGAAAAAGGAAAAAGGAAGGGAAGGAAAATGATAAAATCCTTATAAACCATTTATTAATCCAGAGGTTACACCTTTCTTTTACAATCTCCCCCAACACTCCCTCTGTCTGAATTTTAAACAAGATGATCTTGGAGTCTGACCTAAGTCACACATTTGAAATTCAGTATATCCTGAATAATTCATAGTATTGACACAAATTAGTTTTTGAAATAAAACAGATAATGCTTAGGGTCATGCATCTCCTTTTCATAAATATATTGATATTGCATAAATGTTAGTTGGACAGCAGTACCCAGGAAGAATAGCATCCAATTGTAAACCTGAGATGCTCTCAGACTATTAGCCCGAATCAAACACTAATGAACATTGCCCTGCTGTTTTGGATGTGCTTGATCCTTTACCCTGTAGGTTTGAATGACATGTTCAGTAGCATTTATTCATTATTCTGGTCATCACATAACCTTAACAACAAAGACAGTCATGGAAATAGTAGGGAACTTACATTTTTATCTTTACAGGAACTACCTTACTAGTAATGATATATAAAATATAAATTTTAAATAGAATCTTCCTAGTGCATGAAGTACTAGTGGCATTGGGCTGATGCCATCTGGGAAAAGCTAGCCTGTTACATAAAATGTTAGATAAGGCATACATGTCTTACCATAGAATTTAAAAGGTATTTCAGTGTTATTTTGTTTGTTTAGGAGTATACATAACAAGACAGCATCTACGCCTTTAAGATTATTTGATCAAAGACCTTGTCCAAATAGAATAATAAGGAAAAGAAGGCTACAGAACATACCAGGGCACAAACCTGTTAATGGAGATAACACTAAGAAACAATGTACATCCATTATATTAATTGGTAAGGGTGTGTAGAATGTGAGCATGTTTATTTCAGTATGATAATTTGATGGAGAACCACTTAAATTTCCTTAATATGAAAAAATTGGTAATTAACTAAACTAACAGAGGCACAGACTTGAAAAACAAAAGTGGAAACAGTAACAAGAAACATACCTTGACACCCAGCCCAGTTGATGGTCTATCAAGAAAATGTAGGAATCAATTTTTACCTGAGAGCAGCCCTGTGGAGAAGAACCTGGAAGTATTAGCGGACAAAAAATTGGACATGAGCCAGCAGTGTGTACTTGCATCCCAAAAGACCTACTGTATCTAGGTCTGTATCAAAGGGAGGGTAGCCAGTAGGGCGAGGGAGGTGATTTCTCCTCTCTACTCTGCCCTCACAATGCCACGTCTGGAGTACTGAGTCCAGGTCTGGGGCCCCAACAAAAGAAAGATATGGAGATGATGGAGCTGGTCCAGAGGAGGACCACAATGTTCACCAGAGAGCCTCCTCCTACAGCATCTCTTCTATGAAGATGGGTTGAGGGAGCAGGGCTTGTTCAGCCTGGAGAAGAGACGGCTCTGTTGAGAACTTATTATTATAGCTTTTCAGTAATTAAAAGGTGCTTATAAGCAGGAAGGAGACAGTTTTTACACAAGCTGATAGAGACAGGACACAGGTGGTTACTTTCAAAGCAAAAGGGGAGATTTAGAGTAGAAGTTAGGGGGGAAATTTTCATTCAGAAAGTGATGAGATGCTGAAACAGATTTACTGGAGAAGTTGTGGGTGCCCTTTATAAAGAGACAGGGTGTTGTATGCAGCATGGAGGGACAGAACTAACATGCTCACTCTTGGAAATATTGCCTTCCTATCTCCAAAATATACCAAAATACAGATTGGTAACAGACCCTATATGGAAATGTGTCATTGCAATAGCGTCGGGAAAACCGTGAGCCTGAGGCGCTCAACCAATGAGTGAGAGGCAGGAAAACATTACCTGCGTCGGGTTTAGAGTGTATAACGGAATGAATTTCGCTGACAGGTGCGTAATTTCTCCCTGGCCAACAGGGGGCGTGCGCTCGTTAGTGCAACAACAAATAGACTTTGCTGCTAGCACTAAGATCCTTGCCAAACCTGAAATTTTTGACTTTGAGTGTTTCTCACAGAACTAAATTCACCAGGGAACAAAGAATTGCATCTTTTTAGATTAACTGTATATCAGTTGTGATACTGTGTTTGAGAATTACATGCGATGATAATTTGGAGCATGAGAAGCAATTGCTGATGTGTATCTTTGTATCTCATTGAAAACCAGTGAATTCAGCTATGAAAGAAAATATTTTTAGAAGAGTAGGCTTCATTTGTTTTACTGCTCTCTGAACAAGTTATATACTGTGTAATATCATCATTTGTAATAAAATAAATAAATAAATAAATAAATAAAATAAATAAATTGAGGTGGAGTAAGAGATTCCAGATGCAGTCATACAGCTCAGTGTTCAAATAACAACATCAAATTTAATTAAAGGCAATTTCATGAGGAGGTCTTGGACTTGTTCCACTGTTGCAGTGGGACAGAAACCGCTCCTCATACCCTCACCTAGAGACTCACGGTCCTGGCAGACATGGCCTGACCACCCATGAAGACTAAGGCTAAGCACTCATTGAGTACCTCAGCTTTTCCTATGTCTGAGGGAAGCCAGCTCCCCATTACCTTTCATCAGAGGAGGAACACTTTCCTTGGCCTGTTTCCTCTTGCCTATGTACCTGTGGAACCCCTTCTTGTTATCTTTCATATCCCTCACCAAGTTCAGCTCCACCTGAGCCTTGGCTTTCCTAATCCTATCACTACACACACAGACAACAGCCCTGTATTCCACACAGGCTACACAACCCTGCTTCCACTTCCTGTACATTTCTCTCTTTTCCCTCAGTTTAAGCTGCAGGTACTTGCAGAGTCATGATGGTTTGTTTGCCTTCCCTGCTCAACTTCTTCTGCTCAGGAATGGAGAGCCACTGTGCTCTCAGATGAGTGTCTTTAAAGAGATGCCAGCTCTGATCTCTACCCATGCCCTTAGTGACAGTTTCCCACTCACCAGTTCCTTGAGCAGCCAAAATTTTACTCTCTTAAAGCATAGGCTCCTAGCTCTGCTTTTTGCCATGCCTGCATACTTAAAGATCATAAACTTCACTGAGGCATGGTCAGTATCTCTAGTAATGCTATAATATTACAAAAGAGGGAAAACGGTGTTCAAACCATTTGTCTTTGTGTGTTTCTTCTATTCATATAGATCATGGTACATAAGCATTTAGCATTCACTTGAGCCAGAAAACTTCCTTGTATCTCATTTCAATAGTACATGATATATTGTTATTTTCGCTATTAAATAAGAGATACTTACCAGTTTCTACTGTTGTCCTTTTGTTAAAGGAATAATAATAACAATAACAATAACAACAACAATAATAATAATAATAAATTAAAACAATGGCAAATCACAGGTCTGTAAGAAACTTACATAAGTGGTCTTGCTTTCAGTATTCTATCACTCTAATCATTTGTGTCCCAGTGTATACTTTCAACGTGATAGGGAAATCACAGTTAAGTACCTAAATAAACTGAAAAGAAAACATTAGGAAAAGAAGGAAAAGAGACAAGCAAACAACAACAACAACAAAAACACAAAATGTCAAGTAATGTAAAAGACAAGAAGGCATGAGAATGTAACAGCAAAATGTCACATGCCTGTCACTGAACTGACTGTTCTGATTTTACTGATTGTTTCATCTACATTTATGTATATCATTATAAAATATGAAAATGCTGCTAGATCCCATAATATTGTTGAAGATTTATAACAGGTTTATTTTCTCAGACACTTCCAATAGAACTGCATATCTATCTATGATATCAAACCATATTTTGGTAGTAGTGGTGATGCTATTTATGTCTGTTTGTTTTCTCTAACTGAATAACTGAATACTAACTTCAGTAGAAACATTTCATAGATAGTTGCAATAAAGCATATAGAGCATCTGATAACTCAAAAACCTAGGGAAAAAAGATCATGGCTGCAAGCCCAAAGGAGAGAACCTGTCTTGCAAATACTTGGGTGGCAAGTGACATGTGTCTAAAATTTTGTATTCTATACTGTTTGGTTTTTTTTTTTTCTTTACCAAAAAAGAAAAGTCAGCAATAAATACATAATTAAATAATTAATCCTTTCTTCTATGATCTAACAAACCTTTGAACCATTGAACTTCATGATGTTTTTGGAAGCTTACTTAAAAACTAAAAAAAGACTGACTGACTCCAATGTTCAAGCTGCCTGCTTAAAAATACTGTTGCTCACTTTACTAATTTTAGTGAGTGCAGACAAGGGAGAAACTTATTTTAGATTATTTATTATGATCTTTGACAGTATGTTGGCAGTTACCATGTAACATATGGAGTCCTGGGAAGTCTTCACTGATCTAGACAGGAAAAAGGAAAAAATTACCAGGCTTCAGATTGAAGTCTTCTATAAACCCAGCAATTACAGAATGAAAATGCTTGTCTATATTAAGATCTGGTACTTACATATGAAGAAAGCAATTAAGTTCCTGAGAAGCTTAGCTAATTAAGAGTGTTGTTATTTGCAAAAGACATTGTAAAGGATAGAAATCTGAGAGTTTAGTTTTGCTAATGGTCTAATAAAATAACTATCATT
The DNA here is from genome assembly GCF_054131305.1 of Coturnix japonica. Taxonomy (NCBI): domain Eukaryota; kingdom Metazoa; phylum Chordata; class Aves; order Galliformes; family Phasianidae; genus Coturnix; species Coturnix japonica. Next base: position 137,375,410 of record NC_140663.1, read on the forward strand.
GTAATACATTAAATTGTTATATTAAAATATCTATAAAATAGATGTTTAATGATGAAACATTCTGCTATAGCATTGAGGTCAGTATGTATTATTTTCAAATAATGTGAGATATTTGCAAAACTGAGTTCTGGAAACAATGTACAGTTTTGATGCTACTAGTTAAAGGGTGATGAAAATTACATGTTAAGCAAGTAAAAAAAAGTGTTGAAACTTGTTACAGAGCATGTAAATCTGCTGCCTAGAATAGAATATATAATTTAGATGGATTGTGAGCAAAAATAGGAAGAATTTTAAATTATTTTTCTCAAAAGTTCATTTTCTGACACCTGCCATTCATTTTGATCTTGGAGGAAACAATGAAAAGCTAATAAAGACAGAACATTTCATTAAATTTAACCTGCTTGAATGCTCACTTGGTGATTCTATTTTATGTTCAGCACTCTAAACTTCAAAGGAATTTGTTTCAACAGGGAAGAAATACTGTTTGGTTTTTTTTTTTTTCTTTTTTCCCACAGAATATACAGACCATTGAGAAAAGAAAAACAAATGAACAAAAAAAAACCCAACAAAACAACTAAACAAAAACAAAAACAAACAACAACAACAAAAAACTATCATTAGAAAGCTTCCAAGATTTATATATAAAGGTGGTAGTCTTCCATCTAACAATGCACCAAAGCTGTTTTCTAGTAAGGTCAAGGAATTTAGTAGGTTTCACACATCTGCTATGTGACTACTGAACAAATCTGCTCAGCGATAATAAGCATAAGCATGAGAATTGGAAGTCTGATGTAAATCAGTGACACTTCATCCAAGCCATAATAAATAACTGTGGAGCCTGAACTACTGTTAGTCATGAGGAATATCTGAACTATATCGGTCTATTATCTGATGAATCTGGAGAATAGCACTGGTTTACTAATCTATTTATTCTTAAAAGAGAATGCATGACACATCTGCCCCATTTTTACAATGCAAAGCAGGTTAGTTTGAAATTTATATGAAGTGGCAGTAGGGTGCATTGGTAAAATAGGCCATGTCAGAAACTGACACTTATATGGCACTCTTGGTATGTTAACTTTGTACAATCTTTCCACTTCTAAATGTTTGAAAAGCATGAGTTTGAAAATGTATTTATGAGGAAAAATAAACAAAACCTAGGACATATAAGAGATAATATGAGTCTTTGGAATCCTTAGCAGCCTTAAGACTTTTGGAGCACATCCTGCAGAAAAAGGAGGACTTGATATGAATAAAAGATAGATAATAAATAAATAAGCAAAATTGGCATAAACATTTAGCAAACATTATTAATCTTTTTGAATTACTTTCTTTTCAAAAACACTAAATTCCAAGAATTATAATTATCATTATAATATCTGATTTAAATGATGATTGTTCAGATGCACAGTTAAGCACTGTAGTGGTGCACAAAATACCTTCATTGAAAATACCTTGATTTATTTTTGGTAGCATTAGGAAAATTACATATATTTAAATAATTATTTGAATATTTTTCCTTTTGAGAAGCAAATTATATAAGAACTCATAAGTATAAATGAAGATTTCAGTTAATTTCTAAATAGTTACAGGAACTAAAAGAACTGCACACAGTATTTTATTGCAGACAATGAGTGGTTTTATCTTTATAAAGCAAACATATTTATAGGCATATAATAAAGTTAGACCAATTTTGTAGAGCATAAATAAATCAGTGATGTAAAGAAATGTGAATATTCCTTCCCTCCTTCCCTTTTTCCCATTTGAATCTTCACTATACTGAATATTTCAGATCACAGAACATAAGTTGTAAAGACAACAATAATAATAACAAAGAACAAATAATGGATGAGAAAAAACTAACTATCAACTCACAAAAAGAGGATAAAAAAATCCTCTAGCATGGAAATTATATGAAACAGGGAAAATATTAAAAAAAAATAAGCAAACATTATTTATTTTTATTTTTTATTTGTCAGTGGACTTATCTGAAGAACAATTAAATAGCTTCTCTTGTTTGTTTTTTTTTTTCTCAGTTTCTTTGGAATTTTGTAATGTTTATTTGAAACAGTGAAAGCATAATCTGATCATGGATAATAAAATTTTTATTTCATAAGGAAGGAAAAAGAAATGGGTCTTGTTTACATGACATTTAGAGTCATATTTTTTTTTCAATAATGTGTAAGTATTGCAAAATTCAGTCCTATGAGTATGAACACCAATAGACAAATTCATTAACATATGTCTTCATGCTTGCAAGAGGAAACTATTGCTAACTTGAGGATACAAAAGACCCTGATGTTTTCTACCTCATCCAGTTTCTCTAGAGCTACCTGAAAGGTATCCATATTCATTCTACAGGTGCACGGACCCTGCAACAGGCTTCAGAGGATGGTGAGGTATCTGCTGTCCCGTGACCTGACTGACAAGTCAAAAAAGCCCCAGTTGAGCTAGAAACAGCGAGTTTGGGATTGTCACACAGAACTTTTGAGTACATGAATAGAGTGAGATAGTAGCACATGTTTCTCAACCAGTCTTATGTTTTCTCTGACTATTGACTTGCTCTGTTAGTCACTGCTGGAAAGGAGGCCCTCCCTGCAGGGGGCTGTGGGGCGATGACAGTGCTGCTGCCATCACTTATCAGTGAATATACATCCCCAGAAAAAAACTGTTAGCAAAGAAGTCCCCTTAAAGAAAAATACAGTAATTCCTTTCTCACTGCAGTGTACGGTGGGTGTTTATCATTTTTCTTCTGCAGACTGGTCCAGCAGTCTCCAAAATTAATGTTTAAAAAGTGGAAGTGACTGGCAATAATTTGGTTTGTTATGAAAACCTGTTAAGTGTTTTATCAGAAATCAATAAATAACAGAATTGTCAGGAATCTATGATTTCTGGGTTTGGTAAATAATACCTTTACAAAGTCAGTAAGCATATTTACCAGTGGACTGACATCCTCTCTTTGCCATTGTTATGCTGGGTGCTGGAAGGATGGAGAAGAAAATCTTGGAATATCATATTTATACTAAAATATGCAAGAGATAACTGATCTAACTGACAATAGTTGTATTTTTTAGTTTTAGTTTGTTGACAACTGCCAGCAACATCCTCAATATCAGTTGCCTCCTTATGACAAGTTCAGTCACATTACTTTGTCCTTTGCAGAAAACACAAATCCTTGAGAATAATACTACATCTTTAATTAATTCAATTTAATTTCCTGTATGAGATCATTCTAATATATGTGGATAAACTATTGACAGCTTTCAAATGTCATTTGAATAATCCATTAAATAATGGTAAGAAAATAATCTGGGGGCAGTATTCAAAATTGTTAAGGCCAACGATAAGACTTACATTGAATTCAAGAATATTTAAAGAACATTCTTAATATACCAGTGATGCACATCATTTTGGTTTAGGCTTTGATAGTATTTTCTGTCTAATCTAATTTTATCTGAATATAAAGTAAATGAAAAATAACCATGTGCGGCTACTAAAGCCACATTGGGAACAGTGCCTAGCATTGTAACTGCTGACCATGAGGGGTAAAACCTAGAAAGGCTGAATTTCACACACATGGTTTTGTATAAAAAAGAAACAAAGCCTAACTCCCTCTCTTGTACGAACATGAAAACTCTCCCTTTACAATGTAGCTTGCACTGAATGATGTTCAGTGCCAGAGCTTAAGACACTGTCAGCATGAAGATCCCCTTAGCTTTCTGTTGGACTTCGCATTCCTCAAGGCTTGCATCTATTATTTTGTCTCATGCATTCCATCAGCTGTCTCTTTTCACTCTTTGAAAATTCACTCTAACTTCTCATTTCCACATAAAAACTAATGAATGGTTGTTGACTTCATTCTGTTGTTCTGGGATTTTTTTATTAGATTTGCACTTCAGAAAACAACAACAACAACAAAAACTTTCCTTGTCTTTTAAGATAATTTTGTCTACAATTTGTAAATTAAACTGTGAGCATTTAAAGTGGATATTTAAAATTAAAGAAAATTAAGATTTTTCTTGTTTTAATCTCACATCTTGGAATACATCATCTGTCTCCAAATGGGTATGAAAAGCTAAGAGCTGACATATTACTTACACATAAGATTCTCCCCGTGACATTTATAAGCTTTCGTTTCCATTGATTAAATAGCAGAGACAAAGGGATCTTTTAAAAGTAATACAGTTCAAAACATAGCCAAAATTTTCCTGCAGGTATTATGTTTAAATTAGATTGGATTTCATTTATGTTTTCTATTTCAGCAACTTGCTTTTTACTCTGTTTACACTACACTGTACATGACAACATATCTGAAGTTTTTCAGTTTATCTAACCACATCCTGGGTATCCAGTATTACCACAACAGTGGACCACAAGCAAAAATGACTTCTCATAGGTAAGAATTTATTTCACTCAAGTAACTGAAAGTCAAATGTGAATTGCACTGCAAATTAAAAATTGAGACTTCAATTTCTATATGCAGTTTAGCAATTATTAACCCTCATCTCTCCCCACCCGAAAAAAAACCAAACAAACCACAAATAAATAAATAAACAAGAGCACCTCTTCATTTCCTTATTATTTGTGAGCTCTAAATCAGGCTAATATTGCTAAAAGTTGCAATCCCATGAATGCTACAATTTAATTCACGTGAAACAATACAAATCCTTATCTCTTTTTGGATGAGCACTTATGATTGGCATTTTAAGATGCTGACAACTTCGAAAACATATAGAGTGCGTATTTCTTTTACAATATCAGTAAACTACAAAAAGGCAAGAAAAGAGGCAATTAGAACATTAAAAAATATTGAAAGGATAGTGATAAAAAAATTACTGGGAAACAATATATTTATGGATCACTTCTATCTTGACTTCACTATATTTTGGGCATTTTGATAATAAATGGAGAAAAGAAGAGGAAAACAAAAACAAAAAGGATCAAAATGTAGTTAGCAACAATAAATTTTTTAATGATATTCTTCAACTCTAGGTGATTCTAGAGATGTGGGAGGCACGTATAATACATACTTATACAACCAGGAATTGTATATAGAAGAAGGATTAGAAATCAATACATGCTATATCACACAGTGCAGAACCTGAGGATACTGTATGACTGGAATTTAAAAATAATGTCAATAATTTTTCATGCCTGCACAAACTACTACAGATCCATTTTGCCTGAGGCGTCTTAGATATGACCACTGAGTCTTTGAGGAGAACAAGAAACATTCATGAAAGTGGGTCTGTTGCTTTACTTGGTACAGATAAACATAAAAATGACCCCTGTCCCTTCTAGTACTGCTCACAGTCATCTGAAGAGGAGTGCTGTGTATCCCCAGCTTTGATCATTTTAAGGTGAGACATCTAGTCTAAACTATTTTGCTAGATTCCCTTCAAACTTGGTGAAGCTGAATTGCTTGGACAGCCTCATTACTTAGAATGCACTCATTTTTTCACCAGAGTCACCTCTGTTTCCAACAGCTTTAAAAGGGCCTAGACTGGTACATCTCAGAAATACTTTACACTAACTTTTAAAAATATTTTTTTCTCCTCCCCGACCCTCCTTTGTGTGTGTGTGTATGTGTTATGTGAAAGCAAATTCTATCTCAGAAGTATTACATTTCTGTCCCGAAGTCAGACAGTTCAGTGGGGAGAAAATCCAAATAGTTTAGTCATTAGGTAATTGTGCTATTTGTCTAACATAGCTGTTTCAATCTCAATCTGAGCTGAAGGATTTTAAAATGCTATTAAAATGCCTTTAATTTCTGACAAATACATGAAATTGAAGTTGCAAGTATTTTTCTTAAGGTTGAAATTAATGAATTTTACATTATCTGATTTCATATGATAAAACAACAAAGAAGTCCTAAGTGTTGTCATCTTGCTCAAAGGAATAGGATTTCAGTCCTTGTTCATAAGGTCATCTTCCTTGTAGTAAGGTAATATCCCATTGAATACTATTTCTCAGAGAGACTATTTTTAGCTTCTCATTTACTAAAAAAATATTATGGAACATGAACTACATTGAGGTTTAAGCCAGAACAGAACAGGAAGATAAAGCAGAGAAGCCAGTCATTTGTGACCTAAACACAGTGATCTGGATCGAGGTGATACAAAGATTACAGACAGTAAATAAATAAATAAATAATAATAATAAATTAGATGTATCACTTACTGAAGCATAAACTCTTTATCAAACACTCCCATCCAAAACAAACAAACAAAATAGTTAAAATATGCATCAGAAAGGATGAACTTCTACAACTGCATGGTTTTACATTTTGGAAAAAAAAAAAATTATATATATTTGCCTGTTTGCTCTATTTTTCTGTTTGTCTTGTTGGATTGATGAGAATAGCAGTGACACAGACTAGGGCAGGCTTTAGGTGATATGAAAAATTCTAGCAACACCAGGCACCTCCTCTGTGCATAGTAGCTGAATAGTTGGATGTGCTATTCTTTACTATTGATCCTTTGAAAACATCTGCACCTTTATCACTGATCATGCCTTCCCCACATTCTTCTCTTTATTTTTGTTTTACTATACTGTTGTTACATCTAACTAATGTTTTCACTGACCATATAATTATTCAGACATGTCTGCTGCCATTATATTCACATTGCTGCATATTCTGATGCTGAGTAAACTGCGGGGGAATGATGTAACTAGTAGGAAACTCATAATAAACAAAACAGGGATAAAAGAGTCTCCCTTCAACTTTGTGCACATAAATAAGGAATTGCCTATAAGACGAGGCAATGGTGGAACATTTTATACATTCTTTTGTGAAAGTTGCACAACTTGTGTCTTTAAAGCGCCTGTACAAAAATGTGTGCACGTGGAACAAACAAAAGGAATTATAGGTATGCCTCAAGTTAAAGGGCTAAGATTTCACTCAGATGGCAGAAATATGGTAGGATAGCTCACATGTCTGTAGTGCTGCAGAAGTTAAGTCTCTTTTAGAAAGGCAGTGTAGGAGGATCTACTATTTTTGTGGCAAAGTAGAGCTACGAGAATGGAAATATGTCTGGGGTTAATGAGAAGCTTTGTCATGGAATTGTAGAATTTTGTTTGGATTGGGCAGCCTGCTCCAGTTGTTTGCAACCCTACACAAAGCAGGGGGTTTGAAACTAGATGATCATTGTGGTCCTTTTCAACCCAGACCATATGATTCTATGATTTTATGATTCTGTGATTGAAAGTGACCGTAATAATCACCTAGTTGCAATCTCCCTGTCATGGGCAGGAATACCTCCCTTTAAATTAGATTGCAGTAAGCCATATCCAACTTGGTGTTGAGCACTTCCAGGAATGGAGCATCCACAGTTTCTCTGGGCAATGCATGCCAGTTCCTCATCACTCTCACAGTGAAGAATTTCTTCATTACATCTAATCTAAATGTCTTTTTTGTTTTGTTTTTTTGGTTCAGTTTGGTTTAAAACCATTGCCGCCTCTTCTATAATTACAGTCTTCGATGATCTTTCCTGAATGCCCAGCTTAAGCACTAGAAGGCTGCTATAAGTTCTCCCCAGAGCCTTCACTTTCTAGGATAAACAAACCAAACTCACTCAACCTTTCTTCACAGCTGACATGTTTTACACCACAGATCATATTATATATCATGGCCCTCCTCTGGACCTGTTTTAACAGACCCATGTCTTTCTTTCCCAGTGGGCCTCAGAGGTGAATGCATAACTCCAGGTAAATTTAAATGAAAGATTATGAGACAAGATTACTAGAAAGACAAGCCTGGGTAATATTGTGGTGTCTGCTACAGACGTTATGGCCAGGAAGAAAAACCAAAAGTTGCAGTATGAAACTGCTCTGAATAATATATTGTCTTTGGACACAAAGCACAACTAGATATTTTCATTTTGATTTTATTTATTTATTTATCATTTTATTATTATTTTTTTTTTTGAATGAAAAGCTAACAATAACAGCTAAGAAGTGTAGGAAATCAAGTCTCCAGGGCAGAGTGCACTGCCTGTCTTTTCAACATGGTTCACTTGAACTGTGGACAGCAAAACTGTTTTTTTGTTTGTTTGTTCATTTTTTGCTATTATTTTCAGCAAAACTGGCAAATAAAAATGAAGTAAACCAACAACTGCACAGAAAATGTTAACAAAGTAAAAGTAAAACATTTGAACAAAGGAGATCAGAAACATCTAATACATTTTTGAACTCATTCCAAGTATCACTTATTTGAATTTTAATGTTCTGTTTATTTCCATTTTCTCTTTTTTTTTTTTTTTTTTTTTTTTTTTTTCTTTTCTTTCTGTTCTAAATGGCATATTTGGTCTAGCAGTCACAGATATGTTTGAGGTATAATGTGACAATTTTCTATGTACAATGAATTGGGAAAACAAGTAAAAATAAACAAAATTACTGTCTAGTAATATTAATATGTTTCCTTGTAATAGAGGGGAAAAAAAAAAAAAAAAAAGATTGTCATTATGTTATATAGAGGGAAAAAAAAAGAGATTGTTATTATGTTATATAATTTTTCCTTAGATTCTTAGTTCCATTGCAAATCTGCTATGAAATTCAATGTTTGTTTAAAGGGAGCATATACAGTCATATCATGCTAATAGTAGAAAAAATACAATATATGTTAAAATGCTCCTGAGTACATAATAGCAAAATTTATTCTCTGACTAATTGAGCTACTAGACTAAATGATAATGCTGAGCTGCTAAACAATTTTAAGCTTCAGGAAGAAGGTATGTGTTGTGTATTGAAGCATGTGAAGGGCAAAACCAATAGAAAGGAACATTAGTTTTGGTATCAGTAGGAGATGTAAGAAAGTAGAAAAGAAACAAATTGATCTGAGGGATGGTACTGACAAACCAAGAAAATGTAGTTACAGACAGTTTAAGATAAGAAATTTGAATTTTACTAAAAAAATAAAATAGAATGCAATCATAAACTGGTGAAGTCATCTGAACTTGCATCAAGTGACATTTTGACAGTGAAATAACTACTTATGATTTCATTTAAAATCCTTTTTTTAGACTTACTTAATTTTGTGGGCTTCTTAGCTTTAATGCTTTTTCAGATCAATCTCTCAGCAGCATTTAAGTGCAGATGCTCTGGAGAAATAGGTACGTCTGTTGCATAAGCTCTCTTGCAGTGTAATGTAATGTACCTTATGCTGATAAGGTACATTAGCAGAACACATTATGGGTCTTGCATAACCATTTGCCTGATAGGCTAAAAGAATTTAGCTTCTGATTTACTAATGAAGCCACCTTTAGAAAATAGCTCACGAATACGAAAGAAATACTAAATTGAAGGAGCATGATGGAATTACACAAAAGTTTTTCTAACAAAATATGAAAACAAAGAAAGATGAACAGGTAGAATTATTAATAAACATTTGGAATCCTGAAAAGAGCACAACTGAATGAGGAAAAATAGAAAGCAGTTTTGACAGTCTTGTCTTCTGAGGCAGCCTTGTATAATTTAAGTAGTACTTAGCATAAAATGTGTGCAGCTCTTAGGATAAATATTTTTTAAAAACACCAAAAAATTCCACATCTACATCACCTTAGAAATGGCTTCATTGGATGGAACTGCAGGCTTTTATAATGTCTCCATCAGAGCTAACACACTTTTGTGCAGGCGTATAGTTTGTAGAAACAAACTGTGCTGAAGAAAAGAAGATTCGACCTCAATTTTTGATCTTGGATCTATCCTTAGCTGAACTGACTACATGAAGTATATAATCATGTGCTTTGAAAAGACTAATGTTTACCACATTCAAAACAGTGAAACCAAATGGAATTTCCTACTGTATTTAACAAAGCCTACTAAAATCATAGGACTGTTAAAATGCCTTCTTAAAAATAACTTCACAATGATTAGGAAACATATTACTTTGTATATGGAACCATTTAACAGTGAAAAAGTAATATGCATATATACAAGTGAAATTAAAGTGATACTTATGAAAGCGATCAACAACCCAGACAGCACTTGCTTGTAAGTAATTGTTTATTATGATCTCCAGAACTGATTATTAGCCATTCAGTTGCTAGAAAAGTCAATAATTGGACCATCAGAAATATCAATTTTCCATTCAGGAAATCCATTTTAGCACTTCTGTTTGTTTGTTCTTATCTACACATTATTTTTTATTTTTTTTCCAATAAAGAATATTCTTTATTCTAGAATAAATCACTGAGTTTGTTATTTATTTTGCTGAATATGTAATGAAACCCAATGAGTTTGTGAACATATTTGAAATGTTCATTTACAGTTTCCACAAAAGTCTAATATTCTTTTTAGGTACCATGCCTAACTTGTTCATTTAAATCTGACTCTTCACTTTAACCAGCAGTTTAACCATACCCAACTGAATAAATAGCAGCATGTCATTTTAACGTTTTACATTGAAAACAGTGACTTATCCTAATGACTGTTTGCAAGTGTGGATAGTGATAGGAATGACTGTTTACATGAGTGGATAGTAATAGGACAAGGGGAAGATCTTGTCCTATAAACTGGGGAGGTTTAGCTCAGACATTAGGAGGAAGGTTTTTATAAAGAATGTATCCCCCCTGCTCCACTAGTCAGTGGGGCCAAACCAGCCTGTAAACCACTGAGCACTGGAACATGTTTCCCAGAAAGGTTGTGCATACTCATTCCCATGGAGGCACTCAAGGCAAAGCTGAATGTGGCTCTGGTCATCCAGGTCTAGTGGTTGGAAACCCTGAACATATCAGAGGAGTTGAAACTAGATGATCTTTGAGGCCCTTTTCAACCGAGGCTATGATTCAATGATTCTAGGATCTTGCAAAATGAGTACTGTAAGAAAATCCTGAGAAATGTTTTATTTTTGTTTTAGTTTGTTCTGATATGAGGTTTTGGAGCTATAATAGAAAATATCACCGTCTTTGCAGTTAATATGCATGTTGGTGGCTCCAAAAATAATGCCTCCTGTTTGTTTCCATAGGAACCACAACAGCTACAAAGAACATAATAACACTACATTATTTTCCTTCTTATTTGTCCTTCATCTTGAAAATATCGTTAATTTGAGCATATTTTTCCCCTCTAATTTGTATGTAGTCACAAAAATATTTGCTCCTTTGTTGTTTACATTGATTGCATACTTCCATAGAAAGTATGTGCTTAAAACGTATTGTGCTTGCCAATGCTACAACATCACTAGATACTTGCATGATACTGTTAGTTACAATATTTTAGTATAATTAACTATATTTGAACTTAGAGCAAATTCACTTTATCTAGACTGTTACAACTATAAGTATCATATGCTTCTGCTTAGGACATATATATAGATATATTTATTTCTATTTTACTTGTTTTTCTCAAGATTTTCAATTCCATACTCCCAGGGTCACTGCAGTCGAGACTTTCCTTGACCTTCACATCTTCAGCAGTTCTTCTTCATTTGTGGTTAAAAATACGTGAATACTTTTTTTTCCCCCACATTTGTGAGTGAAAACAGGTCTCATAGCATATTCATCAGTCATTTGAGTCAATAGTTTTTTCCCAAAACACTCCATATTTCTCTTGTACTGCTTGTATCAAGCTCCATTAACTTTGAGCAGATATGTGAAAATAGAAATTTTTATTTCAGTTGTCTAAAGGCTTACTCTGCTTCCTTTTTTGATGAGGCTTTCTGTAACTTATTCACACCTTGTTGTCATCCATTCAGGTCTATCCACTTATCATTATTCATAATGAACTGCTCAAAGAGCTCAATCTGAGTTTCAAGGAAAACTGCAGACATAACAGACGCTCCTTTGCACAGAGTGTCAGCCCTCTTCCTTGTCTTCCTCATCTGTCATGCCTGAAGAGCCTGTGCCTAGCCACTAATAATTCAGCCTCAAGACTTATTTCACCACATCTCAGTAATCTCCATAAGGTCACGGATATGTAGCTGTATATGAGTTTGTAACTTCCATTTGTTTTCCATGCTTGTCTATACATACAAGGGCTGAAAGCTGTGTCTGTTTCATTATGTTGATCCACAGTGTCAGAAAAGGATGTTGCTGGTATGGCAGGAGAGGCTGAACCTTCCTGCCAGTATTTTATTACGTGTAGTTGCTTTGTGACAGGTGGCAGCAGAAAAGCAGCCTGACAAAATGGTGTCTGACATGGAAGTGTATATGAAGCAAAGGTGTGTAACTGAATTCCTCCATGCAGAAAAAAAAAAAGGAAACAAAACAAGAAAACTGCACCCACTGATATTCATCAGCACTTGCTGAACACTTACTGGAAACCAAACTGTGGATGTGAGCAGAGGCAACAGTGACAGTGGCTCCCCTCCTCTGATGCAGATTTTTACAAGCACAGTATGCGGCTCTTGTTCATCACTTGCAAAACTGCATAGCTACTGGTGGTGACAATGCACAAAAATAGTGTTTCATAGCTGACAGTTTGCTTTATCAAACAATGTTATTGTTTCCTTTCATTTGTTGCAGTTTCCATGGAAATAATAATTAAGAGGCATTACTTTTGGAGAGACATATGAGACATTCATGAACAGATGATCACACAGTGCAAAACTAGAGGAGAATGCTGTCTTTACTGGCACCTGCATAACAAGCAGTATTCAGACAGGCATGAAGGAAGAACAGGCTGGGGAGGTGAGGAGGGCTCTCACCCTCCATTGTTAGTAACTAGCTGGAGTTTAGGTAGCTCCATAACATTATATGAGGTAGCTGCTACAGGCCACCTGTCCAGAAAGAGCAAACAGATGAGACCATCTTCCCAGAAGAGAGGGTGCAAAGAGGATGGAGCCAGTGTATTTTCACAAATGCTCAGTGCTAGGACAAAAGGCAGTGGGTACGGATTGGAGCAGAAGTCCCATCAGGAAGTTCTTCCATATTATGTGGGTATGGATTAGTGGAAGAAGTTACCAAGAAAGGCTGTGCATTCTGTTTCTTGAAGATCTTCAGAAACTGCCAGGACATGCTCGTAAGCAACCTGCTCTGAGTGCCTCTCCTTGCGTAGGGAGTTGGACCAGGTGATAATCTCAGCCATTCTCTGATTCTGTGAACAGAATAGATTGACTGTTCCTGTGTTTGCTAGTTTTTTGTTTGTTTGGTTGGTTGGTTTATCAAGTGATTCAAACTGTGGTCTGCTAGTGGATTATATATGAGTACATTTGTCTGTACACACAGACACACCCAATGACTGGCCTTAAAAATTGAATCTATCTAGCAGCTGTCTCACTCCAATTTATAGGAGGGAGGCAAGGTTCTTTGATATGTGTATGCCTGGTGTGAGATTAAGAAACAACAGTTCAAATGTTGGTCCAACCAGTTTATTAAAGTCCTAGCCATTTTTAGGGAGATGGGGAAGGGAAGGTAGGCAACAGGAAAGGTAGGAAATATAAGCAAGGAGTCTCTGCGGACAGCAAAAGAGATAGTCACCACTGTGGGTCCAGCGAGGTACACAGTAGGTCTGTTGATCTCAGGAACTAGTCTGATCACCACAGGGGATGTGAGAAAGCCAGGAAGCTTCGTAGCAAGCCAGCGTTGGGGGTTCTTCCGACGAGGTTTTCCCCTCAGGGAATTCTCTGTCAAAGATGTCTTTGGGAGTTTGTCTCCCAAGTCCCCAGTTTAGCGAGGGCCTTTTATCCCCCATTTCTGTGGGGTTGTTTTACTTCTTCTTTGAAGACTGAGGATTACAGCTCAGAATTTTTGGGAATGTATCTCGAGCAAACACTGAACTTCCAAACAAGCAGACCCACTTAGGCAAACATTCTTTGTAGAATGGTTTAAAACCAGCTTTTGTGACATTCCTGGCTCACAGACAAGCCAGCAAGGAGGGGGTGCCTCTGTTGCCAGACACAAGCATTATTGCCTTCTGCAGTGGTCAGCTCCTTAGAGCAGCACCCCTGGAGAAGACTGCTTGTCCTGCTTCTGCTTATCTTTGCAATCATAAGCAGAGGTACTCTGGCACAATAACACCCACCATTCACCCTCGTAGATAGTTAGCAGTCACCAGTCAGAGTCTTATCATCAGAAAGGCCTCACGAAGCAAGCTTTGAGACAACAAAAGAAAAACAGTTTTGTCCTTCACAGCAGTCAGCCTCAGAACTCCCCAGTCTGTCCATGTCTTGGTGACTGGACCCACATGATGTGAGGTCCACACTCCCACTCCACTTGCTTAGGCCTCATAGACTTTTTGCTAGTTGTTCTAGTTTAAAGTTTACTCGTGTTCACACATACTCAGAATAGAGCATGGACCCGCACAAAAATAGGTAAAAATAGGACAGAGTAAGAATTAATGAGAGACTGCAGTCATCACAACTGAGCATGCTGGTCAGCAAGCTGTTAAGACTCTACATGTTAATTTCATCCCTTGTCCTCTATTTTCCAGCAATTATTCCTCACTGATTTGACTGTTACTTTTCACTGTTTCTGGTTCTTCTTCTAAATATATTCCATAATGTTATTCACATTCTTGCTTAAAAACATTTGCTAAGATTTTAGGTACAGTCAAAAAATATTTCTTCCCTTTCATACCGAGTCCTACAAGACTAACTCCTTTACTTTGTAAGGCAGTCTGGGGGAGGAATTGCTTGTTGGACAGTGAGTCTCACATAGATTACAAAAACGTCATTGTTCTCCACAACAACCCTGGAATAGACAGGTTGAGTAACTCTTTTCACCAATCTGGTGACTGGCTTCCTCTGTTCTGCAAGTCCCCTGGTCTCTGTATATTGAAATAATCCGCACAGGCCAGCAGCCATGGTCACCATTGCAGAATCCTGAGGATGGATTCTGATTCCCTATGCGTCCCTACTGCAACAGCTGCTAAGAAAAACACTGCACTTCTGTGCAAATCGTGGAAATTTATGCTATAGTATCAGTATAGATCATAGCATATTGCAGATGTTATTGCCAAAGTGTTCATGATAGAGAATTAACAAAGCAGGGAAAACTCTAATACATAGATGTCCCAGTAGAATCAGGGACAGTTTTATTCAAACTGCATATTTTTCTGAAGGATTTACTTATAATTCGTGGTTTGCAGCCTATTTACTGAACTGATTGGAGCAGCTTATACAAAAATCTCATTTAAAATAAATGTTACTTAATGCATACAGAAGATCTTTCTATCTCTAAGCCATCTTTCTGAATGAAAATGAGCATAATTCTAACACAAAACCAACAAAAAGTATTTTACTGAAATCGATATGATATGTGGTGCATATATAACGATGATTTTCATCTATAAAGAAGAGTTTTAAATAGAATGCAAATAAGTATTACCTTCACAGGCCTAGAAAAACTCTTTTTGCAGTAAATGAAAAGGAATGTTTTCATGTTTCATCAGTAAGTTTAATAAACTGCCTATACTGAAAATACTGCATTTTTAAAATTTTTATTATTATTATTATTATTATTATTATTATTATTATTATTATTATTATTATTATTATTATTATTCTCTTTGGGATATTCTTAAGAGTCTGTTGTTTGGACAGTACAATATGTGGAAGTAGATGTACTGGCCTGAGGGTTTTTTTGTTTTGTTGGAAAACCAGCTATATTTGTTTGCCAGGAATAAATGTGGTAGGTGAGAATAAGACTCAGTTTATCTCACAAAGCACTGTTATCATTTTCAGTCAGTTTTTGACAGACATCATCCTGAAGTTTTGACTGTCCACCTGCAATGTCAATAATTGTTCTGAAAATACAAAACACTGTATTTAAGTTGTGGGCCATTGATCACAGAGTTTGAGTATCAGTCTTGAGTCAAAACTTAAAAAGAGTGTTTGTTCCATGAAGTTGCTAATGGAGCCCTGGAGGTATAGAATAAAGAGCTGAAAAAATGATTTTATGAAAATGAGAGAAGAGATTTTTCCCTCCAGGTTAGAGGGAACATATAAGAAGAAAACAAATAGGCAGGTTACTTAGACATATAAATTCCCCAAAAGACAAGCATTTCTAAAATGTTAGATTTTTCTAATGATAATTGTTGCAAGAAGTTATTTTGAACACTGCATCACTTTTTTAGAAAATCTGTACGATAATGAAGTGAACTATTTTAAAATGTTTAAAATATTACAAAATTGAATATTTTCTTTTTGAATGCAAACACTTTGAAATGTATTGAGAAATCCATACACACAAATAATTTCTCACCCCACAATAAATGGAGAATATCGAAGAATAAAATAAAATATGTCACTGTGCTCTGGAACTGTTATATCTGACTTGGTTTTTCTTTTCCTATTGTTGACATTATTCTACAGGGTTTTAAAATTTAGTCTTTTCACATCTGTATGAATTCCTTTGACATGTATTTAAGGATTTTAAAATTCAGGATATGAAATGTGTTTTCATATGTGTGTGGAAGAAAGAAAATAAATACCTTATGATGAACGTATTGAAAATAACTGATGTATGTAGGAACTCATTAATCTAGAAGTTGTAGCCAGGGTGATATTATTAATTACCACTAATAGAAACTAAATAATCTTGTATAGGACTTGTAAATTTCTGTATGAGACAAGTCTGAAATGGTTAAGAAACCTTTCCTACGAAGTATAAGGAGGTAAATGCATCAAAGAATGTCTTAATCCTTAAATAAATTTGGAGAAAATTCAGAACAAGAGTGAAATATAAATGACAAAGTTAAAGTTATATATTCCTCTTAATTATAAAACAAAAAGTAAAATGACAGGAGAAAGAAAACACCCCACATTTACAGAAAAGATACTTCCTTGCTGTGTGCAGATTTGGTTGCTTGGGTGGGCTTGACCTTGGTCTGCTGCCAGACGCCCAGTGAAACAGGTCTTACATTCACAGAGAACAGCTGGAGGTGACGAGATATTATCTGGTACACCTCAAATGGCAACAAATATATATATTTGGGCAATCAAATCAAGTTCCCCAAACTAGGCAAGCTACATCTCAAACATTCTGTCACAGATGATTAAACAAACAAAGAAAGAAAACCACAACAAACTAAGAGTTGTTTCAGTTTTCAGTTCAAGTATCTGTATCTGAGTTATGTAAAAGTACTTTAGCTGCCACAAATTTCAGCTACAGGTCAAAATAATATACTGTAGACAATTGTAATGAATTCAAGACAGTCATTAGAGCCTTGTTAATTGTAATGAATTCAAGACAGTCATTAGAGCCTTGTTACTGAATGAGCTCGTTTTGAAGCAGAAGCTTTGGACTTCACTCAGTGTCACAACCGTCTGGCACCTTCCAAGATGACCTGTTTACATGAAAAGAATTATAAACATCTAGCAGTTTAAAATCTGGAAGTAAAAAAAAAGTGGATGACCTCTAACACGGGCAGACAAAAATCTGGCAAGATGCCCTGGAGAAAATCAAATGATTAAAAAAAGGTTTGTGCACAGCCAAGAGAAATTCCTAATGACTATTTAGAATCCCCTTTAAAAATAAATAAATAAATAAATAAATTAAAGAGAGAGAGAGAGAGAGAGAGAGAGAGAGAGAGAGAGAATATTACAGTACCATACTGGATTGTATTGTATTGAAATGACTACATTTCAAGGCCTTATTGTAGTATTTCTTGTAGTATTTCTACTAATTCTTTTGATACTATAACTCCTATTTTATTATTTCTTGTTAAAATGGCTCTTTCTCTAAAAACATCTGCATGATTTCTCAAATTATTAATTTCTACTTAAGCTGAAAAAATTGCATTTAAATATTCCTTCCTTTGTGAGTAATTTTAGAAGGATGGTCTTTGTTTCATTTATATAATACTAGAAAGCTAAATGCACTTTATCCTTAATGCTATATGTTCAATCACCATGGTTTCTTCATGGAACATTTATGTGTCAAAACATCTTTAAAATTCATATAGTAATTTAAAGAAACTTAGAAAATATCTGGTTTACAGAGGAAAGTGTTAACAAGATGTCTATTTCTCCAGCATTCTGCAGTTTCTGTAGTAAGGACAGAAAGATTTTAATATTATATAAATCCTGCATCAATTCCATATAATTTGTTTTATATTTATCAGTCATAGAAAAATATACATATATATTTGTATGAATATATGGTTCTTGATAGTATAGCAAAGAGATATTCACAGCTCTCTTCAGGTTCTATATGAAAACTGAAAGGTGGGAAAGGATGTAGTTTATGGGACACCTGAGAAAACAGAGATCAGTTTCTCTTATTATTTTACACTTTGTAAAGGGACTTGCAAGTTTTCTTTGCCTGAGAACTTTTGTGACTTCATAAATAATCCCCACAATGCCAGCAACTTTGTGTAAGATTCTCTTCTTTTCACATGTACAGACTGTCCTACTTTTCTACAGAAAGATCACCCACAGGGAGTAAGATTAATATAAGCAAATGAAAAGAAAATACTTGTGATGAAAATAAAACATGTGATGAAGAACAATATATATCTATATATACATATATATATTTATTTTTGTTTGGTTTTGAGTATGTGTAATTTATAATGTTAATTTAAATGCATAGTTGAGTTATGCAAAGAATTAAAATCCTTTTAAATGTTAAGTTTTTTAATAATTAATGCCCTTAACACTTGAAAATTTACTAATCTTTTTTGATTAGGATTTCCAACTCAAATATGTAAGCAATGTAATAATAATTTCACTGGGGAAAAAATCCTCTCTGAGAAGACTTGATTTTCTTAGTCACTGTCAAATTATTAGACTATAGTTCTGTGTTTTTATAGATTGCGTATAATTGGACACCAATGAAAATGTCAATGGAAATTAATGTGGGCAGCTATTTACTTGGAGTTTTTAAATATTTTTTTCTTTTTAATGTGAAGTCCCTTCCAAACCCTATGATTATACGATTATTTTTGGTTATAATGAAAAATGATAATGTTATCATTTTTACTTGGGTTTTATACTTAGTATGATTCAAATAATTAGTGTGTCTTTTTCAATTTCTTTTTGATATTCCCGCTACTGTCAAATAGTTTAACAAAGCTCTCCTGTCATATGCTTTTCTTATAATATCTCAGGCTACATGCCCTTGAGTGTCTAATCTGTTTTACTTCTCAGAGGCTGTAAAGTGCTGTGGCTAAACATGTTACCAGGAGGCAAATAAGAAATGGGATAATGTTATCTGAAAAGATTGACTGTTTGTCAAGATGATCATTATCTAGTAGATTAATAGGGAGAGACAGTAGACATTTGGAGTGTTAACACATTGTTAAACCAAGTTAATTTTGAAAATGGCAATCTGGAGACACTATAAAGGACTTAGATTGGAAAAAGTATAACATTTGGAAGTATTTAGAGTTGTATTTCTTGTAGTTGCTAAATGCCCATTTAAACAGTTAGGTAACTAAGGAAGAACTCAACTACTGAATACCCTATCAGACCTGGTAAACTTCATCTTATTTCCCAAATGACATGCAGACAGCCATGCATATTTAGTGCACCTATAACTTCCTTGTACAAAAACATCAGTGGAAACCTTAAAAATAAAGAGATCACAAGTGATATTTCAATGCTTTGATCACTTCCAAACTTTTAGAATGTGAATAGTTCAGTAGAAATCATCACTTCAAATATAAAATTCAAGATCTGTGAATTGCATTGAAGCACATGCTTCTTATTAGTCAATAAGCACAATAGAGAAATCCGAAAGATTTATGCAGTGTGAAAGAAACAAAAAGGGAAGAGCCAGAAATCTGGAGCTAGCTCATGCATCCTCCGTATAAAATGATGTGCTCTTGTCATTAGTAAATAAAATACTAAGAATACATCAGAATAAAATAAACCTTAGGTCTATGTCACAACTTGGAGGAAATGAGTTTTCAGATGGAAGTTATAAACATTTTATACCTATGTCTATGTTATTTATTTGTTTGTTTGTATTGCCAAAGGTATTTTTTTCATTCCTTGGATCTCCTCTTAGTAATGAGTGCGTTTCATAGAAACAGACCAGTTTCAGAGTATAAACAATTAGGAAAACTGTGCATTCTTTGTTTGAAAAATACAAATGTTTGGCTTGTGACAGAAGAGAACAAATGAGAATGGATGAAATCAGAAACAAAGCTGTAGATCCTGAAGTATCAGTCAGGCAGGATTTCAGCACTGATGTTTTGGACCACTAAGTTGAAAATCGTAACCTGCTTAGAATCAGTCATGCTTCTGTTTTCTGTCAAAAACTCCTCATGACCTAATTTTCAGAAGCACTGAGCAGTGGATGAAGTGATCTCCTAAATGCACAACCTTACCTGAAATCCTCAAAATCAATTGGAATTCTTGACTTACACTGGACATTTGTACTGTAAGTGGGTTACACAACTTAATTCATATTAGTGATGAAATATCTACTACTTCCCTGACAACTTAATGGCTGAACACCTCAGTAAAAAGATATGATTGAGCTTGGGTGGGTTAGATATACTAGTCACATGCTGCAGTTGTGTGTGTGGGACAGGATTTACATTCCTTCCCCACTGTAGCTGACTAACTACACACATCATGCAGAACATACGAAGGTGTAAATGTAGACTAGGGTGTGGTGTCAGATAATGTATTTTTACTGTCTTGAACTTAGTTAAAATATTTTTCAAAAATCATTATACATCTTAAAATCTCTGAACTGCTACTTT
Organism: Coturnix japonica; assembly: GCF_054131305.1. Lineage (NCBI taxonomy): Eukaryota > Metazoa > Chordata > Aves > Galliformes > Phasianidae > Coturnix > Coturnix japonica. The sequence continues at coordinate 137,396,002 of NC_140663.1, forward strand.
GGGTTCAAAAAGCAAGTGTGGATACTCCTTTGGTCAACTTAATCAGACATAAGTAGCACAAATTTCACTCAAAGGAACCGCAAGGGGAATCTCATTAAATTCATAAGGTTTTTTTTTTGTTGTTTGTTTGTTTGTTTGCTTGCTTGCTTTTGTTTCATTTTTTGTTTTTTGTTTTCAATTCAAGAATCCCTAAAATTGTTTTCCAAAAATACAGGGTCAAATATGCTTCTAGGTTAGACAGTGTTTCACTCAGTTTAAATTGAAATGTTTGAAGCTGAAGTCATGGAAAAATGCCACCTTGTTTGATGACTTTGAATCATGAGAACAGCTTTTCTATATTTTGAGGACAGCCTTTTGCATAACTTGAGCAGATATAAGCTGAAGGACAGGAGGCTTGCGTAAATCAAGAGCAGAATGCAGAGGAGGCTGTGGAACTTGTTGTCAAGTAAAGAAAGTAGAATAGATGTCCTGTTGCTGAAGATAAGAATACAAAACAAATGCCTCAGTTCAACTCAAAACCAGTGAGAGCCACTTAGTATAACCCCCCCCCACACACACCTAAAAGGCTGGAGATTTACAGTGAGGATGATTACTAGCCAAGCACACACAGCCCATCCCACAACCAACAGAGACCCCCACCATGTATTTAGAAAGTATGCTCAGAGTGGTGGGACAGTATGTTAATACTTGGAATTTCAGCCTGTTTTCTTGGAATGTAATTAATTTGTATATGTTATGCCTTTAAATATGTAGTTGTTTCTCTCTTGGGTGTGCATGTTTGGGGAGTGATCCCCCACGCACCCAGTGCTGTACTAAATGGAATTCTTTCTTGGTATAACTTAGTGTGTCAAGTTACTTCGTTGGTTTTCTCAGCTTCAATTTTGAAAATATACGTACTCTCTAATATCCTATTATTCAAGATTTCTGTATGAAACTTCAATAGTGTCTAGAAAACTGAAGTTAAAAAGGTAGAAAAAGAAGAGAATAAAAATATCTTCTGTCCAAAAAGAAATTTTCACAAATATTATAAAGGAAAATGTTTTTTTTTTTCTCTTGTTTCATAGTAATTTTGGTCTTCATTGAAGATAATTTATTTGTTTTTGAGAACTAATATGCTTGTCTGAAAGTTTAGCTTATTACCTGGTGTGCTATAAGCCAATCTTATGCATAGAGAAAACATATTGATTTTTTGCAAAGCTGCACAGTGCTTGTTAATCTCTCACAAAGCTAGCATAGCCCATGACTTTTGCAGCATCTTTTTAAGCATATATATATATGTATTTCTTGTTTATCATTTGACCACAATCACAATACAGCCTCTGGCTTACAATTGGTCAGTTGAAGATAGGGCTAACCTCCTCCCTTCCTTAAGCTTGCAAGATGTGGTAATTAATTACGTTGTTTTCTTAGGATGCTTCTGTCTTAAAAGACAATTTTAGTCATCGCATTGTGCTTAAGAATTCCTGTACATAATCACTTCAGTAGTTACAAGGATGGTTATCCTAACTTAGACATGAGTATATATTTGCTTTATCAAGGATACATATACAAATATTTGTACTAAGTTTAGGTATTACTGGTGACAAATGGGAACTAAAATATCTCATTTATTTTTGCATAATGTTTTTTCTTCATCCAGTGTGATAGAAGATGAGTTCCTCAGTGTGCATCGTTCTGATTCCAGCAGATGGAAAGTGATTTATGTTAGTAAACTTATAAACTTTAAAACCTCTATTTCATTTCCATAGTAATTACTTCAGTCCTTCTAGTGTTTCAGTTCAGTTTGGCTACAGGAGAGTGTGTTATCTTGACTCCTACCACATCTTATCAGAAACCTAACATGTCTTGTCAGAAAGTTAAGTAAAGGTATGAGAATTCTAACAGCACACTTTGAGGTATAACAATCGTTTTTCTGCTTTCAAATCATTCAGCTGAACTAAGGAAGTGGATGAAAACACTCATGTTTCCTCAAACAGGGCAATTCCTCCCTTAAATTTCAATTTCTGTTATAGTTGTATATAACATCTGGTGATCTACTTACACATCTCAATAAAAAATTAAAGTATCACCTGTTCTGTTAGATAAACCTACTTTCCTCTTTGAATACAGCCATATGTGGTAAATTAGATTTACATGAAAAGCAGTTATGTGGTAAAATAAAAATTAAAAAGATCGAACATCACAACAGATTAGAAATGTACTTATTTTTGTTTACTCCTACAGGAGGAGTGGGAGGAAAAATAATTGATCGTCCTATTGATCTCAGGATGTAGCCAGGGGAGCACGGAACCTTTCGGCGTTTAAAATGTTCAGAGCCGTATTGTCTGGGCAAAAAAAAGGCTTTGGTGTTGTTCCCCACCCCCTCCACTCCCTTCCCAAACCGTGGTTCTTTGTGTCCAAACACCCGGCAGAGTACCACTTAATTTCCTTAAGAAAGAAGATCTGCTCCTTACTTACCTGTTGCGTAGCAACAGCGAGCTAACTCCAGACTTCTCAGCCTAGTCAAAACCCCGCTAGTGCCTTCAGGGAAATGGCTTTTTATCAAGGCAACTTTACAATTTTTCATCCTCAGCTTTAAGAACTGTCAAGTGTATGGGATTTAGCTAAGGTGTTCTTCAAGGAAACTAAAAAGCTACAAGTATTATTACTAAAAACGCTGCTTTCTCCCCACTGTGAAGAAAAATGGCTGAAAAGAAAGGTGAAATAGTCCAGCTGTTAGTCTCCTGATTTTCAGTCATTTGTTTACACAGATCTACTATTCAGGTTAGTTATTTCAGATTCTTTCATGTAAAACAGAACTGAATATTGTGACAGCAATTTATAAACTTTAATAACATTCAGATTCCTAGAAACCTGTAATTGCTACTGTCTCCTTCAATAGCAGTAGTTGTCAGAGTGCTTATTAGAATTTCCTTCCTTCAGTCATTATCAACTCTATCTTGTCCTCCTGCTCCCGTCATCAGCTAACATTCTAAGTTTGTGAATTAACTGAATAGACTATCGAATCAAAAACTGGGGTGTAGGAATAGATTTATGAAGACTCTTAGAGTAAGTTGAAAGTGTGGCCAGTGACTCCTGCACACTGTGCTTCTGCCTGAAAAAAGACAGAACTGTGTTCTAGAGCCCCCATTGCTTTTTAATTATGACTGCCTCTATAGAAAGTACATAACTGAAAAATAAAGCAAAGAAAAACAAAATACAACATCAGTTCCTTCAGATAATAATAATAACAATAACAATAATAATAATAATAATAATAATAATAATAAAGGAAAAATTGCAAATCCTGTTTAGGACTTTAATCCCTTATATTTTTAATATTACATTGCTGCATTTTTTTTATTTTTATTTTTTAAAAAATTCTTCCTCTATCTTTTGTAATAGGAAATCCGGGAAAAATACTATCACCAATGTGGTGTTAGAAAGTGGCATTTCTTTATTCCTTATGATGGGCACCAGGGACTTGATGAGGAAGCACACCCTCTCAGAGCTCAGGTTCTCCATTTATACAGTTAAGAAGTACACATACAGTGCATTAGTATATGTATTCATTCTTTTTCAGGGTGTCATATATATGTGTTAATGTGATGAGGGGCATTTAGGTCCAGTGCCCACCTGCTTCTTCCCCTTTTTTCACCAATCAGTTTCATCACTGAACCCTTTGACTCACTTTCATTCACTTTACACCAGTTTGGAAGATTTCCATTACATATTAGGCCACAGTGAGCCACTTTTTAAAAACAGTGTGTGTGGAACAAAAGGAAAATGACATTGCACATTTTGAGGCAAAAGACAGAAGTATTCTGAGTCCAGTGCTTCATGTGAAGCAAAATCATTGAGGCAAAAGATAAAAATATTATATTATGTCCCCAGTGCAAAAATTATTGAAGAAAAACAAGACTGTTCACCCACTGAAGATGAAATAGAAAGTTTGAGAACTATCACTTATCCTTTTGCTAAACTAATACCTTAAGCTAATTTATTAATCCCAGTTGCTAAGCAAACCAACCTAAATCACTGTTTAAATTGTGGTGTTTGTTGTTGTTGTTGTTTTTTAAAGGAAAACACTGAAATCTCCAGCCATTTCCTAAGTACTGTATACATACAAAAATTCAAACTGCAGACTTTTAGTCTTAACGATTAGAGATTTGTGAAAGCAAATCCTTAAAGTACAGTGTTAACTGGGAGTTAGTTATTAATTATTACAGTAACGTGTCTAACAGTAGTACCTTTCACATGGGTTTTGTAGGTGGTATGGATCAAATAATGACTGCTCCTTTACAATTATTTTATTTTATTTTATTTTTACATTTCTCTTACTATCAAATTATTCAGACTTTCTTCTTTCTTTCTCTCTTTGTTAGAAAATTGCATGGATTGGATGATGTAGGCCTAAAGATTTTTACCTGGTTGCATTAGTAGTTTCTTTAGGTATGCATTTTTAATAGTATTCTTACACTAAAAATTATATTTCATGTCATACTTCAGACCAAGCAAGCTTGTAGAACATTTACTGAAAATTTTCTACTTCAGTATAAGCACAAGTATTTTGTTTTTATTACAAGTATGTAAGTTTACTTTCTGCTTAGCCACCTCAAGAAGATTGCACCTAGAGTTACACAGAATGTTTGCACTGAACCTTGAAGACTTCTACTCTAAGAATCAGCTAAAAATTCTAGTTTCTGACCAAGAGTGTTCATAAGTAGTTGATCTTAGACATCTTAAAGAAGTTCGGTCAAAAACAACAGCAGCAAAAATCCAAGGGTCCATCTATGAGGGCAAGAAACAAGGAGCATATACTGTCTTTTTGACTGTTTAGATAGCTCTTGCATAAACCATTACCTGTATTTCACAAGAAGGAAGTACTCATAGTCTACAGTAGCAGGTCAGTAACTTGTCTTATAACTAAACCAAGATCTAAAGAGAAAATCAACAGAAAGTAGCCAAAAGTGAGGGATGATTCTCCACCACATGCCCTTTCTTGACTAGATATAAGTTTCCATATTCTAGTGTGGGTTTCCAAGGCATATTGAAATTTCCATTCATCTTACTTGTTTTTCATAATTTTAACATGGGCAGGAGTGTCTGTGATGTCTAAATAACATGATTTTAAAGGAGACAGTCAAGGGGATGCCTCTACAGTGACTGTGGATAACAGGAAAAAAAAAAAAGCTATTTACATTTGTATTTTTCAAAATACTGGATGAGTGATAGCTACATGGTTTCCTCATATAAAATTGTGAATGAATGGATTGCTGAGGAGACAGTGTCTAAGTAGCTTCTCTGTTCCTTCATCACAGAGTAAGAAAGAAGTTCAGTTGGTAAGAATCTAGAAAAATCATCAAATTACCCCTTAAGGGCTAACTAAAAGCTAAGCCATGCTAATGAGGGCACTGTCCAAATGCATATTAAATATGGATAGATGTGAGCATCACTATGGAACTTGTCCCGTGTTGTCCTGTCGTGGTAAAGAATTTTTTCCTAATTGAACCTCCCCTGGGAAACAGTTACCTCTAAATACAACTGCTAGATTTTCATACCCGTTTTGATGTGTACCCCTCTACACAGTGTGAAAGATGATATTTACATTTGCTAATATCAGTCCTAAGACAGAAAAGTGGGATATTTAGATTTTGGCTATAAGGCACATTTGGGATGTCATGGCAGACATATCACATTTTTTATTCACCTTTCATCTTAAAAGCAACAAACTGAAATTATTAACATTCCATTATGTGTTCACAGAAAATAATTTTCAGATTTGTACTGAGAATGAATAGTCTTGGTATCATGATATTTGGAATATTTTCTGAGTATTGTCTAAGGGCAATAACAGGATGATCTGAAATGTTGCAGAAACATCTATGTTGGGATCTTCTGGCGGGTGCTCATCATATGTTGAAAAGATAAGATAAAATGTGAATCAAGAGTAATGTATATTGAGTTTTAGAACAAGTGTTATTGATAATTGCCATTAGAAACAAACCCAGTTCAAGTGAAATAGGGCTCAGTATTCATTCTCTTTTCAGAAAGAATAGGCTATACCAAAGGAAAGATATTTTGATCCTTTCTGTCTGACCTTCCTTGCTCATTTTTTGTGAATCCTATATTATTGTGTCTTTTTGTTCTTTTTTTGTCTTGTTTCCCCTCCTAATTATTTTAGTAGTAAACAAAGTGCAGTTTGGTAGAATATTGGTTTTTCTTCACTCTCTTCTTTTTCTGAGCTTTGAATAAGAAACATTTTCTGTCTGCAATAGTACTACATCATTTTTATATTTTTATATTTTTATATTTTTATATTTTTATATTTTTATATTTTTATATTTTTATATTTTTATATTTTTATATTTTTATATTTTTATATTTTTATATTTTTTTATATTTTTATATTTTTATATTTTGTTTAGTTCCATGATAAGTTTGGGACAGACATTTAATTTGTATTGATTCACATTTAAAAAAAAAAAAAAAAAGTGTAAGAAATTGAATATTATTCATGTAAAGATTCAGTGGTAAATTTAACATGCAGAAAAAATAAATATTACAAACAAGTTAACAGCTTAAATGCATTATTGAGTTTCTCTTAATAACTATTGGTTAAAGTAAATGAAGGGAGCACTGGTCTGCATTAAGTACATTGCAAGTAGGTTGGGTGTGGGAAATGATCCTTCTCAGCTCTGATGAGGTCACATCTGGAATGCTGAGCTCACATCTGGGTTCCTCAGTACAAACTATCAAGCAATCAAGTGAAGGAAGCTAGCAAGCAAGAAAGTAAGGACAAAAATTACCTCAAAGACTAGAGATAAGTAGGCTTTGAAAAATCATAAATTAAGGGCACTTAACTGTGAGTACAGTATCAGATAACTAATATGCAGATAGATTTTTTTTTCAAAAGAATACAGAAAAGACAACCCTGTTATAGATATTCATGTACTCATTTGTTCTAGAAACCAACATCAACAACAAAAGAACAAATGCTCCTCAAAAGGAATAAATAAATAAATAAATAAATATCGAGCAGCCAAACAAAAATTATAAGCAAAAAGAAACCACACAAGCTTAAATGACCCCTCTACCCAGAAAGGTGTGATTATTTAGTCACAAAAGCCTGCATACATTTGTCTAATAATTCAATATAGTAAAAATGAAAAAAGTTATTGAAACATTTTAGTTATTTTTAAAATTGAAACATTATTTTGAACAAAATTTTTAGACTTGCAACATATACTTATTCAAATAGCTCCACTGAATTTTGCGGGTTTGTTATCCTCCACCTCCAAAAATATCATAATTATATAGTACTGCAAATCAGCCAAAAATAACTTCTCAGTATTCTGTTATTTTTAGGCAGAATAGTAGGCTACACTGGAAAACTACTATTCACTATTTTTCATTGTCTGGAAAGTGCACAAAAATAATATAATTTGATGCAAGTCTATTTGAACCTTTGCTGAAAATTGTCACAGATGAATTTGTGGTAAGATGGATGGAAGAACAGATCCACACCACTTGGTGATAAATCACATCCTCTTTAGAGAGGAGGGTCAACGTCTATTCTTCTCCAGACACCCCACTGCAGACACAGGGGAGCAGGACACTTGCTCTGTCTGCTTGACATCTTGGCCCCCTGGATTAGTATGTAAAGGATTTCACCTCTGCTTCCCTAGTGACCAGCTCTTTTCTTAACAGCTTAGTGTTTTAGAAATAGCTTGTCATCTAAGCCGTCAATGGTCTGGTTGTATAGCTCCAGGACAGTTTCTATGATTTCTGCTGTATCTAATGCTTGTTAGCAGTTATTACTGAAGTTGCTATCACCCTCTGGTCTCCTTTTTTGAAAGTGTTACAGTTGATAATTACTTAACAAGGGCCATTTGTGTTTCTTTGTTTCACCAGTGTGCGGGGGGGGGGGGGGCATCTATACAATTAGAGCTGGGCAGGTACAGTTCAGGATGCAAAAATACATGTCTTCCTGGAAGGACTGTTGCAGTCTAATTTAAACCATCCTGAAAAATCTTTTTGTGGACAAAATAGAATTGGATGAGAATTATATTCAATGTTTGCCTGTATATTTTCACTCTAATCTCTAATAAAACAGTAATATGTAAAGCAAATAACAGGCTTCATGTCTTCATATACATTTCTGTATTTTTTCTGTATTTTATTCATATAATTGTCAGAGTTTTCATGTTGATTTAAAAATAAATAAGTAAAATAAAGATAATAAATATGTAGTTATTCTGTTAAAAAATACCTTGAAAATTCCATTTCTGATGGTGATATAAAAATTCTTTAGGTGTATAATACAAAAACAGATTTTAAAAATACTCAGTGTTTTGAGTAACTAAAGTCTATGCAACTATAATTCATTCAATTCAGACTTATTTTATATATGATTTTATGACTATACAGGCATACTTTTTTTCTGTTGATCTCTGTATGTTCTCTTGGTTTTAACTCAGAACAGTGCAGTTAGAAAGAATATTATAGACTGAACGGTCAAGATCAAATTGAAATGTTATATTCTCCGCTGTTTTGGTTCTATGATACTACAGGTGAAAAAATATCATTTTATATACTGCATATAATTTAAATATAACAGCATTTACCTAATACTCCTAGTGGTAATTTGCAAGTATGAAATTAAATATTATAGATGGTAGCAGGCAACACACAATTTGGAAAATGAAAACTAGACTTTTTATATATGCATGTCTACAAACCATACATTATACCCCAGAGGATAGATTTACTACAATATGATTTAAAGCATAATAAAGGCCTTTATGTTGACATTTCATTCTGATAAATATCCAACTTTCACCACTGTGCTAGTAATGTTACAACATTCTCTTGGGAAATGGAGCAAACATGCTTCTTTGTATTTTTCTGTGTCAGAAATGAAGAAATACAATCTTTTCTGTGATTCAGAGAACAGCTAGTCCTAAAGGACGCTGACTGTTAAGACAGTAGTTTGAAATTGAATCAGTTGGCACTCATATCACAAAATGCTAAGGAGTTTTCTAAAAACAAAACAGAACAAATATATCTTTGTAACTTTTATGTAATTGAAAAAAGAAAAATAAATATTTTGACACCAAACTCCACCTTAATAAGTGTTCTTCTGAAGAAGAATGCACAGATACTTAGAAACAAAGCAAATCAGAACATCCCTTCTCCCCATTTTTTTTTTCCCCCTTTGAGTAGGGAAAGGTCATGCTTAACTAATCTTGTGGTCTTCTATGATGGAGTGACGGTGTTGGTGGACGAAGGGAAGGCGACCGATGTCATTTACCTGGACCTGAGCAAGGTCTTTGACATGGTCCCCCACCATATCCTCATCTCCAAATTTGAGGGAAGTGGATTTGATGGGTGGACAACTAGATGGATAAGCAATTGGTTGAAAGGCCGCAGACAGAGGGTGGTGGTCAATGGCTCTATGTCCAGGTGGAGGCCGGTAAAGAGTGGTGTCCCTCAAGGGTCTGTCTTGGGACCGGTGCTCTTTAACATCTTTATTAATGACATCGATGAGGGAATTGAGTGCACCCTCAGCAAGTTTGCTGACGACACCAAGCTGAATGGTGCGGTCGATACAGTAGAGGGAATGGATGCCATTCAGAGGGACCTTGACAGGCTGGAAAGCTGGGCTCGGGTGAACCTAATGAGGTTCAACACAGCAAAGTGCAAGGTTTTGCACTTGGGCCGGAAGAACCCCAGGCACCTGAACAGGCTGGGAGGAGTGGTCCTTGAGAGCAGCTCGGCAGAGAAGGACCTGGGGGTCCTGATGGACGAAAGACTCAACATGAGCGAGCAGTGCGCTCTGGCAGCCCGGAAAGCAAATGGGATCCTGGGCTCCATCAGGAGAGGGGTGGTCAGCAGGGATAGGGAGGTGATTGTCCCTCTCTACTCTGCTCTTGTGAGGCCCCATCTGGAGTACTGTGTCCAGGTGTGGAGCCCTCAGTACAAAAAAGATATGGAGAATTTGGAAAGGGTCCAGAGGAGGGCCACGAAGATGATCAGGGGGCTGGAGCACCTCCCCTATGAGGACAGGAAGAGAAGGTTGCAGGGTGACCTCATTGCAGCCTTTCAATACCTGAAGGGAACTTACTCCCAGGAGGGGAGTAAACTCTTCGAAAGGGCTGACAATAGCAGGACTAGGGGAAAGGTTTTTAAGTTAAAAGAGGGAAGATTTAGGTTGGATGTTAGGGGGAGGTTCTTCACTAGGAGAGTGGTTAAGCCCAGGGAGGTTGTGGATGCCCCGTCCTTGGAGGTGTTCAAGACCAGGTTGGACAAGGCCCTGGGGAACCTGATCTAGTAAATGTCTATGTTTCATGGTCCTGCTAGGCAGGGGGGTTGGAACTACATGATCCTTGAAAAAAAAAACAACAAAAAAACCAATAAAACCTGTCATGGTGTTTTCAATAAGATTCCAAATTAAGGGTCATGGGGACAGGAACTGAAATAGGCCTAAGGATATAACTGTTGGGTGACTAAGCAAGGCCATGGGGAGTCAGGACAAGGCTTCAGCCCTGCAAGTCAGTGCCCAAATGCTGGTCATACAAAAGTATCTGGGACACAGCTGCAGTCTTACAGTGGAAATTTGCTGTCCTGATCCCTGCCTGGAAGTTCAGGGACATGAGAGGCATGGGAAAACTGGCTGGCCATGAAGACTGGTGAAGAACCCAGTAAATACCTTAGTTTTCTATATGTCTGTTGAAGCCACTTAATATTTGTTGAAGGAGGCACACTATCTTCTGCTTGTTTCTTGTGACCAATGTATAGAAATAATTCCTTCTTGTTATTTTTCACATCCCTTGACAAGTTTAATTCCTCTGATCTTTAGCTTTCCTGATACTGTCTCTGCATATCCAGACAGCATCTCCATATTCTTCACAGTCCATCCCTCCCTGCTTCCTCTGCTTCTACTTTTCCTTCTTTTCCCTCAATTTGACCACCATGTCCTTACATCCTTGCTCATTTTCTGCCTCTTCTGACTTCTTTTGTTGGGGCACAGAGAATTCTTGTGCTCAAAAGTATGTTGAGTAATATGAATTATCATTATTATACTGGAGTTCGATTTGTAATTGTGAATCAACAAATTTTAACCAACATTAAAATCGACTGTATTTATAAATAATGAATAAGCAATTTCATAAATACTTTTTGTTTTCCCCAGTGCTATTTAAAAAGTTCAGTTACTTGATTTCTATTTTAAATGGGTTTCTCTGCTTAAAATGCAATTCTAAGTTGTTACTATGAATAGATTTTCCAGACAAAATGTTTTCTTAAATATGATAATTAAAGTGTTTTGGGAAAATAATATTTTATTCAAGCTTTATAAAGATAGTAGATTTCTTTGAAACTAAATAAATTTTTTAAATGCTTGCATTTTCTATCATAAATATTTATTTTGTTAGGAAGTTGAAACAATGTTTTCAATCTCTGGAAAAAGTGGACTAAAAATCCATTTTCTTAAATTTACACTGATTATTAGATGCATCCAGGAAATACGATCTTCATAAAAATGTTGCTTTTTAAAAATTACTATTTTCACAGCTTTCTTCCAACAAAATAAATGTTACTATATGCAACTGATTCCTAAGAGTCACTGAATGGCCTAAGATGGGACTGATAGCACGACATTTAAGGGGCAACTGAGTGACTAGACCTCATGCATCTAGTACAAAATGAAGGCCGTATATGGAACACTTCTGTTACAAGCTAAGAATATTCATTAAGAAATTAGTAAGAAATTGTTTTTTTAACTGATCACAGATAGCTATTTATGTTGTCTCTGACATCTGGGAATACTTCTTAGTTTCTGCAGCCTTCTGCATGCTGTAGAATAAGTAACTATCACAAGTCAGTTCATAGCTTATGTAATGCAGGTTAGAAAGATACAAACTCATGATTAGAACATACAAACCAAGATTATTTCCTTTAACTCTAAGTGAATAATAAAGACATTGTATAAGTTACAAATACAGTTTCCATAATCATCTGCATAATTCTGATTACATTTGTTATAAAATGAATTTGAACCATTTTAAGTCCAGAGAAGAAATACTCATATGATCTGAAAATCTGAAAATGTTCTGAGTGGAGGACAAATCATTGTGGTTAGTATGAAAGATGATCTAACATATGTCTTTAAATACGTGCATAATACGCTTCAATGGCACAGAATTCCTATTTAGGGTAGTAAGCCATTTAGTACAAGTACAAATTGCATGCAAAATTTTGGAATACATTTATACTGGAAGTGAATGTACAAATGAAATAAATACGTGGATATTAAATGAAATTTCTCCAAACAGTGGAGATGAAAGTGGTGCAGTGTTCTACGTGGGAAGGGCAAAACAGCTGACATTAAAATGCAGATTGCTTTTTCATCAGTAGTGATTTCCTTCACTCATGAGCATATAATTGGAATTAAGGACATAAATGATCCCTTCTCATCCCCTACACTTCTGTTTCAAAAAGAAAGTTGTCTGCCCTGGGAAACAGGAAATAAGAAGCAAATGCAAACCAGTTCCAGATAGTTTTAAGCTGATTTTGCTAATACTATCACCACTTCTGCAGTATCGGTTTTTTTTGTTTTTTTTTTTTCCTGCTTATCTAAAAGCTTATACAAAAATAATGAAAGTTAATAAAAATATTCAGTAGTCTCTTGTACTCATTTCTGTGGCTGTATGGATAAACAATATATTTGATTATATATATATATATAAATTTTATATGCATATATATATATATAAAACCAGAAGTTAGAGAGTTAGAGACAAGAACAAGTCAACTAAGTTTCCCTTCCACCAGAAAAAGAAAAAAAAAAAAAAAGAAAAGAAAAAAGAAAAAAAAAAAAAAAGAAAAAAAAAGAGAAAGAAAGAAAGAAAGAAAAAAAAAAGAAAAAAAAACAGCTTATCCTAGAATCATAGAATGGGTTTCGGTTCAAAAGGATCTTTAAGATCACAGATTCACAGAATCACAGAAAGATGCAGGTTTGAAGAGAATCATGAAGCTCTAACCTCTACATTTAATATAACAAGCCCAGCTCCCTCAGCCTAATTTCTCAGGGGAGGTGCTCCAGCTCTTGGATCATCTTTGTGGCCTCCAACAGCTCCCTGTCTTTCTTGTACTGGGGGCACCAGACCCAGATGCAGTACTTTAGATGGGGCCTCACAAGGGCAGAGTAGGAAGGGACAATCACCTCCCTGTCCCTGCTGGCCACCCCTCTTCTGATGGAGCCCAGGATACTATTTGCTTTCCAAGCTGCAAGAGCACACTGCTCGCTCATGTTAAGTTTTTCATCTGCCAAGACCCTCAGGTCCTTCTCTACAGGGTTACTCTCAAAGACAGCTCCTTCCAGTCTGTATATATCCCTGGGATTCCTCTGGCCAAAGTGCAAAACCTTGCACTTTGATCATCTATTTCTACCCATCTATTATAAGCAGGGATACCTCCCTCTAGACCAGATTGCTCAAAGCTCCATCCAGACTGGCCTTGAATGCTTCCATGGAGGGGGACATCAATAACCTCTGAATATATTTGTACACATGAATGTTTTTGACAGAGGATCAGAATTTGTTATTAAAATACTGAAACAGCATCAGATAGATGCACAGAGGAAATAAGACAGATAGACAAGTGGAACTGAAGCACATCTGAGGCAGGGTAGATATCATCACCTTATTTCCTCTATCATTAAATCTTGTAAGAAAGAAGGAAGCCATAAGCAAGAAATCAGCACAGCATGTATCATAGTTTTATAATGTCATGATTACAGGTATAATAAAGCCTGAAATTTCTCTGTAGTCTTGCTGGATTTATATGTTTTGCGAGTGGTACTTCACCCATATACATATATTCTCTACTAAGAATCTTTTCTAATGAAAATGTTTTAGTGTATCACAAGTTAGGGTTTGATTAATGAAAACCACTATATGATACAGGACTAATTACAAAAACAAAACATTAGTTGACTTCATTAATAGAAATGAAAATTAAGTAAAAAGAGATTTTTTCAATATTCAGGTAGCAAAAATTCACTATATAAAACAAATAATGAAACAGCTAAGACTAAGCAACATTTGCCAAGCAATTATGCTCCCTTTTTACACACAATGGTTATGTCAGTACTTTACAGCTGATTTGGCCCAGTTCCTTGACTAGCGGGTTGGAGGGACCCATGGATTCATGCCCTGGAAATGGATAAGGGAAAAGGATAGAGAGATGGGCCTAAAACAAAACACCAGCAACAATCTGAAGAGAAACAAACCAGTACACTAAATAGGACATCAGAATGCAAGAGAACACATTGTAATACAATATAATGAAATATAACTAGAATTGTAGCTAATAAATAAAATGAGAGTGTTCAAAAACTAAAGGCCTTACTCTTCTACCGAGGTGAGATGTGCAATTGGGACAAGCAGAAGGGAGGAGAGTCAGGTCCCATGATTTTGCCAGAGATTTTATCTCATCTCCAAACACAAAGTCCTCTGAGTATGTAGTTCTTCTTCTCTTGTGGGACAGCTATCAGAAACTGGAACATTAAATCTTTAACTCCCTGTACACTACTTGACGTTACAATGTGGAATACAGATAAGCAAAAATCATAAAACCATGACAAGTTAGAAATAATCAGTCTTAAAAAAAATCTACTAATTTATGAAATATGGTTGCCTGATACTACTGGTTGCCTTTATCAAATGCAGCTTTTCAAAACTGAATCCCTTAAATCCACCTAAGATCTTTATGCGTACATTTGCCCTGTTTGGAATGCTGAATTTAGGTAACAACAACAACATCAACAACAACAACAAAAGATAATTGAAGTTCTTAATTAAAGATAATTGAAGAATCTCAGGATTTCTCTACTACATGTGTTATAGTGTGCTCATAGCTAGAGAACTAATTCAAGATGAATCTCTAATTCTGAAAAATATTGAGAAGTGACATTAAATAACAGTAAAAATTATTCCATGAAAGATGGATTTAGTCTGATTTGTACCAAGTTAACCATTTAACCAGGTCATATAGTAAAATGGTAAATTATGGTAATTAATAAGCAAGAAAGTTTATTTAAACTAGTTGTTTTAACATAAAATATAAATTTCACATAACAAAGTTATTAGTGCAATTTCCAGGGCAGGTAGTATTTTACCCCAAAACATACTGTATTGTAAATTAATAATAAAATATTCTGACAAAGCTTCAAAGTGTGATTCATGCTGCATGTTTCTCCAAAAAAAAGACTTTATGAAGAAATTTTCAGTAAAGTGCATATAACTTACTTTTAGCAATCTTTAAATAATAAACATTCTCCTTCCTAGATTACTTGTGTCCAAAAGCTGTACATTAAAAGACAAAGCAGATGCTGCTGCTCAGTGAATGCCAATTTTCTAATTTCTTTGTTTTATTTCTCTTTTCCAAATTTTCTGGGACTGTTTAGTCTGGGGAAGAGAAGGCTGAGGGGAGATCTGATCGTTCTCCTCTAATACATGAAAGGTGATTGCAGTGAAAGCAGGGTGCATGTGTTCTTACTGGTCACAGGTCACAGGATGAGGGGCAAGTTGCACCAGAGTAAGTTTAGGTTGGATATCAGGAAAACCTTATTTACAGAAAGGGTTGTTAAGTACTGGAATAGGCACCCTAGGGAGATGGTGCTGCTTAACCTGCTTTAGCAGGGGGGTTGGACTCAATGATCTCTAGAGGTCCCTTCCAACCCCTACAATTTTGTGATTCTGTGATTCTGTGGTTGAGGCACCATCTCTGGATATATTTAAAAACCATTTGGATGTGATGCTCAGGGACATGATTTAGTGGTGGTTTGTTAGAATTAGGGTAGTATGGTTAGGTTGCAGTTGGACTTGATGATCTTTGAGGTCTTTTCCAACCTGAGCTAGCATATGATTCTGTGATTTTTATACTAACACTTTCATCTACAGATCATTTTGTGTGCGTGTGTGTGTCCATTTAAGATCTCAGTTGGAAATGTAAACCAAATTGGACACTTACTGGATCAGCCTGATACAATTGAGCATTGGCATTCACAATCACAATTAAGGAACTGCCCTGTTAGATGGGAAATGACTGGAAAATAAATGGGCAACCGAGGAGAGAAAGATGGAAAGCAAGCAGTAAAGAGAGAAGGGAAAAAAATAAAGAATAAAAATTAAAAAAAAGTCTGAATACTATAAATTGTGCCAGCATAATTCTTCTCAGTTTGAAAGGATTAGGTCTTGCAAGACTTTTGAGGAAGTCAATGGGCTTTCATATGGTAAATTCATGGATGAGATAATGCACTATGACTGTTATAATTTCAAAGGGTGTGCAACATATCAGAGTTGGTGTGAATGTATCATTTGGACCCTACCTCTGTGACAAGAACCATCACATTTTCATCCACTGAACTTACTGAGGGTAGCAAAATGTTGAAGCTGTAGTACTTCATTACTGAATTATTTAAGACAATCTTGCAGTTGACTGCTTTCACATATCATTTCTTAAATTTTAGTCTGAACACTCTAGTAACCTTTGTTGATGATGGTGATGCTCTCTAAGATTTATAAAACTGAAGTAAATTAGGAGCAAATATATGCTGCAAAGTGGCAAGTAGCACTTATTTCAACATGCAGAGAGAAACATGAACTTTCAAATATTATATATCTAACTATTGGTGAAACCGCTGGAGACTGACACCCATGCCATTTATAAATGCAGGAACAGCTATTCTACTGGATACAATGCAGTCTGCTGCTATCAAAACCTTACATAGATTCCCCTGAGTTAAATCTTCCTGCCCTAAACTAGAATACATGTTGTTTAAAAGTGGCTCTACACACGCCAGTACCAAGCTGACTTCATAACTGGTGAAAGGAAGGAAGTGCACTGTGCCCATGCTGTAGACCTTGGATGGTCCTAATGGAGGAGAGAGTGGGTCTGAATCAACCAAAATTACTCAGTCCTAGTTAAATGTGAGACCAGTTTCTGAAGAACTAAGAGGAACAATGATTTGAAAAATTTTCTAAAAAAAAAAAGTTCAATTTGGTGATGAAGGCTTACTGGATCAGTTTGTAGTGTTTAGAAGTTTTTGGGCTGATGCTTGAATCAGCCTGACATAAACAAAATACTAAACCACATTTGTAATCTTGTGAGATGAAATTTATGAACTCCAATGCTTTTATAGTAAGGGAAACTTTAGTATAAAGTCAAAATCACCCAACATCCAAATATTTAAAGTGTCTGGACTGTAAAACTGCTTGTGTACAGCATGTTCAGAAAGCTTGCCAACCTGAAGCAAAATTGGTTCTAGTTAGTAATCATGGATGTGTCACTAAATTTGTTCTAAACAGGTTAAATTAGAGGAGTTTTCTGATGAAGTAACTGCTATGTTCAATCAGCTTATTATGTGTGAAATGGGATTTCAAACCACAGATGCAGTGTATTTCTTCATTTTTTATTAGTTCCGTTAAGCTCAGCAACCCTATTTTTGAGTCTAGCTTAACGACTCATTATGTATTAAGTTGGAATTTTCCAGGAGAACTCAAAGTCAGTTGTAAGTATTAGAGGTACTTATTAGACTGAGTCTGACAGCACTTTCACCTTTGATAGTATTTTTCATTTGCAAATCAAAGCATTTACATATTCTTAACATTAATGTAAATGACTATACAATACTATACTGCTGTGTGCAGCAGAAATACAACCCTTTATTTTTTCCTATTGATTTTTTCTATTTTATTTTATTTTATTTTATTTTATTTTATTTTATTTTATTTTATTTTATTTTATTTTATTTTATTTTATTTTATTTTATTTTATTATTTGTTGTTGTTGATGATATATTTATATTATACATAGAATCACATAATCATAGGGGTTAGAAGAGATGTCTGGAGATCATCTAGTCTAACCTCACTGTTAAGCATGCTCTCTAGAGTGGGTTATGCAGGAAAGTGTCCAGGCAGGTTTTGAATATCTCCAGGGAAAGAAGCTCCACAACTTTTCTGAGCAGCCTGTTTCAGTGCTCTGTCACTCTCAAAGTAAAGGATCTTTTTCACATGTTCCTATGGAATTTCCTGTGTTTCAGTTTGTGCCCTTTGCCCTTTGTCCTGTCACTGGACACTTTTGAGAAGTTCCTGGCCCCATCGACTCATTTCCTGCCCTTTAGATTTTTATACTAATTTCTAAGATGTGCATAATGGCATCTTGTAATAAAAACAGAACTAAGATGGTTTGGACTGCCTTTAGAGAGATTTTGCTCTGATGTTTTGTTTTGTTTTTTATTTTCAAATTGTTTTTACCATATCACGGAATATTTCTTGTTGTGAAATTGTGCTCATTTCTCAAGCAGCCTTTAAGAGAGATATGCACAGATAGTGTGCTCTGTGACAATGACTATAGAGAAAATAAAAAGATAAATAAAAAAACAAAGTACACAGCCTTTACAAATAGCAATAGATTACAGAAATATGTGAGAAAATGTTGTTCTTTTTGCAATATATTTATCAGCCCTTTAGGATTCAGCATAATTTTATGTGATCTGAAAAAGTTTTGGGATAGACAAACATGGGTGAGGAATATTTTTTCCACTATAAAAATACTAAATAATTTCAGTTCATACTCTGATATATAATCACCGTCAGTAAGTAAAGCTGCTCTTCATTTAGACTGATTCATTTAGATTTGATTCATCTGAATGAAACAATATGTAATTAACCAGCAATCAGTAAACTGTACATTCAGGATAATTATAACAATCTCAACAGATAAAACAAAATACTAAATATAAATACATATATAAATATTTATAGAAATTCTTCTATATCAAATCCTGATAAGTTTTATCAAGACAAAAATATGCACAAACTCATATGTAAGTACAAACATGTACATATCTTGCTTCCAATCTCTCTTGAACAGAAGAGGTTAATATCCAATTCTGAACTTGTCTGTTTGTCCAACCACCGTCAAGGAGAGAAGAAAATATTACTTTTGCAAGACATTGGAAAAAAATGTTCAATAACTTATAGTAACATAGGTGATATATATATATAAATATATATATTATACATATTACGTTTCAATAATAACAAGAACAAGCAAAAGTCTGACAAACTACGACATCAGCACTTCTATGAAATGCATTCAGTGTATCATATTTATGATATTTGAATCCATGAAATAATAGCATGATTTTATTTCTAAAATAGATTTCAGAAAATTAAATACTGGTAATATTATTTTATTATTATTTATTATTATCATAATTTATTTTTTTTCTCAATTATCATTATTCTTTGTCTTCTATAACATATGATATAGACACACATCTACACTCTATAGTAAATAATATTCCTGTAAAAATTTCAGTTTGGAACTAATTATAATTTAGAATATCTTTTAGAATTATTCATGACTTGAAGACCAAAGTTTTATAAGTCTTCTAATATGTAATGGTCCAATAATAACGATGGTTGAAGACTATTACTTTAACAGCATAATTTACCAGCCTTAGTTCGGTAGTGTATATTTTCATCCCAGATGAGTTCCCAAGGTCCCTTCCAGCTTGAATAACTTCCTCAATTCCACAGGCTGAATTTTCTGCAAGTCTCTTTGCGAATCTTCTGTGTACAACATTTGTTACGGTCCCAATGTCATCATCCTGAACCACATCGTTATTTCAGCATGTGCTCTGCTTGTTTCATTGGGATTACTGAGTAAACTGGTGTTTCACACATGTTTAGCCATGCTGCTAAGATAGAGTCCTAGGACTCTTTTGAAATTTTTGGAAATAAGCAAACTCTATTTTAAGGTCATTATTCAGATAGCATTTCAGTCTTGACATATCCTAGTGTACCATAAAATACATAAAAAGTACAATCTCCTTGTGCAACTTACACTTTTAAACATTTTTTATTTTTAGTTCAAAGTTGTAAATATGATACTGAATATTTCTGGCTTCATGTCTCTATGCTACAGTATAAATGGAAAGCTACATTATTTCTGTCCTTTTTTATTCTCGAAATTTTATTATGTTCACATAATATATTGAATATATTTTGGAATGTTACAACATTTCATTTTGAAAAGTACTTAATAAATCCTCAAATATACAGCTTGACTCAATGTTATATGGGAAATTCACTGGTAAAGAGCATTCTGCAGATTTAGAGAATTTCATGGACATCCATCCTGAAAGCTTTACAATGGTCAGCAGAAATATTTCTGCGTGTGTCTGTTCTGGTTGATGTTATCATTATTTACAGAGAGCAGGCACATAAAGGGAACATATAAATCTGCAGTGATTTTGCAGAATTGGATACCTTCTATACAACCATAAAAGTATACACTTTGAATTGATGTAAAGGTAGGTCACTACTCATAGCACGACTGTAAAGTTCTGGAATAAAATGCATGAAAAATGGATTTCATTTTTTTAATGAGAATTATTCAAGAGCCAAGAACATCAGCTAGTTTTATGATAAGTGCTGTTGGGGAGACCAGTCAATATACTGGAAGGCAGGGTTTTCATTCAGATGGATCTCAGCAGGCTAGAGGAATTCACATAATCACAGAACTCTAGGGGTTGGAAGGGACCCCCAGAGATCATCGAGTCCAATCCCCCCTGCCAAAGCAGGTTCCCTACACCAGGTCACACAGATAGGCGCCCAGGTGGGTCTTAATGTCTCCGGAGAAGGAGACTCCATAACCCCCCTGGGCAGCCTGTTCTAGTGCTCCTTCACCTTCACTGTAAAGAAGTCAATGGAACTTCCTATTCTCCAGTTTCCTCTTGTCCTATCTCCACACACTGCTGAAAAGTGTCTGGTCTAGCCACTTTGCCCCCCCCCACTCCTCAGATATTTATAGACCTGGATCAAATTCCCTCTCAGTCTTAAGAATTGTATGGCAAGAAAACTCATGAATTTTGGGAAGGGCAAATACAAAGTCTTTCCTGTGGGAATGAAGACCCCACCTCCTTGTCAAACATGCAGGATGGAGATTGATTAGCTGTGTAGCAGCTCTAGGGAAGAAATGATGATATGGGCAGAAAGCTGGTATATGTCACTCTGAAAGTTATGATTCCTGGTTTTTGTGTTTGTTGTTGTTTTTGTTTTACATGGAAAATACAATATATGCTAAGAGCACAATAGCACTATTTGATAGAGCAAATTCTCAGCTATAAAAAACTGTTTCTCTGCATAATCGCCATCATTAGGTATATATATTCACCAGCAATGAACAAGAAAGAGCTTACAGGCCACATTTGTAAATATCTGCACCAGCAAAAATGGCCCTCTGCCATTATTACCACTGCTGAAATGTGCCGCCACTGCCTCACTGTGATCACATCCATTATTTGGTCTCCATTAAAGTTCAGCAAGCATTGATGTATGTCAATGGGTACTATTTATTTATTTATTTATTTATTTATTATTCTGCATGGAGAAATTCAGTGTCAAACCTTTGCTTCATTTGCACTTCCATATCATGCAGTATTGTGTCAGGCTGGCCCTCTGCTGCCATCTGCTACACAGCAACAAAATGTAATGGAATGTTTGTGGGAAGGTGTAATCTCTACTGCCATATAATAAACATCTTTCTCTGTTTTCATTGGTGAATATAATAGAATAGGAGGCATTACTTTTGTAGCAGACTTCATGCCACATATATGGTCAAGGTATTTTAATGATTACTTTAATAGCCTTATTGTTCAAAGGCTCTAATTAATAAGAAAATGTAATTAGCTATGAGAAGAAGTGTTCATGTGTACAAAAGTTCCATATCTCTTTCCCCTTGTGAAGTGCTGTAATTAGATCAGTGTGGAAGTAAAGGCAAGGGCAGCTGTCGGCCTTCATCCATTCCTTCCAGGCAGAGTGCCACACAGAGTGCCAGTGGTTATTTACCCCTTTAGTGTCTCAGGAGCACAAATGCACTTAACACCTTCTGCGGTCATGATTTTTGTTTTTAAATTCTTTTGCTGCCCTCTGGGGGCCCTTCTGGGCCAGGGCGGTAGGATCCAGAAAAGGCTGCTGTCCTCCTTGTTTCCTTGTTCTGTCTGTTAGTCGTTGAGAACTGTCTGGGCAACAGTCATGGGAATGTAGGGGCAGTGACAGTAATTGGCTCCATCTAAACCACCAAAATTCCTCCATCAGGGAAGAGACAAATGGTGATACTTCTGACTGACCCTCCTTTTCAGTTTTCTTGAGGAAGGACAGGGATATCGACCTTAGAAGCCAGATGAGCTTAAGTAGAAAGGCACATGCACACAAACAAAAACAGCAACAACATCAAAGAAGTATTTTCAAGTGAATTTTAGTATCATTTTAACTGAAGTAAAAATGTTTATTTTGATTAAGATTTTAAATACTGTAAATTCTCAGTTTTGCACGTAAAATTAATTCAGTCCATATTAACAGCACAAATTGCATTCCAACAAGAAAAATATCAGTGCAAGTACTTAGAAATATAAGGATTTTTATTATTCTTTTCATATTCCTTGTAAAGTTAACATTTGTCTAATTAGTGGAAAGAATGAAAAAAAAAAAAAAGTGTGAATATATATAGATTATGATGTAAGCATAAAGCAAAAACTTGTGCAAGCTGGTGAAATAAAACAAACAAAATCGCAATGAAATAAACCTCATATTAATTATGCAGTTGATTTAGTTGATTTTAGTTACGACGTTCAAGCAAATGAACGACAAGAAATGAATAGTAATTAGAGCATTGTTGAGCGCAATCTAAAGGAAGTTTGAGATAGAATGCTTAGCATCAAATTATTATTCATTCTGAGAAATTGATTTTAGAATTAAACAGGGATTGTATCTCTGGATTTTTTCAAATGATAGAAAATGACAGAATCATAGAATCACAGAATATTAGGGGCTGAAATGGACCTCTAGAAATCATATAGTCCAACCCATTACTGCCAAAGCAGGCTCCCTGGACTAAGTTGCACAGGTAAGCATCCAGGTATGTATTGAACATCTCCAAAGAAGGAGAATCAACAGCTTCTCTGGACAACCTGTTCCAGTGCTCCATTTTAGAATTCGACTGTTGGCAAAAATATTTGTATGTACCTGTATGTTTATCGGTAAATGTAGATATAAGTTTTGCAATACATACTACTTTTCTTCTTTCCCTGCCTCTGAAATGACGTTTGCCCAGACTGTACTATCATCATTGAACAACTCCAATGGGCGATCAAGAAAGATAAAGGTACATAGTGAAGGTACAAAGGTGAATTTGTGCAGCCTAACATTGGTGCAGCAGTCATGCACTGTACTATTAAACTTCATTAAATTACTGGGAAAATACACAGTAGAAAATTAAGTAGACACAAGATTTTGTTTAGTTCATTCTCAAGTATTCAGATATTAAAACAACTTAAGATATTGTAAGTACTTAAATGTGTTTTTTGTGTTGTTTTGTTTTAATTCTTTCATATTCAGATAATTTTGGAAAAAAACTTTCTATTGTCATCTATGTAAAAGCTTACCTACATGTAATGCATATTTACGGTATGCTATTTTATATACTATTTTATGACAGATGTAGTCTTAATTTTTTTACTCACCCTTCTCATATCCATTTCAGATAATCCACAAGCAGAAGTCCAAAAGCAAGAAGATTAAATTGTAACATAATGCAATAAAAGAAGGCAATTTATTTGTTTTTGCCAGTTTTCATCACAGAAAACAATTATTTTCATTGCCCTGAGAATTAAACTGTCTTGTTCATCAGAAATAAAGGATTTTAACAATGGATCTTTTATAGACAAAATGAATTGTTTTCTTATGGATAAGATTGAGTTAATCTTAATAGTTCACATTTTATTTGAAGACATTGATTTCTCTTATATCTCCATATTGATCTGGTGAGCTCTTATGCGCTCTCTTGTTGGAGTTGAAAGCAATTTTTTTTTGTAGATATTGTTGATGTGAGAATGGATGGGAAGGCTTCATACCCATTTTACAGTAGTTTTAATATAGACCTGATGTATGCCCATAGGTTTTGATCAGAGCTTTATGTTTGCACTAGTCACCTACAATCTTTGTTTTGAATCATTATAGCTTCTCTAAGGATTTCAAACCACAGCTTCATCCAGTGTATGCTAACTATTCCCTTCCCTAAAACTTCTTCCTTCCACAGAAAATTTAGTATTGTCCTTTTATATTCAGTTTCAGAAATGCTGCTTCAACTTTACCGAGTAAAGGCCGATGCTGTTTTTCTATTTCTGAGAAATTTGGAAGGAGGAAACATTTTATTATCAATAATACATGAAACAAACCACAACAAGCCCTCGAGAGAGTCAAGAGGCGTTTTAGTTGAAAACTGAAAAACTGAATAAAACTGTTGCCTGACAACAACACCAACAAAGTGAATTTCTTACAAGAAATAAATGGATTTTAAGAAAAAGTGGAAATAACATAAAATAGTATTGTTGAAGTAGGATATATTGTTCAATTTCAGAACATACCATAAACTCATAAGATTTATCATCATCATCATTTATTATTATTATTATTATTATTATTATTATTATTATTATTATTATTATTATTATTATTATTATTATTATTATTTTCCATGGATTTTCCTACGAAAAGGAAATGCACAAAGACTGTTTGCTCATATTAGATCTATCTATCTATCTATCTATCTATCTATCTATCTATCTATCTATCTATCTATCATCTATCTATCTATATTTATCTATCTATCCATCTGTATCTATCTATATATCCATCTATCTATCTATAAATATAAAGTCACTAAGCAATGTTTTTTGATTCTGTAAGGGTGTAACTTGTTGCTTTTTATTTTTCTCATTGCTATTTAACTTGTTTTTGTTTTTGTTTTTAATTTGTTGTTGTTGTTATTTGTTTGTTTTACCTCGTCATGTATTTGTGCACTGATGAATGGAGATTGCATTGTGTTCTTCATAAAATTATTATGAACAAAGTATAAATAGACATTGTTAAAATCTACATACATAATTTACACAGTAAAGTGGTTTCTTAACTTATCCTTTGGGTTGTTTTTCTGAATCTACTGATTTTACATTTCTGTTAAGTATTTTACTAGTATTTCTAGCTTTTTGACAAAACGTATTTTCAAACATGAATGTCATTAAACTTCATGAAACATTGTTTCATTACAGAGAAAAGAAAGCTGCATGTAGCAAAGGCATTTATCCCTTAGTGACTGTTACAGTTCTCTTTTGGTCACAACTTCCAGCTTTCTCCTCTTCCCCCCTGAAGAAAAAAGAAAATAGAAAGAAATACAAAAAACAACAACAACAACCAAATGCAAAAACAAACAAAGAAAAACTTTACAGCTCAGGATCAAATAAAAAAAAAAATAGAAAAATAAAATTCACAAATATTTACAAATGTTATTTTATAATTGAATACAAAAATACTTGGCTATTACCACTTGCTTGGGCCCAGAATTTAATAGCACTGTAATGTTTCCTATCATGCAAGGAATTTGACATAATGAAGAGACAGAATAGGATGTATTAAGATAAATAAATAAACAAATTCTGAATTTCAGTTAAAGGGAAACCTTTTATAGCAACCAGTAAAATAAAATATATTCAGTCACCTATAATGAGCAATTTCTTTTCCACTAATTAATGATCACTGAGGAAGGTTTTAATTTTTTGAAGCTGAAAAATAAACTGGGGTTGATTATATATTTGATGATCTTTTTGGCAAGATACTTAAGTTATTATCTTTTTACCTCCATCAGAATTGGCTTCTCACAAGGATTGATCAGCTCTACACACTTGTGTGGTGGTAATCTTAAGTCTGTCCATGAAATTGCAATTTCCTTTGTCTTCCATAAGAAATGAAAGAAAATTGTTAAGAAAAATAAGATTAAGGATAATTTTCCAATCTTTGATCATACAGATGTGATTCCATAGCTAAAATGATGTTGAACACTAAACACTGAACTCTGAACTCCAAGTAGAATTATAATACTTGCATTTTAAATTCATTAGTAAGTTTTCATTACTATTACTGAAAGTACTGAATTTTCTGTGTGTCCTTTAATGGCTGTTTAAAGACTGTAAAACCTATAGAGACTTATCAGACAAAATGTAGATATGTGCTATTTATTATTGTATGGGAGAAAAAAATACAGATCACAGTTCATCTCATCTTAAAATCAGCTTCCAGATTAATCCTGCTCTAGGAACGTCTGCCTGTGACTAGGGTAAAATTTCATATTTGCATAGGTATGGACTGAAAGTAGCTGTTCAAACAAAGCATTGAATAGTTTCTGAGATATATCGGCATATCTTCCATGACAGAGGATTCCTTTAAAATTTGACTTATCTATCATCCCTTTGTGGCTACCCAAGAGAACTAAAACCTAGCTGAAATTTCTCTGTTCATTGTAAATGTCATGTAAGTTTTCATATTAAAATTCCTAATTTAGATTTTTGCTTAAGAACTCAGTCACAAGGGTCCCTGCTGTTCTCCTCACAGATCTTGCCAAAATGGATAATAGATCAAAGGAGGCATATACTTCTGAACTAGTTAAACAAAATTGCTTAAATAAAATTGCCTTTATGTAGACAATATTTTGTGGAGTGGGTGGTAGAGGTAGCTGAATCACATCCTCTGGGCTGAGTATAAAACATAAATGGAAACATCAGAGCTATGTAATAACTTTTGAGTCCAGCTGGCATCTGGACTCAATAAATAAATCTCTTGTAGGACCTGCTTCAACTCCAGCAGATTTGTCTCAAATATATATTGCATCTCAGATGGCAGTAAAGAAATATGAATAGGTAATTGAATCCTACAATGTGTATACAACTTATTTATTGTAATGCCCAGATAATAGACATCTGGGCATACAAAGTTACTGGAAAGAGAAGATTACCTTACTGAAATGAAGAGATTCTTGATTCCATAGCACTTACGTGGGAAGACTGAGGGATTCTAATTTGCTACTCAATCATGTAGTTGTTTAGAGAGGCAAAAAGAGACACTGACACAGAGAATATCTGAATAATTTCAGAATTGTTGATATCATAATCAGCTCTTCTGAAATTAAGTATGGATGGAGTAACAGGGGGGAAAAAAAAAGCAGATTTATTTAGCTTGTGAAAGAGTTTGCTAAGAAAGCTGGAGAATGGGCTTTAGACATACTTTATAATGAAGGAATTAGGGTACACTGTACATTATTTCTTTTTCACCGATTTTTCACTGCCATAAGGAGAAATTTATTTGTGATTATTCTGTTTTCTGTCTTTCAATACTACATGCTGCCTCAATACAACAATCTTGGAAAACAAAGCAAAGCAAATCAAAAGGCAAGGCAATCTAAGAAGTTTATTTAGTAATACTTGCTACTATTTCCTGACACAAAGAATTGGAATGACTGAGGAGCCCTATGCTGATTGTGTTATTCACAAAAAAATGGAGTAACTGTTTGTAATATAAGGTGATTGTGAGACAGCTGATGAAATTCAGAATCATGTCAGAGAGGAGCAAAGTAAATAATAAGTTGTGCTTATAGACTTTCTGGAAAAAATCTTGGGAAAGAAGAAAGGGACAGGAGAGAAGGGTCCAAAATAAATGATTGATTTTCAGGGATCACCTCCTTCCAGTTTCAAGCATGATCTATCTCAATGAGCAGAAAATCAAGCATAGATGCCATGAGGCCTGCACAGAGGAACATAGAGCTCTTTATTAAACAAATAATTGAAAGGAAGCATAGCGGATGTCAAAGAAAAAATGGTGACAGATGAAAATCAGAGGTGTTATCTGTGCATTCATAGATGGGTTAGGAAAGCCAAAAGTTGTCTACTAGTAAGATGAGGGAAAGTCTGAATCAAAAAAGACTTATCCTTAGTGGATAAAGATCAAGTCAGGGAACACTTAAACAAACTGAATATAAAGAAGTATGTTGAGGCAAACAAGATTCAGCCCTGAGAGTTGAGCATGTGGCTGCTATCTCTGCAAGCTCATTCTAAATTATCTCTGAAAGATCACGGTGACTGAGGGAAGATCGTAAAGTCTGGAAGAAAAATATTACTCTGAACTTCAAGACAGGTAAGAATGAAGATCTGGGAGACTACAGTCTGGTCAGTATTTCTTTTACTCTGAAAGGAGTCCTATCTAGCCTCAGTTATTCTGTGACTGTATAACTGTTCTTTAAAAGCCTGAAGTTAATAATCACTCAGAGAACTGAAGCTGTTACTCTAATAACTTTTTAGCCTGAAGGTACTGAAAAAGAAAAACCTCTCAAGAATCTTTTAATTCAGGAAATAATTGTACAGAAATGGCAATAGGTAGTATAGTTTTAATAATTCAAACTTGTGAGCAATATTTGCAGCATTCAGCGTTATGAAGGAGAGAAAAAACCTAGTTGGAAATGTTTGATTTAACATGTAACATTGAAGCAAACCATTTTGTTTGTTTGCTTGTCTGTTTCATTGATGGTATTGTATGTTTTCCAGTACTACAGTTTTAAAAGAAGTCACACTGCACAAAAATCCTGTCTGGAATCTGTATTACGTTCTAGTGGCTCTAGCTGTAAGTAAGCCTCACGCATTTAGCTTTCAGCTACTGAAGATGAAAAGTAGCTACTACTTTAGGTACGTCTCAAGTATGATTCTTGAACTTTCCTCTCCTGAAACATTCTACAGTGTGCTAGCTTTCAGTAGTCATAACTTACGAGGTTCCTTTTGATATTTTAGTTAAAATAACATTAGCCACTATTTCACCAACTTTCTTCAGACTGTTTCTGTATTTTCCTTTCTACAGTGAGATAGGATGACAGATCTTAATTTATGAATTATTTGGTTATGTTTAAGGTGATTTTACTTATGTATTGACTTCTTTACATCATTTTCTTTGTTGCAGTTATTTGTTCCCTCCCTCCCTCCCTTCCTCCTTCCCTTGCTTATTCCTTTCCTCTCTCCCTTCCTCCTTTCCTCTCTTCTTTCTTCCCTCCCTTCTTTCCTCCCTTCCTTCTTTCCTTCTTCCCACCCTTCCTTCCTCCCTTCCTCCTTTTCTTTCTCCTTTCTTCCCTTCCTCCCATCCCTCCTTCCCTCCTCCATTCCCTCATACCTTCCTTTCTTTTTCTCTGTCCAGGTACCTTTCCTACAAGAGAAGAAATACTACATCTCCTAGAGGACTTTTGTTGTATTAGGCGAAATCGGACCCTCGGGATGTAACGTGATAGTGTAAAGGACAGAACTGTTTTTCTTTTATTGTCTCAAAGCTTGCTTCGTGAGGCCTTTCTGATGATAAGACTCTGACTGGCGACTGCTAACTATCTAGGAGGGTGAATGGTGGGTGTTGTTGTGCCACAGTACCTCTGCTTATGATTGCAAAGATAAGCAGAAGCATGATGAGCAGTCTTCTTCAGGGGTGCTGCTCGAAGGAGCTGACCACTGCAGAAGGCGATAATGCTTGTGTCTGGCAACAGAGCCCCCCCCCCTCCTTGCTGGCTTATCTGTAGGCCAGGAATGTCACAAAAGCTGGTTTTAAACCCTATTACAAAGTGTGTTTACCTGCTTGTTTGGAAGTTCAGTGTTTGCTCGAGATACGTTCCCGAAAATGCTGAGTCAAACTTCAAAGAAGAAGAAGAACCCCCACCGAAATGGGGGATAAAAGACCCTCGCTAAACTGGGGACTTTGGAGACAAACTCCCAAAGACACCTTTGACGGAGAATTCCCTGAGGGGAAAACTTTGTCGGAAGAACCCCTGGGACCGGCTTGCTGCAGAGCTCCCTGGCTGTCTCCCATCCCCCGCGGTGATCAGACGAGTTCCTGAGATCAACGGATTGTGTACCTCGCTGGACCCACGGTGGTGACTATATCTCTTTTGCTATCTGCAAAGACTCCTTGCTTATATTTCCTACTTTCCCTATCGCCTACCTTCCCTTCCCCATCTCCCTAAAAACGGCTAGGACTTTAATAAACTGGTTGGACCAACATTTGAACCGTTGCTTCTTAATCTCACGCCGGGTATATACACATATCAAAGAACCTTGCTTCCCTCCTACAAATTGGAGCGAGACAGATAGGCCCTCCCCTGCTGGGTCATGCATATGTAAAAAAGATAAGGATGAAACTGGATACCTATATAAGGGACCCTCACATTCCAATAAACGCCATTTTACCGCTCACCATAATGGTGTAACAAACAGCTGTGACTTGGTCGGGGCCGTCGATACACATTCACAAAGGGACTTGACTTTCCAGGTTACCAGATCGAGGTAACAAATGGTGCCCCGTGTGAGGAAAAGTCCTGGAGGTGAGTGTGCGACGGCTAAAACCGCGCTGACGGACGCGGTATCCACGGTTCGAGCCCGTGGAAGCACTCTCGGTGGGGTGCAAAGGGGAATGCAGCGCTGCGCCTATCCTACGGCCGATAGTTCGTAGAAGACCAGGAAGACTTCAGGTCTCTGGGTAAATGTATTCCGTCATTAGAGTAGTATTGCAACTTTGTAAAACCTACTATGGTAGGAAAGATACGCCTTCTAAGAAGGACATTGCGGCCGTCATTAATTGTCTTGAAAAGGAGAGGGAGCTTTCCTCTCCTCGGGTGATTTTGGATCACAATAAGCGGGACTCTTTAACTTTTTCGCTCTTTGAGCGCGCAATGAATGAGCAAAAAGCTTCTGAGCTCAAAACGTGGGCATTGGTGCTACGGGCATTGAAAGCGGCTCGGAAAGAGGGGAAGACTGAAACTCAGGTTGGGACGGCGGAATGTGGGTCGGGAAGCTTTTTCTCTTGCAGATGTGAGGATTTGAAAGACAAAGACAAGGTGGCGCGAGCCATCCCGACCGCACCCATCACTCCGGCTGAACAACAAGCAGACGGCCCCGTCCAGCAGCATTCCACACATTTCACATCCTTATCTCTTGACCCGGAGAAGCCTTCCTCTGAGGCCCCATATCGGTATCCAAAGCAACCGGTATCTTCTGCACTCCTTCGCCCATCCTTGGGGGTGGGGAAGGGGAGTGAGCAGGGGCGGGAGGATGGGTCCCTTCCTCGAGATGGGATGGGTTGTGGGTGTGGTTCCGCCCCGGGGGGCGGCGTGGATAGGACTAACCAAGATGGAAGCCAATCCTCATCAGTGGGGGCGGAGGCGGAGGCGTTCCTAATCATAATAACCCTTCCCCAAGAGGGTGGGCTGCTGGTCCGGCTCTACTTGGGGGGAGGGAGAGGGGAGAACAAGAGCGACCAAGTCTCGGATTGGTCAAAGATAAGGGAGGCATTCCTTTTTATCGTTAACTGGGGGCCCGGTCAGGGGGCCCCGGGCTCGAGTGGAGCCTCTGAAGCAGAAACAAGTCCAGCTGACGAGTGAGCCACGGCAGCCCGAGTTGGAGTCGGTTAAACTCCTGCTGACAACTTGGAGGAGAGGAAGAATACTTAGGATAAACTGTATTGATTATTGTCACTGTCTTTGTGATTGTTAAATGTTTATGGTATGTGAAAGTATAAATGCAAATGGTATATGGAACTGTTAATGTTATAGGGATGTGTAAACATGAATGCTATATGGAAGTGGAATTATTAATGTTACATGGAAGTGTAATTGAGGGTTCGAGTAGTGGAATTGTGAAAAACAAAAAAACGGGAAAAAGGTTACAGAAGAACAGTGAGTTAAAATATTGAATGTGATCTGCTCTAGCCAGAGAAGTTTAAGTGCCAGCAAGAGAACGCAAACCCCCGCGCTGCCCCCCCTCACTGCTTACACCCCCCCCCCGCCCCTCTCCTCCGCCGCTTGTGAAAGTAAACAAATCGTTACTTCCGAATGGGACAAAAGCAAGACATTAGAAGTATCTCTTGCTAGTCGGAGCAAGAATGTCTTCATTTTCTCCCAATAATATACACATTTAGGGGACTAGGGTAGGGTACTTGGACAAATTTGTTGATGGAGCTTGAAATTGTATGGAGGGGGAATTGTAGTGGTGGAGTTGGATGGAACGGTGGCAGCTGTACTAGAGCAGGTCCTGAAGATCCCAGGATGAGTTTTGCCCGTAGTGGGCTGAATGCAACGTGCACACAGCAGTGCAAAGATATTTGTTTTCTGACAGTTTCAGGTGCATCTCACTCTGTACTGCATCAAGAATTACTATACTACCCATAGATGATTTTTGTAACTATAGTAGGAGTAGGTCAACAAGAAAAAGCTTACCAATTAAAAGAAAAAAGAAGAAAGCTAAAGGTGAAGCAAGTAACAATAGAAATAAGTGACTATAGCTATTAATAACTTTTCTGAGTAGTTTGTATTGTAGAGAGATCTAATATAGTGGTTTGTTATCTTTTAAGAGCAGGTGTTCCACCTGGGCTCTGTATCATGCACTGACCATGCATATATGGAGCACATGTGAAAAAAGTCCTGCACAGGAGAGAATCTGTGATGGGTGAGAAAGGCAAAGTGTACTTTGAAGCAGGGGACGCCCTGCAAGCACTGCCTATCGCATCCATCACTACTGTGTTCCTTTTCTCTCTCCTTTTGGTGGTTTGCCACCTCATAGTTATCGATAAGTAATAATACATTAGCTTAGGAATTTTCATTTATAGAATTGTCTAAAACGAATGCTTGTATGAGTGTGTATATGTCAACTCAAAAATTATGACATTACATGTAATCTTCTGTTTAGTGTATTATCAGTGAAGGTTTTGATTGAGTGATGGTTATGTTAACATTTAAGTACCCTGCAGCTCAGCGACACTGGGCCACTGCCATCATGGTCCTTGGTGTGCTGCGACACATCAAGACAGACAATGGCTCGTGCTTCATCTCGAGATCTACTCAAGGAGCATTGGGGAATATCTCACTCGACAGGCATCCCTGGGAATTCCCAGGGACAAGCAATTGTGGAAAGGGCCAACCGTCTCCTGAAGGACAAGATACGTGTCCTTGGGGAGTGGGAAGGTCACAGAGGTAGGATCCTGGTAGCCCAGCAGGGTGAAGTATTGGCACAGCACATTATGCAATCAATCATTTTGAACGAAGAGGTTATGCCACAGTAAAGGACAGAGAATCAGGAAAAATTTTATGGGTCCCGTCAAGAAGAATAAAACCTGATGCAGTGATCACCCAAAAGGGCGGTCTGGGAAAAACAGAAAACTAATCGAAATCTGAGTACTTTTCTTTCAGGCATGCTGTTTTACAGAAAAGAGCTGCAATAGATTTCCTGCTGCTGGCTCAAGAGGCACAGGTGCAAGGACTTTGAATGAGAAAATGGAGTTCCAGCAGATATATGAGAAGCTTTGAGCAGAAGGATGAACTGTATAATATAGCCCAAGATGCCTTGAAAATACTAACTAAAGAACCACTAACATTATTACACACTGCACCACATACCTCTGCATGTTTACGTCACTTTTTAAATAACTCACCACAAAAATTTATATAAGTACTAACACTTTTATATACTAGGATTAGGATTGGAGCTTGCGTTGTAAGGGGCATGGTTTTGTTAAGCATGGGGAGAGGGAAATGTTGTATTAGGCGAAATCGGACCCTCGGGATGTAACGTGATAGGCCCTCCCCTGCTGGGTCATGCATATGTAAAAAAGATAAGGATGAAACTGGATACCTATATAAGGGACCCTCACATTCCAATAAACGCCATTTTACCGCTCACCATAATGGTGTAACAAACAGCTGTGACTTGGTCGGGGCCGTCGATACACATTCACAAAGGGACTTGACTTTCCAGGTTACCAGATCGAGGTAACAGACTTTTCACCGTGCTGTTCTCATTTTTGCTCAGGGGTGAAAGATAAAAGGTCTTCGTAGGTCACCTGATGGCCTGCGCTTTTCCATCGTCTGGCTTGTTTCTGTTGCAGGTGCTTACTTGCCTCAGCATGAGAGTAAAGCCTTCAGCTTTCAGACATTCTCATTTAATTTGGTTTATTATCTTCAGTTCTAATTATACTGTATTATGTTGTGTTATAGTGTGCTATCTGGCATTCTCATATCTTATTTAGCAAAATAGTTTATTTCTCCCCAAATCATTGCTGCCGTTCTCTTTTTAGGCCCATATCCCTGCCCTTTTCCCCTTTCCCTTTCCCAGGGCATGTGTCTGCAGGTCCCCCTCTCCCTGCTAGTCACGGGACTATGCCAAACCAGCCTGTAAACCTTTGACACTTTCTTTCATTGTTCCTTTCCTTCTTTTGTCCTTTATTTCTTTTGTCCATATTAATGACTTTTTACTGTTTTTATGTATGGTCTATAATGTTTCAGACACTGAACTGTTTGCTATATACTGTTACCTAGCATTTTCAAAAGATAATAATAAAATGTAAAGATCTTAACTGATTCCAAACATTCCCCCTTCTTCCTCCTTTTGCTGAGATTTTATCGCTGAGCATGATGTCATAGGGTATGGATTATCCATTTGATCAGGTTGGATCAACTGTCCTGGCTGTACCCCTCCCAGTCTATTGTGAGGAATGATCAGAGCAGGAAAAATAAAATGCTTTATCCCCTGAAAATGCTTGGCAATAGGGGAAAACAAATTAGATCACAGCACCACATGGACTGTTATGAAATATATTTGTTCAGTCTTAGCCATACTCAGTACATCAGCTCACTCTAAAATTGGCATGAAGTTTGAGATTCAGCTGTGTAAACACGTTGTGATGTTTAAAATATCTGAACTCGTCATGTGTGATCTTCTATATGCTGTTTACAGTGCTGAATGTGTTTCTAAGGTTCTCAGCTACTGCTATGAAGATGCTTTTATTACTTTATAACATGTAAAATTTCAACAGATACATATGTTATTTATTCCCACTACATAGACATTCATTTTAGTGAGCTGATGAAAAAGGGTTTTTAGAACACTTCAGAAGCACAATAGAAAGACTCAGATTTCTTAGAAATTGCTGTATGCAATTGTTTTCCAAGATCTGAAGACCTGAATCAACTTTATTCAAGACAAGTAAGTGAAGAGTCCTGCTTTTTATTTCTTTCACCTTCCTACTGCAGCTCTTGTCCCGTCATGACAAATTCTTTCAAAACGTCTCTCTCCAGCCTTCCTCTGGACTCACCCCAACAGCTCTAAATCTTTCTCATATGGAAGGTGGTGCTGAACATTTTACTCCAAGTGTGGTCTTAAGAGAGCAAAGTAGAGAATAGCAGTCACCTCCCTTTCTGCTACCTGCTAGCTTTCTGGGCTGTAAGGACACATTGTTGGTTCATGTCCAATTTTGCATCTATCTGTATTCCTAAGTCCTTCTCCATAAGATTGTTCTCATTCCATTCATCCCCAGACTGTACTATTGCTTTTGATTACCTCGAACCAGGTACAGTGTCTTACTCTTGGCCTTCTTGTAGCTAGAGTTGCAGAAATAATTTATACTGTCTCCAGATTTTTATTTTGTGTGGGAAAAAGTATGTCAAGCTTATTCTTGCACATATAATCAAAGT
The DNA here is from genome assembly GCF_054131305.1 of Coturnix japonica. Taxonomy (NCBI): domain Eukaryota; kingdom Metazoa; phylum Chordata; class Aves; order Galliformes; family Phasianidae; genus Coturnix; species Coturnix japonica. The sequence goes on from NC_140663.1 coordinate 137,431,429, forward strand.
GATGATAAGTCATGTACTCAGTTGTTGTGTATAGAGTGTTCAGAGAAAATAATTTGAATTTTATTATCTGTTTACTAAAACTTGTCAGAGTTTTAAAGATTCAAGACAAAAAGACTTCTTGTTATATATCCACAGTGCTAATTAAGAGAATACAAATTCACTGCAGCAAATAGTTTGAAAGAAAAATATATTAAGCCTCTTGTTTGCTATTATTTTGTAATAAGCCAATACTAGGGACATTTTGTTTTAGCTTAGAAATTATGTTTTATTCATAAAATACTTATTTTCAAAGAATGAAAACATGAAGTAGAATGAAAATGTCTGTGGAATATTCCTTCTTTCTTGAGTCCAGTGTGATTAAGTACAAGGGAGAAAGAAAGAAAGAAAAGAAACCATATGGAAAATAATGAAATGATTCATATGTTTTCTATGGTTAGTGATTTAAAGAACCCTACCTTTCAGTTGGATAAAAAATGTCATGAAGACTAGTGAAATAAGTTTTAACACAACTTTCATTTTTTGCTTTTTACTTCCTAGAAAATGAACAGAGTACAGATAGAGACAATATGATGGTTCATGCTTGAGATCCTGGACTTCTTGTACTAGATAAATATGACTGATCATTATGTCTACTGCACTATCTGATAAAAATAAAAGGATATGGACTCATGCACAAATGTCACCAGCTGTTACATGATAGAAGCCCTAGTAGGAATGAAAATAACTGAATAAAATTAACATGTATATAAACAAATATAACAGATTACTAGAATTACTGATTATGTTCAGAATGCCTGGGTGAGGTATTTAGAGGTCTAATTTAGATCTCTAGGATAGTCTCTAGGAGTTACACTGCAGCAATATAATGCTAAGCAAAGGTTGCTCCTGAGGGCTGTTACTGGAATTCCATAATTATCTTAGGTATTTTAGGATTCTTTAGTAGAAAATAGAGCAGGAGCAACAGAACTAGTCCATGACAATGCTGTTGAAGCAGCAGGAACACTAAGGTACCACTTCCTACACTTATCTACACTTATTTATTTTTTATACTGGAACAGTATCTAGAGGAGGCTAGATAAAACTAGACCACCTCAAGTGCCAGCTTTGGGGCAAACATTCAACTTCTTCTAAATGAATAAATATTAAATAAGCAGTCAGCACTGAAAAAAATGCAAAAATGTTTGAAATTCAGTTTCCTAAGCACAGATGATAGCATGAAAGTATATTTGATACTTCTGACTTCATTTTCTAACAAGTTAGTCTACTAAATTCAGCAATTAGAAGTTTTACTGCCTGGAAAGTGTGTCTGTAGATGTCATCAATATCAAATCTAAACATGCATTAAGAGATAAAAATTCTTATTCTTGTTTTGAGTTAGAGTCCATAATTTATTGTGTCCAAGATATAGATCTCAACAATGTTTCCCAAAGCTGGATAATTAATACAGCTTGAGATTTCAGTAGTTATTTTCCTGGATCTACAGCTCATGTTGTGGAGGTTCATGTTTCCAAAATTTGTGTGCCATAAATGTCAGTCTCCTGCAGTTATTTCAGATGTAACAGACTATCTCAAATATCACTAAGACCCTACGTATGAAGAAATTAACCGAACACTCTTTCATCAGTTATCTTTCCATCAATCTCGATAATCAAATAGGGAGTTTTCAGAAACAATATATACAAGAAAATATTTAAGTATGATTCATGTTAATAATGATGGCATCAAATTTTCTAAACAATATGCATAGTCCTATGCCATTATGCTCTTATTATCTTTTAAAATATTCAGTAGATTATATTAAGAAAAAAGGGAAACAGACAAACAGACAAATTTATTCACTCATAAAAACTGAGTAAATTGCAATATAGCTTACTATCATTCTTGAAGAAGAGAACAGAAGAAAAACCTTAAGTTAGAAATTTTGAACATTTGTAAAAGACAGACAGACATGCTGCAGGAATTTCTGCACTGATTGTACAAGGCAGATAGACACATAGGATACTAATAAAATCTTTGACCATGTTTTTTCTACTGTTTCTATGTATGTTAGAAAGATTTCAGCTAAGTTCTTGTATGAAATATCAAATTCTATTTATTGAAATGCTTAAATGCATATTTATAATTTCTATTTTCAAAATCAAGATCTCAGATGAGTGAGACAGATATTTAACTGTTTAACAGTTTTAAGCCTTCAGACATAAAGAAGATGAATGAAATGCTAAGACATAGACTTTTGCATAGGGATGACAAGATCTCATAAATGAAAATGTACTTAGAGGGGGGAAAAAAAAAAAAGAAAAAAAAAAGGCAAGATGATATTCTACATTCCCTACATTTCAGTTTAGAATATGTGAAAAACTGTTTCCATTATGTTTTTATCATTTTTCATAACTGCAGATTTTTTTAACTTCCAACCTTCATTATTATACTCGTATGATGTATTGCGACTTCCCTCTAAACGTTTGTCTTTGCCAGAGGTCATGTGTAAGATCTTTTACCTGTTGCACCTAATATGAGATTAAATGCATGTGTTTAGGCTTATAAATAGCTTATTTAGGTTTATTGTCATCAAAACAAGTAAAAATGCACTTATGCATTTCTTTTTATTTCAGTGCAGACTTTGAACATTAAATTAGTCTAATGCTATCCCAAAGGCTTTTTGTTACTAGAAGAAATATATCACATTTTTTTAGCAGGAGAAATATGTCACGTTTTTATACTTAGAAGGCATTCACCATGGTTACATAAAATGAGAATCATTTTACTCTCATACTTCTAATGCATAAATACTCACTAAGAAAAGCAAATACAACAAGGTAGGGAACTACATAGGGCAGAATTTTTACACTAGCTAATAAAAAAATATGAAAACTCATTTCTTTATATTAAAACTGTGTATCAGATGTTTATAGATTATTAATATAATAATAGGTATAAATGAGAAAATGTAAACAATTTCTGTTTTAAGGCAACACATCAGCTGAAATTATACTTAGAATAGTATCTATCCAATAGTTCTTTATTACTCACAGAATCATTTCAGAGAAATATTCAATTAATGACTTGTTGATTTCTTTTTATTAAAAAAAATATAAATATCATAGTGTTCATACACACACATTTACTGTATATTTTCATTAAGTTCCATAAATTCAAGCAAAAAAAAGAAAAAAAAAAGAAAAAAAAAAAAGAAAAACCTCAAATTCCACTTCTACTGAAGTGTCACAGAATTATCTAAATCAATCTGACAGGTGGGCAGTAGGCCCATGGGCACCCTGACCCCAAAAATTGGAAGGAAAAAGGGGAAGGGGTAAAGAGATGGGAGCTGGGCTCAAGGAAACAAACAGAGCAGCAGCAACAATCTAAGGAGGAAAACTTATTTTACTAACTATGATATCAGAATGCAAGATAACACAATATAAAACAATCTAATTGAAATTGAGACTAATAAATCAAGTAAAATAAGAGTGAGTTTTCCAAAGACCAAGAAGCCTAGTTTGAAATTGAATGTGCATGGCTTGAAATCACACTCACATCCGCTGCCAGGCAGTGAGAGAGAGCAAGCGAGAATCATTTCCATGACATATTTCCCTCTCTGACCATGAGGTCCTCTGGAACGTGTAGTTCTTCTTCTCTGTGCTCCATATGATGTTATGATATGTAATACCAGTAGCAAAAATTACAAAACCATGACATAAAGTTTCTCATTCCTTATGCTTCCAAGAAAGTATACATACTTTGATTTATTTTCTAGTTGATTTTGTTTTGAACTCTTCTAGAGAAGCTTACTTTTTGTCTAAATGTGAGAAGCTGTTATTGTATTAGTTTCCTACAGTAGTTCCCTGGTTTAAATTGTTAATTCAGTTTCAGATTATAGTTCCTTAGTATGCCTTTACAAAAATACACTTAGGTAAAATAAAATAAAAATTAAAAAAACAAAACAAACATTTGTTTGTTTTGCTTTCATTCAATTTATTGTGAATGAAGCAGAATGAGAGATATCATTTCTCTGTTTGTACTATCGCTCTAGAAACACTTCATAGAATCATAGGGGTTAGAAGGGACCTTTGGGGATTATCAGGTCCAACCCCCTGCTGAAGTAGATTCCCTTTAACAGGATGCACAGGAAACCATCCAGGTGGGTCTTGAATACCTCCAGAGAAGAATATGCTACAACACTTTGAGGAAAAATCTTTCCTTTAAGACTCATTTTGGTATATCACACCTTCCTGAAGATCAGTCTACAGTGATAGGATTTCTAATCTCTAACAGTTTTCACAATTTAAATCTTCTCTTTGCCGTTCCAACTTTTTCTTATTTTTGCTTTGTTTTGGTTTTTACTGATTTTTCCAATGTAATTTTTCTTTTAGTCTGCATTTCAAAAATAATTATTCAGCATTTTACATTTCTAGATGTAAATCCTGACTTTTGTAACATTGTTTTCATAATGCAAGACAAAATGGAGATGATGTCTTCCATTGTGGTTGCAATTACTATTTCATTTAGGTACTTAATTTATTCCATATACATTTGTCATACCATGGAAATAAAATGAGACCAGAATTTTCAAAAAGTTAGATGGAATAAATGGATTATGGTGAAAAAAAAAAAAAGAAAAAAAAAAAGAGAGAAAAAGAAAAAGCACAATAGCACTATGAACACACCTGAATATCAGCATTCCCTCAGGAACATATTGGGAAAATGTACAGAAAAATATTTTTGTTTTTTTTCAGCAACACTCTGAAGGACTTTGGGTTAATCTGAGATATCATTATCACTGTTACTTTGTCGTAAGAAAATATTTGCTAGGTAATTTTGTTTGTTGATTTTTTCAGATCTTTCCTACATGCTTAATATATATGAAATTGCCTGCATGATTTTTTTTGTTTTGTTTTTTTTTGTTGTTTTTTTCTAATTTTTTTTTTTGTTTTTTGTTTGTCTGTATTATTCTATATTTGTCAATTTTATGAAGGCTTATTTATTTATTTATTTATTTATTTATTTCAGTTCTTCTGGAATTTATGCAGCATCAGTATCTTTTTACATTTCAAAGGTTTTGAAAAGTTTCAGTCTCTCTTCAGTGTGGATTCTTTTCAATGTATTTTCTACGTGACACTATCTACATGAGAAACATAAAAATGCCTTCAAAACAAAATTTCATAAAACATTTATATAAGACTAACATATAAGTAAATGATTCTAGTAGTATCTACAATGTCTAAGTCTTTAAGTTTAATTCTGGTACTCTATAATCATGAGTACACCATTCAATACACCATTTAAAAAAAGATTAATAAGTATGGGATATAAGTGTTTTATCAAAATTTGGCATTTATTAGTTTTAATACGGAGATTATTTACTGAATAATGGGATATCAAGCATACGAATAGTAGATTTTCAATTAAAGATTACATTCCACTATAACTTTACAATCGCTATTGCAGGTATTCATTTAATCTACAGACAGAATTTTCAGAATAAGTACACTTAATATGTAAGAAATTTAGTGAATATTCCACATAGTGATAATTAATTCTGATAAATATTTGAGAATGAACTATAAGTAAATCTGAATTAACAATAGAATAAATATGAAAAAAATGTAGGAAATTATGATGCATATTCAGTGTTGTTTTCCTATAACTCCCTGTGATCCTATGCAGATGAGCATTTTTCATTTATTTCCAAGTATCAATTTTGAATCACCCCACTCTATTTTAGTTGAGTATACATGTTGATTATACATTGATTACAAAGAAAAGTTGGTGGAGATTGACTTGTTTAGCTTGGAGATGACAAGACTCTGTGGAGACTTCATCGTGGCCTTCCAGTACATATGGGAAGCTTATAAGCAGAAGCGAGATCAACTTTTTATGCGGTCTGATGGTGATACTGCAAGAGGAAATGATTTTAAATTTAGAGAGGGGAGATTTAGGTTAGATGTTTGGAGGAATTTTATTACTCTAAGGGTAGTGAGGCACTGGAACAGCTTGCCCAAAAATGTTGTGGATGCCTTGTCCCTGGAGGCATTCAAGGCAAGGCTAGATGGGGCCCTGGGTAGCCTGCTCTTGTGAATGGTAACGTCAGGGGGGCTGGAGTTTCAAGTTCCCTTCCAGCCTAAGCCATTCTATGATTCTATCTTATAATTAAGAAATTTCCACTTTCAAATTCTAGAAGATAACAATGTCTGAAAATGTAATTATCACAGAACTTCTTGATTGCATATCTTTGTTTTGTCCTGTGATTCAATGATGTCTGAATCTTAAGAAATGATTCTTAAGAAATTTTTATGTACTCCATAGAAGTAGAGGAGAAAACTGTAGATGTTCCATTTGGATTGGGAATTACTCTGCATGTTTAGCAATAAATGGAATTAAATTATCTCTTCACATCTTTACAACAACTTTATAGCTATGTGTAATTGAAAACAAAATACCTATTCTATACAAGATATTGAGGATGATATTGTCCACATGACTTAAAAATTAACTAAAAGTCAATAACAGTTGGCAACTGTAATGGTTTTATGATTTTTGGTTACTGGTATTCCATCATGTTCATCACATATTCACCCATATTCATCACTGGGAGTTAAAGTGTTAATGCTCCAGTTTCACACACCTGTCTGGAAGAGAAGAACTACATTCCCGGAGAGGCTGTGCAGTCAGAGAGGAGATGTAACTCCTGGCAAGGTCACGTGATTGGGCTCTTCTCTTCTTCACTCTTCTCCTTTGCTTCTCCTCGCTTCTGCCTATCCAGACTGCATACATCACTTCAGTATTACTGTAAGGCCTACAGCTTTCAGATACTCTCTCATTATATTTGATTCATTAGCTTCAATTCTAACTATATTGTATTATAGCATGTTATCTTGCCTTCCAATACCATATTTAGTAAATTAGTTTGTTTCTCATCAAATTGTTGCTGCTGTTTTAAATTATTTGGGGTCCCCTGTTTCCCTTTTCTGGAGGCACGGATTTTGCAAAATCCCTCTGCCCCACTAGTCGTGGGACTGGGCTGAACCAGCCCGTAAACCATTGACAGCAACTGATCTTCTGTTGGAAAATGTTTCAAACACATTATCTTTAATTACTATGTTTTCTACTCTTGTCATTCCAAAATGGAGAAAAACTAATGCATTTTTTCTATGGTGAAATCTGAAGTAACATCAGTATTTTATTTATTTATTTTAATTTAAAACATATTTTACCTTTAAGTATTTTTACTGTACAACATCAAGTACTCAGCTTTCTTCAGCCACAGTCCTGAGAGAAAGTATTATTTATTGTAATGTATAGTTTAATTTTGTCTTGCACATATGGACCATTTCTTCATATTATCAGATGATATTCATTCATGTAAAAGTAATAGATACAAATGAACAGTGAGCAAAATTAGCTCATTAGAGTGTGCAAATTATACTAGTAACTTTTCAGCAATTTTTATTTGCTTTACTGGAAATCCAATTTTCTTAAACTTCTTAAGAGTAGACATCCTCTACTGGAAGTTTAGTTATTATAAGGAGAAAAACTGCACAAAAAGAAGTTAAATTACATTCTATATTCTTGGTAATACCAGATGAAGTATTCACAGGTAGACCCATAGTTACATACAGCCAAAAGAGTCAACTCTCCCCAATGAAAAAGGGGCTCTCCAGCTATGCATCACTCCCTGAGAAACAGCCTGGGTCCCAGAGATGTAAGGGCAAACTTCTGCAGGGTGAATATAAGATAAAAGCTCATGGTGACTCTACTTGGATCCACTCCTTCTGGTCCCGTGAGGAATACAGATGCAAACAATTTGCCTGTGCTCCCTAGGCCGGCCACACCCCTTCCCTAAGCACTCAATCACTAGTTCAAGCAGTGACCTAACAGTTCCCCAGCAAGCACTAATTTCAGTAAGGTAGAGTTATACTTTAGTGAGAATTTTTTTTATTTAAAACAGTCTCAAAGTATTCCTGATTCCCCCCCCCCCCTTTTTTTTTTTTTTACATTTTCCTTTTTCTTTTTTACATTTTTATAATTATATTAAGAAGGAATTCTATTAAATGCAAAGACTACATTGTTTTTCTGATAGAACTGTGAGAGATGTATTATTATACAAAACCATGTAATAAACAACTAAAAATCCCTAAAGAAACATCTGTATTCATGAAATTCTATTTTCTTATTTTCTTTCACAATGAAAGAGACATAAACTACTTTAACATATCCATTTGCAATTTGAAATTTGGTATTTGAATTCTATTTTATCTGTAAAAGAGTTGACAAAATTTTCAAGGAGGCACTTAAGTCTTCCATATAGTGTAGGTAATCTGTAACAGTAAAAAGTCCCTCAATACTGTTATTCTTTAAGTGTATTATGTATATAGAAATCAATACAAACATGTGGGTAGGAGAAAACCATATTTTATCTGTCTAGACCTGTTCTGTTTAAACCATCAATCTAAACAGCAAATTTTAAAGGAAGAAAGCCAAATTTGGAATTACTGGCCCAATATAGTTACATTATTCCATGGATATATTTACTTTCTTTGTTACATGTGTCAGTTTTCCTCTGTTCAGATCTTCCCTTTATACACCCAGTTATCTATGACAAACTTCAGCATCTTACTCCTGTGCTACATTTAAAATAGATCTTTAGATGTCATCTAATTAGAATATTTTGCTCAGTTTGATACCATTAGAATAAAAACGATGTGATATCACTGTGGTTAAACTTTGTATGCTCCCTCTGTCTTCTTACCAGCTCCTGCTACTCTCCAACAGTTATTCAGTTTGGTAAGGTGCTAATAAGAAATCTGGGGCAAAAGACAAGATTACTGCTTAAGTCAGTAAATAACTGCTGAAGTCTTAATTGCTGCATTTACTTAACACTGAAAATTGATCTACTTTTCTGTGTTTTAAATGACAGGCTAATTTAATAGCAAGGTGACAAGAATATATCTTGCACCTTTCATGTAACTATTTTTCTTTCTTCATTTTTCCTTCTTCCTTGTCACTGAGCTTCTCCAGTCTTAATCACATTGCTCTGTTGAGCTGAATTTCAGCAGTTTTGTGCCTGTTAGGAAGCCAGAAGCAGCTTTTTGATTCGCTGCCCAGTGCTAACCCACCAGGAGATGCTATAGACTGTGCAATGAACCATACACCAGATGAGGATTGTGTGGATCATATGCCAGATGGAATTTGCACTTAATGCAAAGAGATAAGCCTGTTGCTTATTTCTCTGTAGAGTAATCAGCCACTGAAATTCATGATCCTACATGAAATTGTCATAATAACAGATAATTTTCATTATTGCACTTTTTATTATTGTTATTTTTGAATATAAACATTATTCATTAGAGAATCTTGTTCAATTTTCCTGCTTAAGCAAGGCTACTCAGAGCTGCTTGTCCAGGATATTGTCCAGGCAGCTTTTAAAAATCTCTAAGAAGGGGACTTCACAACACTTCTACGTAACCTGCGTCAGTGTTCTGGTACCTACAGAATACATAAATGTTTCCTCATAGAGTGCTTCCAATGGGAGCCACGTGTATTCCTATCAGTGTCCTTTGCCTCTTGTCCTGGCATTTTTCACCAATGAAAGAAGTTTTGTTCCATCCTATTCGAACATTCCCTTCAGGTGTTTATATTGTTTTCATAGTATTATTCTAGATTCATAGAACCATAGTAATGTCGGGGCTGAGAAGGACCACAGTGATCATCTAGTTTCAACTACCATGCAATGCGTAGGGTCACTGCCCACTAGACCAGGCTGCCACAGCCACAGCTAGAACCGACCCACATCCAGCCTGGCCTTGAATATCTCCAGGGATGGGGCATCCCTGGGCAACCTGTTTCAATATGAAACCACCGAGTGAAAAACTTCCTCCTAACCTCCCCCGTTCCAGTTTAAAACTATTCCTTCTTGTCCTGTTGCTATCCACCTATGCAAACAGTCCTTTCCCTCCTGTTTATATGCTCCCTTTGAGTAATGGAATGCCACAATTAGGATTCCCTGAAGCCTCCTCCAAGGTAAATAAGCCCAGTTGCCTCAACCTTTTATTATAGGTGAGGTGCTCCTGCACTCTGTTCATCTTAGCGGCCCTGCTCTGAGCCTGCTCCAAGAGCTCCACGTTCTTCCTGTACTAGGGTCCCCAGGCCTGGAAGCAGTACTCTAGATGAGTACTCACAAGAGCTGAGTAGAGAAGGACAACTAGCTCTCTCTCTTTGCTGGCCACCACTTTTTAATGCTGGCCTTCTGGGTTGCAAGTGCACACTGATGGCTCATGTCCAGTTTCTAATCTACCAGGATCCCCAAGTCCTTCTTAACAGTACTGCTCTCATGTAGATTTTCCCCTAGTTTGTTTAAGTACCTGGGTTTGCCCTGACCCAAGTGCAGCACCCTGCACTTGACCTTATTGTACCTCATTTGGTTTTCATGTACCCACTTCTCCAGCCTATCCAGGCCCCTCTGGGTGGCTTCCCTTTCTTCCAGTGTATTGACTGCACTGCTCAGCCTGGTGTCATCTGCAAACTTGCTGAGGGTGATGCCACTGTCTATGTCATCAGTGAAGATGTTGAAGAGCACTAGACCAAAGACTGACCACAGAGGGACACCACCTGTGACCAGCCTCCACCCCAACATGGAACTATTAATCACAACTGTTTGGCTGCAGCCAGCCAACCAATTCCTAATCCATCAAACAGTTCAACCTTCAAATCCACAACTCTCCAATTTATCAAGAAGGATGTTGTGAGAAACCATGTCAAAGGCTTTGCAGAAGTCCAGGAAGATGACATCCATCGTCCTTCCCCCATCCACTGAAACTGTCACTCCATCATAGAAGGGAACAAGGTTAGTCAGGCACAGTCTGCCCTTGGTAAAGCCATGCTAGCTGTCTCCAGTCACCTCTTTATCTCCTATGTGCCCTAGCATAGATTGTAGAAGAATCTGTTTCATGATCTTCCCAGGCACAGAGGTGAGGCTCACCATCCTGTAGTTCCCACGGTGATTCTTTCTCTTCTTCTTAAAAATGGGAGTAATGTTTCCCTTTATGCAGTCAATGGCAACTTCAACAGACAGCCATTATTTTTCAAATAGAGTGGAGTGTGGTTCGGCAACAACATCAGCCAATTTTTTTGGAAACCTAGGATGGATCATCTGGCCCCATGGACTTACATACTTTCAATTTCATGAGGCAGTCTTAGAGTTGTTCCACTGTTACAGTGGGACAGAAACCAGTCCCCACAACTTCACCTAGAGGATTCTAAAAAAAAATATCTGAAATAGAACTTACATATCTATATACTGTCCATTACATTAGAAGAATAATTATTCAATATTACTAGCTTTTTAAATATTTAAGAAGTACTGTGCTGGTTTTTTTTGTTTGTTTGTTTCTTTTTCTTTTTCTTTTTCTTTTTTTTTTTCTTTTTTTTTTTTTTTTAACAAAAAGCTATAAGGAAGCATGCAAAACAGTTTTTGTCTTCCAGTTGTCTTCCAGGAGCGGTTGATGTAAATATTGTGGTGATCATTTTTGACCTACTGTGGCAGCAAGTAATCACTGATAATAGAATAATATGTCAACTGCAGTGCACATAGTATTTTGTTGCTTATTTTAAACAAGGCATCTCAAGTACTAAGAAAGGGCCATTAGCTTGTGAAACTGCAGACTAAAATCACTAATAAAGTCTTTCATTCAAAATATAAACCATCTGGAAATAGAAAAAAAAAAAAAAAAAAAAAAAAAAAAAGCCTAAAATAGCAATAATATTGTCAACAGTAGTTAATGTGTCTTAATCAGTTCAAGTAAGTGAATTTCAGCATGAAAATTTAAATCGATAATGATGCTGTCAGTTCTAATGTATTCATCCTTGATTTTTGCTGATGTCACTAATTTTATCTCATATTCTGCTATTGACTATAATCCAAAATATGTGGGTTGAGGTTTTGATTTTGTGAATCTTAAAGACTTTTAGCAGTTTTATACAAAACCACACCGGTTTCATAACATTTTAAAGTTTCAATTTGAGACGATATATAATCAGGCAAAGTGTAACAGCAGCTTCAGATTTCTCATGAAAGTCACTGAAATACTTCAAATTTGCATTAGTTCCCTGATTCTTTGTCCATAAAAGATACATAAATGTTTGACACTATCTCATTAAAGTGACTAAAAATGTAGATATATGTTCATATTCTGTATCTCATTTAAGGGTCTGATGTACTCTATTTAAAAAAAAAAAAAAGAAAAAAAAATGTGAGTTCTTTACTAGCACATCTTATCAGTTATTGATATTATTATCATTATCATAATCTGAGGTAGGCAGAATGGAATCTTTAACATTATGCAATTTTATTTTTAATTTGCGAAGCCATTTGTTACCTCTTGAATAAACAACAACAAAAGTTTTGCTGTTCTTAAGCAAACTGAAGAGACAAAATGAATCCAAACCAAAATGATACAATAAATAATAGTAAGTTGAAAGTTGCCAGTACTCTATCTTGGTAATGGTTCATAGTTGGTGGCAAACTCTTTGTAGGGGTGGAAGAGAGCTACTGGCAGTGCCAAGGCAAAAAATATCTGGAATATACATATTGCTGCATAGGTGAAGAATCTGGTCATAAAATTACTTTGTTTATCCAAGAGTTTATCCAAGAGTTGTGCCACAAAGAACATAAAAAAACAAAAACAAAAACAAAAAACAAAAAACAAAAAACAAAAACCAAAAAAAAACCACCAGCAGGTGAAGTGGCTCAGGTGAATCCAGACTAGTAACAAAAGAGTTAATTTAGAGTTAGTTTATAAATTATATCTTGGTGGGCCCACGACGCTTCAGAGAGTTGAGGAAAAGATGTAGCATACAGATGAGTTTGGGACTGAGGAGAGAACATGATCATGAACACTATTACGTGTATGTGTGCATATGTATTTGTGTATTTATGTCTGTGTGTGAAAGTATCTATAAAATGTATTCCTGCATGAATTTTTTCTACCATATTGTCAATAGTTTACGGGCTTATTTGGTTCAGCTCCATAAGTAACAGGGTAGCAAGGTATGTGCTGGGGGGCATGGATCCCTGGGGGGAAAAAAGGAAGAGGGTAGGGAGATGGACCTAAAAACAAAACAGTGGCAGCCATCTGAGGTGAAACAAATCTACTAAATAAGATATCAGAATACTAGATAACACACTATAATAAAAATACAATATACTTCAATATAATTAGAATTGAAGCTAATAAATCAAATAAATGTCCGAAAGCTGAAGGCCTTACTGTAATGCTGACTTAGCATCCACAACAAAGACGAGCCAGACGATCAAAAAGAGCCATCAGGTGGCCTATTATCTTTCCCCCCTGAGTGGAAATGATAACAGAACAGTGAACATTCCCTGGATGTAGTAGTACTTCTCTTCCCAGACAGGCACCTGCACCTGGAGCATTATCTCTTTAACTCCCAGTGCACTGCATGATGTTATGATGTGGAATACTGATAGCCAAACATCATAAAAACATGACACATCTTCCAACAGAATTTTGTGAGCTGCAGAGTTCTTCATGTAAGAGTATATTCATGAGATAAATTCTCTTACTGGTCACTCAAATATTGCTTTTGTTTGTTCATTTATTTGTTTGTTTTACTAATCTCACCTTGCTTATGTTTTTAATGTACACCCAGCATATGACACAACTATGATTATACTGACTCCTCATCAAGAACATTAATTTGACTGTCTGTTCTACTTAGCCATCACTCTTGACAGAAGCAGCAGACAATAACTGATCTATAAAAAAGATTACTCTTTTGATAATTAAGTTAAAAATGGACAATGAACTTGAACAAGAGGCAGAAGACAAACATCTTTGGATTTTTTTTCAGTAAAATTGTACAAGAATTATGTGAAAATGATCAATATTCAAGTTACTAAATATTTTTAATTACTAACTTTTTTAAAGTATCTGTTGTTTCTTTTTCTATGATTCATAGGCCAACTAGCTCATATTTAAATTAATTATATTTCCTTCACACTACCCTGGATTCTGAGATATGGTATGCTGCTTTCCCATTTCCCAGTCTGACATTTTACAAGGACTCATTTTTCCTTCGTTACTAAAGATATATCTTACCCAGCTTAAACTCTTCTCTGCACTAGCAGCTGACTCAGGCCATCTGTATTATAAAGGACTAGAGACAGAACGGCAGATTTGCAAAAAAAAAAAAAAAAAATCTACCTTATAATATTTAATTAAAAAATAAGTTACTAAACAAAGGCCTAGGAGAATTAATTCCCCCGAGTTTCAAGTTGCCTTAAAATGGGAAATCATTGCCAGAATAAAATGCTGAAGAATAGAAAAGGTGCTAAATGCATTATGCAACAACACCAAATAGATAATATTTATGTGAAGGCTTTCAAGGACTAGCTGACTAATAAGGTGAAGAGCCAAAGGGCTGATGTTTCTCAAGGATGTCAGTAAATGATTAGAAGATGAGCTGCTGAATGCAGAAAAAGCATTGAAGAAAGAATAAAAATGGTGTAATATATCAAGGATCCTGCATCTCAGATCATATTTAATTTTAATGGGAGGGAGAAGGAAGTTGCTGGTTTGAACAAAAGCTTCAGAACAGTGTGAGAAGTGAACGAAGCTGGAAAAATGAGGGAGCTTTTTCAGTACTTAAAAGCTACTGAACAACTTTCACTTTTAGCCATACAATTGATATTGTCCTTGTAAGTTTTATTATAACTCACAGAATCACAGAACATAATTGCAGGGATTGGAGGAGACATCTGTGTCACCTAGACCCCTGATAAAGCAGGTTTCTTAAAACAGGTTGCACGAGAAGGCATTCAGGTGAGTTCTGAATATCTCCAGGAAAGAGGATTCCACAACTGCTCTTGTTAAGCAGAGGAGTGATAGAGCAGCCTGTTCCAATACTCTGCCACTCTGAAAGAAATGTTGTCCTTTCTCATGTTAGTACAAAACTTCCAATGTTCCAATTTATGCCCATTGCCCCTTGCTCTACTGCTGGATGCTATCAAAGAGAGCTTGGCCCCATGCATTTGACTCCTGTAAGTCAGATATTTATAAGAATTGCTAAGATCCCTTCTCAGTTTTCTCTTGTCCAAGCTGAAAGTCTCAGGTCTCTCAGCCTTTCCTCATACAGGTGATACTCCAAGCCCTTAATCAACTCTGTGACTCTAGAAATTCATTGTCTTGAACTAAGCAGCCTAGAACTGGAGATGGTACCCCAGATGTGGCTTCATAAAGGTAGAGTATAGGGAGAGGATCACCTCCCTCAGCATGCTGGCCACACGTTTTCTAATACACCTCAGGATACCATTGACCTTTTTGGTCTCAAAGGCACACTGCTACCTCATGGTCTACCTGTTGTCAATCTGAATAGGTTCTTCTCTGCAGAGCTTCTTTCCAGCAGTTCAGCCTCCAGTCTGTACTAATGCATGAAGTCATTCCCGCCCAGGTATAGGAATTTACACTTGTTCTTATCAGTTTCCTTTCTGACCAACTCTCCAGTTTTTCTGGAGCTGGAAGAGCTGAATGCCAGCACAGCCTTCTGGTGTGTCAGCCACTCCTCCTAGCCTAGTATTATGAGCAAACTTGCTGAGGGTGGACTATATCTCTTCATCCACATTGCTGATGAAAATATTGAAGAAGACCCAGTTGTGACCCCTGCAGAACTCCTTAAGCTACAGATTTCCAACTAGACTTTGTACTGTTGATCACACTCCTGTGAGGTCTTCCAGTCACCCAGTTCTCAACCCACTGCACAGTCCACACTATCTAAGCTTGTCTGCAAGGATATTAAGGGACAGAGTGTTGAAAGCCTTACTGAAGTCTAGGTGCACAGCATCCACTGCGCTTCCCTCATTTACCCATTAACTAGAAATGTAACTAGAAATGAATGACTTATATGTGAGTGGTTATGTGAGTTTTGCCTGTGTTTAGATTGAAAAAAAACAAAACAAAACAAAACAAACAAAACAACACATTCTGAACATTTTGTTGCTAGTTTTTATCTCACTGCAAGACATATTTTAATTTTTGCAACAAATAATTTGACGTTATGACAGATGATACACACAGGTAGATTTTTCATAAGCAGATAGGCAACACTTTTCTTATGACAGACATGTAAAAAAATGTTTTGATGTCATTCCTGTTGTCCAACAGTGAAACTTATTTTATGATGGAAGAAATCCCTCTATTTAGATGATGACTTCATTAAATTTTGGTCGAAACATCTACATATGTTGCAGCATCTTATGTCTGGATTTGTGACATTCAGTTCTCATGTCCTGTTAATGGAAACCACTCATATTAATTTTGTTACATATTGCTAAGAACTATGAAGAACAATTCTAATTTTAATCATCAGACATTATTGTGTGACATTTATGTGCTGTATGTAAGTTCATCATAAATATTAGCAATACTGTCCAATTCAAGCTGCTGCGATAACCTAGAATACCAGTTTCCTGGACAACATGAGTACAAGGCATGAATCTCAAAAACCTGTTTTGGCCTAGAAGGAACAGCATGAGAAGATACCTCTGTTCCTGCCATTTAGCCATCTGCATTCTGTCCTTGTTTCTGCAGTAACTGCCAAGCACATTTCCATGTATATTAGCAATGACTTTTTTTTTTTTTTTTTTTTTCACTAGTAGGTTTTTTTTTGTTGTTGTTTTTCTGTTTATACAATAATTTAACTGTTCCTGCAAGGTCCTCTGGAGCAGCTGCCCCAGCATCTTCTCTGAGTGCCAAGCCTGATTTAAAACAGAGCCAAAGAAGTGGTTACTGCTTCTTATTCATTCTTTTTTTTTTTTTTTTTTTTTTTTGTCTTATTTTCTTTCCTGTTCCAAAATCTATTTACATAGATTTGAGTAAAAGAACATGATGTTCCAGTTTGCTCTCATTCTGTATTTGAAAAAATAAGGAAGAATTTGTCTTTACAGATTGTTTGCTTTTTATCACATTGGTTTCAAAGGGAAAATGTAATACACCCACAAGCATATGCACATACACTGTCACCTTGGAGATTTAATATTGTAAGTAGGAGAGCAGTCATGTACTGAAATTCAGATAATACACTCAGCCAGGACCACTCTGAGCATTTTAAGTATGTGTATTTAATGCAATTTTCACTGATAATTACACCGGCTTTATGAGCTTCTCTACCATCTCCTTTCCACTGAAACTGGATGAAGGGAACCATACAGCTCTTTTACATGCTATAAGAGAGATTCAGGTTGTCATAAACAGCGACATTTTCTTGCATCATATTGTCTCAATAGGGTTCTGAGCTAGCTTGTAGCACACCACTGCTCCACTGAGCCACTTATGTATTCCCATTTGTTTTCTCTTCTGCTATCGGAAGGGGAATGCTTATCAGGAGTGCAATGATTAAAGTCACAGTAATTCTTTTCAGAAAAGGGAGACAGAACAGAAAGGAATGAAGTAACTAAACAGTAGGTACAACAACTGCTCACCTTAAACTGTCCCTACCTAACATAGTCGTAAACCTCAGGAAAATAATAATCTCCAGAAGGATTACTTGCAAAAAATAACTTACTTTTCTTCTATAATAATGAATGCAGAATGTGCATTAACCTATTGAATTCCTATAGGTAGTTATGTTTACTATACTTGCCAGCCCAGTGCTACACAAAACTAGTTGAGTACTACAGTGAGTCTAAGGTTTACCCTAAATAATTCAAATATAGAATCAAAGTAGGCAAAAACTGTGGCAAACTTACACCATACAGAGTATTTGCATTTTGGTCTAAGTCAGCTAGTAAAACTGAAAAAGAGAACTAGGCCTACCTGCAATTCTGTGTCAGGACTTCACCTGCTGTTTGTTCGTGGTTCTCCTTTGAAGCTTGTAGATGTATTACCTCAGTAGAACTGAGGGAGTTTCTGTCCCTTTTGTAGAGCTGTAAAAGTCAAGAATTATCTGACTTTCTCAGCCAAAAATTTGCAGTTCAATCATTAGGCAGAAAGTGAGTGAGAAAATGTGGGTAGAGTTACAAATGTCTTCTTATTTTCCAGATTTTTTATATAATTTTGATAAGATTTAAAAAATAAAAGAAAAAGACTATTTCTTCAAAAATCAAATGTATTGGTGACTTACTGATAATATTTTTCATTTTACTTTTATGCAAAATAGCCAATTTGTAATATAAAGAAAAGATTTATGTCCAATCAATATATGTGAGACACAAGAGGACTGAAAAGTGGTGCATAGCCTTTTAAAAATAAGTAAATAAATTGATGCCCAGAGAAGCAGTGAATATCCGACATCTGAAGGTGTTCAAAGCTAGGTTGAATAGCGCCCTAGGCTGCCTTATTGCCTAATCTAGTGATTGGCAACCCTGCCCTTGTTAGGGAGCTTGAACTACATGATCCTTAAGATTCCTTCCAACCCAAGTCATTCCATGATTTTATAGTTCTATGCTTCTATGATACTTAAAGTGCATTCAAAAACTGCTAATATTTTACAATAGAAACACTAGTTTTTGTGCAACTCCAAGCAAGTATAGGAACAGTTGGTTGAAATGTAGCATTAATAATCTTTTATTTATTTATTTATTTTTATTTTTAATGAAAAGTTATTTTAATCAATCATTTATCATACATTAAAAAGTTTGTCTTATTTTACAACGATACCACAATAGATATATAACTATTATAAACTGTATTTTAGGTATCTGTTTACAGAAATACCACATGTATTCTTCATACCATAAGGTAATCTAGAATTTTCCATCATATTTTCAAGATAGCAAAGAGAAAGTTTCGATAAGTGTTCAAGAGTTCACCTAATATTGATTTGTTCTTAATCATGTTCTTTGCTCTCGTATTTAAACACAGCTGCTGAATAAACTGTTTTCATCTCTTAAGAGATTTATTAGTCACAGAAATGATAATTTCAGTTTGGAATATGGCATCTTTAAATAGTTTCTGCATGGCCTATACACCTTTAGCACTGCATTTTTTCCTCCTGATTTTATTTTCCAGGCTAATACATGAGACTCCTGTAAATCCACAGAAGACAGATTGAAAAATAGTAAGCTGCATGATAATAGACTCAGACTTAGGATTGTCTGAGATTTATTTCCTAATCCTTTGTATACTGCTGGTATCCATTTATAATATGGGTATCACACAAAGTATGTAACTATGTACAGCAATTGCAATTGCAAAACAAAAACAAAAACAAAAAAATCCCCCACAAAACAATAAATAAACAAAAATCCCCTTGTAAGTAAGTTTGTTGCTGTCATTATTCCAAAAAATATATATTTTGTTACACAATGTGTTTTAATTTATTCTTTTGCTATATTTTGAATAGGAAGTAATCTTTGTCTTTTCAGGAATTAGCACTGAGGAAGGCTGAGAATCTGTTGATTCAGAATTCCTAACAGCATTACATGAATTATTAGCTCTATAGTTAATGGAGAGAAAATGAGAACAACATAATGAAAACCAGCTAGAACTTAGGAGCATTCTTTTATTTGTGAGTGACCACAAAGACTTTTCACTTAATATACTAAATTTTAGAAACTGGGATTTTTGAGGAAAAAAGGACATAAAGGAATAGTGTGTGGGGGTCATTCATAGAATCATAGAATGGCATGTGTTGGAAGGGACATTAAAGATCATCAAGTTCCAAGCCACTGCCACAGGTAGTGTCGCCACCAACTAGATCAGGCTGCACAGGGCCCATCTTACCTGCCCTTGAATGCCTCCAGGGACTGGGTATCCACAGCTGCTCAGGGCAACAAGTTCTAGTGTCTCATCATCTTCTGACTTGCTCCTAATGTCTAACTCAAATCCGCACTCATCTAATTTAAAGTCATTCTTCATTGTTCTCAACTATCAGACTGCATAAAAGGTCTGTTTCTCTTCTGCTTATAATCTTGCTTTAAATATGAGTAGGCCATAATACATTATCCCAAGAGCCATCTCCAAGATGATCAGGTCCAGCTTCCTCTACCTTTCTTCAGAGGAGAGATGCTCCAATACTCTGGACCCACTCCAACAGTCCTATGGCTCTCCTGTGTCGGGAACCCCAGGTCTGGATGCTTCGTATAGACAGAGTAGAAAGGGGCAGTTATAGAATCATAGAATTGCTCAGGTTGGAAAAGACCTCAAAAATCATCAAGTCCAACCACAACCTAACAATACTACCTTAAGTCTAACAACCCACTGCTAAATCATGTCCCTGAATACCACATCCAAATGGTTATTAAACACATCCTGGGATGGTAACTTACTGCAGTGCTTAAAAACCCTTTCCGTAAAGAAGTGTTTCCTGATATCCAATGTAAACCTTCCCTGGCGCAACTTGAGGCCATTTTCCCTAGTCCTGTCACCTGTCACCAGTGAGAAGACACCAACCCCACTCTCACTGCAATAACCTTTCAGGTATTTGAAGAGAGCAGTAAGTGTTCCCTCGGCCTCCTCTTCCTCAGACTAAACAGCCCCAGTTCCTTCTGTTGTTCCTTGTAGGGCATATTCTCCAATCCCTTTGCAAGCCTTGTTGACCTTATTTTGACCTGCTCCAGCACCTCAATGTCTTTTCTGTATTGAAGTGCCCAAAACTGAACACAGTACTCAAGGTGAGGCCTCACTAGTGCCGAACATAGGGCAGAATTACTTCTCTAGCCCTCCTCACCACACCATTCCTGAATGTCAAAGGTTTACTGGCTGGTTTGACCCAGTTCCATGATTAGTGGGGATTTTGCAAAGTCCGCATCTCCAGAAAAAGGAAACAGGGACCCCAAAAAAATTTAAAACAGCAGCAATGGTTTGAAGAGAAACAAACTACAGCAATGGTTTGAAGAGAAACAAACTAATTTACTAAATACGGTATCTGAAGGCAAGATAACACATTACAATACAATATAATTTGAATTGAAGCTAATGAATCAAAAATAATGAGAGAACGACTATCCAAAAAGCTGAAGGCCTTACACTAATACTGAAGTGATGCGCACAGTTGGGATGGGAAGCAGCAAGGAGAGGCAAAGGAGAAGAAAGAAATCAGGTGACCTGATCATAAAATCTTAGGGGTTTTATGGACCTCCAGAGATCAAGTCCAAATCACCTGCCAAAGCAGGTTCCCTACACCAGGTCACACAGGTAGGCGTCCAGGCGGGTCTTGAATATCTCCAGAGAAGGAGACTCCACAACCCCTCTGGGCGGCCTGTTCCAATGCTTTGTCACCCTCACCATAAACAAGTTCTTGCGTAAATTTGTGCAGAACTTCCTATGCTCTAGTTCCTAACCATTTCCCCTTGTCCTGTCTACACACACTGCTGAAAGCAGCCTGGCCTCACCACTTTGCCCCCCACACCTTAGATATTTATAGACATGGATCAGGTCCCGTCTCAGTCTTCTTTCAAGGCTAAGCAGTCCCAATTCACTTAGCCTTTCTTTATAGGGGAGATATGCCAGGCCCTTCACCATCTTTGTGGCCCTCCATAGAACTCTTTCCAAGAGATCCCTGTCTTTTTTTGTACTGGGGAGTCCAGGACTGGACACAGTACTCCAATTGAGGCCTTCCCAGGGCAGAGTAGAGGGGGAGGATCACCTCCCTTGACCTGATGGCCACTCTCTTTTTAATGCACCCCAGAATGCCATTGGCTTTTTTGGCCACCAGGGGACACTGCTGGCTCATGGCCAACCTGTCGTCCACCAGGATGCCCAGGTCCCTCTCTGCAGAGCTCCTCTCCAGCTGGTCATCCCCGAACCTGTACTGATGCATGCAATTATTCCTCCCTAGGTGCAAGACTCTACACTTGCTTTTGTTAAACCTCATCTGGCTTCATACTACCCAGCTCTCCAGCCTGTCCAGGTCTCGCTGAATGGCAGCACAGCCTTCAGGTGTGTCAGCCAATCCTCCCAACTTCGCATCATCATCAAACTTGCTGAGGGTGGCCTCTATCCCCTCTTCAAGGTCACTGATGAAGATGTTGAACAAGACCATTAGTAATATGTAGTTAATGATTTAAAAGAGTACAGTTGCATTTCTATATTATTCTGCTTTATTTAGTTATTTTAGATATCCAGTAAGTTTTTCTGAAATAGTGTTATTTGTCTTGGTAAAATGGACTGGAGATTTGGATTGTCTTCAACTTAATATTTACTCCAACTTTTCCGTATTTCTCTTTGTGTTTTTACTTACATTACTGGAAGCAAGATATCACACCATCTACATGACTCAATCTACCCCACTGAAAACACGTGAAAGCTGGGCACTGATAGTCCCTAATTAAATTCATTATAACTTCAGGAAATTTAATGGAGTAGGATACAAAAGAGTATTCAGCACTCCTCATGTTGTTAATGAATATTCTTATATAGCACAACAAAACAGTGTATGTGAACTGTTGATAAGGAAAAAACAAAACAAAACAAAAACAACCTCAGAATGACATTGATAGTGTATTTTATGTTATCTCAGGCTGTTATATTTTTTTTCCACACAATTAATTCATTTATTGAACTAGATACTATTTAAAACTGGAGTTTTCTTTTTTTTTTTCCTATTTATTTATTTATTTGTTTGTTTTTCCATTTACCCTTATATTCTGTATCTTAATTTTTCTCAGAATGAAAAGCATTTTATCTGTCAGTCAGAAGTGACACAGACAAAGATTGCGTGTAACATTCATACAAACTAAAATTTTGGGAAACAGTGGACCTTCAGTGTACCCTGCCAAGAGTTAAAGGACAGCTTTCACACAAGATAAACTGACACAGCACCTTGGTCACATGCCTCATGGTCCCAGAAGTCCTATCCTTTTTGCAGTCATGTAACAGGCTTACCCTTTCCTTCCCAGAGGCTGGCATTTTTTACATTGCTATGTACCACATTATCCCAGTGTGGACTACAGCCCTGCTGAAGAAAGGGAAAAGTCAAGCAAAACTTGAGAACAAAACAGTTTGGTCTCCATAAACATTCATCTAGGGATGATGAGTATCAATGGGTGCAATATGATTCTTTTATTATCATTATTTATGTATTTACTCCCTGTATGGAAGAATTTAGTTACACAACTTTTCTCCATATGCACTTCATGACATGCACCATTTTGTCAGACTGCCTTTCTGCTGCCATCTGTCACACAGTAACTACATGTAATTGAATATTGGCAGGAAGGTTCAACTCGTCCTGCCATACCACCAGCATCCTCTTCTGACACTGTCAGGTCAGCATAGTGAAACAGGAGACAGTGCTTTCAGCTCTCATACATATAGACAAACACGGAAAACAAACAGAAGCTACAAACTTGTATACAGCTACATATCCATGACCTTATGGATGCAGACTTCCCTGAACTGAGGACTCAGTATCTGGACATATTGCCCCATACCTTGTCTCACCAGCATAGAGAATGGTTAGAATGAATTTAACTGGTCATTGTATATGTTATGAAATCATAAGCAATGCTTACTACACAGAATAATGTGTACAGAATAATTCTGTAGTTAACTTCAATGGTGATGAAAGTTATGCAGACAACAATGAATTGGATCAGTGAACAAGCAAGCTCTCAGTCCCCTGAACAATATAGATATAGTGAATGAATTATGTGTCCTTAAACATTAACCTTTTTAGTTTTTTACTTTTAAGTGTAACCAGCTCCTTGTAGTTTATATGATACCTTGTGAGAGAGTATATGCTCTTATTTCACAATTTATGGTCTATTATAGACCACTGAATTAAATATAGAACAATAAGTGAGAAGCCATCTATAGGTAGTCACTAGTTTCCATGCAGAGACACTGTCTTACTTTTTTGTGCTTTAATATTGGAAACCAAAAGACATTTTCAGCTTGACATACAGTTATTCAACCTATTCTCTCTCTTCTGAACTGAATGAAAAGGCATCATCTTTTATTTCTAGATAGCTCCCTTTCTGACTTTGTTCTCACCTCCCTAAGGCCATTCTTCTCTATAGTCTAGTTCAACAAAGATATCCTCTGTTACTGCTTCCTTATCACTAACAATCAAATATATCTTGGTCTATTCATTTGAGATGATTTGAGAATTAATCAAACTGAGGATTCACCTTCATATGTAGTGAAAAATAAATTTTCATGTATGGTGGAAAAATAAAACATATTCTCTCCAAACATGTTAATATTTTCTCAACGTCTGGAGACATTTTCAGCAATACCCTGTTAGTCAAATTACACATACTGAAAAGTTGTGCATTTGGAACAATCTTAGCAATTTTTTATTTGACTAGTGATATCTGCTCTAGTTGCTTCAGAGCATATATACCATGAATAACATTCAGCACGATGCTCAGAACATGAGAGATAAGTGATTATTTGTTCAGGAACCTTTTAGAAAAATCAGGGTACTGAGATCAGACTGAATACTACATGGAATAGATATTTATGTGCTATAGGTAATGACCAGTTCCAAGATTAGTAGTCTAGTAGGATGAATGTGTTGTTTGTCCAATTCACTGATACCAGGGGAACTCTGATGACACTTCCTGGTGCCTGGTGTCAATCATATATAGTATAAAACACAGTCACTTATTTTTAGTTAGTTAGTTAATTTATTTTCTTTTAACTCTGTTAAAATAAATAGTTTTATCTATTCAATATTGAGTAAGGTCTAAGAAATAGAATCTAATCCTGAATTTCAGTGGTCATAACACTATCCTGAATGCTAAAACTTTACCAGTAGCAAATTTTGTAATCTGTTACACGTAAGTTATGGAACTATACTCAAAAATGATTCATATGAAATATTCATTTGTTTTCTTCATATTCAAATAAGCAATGAATGTATGGCTAGGAGGTATAAGAGGACTGTTAATAGCTTCCCAAATCACTCTTGGCAATTCAGCTTGAATCATGAAGTCTTTTTGCACTGATGTTTGCAGGGAGGGCAGTATCTGAATGTGTGTCTTTGTGTCCCCTCTTTTCTCTAGCCTGTAGCTCATGTGCCAGAGGAGAAAGCAACTGAGCTGAGTTGGATTATAAACTAATGGAGTGAATAGCATGGAGAGTTTATGCTTGAGGCTGAACAGAATTCAGAGCTGCCATATTAACTGAGGGAAACATTAAGATGTTAGACATGATGTCCAAACAACTATATTCCAGGAATCAAAGCTACTCAATAGGGTAGAGATTCATCTTAGATATTTTATGTGTCCTCTTTAGATTTTTCATGTCTTTCAACAGCATTAAAAGAGGTTTGTGATAATAAACTATGGTGTGGACATCTTCCCCATAGCTACTTGCTATCTAGTTAGGTGAGTCCCACCTGATGTTTCTCTTTACTTGAAATCTTGTGGGTTTTTTTGTGTTTTGTTTTGTTTGGGTTTTGTTGCCGTTGTTGTTGTTGTTTGTTTGTTTTCCAAATAAGGAATTACCTTATAACTCATTGTAGAAGCATTTCTCTTCAGCTTACTAGCTTAGTGATTCCTTAATCATGTAAGTAGTAGGATATATTCACCTGTCCAGAAAACACATTTTGAGAAATTTCACCTGACAACCTGAAGTGAATTCAAGCAGATGGCACTTTACTTCTGCTGGTCTTGAGTTGAGTATTCTTCAGTGAGTACCTGGCAGTAGACTAAAAGGACTGAAGAAAGGTCCACAAGAAACCAAGTCAAAACTCCTGCTCAGAGAAGGGTCAGCTTGAACAAGTTGTTCAAGTTCTGCTCAAGGATATCTCCGTGAACAGAGACTGTTCAGACTCTTAAGCTACTTTGTTCCAGTACCTGACCACTTCAAGATACATACCCAGACTGGGAGAATAACTCTCTAAGAGCAACCCTCTGGAGAAGGATTTGGGAATCGTGACTGACAAAAAGCTGAACATGAGCCAACAGTGTGCTCTTGCACATTGCAATTGCCCATGGTATTATTCATTTTTAAATACAAAACTTAGTGGTTCTCCTTGTAAAATTCGTGAGTTTCCTTTCCACCCATTTCTCCAGACTTTCAAGATACCTCTGGATGTTGTCTCAACTGTCCTGTGTATGAACTGCTGCTACTAATTTTGTAAAATCTAAAAATAAATGTAAAGGGGTCCAGGAAGCCTGGATGCTCCTCAAGATGGTAATCTTGAAGGCACAATAAAAGGCTGTCCCTGAATGCCGTAAGGTGAGCTATAGGGGAAGAAGACCAGTGTGGATGAACCAGGAACTATTGTTGAGACTCTGGAAGAAAAAGAGAGTCCATGTTCTCTGGAAACAGGGACAGGCTACTTGGGGAGATTACAAGGAAGTTGCTAGGGTGTGCAGGGAGGAAGTTAGGAAGGCAAAAGCCAGACTCAAATTTAGATTGACCACAATAGTTATAAAGAATAACTGGACAGACCAGTTATCCTCAGGGCACTTTATACCTCAATCTGAAAGTCTGGGATGGACTGCAAAATACATTCTCAGTGACTCAGGTGGAGACAGTTAAAGAGCTCCTCCTCCACCTAGACTGCCACAAGTCCATGGGACTGGACGGGCTCCACCCTCAGGTGCTGAGGAAGCTGGCAAGAGTGATTGCTGAGCTGTTCTCCATCATCTACCAGCACTCTTGATTAACTGGAGAGGTTGGAGGCTTGCCGATGTGACTCCCATCTATAAGAAAGGCTATAAGGAGGATCCAGGGAACTACAGGCCCGTCAGTCTTACCTCAGTACCAGGGAAAGTTATGGAATAAATCATCTTGTGTGAGATCACAAGGCATATGCGTGGCATCTTGGTGGATCAGGCCCAGCTGGCACAGGTTCATGAAAGGCAGGTTCTGCTTGACCAACCTCATTTCCTTCTATGACTGGGTGACCAGACAAGTGGATGAGGGAAAGGCTGTTAGTGTAGTCTACCTAGACTTCAACAAAGCCTTTGACACAGTCTCTCACAGTATTCTCCTTGGGAAACTGGCTGCATGTGGCCTAGACAGGTATACCCTCCTTTGGATAAGGAACTGGCTGGAGGGCTGTGTCCAGTGGGTAGTGGTTAATGGAGTTAAGTCTAGCTGGCAACGCATTACAAGTGGTGTCCCTCAGGGATTGGTATTGGGGCCCATCTTGTTTAATATCTTCATTAATGACCTACATGAGGGGACTGAGTGTACCCTCAGTAAATTTGCAGATGATGCCAAGTTGGGAGGTGGTGTCAATCTGTCTGAAGGCTGGGAGGCCCTTCAGAAGGATCTGGCTGAGGTGAATGGGATGAGGTTCAACAAGGCCAAGTGCTGGGTCCTGCATTTCAGCCACAGTAACCTCATGCAGCGCTATAGGCTTGGGGCAGAGTGGCTGCATGACTGTTAAGTGGAACGGGATTTGGGGGTGTTGGTCAATGTTTGCTTGAACATAAGTTGACAAGGTGCCCAGGTGCCCAAGAAGGCCAATGGCATCCTGTCCTATATAAGAAATAGTGTGGCCAGCACGTGCAGAGAGGTAATCATCCCCCTGTACTCAGCTCTGGTGAGGCCGCATCTTGAGTATTGTGTTTAGTTTTGGGCTCCTCACTACAAGAAGGACATCGAGGCCCTGGAATGTGTCCAGAGAAGGGCAACAATACTGGTGAGGAGTCTGAAGCACAAGTCTTATGAGGAGCAGCTGAGGGACCTGAGATTGTTTAGCCTGGAGAAGAGGAGGCTCAGGGGAGATCTCATTGCACTCTACAACTTCCTGAAGGGAGTTTGTGATGAGGAGGGGCTTGGCCTCTTCTCCCAGGCAACAAACAGGACCTGAGGAAATGGTCACAAGTTGTACCAGAAGAGGTTTAGATTAGACATAAGAAAGAACTTTTTCTCTCAGAGAGTGGTCAGGCACTGGAATGACCTACTCTGTTAGGTGGTGGAGTTGCCATCTCTGGCAGTGTTCAAGAGGCATCTGGATAAGGAGATATGAGATATGGATTAGTGGTTTGCTGTAGCAATGTTAATGGGAGAATAGTTGGACTAGATGATCTTGTAGGTCCTTTCCAACCTTGTGATTCTATGATTCTGTGATTCTATGATTCTATGAAAACACACAGTGGATGAAAATGTAAGTTCAGTGAGCCTAGAAACAACTGACGAGCCAGCTAGTCCTGGGCAGTTAACAGGCATTTACTACCATCTCCCCACTTTACCACTTATCCATTTTTATTTTATTTTATTTTATTTTATTTTATTTTATTTTATTTTATTTTATTTTATTTTATTTTATTTTATTTTATTTTATTTTATTTTATTTTATTATTTTATTTTTTTATTTCCTGAATTTATCAGAATGTGACATGCTTTTAATTTAAAACCCAAAGTTCCTTATAGAAGACTGTATGGTTAGAATCTCACTGATGAACTGGAGAATCTAATTAGAAGTTCCACAGTTGGAGATATTAAAACTTCAAAGGATTACATATTGTCTATTTGCATCTTGTATCCTTGTTCACACCATTGTATGCTCATGAAACAAGCTAGCGAGTAAAAGATAGTCCTACCTGCTAGTAGCTAGAATCCTCTTCTGGGAAACTGTTCATGTAATTTAAGTCACTGCTGACAATACTGAAAAAAAGTAAATATGTACAACAACATAAATACAGAGCTCTTTTTTTCCATCCACGTGCAAAGTCTGTTAGGTTCGCTCATTTCTGAGAGCTCATTGATGGTAAGTTATAGTGATCTGGAGCTTCCTGAAGTGTAAAAGTACAGAAGGACATTCCTACCTGTAGTCGTTTCTCATAGATGAGCTCTACTATGATGCTTTCTCACTCAAAGAAGAATAGGGTGATAAAATATCATGAAAAAAAGTTAATGGGTTCAGACACAGATGGAGAAATCATTCACCAGTTGCCATCATGGATGAAACAGGGTCACCATAGGGAAACAGATTAATTTAATATTTTTTTTTCTGCTGATGACGGACTAGAACAGTGAGACCAAAAAGCAAGTCAAAATCCTCTTCTTCTCTTTTCCACTTTCTTGTACATTGTCTCTCTCATGCTACAGGTAAATAGGGGAAGTCTGCAGTTAGTCCAAACCCTGTGTGAGTTTCCCATAGGCTTCAGTTCTGCAATAGCTCCTCCATCATGGCTTCATACCGTGAGGTGCAGTCTTTCAGGAAACATCTGTTCCAGCATCGGACTGCCATCTGAATTCAAATGCAGGTCAACTCAGGTTTGCATTACAGGCTAGCATACTATTTCAGGCAGAAATGAATGAGGGAGATTTTATGTGTTTATTCGGTGTTTTGATTTTGATTACCCATTACAAACAGGGAGTGACTGACAAGTACAAAAAAGAAAAAGTTAGCACTATGAATTAGTCAAGCGTACTGAGTCTGTCTGGGATTTAGTGAAGTGAATTTTCTTTGTATTACCTCATGTGGTGCATGTTTTTAGATTTGTGGTCTAAATAATGCTGATAACACTCTAATTTTTTAGCTACAGATGAACAGTGTTTGCACAGTCTAGGACTTCATATTTCTCACTCTGGGCGCCATTACATACAATAGAAATGTGCAAAATTTCAGGAAGGGGTGCATTCTGAAACACATTTGTGAAAGTCATCTATTAACTAGAAGAATTACAAGAATACATTAATTGTGTTTACCACATTGTATGGACAGAATCGTTAGTGGTTTTTTGTTTGTTTGTTTGTATGTTTTCTTTTTCTGTTAAATTTAGTATTATATAACATTTAAAGCTGAGAAGGTAACATTATTTTTAAATACATGTATTGAACATCTAAAATTACTTGAAATATCTAAAAAGTGACAGAAATGAAAATATTTAGTACTTAAAAAGAAACTAATTGTATGCTAGACAGATTACTCAATATCCTCTCTACCCGCTTAAGTGATCTTCCAAACCTTCGGTAGAATCAATTTCTATTTTACTGCAGTTAAAAAGCTTATGCCTGTTCGTCTCCAAAGGAAGAAACAAAAATAAGAGTTCAGAGGACAGCTTCTGAATTCCTTTACTTTCCAAGACCCCTTAAAATTTAGAGATGCAGCATGTTCAAAAGTTAAGAAGTTATTTTCTTTAACTTCAGTGATTCATAAGTAGTATTAACTGTTTTTATTACTTTTAAGATTCTAGAGACCACTTTTAATATTAACTAATAATTAATCTTCAATCACTTTCACTTCATAATTTAATAGTTTCTTAAGATTAATACAAATAAAGATGAACAGCATTACAGATTCCAACTGTACATAGAACATATATATATTAGTAATATTTATTGCAAGCACACCTCAAGAATGTGATAGCCTTTATGAAATACATCACTAAAACATACTAATGATATAAATGAATAATTTTTCTTTATAAAAGTTTTAGTAAGGAAGGACACAGAAAGATTGTGATGCCACAGAAGTTTATAGCAGTCTCACTGAAAAGCAAACTGAAAATAAGTAAGAGGTGCAAAAATAGCCCCTGCTCAGTTGTGTCTCTTGTTTCCTGAGAGAAAAGGCTGGCTTTTTTTCTCTTTTGAGTAATATGGGTGTGCAAGCATACAATTTTGAAGTTCTCTATATAAAGACATATATCTCTAGCACTTCTCTGGCATAAAAAGGCAAAATTTTCCTCAACATTTAGTGATGGCTTTGACTGTATTGTTGCTGTTTGCATTATCCTCATTATGAGAACTGTGGCTGGCTTGTATGTGTTGTGGAGTCAGGCACCAGCACAGTCTGCCAAACAAATCACACTCACTTGAAATGTAATAGAACAGACTTCAGTCAGTTGCTTATTTGAAAGTTGAAAGCATAATAGTTTCAAACTCTAGGTGTGTGTTGCTACGGCATTTTCCAAAGTGCCAGTTCTCTCATTATTGAATCAAGTGATTATTTCACTCTGGACAAATGCTCATTTGCAATCTAGTGTTCTGCCAAATGCATTTATATACCTCTATTGTTCTGATCCCTGGAGGAATCAATAATTATGATAGCTGTATCAGCATTGTATCTGTGTGAGTTAAGGCATTTGGGTACGATGCCTTTCCTGACACCTGAGGTCAAGCAAGGAAATCTGTTAATTTATGAAAGTAGCCAGGAAAAAAGCACACACAATGCTTTCTGGGCAACTGAATGATATGTGCTTGTGCCATAACTGCAGCTGGATTTCCTTCAAGCATTCAAACAAATAAGAACAACAACCACAATAAAAAACAACCAAGCAGCCAACCGAAAATGAATAAGTAAAAAGAAGACACAGCAGCAGTGTGGTTGGTAGGGCTTTTGTGGGGTATTTTCGTTGCTGGTTGATTGGTTGCTTTTTTTTTTTTTTCTAAGAAATATTAAACTGATTTTTTTTTTTCCCTTAATAATGGGAGTAGCAAGGAGGAAGAAAACAAGGATTCAGAGAAGAAAAAAAAGTCTTCCTAGATATTTAAATTTTGTTAAACTACCTAACGGCTGTGAGCAGACTGGAGAGTGTTCAAATGAGGGTCATGAAGATGATAAAAGGTCTCAAGAACTTGTACCTCTCAAGAAGGACTGGAGGAGTGAGACCCACTGTAGAGAGGATGAGGCTTGGTAAAGACCCTATCACAGTTATTTCAGTGCTTAATAGACAGCTGTAAAAATAACAGAAGCTGTCTCTTCATGAGGAGTCACACAGAGAAGACAAGAGGCAGTGGGTAAAAATTACATTGTGAGAGCTTATAATCACAGTATCACAGTCTTGTGCGGGTTGGAAGTGGGACCTTAGAGATCATCGAGTCCAACCCCTGGGATTCGAGCCTCCTGTGTAGCAGAGCAGCACTTCTACCACTTGCACCACAGGGGGGATTCGAACCCGGGCCTCCAGTGTTGCAAAGTGGCGTCCTTAACCACTGCGCCACCAGAGGCACACAGTAATGAAATTTTTTACAGCAGAAGAATCTCTTCAGGGACGCTGTCAAATCCTGATCACTGGAGGTTTTCAAGATACAATTAGACATGGTGCTGGATAATATCATAGGTTCTTTTTTCCCACAAAATTTGAATCCAATAATTTTTAAGATCCCTTCCCACAAGGGCTATTCTACAATTATGTTACACCAAATCGTATTAGGTTAACTGATTGAGGCACAAATAAATAGCATATATCTAAACTACTACTAAGATTTGGTTTTCTGAAGTTTTTATTAAAAACATAATTATAGAAGAAAGAGCAAATAATTTGCTCTAATATTAATTTGAGGACATCAAGTTGGACATAAGGCTTGATAAGTCAAAGTAT
The DNA here is from genome assembly GCF_054131305.1 of Coturnix japonica. NCBI lineage: Eukaryota > Metazoa > Chordata > Aves > Galliformes > Phasianidae > Coturnix > Coturnix japonica. The sequence continues at coordinate 137,463,617 of NC_140663.1, forward strand.
GAAGCAGCTGCCAAAATACCCAAACAGAAAGAGTAACAAATCCATTTGAAAAAATTTCCTAAATTTACAATAACTGCTACTGAGAGAAATAAAACTATGAATGCACATACTTTCACGTTTTCGGTTTATTTTTCATAATCTCATAGAATCATAGAGAAATTTAGGTTTCAGAGACCCCTAGATAAAACCCCTTGGGCTGAATCTATTGTGTCAAAGTAGTGTACTGAGGAGTCCCAAATTGGGCAGAACATTGGTCTTAGAAGTGTCAGATAAAGAGGGATTCTCACTTTGCTTGACATATTGACCAAAATCCTGCTGATACATCTCAGCTTGTTGGCCATCTTTACCACTATAACCCAATGCTGGCTCATATTCCTTCTGTGGTCCACTAGGACCATTGGGTTATTTCTTGCAAAGCTGATATCCAGAGAACTGGAAAGACCATGAGAGCTGGTCAAAATTCAAGTACCACTACTTCCAAGCTCAAGATTGGTGCATCTCTAAGTGTAAGAAATCAGGCAAAAGTGTTAGGAGATCTGCAAATATCTATGGAATGGGAAGAGATCAGGTCACTGTGGAGGAAGATACAAATGTTTTTAGGGTGTGAAGGGATGCCAAAAGAAAGACTAAGTCCCACTTGGAATTGAATCTAGTGAGGGAAGTCAAAGACAACAAGATGGAATTCTTTAAATTTATCAGTAGCAAAAAGAACTGTGAAAAATGTGAACCTGCTGTTAAACGAGTTGGTTGCCCTGTCTAAGTCCCCTTTGCAACACCACTCCTCACCAGTTGCCAGCTGGGTATGATTCCATTTACCACCTCTGGGCCCAGCCGTCCAGCCAGTTCTTTACCCAGCAAAGTGTGTATATGCCCAAGACATAGGCTTCCAGCTTCTCCAGGAGAATACTGTGGGGGACAGCATTAAAGGCTTTGCTGAAAACTAGATCTAAAGAGAATGCTGGATAAAACATGTCATTAGTAATTTTCAAATTTATCACTTTCTTATTTGAAAATAAAATAAAGTGGTATTTTTTCTGCTGAACAACTACAAATCAGTTTTTAAATGTTCTGAAAATGAGGAATTAGGTGCAGTTTGTTCATTCTACCCACTAAAGGTTTTTTTACCAAAGATTCCACTAAAGACAAGAATATTTTGAAACAAATATTAATTCAAGTCTAGGTAGGGATTTTAAAGTAGCCCAAACAATGCAACAGACTTACAGATGAGCACAACAAACATCTAACTTGCCATGGCCAGAAAAGAGCTGACTATGCATGTCTGGCCTGAGAATTTTTTTATTTTATTTAATTTTCTTTTTCTCTGAATGTCCAAGAGTTGTACCAAGAAAAAGATTCAGAAAGTGTATATACATTTGTTATGGATTTGTCAACATTTAAAACAGTCTGCCTGTACCCATAGCCACATTTGATACAGTGCAGCTTTCCAACTTTGAATCTGGGAAGTAGTGTGAGAAAAGGTGAGAAAGGTGGGAGTGGCCTCATCAAGGTCACTAGCTCAGCACTCATGAACTTCATCTAATCTGAGAGATTTTAGTCTTAGTCCCTAATTAAGATATGTGGTAAGTATTTCTGTGCCTTCCCATGTATGTCACTGTGCCTCATACAGATGTACTGACTTGTCTTCTCAGTTTGATTTCAGATCTGCCTCCAACAATTCATAACTTTCCGGTGATCTAACCTCTCAGTTGGATCCATTTATCTCATCAACCAAGTGAGTAAGGTATCCAAAATCTTCTGAAGATATGTAGCTAAATCTATCCAGGAGTTCTATGGGCAGTGACTACAGAAGGTCCTCTGCAAGCTTGTACAATCATGATTAGCATCAGAAAGCAAAATAAAACAAAGCAAACATACAAAAAAACCAAAACAAAACAAAAAACAAAAGAAAACAAGAAAAAAAAACAAGGAAAAAAACAAGCAAATAGAATATTGAACTTGAAGAGATCATTTGGAATATTCCTTGACTCCAGTGCAGCTTCTTCTACACTACTCATAAATCGTTCTAATGTTACTGAGTTTGAAATTTGTTCTATTTCAGTTATAAAAAAGCATCAGTTTGAAGGCTTGTCTATTTTTGCAACTGAATGACAGATTAGGCTCCTTCCTGCAAACAATCTCAATTGGGTAATTGCTGGCAGGTATTTATGTATTCTGCTTGCAATTTTCTCTAGCATGAAGAATCTCTAGGTTCTCTAAGCAGAATCCACAGCCTTCATTATTCTTGTAACAGTTTTTCTTATTGTCTAATAACAGTTCATAACTGACATGAAAAACAATATAATTTACATAATGTTCAGCTGTGCATCTTTCATTCTGCCTGACAACAACTCAGTCCTAGGAAGACTAATGGAGAAGAATCACTGGAGTATATTACTGTGACAGTTCTTCTCCCTACTGTTAGGCACATCACAGTAAATAAGTAATATCACTGCTTATAAAACGAAGTTATGAACAACTTTATCATAGAATGTTTGAGGCATAGATATCATTGACATCAAGAAAAGTGTGTTTTTTAGAATATTTTTTGCATATTTGACTCAGAGATTTAAACTTACAATTCATAGAGCTCACAAAGAAAAATCCACTCACTCCTGGAAGAAAGTTATGGTAGCTTTGTCCGGTGACATTTAGGAAACTATATTCACCACCAGGAGCAAACACAGATATCCTGACAGTAAGATAAGTTTTTATTCATAGAAGACTTATCTTACTCCTACAAGCTTTGGAAGATGACAGTCTTCAGCACATAAGTCTTGATTTTTCCTTAACACTGAAGCCACTGCCCACAGCTTATAAATTGTGCTTACCACAGCTGTCTTGTAGTGGTGCTAGATGAAGAACGTCACCTGAAACCACCACTGAGTGTAAATTCTGCCCTAAGCGAGCATATAATCTCATGCTATGAAAAAAATATTACTAATAATATTTGTAAAAAATTGTTTTGCATGTGTGCATATATATATATACATATATATATTAGTCAAGGTTTTCTGATATTTTTAACAGTTTTGCACATTATAACATCATGCAGTGCCCTGGGAGTTAAAGAGTTAATGCTCCAGATCAGTGGACTGTGGATAGTCTTGGGTACCTGGTTCTCGGAAGAAAAGAAATACATACATCAGAGAACAAAGGAAAAGATAAAACTGTTCACAGAACACAGGAGGTGCTCTTCTTTGTCTTACTGATCCTCCTGGCTAGACGTCTTGCTTGCAGTGTTAGAGTGAAGCCTTCAGTTTTTGGACACACTATCTCACTTCATTTACTATCTTCAATTCCAATTATATTGCATTGTATAGTATTACACCATGTTCTCTTGCATTCTGATACCTTAGTTAATTAGTTTGTTTCTTCTCGGATCACTGATGCCTAAAATGTTTTATATTTAGTCCCATCTCCCTACCCTCTTCCCTTTTCCCCCTTCTCCTTTCCCAGGGTGTGGGTCCCCCCTGCTTCTAGTCACAGAACTGGGCTGAACCAGCCCATAACACATTGACATTTTTTTCTATAAATTATGGAGACATAAAATTAGGTCAAAACTCAGGATTTTTCTTTAAATGCAGGAATTAAAATGTTAAAAAGCTCGTTTGTTTGTTTTCTATTAGAATAATTTGAAAACTGACGTGTTCAAAGATTTTTCAATATTTCTCAGTACCTTCTGAAGTGCTAAGAGAATAGTCTACAGTATTTGCTATTTTCCAAGCTTAAAGTTACTTATTTAAGTATGCACACTATGAGAAATCTGCCTGAATGAACCAGCTGAAGTTCCTGTGAGATGAAACCTCCACGTTAACCTCTAAATCAGCACTGTGCTATACAAAATTGCTCACACCACAAAGAAGCAGACACAAAATTAACATGGGAAATACCACTTGGAGAGAAAATAAGAGAAGCCTAAGACTCAAGAGCAACTGTATATAAATGAACTGTCTAGAATTTTAGTAAAGGAATGATGTGTACCATAGAGCTGACAAGATATTTTGTCTGAGAAATTAGTAAAAATCCACATTCCTTACTTTGCTTCATATGTTGTCCTTAGATATAGCCATGAATCTATATGCTAGTTCTTATTTGGCGTTCCAAGGAAAAATGCCTGTGTGCACAGAGAAACTCAGGAGGTTCACATCTAATTCAAGAGAAAACACTATTGATAAGCTGAGATGCATAATCTCCAAAATTTTCTTGGGAGAGTAAAAGAGAATGAAATGAAGAACAGAAAGCACTTGCTTCCAAGAAATGATAGAAATACTCATATAATAAGAAATCTTACCTAGAGATCTTAGTCTCTTTGCTCTGATGCTACCAGATCTTGAATGTCTGCTGTTTCTCCTTTACAGAGAGAATAACAGTTGGAAATATGGAAATATAAGCATAAAAATAAATGAATTGAAAAATGTTCCTTTAAAGGTATACTCAAAATGACAGTGGAATTCAGACCTCCAACTCTTTAGAAACTTTCTTTCTGTTGAAAATATTTGTTGGTAAGTGCATGTTCTTGAGAAATAATAATAATAATAAAAAAAATAAAATTAAAAAAGTAATAAGGAAGAAGTAATACAAAGGGCTAAAGGCAAGTGGAATGAATGTCAAAAGGCATTTGACATGGAAGTGCACATGATGTAAAGATGCATAACTGAATTCCTGCATGCAGAAAAAAATTGCACCTATTGACATTCACGGCAGCTTTCTGAACAGTTATGTAGACCAAGTAGTGGGTGTTAGCATAGTGAGTTTGTTGATGATGCATTTCAGCAACTATACAGTCATAGCACTCATGAAACAGTGGGTCACGTCCTTTCATGCAAATTTTTACTAGTGCAACATAATGATTCTTTTTTGTCATTGGATAAATGCATAGCTAATGATGTTGACTGTGTCAAGAAATATTGTTCTGTAGCTAAGAATTCGTTCTATCAAGTAATGTTACTATACTCTTCATGTCTGTTTCAGTTTCCACAGAAATAAATAGGTACTACTTTTAGACTGACTTAATAGCTATAGAAGGCAATCTCACATTATACACACAGTCCTTCCCATAAACAATAGGGCTGAACAATCCCAACTCTCAGCTTTGCCTCGTAGGAAAGGTGCTCCAGACCTCTGGCCATTTTCAAGGCTGCCCTTTGGATCCACTCAAACATGTCCACTTTTTTATGGGTGTCCCAGAGGTCAACACAGGTGGGATCTCTCAAGTGTGGAGAGGAGGGGGAGAATCACTTCCTCGAGCATACCAGTTACACTGCTTTTGATTAAGCTCAGGACACAATTGGCTTTCTGGGCTGCAAGTGCACACTACCAGATTGTATTCACTTTTTTATACGCCAATACTCAAAAGTCCCTTGTAAGTGTATTTGTCTTTACCAAAATTTATTGATTTCAGATATTTTTTCCTGTATTTTGATTATTGCAAAGTTTAAGCCTGTCCCCCAGTGGTATTTATTATGTAACACAAATAGATTAAAAATATTGACAGACCAGGAATCAAAATCAAAATGTTTTAAAAATCACTTTATCTAACATATATCTAGCATATTATCTGCATATATGACAAAGACATTTTCTGCTTTATTAATGAGATAATAAGTGAAGATGTTGAGCAGTGCCCATTGCAAGAGAAAGCCTTTCCAAACTGTCAAAAAATCACTTGATTTCTGCTCTTTGAGAATTTCTCTGAGTATTTCTGATCCTTGCATTGTTTTCTACCTCCATAATAATTTCCTAATATCCTATGTCTTAATGTTCATGGAAATGTCATGTCAGTGCTCACCATGTTTTTGCTAATTACATGACATGAATTTTTTACTAGGTGTTTTTTGAACAAAATATTGGAAAAAAAAAAAGTAACTGAAAGAAATAAAAACTTGCTATATAATTTTCAATTAGTATTTTCTAACTTCTGATTGACATCCCAATGCCTTAGTGTTCTTTCAAAGCAGACAAATAGTGTTTAATGAAGTGAAATAATTTGAAATCACTTAATAATCCCTGAGAAAAATATAAATAGACTTCTTTTTCTGAAAATTTCCTGATTCTTCTTTTCAAGGATATTGACAGTAAAACTCTTGAAGAAATATTTTAAAGTTTTAAAATTTTATCTTCATACTGAAGATTTTTATTTATTTATTTATTTACAATACATAAGGGAGATATGCTGTGGGAAAATTATTTTGCCCTCACCTCACACAGATTCCTGTAAAGATAAAGGTAAAGTGATCAATTTCTCCTTTTATTATTTTTCCTATTAGCAGCAAAATATACTGATTTATACTCATATCAACATCATTGAATGATATAGACATTAATTAATACTGCTAATGGTATCTAGTTAATGGAGGGTAATGGAGTGGAAAATAAGTTAATTATTGAAAAGCTGGAGAAGAGATGCATTTAAATTGTTGGATTTGAAAAGCTGAAACAGATGAAATATTTGTCTGTACAGTGCAGGAAAAATTATTAGGAATTGCACACTGAATAATGATCACACAGAAATGCCCTGTTTCTTCCTCTCCTCTCCTCTCCTCTCCTCTCCTCTCCTCTCCTCTCCTCTCCTCTCCTCTCCTCTCCTCTCCTCTCCTCTCCTCTCCTCTCCTCTCCTCTCCTCTCCCTCTCCCTCTCCCTCTCCCTCTCCCTCTCCCTCTCCCTCTCCCTCTCCCTCTCCCTCTCCCTCTCCCTCTCCCTCTCCCTCTCCCTCTCCCTCTCCCTCTCCCTCTCCCTCTCCCTCTCCCTCTCCCTCTCCCTCTCCCTCTCCCTCTCCCTCTCCCTCTCCCTCTCCCTCTCCCTCTCAGCTTAAAGTTTGAGAAGAACTTTACTTTGCTTGCAGTTTTGTGAAGATGTTTTTAATGTATTTTAAAAGAAGCATTTTTATTGTCTTCAATTTTAACTTAAGTCACTCAAGAATTCTGAAGTTTAATTGTCTCATTAAAGTCACCCTGAATTATTGCTATGATTGTTCTGTATCATCTTAATCTCAACTGAATGAAAAACTAAGCCAAGACACAGAGGTCTATGCTTTATATTTTACTCTACCTCTTAAAATTTGAACTGATGCCTTTCTTCAGTGAGCATCCTGAAAAATCACAAGTTTATATTCCATGATTTCTCTCCATTAAGGCTAAGACTCTACTTAAGGCAAAATATAACTGTATCTTGAAAAGATCAAGAAAGCCAATATGAGAAACTATTCTCTATACAGAAGTTTGGAATACTCCTTGCAGATCTCCTATAGTTTTGTTGAAGCATCAGAACTTAAAAGCATTTCTTAAATATGAATATATGATTTGGAAATCTCATCTACAATCTAAGTGATCCTTTTTATTTATTTATTTATTTAATTTCATGGCTCCCTTTCCCTTCCCTTCCTTTTCCCTATTCTCATGTCCTCTTGAAGTTTGACTTCAGGCAGATAAAGAATGCAGATATTGGCCCTGGAAGGGAGAAATGCAACCTTAGTTTCTTATACAGGGGTATACATTTGGGTATAAAGTGTGTCTCTTTGCTGACTTCCTATTATATCCTGGTTTCTACAAAGAATTTCTGCTGCAAAGGATAGATACATATTTAATCATTAAGGTTTAATTTCATATGAATCAATTGTAAAATGAAAACTTGCTTTTAATACTTCATGACCAGTGGAACTGCTGATGAAACAAGTAGATAGAATGTCAGTGGTGTGATAGATGGTGTTTTTGCAGTAGAAGCTTCCTGTATTTTCTATATGGAGTCTAGGCCTTTACTAAATTTATAATCCTCTTGTGAATCAGTTATGTAAGCTGTTTTTCTTCCACTAAGAAAACTGCTGAAGAGAGTAAAAAGTTAAGATTTGGGGCATTCTGGCTTGGGTAGAATTGGGACAGGTACAAGATAAGGCAAGTATGAGGGGTGGAGGGAGAGCCTATCACAGGACAGAACAAACGTGATCACTCTTGGAAATATTGCCCTCCTGTCTTCATGGGAAAATACAAAGTATACCAAAAAACAACAGATTGGTAACAGACCTTAAATTGAGATGTATCATAGCAACAGCGGCGGGGAAATTGTGAGCCTGAGATGCTCAACCAATGAGTGAGAGGCAGGAGAGCATTACCTGTGTCGGGTTTAGGGTGTATAACGGAATGAATTTCGCTGACTGGTGCACAATTTCTCCCTCGCCAATAGGGGGCAAGCATCCATTATTGCAATAGCGAATAACGCTCACTAAGATCCTTGCCAAACCTGAAATTTTTGACTTTGAGTGTTTCTCACAGTGGCAAGTGTGACATCAGTTTTGAAATTATTATAAATCCAGGAGCTGTACAGTGTAGAAATTTATTTACAGAAAACTTAAATACTTCTACAGTCAGACTTGCATTATGTTGAGAAATGTATATACTCACACACATACACATTGATTTCTCCAAAAGTAATGTCTCTTATTTATTTCCATGGAAACTAGAACAGATACAAAGAACAGTAACACTATTTGATAGAGAACATTTGTAGCTACAAAACACTGTTTTTCATAGCCATCACCTTTAGCTATGCATTTTCATCAGCCATGAACAAGAGACTGCATGCTGTGCTCATAAAAATTGACACAAGGTGAGATGAACTGCTGTTTCACAGCTGCTATGATAACACTGTTACTGAAATGCACCACCAACCACCTCGCTGTGTGATCATCCACTGCCTGATCTCCAGAAACATTCAGCAAGAATTCATGAATGTTAATAGGTACAATTTTTTTTCCACATGGAGGAATTCTGTTGTGCACCTTTTATTCCTACACACCTCTGTGTCATATGTCACTTTGTCAGACTGCTCCTCTGCTACTATTTGTCACGCAACAATAAAATTTAATGGTATTTTGGTAGTAGTGTTCATTGTTTACCGCCATTCATGCTTGAAATCATGGACCGACATGATGAAATAGGAGGCATTACATTCAGAGCAGCCCTGATGTATAAAAAGTTCAAATCTAGTACACCAGGCTTATATGAATTAAGTCACTATGAAACAGTGAAGTTGAAATCTAACAAAAATGTTTGTATTGCATAGTTAAATGTCAGAGCACATGTTTCAAAACTTACTATAAAAAAGTCTTGTAGCACTCATAGAAAGTACTTGAAGGAATAAAAGCAAGCAAACAAACAAACAAAGCAAGACATTTGATGCATGAGTAATAGAAATAAATGATAGTACACTGCCTACCAACAGAATTTGGATAAGAAATTGGGAAAATTTATGCAGCAGTGAAGAAAGTTAATATAGTATATTTCAGATCTTTGTGTAACTCTGCTGTTAGAAATATAGAGTGTATGTAAGGGAAAAAATGTGATTTAGCTAATGACAGCCAGTGAACCCTAAAAAGTATTTGAATATATTATTATATATATGTATATTAGACAATTAAAAAATACCTTGCCCCAAATTCTTCTAAAGAACTTAAAATAATTCAATAAATAATATAGAAGGTAATCTGAAACACCATTATTTTTCCCTTCTTCACAAGAACAGGATTTTTATGGGATGCTGTGCAAATGTACAAGAAAGTGACTTGAGTGAACTTTTGTCACAAGCTTTCCATTTAAAAGACATAAGATTCACAGGACACTGATCAAAGGAATGAAAAATCTCCCATAAACTCAAAGAGAGATAAGAATTCAAGTTCATTAAATGACTCAACAAGTAGGATTAATATCTTGCAGATAACTCTAGTTGAAACAGAAAGCCACTATAAATCTTAAAAAATAGTACTAATGGTCTGTCTCTTAAAAGTGAAGGCTAAAATATGAGGTGAGGAGTTTTGGACATACTGTAATCTGGACATAACTGCTCCCAGCAGACTGTAAAAGAGAGAAATACAATTCTTTGTCATTGCTACTAGTAAGATATAAAATTTATTAAAACAAAATAAAATAAAAAGGCAAACAAACTAAAAAAGATTAAATAAAATGGTGAAAGGTGTAGTAGTCCTTAAAAAATCTGTAACAGAAAAACTCAAAATGAAAAACAGAGGATTAAACTCTGTGTCATACATTGTTTTATTCTATACTATCTAGTGAAAAAGATTAGCATTGGACCTGACTGACATTTTTAAAAACTTTCCGAATGTCTGTCAGGTCTACCTCTCTAGTAATGTGTGAAATTAGTGTTCTATTTATATTTTAGACCAGTCAAAATCCAAATTTTTCATACACTAATTTTACATTATCTAAAAATAATTTGGGTTTTTTGGAGGTTTGAAAAAAATAACCGATTTGTAGTAAAAATGAAACAAGTCTGTTTACAGGAATGTGGTGGTTTAACAGATAGGCAGCTAAGCATCACTGTGCTCTCACACTAGCCCTCCTCAGTGAAAGAGAGTGATAACATGATAAAATCTCTCCTGAGTTGACATAAGGAAAGAGAGATTTCTCACAATTTACCACCGTGGGCATAACAGACTCAGCATAATAAGATTTGTGTATGCTTTTTATTTATATGCTGCATATTAAAGCAGCATTTAACTATAAGTAAATTAAAACATTCTCTTTCCTCATCTACACTCTTCTATCTCCCCTAGCAGAACAGCGAAAAGCAATTGGGGCAGTGGTAAGTTCATAACATTTTGTCCCTGACACTGCTTCATCATCACTTTTTGCCCCTGCTCCAGCATGGGATCCCTCCCACGGGATGCTGTTACTGATCCCATGTGGCCTCCTCACAGACAGCAGCTCTTTAAGCCTTCCTCCAACATGGATCAGTATCATGGGTCTCATTTTCCAGGAGCAGACAATTAAAGTATTGTTACCTCCCACTCCAAACTATCAAAATCTTGCTATATAAATTCAATGCAAGGAGCAGCTTCACTATTTGTGATCACATCTCACCTATCCAAAACTTTGATATGTGTCTGAGTGATCTTCCTTGTACTTTCTTATTTAAAATTACTTCTGTTTTATTTTCTGGTAAAGTGATATTTTTTGCTTTCACATTTTTCTTCAAATCTCGCATGCTGAGATTGTGAATGGGACAAATTTCTGGTGTATTATGCATTTAAACATGAACCTAGAGAAATAGGTTGAATTCACCTTTGTTTCTCTCAAAATTTCCACTTTTGCCATTTTTATGACATTGCTTGAACTGTAACTGAAGATCCTGGGAAGTTTTTTTCACAAAATGTCTTTACATTCTATTGGATAATCTAAGTTGTATCACGTCCATTGCTAGAATGATTTTGGTAGCAGCGGAAGTTACTCAGTTTTTCATAATAAAGCTATAACTGAATAGTAATTTTTCAGAATTTATAGTTCATCATAGCAATGCATTTAGCTGAACTGTTATTATAGCCTTGAATTATATATATATATATATATATATATATATATATATATATATATATATGTATGTATATTCTGGATGCTGAAGGCATTTTTTTTTTCCCCCCATGGTCAGTATTTAGGAAGAAAGCAGAAAACAGATTATATTCATCATAAATAGAATCTATTTTAAAATTTCAAAATGATCACTAATTATGTTTGGCTTAGCTAAGAATTTTTTATTGCTTATGTGTACAGCTTTATGCAGTATTATCATGATACAATGATTTTTATTTAACTGTGTGATTTATCCTAATATGTAGTGATATACATCAGAATATGTCATAAGTTCCAAATTCCTTCAGCAATTATTAAATAGATATCTGAGAGTCTTGGTAAATTGCCCTCTGGAAACTTCCATTTTTCCTTATTGACTACAAAGATTCCCAAGGTAATACTGACTTAGAGGTTTTGTTCACTGTAATATTAATATTGATGTAAAAGCTGAGCCCCATAACTCACTTGCATTGTTTTGTGTTATGCACATACCCAGGTTCATACATGCCTCCTTCCCCCCACTCACTCAAAGAGAAAAATAAAAAATAAAAGAAGGAGAAATTCAAGATTAGATTACTATTTTCAAGAATTTGTTCAAAACATTCCTAGATCCTTATACAAATACACTTACATCTTTAACCCATAGAGATTCTAATTCAAAATACCTAATAACGTGCTCAAAGCAGAAGCAGGATTGCTTCAGCCATGTTCCACATTGGCCAAAATTTATGGTCTTTTGGGTTTAAGCTAATGTGCTTTATTTTGGATACTGCTTCAGAACAAAATCTGGGAACTGGCATTCCTGAATGTCTATGGTGAAATCTTGAGTTGTTTTAAATCACTGCAGCCTTGACTGTGGGTTTAGATGTTTTGGGTTTTGGTTTTTTTTCTTCTCAAAAGCTATTCAAAAACATACATGCTTGAGAAGAATACTGAAACTGTTGTTGAAACGCAATGCACAGAATGGTCTTGCAAAATGTAACACGCATAATATTAGTTGCTTTTAAATAGTGTCATATACAGTGTAACACGTATCATTACACAAATTCATGTCCCATTTATTGTTGACAAACAGTAAGAATATTAAAACTGCATGCAAAAGAGAAGTGTCAAAGTAGGAATTATATAGTTTAAAAAAGACAGAAGAAAAACAAAATTGTAAATAGATGAAAAGATCCAAATGTTTTCAGAACTAAATTCTGTGCTAAAGATGTGAGGAACAGATATTTTGTCCATTCTGTGAGGAAAGTAATAATCAAATAAGAGCTGAATAATAAATTTTCTGCTTGATGAAAATTTGCATAGCATGCAATTATAGTTTGCAAAGAGTGCCACATGATTATAATCTGAGAATATCAAGAAATATTTTATGTTTGACTTACAAAATCAATCCCAGTAATATAACAATTGTTTGTGTGGTTTTTTTTGTTTTGTTTTTGTTGTTGTTGTTGTTGTTTGTTTTCATTCTGAAAAGAATGAGAGAGCGAATATAGATGCTAAAATATAAACAGTAGAAAAGTCTTTCTAGAGACATTTTAAATACAGTGTTATTATTAATAGAGCTGGTTTTGGAATGCAATTTGATATACAAAAGGCTGAAGCCAAACAGTACATATTATTTTTGATTAATACTGAATTCTGAATAAGTTCTATAAGTTCTTAAATAACATATATATGTATGTGTACATTCAAAGTAACTTACTGAATAAATATATTTTTTCAGGTACAGAATTAATTTGCTAATGGGTATGTGTCACACATCTCTAAACAAGTCTGAATCCAAGCAGCATTGTCTGAGAAGTAACTGAAATCAGAATACACATAGATGGTGAGAGAAGAGAAGACAGCCAACAGAGGATTATTCCTTCATCAATTAACATAGACAAATAGTTGAAATTAGTTGCATTTTGTAAGCTAGCAGATTCAGTGTGATAGAAAGAGCTTGAAAGTACAGTAGCTTAGAAAATATTGGAGTTGTGTTTATGACTTTTAGTCCTTCCCTGAAACCTAGACTTCTAATGTTGTATGATTATTACAGCTTATTATTACAGTAGTATCAGCTTATATGTAGATATGTTAATTTTATGCTGCAGAAGTTTGTGTAAAATTCTTCAGGCTACATATTCATAAGATAAATAAAAAATATATAGGATGCTTCTTTGGATCTGCCTCGTTGCTTACAGTATCCTGATATTATGGAAGATAAAGGGGAGTTCTGGGTTCTATGTGATGAGCTTGTTATATAAATCTTGATTCAGAACAATTCATATTAGTGCATAGTGTATGTGTGTGTACCTTTCTGAGTAATTTTTCTTGCATTTTTCTATTTATTGCTAATGAAGAAACTAGAAAAAGAATTATCATACATGAATAGTTAGGGACAATAGCAAATATTTCATTGACTGTAATAAACCAGTAATAATTACAATCTAGGATGAAAATTGGTAATGAGAGAACCAGATCTGTAAGGGAACTTTTCGTGTCATTTTCGACAAAAACTGCCACAGGTCAGGCTAGACAAGGCTCTTTGCAACTTTAGCTGTAGATGTTCCAGTTTACTTTTGGGAAGCTGGACTAGAACTTTAAAGGTCTCTTCAAACTCAAACAATTCTATGATTCTATGATTCTAAGGCCAGAGTATTATTGAAAGGACTAGAAAGGAAATAAAGCTAAAAGTACAATTAGAGAAATAAGAAATAAGGGAAAATGAAAGGAAAATACCATAGAAGACATGAGTGGATATAGTTACAATTTGATTGCAGTATGTGTGTGTTCTTGTTTGTCTGGTTGCTTGTTTGTTTTTGCTTTTGTCTGTCAGAAAAACTGAAATGTGTCGAGTTCAGTATAAGTTAATTGAACATTTCTCAAAATTTCTATTAGAATCACAGGATCTTACAATATCCAAGTTGAAGGGGACCCACAAGAATCACAGAGTCCAATTCCTTGTTCAACACAGACCACCCAAGTATTAGATCACACTTCTAAGAATGTTTTCCAAATATTTATTGAGTTTCGACAAGCTTGACGCTATGACCTGTTCCATAAGGAGGCTTTTCCAGTGTCCAGCCAATTTCTCAGTGGAGAAAATTTTCCTAATACCCAGCCTTGGACCACTCTTGATAATGGTTTATGCTGTTCTCTTGGGTCCTATTGCTGGTGACCAGAGAGGAGAGGACTTCCACTCTGCTCCCCTGTTGAGGAGACAGGAAGTTGTGATGAAGTCTTCCCTCAGTCTCCTCGAAACTGAACAAAACAAGGCATGTCACCTGATCCTGCCCCATATGTATTGCATTCACAAACGTTGTCCTCCTTTAGATGCTCTCTAATAGTTTTCTTTCCTTCTTACATTGTGGAGCTCAGAATTATGCGTAGTACTTGTGGTGAAGCTGCACAAGTGCAAAGCAGAGCAGGACAGTCCCTTCCCTTGACTGATGAGCAGTGCTGGGCTTGATGTTCAGTTGGCCCTTTTGACTACCACAGCAAATTGCTGATATTCAACCTGATTTTGACCAGAATCCCCAGATTCTTTTCTGCAAGATTTCTTTCATCCCCCAAGTCTGTACAAATATCCAGTCTTGTTTCAGATGTAGAATCTTGCACTTGCTGTTGTTGAACTCCATGATGTTTGTGATTGTCCAGACCTCCAGTTTGTTCAGATTTCTATACAGTCCAGGGATTCAACGGCTGTTCTGAGTTTAGCACTGTCCTCAGATTTGCTTAGTATACCTTCAAGTCTTGTATCTAAGTAGATGACAAAAATATTAAAGAGAGCTGGCCTAAAGAATCCCACTGATGACTGTAGACCAGCCTGTTGTAACTCTGTTTACTATGACACTTGGAGCCCAACCAGTCAGCAGATTATTCACTTATCATTATGTTTTTATTTATCTACACACTGGTCTTTCTGTCCAGAAGGATATTGTGAGAAACAATATCTGCACTTATATTATTTTGTAATTATTTTTAAACTTTCTTGTCTTTCACTGCAGAATATGTACTTCTTATTTCAAGATAGTAATAAATTATGTGTTGCTTATGTTGCAGGAGAAACTGAAGGAGGTAGGCGATTTTCAAGCATAAAAAATCCTCACAGTGCAATAGTTTTTGACTCTGTCAGCTATTTCTAGTTAGTCTTCCCTTCACCACAGCTTTTTTTTTTTTTTTGCTTTTTTTTTTTTCTGTACTTATTCAGATTATTCTGTTCATAAAATGTTTCTTTTTTCTTACTTACTCCATAGTTCTTCTACCATGTAAAAAAATGTTATTAATTACTGAAAACAACAACAACAACAATAATAATAAATAGTGATATGTTGCCTGAGAAGCTGTGAAAACTTGTGGGTTCTACAGACTGCTAAGAGCAGTGTGTCATAAGGTGCAAGCTACCCACACTGCCTGTAAATGCTTACTAATGCAGTGACTTTTGGTATTCGTTAGCAAGATCCACTCAGTGGGTAGATTCCTGAAGTATTACAATATGTTGTCAGTAAACAATATCTAGACAAAAGTTTTAAAACTACTGTATTTTATCAAAAACTTTCTATCTTGAGACTTTTTCCCTAATTTGATTTTTTAATTAAATACACCTGGCATTTTCTTTAAGGGTAGTAGAAATCTGACCTAACTAGGTATTTTTAAGGATTAAGAAGGAATTAGTCTTTTTTGGCAAAAGCTGGTGATAACTATTTTCTCTGGAATACTGACTAAAGGATATTTACAACACACTCATTTGCTTTGCTGGCCTTATTTTGAAGGTAGAAACTACAGTATTTAATTTTACAGCATATGTGACAAAAGAAATCTTCCATGAAATGTAATAAATCATTTTGAAATTTATATTTTTTCTGGCTATTGTTATTTTATGATGTGAATCATAGAACAGAATCATAGAGTAATAGAGACATTATTGTTGGAAAAAAACAAGAAGTTCATCTAGTCCAACTATAAACCCAACTCTGTGATCACTCTAGGCCATGTCACTCAGTGTAACATTTATACTTTTCTTGAAAACCGCCAGGGACAATGACTCCACTCCACCTGTTTCAGTGTCTCACCTGAGCAAGATGTCTTACCTGAGCCTTTTCCTCTCAGCTGCTCCTTACAAGACTTGTGTTTCAGCTTTGTTGCCCTTCTTTGGACATACAAAAACATGGAAGAAGATACGTGAATATTTCACTTGCTGTTCAACACAGCAGGTTTTTTGTTTGTTTGTTTGTCTGTTTGTTTGTTTTTCCCCCTCAGTTTCCCATTCAATGTTACTACTAAAAGTAATCCATTCAAATATTCTAAGGGTCTGATTTGGTTAAGAGAAAGCAGGATTAAATGGCTCTATATCAGAGAGTAGCATTAGAAACATTAAAATACTAAGCCTATTTAAGTGGAAGTGACTCATACATTCATTACTATGCTTTTAGAATTATATCATAATTGTCCTGAGCTTATGCACACTCTTTTTTTTTTTTTCTTTTTTTTTTTCCTTTTATTTTTATTATTTTTCTGGTAAGCCTAAAGCTCAGTAGTTCTTTCTGAATTTATGGTATTCAAGGAGATAAGGACAGAGATATCCCCAAAGAACATCCTAACAGATTGTGTTTTCCTTTGGGAAGCAATTATTTTGTCCATAGAGCTTTTCATATACTTTCTGATTCTTCATTATATTGCTTGTAGTTCACTTTTTCAGTAAATGCTGTAAAACAGTGCTTGACAGTTCTCTCCTTCACACACACACACACACACACACACACATAAAAATGAACTTAACATACACACACACAGACCCAAAAGAACTAAACACCACACCTCTTTCAAATACATCAAAATATATTCCTAAATTAAAATGTTACTGATGACAAAAAGATACAAATGCAATAATGTAAATGATGGCCATTTTCTCAATGATCTTGAACACATTTAGGACCATTCAAGTCCCCAGAAGTTAAGCTACTAATGTTGATCTTATTATAGCAGTATTTGGAGTTTAAGAGATGGGCTAATACTAAAATCTGTATTAAAGGAGACCATAGGACCCTTATTCCCTTAATATTTTAATTTTTACCGGGGAGTTAAGCAGGAAATAAAAACAATTCAGGAAAAGGTATAATAGATAAAATCCACAGCACAAAGATGTTGCATCAAGACCAACGGTGTGATGAAACAGCATTGATCTCCAGTCAGAGATTGCTCCCTCTTGAAGGGAACAGATGTACCCATCTGAAGACCAGACTCTCTTCACAGAGTTTTCTGCCTCTCTGGGGCCAGGATAAAGGACACCATATTGAAGCTTACAAGCTTAGTAGTCTTTAGACTATTGGCTATTATCCACTCTTTTCAAGAGTGTACAAGCACTGTCAAAACACAAAGTCTGAGGTCTATCAAAAGAGATTTTATGGCCCTGGAAAGATGACTAAAAGGATTCAGGAGCAGAAGCAGAGTTTTTCACAGTCTGCTCAGTAACGGGGAGAAACGTGGAAGGAAACAGATAAGCCCAGGTCAGTTTGTGGCTTCAACACCAGTGCTTTCCCAAGAATTTGGGGTTTTATAATGGAAAAGTCTTTGAGACAAGTGGTATGCTACTGGCTGTTGGGGCCCACCTGTCTCAATGGGGGAAAAGTTTATAAACCTGTAGCCAGGCAAGACTAACTGATAAAGCTTTAAACTAGGATTGATGGAGAAGTGTCCACTGGGAACACTGAGGTTAAACCAAGGGATGATATGATACTAGCTGAGAGGGGCAAGGATATTGGGAGCATCTGTGTCATCCGATGGAGTACTGTGGGTTCAGTATCACATCTTCATGGATGCACAGAGTCTGAAGAACAGATGGGATGGACTGCAAGTTTTGATCCTTTCCTGGAGCTATAAAGTCATTGATATTAGTGAGAGCAGAAGAGAATATATATATATAATAGCTAAGGACAATGGTACAGATGATTTATTCTATAGGCAGTGAAGAATATACCCTCAATTAGTAACCCCCATTCTAGTGGGCAATTTAAACTTTCATACTAGCTTGACAGGCAAGTCTAGGAAATTCCTAAATCACATTAAGATAACTTATGGCAAGAAGTATTGAGTGAACCAACTAGCAGAAGTGCCTCCCTGCATCTATTGTTTGAAAACAGGAATGGCTTTGTGAAAGAGATGATGGTAGGTGACTGCCTTGGCCACAGTGATCGTGAAAGTGTTGAGTTTAAAATTTCTACTGGCAAAAGAAAAGAACCACTGTGGACATTAAAAGAGATCTTTTCAGAGTGCTATCTAGCAGTGTACCCTGGAAATCACTTCTGGAGGATTTAGGGATCCATTAGAGCTGTTTGTTTTTCAGGAACAACCTCCTAAACCCAGGAGCAGAAAACTATAAGGCAGGTCAAACAAGTGCGGCAGACAGTCACTCTGACTGAGAAGGGAACTAGGATAGAAAAAGAATATTTGTCATCTCTGGAAGCCAAGTCTTGGCTTTACAGGGAGAAAACAGAGCTGTAGTTCACATCTTCAGAAAGAAAAAAATAATAAAGAAACAAAGTTCAACTTGAGCTGATTCTAGTCATGTGGTGTCAGGCAACATAAAAGACATTTTCAAATATGTCAACAGTGGTCAGAAGTCTGAAGAAAACATTGGATTGATGCAGATGTTCATATAATGAGTAGAATTGAGGAAAATAAGGGTACATTTAATGGCTTTGGTTTGTTTGTTTGTTGTTTGTTTTTAATAGTACTGACAGTACTGAAGATTGAGGATGTAATCCATCTACATTTTAGTAAAGGTCTTCAGTAATGCCTGTAACTGCATCCTTGTAGGTAAACTGTCCATCTGAGAGAGAACCATGTTAATGCTGTGATGGGTAATGAAATCCATGGTAGAGCTCAAAGGGTCACAGTGAATGAGCCTGCATCTGACTGGTAGAAGACCATTACCTGCGTTCTCCGGTACTCCATTCTATGATTTATCCCCTTCAGTGTGCTTATTAATGAACTATGCTGTGATAAGATGCATTCTTAGGAAGCTTTCTGTTCACACTGAACTAGGATGTGCTCTTGACCCTCTGTAGGGATGAGAGGGCTTGCAAAGCAATGGGCAATCATCAGTGGCATAAAGTTCAACAAAAATATACATGGAGTTCTGCACCTGGGATGAAATAACATCAAACATAAAAACCATCTGTGCAGAAGGGGATCTGGGGATACTGGTCTACAGTGTATGTCACCAGTGTGCCCACTAGGGTAAACTGAATTTTGGAGTACATGGCCACATGATCAAAAGAAGTGATTCTCCCTTGATGTTCAGTGTTAGAGTGGCCTTACCTAGACTATTGTGTATAGTTCTGGTTTCCGTCGCATTAAAATGATATTCGAATGCACCCAGTGAGGTGCAACAAAGCTCATAAATGTTCTGTGCACATCCTATGAAAGCAGACTGAGGACAAACAGTTTGTCTAGACTGGAGAAAAGAAGGATAAGAGGTAACCCTACTGTGCTCTTCAATTTCCGAAGTAGGGAAAATGAAGGAGTTGCCTTACTTCTCCTTGGCAACCAGTAATGGGGTATATGGGAACAGCACAAAGCTGCAGCAAATTTCAGACTTCATATTATGAAAAAGTTTCTTCACTTTGCGATAAAAGCAATGTTGATAGTGCAATGATATTTCTAGCTGTTGCTGAGTAGTTCTGTACAAAGTCAAGGACATTTCAGTTTTCTCAGTTTCTCCTACTGTTCTTCCAGTGGAGGATGGGGGGAGGGAAGGAAGGAGTTGGGAAGAGCAGAAGGCCTAAAGAGCTGGGCAGGAACAGAATCAAGAAAGATGACTTAATCTGGACAAAGGGATATTCTATACAATATGACACTGTGCAGAAGGAAAGTTTTGAAAGAAGTGGGAGTTCAGTGGTCTCCGCTTCCACTGCTCAGGGGTTAGCTGGGCATCAGTTGATGAGTGATAGAAATTGCTTGTGCATCACTTATTATATATATACATGTATAACTGTATCAGGATTATTATCCATTTCCTTTTCTCTATCTTAGTAAATAGTTTTTATCTCAGTGACAGAGTGCTGGAACACATTGTCAAGGGGCTGTAGAGCCTCCTCCAGAGGTATTCACCTGGACAAGATCCTGAGCAATGTAATCTAAGTAACTTGAAAACAGTTGGGCTAGGTGATCTCCAGAGTTCCCTCCCAACCTTGACAGAGTTTGTGTGAGGAGGAAGGAACAGGCCCCATAACCATCATGTCCAAGAAACATTTCAATAGTATCGTGAATAACATGCTTTAACTTTTAATTCAACCTAAAATGGTCAGGCAGATGGACTCACTGCCCTCTGTATGTCCATTCTAACTAAACTACTGTATTCCATTACATTCCATACTAGTTCTGTCCTATCCTAGTCAATGTAATAGTAGACACAAACTTGTTATAAATCTTCAGTTTTTTTTTCACTTACCTAGCAAATGCAACTTTGCTGTCTAAAAATAATAGTTGTCTGGATAAAAAGCAGCATCTGAGTGTTCAGCAGTAGATGAGGCAAATGTATGGTGAGCTGAGTGAAGCACTTAGAATGAGGAATCAGATCATCTTTTTTGCAAGATGTAAACGTACAGATAATTCATAAAGCACTTTTTTTTTTTTTTTTTTTTTTGTCTTTTTCATGTTGGAAATCAGGAGCCAATCCATTTAGATATTTTAAAAATATAAAAATACATAAAAATATCTGTTCAGATACTTTTTTTTACTTTGAAGCTTTCTCACAGCTGAAGCATTATGTTTAGGGACAAACATAATTTTTTTACTACGATCTGTAATTCCTCTCCTTTTGTTCTTTTTTTTTCTTTTTTTCTTTTTTTTTTTTTCAGCCTACCCATTTTCTCCTTCATTTTGATGAAACTGTATTTTTGACAGCTTCAACTTATCTTTTCCTTTTTGTGCTGACTTTCCTCATGAGAAATAATTGCTGATACTTTCACCATAGCAGTCATTTTAAGGTCCCTTAAATTTCATTCACTCAAGTCCCTATTTCATTCACTCAAGTCTTGGCTGGTTAATTTTTTTTCCACTATATGGTCTGTTTATATATTGAAAGAGAATATTTTGAACTAATTTATAACATTATCTTTACTTCCTTCTCTTGCTTTTGCTCACTATTTTACCATTGGGATTGCCTCCTGTACAGAGGTCACAGTTCTAACAGTTAGTGCTGGAGGACAGCTTTTGGCTGTGCAGCTGGGTTTATATCTCCTTTCACATTACCTGAGGGCACAGTAACAGAACATAACACACGTTTTTCAACATAGAGCGACATCATCAGCATTTTAACATATTGCTTCAGGAAAAGCATCTCTAAGAGATATAATGAGTATTGTGCTCTGACTTGGTGAGTTTATAAATGCAATCACCTTTTAAGCTGAAATTCCTATCCCCAGAGACCATCTACCATCCTCCAACATGTTGAAATTTTCCCACTGCAGAATTTATCTTGTTTATGCAATCTCCAGTTCTTCTTCTTCTTTTTTTTTTTCTTTTACAAAAAAGTTGATAATTTGAACCAAGTCAGTTTCCTTCAATACATTAAAATTATAAATATAAGAGTAATTATCACCATTTTAAGAACTACAGTTCTATGTTAGCATATTACAGAATCACAAAATTGTAGGGGATAGAAGGGACCTCTGGAGGGCATCTAATCAAGCTCTCCTACTAAAGCGGGATCCCAAGAGCAGGCTGCTCTACCCCCTCTATAATTTTTATTAAAACAGATTATTTTTTGAAAGTCAGTCTTCATTTCATGTTCTCTTATCCATCAGTGAGTGTTATTCAGAGATTTGCTCTAACTGAAAAGAAAGAATGAAAGGACTTTCACTTTTTGTTATTATATTCACAAGATATTTAGAAGGACTTTGTTGATCAAGACCATGTTTTCAAATGTTCTTCTGTTTTTTATATTCTTTGTTGATCTCAGTGTACAAGTATTAGTTTGGGAATACAAAAGCTACAAACAAGTTTGATAATACATTGTCTATAATGTTTGTGAGATATTAGCATCTCTCAAGAGCCTAATCAAATCCAATGAGATGGAGAACTCATAAAAAGATAGTACCATAGCAAATTCACAGCTGAAAGGATTTACTTCTTAAAAGGAAAACAGAGACTTCCCAGTGGGAAAAAAATAAAATAAAAAAATCAGCCAATAAATCAACCAAACAAAACCAAATAAACAACAAACAAACAAACAAACAAAAAAAATGTAGAATAAAAAGCAATGATAATTATTAGTTAAACTTATTTGAATCACTGAATACCATTCACTGGTGATTTACATGCTGACAGAGAAATGATTTGAAATTTTTGTACATGGCAGAATATAATAATCTTATCAAGTAAGATTATAAAGGCTTTTCACATTTTTTGGTGATGAGAAGATCATAGGCAAATTCATTAAATGAATGCAATAATTGTCCCTTATTTTAAAAGAACAGAAAACAGAAGTTAGATTTCAGCTTTTTAATGTTTATTACTTTATTTATATTTTATAACACTATTTATAACACTGACAAGTATAATCAAAGTAATGCAATTATAGTTACAAAGATGTAATGGGTTTGCAGAGCATTACAATATAATTACATCCTTAATATCTAAGTCTGATCTAGTCCTTATAGGCTTTTATAGACATGTACACATTTATAGGACAGTTCTGCATATCTATTTTATAGAAATCTTTTAGCAGAAATAGTAATACTGCCTCTATCTTCCACTTGGGAAAATATACATATATATATGTATATATCCACATAGCTTTTTAAAAATTCTATCCTTAAGAGGAGGGCTCCATCCCTTTGATAATCACTGTAGCTCTCATCTAGACTTGATTCAACATCTCATTCAAAATATCATGAATTTGTCTAGAAAAGTCCTAAATACCTAATAATATAATGATTGAATACAATTTATCTGTCTATAAATCTGTCAATTTATCTATATGTTAAATTTCTATTAAATTAGTAGAACAGTTAATGATTCTGGTTACTTCATTCTTTTATTTTTGTTTTTCTTTCTGTGTATGCACTAAATACACAAAACAACACAATTCAGAAAAAAAATAACAGCATAAATACTGTTACAAAATATCTGAAATGGAAGCTCTGTTTCTGTGCTGATATTAAACTTGTATTTGTGCATAAATTTCTCTTTGAACAACAACAAAAATAACTATTGAATCAGTTTAATTTTGAATTGTTTTCAGCACCAATTTATTTCACTGCAAATTCAATATTTTGGTCACTCAAAAAGTAAAGCTTCTCATTTATTTCCATGAAAACTTCAACAGATACAAAGAGCACAGTAACACTATTTGACAGAGCAAATTCTTAGCTACAAAATATTATTTCTCAGCACTTGCATTTTCACCAGACATGAACAAAAACTTGCATGCCACACTTGTAAAAATCTGCGTGGCCATCTGCAATATGACTTTGTTTTTCACATCACCATCACTGCTGCTGAAAAGTAATACCTACTACATCGCTGTTCTAATATCCACTGTTTAAAAATTCAACAAGAGTTGATGAATGAGAGTGGTTGTGATTTTTTCTGCCTAGATAATTTCAGTTCCATGTCTTTGCTACATATGTGTTTCCATGTTAGATGCTGTTTTGTTAAGACTGCCCTTCTGCTGCCATCTATTGCATGGCAATAAGATGTAATGGAATACTGATGGGAAAGTTCAACCTCATATCAACATCAACTACCACTGAAACTGTGGGCCAGCATAATAAAATTGTACTACTTTTGGAGCAACCTTTTTATAGTGTTTCTTCTTATATAAATTCTACTTTGAAAGTTCCTAAATTTGAATCTCTGAAGAATTTAAAAGTATATTAGCTTCTTTTTCTACTTTTCCTCCCAAACATCACCCCTTTCTTCCTCACTCTTTTTTTCTCCAGCCTGTTCCTAGATAAAATATGTATTATCCAGTGGGGGAAGTAATAATAATAATAATAATAATAATAAAAATAAAAATATGGGGTCATGTCAGTTTTTGTTTTAAAAAATCAATGTCTTTTATCATTACAGACTTTTTCGCTACATCCACAAGAAAAGCTATGATATATTGTTTAGCTACGAGATATGGTTTAATGGTTTAGTGTTTTGTTGTAGCTATGGTAATGGGAGGACAGTTGGACTAGATGACGTTGTAGGTCCTTTCCAATCTCATGATTCTATGACTCTAAAACGAAACAACCAAAGTAATAACAAACAAACAAATAAACAAATACAATCTTGGACCTTGTTGCTAAACTAGGAGAACATACTGTCTATTTTCACATAGAAGTATATCTTCTGAAGATGACACACACTGTTTATAAAGTTAAACAGCAAGGTGATAGAAGCTGCATTTGTTTTACACATTGGATTAATCTAACCATATTGTGTATTTTAAAGGGTACTAGTGAAAATCACAAGATTAAGCTGCAGCCCACTTATACAGTGCAGGATAAACAACATTTGATCATCTAACCTACTCATTGCTCAAGCTATTTTAGCAATGATGAAAAAAAAAAAAAAAAAAAGAATTTGGATGCTTAGGGACTCTCATGTAGTGATTAGTTAGCAGAGAACCATGGTTAGTGGTCTTGAGCACATGCCTGTGAAGAAAAAACAATGAAGAATAATATTTCTGTTCTGTAGAGAGAAAGTCAAAGGGAGACCTAAGTGTTGTCTTGACCTATAAAATTGGAAGATTATACAGCAAATTGAACCTGAAGAGATATGTGCATCAGAGATGCACAACAAAAGGACAAAAAAAAAAAAAAATGTGATATGAGTTTCAGCAAGAGATATTCTAACTAAATGGAAAAAGAAAGAAAAAAACAAAACAAAACAACAACAACAAAAAAAAACCAGATAAAAACAAAACAAAACTGTTTTTGTTTGACTGTCCACTGGAAAAGGTTGCTCAGAAAGACTGTCTAATTAATATTCTTGAGGATGTACTAATGTCCTATATATATATATATATATATATATAAAGCTGTACAACTTTGTTTAATCATGGAATCAACTCTTTTGGGGGCAAAAGATTGGATTTGAAGAGCTTATGAGTCCTTTTGAACTTGAATTATTTCATGATCTATGATCTCTGGAAACTGTACAGTATTCAACTCCAAAGTTTCTACTATAGAAGAATGAAGATCACTTCTTGTACTGGAGAGGAGCAGTGTTTCAATAAATGTTCATAAGATTTCCCCCTTGTAATAAAAATATTACAACAGAACTGGAAATGTATTTCATGCCTTTTATAAAATAAAACTAGTACCGGTGTGAGAATTTCAATATCCCATCTTTACCAGTGCAAGAGTTCTGTACAAGTCAGTACACCTGAAGTAGATTCTTGAGATGCATAAAAATTGTAACAGCAATAATCAGAATGCAATCACTATGAAATTGTCCTAAATTCAAATGGAAGTGAACTAAAGCAGTGTCATCAACTACAGTATATAAATTTGTTACCACATGGTAATTGTATTGTGAAATACAATTAATATGTATTTTATGTAAGTGTATAAGCAGCGTTACCACCACTAAAAGGGCAAATGGCTTTGACCTGACATTTAAAAGGCAAAGGAAAATGCATACAATTTCTTTAGACATATATAGAATCATCAAATATCTTTTGTTGGAAGGGACCTCAAAGATCATCTAATTACAACCCTCTGACAAAGACTGGGTTGTCAGTCACTAAATCAGACATTGGATCAGGTTGCCCAGGGCCCTTCAAACCCTGCAGGGATTAGGTGCCCACAGTTTCTCTGGGCAGCCTGTTTAAGCACCTTTCTCACAGAATCACAGAATGACCCAGGCTGGAAGGGACCTCAAGGATCATGTAGTTCCAACCTCCTGCCTAGCAGGGCCACTAAACAAACATTTACTAGATCAGGTTGCCCAGGGCCCCTTCCAACCTGGCCTTGAACACCTCCAAGAACGGGGCATCCACAACCTCCCTGGGATTAACCACTCTCCTAGTAAAGAACTTCCCCCTAACATCCAACCTAAATCTTCCCTCCTTCAACTTGGATCCATTTCCTCTAGTCCTGCTATTGTCAGCCCTTTTGAAGAGTTTACTCCCCTCCTGGGTGTAGGTTCCCTTCAGGTATTGAAAAGCTGCAGTGAGGTCACCCCGCAGCCTTCTCTTCTCCAGGCTGAACAAGCCCAACTCCCTCAGCCTGTCCTCACAGGGGAAGTGCTCCAGCCCCCTGATCATCTTCGTGGCCCTCCTCTGGACCCTTTCCAAAATCTATATGTCTTTCTTGTATTGAGGGCTCCACACCTGGACACAGTACTCCAGATGGAGCCTCGCAAGAGCAGAGTAGAGAGGGACAATCACCTCCCTATCCCTGCTGACCACCCCTCTCCTGATGGAGCCCAGGATCCCATTTGCTTTCCGGGCTGCCAGAGCGCACTGCTGGCTCATGTTAAGTTTCTCATCTATCAGGACCCCCAGGTCTTTTTCTGCCGAGCTGCTCTCAAGGACAACTCCTCCCAGCCTGTACAGGTGCCTGGGGTTCTTCTGGCCCAAGTGCAAAACCTTGCACTTTGCCGTGTTGAACCTCATTAGGTTCACCCGAGCCCAGCTTTCCAGCCTGTCGAGTTCCCTCTGAATGGCATCCCCTCCCTCCACCGTATCAACCGCACCACTCAGCTTGGTGTTGTCAGTAAACCTGCTGAGGGTGCACTCCATTCCCTCATCGATGTCATTAATAAAGATGTTAAAGAGCACCGGTCCCAAGACAGACCCTTGAGGGACACCGCTTGTTACCAGCCTCCACCTGGACATAGAGCCATTGACCACCACCCTCTGTCTGAGGCCTTTCAACCAATTGCTTATTGGAATTAGAATTTCTCTTCCCTTCCCTTCCATTTTTTTTCTTCACTTGTTAAAATATGTTACCTCTCCCTATTATTGTGCCTGTTCTTCCATACGTAGCCTATTCCTACATTTCCTTAAGTCGATCAACTCTCTGTGGGTAGCTCTCTCACGTTGTCTCTCTCTCTCTCTCTCTCTATTTTTTCTTTTTTTTTTTTTTTTTTTACCATGGCATTACCAGGAGGCATTTCCAGAGACTGAACTATTTCAAGGATCCTAAGGGGTATTGATGGACCTTTGGAATAGCTGCTGTATATCCGGACAACATTAAGCAGTTGTCTGTTTTGCCTGGCCTGTCAGAAGACCTGTCTGTTGTTGGGCTGCTACAAGTAAAAGCATTTTTTTTTACCATCTAAAGGCAAGCTACTGGCCCTGCTTTCCCAACAGCAAAGCAACCAAGTAACAAGAGTTTTGTTCAGGCACCATGTAATCTCCTTTTTTTGAGCCTTGGATTTCAGTCATCTTCAGGGGTTGACGAACAATAATAGAGACTTCCTCTTTACCCCTCTCCTCTTCATGCCTCTTAGTTTTTCCTTTTGCCTTTCTCAGTGCTGATGAGGGCCCCTCACCTGAATCTTGCTCTACCTTCTCCTCCACTTCTTCTTTTTCCTGTTCTAGAGACAAGGACACCCATTTTCATTTCTTGCCTTCCACAGGGGCAACTGACATTGTTACTGGTGTCTCCTGTGACTGACCAGATTTGACTTGGGGTTTCCTTCTTGAACCTCAGCTTGGAAACTCTCTCCAGAACAGTATTATATAGAGGACAGTAAGCACAAGCCAAGCCCCAAATAAGTCTTACCTCCTTAGATGTATCTAAGCTGACTCAAATATTGGCCCTTATTTGTTTATATATGAATACAATTCCAAGACAAGAAATCATGATATTAATAATTGGCCAGTGTGTTGAGAAGATCATAATTGCTTTCAGTCCCTTAGACAGAGCAGCTAGAATACAGAGTGGATTCATGGCCAGTAGCTGCTAAAAAGGGAAGAAAAAACAAAACAAAAGACACTCTGTACAGCGTCCAGAGTTTGGCAGACTGCCCAGACTACAATCTAATCTATGAAGGTCAAAGTAGCAATGCTTTTGCAGTCTCTGGCTTAAATAAATCCTGTGGTTTTTTGTTTGTTTGTTTGTTTGTTTGTTTTTGTTTTGGGGGGTTTTTTGGTTTGTTTTGGTTTTTGTTTGTTTGTTTTTGTTTGTTTTTGTTTGTTTTTTTGGGATTTTTTTTGTTTTTTTTTTTTCTCTTTACTAACGATAAACGCTTCAGAATACTCTCATTCTCCACCAAAAACTGTCACAGAGTTAAGCAGATCAATCTATGTCTATAACAGTGGGGCCATAAGGGAAGGGAAGAGGGAAAAGGGAGAAAGGGTAGGGAGATAGAGCTGGGCTCCAGGAAACAAACAGAGCAGTGGCAGCAATCTAAGGAGGAAAAAATATTTTACTAAGTATGATATCAGAATGCAAGATAACACAGTATAACACAATCTAACTGAAATTGAGGCTAATAAATCAAGTAAAATAAGAGAGAAAATTTTCCAAAGACCGAGAAGCCTACTTTGAAATTGAAGGCGCGTGGCTTGGAATCACACCCACCCCAGCTGCCAGGTAATGAGAGAGAGAGAGAGAGAGAGCAAAAGAGCATCATTTCCATGACACATTTTCCTTTCTGACCAGGAGGTCCTCTGGGACATGCTTCTCTGTGCTCCACATGATGTCATGATGTGGAATACCAATTGCAAAAAATATAAAATCATGACAAGGAGCAGGCCCTAGGCCAGGGCTGTAGTCCATGGAGAGGACCTTGTATTCCCCAGGAGGCTTGGGGAACACTGGTGGGGACCCATGCTGGAGAAGCCTAATCCTGAAGAATAGGCTCTATTTTATGGAACTATATGGGAAAAATTATTGAAGAACAGACCACTACACTCGTTCCCCATTTCTCTATGAAAGAAATATTGAGAGATCTGGAACTATTCAGCCTGGAGAAGAGAAGACAGACAGGGGATCTTATCAATACTTCTAACGGGTAAGTATAAAGTGGATGTGAACAGGCTCCTTCTTCTAGTTCCCAGCAACAGGACAAGGGGCAACGGGAACAAATTGGAACACTGGAAGTTCTATATGAACGTGAGAAAACTTCTTTTCTTTGAGCACTATTATAGAGCACTGGAACATGCTGCCCAGAGACATCATAGAATCTTTTTCGATGGAGATATTAAAAACTCACCTAGATGTTTTTCTACACAACCTATTCTAGCAAACCTTCTATAGCAGAGGTGGTGAACTAGATGATCTCCAGAGGTCCTTTCCAACCTGTTTTAGCCTGTGATCCTATGATTCCCTTACAGTGGTTATCATTGATCAATGTTAAATGGGGTGAGTAGTGTTTTCAGTCTACTTTTTAGTTTCTCACTGCTCTTGTATGTTAGAAATGGACAGTAAATTATATTAACCTGCTTGCTTTAAACCTGTTTAGTATGGGACAGTAACTGGTAAGTTATTTCTATGTCTTTATCTCAATCCATATGCCTTTTCTTTTCTCTGTATCTTTTTTCCTCTGCCTTGAAGAGTACAAGAATGATGTGGTAGAGCTGAGCTATCTACCAGTGTGGAACCACAACCAGATGAAACACTGAATTAGAGAAAACTTGACAGGAATTTTTAAAATTTAAACTAGTCTCAGAGAGCAAGAAGAAACAATACAAATAATATAACTTGTACCCAGTCTTTTGCATGTAAATTAATCCATAATTTATATAAAACATTAAACAAACAAACAAAAATAGGAATAGAAATAAAGTGGCAAGTAAAACCAGGAAAAGGATGAATATTTTTTCTAACCATGCCTTCGCAAGAAGTCTTATTATCTTACTCCCAATAGCAGGATGAAAAAAAGAAAAGATACAGGAAAATAGCAAAGTCTGTGGTGTGCTAACTCCATATATCCCAAAGACATCAGGAACACTTATATCCATTCTGCTCTTTGAGAAATGAAATTTGAAATCCTGTAAACTGAAACAAAGCCTAAAATCTTACAAGCTATGCACCACTTCTTCATTCAGTAGCCTCACAGTACTGAAAGGTCAAGATCAGTGATCATCTATCTCCATAATTTCAGTAACAATTGGAAAAAACAATTTAGAACCTGCTAGGAAGTTAAATTGAACTCATTCTCTGGGAAAGGAGTGTCTGCTATGATTTCTTTACCCTACCACAACAACTAAGAAATTCAATCATATTTGTTGCTTCCTCCTGTTATTATATTCCTGTAACGTGCATGATAACGTATTTTTAAGATTTTTTTTTCTCTACCTCAGACTACAGTGTAAAAATTTTGAAATCTAGGTACAAGAAACATCACAAGAATGCATTCAATTACCTCCAAGACTAGATTTTTGAAAAAAAACTATGAGTACTAATAGAGCACAGTTTTGATGATACTGAATGCCCGGCTTCTAGTAACGCTGAAGTGTTTTTAGTGTTGAATCATATTTTGGATGGCAGAAAACTGAACTAGGCATATATTCTAGTGGAAAACAAGCAGTGTTTGGAAAGAAAACAAAATGCTTTTGTATTTTTAAATAAACTAATTGAAATACACTTACCAGCAGATCAACTGGTTCCCCTTCCTTCCTCCCTTCCTTCCTCCCTCCCTTCCTCCCTCCCTTCCTCCCTCCCTTCCTCCCTCCCTTCCTCCCTCCCTTCCTCCCTCCCTCCCTCCCTTCCTCCCTCCCTCCCTTCCTCCCTCCCTCCCTCCCTCCCTTCCTCCCTCCCTCCCTTCCTCCCTCCCTCCCTCCCTCCCTCCCTCCCTCCCTCCCTCCCTCCCTCCCTCCCTCCCTCCCTCCCTCCCTCCCTCCCTCCCTCCCTCCCTCCCTCCCTCCCTCCCTTCCTTCCTTCCTTCCTTCCTTCCTTCCTTCCTTCCTTCCTTCCTTCCTTCCTTCCTTCCTTCCTTCCTTCCTTCCTTCCTTCCTTCCTTCCTTCCTTCCTTCCTTCCTTCCTTCCTTCCTTCCTTCCTTCCTTCCTTCCTTCCTTCCTTCCTTCCTTCCTTCCTTCCTTCCTTCCTTCCTTCCTTCCTTCCTTCCTTCCTTCCTTCCTTCCTTCCTTCCTTCCTTCCTTCCTTCCTTCCTTCCTTCCTTCCTTCCTTCCTTCCTTCCTTCCTTCCTTCCTTCCTTCCTTCCTTCCTTCCTTCCTTCCTTCCTTCCTTCCTTCCTTCCTTCCTTCCTTCCTTCCTTCCTTCCTTCCTTCCTTCCTTCCTTCCTTCCTTCCTTCCTTCCTTCCTTCCTTCCTTCCTTCCTTCCTTCCTTCCTTCCTTCCTTCCTTCCTCCCTCCCTCCCTCCCTCCCCTCCCTCCCTCCCTCCCTCCCTCCCTTTCTTTTTTGCATTAACATGCTTGAAAAAGAAAAAATACAAAAATGATAAGTCTAACTACTGAGAAACATCTCCTTTCAACAGACATTTAAGATTGTTTCACAATTAGTACAGCATCTTGTTTTTAACTGTATAGCATTACAAACTATCTACACAAGTTATAATTTATAGTGGCTAATGTCTGCCTAAAATCAAATTGTGGTGGAAAATTTCAGTTGATATTTTAGGACTAGGATGCAACTTCTTTTAGAAATGAAAATGTTAATAGCATTAATACTGAGAGTATAATTAGGATTTGGATTGGTGGAATAAATTCCAGGGACTCCAGAATTCCCATGTGACTCCAAGGGCTGCTTAGGCTGTGGGAGGTCCCAGGCAGAGTTCTAATGGCTATCTATGAGCATTTCTGTCACTTATAACACTATGAACAAGAACTTGCAGTCTAGGAAATGTGAGGTCAAAGGCACACTGCATGAAATATAAACCATCTACATTCAAGGAATCAAATGTTAGATGTCTAAGCCTGAGCTCATCCAGTTTACTTCAGAAGCCTGCTAGTGTAGAGTTCTTACAGATTAAGGTTATGTAACATAGTGTTAATTCCTTTCCTTTAGAGTCTCTCACTGTTAGGGAACTGATTATCCCCTGACCAGTTTTAGCTGTTTAGAAAATACTAAATAGAAATCTGTAAACTCAATTTTAATTAGCAGTAAACTTTGTCACAAACAAA
Organism: Coturnix japonica; assembly: GCF_054131305.1. Classification (NCBI taxonomy): domain Eukaryota; kingdom Metazoa; phylum Chordata; class Aves; order Galliformes; family Phasianidae; genus Coturnix; species Coturnix japonica. The sequence goes on from NC_140663.1 coordinate 137,495,988, forward strand.
CAAACAAAGAGTACAACATGTCTGGGAAACTATTTTTTTTTAATTTTTATTATTTTTTTTATTTTTTTTTATATATAATAATATTTGCATTGATAATGAAAAATCCTTATTTGATGGTAGTTATTTAATTGTGTTGATGCAAGTTTACTTGCAGAAGCCACATATGTTCCTGGAAAATATTGATAAATTTAATATTTGTTAATTTACAAAAAATATCTAATCCCTTCAGTCAAGTATTCAATTAGTATCTTCATTTAATCCATTAGCGTGTCACTTCATTAAAAGGAAGGTTGTGACTTATTTCAGTGTTATGCAAAATTCAATATGCTGAGTGCCTGCACTGTAGAAGAGTTAAGTACCTCAAATTAACAGCAAATTTCATTTGTGCTGAAATTATTTAAATTAATTGCAATTACTGGTCTATACATGATTTTCCCTGTTATCTATTAAATACAGGAGGATTTCAAATATTTGCCTTAATAGAATTTTCTTCTGATAATACTCCCAGTATTATATGTACTTTAAGATACTTATATTATTCAATAATTCAAACTGGCACCCTAGAATGATACCTACTCAGATGATGTGACTTAAAACAACACACACACACATACACACACACACACACACCAACAAAAAACAAAGACAGCAACAACAAATAATAATAATAATAATAAACAAAAACCAAAGCATTCTGAGTAGTCTAGAATATATTGTGTTTGACACTAAGAAATTGTAATTTCCCTGACACATTTTTCTTCTTGAATAGAATTGTATACTGAGTTAACAGTTCCCCAGATATTGAAGACAGTATCTAGTAAAATTGTTTAGTAAACTGGATTATCTTCTGACACTAGAAAAAGAATTAAAATTAAAAATAAAATAAAAAAAACTTCTCTTACAGGGTTTGATACAATGCACACAGAATGACATCTTTGAGATTACTTAGAATCCCAGAGTATATTTTTGTATGGTTAAATTATAACTCTGAGACTTAAGAATAAATTCAAAGAAAACTTAAATTTTGTAAAGTCTTGAATAATTTGCATCAATGATGTGCATCTCAGAGACCAAATGGATGAATTTCAGTGTTCTGGTTGTCTTTCTGAGGCTGTCCATGTAAATTTTCTACATAGTACTGAAAAATATGTTCTTAAAATTCAGCTGTTTAATTTAGGATTTTCAAAACTAAAGTCAATGTTTAATCATGTTTCATAGCTAAATTGTGTATGTTGCCTTGAGTATAATCAAAGTAAAAAGGCAAATTACTCTCAGAAAACAAACAAATAAACAAACAAACAAAATCCCTATATGGTAAGTGGAAATTTTAAAATTAATGAAATTAAACTTAAGATGGAGTCAGACTAACTTTCTTTGGTTTCCTTCTTGCCCAGTGTAGTAATTGCTACACTGTACAAATACTTAGCTTAAATAAGAGAAATCTCAAGGAATATATGATCAGTGTAGGTAAGTGTCTGGAAGGAGTAAAAAAGATTTAGCCAGACTTTTTCATTTGTTCCCAGTGACAGTGCATGAAGCAATGACATCAAAATGACACTCAGCAAATTCCACCTAAACAGAAGTAATAAATATCTTACTGTCAGTGTAACTAGCCACTGGATCAGGTTTCCCAGAATTGATCTGAAGCCTCCACCCCATAGAGAAATTGAAAACCTGGGCTTATGACTTTAGACAAGCTGCTTTAGCAGCAGATTGGACTAGAGGAGATGAAGAGGCCCCAAAGAACTCAGCTGTTCTGTGATCCCATGTTTCTGTGAAAAATAAATAAATAAATAAATAAAATAATATAATATAATATTAAAATTATTAAATAGTAAAACATAAAAAGTAAAAGAAGCAAATTCTTAGATCATTATTTTCTTCTGAGTTAGAAAATAAAGCTGTAAAATCAGAGCCATTCCAGGGTTTATGACCTAAGGATAGAGTAACATTTTCATTTGAAGCGTCTTATTATTTTTATAGATATGGAAGGAAAACAATATTTCCTTAACACCTTGTTAACCACTTCTCTTCAGAGATTTTTCCTAGATATATTTCATTCAGTAGAAATAAATCCACATATTAGAGCTGTGGTAATTTATATCAACAACAACAGCAACAAATATATATATATATTGTATTTTTTCAGTAAGTACACATTCTCTATGAGTTCTGATTGCTACTTTGACAAAGATAATGAAACAGAAGAAATTTTAAACTATTTGAGTCTCTAAATAAAAATGATGATCTAAATATCTTGCATAGTATTTGTAATAAAGCAATATTTTTAATGAAAACATTTTTGAGTTAATTTTCAGAGGTACACTGATATAAGCAAAATAACTTGTGTGACTATACATTAGTTTGCTGCCTTTATCATAAATTGCCAGAATGTCCAGAAATGTTATTTCTAGTTTTTCTCATTTGTTATGTGCCACATTTTGACATTTTCATCGCATCATTCTTGTGGTCAAAAATATTTTGATCTTTTTTATGATCCTTTCTTCCTTTATTGATTTGGTACTCTTCTTTGTTACAGCTGACAATCCCATGATTGAGGTATTTAATGCCGGGGAACTAGGGATCTCTGCTTGCTAGGACCATAGTGACACTGACATCAATATGAGGTTGCAACAAATGGCGTTTATTGCAGCGCAATTAGCACCTTAAATACTCTAATTACTTCGTCTATTCCCCTTAAGCCTACGCGTGAAGTGTGAGCCAAATTTACATCACAGAGCAGGGGATGGAACAGGGGGGGGGTCCTGCCACATCACAGCCCGAATTCCCGCTAACGCCTACAACACCTCTTAAAATTTTCAACCCTCTTCCCTTTACACGCTCTCTCTTTTATTTCTAGTCACATTGATGTGTCTTTGGGGATACAGAGTATTTGCCAGACTGGTGCATAGTAACTTTGAATACACATTGAAAGTTAAATTAAATGTCTAATAAATTGTTAAAATAGTTTGAAATATTTCATAATGCATAACTTTGTTTTGATCTTTTCTACATTAATTACATAGTAAGTCTATCTTAGCTGAAAACAGAGCAATGATGAAAACAGATAAGGCTCTGAAATATAGCAATTAATGAAAGTCAAAATCATAAGGAAAGAAAGATCAATTTAAGTGTTTTGCACTCAGACAGCAAAACACCCACCCACCCATGCTAATGTAGTAGTAGCAGGGAAGGCAGACAAAAGAGGAGTCACAAGTCTGTCCTTCCTAACAACCCTACTGGGTGGAAAACAGAGGACATTTTTACTGGCTGCTTGTGTGACCAGAATCAAAAGCTTCACAGGAAATAATATGTTCCTCCACTTAAATTATGGAACACACAAATATTCTGCCTATGCAACACCCAATTTTAGTTGTCAACAAAACCAATGATTCATTCCGGTCTCCTTTCCTTTTCTGTGGTAAAGTAATAGTAATTACACTACATATGTATATATCTATCTTCAAAAGAACTGTTCACATGACCATTACGTCTTCACTGTCTTGAAGTGTTTGAAATGACTAAGATGAAAAGATCTCTTTAATAAAGAAGGGGAAGATTTACATAAACTCCTTACAAATGGTAAAAAAGAAAAGAAAAGAAAAGAAAAGAAAAGAAAAGAAAAGAAAAGAAAAGAAAAGAAAAGAAAAGAAAAGAAAAGAAAAGAAAAGAAAAGAAAAGAAAAGAAAAGAAAAGAAAAGAAAAGAAAAGAAAAGAAGAGAAAAGAAAAGAGAGAGAGAGAGAGAAAACACAAACTTCTCATTTCCTGAAAAAAAAACAACAAAAAACAACAACAAAAAAACAGAACAAAACAAACAAACAAAAACTTAAAGATTCTTGCATAGATCAGACTAAAAAAACATTATTTTCTATTTTGTTCTTTTTGTTGTAGTATTATTTATACTGCGGTAAAGCCTAAAGGCAACTGATACCACTGAGAGAAAAAAATTTCAAGTAGAAAGTTTTTGCGGGTACATCACATAAAAAACAGATAAACAGACAAAATAGTTTAAGGCTATTTCCTCCTGTCCTATCAAACTGAGTAAGAAGTTTGTCTTCATCTTACTTATAAGCGATCCTGAAGTACTAGAAACCTGATATGAGGACCACCTGAAGTATGGACTACAGAGACTACAAACCTCTGGCTAAGACCATCTAACCAATTCTTTATCCACTGAATTGTTTAACCTTCAAATCCATACGTCTTCAATTTAGAAGGATGTAATGAGGGACCATGTCAAAGGCCTTGCACAAGTTTGAGTAGACATCATCAGTTCCCCTTCCTTTGCCATTACTTCACCATAAAAGGCTACCAGATTCATCAGACATGATCCATCCTTGGTGAAGCCATGCTGGCTGACTCAGATCACATGCTCATCCCTCGTGTGCCTTAGCATCTCTTCCAGGAATATTTGTTCAGTGATTGTCCCAGGCACAGAGGTGAGACTCACTGTCCTGTAATTCCCCAGGTCTTCCTTTCTCCCTTTCTTTAAAATGGAAGTGAGGTTTCCCTTTTTCCAGTCGCAGAGGACTTCATTTGACAGCCACCATTGTTTCAGACAGTGGAGAGTGTTTTGGCAAATGTATCAGCCAGTTCCTTCACAACCTGGAGGGTATACAATATCTGGCTTCACAGGCATGTGCACATAGACACAAGAGACAGACTTGCACTGTTCTTGCAGTGGGTGAGATTTTGCTTCCACAATCCCTGCCTAAATGTGCAGGGACCCATGTGATATGGGAAGACTGACCACTAGTGAAGACTGAGGCAAAGAACTCACTAAGTACCTTGGACATATCCATGTCTGTTGTAGTGAATTTTGCCTTCTCATCTATCATATAGGATCCAGTCTCCTTTGTATTTCTCTCTGTCAAATGTACCTATTGAATCCCTACTTGTTATTTTTCAGTTCCTTGTTCATTGCTGGAAAAAAAAAAAAAAAAAAAAAAAAAAAGTAAAGCTAATGGTGTTGGCTATGTTGAAAAATATTGATTTATAGCTGATAATTTTCTCTAACAGTGTTTCTATGGTCTTTGTCTCTGTTGTTATTTCCATGAAAATAAGTAGTATCATATCATCACAGAATCATAGAATGGTCTTGGTTGAAATGGACCACAATGATCATCTAGTTTCAACCCCACTGGGCTGCCACCCACTAGACCTGGCTGCCCAGAGCTACATCCAGCCTGGCTAGTATTCCAAGTAGAGTAGTAGATGCAGATCTATATAGCTTAATGATTAATTTAGCATTAATTGATTAATGCTAAACAAAGAAGTAGTAAGGAACAAAGATGCTTAGGTCTAAAAGTCGGGAGACTGGTTATATAAGAATACGATCATTGGCCAAATATACTGAACAAACTTGTCAAAGTGATTTTCTTTTCCACACTTAAATACTTCCTTCTGTAAAAATCAGGTTAATACCTGTCTTCTTGCAGGGTAGTGGTGTCTTGCTCCAGTTTATAGGAGGGAGGCAAAGTTCTTTGATATATGTACACCCGGATTGATATTAAAAAACAATGGTTCAAATGTTGGTCCAACCTATTTATTATAAGTCCTAGCCATTTAGGGAGATGGGGAAGGGAAGGTGGGTGATAGGAAAGGTAGGATATATAAGCAAGGAGTCTCTGTAGAGAGCAAAAAAGATAGTCACCACCGTGGGTCCAGCGAGGTATGTAGTAGGTCCGTTGATCTCAGGAACTCGTCTGATCACTGCAGAGGATGGGAGAAAGTCAGGAAGCTCCACAGCAAGCCGGCCTCTGGGGTTCTTCTGAAGAGGTTTTCCCCTCAGGAAATTCTCTGTCCAAGGTGTCTTTGGGAGTTTGTCTCTAAAGTCCCAAGTTTAGTGAGGGCCTTTTATACCCCATTTCTGTGTTCTTTTTCTTCTTCTTCTTTTCTCTGTTTAGTGTGACATACCTGGCCCAACAGATAAGACAGGAAGGAGTGGTGCCTTTGTTGCCATGCACAAGCGTTATCACTTTTTGTGGTGGTCAGCTCCTTCAAGCCGCACTCCTGAAAAAGACTACTTGTCCTGCTTCTGCTTATCTTTACAATCATAAGCAGAAGTACTGTGGCATGGTGACACCCACCATTCACCTTCCTAGATAGTTAGAAGTTGCCAGTCAGAGTCATCATCAGAAAGGCCTCAGGAAGCAAGCTTTGAGACAAAAAAAAGAAACAGTTTTGTCTTTCACAAGTGGCTACACACGATAATATCCTAATTAAATTCAAAACAAATGTGATTAAACAAGAACAAAAGCAACACCACACACAAAGAAATTTCTAAACAGCAAAGGCTTTTAGGTCCTTACCTTTGGAGAAACGTAGAAAAGAAAATGATTAGTTTGAGCTTTTATTTAATATATTTTTGCTTGGAAATCAAGATATAACTTGTAATAGATTGCCTTCAAATGTTATTAGTTGTAAGAAAATGTTAGAATGACTAAAAGATAAAGTATTGAGACACAAGAGAAAACAGTAAATAAATACAAAACAGTACTTAGATTTCTCTCACTCCAATTATATTTGAAAAAAAGATTTTCATCGAATTTTACACAGATACTCCTCTGATAAATTCTTCGGATAGCTTTAAAATGAACAGCATTAAAACATTACCATATATTGTGCTGTTGTATTTGACACTTGCATGCTAACATGACAGCATGTTATATAAGACAAAGAATCATCATGACATATTTCAGGTTTAATATGCACAAGAGCATAAAAGTTCAGCTGTGGTAAAATGTTATTCACTTACACTGTCTATATGGACAAACAGTGCAGAGAAGGAAGAGCTGCTGTGGACTGTAAATCAGTCAGTGCAAAGGACATGACATTGATACTATGCATATTTAGGAAGGTTGGCCTCAGACTGATGTTACTTTGGTTTTGGGAGCTGAAGGACTATTACCAGTTGGAATGCCCTAAAGGCTCCAGCATGTGTTCTGCTTTGGTTTATCTGAAAGGAACCTAATTAATGTACTCCAGGATCACACTACGATCTAAACAAAAGAATATAAAATGGGAAAGAACATGAGATTTCCTTCAGAAATAAGCAGTTGATTCAGAATAAAATAGAAATTTTTGCCCTCAGATTACCCTTGGAGTACATCTGATAGTTACATCTCTCACTTTTTCTACACAGTTTTACATTCCAAAGAGACTTTTCTTGCAATCCAACTGTTCTATATATTTTTTTTCTTTACTGACTTGTCTTATACTAAATGCAAAGTGTCATGGTTTTGTAATTTTGCTATCAGTATCAGTATTCCACATCATAACATCATGTAAAGTATGGATACTTCTATTGAATGTGCAGTCCACAGAAGAAGACTACATATCCCAGAGAACAACAGGGTTAATGATAAGTCACGGGACCAGGACGCTGTATAATCTCGTTCCCAGGCTGGAGTGCCCTCCTTCTTCTCTCGAACTTCTCGGAGAGTGGGAAGCGTTCCAGCCGTGTCGCCTAAAGTTCACAGTAGGCCTCTCGGTTTTCGGGGACTCTCTCTCTCTCTGTTTCGTTCAATTTGTTAGCCTCAATTATATTATATTGTGTTATCTTGTATTTCGGTATCATATTTAGTAAAATAAGTTTTTCCTCCTTAGATTGTCGCTGTTTTATCCCACTCCCTTTTTCCCCCTCCTTTCCGGGCCCCGGGAGGGGGGCCCACGGGGTGGCTTCCCCTGTCACGGGCATAGGTAAATCTAAGTAACCCGTGACAGATTTTTGGTGGAGGATGCGGGCATAGAGCTTTTTAGCTTTTAGAACAACTCTCTCTTTACTCTTAAAGAGCTTCGTTAGGGGAGTGTTATCTTTTCGTAGCTGCTCACTGAGAACGTGACCTTGAAATACCAGACAAATTGTCAACATTAAGGGCTGCTGTACATTCTCAGCACTGCTATCTAACTTTTGTGTAGAAAACAAAGGGATTTCTTTCTCCCTTAGAGCAAAGCTAGCTAGCTCTGACTTTTACAGAGCCTGCCAGCTATGAATCCACTCTTCATCCCAGTTGCTCTGTTTAAGGGATTGAAAGCAATTATGATCTTCTTAAAGTATTGGTCAACTATTAACACCATAATTTGGTGTTGTGGAATTGTGCAGATATATAGCCTAATAAGGTGGATACTGATGGAGACACCTGCCTGGTACTTTTATGAGATGTGGTATGGTCAGAATTTTGGCACCTACATCCCAGATGGAATTGTGAATCTTACAAACACTTGCATCCCAGATGGAATTGCGAATCTTACAAGTACTTGCATCCCAGATGGAACAGGCAATTTTACAAACACCACCATGTTTAATTCATTGTACAGGCTAAAAAAACCCTTTTTATTTAGGTTGTACTCTCAGATTTCCACACGCCTTTCAATAACTGAGATAGGGTTCATACTTGCATCCATGTTATCACTATTAATGAATGCATATATGTTCCTATGCATTCGTTCTATGCGGAAGTCTCCTCCAGAACCAGAGAATGATGACTGGCAGGGAATATGGAAAGGTTTAGGAAAAGTCTTAGAAGCATGGGGACCCGCAGTGTCATGGGATTTCACTCTTGAACACCTAAGGGACCCTAAGAAATTAAGTGAGTATTTGGGTCAGAGATCTAAGGAGGTAAACCTTATGTGGGGTTTGGCTTATGCATACCGTGCTTTGTATCATACTATTCTGGAGAGAGAGAGTTTCCGATCTGAGATTCAAGCCCAAGTTAATTCTGATCAGTCACAGGAGGCATCAGTAGCAATATCAGTTGCCCCTGTGGAAGGCAAGAAATGGAAACGGGTGTCCACGCGTCTAGAACGAAAAGAAGGAGAAGCACAGGGGGGGGCTGCAGAAGACCCAGGTGCCGGGCATGGAGCAGTACCGAAAAAAGCAAAGGCAAAAACCAAGAGGCATGAAGAAGAGACTGATGATGAGGAGGAAATCACCTATTGTCGACCTCTGAAGCTGACTGAAATCCAAGGCTCAAGAAAGGAGTTCACACGGCGTCAAGATGAAGGTATCCTTGCTTGGTTGCTTCGCTGCTGGGACAACGGGGCCAACAGCTTGTCTCTAGATGGTAATGAAGCTCGCCAACTAGGAAGCATTGCCCAAGATGCAGGTATCGACAGAGGGATTAGCAGATGTTCGGATGGAGCTGCCACTCTCTGGTTGCGGCTGTTAGAAGCCGTGAGAGAAAGGTACCCCTATAAGGATGCTTTGAAGCCTAAATTTGGTAGTTGGAATACTGTCCAAAAAGGTATTCAGCGCCTGAGGGAATTGGCCATGGCGAAAATGTTGTACAGCCCTGATCCAAGCGAACTTGACCCTGAGAGAGTGAGGGCCGATCCTGACATGTGGCAGAAAATCACAAGTACAGCACCAGAGAGAATGGCACAGTCATTGGTAACAGGTTCTAAAGGGTTCGTGGACAGATGGCCCCGAGTTGTTGAGCTGATTATAATGCTTCAAACCACCGATCAGCAGCTCCCTCAACTGCATGCTGCAGTTTCTGCCATCTCACGGCTAGAAAACCGAGTAGATGAAATGTGCAAGAAATTGTTTCCATCAACTAATCGTAATGATGATCCCGTAATAGTATCAGAAACAACTGATGAAGGTCAATCCTCGTACGGGCCACCAGGTCTAATGAAGGATCTGATCAAAGTATTCCAGTCCTACTCCTCACCTGCATCATCAAAAGTCTCAGCTGTTAAACGCACACGCTTCCCAGCTCGAGCAAAGAACAACAGTACGATTGCACCGCGTGTTTCCATGTGGCGCTACCTACGTGACCGTGGAGAAGACATGAGGAAGTGGCATGATCAGCCCACTTCTGCACTACGAGCACGGGTGAAAGAACTACTAGACATACCAACCACCAGTGGAGTTGCTCCAGTCATCACAGGTAACCAATAGAGGGGCCCTGCCCTCAGTCAGGGGAGGGAAAGGGATAATAGAGTTTATTGGACTGTGTGGATTCGATGGCCTGGCACATCAGAACCACAGGAATATAAGGCGCTGGTGGATACCGGTGCACAGTGCACCCTAATGCCCTCCAGTCATGAAGGGACAGAATCAATCCATATTTCTGGAGTGACTGGGGGCTCTCAAGAATTGACTGTGCTGGAGGCTGAAATAAGCCTCACTGGCAAAGACTGGCAAAAACATCCTATTGTGACTGGCCCAAGGGCTCCATGTATACTGGGTATTGATTACCTCAGAAGGGGGCATTTCAAGGATCCTAAGGGGTATCGATGGGCCTTTGGGATAGCTGCTGTAGATATGGACAACATTAAGCAGCTGTCTGTTTTGCCTGGCCTGTCAGAGGACCCGTCTGTTGTGGGGCTGCTACGAGTAAAAGAGCAGCAGGTACCGATTGCTACAAAGACAGTGCACAGACGGCAGTATCGCACCAACAGGGATTCCTTGCTCCCCATTCATGATTTGATTCGCCAGTTGGAGAATCAGGGAGTGATCAGTAAAACTCACTCACCTTTTAACAGTCCCATATGGCCAGTGCGTAAAGCCAGTGGAGAATGGAGGCTGACAGTAGACTACCGTGGCCTGAATGAGGTCACACCCCCATTGAGCGCTGCTGTGCCGGACATGTTGGAACTCCAGTACGAGCTGGAGTCAAAAGCAGCCAAATGGTATGCCACCATTGACATTGCCAATGCCTTCTTCTCTATTCCTTTGGCTGCAGAATGTAAGCCACAGTTTGCCTTCACCTGGAGGGGCATTCAGTATACTTGGAACCGTTTGCCCCAGGGGTGGAAACACAGCCCAACCATTTGCCATGGGTTGGTCCAAACTGTACTGGAACAGGGTGGTGCTCCTGAACACCTGCAGTACATTGATGACATTGTTGTGTGGGGTGATACAGCAGAAGAGGTTTTCACAAAAGGAGAGCAGATCATCCAAATTCTTCTACAAGCTGGCTTTGCTATTAAGCGAAGCAAAGTAAAAGGACCTGCCCAGGAAATTCAGTTCTTAGGTAAAAAGTGGCAGGATGGACGTCGTCACATCCCAACAGATGTGATCGACAAAATCACTGCCATGTCTCCACCAACTAGCAAGAAAGAGACACAATCTTTCCTGGGTGCAGTGGGCTTTTGGAGGATGCACATTCCAAACTACAGCCTCATTGTAAGCCCCCTTTATCAGGTGACGCGGAAGAAGAACGATTTTGCATGGGGCCCTGAGCAGCAGCAGGCTTTTGAACAGATTAAACAAGAGATAGCCCGAGCTGTAGCTCTGGGGCCAGTACGGACTGGACAGGATGTAAAGAACATCCTCTATACTGCTGCTGGAGAGAAAGGCCCCACTTGGAGTTTGTGGCAAAGAGCCTCAGGAGAGACCCGAGGCCGACCCCTGGGATTCTGGAGTCGATCATATAAGGGGTCTGAAGAGTGCTACACTCCAACTGAGAAGGAGATCTTAGCCGCGTATGAGGGGGTTCGGGCTGCTTCCGAAGTAGTCGGGACTGAAACACAGCTCCTTTTGGCACCTCGACTGCCAGTGCTGAACTGGATGTTCAAAGGACAGGTTCCCTCCACTCATCATGCTACCGATGTCACCTGGAGCAAGTGGATTACGCTGATTACACAGCGAGCGCGAATGGGAAACCTCAATCGTCCAGGAATCCTAGAGGTAATCATGGACTGGCCTGAAGATAAAAGGTTTGGAACATCACCAGCAGAAGAGGTATCACGTGCTAAAGAGGCCCCACCATACAACGAATTACCAGAAAATGAAAAGAAATATGCCCTATTCACAGACGGATCATGTCGCATTGTAGGGAAGCATCGCAAATGGAAAGCTGCTGTGTGGAGCCCCACACGACAGGTTGCAGAGGCCACCGAAGGTAAGGGAGAATCAAGTCAGTTTGCAGAGGTAAAAGCTGTCCAGCTGGCCTTAGATGTTGCTGAACGGGAGAGGTGGCCAATGCTGTATCTTTATACTGACTCATGGATGGTGGCAAATGCCTTATGGGGGTGGTTACAGAGGTGGGAACAAAACAACTGGCAACGGAAGGGTAAATCTGTTTGGGCCGCTGAATTATGGAAGGACATTGCTGCCCGAACAAAGAATATGGTTGTAAAGGTGCGTCATGTGGATGCACATGTGTCCAAAAGTCGGGCTACTGAAGAACAACAAAACAACCATCAGGTAGATAAAGCTGCCAAAATTGAGGTGGCTCAAATTGACTTGGACTGGCAGAATAAGGGTGAATTATTTCTAGCTCGATGGGCTCATGAGACCTCAGGTCATCAAGGAAGAGACGCGACATATAAGTGGGCCAGAGACCGAGGGGTGGACTTAACCATGGACGCTATTGCGCAGATTATTCATGATTGTGAAACATGTGCCATAATTAAACAAGCCAAAAGGATGAAACCTCTCTGGGAGGAAGGGCGGTGGCAAAAGTATAAATATGGGGAGGCGTGGCAGGTTGATTATATCACCTTGCCACGATCTCGCAGTGGTAAGTGTTATGTACTCACCATGGTAGAGGCAACCACTGGGTGGCTTGAAACATATGCAGTACCCCATGCTACTGCTCGAAACACCATATTAGGTCTTGAGAAACAAGTCCTGTGGCGACATGGCACCCCAGAAAGAATTGAATCTGATAATGGGACACATTTTAAAAATTCCCTTATAAATACTTGGGCCAAAGATCATGGCATTGAGTGGATTTATCATATTCCCTACCATGCACCAGCTTCTGGTAAAATTGAACGATATAATGGGTTGTTGAAAACTATGTTGAAAGCAATGGGTGGCGGAACATTTAAGCACTGGGAGAAGAATCTGGCAGAAGCCACTTGGTTGGTGAATACTAGAGGATCTGTCAATCGTGATGGTCCTAGTCAATCTAGCCCCCTACACACTGTAGAAGGAGATAAGGTCCCTGTTGTACATGTAAAGAACATGTTGGGAAAAGCTGTTTGGGTCCTTCCAGCTTCTGGAAAGGGCAAACCTATCCGTGGAACTGTCTTTGCCCAGGGACCTGGGTGCACTTGGTGGGTAATGCAGAAGGATGGGGATGTTCAATGTGTGCCACAAGGGAATTTGATGCTGGGGGAGTGCAGTCAATAATTTTATGTATTTATATGTATATATGTTTGCATGTGTAGTGTATTTTAGTTATTATAGTTGTACATTTAGTTATGTTACATGTAATTCTACTGTTTAGCTATCATAATTTTACATACGTGTATATATATGTATATATATATTTACCATGATGTAATAATGTAGAATAAGGGGTGGAATGTCATGGTTTTGTAATTTTGCTATCAGTATCAGTATTCCACATCATAACATCATGTAAAGTATGGATACTTCTATTGAATGTGCAGTCCACAGAAGAAGACTACATATCCCAGAGAACAACAGGGTTAATGATAAGTCACGGGACCAGGACGCTGTATAATCTCGTTCCCAGGCTGGAGTGCCCTCCTTCTTCTCTCGAACTTCTCGGAGAGTGGGAAGCGTTCCAGCCGTGTCGCCTAAAGTTCACAGTAGGCCTCTCGGTTTTCGGGGACTCTCTCTCTCTCTGTTTCGTTCAATTTGTTAGCCTCAATTATATTATATTGTGTTATCTTGTATTTCGGTATCATATTTAGTAAAATAAGTTTTTCCTCCTTAGATTGTCGCTGTTTTATCCCACTCCCTTTTTCCCCCTCCTTTCCGGGCCCCGGGAGGGGGGCCCACGGGGTGGCTTCCCCTGTCACGGGCATAGGTAAATCTAAGTAACCCGTGACACAAAGTTAAACAGCTTATAGGTATTTAAAAAAAAAAAAAAAAGAATAAATATTTAGTTTAATAACAAGATTGTTTATAGAAAGAGGAATCCCAATAAATTTCAAATAAAATGTGTATAACTTCAGAGATATATTCTACAGAAATATCAACAGTCTGAATTTATTAATATAGCTATCTAGAAGCAGGGATTTCTCTTCATAAACATTTGGAAAAATTTGGATCGTCAAGGCAAAAAATGTTTCTGCAGTACACTTACCCCTCACCATCTTCATTGCCCTCCCCTGGATATGCTCCAGGGCTTCAATGTCTTTCTTGTTGCGAGGGGCCCAAAATTCAACACAGTACACAAGATGAGGCCTCACCAGGGTCAAGTACAGAGATCACTTCCCTTCTCCTGCTGGGGACACTATTTCTGATACAGGCCAGAATGCCATTGGCCTTAGCACCTGGGCACACGGCTGGCTCATGTTCAGTTGAGTTTCTATGTCATGGTTTTGTAATTTTGTAATTTTGCTATCAGTATTCCACATCATAACATCATGTAAAGCATGGATAATTTTATCGAATATGCAGTTCACAGAAGAAGACTACATATCCCAGAGAACATCACGGTCAGGTATAAGTCACGGGACCAGGACACTATATAATCTTGCTCCCAGGCTGGAGTTCTCTCTCTCTGGGACTTCTCAGAGAGTGGGAAGAGTTCCAGCCGTGTCGCCTAGAGTTCACAGTAGGCCTCTCTCGGTTTTTGGGGACTCTCTCTCTCTGTTTTGTTTGATTTATTAGCCTATATTATATTATATTATATTATATTATATTATATTATATTATATTATATTATATTATATTATATTATATTATATTATATTATATTATATTATATTGTGTTATCTTGTATTCCGATATCATATTTAGTAAAATAAGTTTTCCTCCTTAGATTGCTGCTGTTTTTATCCCATTCTTTTTTTTTTCCCTTCCTTTCTGGGCCGGGGGGCCCTACGGGGTGACTCCCCCCTGTCACGCACATAGGTAAATCTAGGTAACCCGTGACAGTCTACTACTGCCACCAGGTCTGTTTCCTCTACACTGTCATCCAGCCACTCTGCCCCAAGCCTGTGGCATTGCCTGTGGTTGTGGCCAAAGTGCAGGACTTGGCACTTGGTCTTGTTGAACTTCATCCCATTGGCCTCAGCCTGTCCAGATCCTTCTGTAGCACCTTCCTATCCGCAGGCAGATTGACGCTTCCTGCAAACATGGTGTCATCTACAGTTACTGAGGATTCACTCAATGCCTTCATCCAGGTCAGTAATAAATATATTAAACAGGACAGGTCTCAGTACTGACCCCCGGAGAATACCGCTCATGACTGGTTACCAGCTGCATTTAACTCCATTCACCACCACACTCTAGGCCCAGCCATCCAGCCAGTTCTTTAACTAGCAAAGACTGTACCATTCCAAGCCATAGATTGCCGGCTTCTCTTTGAAATACCATTCTATCTTGGAGCATGCTTTGAATCTGAACTATGAAAATTTTCTGCTGTCTGAATCACAGAATCACAGAATAACAGAATGACAGAATCACAAAGGTTGGAAAAGACTTACAGGATTATCCCGTCAAACCATCTATCACCTATAGTTCTCACTAAACCATGCCCCTCAGCACAACATCCAAACATTCCTTGGACACTTCCAGGGTCGGTGACTCCACCACCTCCCTGGGTAGCCATTCCACTGCCTGAACACTCTCTCAGAGAATTAGTATTTCCTAACATCCAGCCTGAATCTCCCCTGTTGCAGCTTGAAGCCATTCCCTCTAGTCCTATCACCAATTACTTGAGAGAAGAGGCAGACCCCCAGCTCACAACAACCTCTCTTCAGGCAGTTACAGAGAGTAACAAGGTCTCTCCTGAACTTCCTCTTCTCCAGACTGAACAGTCTCAAGAATAGCTCCCTGTTCATCCATGCTTGTCTTCTTTCCCACCATATAATTTTGCGTCTCAGGGGGACAGCCTGCTCCTGTGCCTTTAAGACTTCCTTCTTGAAGAGCAACCAGCTGTCTTGGACCCTTTTACTCTTTAAGACTGAATCCCAGGGGACTCCCCCTACAAGTTTTCTGAACAATTTGAAGTCCACCCTCTTGAAGTCCAAGGTAGCAGTTTTGCTGTTCCCCCTCCTGGCTCCACCAAAAATTGAGAACTCTACCATTTCATGGTCACTCTGTCCAAGACAGACCTCAGCCTCCACATCTCCCACCAGACCTTCTCTGTGAACAGCAGGTCTAACTGGGCACTCCTCTCAAAGGATCTCTCACCAGCTGCATCAGAAAACCATCCTCTACACACTCCAGAAATCTGGATTGCTTCTTCTGTGCTTTGTTGTATTCCCAATATACGTCGGTGAAGTTGAAATCCCCCACAAGAACAAGGGCTGGCGATTACGCAGCTTCTGCCAGCTGCTTGTAGAACACCTCATCTATCTCTTTATCCTGATTCAGTGGTCTATAGTAGACACCCACCAGGATATCTGCCTTGTCATCCTTTCCCAAATCTTTAGCCATAGGGATTCAACCTTATCATCCCCAACCACAGGTTCAGTAACACCAAAGCACTCTCTAACATAGAGCCATGCCACCACCCCTCCTTCCTTGCCTGTCCTTCCTGACTAGTTTGTAGCCATCCATTGCAGCACTCCAGTCATGGGAGCAGTTCCACCATGTTTCTGTAATGGCAACTATAGGTCATTGTCATGGTTTTATGACTTTGGTTGTTGGCATTCCACATCACATCAGGTAGTGCACTAGGAGTTAAAGTGTTAATGCCCCAATTCAGGGTACCTGTCCAGAAGAGAACAACAACTACATTCCCAAGGGGGCTTTGCAGTGAGAGTGGAGATATAACTCCACATATCTCCACTATAAGTGGAGATATGATGGGCTGCTGCCCATCTCTACTGCACACATAACTTCATTATTACTGTAAGGCCTACAGCTTTCAGATACTCTCTCATTATATTTGATTTATTAATTTCAATTCTAATTATATTGTATTGTAGCATGTTATCTTGCATTCCAAAACCATATTTAGTATATAGTATATATATATATTAGTATTATTATATTTATTAATTTCTGTTCTGATTATATTGTGTTACAGTGTACTATCTTGCATTCTGATACCATGTTTAGTAAATTAGTTTGTTTCTCCTCAGATCATTGTTGCTGTTTTAAATTATTTTGGGGTCCCCTGTTTCCCTTTTCTGGAGGCATGTATTTTGCAAAATCCCCCCACACCACTAGTCACAGAACTGGGCTGAACCAGCCCGTAAGCTGTTGACAGTCATAGTTCACCTGACACACAAAGGCTTCCAACTCTTCTTGTTTGTTGTCCATGATGCATGCATCAGTTAGACACACTTCAGCTGTGTCCCTTGCCTCACCCCTAATCCAGTCCTTCCCCGAATTGAGGAAAGCTTTAGACAAATTTTAAGATGACAAAATATTTTTATGTGTAACTAATATGCACCTTTTTCCAGTATTAAAAATCTCAACTGATGATGAATCTGTCAGGTAAACACATGATAAAGCAGAAAAACCTATGTGTTGTGCATTTCCCTAACTTGTGAATTTGCATACACATAGCAACAATATTTAAACAATGGTGAAACCTTTTCTGGTTCCAGAAAGGTGATTTATTATGAGTAGGAAAAGAAGGAAAGCAAAATTCACATTTGGTATTATTTTAAAAATATTATGCAAACTGTGTTCCAAATTGATACATTTTAAATGAACAACAAGAAGAACAAAATATTACACATTTGAAAAATTCAGGTGCTTAGAAAATAGACTACTTTATAGACTGAAGTGAGTTTTAGAGTATTTAAGTAGAAATTAAGAGAATTTGCAAGAAAAGAGTATATAATGGGTAGAAAACTAGGTAATCAGGGGATTACATGTACATGTTGGGCAGTTTGATTAGTACAGCACAGCAGGACAATAAATCTATTTTTTGACCAAAAGTATAGCTGATTTACAATTTTTAATGTTTTTTTTTTTTTTTTTTTTTTGGAGAGGTACCATCTCTCATACTAGTGAAGGAAGCCTGTGAAAGACGGTATTCTAGAGCAAGAGATCTGTGTTACTGTCCATGCTCAGGGAATGGACCATAACATCTGGAAGGAACTAACCAGATTATCTAACGTTATAATTATCACATTACTTTTGTTTCTTTCTTCTTCTTTGAGTTCTGATTTTTATTTCAATTATATCTTACCACTGTTATTGATATACTGAAGGTAAGAAAATATTTTTAGCACTATCTCATTAAAATAATTCTATATTCTATTTTTTTCTTTATATTTGATCTTTTGTTTAGCTAAATCTATAATTATTACTTGATCTAAGAAAAGATCTAACATTGTAAGGAAAAGAAACAGGTAAGGAAAGAAACAGAAGATTTATTTGTAAATAATAGAACTGTCAACTAGGAGAGGTACTGATTCACCTGTGGTCATGGTTGTCTGAAAGCCATGTTACCATTGCTGCCTCATTGAAAAGAAAAACTGTTCAAAAAGTTTTTCATCAAAAAGTGTTTTTTTCTTTATTTGTTTTGTTTGTTTCTTACTTTATTTTGTTTGTCACTTCTAATTCAGACTCTGTAGGGATCTTATTCTATTTGGTGACAAAATCTCAGTGTTGTGATCACAGAGAAAGTAAGTATGGAAAATTTAGTGCAGAACTTATTGTCTATTCTGAATACAGTATTAATTCTAATTAAATTTAGTGTAATAATGTGTGTCAGTAGTAGTGCTATAGAATTGCTGGAGTTGTTTCTTTTTTCAAACTCTGTCATGTCAGCAACCAGAAGTCCAATTACTGATCCAGCAACAGATATCTCAGCTGTCTCCCATATGGCCAACACTTATAATTATAGGTAATAAGTGACAAGAGACTGATTTCACCAACAAGAATGTTGGTAACTGTTGAAAGAAAACATGCAGTCAAATAAAAATAATTGTAGGATTTGAGTCATTGATCACAGAATCACAGAATCACAGAATCACAGAATTACCCGGGCTGGAAGGGACCTCAAGGATCATGTAGTTCCAACCCCCCTGCCTAGCAGGGCCACCAAACATACGCCTTTACTAGATCAGGTTGCCCAGGGCCCCATCCAACCTGGTCTTGAACACCTCCAAGGACGGGGCATCCACAACCTCACTGGGCAGCCTGTTCCAGGACCTAACCACTCTTCTAGTAAAGAACTTTCCCCTAACATCCAACCTAAATCTTCCCTCCTTCAACTTAAAACCATTTCCCCTAGTCCTGCTATTATCAGCCCTTTCAAAGAGTTTACTCCCCTCCTGGGAGTAAGTTCCCTTCGGGTACTGAAAGGCTGCAATGAGGTCACCCCGCAACCTTCTCTTCTCCAGGCTGAACAAACCCAACTCCCTCAGCCTGTCCTCATAGGGGAGGTGCTCCAGCCCCCTGATAATCTTTGTGGCCCTCCTCTGGACCCTTTCCAAAATCTCCATATCTTTTTTGTACTGAGGGCTCCACACCTGGACACAGTACTCCAGATGGGGCCTCACAAGAGCAGAGTAGAGAGGGATGATCACCTCCCTATCCCTGCTGACCACCCCTCTCCTGATGGAGCCCAGGATCCAATTTGCTTTCTGGGATGCCAGAGCGCACTGCTGGCTCATGTTAAGTTTCTCATCTATCAGGACCCCCAGGTCTTTCTCTGCCGAGCTGCTCTCAAGGACAACTCATCCCAGCCTGTACAGGTGCCTGGGGTTCTTCCGGCCTAAGAGCAAAACCTTGCACTTTGCCGTGTTGAACCTCATTAGGTTCACCCGAGCCCAGCTTTCCAGCCTGTCAAGGTCCCTCTGAATGGCATCCGTTCCCTCCACCATATCGACTGCACCACTCAGCTTGGTGTCATCAGCAAACTTGCTGAGGGTGCACTCCATTCCCTCATTGATGTCATTAATAAAGATGTTAAAGAGCACCGGTCCCAAGACAGACCCTTGAGGGACACTGCTCGTTACCAGCCTCCACCTGGACATAGAGCCATTGACCACCACCCTCTGTCTGCGGCCTTTCAACCAATTGCTTATCCATCTAGTTGTCCACCCATCAAATCCACCTCCCTCCAATTTGGAGATGAGGATGTGATGGGGGACCATGTCAAAGGCCTTGCTCAGGTCCAGGTAAATGACATCGGTCGCCTTCCCTTCATCCACCAATGCCGTCACTCCATCATAGAAGGCCACAAGATTAGTTAAGCATGACCTTCCCCTGGTGAAGCCATGCTGGCTGTCTGGCTTCAGCAGGACATTGATGGACAAAACAACGGTTGACAACTGGGATTCAGGATCTTCATAAAATCGAAAGATATTTGCTGCTAACATATAAAATATCTGGCAATGAAAGATAAGTTCGCTGTATTTAATTTTCTTTATTTCTGTTTAGAGAAAATTGCATAGTTGAGCAATATTTTTTCTTGTATATCTTTCAGGAGATTATTTCAATATTCTCCCAAACTTTTATGCTTTGTCTTGCTTATCTTTCTTCACAGTTTACTACTTTAGATAAATTATTTTTGTTCTATTTTCTAACCACGCCAGGAAAGAAGAACCATGTTGAAGACCCTTCAAATGTTAATAATTTATGTTTCACCAAAATATGTGTGCCCCGGTGGCACAGTGGTAGGAATGCCGCTTTGCAACACTGGGGCCCGGGTTCGAATCCCCCTGTGGCGCAAGTGGTAGAAGTGCCGCTCTGCTACACAGGAGGCTTGAATCCTGGGGGTTGGACTCGATGATCTCTAAAGTCCCTTCCAACCCGCACGAGACTATGATACTATGAAAAGCTATAGAACATCTGGATGCCTTTACATTTCTTGGACCGAGAAATCTTCTAATAAACCAACTTATACTAAATTAATAACAAAAATAAATAAATAAATAAGCAAATATAGATATATAGATGTAGATATATAGATGTACGGTGTATCCCAGTAGTAAAGTATGGAAGATCTATGGATTCTAAACCTGACACAGGTAATACTCTCTTGGTGCTTGCTCATTGGTTGAGCATCTCAGGTTCACAATCTCCCTGACACTGTGGCTATCCTACATTTCCATACAAAGTGGTTATGAACCTGTTGTTTTTGATGTACTGAAACAGGTGGGCAATTTTTATTAAAGCACATTTAATTTGGTTCTGTATTAGGATCTCCCTCCTCCCTGCACACCTGCCTTATCTTGTACCTGTGCTCAGTCCTACCCATGTCAAAATGCCCCTCTAGTGGAAGAAAAAACAATCTACCCCTATCAGTACTCACTGAACTAGTGGAAGAAAAATGACTCACCTAACTACTTCACTGTTTCATGAGAGGGTTCAGTAAAGGCCTACACTACACACAGAAAATGTTGGTCCCACAACAAAGGCCTTCTCTACATGCCAGAAGCACTTGCTTCACTGCAAAAACATGATCTACCTCCCACACTGGACAAAATCTTCCTGGAAAACATTTTCAAACACATAAATGAAAGATGTAAAAAGGAAAAAGTAGTGTTATACAAACTGAAGAACCTTTTACAATGAAAGGGCAAGCTAAGTGGGAAGTGTAATGGTTATTATTTACCGTGAGTTTGGCCAGGCTTTTGACATCGTCTCCTATAATACCTATACAGAGTATAGATGTAATAGATAAGTGACAGCAATGTGGACTGGAAACTGGATGAGCAATTTGGCTCAGACTGTAGCCCAAATGGAAGCCTTGGGAGGATCAATACAGGAGCCATGAGTAACTTGGATAAAAGGAAAAAAATGCACCCTTAGCAAATTTGCAGATGATAAAAATCTGTGTCGAGTTAGTACATCAGATGGCTGTACCATTCAGAAAGACACCAGAAGGCTCAAGAAGTAGATTGAAAGGTATTTAACATAGTTCATCAAAAATAATGTCAAGTCACACATGTGAGCAGAACATATACAAGTTTATGTTAGCAATCAGGTGGCTGCAAAGCAGTTTTGCACAAAAGTAATTGGAAGTTCTGGTGGACAGCAAGTAGCATGTGAAATAGCAACTTGTCAGCAGTTGACATCAGAATAATCATTAAGAAAAGTGTTGCCAGCAGGTTGATGGAGGTGATACTTTCCCTTTTCTACATATCCAGGAGGCCACAGATGGAGCGCTATATGGAGGTGGATTTAACTGTGAGCAAGTCACCAAAGAGCTTATCAGACTCTTTGGTAGACCTTATCACTCCGAAACCCTGGAAGACCAGAGTGTGAGACAAGAGCAAGCAGTTTCTGTTTGTTTCTAAGGATGGACAGGAGGTTCCACTGATATGCATTGTTAATCCTGTTATTCTTCAGAAATCTTTCATCCTTTATCACTGTTGTTTGGGAGAAGCTGGGACCAATTAACTGATTAGAAGAACTGTCAGAGGAACAGGAATGTCTTGTTTGTAAGTGAATGCTATATAAGATGTATGCTGAACACAATAAAGAGACTACCCTGATGCTACAAGAAACTAAGGGAGCTCTCTAACTCGACTGAGCACTGACAGTGCTGTGTCCAGTCCTGGGTTACCCAGCACAAGAAAGACAAGGACATACTGCAGAGAAATTCAGCAAGGACTTGATATTTGTCATAGATGGAGAGGCTGAGAGATCTGGATCAGCTTAACATATGGAAGAGGGAATGAACTCAAGTTGGCCCGGAGTGATTCTGCTTGGATGTTAGGAAAAATTTCTTCTTCAAAAGAATGGCCTGGTGCTGGCATGGGCTGCCACAGAAATGCGATAATTACTGTTCCTGCAGGTGTTCGAGAAAGGTTAGAGCGACATGATTTATTGAGGAAATGTTAGTGATAGTTGGGTGGTTGGAATGGATGATCTTGGAGGTCTTTTCCAACCTTGATGATTCTTTGATTCTAGTTAAAGAATGGCAGATGTCACTGCCCTCAGGAGAGAACCTACTGTTCTTAATTAACGAATCCATCTCTTCTTGTTTCCTCGTTGCACTTGCTACAAAACTGAAATTGTGCCATTGGATGCCTAGGACTTCTGGATAGCCAGACATAATTCAGATTCACCTACCAGTACCAAATGGTGTTATCCAGACACTCCAGCATAAACATTCTGATTCAAATTGCCAAATCAGTGTACCTACATTTAAATTTTTTTAAACTTAAATTAGCTAGTGAAAGAAGATGTATTTGCCACTCTTTTACATTTCCAGGTTCTGTATTCAAATTCTTGTAATCCAAGCCAGACATGAAAACACTTTTAAGAGATTCTGCTTGTTTGCTTTTTGGTTCCTTTTGTTTTTCCTGATGATCCTAGAAAACTTCTGTCTTATATTATCAATACCAATGCATATAAATTTGATTTCCTTCTTTCTACATTGGAGAGATGTTGATTCAAAGAGTGGACTACACTGTGGATAAGAAATCGGCCAAAGTCAGATGATGTGATCAATGACTTTGTGTTCAGGGAGAGGTCAGTGGCAAGTGGTGTCCCTCAGGGGTCTGTCTTGGGCCCAATAGGCTTTAACATCCTTACCAATGACCTTGATAGTGGGATCAAGTGTTCCCTTAGTAAATTTGCAGATGACACCGAACAGAATTCTGTAGTTGATATGACAAAAGAAAGAGATATTATCGAAAGGAATTTGGACATGCAAACAAGTGTGACCCTAATGAGATGCAACAGTTCCTGTTCCCTGTGGCAGAGGATTGGAAGTAGAAGATCTTTAAGATCTCTTCCAACCCAAGCCATTCCAGGATTCCATAATTCTGTGATTCTATGGATCTATGGTTCACTTTTGTATATTCTATCTCAGGTGAGCACTCCTATCAGAAATGGACTGTTTTATTCTTTACTACAGGAAAAAAGAAAACCAAATATGTTGTGCAAATTCCTCTCTTTTCAGAAGTTGTATATTATTTCTACATTATTATTATTATTTTTAATCCATGGTTATTATTAGTTTATAATAATACAGAGAAGGCTTTTCAGCAGCTGTTGGTATTGGTTAATATTTGTTCCATTAGCCTCTGTGTAAGTATAATGGAATCAAGACTGATTGTGGTTGTGAAAACAGCATCTGCAAAATTTTCTCCCCTTTTTCTAGAAACCTTTAGAGTGAAGTAAGAGTTCTGACAGTGACTGACAAGGAAAAGAAGAAATAATCTGTGTATATTTGTATATTTAATAGAATTCTGCATGATATTTGAGTCTGAAATAAAATCAAACATCTACAGAAGAATAAAAGAAAGGAAAATGAAAAAAGGAAAGGAAAGGGAAGGAAAGGGAAGGAAAGGGAAGGAAAGGAAAGGAAAGGAAAGGAAAGGAAAGGAAAGGAAAGGAAAGGAAAGGAAAGGAAAGGAAAGGAAAGGAAAGGAAAGGAAAGGAAAGGAAAGGAAAGGAAAGGAAAGGAAAGGAAAGGAAAGGAAAGGAAAGGAAAGGAAAGGAAAGGAAAGGAAAGGAAAGGAAAGGAAAGGAAAGGAAAAACAATACTTATATAGGATTTTTTTTTTTCTCTGTCTGATTAAATTTATTTCACTTTTATAGCAGAGACTGTCACTGTGATATAAAACCTCTGTTAGTTTTGGCAGTCATAACTTACCAGTGCTTCTCACAGTCCTCTGGAGACAGATTCAGTGGATAGATGCTGGTGGCATTCAATGCCACAACATTATTAACAGCAGTATATTGCTTAATAATACCATATTTTTGACTTAGAAAATTACCATATTTTACAGCAGAGAAATATTTCTCTTAGGGAATTTTATTAGCATCACTGAATGTAAATATTGAGTAATGAAAAAAGCCATAAGACATCATCTGTAATTTTGGATTTTATATCATATTAAACATTTTATCTGTCCTAAATATGTGTATTGTAAATTTTAGGGAATAAAAGATGCATTTAGATTGCAATGAAACTTCCACTGTAACTCAGTGGTTTTGCTTTGTAATTCTACTACCAGAATCAATTACAAAAGGGTTCTAATTTTTATTTTTATTTTGAATTTAAGCAGATATTTATTTCATGATTAAACTGTATGGAATATATTTATTATTCTCATTAGTTTCTATGAGTTCTGAGAAACTTAATAATTGTTTAGCTTAGTTAAATAAATGGATTACTTTTGGGATGTACATGGATCAGAATTAAATAGACTTTTTAATATATTTTGAATCCACTTTTATTCATCTGCTGTTGAACAAGAACATACAGCCAAGAATGTAATACTGCTTTGAGTTACCTACTGATACAACAGATAGAAGGTGGTGCCAATAATTCATATATAGGAGCTGACACATTTAATTCAGAGCTGGTACTGGGGCACGTCAACAGATTCCAGGTCAGTTTACGTTCTAGAAAAAGAAATGGTTTTCTTAAGGAGCTTTCTAAGCTACCGCAACTTCTCAGTTACTTTCTAGCTGTACATTTGTCTGAAAGCAACATAATACTCTTCTCTTAGATTATGTGTACATTTCATAACATTTTTTGTAAAACAGTAGAGGCTGGGATTCCTCCGCCATGATAGTAATAGTAATAGTCTCGTGCGGAATGGAAGGGACCTTAGAGATCATTGAGTCCAACTCCCGGGATTTGAGCCTCTGTACTGCAGAGCGGCACTTCTACCACTTGCGCCACAGGGGGATTCGAACCCGGGCCCTGGTGTTGCAAGGCAGCATTCCTACCACTTGCGCCACCGGGGCACATGTATATGATGCAGATATACAAAAGACACATAAGTAACTGAGGAACGTTATCCCAAATCACACACATTTGTAAGAAGAAACAGAAAATCTAACAACAAAAATGTACACATTAAAACAAAACAAAACAAAACAAACAAACAAACATCAAATTATAGTGAGCTAGAGGACAATTGCATTCCTTCAATTGCTATAAATAATAAGAAATATAGAGATAATAGCACTTAAAACACTTCAAGGGAACTATTTTTTTTAATTATTATTATTATTATTATTCCATAATAGGTAAGTAGCACCTTGAGTGCCTACTTATTACTAAGATATCAAGAAGTAGTTTGAGACACATTGTGTTTGCAGGCTCTAATTCTGATGGATTTCAGCAATCCAAATGTATGTTGGGAAAGCAGTATAGCAGACTGCAAGTAATCCAGGAGATTACAAACAAAACAAAACAAAACAACAACAACAACAACAAAAGAGAGAAGTGTTACTGGTCCTGGTGCTCAACCACGCAGAGGAGCTCATTAAAGAGATTAAGACTGAAGAATCTAGACTCCAGTGGCCATGCCCTGGCTGAATTTGCAATGTCAAGTATAAGGACCTGGCAGAATACAAAATAAGAATCATGAACTACAGGAGAAACAACATCAGGTTGTTTAAGGAATTAACTGATGAGATCCCCATGGGAAACTGTTCTTAGGGACACTGAGTTGTGTTTCTCCTGGTCCACAGGGGTCACTACCAAAATGGAGTCATCCAAGACTCAGTGTAATTATATTCATCGATTTATTGCGAGCTTTCTAACAGCAACTAATATTCTACTTAGAAATAAAACTGGCTAATTTACTACTTATAAGATCTATGGGTAGGACAGTATAAGGAAATGACAACTAAACAGAGTGAAAGTGTGAAGATAAAACAAGAATATATAAAACAGGAGTTTATAAAACAGGAGAGAGAAAGAGGCAAACAGACAGAGAGACAGATATACAAACACAGAAAAGCAAAATGGCTTGCCACTCCTTGATCCTGTCATCCAAAATCCAGGAGGAAAGCTCTTCAACTCCCACATGATTTTAGAAAGTAATATTATTTTATTCCTCGTGATATGACTCTACAAATCAAGCCTGTTCTTTCATAGTTCACGTTCAGTATTTAAACAGTTTAGACATACATATGTAATACATTTGTGTACATATTCATTCTTTTTCAAGAATTTATAGATGCTAATGTCCTTCTGAATATGTCTGATAAGGGCCTATGGTGGTCTTAGAGCATGTACTTTCTCATTTTTTTTTTCCCATCATAAGCTTTTGGCTGACCTTTAGCTGTTTTTCCCCACCTTGATAATTTTTCATTGTTATGCCATAATAAGCACCTTCCTAACTTACTGCACTATAGTGCTAAACAATATGTGAAATCTGAGGAAAAGGTCTTTTCACCTGGAGGATATAAGATGAAAACAGTCCATTGTGATTTCAGTGCTCCTCTAAAGCAGGATCACTGAGAAAAAACAAGACTACTCACACACCACACAAAGTTAAAATGGAAAGTTTCAGAACTATCACTATCAGGTAGTGCGTTGCTCCTTAAAATAATATCCTGATCTGTTAACCAGCCTCTATCAATCCAGTGATGTCTTGGTGATTCTGGTCTTGGTGGTGGTGGGTCACCTGAATTTCTGATGGTAAGCTGATGGCTAATGATAAACATGCATATAGTCCAGAGTGGTCAAATCTGCTCTTTTGAAATGACAGCTTCTGGCTTTGGGGATCTCAGCAAGAAATCTGTTCCTGTCTTCCAGGACTTGCTAATTCAAACCAGAAAGGAAATCATGAAACAGATCCTCCTGGAAGCTATGTTAAGGCAAATGCAAGACAAGGTGATTTCAAACATCCAGCATGGCTTTACAAAGAACAAATCATGTCTAACCAGTTTGGTAGCCTTCTATACTAAGATCAACAAGTCTGAGTGTAAGACACTTCACCTGGGTTGGGGCAATCTTGTACAGTCTGGGAGAAGTGCTCACTGAGAGCAGCCCTGTGGAGAAGGATTGGGGGATCCTGGTGAACAAAAAACTGGAAGCATGCATTTGCATCATGGAAGGCCAAAAGTATCTTGAGCTACATCAAAAGAGGGATGGCCAGCACATCCCCCTCTTCCCTGTTCTTATGACACCACCTGGAGTACTGCATCCAGCACAAGAAAGAAATGAAGCTGTTGGAGTAAGCTCAGATATGGGCCATGAAGATGAAGAGAGGGTTGGAACATCTCTCTCTGATTAAGAAAGATTGAGCTTGTTCAGCCTGGTGAGGAGTAGTTTCTGAGAAAACCTCACTCCTCACTGTGGTATTTCAGTGTCTAAAGGAATCAAACAAACAGGACGGAGAGCAATTTTTAACACAGTGATAGTGATAAGACAAGGGTGATGCAGAAATTGGATTTTTAACTTTTTTTTTTTTTTTTTTTTTTTTTCTTCTACTCAGAAGACGGTGAGACTCTGGAACGGGTTGCCCAGAGAAGTAGTGAATGTCCCATCCCTGGAGGTGTTCAAGGTCAGGCTGGGTGAAACCCTGGGCAGCCTGATTTAGGAGTTGGTAACACAGCCCATGTTAGGGGAGTTGGAGCTAGATGATCTGATGATCTTTAAGGTCCTTTTCCTCCTCAGCCATTCCATGATTCTATGACTATGATTCCACAGTCTGTTTGGCAGATGACTAAACGTATGTGTAATTCTTAGCAGTATCTATTCAGAAAAAGATTTTGTAAGTGCTCTGTACATTAAATATTGAATAAAATTCAATTATCAGCTTGCTCAGGGAATCACCTGAACCATAACAACCAATAATAACAGATAACATTCAACATATAGAATAGAATATAGAATATAGAATAGTTAATTAGAATCTATATTCTATATAGAACATATAGAATATAGAATATAGAATAGTTAATTTTACTGCCCCTTATTACACAACAGTAACAGTTAGAATGTTAATGTCATTACTAATATTAATACTATAAACATAGAAAACATAACACTGGTGGCGGCAGCACACACAGTCAAATAGACAGAAAGAATACTGTCTCTTTCATATTTGTAACTACAGTACCACCACATTTTTATCCATGAAAGACCCATCCACCTCACCTACTCCCGTACTATTTGTTATCATGGCGCATACTCACATCTTCTTTCCTGTGTGTGTACATTGTACACAAGAGACAGGATCACCTTCTTTCTTTCTCTGACCATTCTGACATTCTCAACTCTTCCACCTCCTTCCACTAGAAACAATGTAGAGGGAGGTAATGGAGGGTTATGATCAGTGCATAAATGTTACCTTCAGCTGTCCCTTCCTCCTTATGCTGTTTCCCTGCTCCATTGTAGGCTAAGCACTTCAGAAGCAAGTATAGCAAGCACTGGCTATACTATAGAGCATCTTCTCATTCTCTGGCTTTAGTCCGCAATTTTTTCACTCTTTTTGTTCCTCCTGCCTTACTTCGTCCAGGCTTTTCTTCTTCTTAAATGAATTTTATCAGATACATGATCAGCTTGGCTACTGGACTCAGCTTTGCTCATCAGTGGGATTGCAACTCGCTGTGTCTGGCATGAGCAATCCCTGGCTTCTTCCTACAGTGTAATTGTACATACAAGCAGACTTCCCCCCTGCCACTACCAAAAACTTTCCGCTTAACCAAATGTATTTTAATTCTGCAAGTTTTTTGCTGATTTCATAAATGGTAAAAAAAAAAAAAAAAAAAAAAAAAGAAAAAGAAAAAAAAAAGAAAAAAAAAAGAAAAAGAAATTGAATGACTATTTAATAATAGTTCAGGTGTACTTCAAATGAAAATAATGGCTTAACACTAATTGATCTCAGGAAAAAAAAAAAATAAATAAATAAATAAATAAATAAATAAATAAATAAAACAGCCATAATTTTCAGTATACAATGTTTAATTACAGTGTAGCAATTTTTCAACATTAGGGAATAAAGACAGGAAGAAAGTGCTCTTTCCTCATGAGTGAGCAGATATTTCACTTTTTCTTTTTTCTTTCTTAATTATTTTGTAAGTTGATCATCTTAGAAGAACTCTCAATTTATGTATATTAAATCATCTGGCTTGTGTCTCTTTTTTTCTTCCCTTACTAGGTAGTGAAATCTTACATAAATTTGTCAAGTTCATAACTTCCAAATGCCATGGAGAAATTTCAAATCAAGTAACAAAACTTATATTCATATTTTACATTGGAAAAATAGAAATGAGAAATGAAATCTGAGACTGTCATTAATATGCAGCTGACAGAAAACTCTGAATTACTGCTTTAAAAACAGGAAAGAAATATTGGAATTTCTATTAAAATAGTTTAAAGAGTCTCAGAGGCTGATGAATAGAAAGTATTTCTAAAATAGATAGATATTTAAAGAAGGTAATTAATAGGTAATTGTATTTCAAAATTTTCAGCATAAAATTATCAAAATAAACCTTAATCTTTTCACTAAGGTGACAGCAATGATGTAACACTAGAAATGATTTTTACTTTGAAAACCAAGCTTATGATTGACTCTACAGAAAATCAGATTACTACTTATGATGAAGGTGAAAGAAGTGAACCCCACTTTCTATGTTAACAAGTCAATGACAACAGAAAAAAAGACAATATGTATATAGACACTAACTAAATTCCAAAGCATTCTCATGGAATCTTTTGTGCCCCACTACTATATTCATGCATACCTAACAGGCTGTTAGGCTGAAATATTTTACTCATGCTGACCATGACATTCTCTCATGTTAATCAATCTGGATTACTGAAATCCAGATTCTGGTGTTTCTTTTGAAA
This sequence comes from Coturnix japonica, assembly GCF_054131305.1. NCBI lineage: Eukaryota > Metazoa > Chordata > Aves > Galliformes > Phasianidae > Coturnix > Coturnix japonica. Next base: position 137,526,339 of record NC_140663.1, read on the forward strand.
TCTAGATTCTCAGATCCTGATGATAATCTCATCTACAGATGAAGAATACACAGCATCTCAATTGTCAATGAAGAAACAGAGATATTTTCTCAGAGAGAGCCTTGGATAACTAAGTTATGTTTATGCATTCAGATTTTTATGATCTGAACATCAGGTGAAATAAATCTAGTTACTCAAAATTGGTTGTTCACTATTGACCGATATCTCTCAGTTTGAAATGCTAATATTGCTATCTCTCCAGTCAGTAAACAAAGTTATTTGGTGACCATACTCCTATGTCTTTCAAACTCAATACTTCCTGAAATCTCCTACTCATTTCTCCTCTGCTCAATGTGATGTTAGAGATAAGTATGATTAAATAACTCCATGGCAGATATGAAGTTGATTGCCATTTATATGATTTACAAGACTGAATAAAATATCAATATAAAAAAATGTGTCATGTCACTAGTATTTTTTGACTCTGTGTTGTTCAAAGCTTCTAATACCAAGAAAATGCTAATCATAAGAATGAGGAAAAGAAGGCATTAAGTACCTCAGCCTTATCCTTGGTCACCAAGTTGCCCTTAGCAACCAACAAGGGATGAAGATTCCTCCTAGCCCTCCTCTTGCTGTTGATGTATTTATAGAAATATTTATTGTTTTCCTTTACCTTAGTGGCCAAGTTCAGTTCTCGCTGGGCTTTGGCTTTTCTACTTTTCTCCCTGCACAGCTTCCCTACATACCTGTAATCCTAATAAATAGATTGCCCACTCTTCCAGAGGCTATAAACTTTCCTTTTCTTTCTGAGATCCAGCCAAAGTTCTCTGTTCAGCCAGTCTGGCCTCTTTGCCCACTGTCTTGTCTTCTGTGACTTGGGGATGGTCAGCTCCTGCACCTTTAAAATTACTTCCTAAGTATTCCAAGCCTTCCTGGGCTCCCACACTCTCCAAAGCTACCTCCCAAGGAACCCTCTCAACCATAGTCCTAAAGAGGTTAAAGTCTGCCCTCTGGAAGTTCAAGGTGGCAGTTCTGATGACTCTCCTTTGCGGTTCAACAAGGATTGAGAAATTTAGCATTTCATGATCACTTTGTCCCATACGGCCTCCAACCTTTACATCCCCCACCAGACCTTCTCTGTTAAGAAAACAGCAGGTCCAGAATTTTGCTTCCCCTTGTTGGCTCCTTCACCAGCTGTGTCAGGAAGTTATCTCCCACACACTCTAGGAACTTCCGAGACTGTTCCCTGTCTGGTGTATTGTAATTCCAGAAGACGTCTGGGAAGTTGAAATCCCCCACCAGAACAAGGGGGAGTGACCTCGAGACCTCCCCCAGTTGTTTATAAAGCATCTCATCCACCTCTTCATCCTGGGTAGGTGGCCTGTAGCAAACTCCCACAATAACATCAGTATTGTTGGCCTTAGCTTTTATTCTGACCCATAAGCTTTCAACCCTATCATCACCATCATTGATTTTCACGCATTCACAGTTTTTTAAAACTTTTAGCTTAGTCAAATTACATCAGAACAGAAAGAAAGGAGGCACAGCAGGCATGGGAACTGTTAATGCACTATTTTAAAAAAGTCTTGTCTGAAAAACTCTCAGTATTGTAAGGACATAGGACTGTTTGGTTTAGACATTTAATCCTAAAACTGAAAAGCCTGATTATCAAACAAGATGTCTTACTGGGAAAACAACTGTGCTATTGACAGATCAGAAGAAAAAACTGACAGAAGGACCAAAATGAAAAGGTCTTTCCAATGAAGAAATGTTTTCAGTGGAAACAACCAAAACTTTGCAACACATATGTTCTAAATCAGGCTTCCATTCAAGTGGAAGATAAAAGAAAACAATCAGCGTTAATTGACCCAAGCCCTCCCTCTTGTGCATCTGTGGATTTGTCATCATATATCCTGAGAAGAGTGAGAAGAGCTGGTGACCAATAAGTGTCCATGAGCAGCTCTCAACATGGGAAGCTGTGAGCCAGGGCTGTGGCCCAACTGTGAATAACAGTATAAGACAGGATCTGATAATTACTACGCTGTGAGTCCAAGAGATCTGTGCAGGAGATAAGCTACACAGAATGCTGTGCTGAAGGCCAGAAATGGGCCTGGGAGCTCAGACACTTGATATCATTTTAGTTGGGTTGGCCAAGCTGAAATGGGGTTCTTTGGATCCTTGTAAAGAGGTTATGGGTAAGGTTGTTAAAGGCCACTAAGGCCTGTTGAAATCCTCATGGACCCAAAGCCAAAAACATGAGTACATATCTGACCAGGACTCACATTCATGTAATCTTAAGCACAATTAACACTTAGATGTGAAAGCGACTTGAAATTTTATGAGTGATAAGAGTCGCAGAGACAAGGAGAACATTGGAAACGAGTACAATTCAAAGAACAGGGCATGAGGATGTGTTCTTATGATATAGAGAAAGAATTAAATGAGCAGTAGAATAGATGAATGTCTCAGATATCTAAACAAACTTCATAAATTTCAAGGAATGTTCCAGTATTTCCCTTTTCTTTCACATTTTCACTGATGTTCCAACAGTATCTCAGACTTGCTGAAATTATGGAGACATTTACTTCAGTCAGAGGAAACTGAAAGAGGGATAATGAATAGCTAACCTTTAGAAAGGTTATACTTTCATTTAAGAGCTATTTATGCTGCTTAGTGTGAATATGCTTCACCACCCTTGTCATGACACACACATCATATACTTCCATTAAAGTTTGCAGGCTTCCCTAATCTGATAGGTAGTGGTAGTTATTTGCTTGCAGTCAAAGGTTAGAGATCCTACCTAAAGACACTAGGCGAGTAACTGAGCAAGAAAGGAGAAAGGTATACAAAATCAGACCAGTGAAACTCAGCTTAAATTAAATCCCAAACAGAAACAGACCAAGCAGGAGCACAAGGGGTAATTCCAGTCCCAGGTATCAAGCAACTCTGTGGAGACTTGGACAAACTGATGCTGGTCTGGGACATAGGTAGGGATCAAGATCAGGCATGGTGTAGGGAAACAGGGTCAGACATGATCCCAGAGTGTCTAGGTAAAGCCAAAATGATAAATCTGGGATGAGTTCCAGCTGCCATATCAGTCCACAAGTCAGGGTCAGTGGGATGCATGGCTAATTACTGTTGTAGCTGAGCCTACCAAAGTCGGACAGCAAATGAAGATCAAGCGTTGAGCAGAAATGTGAGTCCTGGTCCTCTGGATAGGGCACTTAGGTGGAGGCTCAAATGAGACTGATCAGGGGCATTTATTAGTGCCTAAGTATTTCCTTCGTCTCCAACATAAACCTTAAAATCAAAGAATTTCTCAGATTGTATTCTATATAAACAAGAAGATACAGTTAGATTTTCAAAGAATATTTTTTCTTATGAATGCTTTATGCCAAACTACAGAAACAGAACCATCAACTGATGATACAACAAGAAAAGGAAGCCCAGGGAAATTGGCCTAGGAAAATTGCTTCCATCAGTTGAATGAACTGGGTTGTACACACATTTCAAAGATTATCCTTTGCAGAACAGGCTGGCTGTGTCCCGACTATTACAACAATGTCCTGGATCCAAATTAGTTCTACACATAACAATTATTTCTGAACTTTCCCTCGTTCACTTTGCTATCTTGCCCATATAATTCTTAAGAAGAACTGAGCTAATAACACTCTGTAAGAAACTAAGGCCCACAACAAAAGAAGGATATTGAGCTGTTGGAGCAGATCCAGAGGAGAGCCACAAAGATGATCAGAGGGCTGGACCTCATAGCATCTTCCAGTACCTGAAAATGTTCTACAGGAAATTTGGGGAGGGACTTTTAATAAAAGAAAGTGGTGACAGGAGAAGGAGAGCAAAGAAAGACAGATTTACACTGGAAGAAGATTGATTCAAACTAAATATCAGGAAGAAGTTTCTTGCTGTGAGTGTGGTGAGATGCTGGAACAAGTGGCCCAGAGAGGTTGTGCATGCCTTGTCCCTGGAAGCATTCAAATCTGGGTGGAGATTTGAGCAACCTGGTCTAGAGGGAGCCATCCCTGTCTATAGCACAGGGGTTGGAACAAAATGATTTTAAAGGTCCCTTCCAGCCTAAACCATTCTATGATTCCATGATTCTATGAATATACACTAATATTAAAAGGAAGGATTGGAGACCTAAAAAGAAGGGTCCTCCCTAAAAACTTTAGAAGGAAGTAAATAAATTAATAAACAAACAAACAACTTGAAACTCAAAGAGTTACAAACATAATGGAAGCAATATTTCTCCTTTGTCTGAAACCATTTCTGCTTCTCTTTGTTTGCAGTGCAGAACTGATTTGTTTCTAAATCTTGAATTGAACTTTGACATGGCCTTCAGTAACATGCTCTAGATGTCCTTGTTTGAAACAGAAGTTGCATCAGATGATGCCCCTTCTAACTTCAGCCATTCTGTGATTCTATTATAACGTTTGGAGCTAATCTGTTTGTCTTCTCAAGTAACCAAAGCATAATGTGCTTTTCTGAAAATGGCTAAAAATCTGTCCTGACAATAGGAAGCGTTGAATGAATTCCTTATTTTGATTCATTTTACTTGTTCACTTTTTGATATATCTATTAAACCAGATGTATCTAACCTAAGTTTTTCACTTTTACCTTTCTGACTCACTCACTTATTAGGAGTGAAACAGGCCAGCAGCCCTGTGGTAATTAGCTGCCTACTAGAATTAAACAAAAACACAGAGGAAATTGATAATTTCAGAAAAATTATTTGTGGCTCATCTGAACAAAGAACAAAGAAACAAGGCAGAAACTGAGTCAGGACAGCACTTGATTAAGGATATTTTTTAATTTTTTTATTTTTTTTTTAAAACCTACATTGCATTTTTGAAAACAGAACACATGCCAAACTGCAAGTGCTATTTGTCAAATTGTTTTCATATTTTATTTGTGAGAATATAAATATTGCATTCTTTTTTAGGCTCCTAATGGAATTTTCCTGTAATGTCTAGCTAGAATTAGAAGACTTAGCATTCTTAATTATAGATGTGTCATTCTACAAAGACAATTTTAGAAGTCATTAAAATAGTGTAGCAAATTCCATAATTTCCTCTTTCTTTTGTAGTTAAGCTGCAGTATACTAGGTTAATAACACCGATCTCTTGCTCTCAGAATTCATTACAAACTACTCCCTACTGTCATTATAAAATATCAGGTTTGAGATCTAATGTACTGAATTTTATATTCAAAATGCACAGAAAGATATTCTTCAGACACTGAATAAGACACTTTTTTTCTGAAGGAAAAAGAAAAAAAAAAAAAAAAAAAAAGAAATTTTAAGATTACCCAAGGTACCTGACATGCCATTTTGCTGTTTGGAAAAGTGTGTGCTAGCCATTCTATTTATGTGGATCGGTCCTCTTTCATATGCATCAAGCTGTGCATTATCTTCTGCTGTTACTACTTCACCTTTTCTGTGCAGAAATCTTCTGTGACCCATAGTTAAGCTGTATTTCAAGCCTTGGAGTAAGCTTATGTTTTAATCTCTATGTCTGAATATCCGCGTGTGAATCTCCAGATTCAGACATCTTTCTCTAAGTGGAACATAAACAACAATATATGAGTTAGGGGTCCAATCACAAGCTATACAGAATGTAAAACAGAGGTCTGGAAAAAACTAGCAGAGGCACTATGGAAAATTAAGGTTTAGTCTTCTTATTTCTGCTAAGTGACTATCTATGATATTACCCATTACTTCTAAAAGCAGAAGAATAAATCCAGGCTTCTGACTGCAGTGATATTACATCCAGCATACACTTACATCGCGTCTACACTTCTGTAACTGGAAACATTTTCAACTATCACAAAGTATAAAAAGATCTTTAAAATACAGACCTAGACTAGAAGGTACAATGATACCTACACATAAAGAATAGCTTTGTAAGAATGTTAAGACATTTTTGAAATGTTACTGGTATCTGAGTGGGTTAACCTTTGCTGGCAGTAAGACACTCACTCAACCAATCTTTCATTCCCTTTTCTTAACATGAGATGGAAGAAAATGCAATTAAAAGGTCATGGATCAAGATAAGAATGGGGAGAACACTAACTAATCACTATCACAGGCAAAATAGACTCAACTTGGGGGAAAAAAAAAAAAAGTATGGTCCCCATCTCTCTTTGTTTTAGCCTTTTAATTAAATGTTTTCTCCTTATTAAATATGTTTTCTCTTTTACTAAATAGGCTTTCCTAGAAGCACCTCCAACTTGGCCACTGGACTCAGCTGTGCCCAGTAGTAGATGTGTTGTGGCCTACCACCGTTACCTAATACTGTATCAAAGAAGAATCTTAACCATTTATAACCTCTTGTCTATCAAATAACACTTAACTGTTAATTTTGTATGCCAGAAGGAGCAAGTGGCATGCATTCTGATAAGAGAACACACTGAAAAAGTTCTATTCCTTCCATGGAGGAAGGCCATGTTTGTTTTTTTTTCATATTACAGCTGAGGACAGGAAAAACATTTGGAGTTAAACGAGTGCATTTTCAGAAAAAGACTACAGTTTACATTTGCAAATCATTCATTCACATTAAGGCTGACACACTAGGTTTTTGTGAATAAATGATATCTGTACTGAAGGTTTTTTTCCAACAAAACAACAACAACAAAAAAAGGCCAACTATTTCAATAGGATTATACTTACACATTTGGTATATTCTTTATTTTTGTCTATATTAGATTGTTTGAAAGAAGAAAAATGTACATGGCTGTATCCCTTCTGTTTGTCTTGTTTTCTTTTTATTGTAGTTTGGTATGTTTGATGTGAGACTGAATAGGATTTTAAGATTGAGTAGTGCCATATTCTAGTCCAAGGACTTTGTGAATGCTTCTGATATGTACTTCTAACTACATTCTCCTCATTCTCCTTGTATTGCCTGTCTTTATTTTTATCCTTGTGTAAAAAAATACATATGTATTCTGTTTATTTTTTGCCCTAATTGAATGCACCTTAATACCGTTGGTCATTTTATTCTTTCTACAATTTAAAAAAATGTCTGAGTAGTATTCTCACTAAAAAAAACATCTAAGACTCTGAAGATCTGAAAGTGTAGTCAGAGAATAGCTGTATTTATTATTATTATTTATTTTTTTACTTCATTCTCTTTCTCTGTGGGTATACTTGAATAGAAATCAAAAGCTTGGCAAGATATATTGTTATGTTTGTTGTTAATTTTTGTAACAAATGCGTGTTTCAAGCTCTATTAAAGAAAAAAAAAGGTCAAATTGTGTGCATATTTTTGTGCAGAGATGTAGTAGGCTGTGTGGATCCCTAGCTTCTGTGGCATGTTCTCCAGGCACTAATGTGCCTGTCTACCTGTCTTACATGACCTCAACCTCCTACCTGATATAAATGTGACCTTAACACTGTTTAGCATAGTTGGATGTGCATTACGAATACTCAAATGTAACTGGACTGTAACAAACAAAGAAATATCTACATTTTCATAGTTGTCAGATTATGCATAGTAAAACAACAAATGGATGAAATTTTCCAGAAGGCTAAGACCATAAGAATGTATGACTAATGCCAGTTTTTACCCATCTGGATGCTTTTGAGTCTGTTTGGAGAGACAGTTTATATAAAGTATTCATCATGCTGTTGTTATGTTACCTTGCTTTAAAGACTGATATGGATTTCAGAAATACACATTTTGCAGATAAAATGTATTGTGCAAGGTTCTCTGCTAAACAAAACTGAAACAAAGCTGCAAGTTATTTCCACCATTCCTTAGAGAAATTCATTTTCGCTTGAATTAAACTTAGAAATCTACAATTTTTTATTTACTATTTTTCAATGAACACAGTGTTGCACCTCCTTAGACACTTCAAACACTATGGACACATAAGAATTTAGACCTCCAGACTTGTGAGCCGCAGTAATCAGAATTTGAATGCTGATAGTATACATATACCCAGCAGAAGAAATTTAGCTGCATCCAGATAAAGTGTAATTTTGATCTGTTGTTGCTTAACAATTCAGTTATTTCAATGAAACTTATAATTTAAAGGGAAATAAAAAATTTTTTTGGTTTGAGTTATTATTATGATTTTATTTATTTAGTTATTTTTCAAATACATGTTTATTAGTGACATTTTATGCTTACCTGTTGAATTCTGCATGAGATATTTCCTCATTTTGCTAGAAATAATCAAGCTGTCACCTCCAAAACTATTTGGCTATCTCTTTTATGAACTTTTAATATTAAAGACATATATATTTATTTCTTGGATCCTCAGTAGTCTCTCAGGCTTTCTGAAAATCTATCCTGATACCTAAAAGAAATTCTTGGCTGTAATATTTACACATACATGTACAGGAAGCTACTTCATCTGCCTTTAAAGCATTTTAATTCTGTAACCACTCCTTGGCAATATTCAGCTTGGACAGGTGCACTTTGTTATATAGTTTGACATTGTGGCTTCAGAGGAAAACACAACTTAGGAAGCAGTAATTATTAGTAAGGACACTTGTGAAGAGATGTGTAAATAATCTAACTCAGAAAGAAGGAAATTTTTTTGTTTGTATAACAACAAGAAAATGTTGGAAATGTACCAACAATACTTAATAGCTTCTTGTAGAGGAAGTTGAAAAATAATAAAAGACAGAACTCACAACTAATGTTTGATGAATGGAAAAGTTGATGGTTCTATCAAGGATTAGATAAACACAAATTCTGATATAAAAATAAAATTACTACTTTAATTCATCAACTCATTAATGTAGAATTACTTGTAAAGCAGTGAAAAGTGAGAGGAATGTCCAAAGAAACTATTAATTGGAGTCTTCAGTGACTGAATCACAGTTAAACACACGGGAGCAGAGAAGATACTATGGAACTGAAGAAGAAACTATCACATACATAATGAAAGTAACACATTTTATATCAAAATATATTAGGAGGGGACTATGTAAGTTTTCTGTTTAATATTATATATTTGTTCACTTCTGTGCATTAGATTGTACATATAAAAATTTTAATGAAGTTGGAAATATTTCTGTTTCTCTGCTAATTTTCTGTAGGTCAAAAGTAACTCCCATCCTTTTCAGTAACATTTAAAGAGAAAATTCTAGCAGTGACAGAAGACTATATGAATGACATAAAAAGTATTGCTTGTATTCCTCAGACCTCACCTCAAGTCTCCGTGAACAAAAACTCAAAAGCTTCATTCCTCTTAGTATACTTTTCTTTGCTCTTTTCTTATTAAATGATTTCTAACAGTTGTGGAGAACAAAAGTATTGGTATAAAAACAAGATAGAAGTTTAAAAAAAGAAAAAGAAAAAGAAAAAGAAAAAGAAAAAGAAAAAGAAAAAGAAAAAGAAAAAAAGAAAGAAAAAGAAAAAGAAAAAAAGAAAGAAAAAGAAAAAGAAAAAGAAAAAGAAAAAGAAAAAGAAAAAGAAAAAGAAAAAGAAAAAGAAAAAGAAAAAGAAAAAGAAAAAGAAAAAGAAAAAGAAAAAGAAAAAGAAAAGGAAAAAGAAAAGGAAAAAGAAAAAGAAAAAGAAAAGGAAAAAGAAAAAGAAAAAGAAAAAGAAAAAGAAAAAGAAAAAGAAAAAGAAAAAGAAAAAGAAAAGGAAAAAGAAAAAGAAAAAGAAAAAGAAAAAGAAAAAGAAAAAGAAAAAGAAAAAGAAAAAGGAAAAGAAGAAGAAAAAGAAAAAGAAAAGGAAAAAGAAAAAGAAAAAGAAAAAGAAAAAGAAAAAGAAAAAGAAAAGGAAAAAGAAAAAGAAAAGGAAAAAGAAAAAGAAAAAGAAAAAGAAAAAGAAAAAGAAAAAGAAAAAGAAAAAGAAAAAGAAAAAGAAAAAGAAAAAGAAAAAGAAAAAGTCTTTTTGGCATTTACTATGAAAACAAAATTTATCTGTCAAACTTCTACAGTAAACCACAATTTCACCTCAGCTATTGTAGACTCCTTTTACACCCAGTGGAGAAATACAGCTACTTTAGGGTTGTCTGTTTTAGCGATTTGGATTGAACTGGAATATGAAAACAGTCTTTGGCATGCTTTTGTTCCACAGTTTGAACAATCATTCTATCTGTTTTTCTTTCCCTTATGTAATAGTAATAGTAAAAAAAAAAGAAAATCAACTATATTTCAAAATTCATAAACTATTCATATTATATACACTTCTTTTGAAGCCTTTTTCTTTTTCTCTCTTTTTTTTTTTTTACTAATAATCTGTACTAAATTCTGAAGTGTCTAACTCTTAGCACCTATTTTATATTTTTAATGTCAAACTTCTGTAAGATTTGCAGAAAACTAAATTATAATAAAAAAAAATGAAACTAGGAATTAAATACTTGGGTAAACTCTTTCCAGTATCAGGATTTTTAGGAGAACTTCTTTCAAGGTTGTATCACTGTGTTAGTGTCTTCATTTTTTCTTCTGTATAGTAGCCAATGAAAGCTCTAGAGAGAAAGACCTATTAGAAAGGCCAGGTCACAGTTCTTATTCTGGTTCTGGTTTTAATCTGCAAATGTTTCAGTATAGTCAAAATAGAATAGTTAAATCAATTTATTTTCCTGCTCATAAAATGCTTGTTTGTATTCTTCTACTTTACAGAATGATATTCTGACAAATCTGAATATTTAGTACAGTTTCTATTAAAGTTCCAATTGGGAAAGATATCATATTTGAGTACTTCCTTTAATGTCTCTGCAGCTATTTTCAGGATAGTCAATAGTCTAATTTAGGAAAACAAAAATAATCAGGCCTAAGATTGAATTAAGGGAAGTAAGTTACGTTAAAAGTTATGTGCCTTCATGGGTTGCTGAATCAGCAGCAGCAGATTTGACCTTGCTAAGCCAGGTTCATGTTGATGATAACAGATGCTTTTCTATTTTTTTTACAGACTTAGGCAATTAATGCAGACAGTGGGTCTCCTTTTTTCCAAGTAATATTGTTAGCTATCTTATCTCTGGAATGCAATGTAGCAGGCTCAAACAGGAAAACCACAACTCAACGAAGAAGCAGAGGACTAGGGAATGGAGTTGTGACCGATGAGACAACAATCCACAGCCAGCCAAGTGTCCTCCATCCTAAACCATGTCCAAGAAAATAATACAATTATATTATTTGGAAAGACCATTGAGAGATGTGTGTAAAAGAGCTGAGACTTGGGGCAGGGGGAATGTCAGTCATTTTGGGGAGTCATTGTAATAGCCCAGACTTTTCTTGGACATCTAATGCATATGTAAGAAGCTTGCTCTTTAAGTATGTGCCTTTCTTGCCCTCTGGTATGCATGCTAGGTGAGAATACCTCCTCTGCATCCTGTGTGTGTGCAGTGCAGATTAAACATACCTGCTTTATAACTACTATGTTGTCATAGAGTTTGATTTCTGCACGTCAGTAATATGATTAATCATTTCCACATTACTTTTCATACTATTCCAAAATATTCATTTTGAAGAAACAATAAAAATGTATTAAAATATACAAGCTTATAATAATCTCTCCTAAGCAATAGCTGATATTCTCTAGTTAAACCAAATCCACTAACATAGCATACTATAGGAACTGTAGTTATCTACTCAAAATTCATGTGCAATCCTTTAACTCTTTCCCACAGAATGAACCATTATATATGAAACATTATTCTTGTAAACACAAAATATAAATTATTGATGTGAGGCAAGATTTTTGCTAAGTTTCATTGCATTCATTTGCTGAGAAAATGTCAGAAAATAATTACATCTATTGAGCTGATATCACATTTTAGCATGTCTCAGTTTTGCTGCCAAGATTGCACAATGCAGTGAGTAATAATTAGTTTGTCATTATAATCATCTGTAAATTAATGATAGCATGAATACAGTTAGAGCTACAGTTGCTCTGTGTTCGAGCTGAACAAAGTATGATCCTAAATATATTAGAGTTTCTACTCTATTTATAGCAGCCACACATAATGAAGTTTATAATTTTTTTCACTTTTGTTTTCCAAAACTCATTTTGTTTTTGTGACATGCCAAAATATTGGGTTTTTTTTGTTTGTTTTTTGTTTTTTGTTTTTTAAACTGGGTTACATTAAAATTAACGTGTATTGTCCATTTCTTCTTTTTGCTTATGCAGACAATGCAAGAAGCATGAAAGACCAAGTGCAGAATAACGTAAGAGTGATGGAGTTCTCAGATCAAAGCAGCTCAGCAAAAATGTTTATGGCCCTTCAGTAATAGTGGAAATCTATAATAAAGAGTACAGCAGAGCTTAGACTTACAAAATGACTGATACAAATTCAGCTGTTATTTCTTAACATTAACTCTGTGCAACTAAGGTCACAGTGTTTAGTGGATAGAAGAAGTAAAAGTGTCAGCAATAATTCAGCGATAATACACTATGAAATGTGTTATTATGTGTATAATACACTAAATGTGGCAGAAATTCAATGATTCATCATTGAAGTACATTTCTCTTTCTCTTTAGAGGAAATGGCCACAAGTTGTATCAGATGAGGTTTAGACTGGACATAAGAAGGAACTTTTTCTCTTAGAGGGTGGTCAGACACTGGAATGGCCTGCCCAGGGAGGTGTTGGGAGTCACCATCCCTGGCAGTGTTCAAGAGGCCTCTGGATAGGAAGCCAGGAGATATGGTTTAGGGGGTTTCTGTAGGTATGGTATAGGGAGGATGGCTGGACTAGATGACCTTGTAGGTCCTTTCCAACCTTAGGATTCTATGATTCTATGATGTATACCCGGCGCGAGATTAAGAAACAACGCTTCAAATGTTGGTTTGACCAGTTTACTACAAGTCCTAGCCATTTAGGGATATAGAGAAGGGAAAACGGGCGATAGGAAAGATTGACTATTCAGTACAACTCAGGACAGCTTCTCTAAAGAACAAAGGGAAAAATCAAATTCATGAATTCAAAAGAGAAATGGCGTGTCAGTGCTTCAAGTTGACTGCTTATGGGTCAGCAATAGCTACACTGGTGAGCTATTAGGTCAAAGATAATATTCTCCATAGAGACAAATATAATGACATACATCTATAAAACTAAATACATAAACTTTTTGAAAACTTTAATCAGACTTAGAGATGTAAATGGTTTGCAGTTCTTTCCATTGATAGAATATGACTAAGAAAGCTTCTTTGTGTAGGCTGGAAATATTCTGACAGAGGAGCTTTAGAGGAGTAATGAATTATTTTATACAGTAAGTAAAATGCAAGTGATGGATCTGATAAACTGGTAAATTATATGCCATGAAATAAAAAAAGACATCAATCATGCTAGTTTCACTGAGTACAGTACCACATATGATCTTGTTAAAATATGTTCCTTTAAACTCCCTGCCAATTTTCCATATTATTTGTTTTGTAGCTATCACACACAGAAGAGAAAAAGTAATTCAGACCCAGTCTACAGTAATGATAAGAATAATCTTAACTCAGGAGCCTCAGCTTTGTCTATGCATGAAGTTAGATGAGGTAAGTATAATAATGTCTTGACTTAAATTGAAAACTGCATGATAAACTGCAAGTTCTTTTTATTTCTGATCTTGAAGCTTTATAATAATTGCAGATTTGCTATTTTATTTTATTTTAGTGAAGGAATAAGGGTAATTCTTCTCTCTGGCAATTTAGTACCAGTCTCAGTTTAAAATACATGGACATAAAGTTGTCTTTTCTCTTTTGTCTGAAATGTCTATATCTCTTTCTAGACATCTCAATCTGCTCTTCAGTAAGAACAAAAGGAAAATCAGAAACTTACTTTGATCTAATTTCTTGTCAGATGCAATTAAATCACATATACACTTTCAACATCATTAGAGTCAGAATGACCTTAGAATTATCCTATCCGTAGTCTTCAGATCAAAACAGATTAAATTTACAATGCTTTAGATGGGAAAAAAAAAAAAAAAAAAAAAAAAAAAAAAGTTATAACTATACTCTAAAGATAAGACATCTCATGATTGTATTGCCTTTCAGACAACTAGTCTTTCTTATCTTTCCCAAGTCAAAGTTAAGAAAAGTACTTTTATTTTAGACGGAGTCACAAATTACTCACATTGACTTTACAAATATCTAATTAATTTCTATGAAATACTTAAAATTCTAATGAAATACAACACAAATATCACAAAATCAGTCTTTATCAGAAGTATATATATATTCATCTTTAACTCATCTCTTTCTGCAAAAGTTCCAGAAGTTGCTGTATATAGAAAGAAAACCAATTCAGACTCAATAGATGTTGTGCTACAAAGCATACAACAATACATCAAAGTGGATAACAAACGTGCTGTATTGACTATGAACAAAACCAGGGAAAATTCTTATCTTTTTAAGAACATTTGAATAAATTTACCATTATTAATGTTATCTAAACTCAGTACAAGTAATTACAATATAAAAAGATTCTTCTAAGAATCTAAGAACTGTTACATTTTCACAGTACCTTGATGGGCTCCTCTTACTACCAAATACTGTCTGTGATAAAGAGACAACAATGACAAGAATATGTTAATAATACAATTACTGTGCATTAACAGTGTTAACAGAAGGTAGCTAGAATTGTGATAGCCTATTTATCAACTAGTCACAACAGATGTGAAACAAGTGCCAAAATAACAACTTATGATAAAGCCCCATCTATTGATGGCTTGCACAGGGTTTTAGAATCTGATATCAAACTTGTTGGGATACATCCTTCTGATGTTGAAGGAATACAAATCTGCAAGTCCTTCTTAGTCAAAGAATGTATGAGCTGCTAAACAAATTTGGAGCTCACTTTCATTCTTAAATTTTGTTTTAGTATCAAAATAATATTTCAAGATTTCTTTGAATCCAAGCAAAAAGGTTGCAGCAGAAAGGATCACTCACATAGCAGTCAGAACTCTTTTTCAAACATTTACTTATTTATTTATTAATAAGAAGTTGAAGGTTTTCAGTAGAACAGATTTCTCTCTTTCACAAACTTTCAAATAACTTAAAGACTGAAGTAGGGATGTCCAACCTTTTGGCTTCACTGAGTCACCTTAAGTAAAGAGGAATCATCTTAGTTCACATATACAGTGTATAAGTAATGTGTCTATAAGTAACAACAAAAAAAAAAATAAAAAAAATAAAAAAATTATTGCTATAATTAATTTATTACAATATTTTAAAATGAGAGTGACAAAAAATTAGTTAGATATTTGACCTTGTTTTTTGTGAAACTCATATCTGTTTTGATAGGAGTGTCTGCAGTTTTCACTGAGTTCCCAAGGTGCTCATCAGAGATTTTTTATGAAATTTTACTTGTTCTATATTTTGTCCTGGAAAAGAGCCATTCATTAATTGATCTGATTCTGAAAAGTGAATACATGAATAAGGCATGATTATGAAGTGAGGAATAGTTTTTTTCTGGTATGAATAGTCTTATAGAATTCTAGTTAAAATACATGGTCAGATTTTTGAGTTGAATTACTGATTTTAATTCCGTTCATTCAGTTTACAAGCAATATATTTATTTTGACTAAAAATGATGTCGCAAATATATTAAAACAATATATTTTTTTTTAGCAGTGTACATTTAAGATGCAACTTTTTGATGACAATATAAAATCTTTAATACTAAATATATTATTTACTCCATTATTTTATTTTATTTTTGTTTTAATTTAATTATTTACACAAATTACACAAATTTACACAAATTAGTAAGGAAGTTTGAATATGAAATCTGTCAAATATTTCTACAGAATTCCTGAAATTCCAGTAGATCAGACAGAAAGAAATGTTTCAGAATTTTAAATGAACCAAAAATATTCAGCAATACTAACATGGCATATGGCCAAATAATGGGTTGGGGGGTCCTGCCGAGTCACAACCCAAATCCCTGCAAACGCTTGCTACATCACCTCAGGCTGCTTATATTTGATATATATATATATATATTTTTCACAGAGCTCTTTCTTTAATGATTTGTGACTAAGGGAGTCTCACTACCTTTGTGTATTAATGTATTAATGCCTCATCCCTTCAACAAAAGAAACTCTCATTTAAACTCTCCTTTATAGCCTTTAACAGAATTAATTTAGGAAAATACTGAAATTGTATTATTACTATTAGTTATACATGAATAATTCAATGTTTTAATGTATTTCATAGTTATATCAACACCTAATGAGCACTGAAGAGAAAAAATATTTTTTCAATCGATTCACTGGTCTAAGAGTCAGAAAAAAATTGTGATGTTCATAGTAAGCTTTTTTATAACCTTAGTTTTACTGCCTAAAATATTACAGAGATTGCCTAAGGCATTACTACCAGTATTGCCACACAAAAGTGAACCTTGGCCCTATACACCCCTTTTTACATATCCATCCTAGGATACTTAATGCAGCTTTTGCTGTTGACTCTGCTGCCATTGTCATCATCCTAAATAATTAGACTAAACTTTGATACCTAGATGTGGTAAACCTCTAGAAAGTGATATAGAATTTTAGTACTTAACGTTCTCAAAGTGGGTTAATCTCCTTAACTAGATGTTTTATATATGACATCTATAACAAAACTAGGAACATCTTATATGCAAAACATTCCTCAAATGTAAGTGCTTACTATCATTTCAGACATTCTACAGTATCTGAGATATTTTTATGAGATAAGGAGAAACCGTGCAGTACATAATGGAGATGCACACCCATCAAAGTGACAGATTGAGGACAGAGATGTACCACAGGGTATAGATGTCTAGGCAATTAAATTAACTACAAATATAAATAAGAATCTTAGTACGAGATTCATGTTACTTATTTGAGACATCTGTATTAAGATGATGTCTACCTGCAACACTCTCAGCTCTGAGTTGAGTCAATAGTTCAAATAAAGAATGTGGGCAGAGTAAAATAATCAAGACAAATATGTAAAAGTCCAAAGGACAACCCTAAAATTATACGGCAGGTACCTGGCCAAGCCAGAAACAATCACCATGAATCCAAACACAGGGCCTACTGCATGACTGTCCAAAGATTTTTAAGAGAGACATGAAAGCAGGTGTGGGAATTTGAGCAACTCAAGATGTGTTAAATAATAGTTTAAGTTTGTATTTCCATTGTAAAAATTGTAAGTGAAGAAGAAATAAATATTGTGAAGATACAGCAATGTAGTAAAACAATAGAGTTAATTATGGTCTTAAAACTGAAATACCATTTTCTAACACCTTTGAAGAAGTTTTGCAAGCCATAAAAATGTCTCTGTTGTTTTGTTGTTAGTATGTGATGAACTAGTATTACCTTACTAAAAAATAAGCATCCTAGAAAACCCTAAATATAGAGGAAGATGCTTGATATTGCATATTGTATACAGTGAAACTAATTAGGATCCTAGTTCTGAACTATAACTTCTTTTTTTCTTTTTTAAACTCAAGATTCTCAGCTAAACATTCTCTGAATAAAGTCAAACATCACAGTCATGCTTGCTTTAACAGAAGGAAAAAAAAACAACAAAACAACAAAAAACCCAAAAACACTAAAATACAAGCAATAAAGATCAACAACTCTCATACATTTCCAAAAAAATTCTTCAAGAAAGAAGCAACACTCACTCTAATGTAGTCTTTGAGAGTCTAAATCTGAGATAGATGCTCCCTAGAAAGACTTATACGCCATTTGTAGGATGCTGCAGCTTACTTCAATACTTCTGTTAGCAGCAGATGAAACAAAAAAGACACGTTTAAACATCAGGGTCATTTTCTAATGTACTGTATGTGTCAAGAGAAAACTATAACACACAAAAAATATTCTGTAAACAAAATAAAAAAGGATTTTAAAAGTTTCAAAGCACCAAAACTCTCATCATACTAACGTAATTTCCTCTCACACAAAAATAAATAAATAGATAGATAGATAGATAGATAGATAGATAGATAGATAGATAGATAGATAAAAACAAAAACCCCACTTAAATTAATATAATTTGCTGTAGTCAGTGCTTCATTCCTGAATGACATCTTTATCATTACTGGTAGCCTGTTGTTTTATACTACAGAAAAATGGTCCTTTCCTGTAGAAGGCAAAATGTCACCCATCAAACCTAAAAAATGGAACAACTGGAAAAAAAAAAAAGATTAAATACAAAAACATTATAAGAACATTATAATTAAAATTATAATTAACATTATAATGTAGAATTTATTTATCATAAAATACTTTGTACTATTGAAGTAAGTGCCAAATCTTGTATGTCCCTATTCATAGATAATGTTCTTTATTAAATCAATGAAAGTTCCACATAAAGAGTTGTACTGAGTACTACAGATAAAATTGTAAACTTCAAAATCCAAACTCCTTGCACTCAACAGTCCCCTTCCACCTTGTGCAGTATGTTAAAAATAAAAATGAGTACATGATCAGTGTTTATTTAAAGTATAATATTTATTTCCATTCATTGCATGACTAAATTTCAAATGTTTGCACAAAGAGTTTCCACCTGTGATAACAAAACATTCCCACCTTAAAGGCCTTTCTGGTTTCAGCTTGCTACAGAGACCAGCTTCAAGGTAGGTAAGACTGCATTGGTAAGAAACCTAAAGCAAAAAAGCCAATCAAGAAGTTTTTTTTAGGGCTTTTTTGAAGCCAGCAAGAGCACTGTTCTAGTGTGGGAGTACTAGCAGCTTGTGGGTGAACTGCTGAGCCAGCAAGGGTGGTGCTGGCACTGCACGCTCACGAGCTTGACCTTGACCCTTTGCTGTGAGACTAAAAGCAGACCTCAGTAGGACATAAAGTGCCAGGTGAAAAAAAAAAAAAAAAAAAAAAAAAGTGTTATTGTCTACTTTCTACAGGGAGGGAAGTGAGTGTATAAGTACAGCCCTTGCAACCTATGCAATACTGCAGCAGCAGGTGTGGGTGGTGGATCTTGTGACTGGATATGTGAGTGCATTTGTCTTTGCTCAGGAGACAAGCTCTCCTCCTGACAGACCCTGAGATCACAGGATCAAGCACAGTCTCTACCAGACAGTGGGCTTTCCCCAAGAAGACTCTGGTGACCCAGACAAAGGGCCTGCCCAGAAATGGGGTCGCTTGTTGCAGGGAGTGCCTAAGCCTGCTGCTGCTGAGGGAGGATGGGAAAGATGCCACCTGTGTGTGGTGCAAGCAGGTGTTTGAGCTGCTGAACCTGGTGGTGGAGCTTAGGGATGTGGTAAAGAGATTAAGGACCATCAGAGAGTGAAAGAGGGAGACTGACTAGTAGAGTGACTTCCTGTGAGAAAGATGCAGAGATTGCACTCACCCAAACTGTAGTGGAGCCTCTTCCTTGCCGTAGTTAAGCAGAGAGAGACAACTTGAGAGGAAAGGAGGAATAGCAGTAGGTCCTAGCTTGGTGATCCAGGCAACACCCATCCTGACCTACCTTGGTTCCCCAGGTGGCTCTATGTAATAGGTCTGAAGCCCTGAAACTGGAGGGTGAGGTGGTACTGAAGTCAGGCTAACAGGCCTGTAGTTCCCTTGGTTCTTCTTGCAACCCTTCCTGTAGATGGGAGTCACACTGGTAAGCTTCCAGTCTTCTGGGTCCTCACCAGTCAACATGGGGCACTGATAGATGATAGAAAGCAGCTCAGCTATCACCTCCATCAGTTCCCTCAGCACTCTGGTAAATCTCATCCAGCCCCATGGATTTGTGGCAATCCAGTTGGAGTAGTAAATCTCTGACTGTTTATCCTCCTGAATCGTGAGGGACTTTCTCTGCTCCCCAGCCAAGACTACCATGTGAGAGAGTGGAGTCCCCTGAGGATAAATGGTCTGACCTTTAAAGATAAACATAAAGAAGGCATTCCTTCTCCTTATCCTCAATGGTCACATTCCTAGCCTCATCCAGAAAAGAATGGAGATTATCTTTAGTCCTCCTCTTACTGTTGTGTTTGTAAAAGTGTGTCTTGTTCCTTTTTACCCTAGTGGCCAGGTTGAGTTCAAGCTGGGCTTCTGCCTTTCTGATTTTCTCTCTGCACATCTTAGCAACTTCCTCATATTTTTTCTGAGTTGCCCATCCCTTCTTCCACAGGATGTAGACTTTTTTTTTTTTTCTCCTGGAGCCTCAAGAATAGCTCCCTATTTATCCACACTGCTCTTCTTCCACGCTGGCTCATTTTGCAGCTCAGAGGGACAGCCTATTCCTGTGCCTTTACACTTCCTTTTTGAAGAGCAAGTAGCCATCTTGGACCCCTTTAGTCTCTAAGACTGAATCCCAAGGGACTCCCCTTGCACTTTGTTTCATTTTCATTAATATTACTGAAATCATTCAGACACTGAAGGACAGAATTTCCAAATACAATCTATTCACCAGATTTTTGTGTATCTAGAATTTTTTTTCAATTGGGTTGTGCAGAACTCATTCAAATAAGAGCTATGTTATAGAACATGAACCTGTCTTTCTGCTGATTACAGAAGGACCATGAATTGCAGTGCTGACAAGCCAATTTGTCTTTGCTAAAACAAAGAAACAAACAAAACAAAAAGAAGAAAAGAAAAAAACAAACAAAAAAGCCAAACAAACAAACAAACAAAAAAGCATACCAAGATAATAACACTAAAACCTTTGAGTTTACAGATTAAATTGCTTTCTGGTATTTTTCCTAGTCAGCCTCCATCATGTTATCAGAAAATGATAGAAGAGTTTGGATTGGAAGGGATGTTAAACACAATCTACTTCCAATTGTCTTGCCATGAGCAGGAACACCTTCTTGTAGGCCAGGTTTATTAAAGTATATTGTACCCTGGTCTTCAACATTTCCTAGGATGGGGCACCCACAGTTTTTCTGGGCCACTAATTTCTGTGCTTAATCTCCTTCATAGTTTAAAGTTTCATCCTAATATCTAATCTAAATCTATCTTCTTTCAGTTTAAAGCAATTTGTTCTTTTCCTATCAACTTATTTCCCAACAAATAATTAGTGTCCAAACTTCTTACTTGCCTGGACCAAACTGAATGAAGAGAAACTGCCTTGGGCAACATATGAAATATAAAATACAGTCAATTCATATATGTAACAAAACTTATTTTTATGTACTTTTTATTGATATACATATATATATATAAAACAGCAACAAAAACATAAAACTAGTATTTTCACCTATTACCACAGCACAAAATTTGAAAATAGCAGTCTTACTTTCCAAATTTTTGTAGTTAGGTTTTCCTGTTTATTTAATTCACCTGGATACAGTCTGGTGAGATAAACTGATTTTAGATTATTATTATTTTTTTTTTTTTTTTAATTAGGACAAACCATAACAGTTAACTTTCTATACATTGCTTAATAAAATGCATTTATCTATTTATTTATTTTTGCAATCATCTTTGCAATCAGATTTACATAATTAGCAGAGTCTGTTTGAGTTTAAACTTTTTCAAAGAGATTCTTACTGAGATGACAGATTTCTTTTCAGTGCTGCTATTTTGTCTTTACAAAGCATTCCTTGAAATTTATTGAGTTTGTTGGCATGTTTCTGCACACAATGTCTTTTCAAATTGTAATCTCTGAAAACTGGCACTATTTTCTTACAGATTCAATGGAGCTCTATATCATTTGTCTTGATAATTTTTCTTCTTTTGGGTTGTTTTCTTTTAGGCTGCCGCTAAGTAGGTTGAAGTATTAGTACTGGCAATCAATGCATTTTACTCAACAAGTAGCACAAGCTCATACCATGGGTAAATACACAGAAGTTTTGTTGCAAATAAGCATGTGCAAAGGGCAAGAGAGGAAGAGTCATCACTGTACTACACCTTCCACATGCCCTGTTTTTTGTCCAGGCAGTGCTAATCAAACACTGATGTTTGATGTTTGGTGAGTGATGGGTGAACATCTAAGGCTGCTGGAAATAGGCAAGGCATGGGCCAAAGTACAGGCTGTTCAGTGAGCTGCAAGTGGTCTGTGGACCATGGATTAGACAAACCTGTAATAAAGCTTTATTTTAAAGTTTCTCTCCAACTTTCTTGTAGACCTATTCAGTACTGGAATGTAGATATTTATTCTCTCCAGAGTCTTCTCCTTTTTCAGCTAAACAAACCCCAAATTCTGTCTTTCTTCATAGGAGAGAGTTGTTTCAGCCCTCTGAACTTCTTTGTGAACCTCCTCTTGCTCAGCTCTAAAAAGTACATTTTTCTCTTTTGTTGGGCCCCCACAGCTAGATGCAATACTACAGATAGATTCTCATGAGAGCAGAGTAGACGGGGAGAATCAGTCACCTCCTTTGACCTCCTGCGTATGTTTCCTTTGATGTAGCCCAGAAAACTGTTGGATTTCTGGGCTGTAGAAGCACACTGCTAGCTCATGCCTAGTTCTTCATACCATCAATACCAGAGAAAGATTTCTCGGTTCATCAGTCACCAAGTATGAATTGATGTCTGGGATTTCCCTGACCAGGTGCAGGACCTTGAACTTAACCTTGCTGAACTTTACAAGGTTTGCATGTGCCACCAAGTTCGTTAGGCATGTTTTCTCTTTGTGAAGCCATGTTGTTTTTCCTCAGTCTGCTTCTTGTCTACTGTATGGCTTCAAATGATTTTCCATGAGGATCTGCTCCATGATCATACCAAGCACAGAGGTGAGGCAGTCTAGTGTCTTTGTTTCCCCAGCAACTCTTTTCTTCTAGCCTTTTTTAAAGTTGGTTCAGTGTTTTCTCTTTTCCAGTTGTTGGGAATTTAACCACAACTATTCAAATCTGGATAGTAACTTAGTAATTCATCTACCATTTCCCTTCGGATCCTGAGATGCATCTCATCAAGTCCCATGGACTTGTGTACATTTAGATACCCCATAGTATCTTGAACATTGTCTCCAACTGCAGGTAGGATTTTCTTACCCCTTTTCATACACTGAGATTCTGTGACTTGGAAGATGTACAAAGGGCAGCTGCCATTGAAAAGTGGGGCAAAAAACTGACTGAGTTTCTCAGCCTTTTCCATGTCAGTCATAGACATGTCCCCTGTCTCACTCACTGAGGTGGGGGAGTAGAGGTGGGGTGGGGGAGGAAGTTAAATTGATTTATCTTCCTTTGCTACCTAACATATCTGTAGAAATCCTTATTGCTATTCTTTACATCTCTGGACAATTTAGCTCTAGCTCTATCTTGGCTTTCTTGATCCCATCCCTCCACCCCGAGGCCATATCCTTTAATCTTCCTGGGTTATGTTGCTGACTCCACTGTGAATGTATTTCCTTTTTTTGTATTTTATTGTGGTTAAGAGATCCTGCCTCAGATATCCTGGTCTTCATTCTTCTTTACCCAGTTTCTTTCATGTTGGAGTTGAGAGTTCTTATAACGTAAGAAGAATGTATTTAAAAATCTACAATTTTTCTTCTCTGCTTTATCCCTGAGGGCATTTTTCCAGGGGTCCTATCCAATAGTCACTTGAATAACTGAAGGTTTGCATCCCTGAGGTTTAGGATCTTTAAATTTAACTCTCACAATTAAAAATTCTACTGGGACATGACCAATGTTGCCCAGGCTACCTACAATCTTGACCTCACCAACGAAGTATCCTAGGGGAAGGATTATTGCAGATGATTTGTTTTGTTTTGTTTACCTATGTGTTCAGAAGAACAAGCAGGAGTAAAATCAACTTTCAGACTTATGTTGATGTTGCCTTTCCTCTCTGATAAGCAAATATATATGTTGCCCCCTTAGTTAGCATAGATTTCATATTATTTTAAGCTATTTATAAGTCGATGCAGTTGGCTATCCATTTTAAATGGTCTTGAAGCATGCTGGTCTGTTAAGGATTTTAAGCATTGTTGTAAGACATTTTCAAGTTCAAAATCACAACAAGCACTTTTCAAGCAATTGAGAATGAATTCATTAGTAGCTTACCATTCATCATGCTGTAATGCCAACATAAATTATATGATTTAGAGATTGATGTGATATCTATTAAATCATTACTTATTGTCTCAGTTCTGGCACTCTCCCATTCACTAAAACACAATATTCTGAATATTTCAGAACTGTTTAAATCCTTTTTTAAAAATCTTATTTAAAATAATAATAAAAATAATAATGAATTCACAACAAGAAACAGGAGCCCATATTTTGTAAATCAGATGGAACCACAATGATTTTGGGGCATTACTAATGCCCAGTACAAATAGATACTTACACAACTGCACTGATTCTCCATGGATCTTATTAGAGGTGTATTTTTCTTGGCTTTCAGAGTGAAATGCATGTAATAAATTCCCTAGATATCTATGTAGGAACATGATTCTCACCAACTAGCTAGATAATTCCATCAGTTCAAAGTTCTCAGTCAATATTTCTGTCAAATTTAGTAGGATTAGTCTAGTATGAGTTAGTAACAACATTCTATTGCTAACATCAGTTTGAAAGGATTTATAACAGAAAGCTCAAATGCATGTCAATTTCTACAAATAAATACAGGTAAGTGTGTGTGTGTGTGTATATATGTATACAAATACACCTTTTATTTTGTTTTTCTTTCAAATTGTCATACATTTGAAAGCCATATGCCAAAGGAAAACCACCACCACCACCACAACAACAAAAAACACCTAATAGCCAGCACTCTTTCAGATGTAACAAGCTGTGACATCTTTTCACAATGTTTTGTAATGCAAAATTCAATAACAAAAATTTAATTCTGTTTAGATTATTGTTATAGAGAACTTTACTCTTCATCCAGAGACTAAATAACACCCCTCAGTAAAAGACAGAGTTAGTCAATAATATATAGCCTTTCTGACACTCATGTTCTCTTTTCACAAAATTTGATCTTGGCAGCCAAACAAACCCAAAATTCAAGAGCAGTTTAGCTCATGAAAATCTATGCACAGCATAAAGTTTTTATTGACACTTTCTATACTGAAATTACCCACTTGGCCATTTATCTGTGCCACTTGTTTAGTCTTCTCACAGTAACAAAGAAAAAGTTAACAGATGATACATCACTAGTGCCGGTTGACAAATACATATGTGCATATATGTATATATGCTAGTATGTATGCATACATATGAGGTGCTTTATTATTATTTTGAAATCACAATTTCTGCTGCCTGCTTGTGAGACATTTCTTAATTTAGTAGCATTTTACAAAGTAAAAACAATTTTAAAAAATATTCTCATCCAGTGTAAGGTTGTATCTTGCAAATAATTTAAATTTAATGATTGCCATCCCTAAATGAAACACAGAATAAGCAAGAACCATGAAGGTGCATAAATGTAATGTATTTTATGTGAATTTAATATTATTCAAATCCTTTTAAGTTTTCTTCTCAATTTATGAAACAGTGGCTGATGGCCAGTGTGTAAAGCCAGTGGAGAATGGAGGCTGATGGTAGTCTACCATGGCCTGAATGAGGTCACGCCCCCAAGGAGTGCTGCTGTGCCAGACATATTAGAACTCCAGAATGAACTGTAGTCAAAAGCAGCCAAATGGTATGCCACCACTGACGTTACTAAACTGTAGGCACCAGTTTGCCTTCATCTGGAGGGGCATTCAGTATACTTGGAACTATTTGTCCCAGGGGTAGAAACACAGCCCAACTATTTGCCATGGGTTGGTCCAAACTGTATTGGAACAGGATGGTGCTCCTGAGCACTTACAGAACATTGTTGATATCATTGTGCAGGGTGATAAAGCAGCAGAAGTTTTCATGAAATGAGAGCAAATATTCCAAATTCTTTTGTGAGCTGGTTTTGCTATTAAGTGGTTTTTGCTATTAAGTGATGCAAAGTAAAAGAACCTGCCCAGGAGATTCAGTTCCTATGTATAAAGTGGCAAGATGGGCGCTGTCACATCCCAGCAATTTTTGTTTGTTTGCTTGTTTCCCCAGTGGCTTTTCTTTAATAAAATATTTGAAAGAGAAAAGAGAGAAAAAATAACAGATAAGACTAATGGTTATTTGTTTACTGTAGTGTTCTGCTGTACATAAACACGTTGAATTAAACATTGATATGATTTACAGTACACCACTATGCTTTCTATGTAGGGCTAAGCCACAGTCATGGGGAGATTTGACTTTAGAATACCGAGATGCAGTACATACTATCAGATTTCTGAAGCAGAATTGTGTCCAGTATGATTGTAAAGGAGAATGTGAGAATTACTTAATACTGCATCTGCAGGTTCTTTCCTATTGCAGTTGCTCTCTTCAAGCCTGCAAAGGAGAAAACAGCTAAAATTAAATAAAAGAATAAAATGCTAATAATCTTTCTAAAACGTCTTCACCTTCACTGAAACAGACCCTTTGATGTTAAATGATAACAGTGTTTGAAGTTATGATACTCTGTACTGATAATAACTCCAGTAACAACCTATTTTCTATCTAACTCCAGTATAAGTGTGAAACAATGGTTGTGCGGATAAACTACAGTGACAGAAGTCAAACAGTTTTCCATTACATGTGCTGACATTTGTGGTTATTCTAGGGTTTTCAGAAGCTAATTATTCAAAAACACATCTTGCAATGTTTTAACAATGTAATCTTCTATTTGCATTGTGGAAATTTTCAAAAGAATAAACAAAGGTATAATTGAGCGTTTGTTTTGATATTACAAATATTGCAAATATAAGGCTTGAGACATATTTATCAGACTTATAGCAGGTGAATAGGATAACTTTAATTTTTAATATTTAATGCTTTTCTGTTTGTGGAAAAATACATGTTTGATAAATATATTTACTAATCAAAATTCGCATTTTCAAAATTTTTTTGCTAATAATTTTATTCTCTGACACAAAGTAATAAAAATATCTGACAATAAAATGCACAAGCATTTGTGCAAACAAACAAACAATATTTAATTAAAACAAACAATATTTAATTAAAAAACCTATTTTGTAGGACATATCATATTCTCATCAGAATTCATATATTAATACTGTCAAAACTTCATGTTCAGTGCTTTCACCTTTGTCACACTTAAACCTCATTTAAGATAAATTTTATTTGTATGAACTTTTCTCAGAGGTCATCTCAGTAAAGCTGAGTTCTCCATACTCAAAACATCCCTTAAAGTTACTAACAGGATTCAAAGAAAGGCCACATAATACTAGTCAATGGATTTTGAGATAATAGAAACACAATTGTTGATATTCAGAAATAGTAATTGTAATAAATACTTAGATATATTCACTAAAAATGAATTCATCAAGTATTCCTATGTGAGATTCATCTAGCCAAATGGATATGCCTAGCTTTAGAGTGCTGTTCACTTCTTCCTATGGTAGTCAGCTGAAGATGTATATCATATTCAAGAAAGCATTTACTTTTCTCTACTGATTTAAAATGAACTTTCAGGTGACTTTCTCAGATAGTTAGATATTAGTACTACAGGCAGCTAAATTTAAATCGAGAAAAAATATGCTTCAACATACTTCTACTGATGAAGTGTCCTTGAGGTACAATTAAGTTTGGAAGTTATTCCTGGTATTTAGGGTACACTCTGTATGAGGTTGACTACTGAGACAGTGCTTACTTGTCCTCTCTTTCAGTATGTTCTTATGGGAAGTATTTGACAGAGAAATATTCATTCTCAAAATCTTTCACAGAGAACACATTGATCTTTGGTTTATCTTACAGCTTTAGAGTAATTTTCCAGGACTAAAAATTTTAGACTTGAATCTTTTTTTTTTTTTTTTTTAATCTGAAACTGAACGCAATGTCTGCAACAGACAGTATCTGAACTCCTGGGACTTTTTATTCCAAATTCAAGACAAGATAGGTGAGAAAGAAATTCCAACATGCAATGCTAAAAAGAAATGCACTGCCCATCCAAAGAAAAAACATTTTACACATTGTTTGGCTTATATTTATTAATGCAGCAAATCTCCTATATTCACTGAGTACTAACTCAAATTAATGTTACAGTAGCTGTGAACATATCTTGGCTGTCAAGAGCAAGCAATTCTAATTATTAATTTCACATTATGAATCTCACTGAAATTCAAGTATTTTATTTTATTTAGCTTTTATTTTATTTCCTTAAGCTGTTTTTTTTGGGTTCTTTTTTTCACTGTATTCTTACCTGCTAAAAGATTTATTTAGTACTGTACCATTTTCTCAGTCTTTAGTACACTTCTGAGAGTTCAGTACGTGTAAAAATATTTCAGAATCTGTAAAGAATGGCATTGCTATCAAGGAAGATATTGCTCCTATTTAAAGCATGCACTACTTCCTTAGTTTTAAATTTTTCTTCTGACAGAATTTCTACCTACAAATGGCTTCAGCTAAGATGGTGTACTCATTCATTCAAAGGGACATGTAAGAAAAAAAGAAAAAAAACAATAGATATTATAGTAGTAAAAACAAGGAAAATATTTTATAAGATCAGGACATCTGAAGTATCACTGTATTTTTAGCTTCCTGTTTTCTTCCAAATACAATAAGCATAGAACAGAGAAGTGTGATTTGACAGCACAGCTATTATATAAAGCCATATTCTTAGATACTTTGTTTTTCAGGATTTGCTCAGCTACACAGAACACAGTTATCTATGTATTTTCTTATTCACAAGAGTTATTTATTTATAATGCCAAGTGTTAGCAAAAAATAATTTCAACTAACCTAACAAGATTGCAGGATAGGCAAGGAAGGAGGGGTGGCGGTGTGGCTCTCTATGTCAGGGAATGCTTTCATGCAGCAGAGCTTGCAACTGGGGATGATGTGGTTGAATCCCTATGGGTAAAGAGATGGGCGTCTGTTATAGACTGCCAAACCAGGATGAAGCGGCAGATGAGCTGTTCTATAAGCAGCTGGCAGGAGCTGCGCAGTCACCGGCCCTTGTCCTCATGGGTGACTTTAACTTCCCTGACATATGCTGGGAGCATGACATGGCTGAGAAGAAGCAATCTAGGAGGTTCATGGAATGCATAGAGGATAACTTCCTAATGCAGCTGGTGAGAGAGCCCATGAGAGGAGCTGCCCCGCTAGACCTGCTGTTCACAAACAGGGAAGGTCTGGTGGGAGATGTGGAGGTTGGGGGCTGTTCTGGTCAGAGTGACCATGAAATGGTAGAATTCTCGATTCTAGGTGAAGCATGGAGGGAGAATAACAAAACTGCCACCTTAGACTTCCGGAGGGCAGACTTTGATTTGTTCAGAAGACTGGTAGGGGCAGTCCCCTGGCGTTCAGCTTTAGCGAACAAAGGGGTCCAAGATGGCTGGTTGCTCTTAAAGAAGGAAGTGTTGAAGGCGCAGGAGCAGGCGGTCCCCCTGAGCCGCAAAATGAGCCAGTGGGGAAGAAGACCGGTGTGGATGAATAGAGAACTGTTCTTAAGGTTACAGGAGAAGAAGAGAATCTACTGCCTGTGGAAGGAGGGAAGAGCAACTCAGAATGAGTACAAAGAGGCTGTCAAGATGTGTAGAGGGAAAGTCAGAGAGGTAAAAGCCCAGCTTGAATCTAAGCTGGCCACTGGCGTGAAAAAAAAAACAACAAGAAACTCTTTTACAAATACCTCAACTGTAAGAGGATGACAAAGGGGAATCTCCATTCTTTACTGGATGAGGCTGAGAACGTGATCACAGAGGATAAGGAAAAGGCAGAGGTTCTGAATGCCTTCTTTACGCCTGTCTTTAAAAGTCATCTTGGTTATATCCAGGGCTCCCCACGCTCTGACTTGGTAGTCTCGGCTGGGGAGCAGACTGAACCCCCTGTGATTCTTGAAGAAACGGTCAGGGAATTACTATTCCAACTGGACTGTCACAAGCTGAGCCGCTTTCCGTTATCTTTCAGCGCTCCCTGTTAACAGGTGAGGTCCCGGAAGACTGGAAGCTTGCCAGCGTGACTCCCATTTACAAGAAAGGTTGTAAGGAGGATCCGGGGAACTACAGGCCTGTTAGAAAGACATTGAGGCCCTGGAACGTGTTCAGATGAGGGCTACAAAGCTGGTGAGGGGTCTGGAGCACAGGCCTTATGAGGAGAGGCTGAGGGAGCTAGGATTGTTCAGCCTGGAGAAGAGGAGGCTCAGGGAAGACCTTATAGCTCTCTATAATTTCCTGAAGGGAGGTTGTAGTGAGCTGGGGGTTGGCCTCTTCTCTCATGTAATCAATGATAGAACTAGAGGGAATGGTTTTAAGCTGCGGCAGGGGAGATTCATGCTGGACATTAGGAAGTATTACTTCTCGGAAAGGGTCGTCAGGCATTGGAATGCACTGCCCAGGGAGGTGGTGGAGTCACCGACCATGAGAGTGTTCAAGAAACGTTTGGATGTTGTGTTGATGAATATGATTTAGCTGGGAAGTATTGGTAATGGTTGGTCTAGATGATCTTCTAGGTCTTTTCCAACCTTGATAATTCTGTGATTCTATGAATTTTGGGAAAGGCATCTGAAGAAACAAGGGAAAGAATGTGTCAGAGTACCAAGAAGAAAAGGAGAAAGATCAGTAAAAGACCCAATTATGAAGATGAAGTAAAAATTGATTTTGAAGATTTGAGAATTATAGTGAAAAGCAAGATAGGGCAAAAGTAAACTAAGAGAAAACTGAAATGTAGAGGTAAGGGAGTTCCTACTGGTAGAGCAAGCAAAAAGAAAATGGATGTAAGACAGGGAGAAGCAGTGGGAAAAAGGAGATAATAAATGCACAAAGCCAAAGAAGGAACTGGAACAAGGACGTAAGAGAAGGCAGAATGTTGTGGAAAGGAGACTTACAGTGTGCAAGGACAGCCTGATTAGTTAAGTATATTTTAGCTAATTAAAATTCTTGATATAGTTTCCAGCACTTACTCAAGTTACCTGCTTTCTTTTCATCATCTCTATTTGCCCTTTGTTAATTACTTTAGTATCACTGGTTAATAAAGCTGAGTTCATGAATTTATAACTCAATTGTATTTTTGTGACCTTTCTATAGAGAGTCTAATTCAGAAGTGGAATCAAATCTATTATTCTGAGAAACAGGATATGTATTTAAAAACTGTCTAGAATTTTTGAGAGCTATTTTAGAACATATTTATTTCAATTAATTTCAGACTTATAGAAGATATATATATGGAAGATACAGTTGAGTAAGATCTATTTTACGCTTACACTTGAGTAAGATCTATTTTATCATAATTCAAGTGTTAGATTTGCTTCCAGGTTGTTATCATATACATTTAGGAGTTTAAATATCAGTAATATCCTGGAATTGGAACTCTAAACTTCAGCAATTGTGTACATAGTAAACAGCAAATTCCACAGCCTTTAGCACTGTACAGTTGCTAAAGTGTACTGATCAAAACAAGAGATGGTGCAACGTCTTTCCAGAATCAGTGTACTGACCATACAGTTTAAAAGGTTTATATAGGAATGTTACTCTCCATACTCAAAATGTCCAATCTGGAAACAAAATCTACTAAGAATCATAGAATCATGCAATGGTTTGTATTGGAAGAAATCTGAAAAATCACCTAATCACAACCCTCTTGCTCCCTCTGTGACATCTTCCACTAGTCCAGGCTGATAAAAGCACTGTCTAACCTGGCACTGTTTGCTTCCAGGGCTGGGACAAAGTTGGTGAAGTTTCTTAAACAATTCATATGAGATATTTTAACAAACCCTTCCTAAATTATAGCTCCCACCTAGGAATGACTTGTTTCTCTCTTGAGCCCTGTGTTATACTTTCTAAACTTGTGCAAGTACCCTTGGATAACCTAGGCCATCTTAAATGTTTCTGACACCTGTGTTTAGGTAATTGAACCAGCCATCTGATACCAATGGCCTAAATGTCTTTATCTGAATTAATCACCTGGGCTCTCTTTATAATTAATGAAGGGAAATAGGCATTGCTGAAGAGCAAAACATCTGACCTACTTTTTGAATGAGGTGAATCTTGTTTTAAAAGAGACTACATCTTCTTACTCAGAATGATGGAAGCCTAAGGGAACTAGCCTGAATATAAGCACATATATTAGAGACATCTAAATTTACACTAATGACTTCTGTTCTGAAAGGCTGTAAGTCATTCTATCATATAAATTTTAAGTCATTCTACATAGAAATATTCAGACATCATATGAGCTATTCAGTTTTTGTTGTTGTTATTCTTTGTGTGTTTGTTTGTTTCCTATAGAATAGATAAACAAATGACCTGGGTAAAACAGTAAAACAATGGAAGAAATATTTATTTAGTTGTGGTTGTATGTTAGAAAATAGGGGATATAGAGGAATTGTTCTTTTCAATATTAGCCTACAATTCACTAATATCACTAAATTAGAAACCTTTTTTTTTTTTTCTTTTTTTTCCCCCACTTTCTAAGGAACACTCATTTGCAGTTTTACAAGTCAGAATTTCTCCAGTTATATATTTTGTGCCAAAGCAGTGAAGCAGGTTCTTCAGGACATTCACTTGAAACGTCTCTGCTTTGTTTGTGTCTAGAAGAGGGTTTGAATGTTAATTTCACCTTTTGTAGTTAAATAGTAAAATCACCTAATATTGATTATGTTAATGCAAATTACAGAGTTAAATTTTTGAGCCATTTTACATAATTTCCATTACTAAAATACACTTCACATAACAAATTATGATCAAGAGAAAATTGCTTAAGACATGACAAATGGCAAAACTTAGTAGTAAGCTATATTTCATTTGTCCTGGGTGGTACATAGTGCTACCAAAAATCAGAAGTTCTCCTTGCAGTACTGCTCTTGCAAACTAGCCACAACTTGGCTTCTACTGGGAATCTCCAATGAACGATGCATACTCAGGTCTGCTCAAAAATAGAACTCTTCCACAGGGTAAATTGTAAGAAGATCCTTCATCAGAGGGAAGGAAGGGCACTACCACTCACTGATATATACCCTGCAACTGGGAAGGGGTGGGTGCCTGCAGCCAGTTCAACCTCCTTGATCATGGCCTCATATGTGGTTTTGGGGTGTGTATTCCACCCAGCACAACCATGCTGTCTTCTGCTGTCCCATGGAGGAGGGCAGTATGTATTCCACTGCCTCATGACAAAAAAAAAAGATTCTTTCCTACTGACAGATAAGAAACAGAAGGAAAAGGCGCTTACAAAGTTGACATGCCAAGTCCTACATAGAGGATATCTAACAAGAGGAGGAAGATATGACCTATTCTTCCACAAGAGGCCAATGGTTCTGCTTTCCAAAGAAGACAGCAGCTCTCTTCAGTTGTGAGCTTTTGCTTTTGTGTACATAATTCACACATAAAAAAAACCATTTTTTCATGCTTGCAGCAAAGCTATTATTAATTCCTTCTTGCCCACAATACAGTAAAGAAGAAGCAAGTTGTGGAACTGAAAGAGGACAAAGTATTATGGCTCTTGGTTTTGAAGCTTCCTCTTGTGTACACAAACTGGAAAAATGCATGGCAAGCCCTGAAATATGGATCACAACTGAGATTTGTTTTGTTTTCCCCAGAAATTTTTTCATAAAAGTAAACTGGATGGTAAAGCTTCCCAATGGTAATGATATGTTTTGGTCTTGTAATAGACTACTACCTCCTGCCTTTTGATAATGGATGTCCAATGTTTTGGCAGTCTGAGCCATATTTAGTGAATAGAAATTATTATAGACCTCCCCAAAAGTAATGACTCCTATTTATTTCTATGGAAACTATAACTGACACAAAGAGTACAATAACAGTTTGGTGTAGCCAAGATTTGCTCTAACACACTATTTCCAACACCATAATTAACTATGCATTTGAATTTGTGATGAATAAGAGCATGCGTGCTGCACTTGCAAAAATCTGCACCAGCAGAGGCAACCCACTGTCACCACATCTGAAATATACCTCCCACTTCCACACTGTGCTCCCATTCACTGTCTGGTCTCCATAAACATTCAGTAAGCATCTGTGAATGTCAGTGTGTGCAATTTTATCCATGAAGAGAATTAAAATTTACACTGCTGCTTCATAAGCACTTTCATGTCAGATGCCATTTTGTCAGACTGCCCCTCTGCTGCCATCTGTCACACAGCAATTAACTGTAATGGAATACTGGTG
Source organism: Coturnix japonica (assembly GCF_054131305.1). Taxonomy (NCBI): domain Eukaryota; kingdom Metazoa; phylum Chordata; class Aves; order Galliformes; family Phasianidae; genus Coturnix; species Coturnix japonica. Next base: position 137,560,224 of record NC_140663.1, read on the forward strand.
GGAGGGTTCAACATCTACTGCCATATCACTTTGGAAATTATGAGGAAACATGATAAAATAGGAGGCATTTCTTTCAGAGCAGCTCTCACAAAATGTACAGTATCATTAATATCTGTTACAGAATAATTTAATTTATAAATATTTTTCTTAAAACATTTTATGAAATAAAGAGAGGAACAAAAATATGAAAGTGGTGGGATGTTTGACCTTGCTTTTGTGAAACTAACACACCAGATGAATTCAAAGACAGTGAACACAATTCTTAGTGAGGTCTCAAAGTGTTAATCAGGGATTTTTCATGGCATTTTACTCTTCCTGTATTTCAACCTTGTTAACAATTTCAGAATGATCAAAGTGTGTGTACTGCCCCAGTAATAAGACAAGTAAGGTGTAACTGTGAAGAAAAGGATATCAGGTTGGTCAGGCAGAACCTAATTTTCATGAACCCATGCTGGCTAGGCCTGGTCCTCTGGTTGTCCCACAAGTACCACATGATTGAATTCAAGATGATCTGTTCCATAACCTTCCCTGGAACCAAGGTCAGGCTGACAGGCTTGTAGTTCCCTGGTCTTCCTTATGACCCTTCTTATAGATGGACATTACATTAACAAGTCTGTAGTCATCTAGAACCTCTGCAGTTGACTAAGACTGTTGATAGATGATGGAAATTGTCTTGGCAAAAGTGTCTATCAGCTCCTTTACATACTCGAGTGGATCCCATCTGGACCCATGGACTTCTGACAAGATGATCAGAGGGCTGGAGCATCTCTTACAAAGAGAGTTTGAAGGAGCTGGGCTTCTTTAGCTTAGAGAAGAAAAGGATCCAGTGATATCTCATTGCAGCCTTTCAGTGCCTGAGGAGAGCTGGACTTTAACAAGGTGTGGTAGCAAGTGGACAGGAGAGAACAATTTTAATCTAAAAGAGATCAAAGATATTTGAGTGTATGTTAGACCAAAAATCATTACTTAAAATGTGATGAGGCACAGGGAAGATCTGGATGCCCCATTCCTAGAGGTGCCAAGATCATGTTGGACTGAACCCTTGGGAGCCTGATCTTCTGATTGGAAAATCTGTCCATGTAGGGAGTTAGAACTAGATGATCTTTAAGGCTCCTTCCAACACAAACCATTCTATGATTCTGTGAGAGGAACAATAGAAGTTATAAACTCTTCTTGGGTAAGCTATTATGATCACCATGCTGTTATTTCATTGTAAGTTACCAACCTTCGTCAGTTTTAACAGGGATGCTGGCATCTGTACTAAATCCCATTTCACATTTCCCATAAATGGTTACTTTCCATATTTATAACACCTCCATTGAAAACAGCTCTCACAAAAGTGTGTTGCACAGTTGAAGCTATAATATAGTCTCTTGTATGAAAAGGGGCAGAGTAGCAGTGAAAGGGATCAGCTATTCCTGCATCCACTCGTCAACAGCATTTCTAAAATTAGAACAGCTCCAGTTTATGATGAGATATGCAGATGTTGGAGGGTTTTGTGCCATAAATCTGACAATTAATAGTCTTTTTATGACGTCAGTTTCTGTTTATGGTACATGACCTCATATGCCATGTCATACTTTTGCTCCTTTTCTACTCAGAATCAAGAGCATAAATAAATAAATAAATAAATAAATAAATAAATGAAAACTGGTAGAATGCATCCTGTACCATTAACAGAATAAAAAGTGGATAAATTGTCTAGTGCCTGGAAAAGGAGATTAGCTGCTTCCTTTTAAAGAAAATGCACATTATTGGAAAGGGCTGGTGTTTCTCCAAGCATTGTTTTAATGGAGTGTCTAGTCTTCACTAGGCAAAGCTCCTAAATTTATTGCTAATTTTAAGTGATTTAAAGTTTAATTAAATTTAATTTTTAAATTTGAAAGCATTTAGATATGAGAATAATTTGTATTACATTTGGCTTTTATTGTTGTTTTTAACACTTTTATTTGATTCATCTTGATTTTAAAGGAATATATTTATAAATATATATAATATTTATAAATATGAGAATATATTTTCTTGTGATAGCATAAAAGGTGAAAATGGTTCTGTTTTTCTTCTTCTGTTAAATATTAATAATTCACAACACTGTCGCAACCTTTATACAATTATTTTGAGTAAATTTAGAGTGTTTATGCATCATTTCAATATCAACTTCCATTAAAATGTTAGGAGATATTTTGCTGGCACAAAGCAAAAGATCACAAAGTATTCACTTATGTGTAATCCTTCTTTCTCATGCAGAAAATTCAGAAGAAGTTTCCCTCCAAGGAGCACATTCTAATATTTTCACACTATTAATTATGTGGATGAGAAGATAATTTATTTCCTCTCTCCACCTTTTCCCCCTCCCCACTCATGTTCTTTTCTAATTCTTGGCTAAGAGGCTGATGCCATTGGAGGAGTGTGCTGTTGTTGGTTTATCATGGGGTGGTTTATTCAGCACCAGGTCTGCTGGCAACAGATAGGATCTGCCTCTGAAAGAGAAAAATGGATTCTAGCTCAGGAGTTGCCAGGACTTGTTGAGAGTGTTTTAAACCAGATTTGAATGGGAGAGGGGATAATACCAGGCTCACGAGAGATGAAGATGAGCAGTATGCCAGGCTTTGTGGTGAGACCAATAGCCCACCTGAACTGTATCTACACCGCTGGAGATAAACTGTTGGATAACACACCAAAGGTAGAGAGGCTGCTTACTTGTGAGATCCTTTGGTCTGCTCCATGAGTATGATGAAGCACATCAGAATTGCTTCTGCGTCAGTGCTTGTAGCAAAGTCTGTCTCAGAGCTACAATATCACTGATACAAGCAAAATATGGAGGGAGGTTTTACAAAAGCAAGTGCAAGTTTCTGCATCTAAGAAGAAGCAACCCTGGCTCTATATACTAGGGGATGAGATGCTGAAGAGCAGTTCTATTGAGAGAAATCTGGGAGTTAACTGCAAGTTGATCAGGAATCAACTGTGTGCCCATGCAGCCAGAAGGACAAAACATATCCTGAGACACTTCAAGCATGGTACTGAAAGTCAGTTGAGGGAAGTGATTGTCCTGATCTGTACAGCATTGGGGCAGCTTCACCTTCTTAAGTACCGTGTACAGTATTGGGTTCCAAAGTACAAAAAGGACACAGAACTATTTGAGAACATCTAAAGGAGGAAAACAAAGATGGTAAAGGGTTTAGAGAGGAAGACATATGACAAGTGGATGAAGTTACTTAGATTGTTCTGACTAGAGAAGAGAAAACTGAGGGGAGATGTTAGTGGGCTTTCAGTTCCTCAGGAGGGGGAGTGGAGGGGCAAGTGTTGATCTCTTCTGTGGTGACCAGTCTGCCAAAGGAATGGCAGACACAACAGAGGAGATTTTGGTTGGATATCAGGAAGGGTGTTTTGTCACTGAAACAGCCTCTGTGGGGAAAGGGTCATGACAGTGAGCTTGCTGTAGTTCAAGGAGCATCTGAGCAATGCTCTCAGATAAGTGCTCTAATTTTTGTGTGATCCTATGTGGAGCCAAGAGATAGACATAAGGTCACACAGGTAGGTGTCCAGGAGGGTCTTGAATACCTCCAGAGAAAGAGACTCCATAACCCCCCTGGGCGTCCTGTTCCAGTGCTCCATCACCCTCACTGTAAAGAAGTTCTTGTGCACATTTGTGCAGAACTTCCTATGCTTCAGTTTCTGGCCATTTCCCCTTGTCCTGTCTCCACACATTGCTGAAAGGAGTCTGGCCTTGCCACTTTGCCCCCCACAGCTCAGATATTTATAGACCTGGATCAGGTCCCCTCTCAGGCTTCTTTTCTCAAGGCCAGACACACCCAGTTCACTTAGTCTTAGGGGAGTTGCTCCAGGCCCTTCACCATCTTTGTGGCCCTCTGCTGGACTCTTTTCAAGAGATCCCTGTCTTTTTTCTACTGGGGAGCCCAGAAGTGGACACAGTACTCCAGATGAGCCCTTACCAGGGCAAAGTAGAGGGTGGATATGTAAGATATTCTGATACTACAATTGTATTTCCCCCCCCCCCATCACTTAGAAATTTGAAGAAAAAGTTGTTAATCGATACTTCTATCAATGGTTTATGGACCAGTTCAGCCCAGTTCAGTGACTAATGGACCCACAGTGCAACACCCTGGGAAAGCAAAAAAGAGGGAAAAGGGGAAAAGGTAGGGAGATGGGCCTAAGAGCAAAACAGAGGCAGTGATCTGAGAAGGAAAGTTAATTTACTAAATAAGATAACTAAATGCAAGATAAAACAATATAATACAATATAAATGGAATTGAAGCTAATAAATCAAATAAAATGAGAGTGTCCAAAAAGAGAAGGCAGAAAGGGAAAAAAGGGCCATCTCGTGGCCTTTGAACAGTTTTATCTTTCCCTCAGATTGGAAAACGGGAACAAAATGTCCTCTGGGGTATGTAGTTTTTCTTCTCTTCTGAGACAGAAATACCCAGAACTATCAACTATCTGCAGAACTGGAGTGTTAGCTCTTTAACTCCCAGTGCACTACATGATGCTATGATGTGGAATATCGATAACGAAAATCATAAAACCATGACAATTTCTAAAATCCCAATGTCAGTAAAATCCCATTGCTAATAAACTACAATTCAGTGTGATTTACAAGACAGTAAGGAAAGTACACTACCAGCACAAGGTATTATTAGGTGATCCAATTTTTAATTTCTTTGACTTGTTTCTTTGTGACTAGATGTGTGATCTGAAATAAATACTGCAATGAAAAATCTTTCAATGTTATGATTCAAATAAATCTGCTGAATACATAGTGGAGCAGGAAACTCCTGTAAATACTTTCATCAGAGTACTTTGTTGCCTTTATACTTCTATATTTGTTTCATAATCCTTTGCTCTGAAGATGTTGGTGTAATTGATTTTTTTTTTCCCTGCAATATTAGTGCAGTAGTCTGCATCTAACTCATATTGCTTTAGTGTATTAAATTTTAAACCACATTAACTACCCCAGAAGGCAATAGCAAAGCAATACAACAGTTACAAAAACAATTTCATTTTCCTCTCTTCAATGAGGGAAAAAGTTTCCAGAAAATTCTGAGTACATCAAACATTATGGCCTGTCTTCGTGGAACTGATCTAGTAAAAAACACTGAATGTGTACTGTTTCCAACATATGTTAAGGTGTCTTTTCCACATCTCCTGAGTTAGAAAATGGTGACAGTATGTAAAATGAAGTCCCTATAATCCAGTGGGAAAATGTAAGTGATCTACTACATGATTTGAATATTCATGTGACTATGGATCTGGACAGGATTATTCAAAGGTGTTAAAAAAAGCTGGCAGAAGTGCTCACTGAGCTAGTTTGATTAGTTAAACAGCAGTCCTGTTTAACTGGAGAGATCCACTGAGGGCACAAAGAAGGACTTAGGGAACTACAGGCCTCTCAGCCTGACTTTAATGACAGGGACTATTATGGTGCAGATTATCTTTAATGTCATCATTTGACACATTAAGGAGAATCAAGTGATCAGATGCAGCCAGCATGAGTTTGTGAAAGGCAATCTGACTAACCCATTTCTCCTACAAAAAGAGGATCTGCTTAGTTGATGAGGGAAAGTTTGTGAATACAGTAGGATACAAAACTGTGAGGAGCTGTCTGGGTGGCAAGACATTCAGTGGAACATGAGGCAGCAGTGTGATCAAGAAGCCAATGTCATCCTGGCCTGAATCAGAAATAGTGAGTGATCAACAAGAATAAGGAAGGGACTATAACCTTGTATGCAGTAATGGTGAAAAAAACACCTTGAGAACTTTTTTAGGTTTTGGGTTCCTCACTGTGAAAAATATGTGTATGAAGAGCAATGAAGATGGTGAAAAGGCTAGAAAACAAAGTATGTGAAGGGCAGCTGGGGGAGTTGGGGTAGTTTAGCGTGGAGTCTGATGGAAAGTCTCATCTATTTCTATGGCTATCTGGTGGGAGGCTGATACAAAAAAAAAAAAAAAAAAAAATGTTCATCAAATTAGTCACAGAACCAAAGTGATTCTTATATTTTGTTAAGTACTAAACTGTGAGAAAAACTCAGGTAAAAACAAGGTAAAAATGTGCAGAAGAAAATATGTGAATGAAGTCTTAGTAATTTGATCTGGATTTCTTAATATATGCTGATTAGGAGCAGAAGTTTGGAGGTTTGCAGGACATGTATTTAGACAGAGCTGCAAAACGTAGTCTCAATTTTCTTTATACGCATGCTCATTTTTTTTCTGTTCATGTTCATATTTTTTCTGAAATGAACAGCCCACATTTACCTTATCTGCCCTAACTAGTTCAGTTTGTACCTCATGAGCAGTGTAATTCAGAGCTGTATTATTGTTCTGAAGCTTTGCAAAATTATTTTTTGAGCATGAGAACTTCTTTAAAACATAGGAGTTTAAGACGTAATGGAAAACAGATTTTCTTGTGTCAGTGTGACTTGATCACATATTGTCATGTCTCTTGTGCTTTCATCCTCTGGAGGGTGCTGTATTAATGCATTTTATGTTGTATTTTTCAGTGTTTCAAGATGTGTTATAAGCAATTATATTTTTCTTCTAATTGGCACACTAAAGAATATTTAATCTGCTTCTACTTCCAGGTTTTAAATCTTCTATAAAACTTTAAAAAATAAAAATTAATTTCTTAGTACTTTTATCATTTTGTTAAAAACTTTGAATATACTTTTAAGCTCCTTATCTCTAATAATATATCTCTTAGCCTTTCCAAGGCTGCTTCTCTAAGGATTTGAGATGATGTATTGGTAAATTATAACGATTAGTTTCTGTTCTCGCTTTAGTAATATAACAGACACCAGAAGCTGTTTTCTTCTGTGTTTTTTGTTTATTTTTTGTTTTGTTTTTTCCTGATTTTCCTTTCTTCCCCATTTCACTGAGGTCAGGGGAGATGAGCAAATGGCTGAATGGTGCTTCACTGTCTGCCATGTTAATCCATAACATGCATCTATGATGACTACCTAAACCATATTTTATCTAAAAGGTGAAGATTAAATTGGTGATCTACATTTTCTCTATAATACTTTTCAAGCAACTACAACTACAACAGCAAAAAAAATGACAAAATATTTCTGAAGAGCTTATACATGTTCTAAAATGTAAAACACTCTTTGGATATGCAAGCTGTGAGGCATCTTTTGTAGAATGGGGATTAGTAGAATATATATATTCATGATATGTAATGTAACTTGAGAACTCAGATCTATATTCAGCTTTATATAAGCCCACATCACTTCTGCTAACCCTGTACAGACACTTAGTGTAATCTAAATCTATGTTGTATTTAGGCATCTGATTTGTTTCATAAATGTTTGCTGTTCATTAATAAAGTTGTCATCAAACTGTTTGTCTCTTCTTAAAGGCAGGCACCCCTCACTACACTCACAAAAAACAGATGCTGAAATTTAACATATTTGCAAATTCATTCAGTATACGAACTAATCAAACAATCTTAGAAAAAAATATGAGCTCCTGAAGCCTCAAGATTTGAAAGAATCTGACTTTTATCAATAAATATTACTTTTAGTTACAATGTTATTACTCTTAGAACAAAAAAGAAAACAATAACAGTAATAACAAATAAGAAGTAAAGCATTTCATTTTAAAATTTTATAGTTAAAAATCTTTGACTAGGGGAGTTCTGCCAACATTTTCCATTGCTGAATCCTCCATCACACTCAATCCCTTCACCTGTTTTACATGCAGTAGACACTCCTACAACTTGAGATTTCCATACCTTTCTCTGTTAGTAGCATAAATCTACCGTATGCCAGCTGATGTTACGCCAATTATAGAACACGTGCTGCTATTACTGCACATATTAGCTGTCCTGTATAAACCAGGTAGATTTTCCGGGCTACTGTCCATGCAAACTGCTAAAATCTCTATTAGCGATAGTTTTCAAATTTCCTGAATTTTGTCACCAGCACTTACTTAGGTGCTCCAGCACAACTGAATGAGAAGCTGAATACAATTCCTAATGCATTCAAATCAGGAATCAGTTAAAGTCAGAAACTACAGGCAGTCAACAGAAGCAGTACTGCTCTATTTCAAAATCATCAAACAACTGTCACATTACCTGCTGTCTTTCAGAAATGCCTTGCTCATCATGCACCTATTACACATATCTATGCAAACAGCTGTTCACAAATAAAGTATTTTCCTTTCACACAGTGTTTGGTTTTAGATAAAATAATTTATGTTGTAATTTTTTGGACTGTTTAATTTGCATGACTTGATCATTCAGTACTATAGAAAAAAAAAGTTTTTTTAGTGCAGTTAGAAGAAACAGTGTGTACACTTAAAATTGGTATTGAGGAACAGAGAACAGAAAACTAGTTCAAGTGAATTAAAATTGAAAGGCAAATGCAGTATTGGCACTGTTCTTTACCCTTCCTTGTTTACTTAAGTTAGAAATGTGCATGCTCAAGTTGCACAAGCATAAAAATGTGTAAAAGCTAATTTCTCTGCTTCAGCGATCAAATATTTGTGGAGGTGAAAAGAAGAGAAGAGAAGAGAAGAGAAGAGAAGAGAAGAGAAGAGAAGAGAAGAGAAGAGAAGAGAAGAGAAGAGAAGAGAAGAGAAGAGAAGAGAAGAGAAGAGAAGAGAAGAGAAGAGAAGAGAAGAGAAGAGAAGAGAAGAGAAGAGAAGAGAAGAGAAGAGAAGAGAAGAGAAAAAGATTTTTTGTAAGTATAACAGTTGACAATGTATAAGATAATCACTTAGAAAAAGCAAGAGAAAGTGACTGAAATAATTAAGAAAAAACAATTTTTTTATATTTTTTTTCTGTCTGTGGAAAATAGATAAAAACTTATGTACAGCATGGAATTATTAATACTGGAAGAACCTTCGGAAGATCTAGTTCAGCCTCCTGGCATAAAGCAGGATTAAGTTACAGAGGTTTTTCAGGGCCTTCCCTTCCTCTAGTCACAACACTGTATCAGGCTATCAGGTCAGAAAAACATGATTTCCCCTTTTTGATTAGTGCTGACTAATTCTGATAACCTTTCATTTCTTTGGAGATGACATCCAGAACATTTTGTTTCACCGCCTTCCTGGGGTCAGAAATGAAACCGACCAGCCTGTAGTTTCTCAGGTCTTTCTTCAAAGGTGAAAAAAGAAATTTGGCAATCACCCCTCAGCATTGTGGGTGCATGCCATTGGGGTCCATGAATCTGTGTGTGTCGGGTTTGTCTGTATGGCTTCTGAACAGATCTGCCTCGATGAAGAGAAAGTCTTGCTTTCTTCAGACTCTCCTTATTATCATCAGAGCCTTGGAGTATTGAGAGGCAGTCTTAGCAGTAAAGACTGAAGCAGAGAAGGTTTTCCACATCTACAGCTTTTTGGAGAATTATAGAAGCCTTGGAGCTGGAAGGACCTCTGAAGGCAATCTAGTCCAAGCCCCTGCAACAAACAAACAGGGACACCACAGCTAGATAATGTTGCCCAGGGCCTTAGCCAAGCCTGTGCCTTGGCTTTCCTGATCCCACGTCTGCAAGTCTGGACGGCATCTCTGTATTCTTCCCAGGTGATACGGCCTTGTTTCCAGAGCTTGTATGTCCCTTTCTTCACTCTCAATTCTCTCAGCAGGTCCTTGCCGAGCCATGACGGTTTCCTACCTCATCTGCCCACTTTCTTATTCAGAGGGATGGAGACCTCTTGTGCTTTCAGGAGAGCATCCTTGAAGAGCAGCCAGCTCTCCTCAACATCCTCGTCTTTAAGGACAGCATGCCAGGGGATCTTGGCCAACAGTCCATGGAGCAGCTTGAAGTTCGCTCTTCTAAAGTTCAGGGTCCTGACCCTGCTCTTTGCCAGGCCAACATCCCTCGAGATCACAGACTCAACCAGGGCATGGTCGCTGCAGCCCAGACTGCCTCCAACCTTGACACCTTGATGCCTAACTTAAATCTATCCTCTTTGAACTTGAAGCCATTTCCCTTTGTTCTATCATCACAGACTCTGTTTAAGAGTCTGTCCCCTTCTTTCCTTTATTTCCCTTTCACATACTAGAAGTCTGCTATCAGCTCACCTTGCAACCTTCTCTTCTTCAGCCTGAACAACCCTAGCTCTTTCAGACTGACCTTGTAGGAGAGGTGTTCCATTCTGTGGTTTATTTTTCTGGCTCTCCTCTGGACATACTCCAACAGGTCTATGTCTCTCCTGTACTGAGGACTCCACATTGGGACACAGTACTCCAGGTAAGGCCTCACCAGTGCAGAGTAGAGGGGCAGGATCACCTCCTTCAACCTGATGGCTATGCTTCTTTTGGTGCATTCCAGGGTACAGTTGGGTTTCTGGGATGCAAGGGCACACTGATGGCTCTTGTCCAGCCTACCATCCATTGGTACCCCCAGGTCCTTATCAGCAGGGCTGCACTCTGTCTTTTCATCCCCCAGCCAGCTTGTATTGGTTATGAGGGTTGCCTTGACCCAGGCTCAGGATCTTACGTTTGGAACCTCATGAAGTTCTCCTGGGCCCACTGCTCAAGCCTGTCTAGGGCAGTCTGAATGGCATCCCACCCCCTTGCTGTGCTGACAGCACCACACAGTGTCATTAGCAAGCTTGCAGAAGTTGTTCTCAATCTCACTGTCAGCATCACCGATGAGGCCACTGAAGACTGTTGGACCCAGCACTAATGTGTGGGAGACATCACTCATCGCTAATTTCCATCCAGACACTGAGCCATTGAGCATCATTCTGGACACAATCCTGCAACCAGTTCTTCATCAGTTGCACAGTCCACCCATCAAATCCATATCTTTTCAATTTGGAGAGAAGGATATTGTGGGCTGCCACGTCAAAGGCTTCACTGAAGTCCAGTTAGATGACATAATTTCTTTTAGGTGACATAATAGACTACAACATTATTTTTATTTCATTTTTTTCTTGATCTAGGCTCCAGTGTGAAAGGGTCTGACTCCATTTTCTTTATTTATCTCACAATTACAGATTTATACACACTGGAAAGATCTGTACAATTTCCAGAATGTCTGCCTGTCTTGCACTTAGAGTCCCAGATCAGGACACAGCACTTGATGCATAGTCTTACATAGTGTAGTGTGGAGAGGAGGAACAGGGTCTCAATAATTACATGATTCCTAAGCATCGTAACATGCTGTTAGGCTTCTTTGCCTCAAGGAAGAAATGTTGGCTCCTGTTCCACATGCTGCCCACCATAAATTTTGGCAAAGCTGTTTCCCAGCCAGGCAATCTACAACCTGGCTATTCATGCTCAGGAGCAGAATTTCTTACTGTCCTATGTTGATCTTCCTGAATCCCTATGGGATTCACTGTCAAAGGCTTTGCTAACATCGAGATAAACAATATCCACTTTTTTCATTGGACAAGATAGTTCAGATGTGTTAGAAGCCTCTCAAGATTATTTTGTCTTTTTTCTCTTCAAACATTCATGCTGATTTCTCCTGATCACACTCTTATCCATACTGTGTTTGAATATTATTAACGGGATTATTTCCTTCTTCAGATTCCTAGGGATCAAAGTGAGCTGAACAGCAAGAAGCTTCCTGGATACTACTTGCTCTTTGCAAAGAATGAAGCGATGTTTGCTTTCTTCCAGTCCTCAGAAACCCTGTTTTTTGCCTTGACCTTTCAAAGTTAACTGAGAGTGGTCTTGTTGGTCTTCTCCCTCCACACTCATTTTCCACGGCCTTGTGCCTATTTACTTTCTCTGAATATTTCATCACCTTTTCATCTGCTACTGATGAAAGCTTTTCGTCACTCCAGATTTTCCCTTTGGTCTCAGAGATCCTACCAACAAATACTGATTGTGAAATAAAACAAGTATCTTTACCATTTCCATTTAAATTTCCTTAAAAAATGAAATAAATAAATAAATAAATAAATAAATAAATAAATAAATAAATAGAAACAACGCTATTCAGAGCAAGTTTGCCCAGAATTCAGTGCCATTGCTAATGACAGTAATGGGTATTTCAGTAAAGATATATATATTTTTTTAATGTGATTGTTTTTAACTTTTAAAATTGTTAGCTTTTTTTTTTTTTTTTTTTTTTTTTTTTTTTTTGTCACACATATTAAGATATCCAATTTCTACTAAGATCAACAGAAGTCATGTTCCCAGCTGTTTGAGATATCTGCATGTATGAAGAAAGTGGATAGAAAATGAGTGCTGGAGGCTACAGAGTGAGAATAGTAGTCTCCCTTTAAGTCAGAGACTTGAGAAGAGAATTATTAGTAGCTTCATGGAAATCCCCTAAGAAAATTAGTAGTCCCATCCTGAAACAAGAGTTACAATAACAGTACATTATAATGTCTGAGTCCAGTGTAAGTGTAGTGCAAAGAAATGATTACAATATATTCATACAATGATATGATTCAATAGCTTCTCATTAAACAATCATAATCTAGCTTGCATATGAATAGAAGCAAATTGTGTTTTGAGGAGGTGTATGCAAGGAGGTAGGTAGACATTTGAAGAAAGAGGTGCTAATGTGAATACATGCTGCATATGTGCTATGTAGAGCAATTCCACTTGGTGTTTTTACAAAATCCAGAAATTTTAAAGCATTTCAATGCTTGAAAGAAATACATAAATTGAGTTATTTTTCTAAAAAGAATTGACTTGTCTTTGTGCCTCTATACGCACACTAGATTCTTTGGATCTTAGATGACTAGGATCCTAGGAAAAGATCTTTAGAAAGAACTACTGCTTTAGAAGTCTATAAGTGTGAATCATGGAAGAGTGTATCAGTACTCCCTCTGCTGTGATATTTTATTTTGTCTTTTATTGATAAGTATTTTCAATAGGCATTCCAAATCTAAGTACGGTATTACATACTGTATAAAAATAAACAACTATTTGAGCTTCACACTCGGCAAAATACTGAAATATCAGTTTATATATTAGCTATGTAGTTCTCAGAATATAAACCTTAAATTTTAAAATTCACATAGTGAAATATCATGCCATGACGTCTTTTTATTTGTTGACCAAAATGTTTTGAGGAAAAGCATTTGATCAAACAAAATGGTTAAACTTGGAATAATATTTTTTCCTAGAGTTAAACTTGGAATAATATTTTATCCTAGAGAAAAAACTGAGAGAATATTAAATAAAAAGGAAAAGCAAGTTTATGAAAGAGTTACAGCAAAAGGATCAGGTGGTTTTTTTTTTTTCTTTTTTTTTTTTTGTTTGTTTTTTTGTTTGTTTGTTTGTTTTTTTAGAGAGGCAATACTTTCCAATCATTTATATTACAAGATTCAACAAATGTTAGTAACTGTAAGCTGCAAATGAGTGTAATGTTGTTCTCCTTACATAACATTTCTTTAAGAAAGTACATACTTACTAACTAGCTATCCAAAATTACGGTTAAATTATTGACTGATACCTTTGATTCTTTGATTCCTTGTAACTAAATTTGGACCCCCCGATTTCCCCCACCCCTCCTTTTTTTTTTTTTTTTTAATCTCAAAATTGAATAAGGAGCAGTGTTTTAAGTTACGCTTCCAATAACTGCATTTTTAATAACTTTTTAGAATATGTAACAATGATCACAGGCAACTGGTATACTTTTACAGCTTTCACCTTAAAATATTCACAATAAGAGATAAAACCTGTTCAAAGAGTAGAAATAAAAGAGAAGAAACATATTATATTTATTAGAATGTCTTTCTCAATTTCTCTCTCTTTTTAATGTGCTGGCAGGAACTGTAGTTACAATGCTATGTCTTGTCATATTTAGTTAGCTAGTGGTTTCTAATTCTGTAATCTCCTTATTAAAGCAGTCACTGGTTGCTATAATATTTATATTTCAATACTTTTTTTTTTTTTTCCCCCTAGTCTAAGGAACGTATTGTCATATTGTTTTAAATACATTGATTAAAAACAAAACAATTTCTTACACAATTTTTTATTTAATAACACACACACAAACCTAGCTTTTGAAACATAAATCCAGCTGCCTTTTAATATAGTGTTAAGTCAATTCTGGAGTAATACAGTTAATATCTCTTCTTTTAACTAATGTCAGCTAATCTAAATTGAGGTCACATCTTTCATGATTGTACTTTCATCAGTTCCATAGTTATCCATCAGAAATAATCACTGTGTATTACTGTGATCCTTTCATATGTATTTTTTAATCTTCATGACTGTTTGTTTTGAAGGTAATTAATTACAACACTTTTCTTCAGCAACGCTGTCCATTTAGTTACTTTCTGTTCCAAATTTATTTCAAAATTCCTGTTCTGTTTTAAAATAACTACATTTTTGGATTAGTCTAATTGAAAAAAGGTGTTCAGATTTTGAAATGGGGGTTCTATCAGTAGTAATACTGAAATATCATTAGTTCGTTTCCTTAATTCTAAACCCTTTGAATATATTATATGTGTGAAATAAATAAGTTACACAACAGTTTCAGAAAATACTGTTAAATAAGTCTGCATAAAATATTTAGCAGATTTTAAAATCAAAGAATCTTTTCAGTTGGAAGGGACCTTTAAAGATCATCTAGTCCAATTCCTCTGCAATGAACAGGGATGTCTAAGGCTAGATTAGGATTCTCAGAGCCCAGTCCAGCCTAATCTTCAGTTTCTCCCAAATAAAAATGCAAGACTGATTCTATTGCTGATCATTAAAGGAAAACTTTTTTTTCTTTTTTTCCTCTTTCTCCTACTCTGCCATGAAATCCTAATCAGGGAAAAGAATGTAGGTACATTATTAATGGAAGAACTTCTTCATATATATATAATGACTGTCCTTTGAGACTGCATATTTAAATAATCAAGAAAAGTTATTTAGCCAATGAATAATGAATGAACTGCTTTAAATTTCTGTATTATTTCTACAGTTCTTGAAGTTCCTTCTGGCTACAGTGGTTAGAAAATGGCATTACTGATTCCCAAGAATGTCCACTTCAAATTAAGCATCCCTGCTTCAGGAAGTGGTTGTTAGTCACCGTTAGCATTCTTTTCCACCAGATTGGTCTGAAATATTAATACAACTGCTTGCTTAATTGTGGAACAATAAGAACATTCTTAGGTCATGTTTCAGAACTGCAAGATTTTCTTTCTGACAGAATCTTGTGTCTCTCATTAAATATCTACTGAAAGATATTTGCTGAATTTTATTGTGGTTTGTGACTATTTCAAGAGGAACATCATTTTGAAATATTTTATCTATACCTATATGAGAACATGCTGACACGAAGTACACTACTTAAGTCTATTTCTCAATACCACCAAAGAAATACGATTTTCTATACAAAATAATTAAATGGGCTAGAATACCTATTAATTACTATTTGCATCGTTAATTTAAAACTGGAGGATAATTTTTCTGAATTTTTTTACTTTAACTGTTTTATGTGAATTCTTAGTACTTATCAAAAAACAGCTGAGTTCAAAGCAAACAAGGCAAGTTCAAACATAGGAAAATGGAGGAAAGGCCAAACACAAGAAAATTCATAAAGGTTTTGTTTTTTTAAAAAAATATATGCACATATTCACTGCATAGATGGGTGCTTGAACTGTAACAAGGATAGAGATTTAAATACTTTTAAAACTGTTTTGGTAAATCATTTCTATATATGCTGAATTTCCTTTCCTATTGTAATTTTTAAATATTTTATTTTCATAGTAAAGTAATGTATTAGCCTAATACACTTTTGTTTCAAATATAGATTATTTAAAAATTAGAGAGAGAGAGAGAGAGAGAGAGAGAGAGAGAGAAGATGTAGTTCCTTTTATTATGTTATTAAGTGTAGCAGGTAATGCAATACATGTCTTTCAAAGTAACGGTCAGCTAATAGACCTCTCGTACCTTTCTGAAAAATATGTAACTCCTGAGGTAGAAGCTCAAACTATGTCTAAGTTCTTCTATTTTCTCATACTAGTCTGTTCATGATTTTATTAGGTAGTCTCTTACTGGAAAAGAGTATCACTATAGCAGTCTAACAGTCTATGTAACTGAATAAGCATTTATTTTTGTAGTTTTGAATCCAAATGCTTAAACTATATTGAATGGAAGAGAGTGACCAAACACTTTGAATGCAGTTAAAACAACGTAATAACAGTATGTAATAGTTTAATATTTTTGTAATTTTGCTATCAGTATTCCACATCATAACATCATATAAAGCATTAATACTTTTACTGAATGTGCAGCTTACAGAAGAAGACTACATATCCCAGAGAACATCACGGTCAGAGATAAGTCTCGGGACCTGAACACTATATTATCTCACTCCCAGGCTGGACTGACGTCTTTCAAGTTCTGGCGTTCAGGAGAGCATGTGTGGAGCCTTCAGCCATTTGCCTAGACTCACAGTAGGCCTCTTGGTTTCGGGACTTATTCTCTCTCCTATTTTTCTTGATTTGTTAGCTTAATTTCAATTATATTATATTATATTGTTTCATAGTTTCATAGTTTCATAGTTTCGTGCGGGTTGGAAGGGACCTTAGAGATCATTGAGTCCAGCCCCCGGAATTCGAGCCTCTGTGTAGCAGAGCGGCACTTCTACCACTTGCGCCACAGGGGGGATTCGAACTCCCGGGCCCCGGTGTTGCAATGCAGCATTCCTACCACCTGCGACGTGCTTTCCTTGCAGTATTTTCAAAGTATGAAAACATTTTTGTTGTCTTTTATGTACACAATTTTGCTATTTTCTACTGCAAAATAAGCATTATGAAATATTTGATTTTATGAAAATATTTTTGACCAACTCATAGTAACCTACACATAAACAGTTGTCAGTTCCTCATCCTTATCTTGCTGATAACTTTGAAAAGCAGAAAGTGCCTCTGCTCTACTCATCTGTTGTTTTGTTACAGATTTGTTATTGCAGATTAATTTAAACACAGATGGATTCTAAAAACTTCTGACATTTCCTGTTGTTTAAAAAATACCTTTTAAAAATAATGTTGCAAGGCGGCGTCTTTAACCACTGCGCCACCGGGGCACACATATTCTGTTATCCTGTATTTCGATATAGTATTTAGTAAATAAGTGTGCCTCCTTAGATTGTTGCCGCTGTTTTCTTTTCCTAATTAACTTTTCATTTCATCCTAGGGCCCCTGCGGGGCCCACAGCCCCCCTGTCACGGACACAGGTAGATTTTTGTTTAAACCGTGACAGATTTTGGTGGAGAATGCGGGCAATTTGAGTTGCTGTTTTTCTGTCTTTCTTCTGTTGCTCTTTTAGCTTTTAACAGAGCTACAAGTTTTTTGTTTGTTTGTTTGTTTGTTTGTTTGTTTTGTTAAGGGGCTATCTTAGGTTTGCATTACTGCACCTACGAGCTTGACCTTGAAAGTCCAGGCGGACTGCCAATACTCCGGGTTATCTGTAAACTTTGAGTTCTTGAAATCCGGGCGGACTGCCAATACCTTGAAATACTGTTGTGCTCTGTTTTTTTACTTTTTTTTTTTCTTTTTTTTTTTTTTCCTTTTTTTTTTTTCTCTCTATTGAAAAAAAAGAAAAAAAGAAAAAGAAAATGTTTTTTCTTGTAAAATTGTTTTACAAGTCATTAGTTCCTCTTTTGAGATGCTCCAAACATTGGACCATGTTTAAGCTAGCCACTTTTTCCCTTGGAGCTATAGAAATATATAATCGATTGAAGACATGGTTAGCAATGCTTATTTGTTATCTGCATACAGCTCCGGAGGGAGCAACTAATGCAATGAATTGTACAGAAATGGTGGTTTTTGAGCATGCTCCTCTTTCCCTCTTTGAATTTGTTATGCAGTTTTTGAATTACCAGTTGGCCACACTGCCAGTTGTGTCAATCATGTCAATCTCCCTGCACATACTGTCGGTTATTGTAGTAATCTCAGTCAGTATCTGGATTTATAACATCCGGAGGAAGTCTTCCCTAGAACCAGAGAATACTGAGTGGCAGGGAGTGTGGAGAGACTTTGGAGAGACTTTCAAAAGAAAAACATCTTCAGTGTCATGGAGCTTTACTCCTGAACACTTGAAGAATCCTGAGAGTTTGATTGCATATTTGAGACAGGAATGTTGTGGCTCAGGCAGATCTCTGGAGGCACAAATGGCTTGGGGCCTAGCTAATGCTTATTGGGCCTTATTCAATACCATTCCAGAGAGGGAAGTTCTTGAAGCTGAGAGAGAGTCTCAGGGCCGAGAATGAGAGTCTCCTAGATGAGAGAAACAACCTCCTACAACAACGAGACTCATTCTGGTACGAGAAAGAGAGTCTCAGAGATGAGAGAGAAGACCTCCTATATCAACGAGACACATATTGGTATGAGAAAGAATCCCTGCAATCCAAACTCAACACCCTCCAGTCCGAGCATGACACTGTCCAGTCAGAACACAACACTCTCCAGTCAGAGCACAACACCCTCCGGTCTGAGCACGGCACTCTCCAGCCCAAGCACAACACCTTCCAATCTGAGTGCGACACCTTCCAGTCCAAGTACGACACCCCCCAGTCCAAGTGTGACACCCTCCAATCCGAGCATGACACTCTCCAGTCCGAGCACAACACTCTCCAGACTGAGCACAAAGCTCTCCAGTCTAAGAATAACATCCTCCAGTTCGAGTGTAACACCCTCTGATCCGAGCGTGACACCCTCCAGTTGAAGCATGACAGCCTCTAGACTGAGTACAGCGCCCTCCAGTTCGATCGGAACACCCTCTGATCTGAGCTATGCACCCTCTGGGGTGAACTGAATGTATTCCAATTTGACCAGTCACTGGGGGCACCAGATACAATTTTGGTTGCCCCCGTAAGAGGGTGAAAAACAAAACAAGTTTCAACTCAGTTAGAGAAAAAGCAGAAGGAGTTATAAGAGTGGAAGGAGTTAGAAGAGCAGGGGGAGTCAGAAGAGCAGGGGAGGTTAGAAGAGCAGAGGAAGTTAGAAGAGCAGAGGAAGTTAGAAGAGCAGAGGAAGTTAGAAGGGAGGAAAAAAAGAGAGTGAATTGGAGGAAATAGAAGAAGAAGAGGAGCCAAAACCTAGTTTTTCTTTATGAGAATTACTGGTCCAGAGGCTCCATGTATATTGGGTATTGATTACCTTAGGATGGGATATTTTAAGGATCCCAAGGGGTATCGATGGGCCTTTGGGATAGCTGCTGTTAACACAAATGGTGTTAAGCAGCTGTCAGCTTTACCTGGTCTGTCAGATGATCCTTCTGCTGTGGGGTTGCTCCAGGTAAAAGACCAAGAGGTACCAATTGCCACCAAAGTGGTTCATAGACGTCAGTACCACACCAGTAAGGACTCATTGCTCCCCATTCACAAGCTAATTCGCCAATTAGAGAATCAGGGAGTGATTAGAAAAACTCACTCGCCTTTTAACAGCCCCATATGGCCAGTGCGTAAAACCAGTGGGGAATGGAGGCTGACGGTAGATTACCGTGGCCTGAATGAAGTCACACCTCCATTGAGTGCTGCTGTACCAGACATGCTAAAACTCCAGTATGAGTTGAAGTAAAAAGAAGCTAGGTGGTATGCCACCACTGATATTGCTAATGCCTTCTTTTCCATTCCATTGGCTGCAAAATGTAGGCCACAGTTTGCTTTTACCTGGAGAGGTGTTCAGTATACCTGGAACCATTTACCTCAAGGGTGAAAGCGCAGCCCAACCATTTGCCATGGGTTGATCCAAGCTGTCTTGGAACAGGGTAATTCTCCCAAATACTTGCAGTATATTGATGATATTGTCATGTGGGGCCATACAGCAGCAGAGAAAGGAAAACAGATAATCCAAATTCTTTTGCAAGCTGGTTTTGCCATTAAGTGCAGCGAGGTGAAGGGGCCTGCCCAGGAAATCCAGTTCTTAGGTATAAAATGGCAAGATGGTCGTCGAAACATCCCAGCAGACATGATTGACAAAATCACTGCTATGTCTCCACCCACCAACAAGACAGAGACCCAATCTTTTCTGAGAGTAGTGGGCTTTTGGAGAATGCATGTCCTGAACTACAGCCACATAGTGAGCCCCCTCTATCAGGTGACACGGAAGAAGAATAATTTCTCATGGGGTCCTGAGCAGCAGCAGGCTTTTGAGCAGATAAAAGAAGAAATAGCCCGTGCCGTGGCCTTGGGGCCAGTACAGATGGGACAGGATGTGAAGAACAATCTCTACACTGCTGCTGGAGAGAAAGGTCCCACTTGGAGTTTGTGGCAAAGAGTCTCAGGTGAGACCTGAGGCCGATCCCTGAGATTTCGGAGTCGAGCATATAAAGGGTCTGAGGAGCGCTACACTCCAACTGAGAAGGAGATCTTAGCAGTGTATGAGGGGGTTCGGGCCGCTTCTGAAGTAGTTGGGACAGAAGTTCAGCTTCTTCTAGCACCTCGCTTGCCAGTAATAAACTGGATGTTTAAAGGACAGGTTCCTTCCACCCATCATGCTAATGATACCACTTGGAGTAAGTGGATTTCATTAATTACACAACGAGCTCGAATGGGAAAACTCAGCCTGTGGCCCCCCTGTCACAGACACAGGTAGATTTTTGTTTAAATCGTGACACAGTATATGGATAGTATGGCATATTATGCACTACTAGTTTGACATATGCTTGCCTATAATTTATAAGAGCTACAGGATGATTGATTATTTGGAAAAGATGTTTCAGAATGAATTTAATCTAATTAATTTATTGAAAATAATTTGAGGAGTTTTAATGA
This sequence comes from Coturnix japonica, assembly GCF_054131305.1. Taxonomy (NCBI): domain Eukaryota; kingdom Metazoa; phylum Chordata; class Aves; order Galliformes; family Phasianidae; genus Coturnix; species Coturnix japonica. Next base: position 137,580,864 of record NC_140663.1, read on the forward strand.
TTAGCCTTTTAAGGAATAGCAAGATTCTATGACTGCCATTTAAACATAATCAAACAAGAAATAATATATAGTTATTTAATTGTGAAATTAAGAATATGTTAGGGGAAAGAAAAAAAAAAGAAAAAAAAAAAGAAAATCACATCTGTGCCCACAGACATGTGATAGTTCAGGTGGAGAAGCAGATCAGGTGGAGAAGCAGAGGATGCTCAGTACCCTGGGAATTAATGGTCCTTGTTACTTCATCCTGAAAACATTTTGCATTAAGGAAGATGTCTTGCTCAGTGCTCAAAATGAAGAAATAAGAATCGGTCTTTTGATTAACTATATCTGCTGTATTAGTGATAAGGTGATTTAGGTGCAATTACATAAAGCAAACAGATGAATTGAGACATAACTGAGTGAAGATAAAACTTCATCTGAAGAGATTGTCTCCCTTGAAGTGTTACCCATATTATTAGAATGTCAAAGGAAAGTACCCTTTCTTTATACTCATGGGGAAAACTCAGAAATAGCTCACATCTTCACAAAATTTAGTTCTTTGCTTTCTCCAGGGTAACTGTTGTCTTGGAACAACAGAAAAAAATGTAGCAGCTAAACATCTGTTCTCCTGTATCATCCCTAAAACTTTTTGTCAGTTCAGTGGCGGAGTTTAGATATATATATGTACCATTGAATCATAGAAGAGTTTGATAATCATATTTAATGATTGTCTAGTTCAACTCTCCCTGCAATGAGCAAGGGTATCTATAGCTAGATCAAGTTGCCTAGAGCCTGTCCAACCTGTCCTTTAACATTTCCAGGAATGGGGCATCCATCACCTTCCAGGGCAATGCGTTAAGAGTGCTTCATTACACATACTCATTTTAAAAACTTTTATAAATCTTCTCTCTTTAGTCTGAAACCATTTCCTCTTGTTCTAATACAACAGACATTGGTACAAGTCTGTCCCCTTATTTCTTATGCCCTCTCTTTAGATACTGAAAGGCCACTACCAGGTCTCCCTGGAGCCTTCCCTTTCCACAGTGAACACCCTTGAATCTCTCAGTCTGTCCTCACATGCTGTTCCATTCCTTGGATTAATTCTGTGTCTCTCCACTGTACACGCTCCAGCAGGTCTCTCCTGTACTGAAGGCTCCATATCTGGATGCAGTACTCCAGGTGATATCTAACCAGTTGTCACAGTTATCTAGATCAATCTATGTACACAACAGGGGGCAGTAGGCCTGTGGCCCCCCCAGCCCCCAGAAACAGGAAAAGGGAAAAGGGACATGGGAGATGGGCTCAAGAAAACAAAAAGAGCAGCAACAATGATCTAAGGAGGAAAGTTTATTTTACTAACTACGATATTGGAATGCAAGATAACACACTATGATATAATATAATTGAAATTGAGGCTAATAAATCAAGTAAAATAAAGAGAGAGAGTTTTCCGAAGACCAAGAAGCCTAGTTTGAAATTCAAGGTGCTCAGCTTGGAAGTATACCCACACCTGCTGCAAGGCAGTGAGAGAGAGAGTGAGAGTCACTTCAGTGACCTATTTTCCCCTCTGAGCTTGAGGTCCTCTGAGATGCACTGTTCTTCTCTGTGCTCCACATGATGTCATGATGTGGAATACCAATAGCAAAAATTACAAAACCATGACACCAGTATAGTAAAGGGACAGGGCAATCTCCCTCAACCTGCTGTCCACACTTTTTTTGTGTACAACTGGCTTCCTGAGGCACAAGGGCTCAGCTTATTTACTGATTTTCTTTTCTTTTTCTTTTTCTTTTCTTTTTTTTTTTTTTTTTTTTTTGACTTTTGAGAGCGTCCTTCAGGCATGTAGACAGCACCTAAAAGCTCACTGTCATCCACAGCTTGCTGAGAGTGCACTCAATCCCACTCTCAATGTCATTAAAGAATATATTAAAGAGCTTCTAAATATCTAATTTATTTATAATTTAAAGTGTATAATACTAAGGCAAACTAGCCTTTCCTGAGGATGAATCAAAGGCTTTTATCACAGTAAATAGTGTTATAAATTTTTCAAGTTTTCTGAGAAATTTGAAGCAAATATACTGTTTCTATAGCACTTTTATATACTATTCTATTAGTGACTGCAAGGAGATACACAACAGATGAATCTTTCGGTAATATCTCAGAATTAAAATAAATAAATAAATAAATAAGAAAACACCAACAACTGGCTTTCTCTGTCCTGAGTAATCAACATATAAGTATTGGCATAAGTAAGTAATTCTCTGTGTTTTATTTTACTGTATTTCTTCACATTTATGTTTTTGTCCTTAATAAATCTGGAAATAAATACATAAAGTACATACCATTTTTCCTTTCAGAAAAAAAGGAGGTATTTATACAGTAAAATGTTATTTACCTAAATCCAAGTAGACTTCACATTGTCCTTCAGTCTGTACTGAAATTGTACCTGTCAGTTGGATAATATTAGTTTTTATTTGACGTGTAATAGTAATAGTAATAGTAATAGTAATAGTAATAGTAATAGTAATAGTAATAGTAATAGTCTCGTGCAGGTTGGAAGGGACCTTAGAGATCATCGAGTCCAACCCCTGGGATTCGAGCCTCTGTGCTGCAGGGTGGCACTTCTACCACTTGCACCACAGGGTGATTCGAACACCCGGGCCCCGGTGTTGCAATGCAGCATTCCTACCACCTGTGACGTGCTTTCCTTGCAGTATCTTCAAAGTATGAAAACATTTTTGTTGTCTTTTATGTACACAATTTTGCTATTTTCTACTGCAAAATAAGCATTATGAAATATTTGATTTTATGAAAATATTTTTGACCAACTCATAGTAACCTACACATAAACAGTTGTCAGTTCCTCATCCTTATCTTGCTGATAACTGAAAAGCAGAAAGTGCCTCTGCTCTACTCATCTGTTGTTTTGTTACAGATTTGTTATTGCAGATTAATTTAAACACAGATGGATTCTAAAAACTTCTGACATTTCCTGTTGTTTAAAAAATACCTTTTAAAAATAATATCTTCAAGTCATAAAGTCAGTTTCTGTAAATACACTGTTTCCATTTCTGCTACTCAAGGTGAAAGGCTATACTTAGATGGACAAATTTCTCTGGCACTAAGATACACTGTTATGGGACAAGCTGCATTAATTATGTTATTTATGAAAAAAAGGAGTGTTTTAGACAAATGTCTTGTGAATCAGTCTCACCGTAGACCAACTGGTAGAACTGGCCTAAGGAAAATCTCTGATAAACATCTTTTGTCCTCTACAGAGTGTGTGTACACTCAAGTTCCTGTGCTGAGCAACAATCCCTGTGAATGTTAATTTGTAGTAATTGATCACATAAATATACAGATTAAATTTTGAAACATATATTATTTTCAGCAACAAAAGGAGACAGTACTTTGAATATTTAACCTGTTTTCATTAGGTTCAAAAAGAGAGTAGATTTTTCCTCATAATGGGAAGCTGAAATATTTTTTAAACTATAGTAAAAACACTGTGAATTGTTTCTAGAGGGTGTATAATCACAGAAATGTGATATGGGAGAGCCAGCATGGCTTCATGAAGAGCAAATCCTACTTGACAAACTTCATCAGTGTACAGTAAGGTTTTAGACATGGTACCCCAAAACATCTTTCTCTCCAGTTTGGAAAGACATTAATTTGATGTGTATACTGTTTGATGCACAAAGAACTGGCTGCAGGATCGAGTCCAGAAAGTCAGTGGCTCAGTGTCTGTATGGAAATCAGTGATTAGTTTTCTCCCTTAGCTCACTGATGCTGTTTTCTTTCTTTCTTTCTTTCTTTTTTTTTTTTTTTTTTTTTTAAATGCCCATCTCCCTACCTTTTCCCTAACCCCATTTCCTCTCTCCCAGGGTGGGTGTCTATGGGTCTTTAGTTACAGAACTGGGTCAATCAGATGCAGAACTGGGAACATAGGTTCCAGTGTCTTTGAAGCTGATGAGCTTGTCCACTTATTTATGAAGTCTAGCTTATGGTATTTTAGTAATTTAATTAAATATTATAATCTAATAAAATTCTTCATAACAGTAAGTTCATGTTATAGAACATTTTTCAAATCTCTTTTTCCTAAATCAAGACAAAAATCATGTTTGATTGTTTGTTTGATTGTTTGTTTGTTTGTTTGTTTGTATAAAGGAGCATTTAGTACAGTGTCTTACCTGCCATATAATCATAGAACCACATAAAATAAGATTTTGAGTGCTCTTTAAAGGTCAGTGTCTTCCCTGAAGAAAAGTATTCTATGCTTAAATCATTCCGTATTTTTGCCTGACCTCTCCTTTGATCTCTTGAGTGATGTAAATTCCTTAAACTTTTTCATAATTTCCTCCCTCTATCAACTATCTGTTTGTCAGGAATGTGCTTGAACAACATTTTTAACATGTGATTCTTGTTTCTTCTTGTAGATAATTAGATTTAAACTGACTTACATACACACTAAGTTCTCTTATCTCAGATAAGGCTTGGGTGTTTTAATTAACCTTTTCTCAATTTATTGCAACTTACTTTCATTTAGAGTATTCTATTTTCTGCTAATACATTTACCCAGCAACAAGACTTTTATTCAGCCTCCTGACATTTGCACTTAATACTTACTAAGTGGCTTCTCATGAACTGAAAAAAAAAAAAAAAAATCTGTCTCCTTTTCAGTTGGTGAATAGCTGAAAATTAGAAGCAATACTCGGCAAAATATGGATATATACTAAGCAGTGAGAATGATCACTGATCAGATCCCAGAAAGAATATGGAAATGCCTTTTATTTTTTTTTTTTTCCCTATAGAACTGTTAGTAGCAATCCATCTTTCACAGAATCACAGAATGACTGAGATTGGAAGGAATCTTTGGTCCAACCGATGCTCAAGCAGGGCCACCTTGCTCAGGTTACCCAGGCCCATGTGCATAATATTAATTAATTTTACAATACAAATAGTGTAATTAATGTATCTGGAACTACATTTCATATTTAAGCAGTTTCAACAAAAACTTCTTTATTCTGTGCTCTAAAATCCTATGTCATCTCATTTAAATAATAATAATAATAATAATAATAATAATAATAATAATAATAATAATAATAATAATAATGTAATCTTTACTGAAAAGTAAGCATCTTTTTCTTTTTTAATAACTTTTGCAAATACTTATACAGATTTTCATTACCTTCATTGTGTTCTAAACTAAAACTTTATTTAATGCTTACTTATTCAACTAGAATTAATTTTCTTTAAATGACCAAAGAAAGACAGAGCATTACATTTTTCACTTCACTATTATTATTTTATGTCATGTTAAGACGTGATTTAACAGTCAATTCAAAAACATTATAGCAAAGATGAACTAGCTCCATTATTATGAATAATTATTTGAGTTTGGAAAAACTGTCTACTACGTGACGTTCAGAGTAAGATTTAGAAGGATTAAACTGCTAAGAAGAATAGAAAGCTATTGGCATTTGTGCACACAGTGAAGGCAGAAAGCCAAGAAGTTTGTTCAGCTAGTTTAGCTAGGTCTAACTGTAACCTTTAAATATGCTCATACTGTAAGGTGTAATATTCAATTTATTTCTATGTTTTCAAAAATTTTGTTTGCATTCTTTGATCTCTCATGTAACAAATTGTTTTGACTAAGAGATGAAATTATACACCTGAGAACTCTCTGTCTGATGAATTGGAGATTTTCCTATGCAGAACATTCAAATAATCGGAAATATAAATCACTCTAGTATATTTCTGTTCCCAGACAGGTAGAACAGGATATCCTCTTAATTCAGTATAATGAGGTCTTCTGTGTGCTACCTACCTCATATTCAGGCTCTAAAAGCCTCTTGATTTTTCAGCATTTCCTGATACTAATCATATATGTCAACCAGTAAAATCTGCTTAGCTGCTGGTTGCCAGAGGGACAAGAGAGTCAAAGTCAAAGAAAAAAATCAGTATTCCTTTTTTATTTATTTATTATTTTTTTTTCTTCTTTAATTAAATTTATTTGCTCCCTATGAGGAGTTAATATTCTAATTTTAAATTCATACTCAACACTATAATTGTCTGAGTGTTGGTTTTCATGACTTACCAGATCTTGGTCAATGACATAGACAGGACTAAGCAATTAGTAAGCACGTCCTTTAAACATTTGGTTTCTGTTTTTTAAGAATAGTTTCAGGAGTATTTTATATAAAATATGTTGGCCAATATTGTAGATTACCTGGTCAACTACTTTTATTGTAAAGGAAAAAAAATAGAAAATGACAAAGCTAATGCAAAAGAAACAAAACCAAAAATAATGGCACAAAGTCTGCAGTAATAATAGAGAATGGGAAAGCTATCAAATATATATGTATGTACATATATTTGTTATGGATGTATTTTTATTTTTCAGTGTCTGAAAGAATTTTTGTCTTTGTATCGCTGAAAACTTGGTGATCCATGAAGTTGTACGTTAAAGATGTTGATTTTTTGAAGAAAAGTTTAGTCCCGTTTTACTGTGTGCAACAGTTGTATTTCTGAGTTTAATCCTTAGCAGTACAATGATTGGTTTTAGGTAAGCAAAAAAGAAGATTTTTTGTGAGATACTTGAAACATATTTGACATATGTATCATGCATTAGGTGATCAATATTTTTGTGGAGTTTTAATTTTTTTATTTTTTTTTTAAATTTCACTTCATATCTTTTTTTTTTTTTTTAAGAAAATGTGTTGCAGGAATATTTTAAAGAAACTTGAAAATTATTCATTGAGTCAGTCTACGGTAATAATCAGAGAAGGATCAGATTCTAGATTCAAGTACATGTCCATCAATTCTGTTATTTTTTGTCAGAGTCTTGGCCATGGATGATAACTGTATCAGTTTTTCTTCCAGTACTGATCAAATACATTTCACAATTTAGGACAGGTGGAAATCATCTGACAATAGAATCTATAAGTAGCCATGCTGTATGGTAAGAAAATCTGTCTTTAGGATAGAGATTTCAGCAAGTGATTTTTGTTATAGTCATTTTCTTATTGGATAAAGTTTTTGACAGTTAGTAATTTCTAGGTTTTGTTATTGTTGTTGTTGTTTGTTTTACAAAAAAAAAAAAAACAAAAAAAAAACCATTTTGTTTTTATAGCTGTAATACATGCCAGCTTATGAAAGGCAATATTTTTGAACCTTTTCAACATTTCCTAATAAATGTCTCAGAAATTAAGTGTTGTTTTACGCTTGCTGTTTCCCCACTCATTCTAAGGTAAACTTAGACAATTTGTCTTTATCATCGATACATGAGCAGTGTGAAATTCTAAAAACAAAACAATTCAGAAGTCATATGTTGGTCTATCACTCCTTGATGTTATTTTACAGTAATACAGTAATACAATAAATATAATAATTTTCTAGTAAATGAGCAATTAATATAACACTCTACTTGGACTGAATGCTCTTCACTACCTTTTGAAGTATCAAATCAATGTTTTTCCCTTCATTTTGAGAAGATTTCTTCATTTTAAATCTTGCTTTTCTTATGTTTTTCATTATCTATACTTGCATCACAGCCTTCTTAAGTAATGAGTAACAATTAGAATTTTCCATCTAATTCCATAATTTCTATTTTAGAGTGGGGGAAGGGGAAGAGATTTAAAATTGAGAGTGATATTAGTTATATTCTATATGTTGCTGTAGATATAACCTATTACATTTGGTGGGGGGGGAAAAAAAAAAGAGAGTGGAGATATTAATAACTCAGAATTTACTTCTTATTTGCATGTATATATGTGGATTTATGTGTGGATCTTAAAACTTTCCTGTGTGCCTAATAACCTCCAGTGTGACTGGAATATTTTTCTGTCTGTATGGCTTGCATTGCATGAACTCTCAAAGAGAGCATACTCATTTAATGTTAAAGTGTACTAGGTTTATAAGGCAAAAAGTAGTTAGAGAGGTTACAGGGATGGTTCTGTGAGAAGAGGCCAAGAACTGCCTCATACCATACACAGTTCCAGCTGTCTGACAAGGAGCCATCACTGGCTAAAGCAAAACAAATAAGTGATGTTGCTTGTGCCTATGTGAGAGTAAATGAAAGGATGAAAATGGTGTGCAGCAGCTGGGAGAGAAGAGTAAGAAAATGTGAAAGAAATAGCTCTACAGACACCAAGAACAGTGAAGACAGAGTGAGAGGAGGTGCTCTCCTTTCTATATTTATATTCATAATTCTTACATAACAGTTATAATTTCCTTTATTTATTTTTGGTGGTGGCTGTTAACACCTTATAGCCAATATCCCCTTTGAATTCTTCTAGTAGATCATGAAATATACTGTCTTTTATCCTATATTGTTCTCATTTGGGGAATAATTGTGCTGCATTCTTGGTTAAAATAAATATAGCTTTAAAACTTTAGGAAAGATGTATTTCTGATAGAGGAAAAAAAAAACCAACAACACACACACACACACACAAAACAACAACAACAAAAACAAACAAAAACAAACAAAAAAAACAAAAAACACCACAAACCAAACAAAAACAAAAGAGATTTAGACACCTGCATATGAATAGCTAATAAACAGACTTTCATTTCAATTGTTTTTTCCCCTTGATGACTGCTTGCCATATATTAATATGAAATATCCATGCTCCTGAACTGTATTGTATAATGAAGTATGAATTAGGTACATAAACACTAGATAGAAATATTTATTATATTACTAAATAAAATGTGATCAGATGCTGCTCTTTGGCCATAAGTTAGCTTACACTCATGTCACGTTTCCAGTGTAAAAGCATTGGAATTGGTTCCTTTCTGTGGCTCATTTGGTGCCCTTGAGCCCTAACATGTAATACTGCTTCCTTTATTCATACTCTGAAGTATCTGAAAATTAAATGGTTTCTGCTTACTGGAATGGTGTTTCTGCAGCACTAACTTTTTGGTTCTGTTTTATTCCTTAGAATATGGCATGAATATATGTGGACATTGTAACAGTGTTGGAGCACTGTATGCTGAGTGGTAACCAAACCTGATACAGAATTACAAAAAGCCTTTTATTACCATCCTTGAAACTGATGTCTCAGAGGTATGGTGACAGAAACTGAATGTGCCAAGTTGCGTTCTACCACTTAAAAAAGTGGAAAATCAATAATGCAGTAATTTTTTTTCCCTAGCTCTGTGTTATTTAGAAGAACTGGCATAGCTTTTGATGGCAAAAATGTTAAGTAGCCATTTGGTCTTCACAATCAGAATGCTATGACTGATTATTAGACTCTTCTTCCCAAGTATATAACAAAGCTGAATGAAGGCAGTCCTGACCTGATAATGTTTTGGAAATGAAAGGAAGAAACAGACATAAATGTGCTCATACAAATTTGAAACCAAATCGTTATATGTATATACATGCATATATATACATGTAATACATATATATGCAAATACTTTTTATGTTTGTCGTAACAAACTACCTTTTTCTTTCTTTTATATATATATATATATATATATATATATATATATAGTTTCACTTGTAATGCTGCTATACACCTCTTTTAGCCCAGATTTCTTTCTTTCTCACTTACTGAAAATTCTATTGACAGTAAGCAGAGGGAAAAAATCAAGTGGTGAAGCATGTCATGACATATCAATGCTTGCCTTTTCAACAATAGAAGATCATTACAGGGTGTCTTTGTTCACTGTTTTCTGGATATATTCTTCAAGATGTAGCTGAACAGTCTGTTTACTTTATCCCGTTTGCTGAAATAAGGAAAAGGGGAATTCTTGAATAAGAGAAGATGCCATCCCAGAAAGTAAATTACATGGCTAGATGACTAGAGAAAAACAGATTAACGAGTGCATAAAATTAGATACACTTCATATATAAAGATTATAGTACAATAGGTAGAAGAGTGCTGAGAAAAGTATAAAATAGAAAAATATGAATGCATCTATGGAGGTGGGATACTTTTCTCTTGAAACTTTTCAGAAATGCTAGATGAAGAGGAAAATTGAAGAAAATAATACTTCCCCTGAAAGGTAGCAGACATTTGCACACAAATTATTTTTTCAGTTTTCACTGTTGTGTAAAGAAAATATTCTAAAACAGAGCCAAAGTTCAATCTGTCTGTTCAGTAGCATAAGTACTGGGGATCTGTGTTTCAATTAAGTGAAGAGGGCTGAGAGCTTAGTCTGCTTTAAAAGAAATAGTTTTTGGAATCAGTTCCTAAGTTATCTGTAAAAGGAAACCCAAAACTTGTCTTCCTACTGCTATGACATCTCTTATTTTCAGGACTTCTTTTCATAACACTTAAACTGAGTTGCAGTTATCTCCTTCATCTTTTCCAGTTGTCCTTATATTCTTGTTCTGGAGTTACTCTGGTGTATGCACCTCTCTTCAGGAACAAATTTATTGTTATCTGTTTTTGTGAAGAAGCAGATAAATGATGTATTTACATTTCTGAATCTTCCCTTCCTCTCTAATGAAGTTCTGTAATGCTTTCCTAAGAAAGAACAGAACAGTGGAGTTTATTTCATTTGCATTTTCTGCTCCCTTTTATTGCCTATATAACAATACATGCAGCATGCCTACTAAGAAAGGAGATTTAAAATTTTCATTGATGGCTACATATAGTTTAGGAAAGACAGGCTGATGAGGAAAGGCAGTGGAGCTGCTATTTATGTGAGAGATTAACTGGAATGCGCCAAAATCCACATAGGAACAGACAGCAAAATTAAGAAGCAGGCTAATATAGGTGACGAGATTATGGGTGATTACTACAGGCCACCCGATCAGGACGAAGTTTATGAGACATTCTACAGTCAGGCCTGTGTTTCATGATCACAGGTACTTGTTCTTGCATGGGATATCGACCACCTAGGCATTTGTTGGAAAAGCAACACTGCCAGGCATACATGGTCTAGGTGGTTCCTGCAGTGTGTGAAAGGTAACTTTCTGAATCTGGCTGTGATGGAGACAAAGAAGAGAGGTGTGCTGGTGAACCATGTTCACAAGCAACAAGGAAGGAATCATTTAGGATGTGGCGGCTGGGGGCAATCTTGGCTCTAGTAACCATAATGTAGTGAAGTTCAGTAACATATATGGAAGAACCAAGTTGATAAATAGGATTACTACTTGTTATAGTGAGGTTGGTGAAGTGCTGGGATGGGTTGCTCAGTGGTGTGATTGATGCTCTGTCACTGGGGACTTTAAAGATGAGCTTGGCTAAGGCCCTGGGCAACATTATCTAGCTGTGGTGTCCCTGTTTGTTTGTTGCAGGGGGCTTAGACTAGACTGCCTTCAAAGGTCCTTCCAACTCCAAGGCTTCTATAATTCTACAAAAAGCTGTAGATGTGGAAAACCTTCTCTGCTTCAGTCTTTACTGCTAAGACTGCCTCTCAATACTCCAAGGCTCTGATGATAATAAGGAGAGTCTGAAGAAAGCAAGACTTTCTCTTCATCAAGGCAGATCGGTTCAGAAGCCATACAGACAAACTCAACACACACAAATTCATGGACCCCAATGGCATGCACCCACAATGCTGAGGGGTGATTGCCAAACTTCTTTTTTCACCTTTGAGAGGTCACAGATAACGGGAGAGGTGCCTGAAGACGGGAGGAAAGCCAGTGTCACTTTAGTCTTCAAAAAGGGAAAGAAAAAGATCCGGGAAACTACAGGCTGGTCAGTTTCATTTCTGACCCTGGAAGGTGGTGAAACAAAATGTTCTGGATGTCATCTCCAAAGAAATGAAAGGTCAACAGAATTAGTCAGCACTGATTCAAAAAGGGGAATTCATGTTTGTCTGACCTGATAGCCTCATACAGTGTTGTGACTAGAGGAAGGGAGAGGTGAAAGCAGTGATTGTTGTGTATCTTAACTTTAGCAAGGATTTTGACACTGTCTCCAGTAAAAACTTCATGAGTAAAGTCAGGAAGTGTGGAATAGATTTTTGGACGGTGAGGTGAACTGAGAACAGGTTGAGCTCAGAGAGAACCGAGAGTCAGGAGAAAAGAAGACCAAGGAGATTTTATCAATACTTAAAAACATGTAGTGGGCAACTGCCAAGTGACTGTCCAGATTCTACTCAACAGTGCCCAGCAAGAGGATGAGGGGTAGCAAGCACAAACTGGAACAGTAGAATTTCTATTCAAACATGAGGAAAACATTTGCTTTGAGACTGACAGTACTGTGACAAGTTACTCAGAGAAGTGGTGGAGTCTCCTTCTCTGGAGATACTCAAAACTGCTGGATACTCAAAACTTTCCTGAATAAGCTATTCTAGGGAACATGCTTTAAGCAGGGAATGTAGGACTTGTTGATCTCTAGGGGTCCTTTCTAACCTCTACAGTTCTGTGATTCAGCAAAATCACAAGGTGCAAAAGTGTATTTGGGAGAGAGAAAATAGAGATACACCACAGAGAAGGTTTTGTTTGTTCATTTAAAGGAATAATAAAATAAAATAATTGTTTGCATTGGAAGGAACTTTAAAAGATATTGAGTCTAGCTCCATTGCAGTGAGCAGAGACTTCAGCTTGACCAGGTTGCTCAGAGTCCCACACAGCCTGATGCTGAACGTCTCCAGGGACAGAACACTCGCTGCCTCTTTGCAAAATGTGTTCCAGTCCCTTGTATGTCTGTAATCTTATTATCTCCCCAGTAACAAAATATGTGGTGTAATGCAGTGGATTTATTTATCTATTCATTTTCTAAATAGACATATTCTTTAAAATTATTTTTGTTATGGGAACAGAGATCAATCTGACATTAAAAAGATTAGATTGACAATGTTCTTCATTTATTTATAGTCCAAGAAGTCTTTCTTTATAAATGTATAAACAAATTATATTTTCTGGTTTTATTTAAAGCTTTTAATGTTGAGAAAAACAACAGCAGTAATTAATATTTGAGTCACTTCTAAGATTAAAAGACTAAACTACTGAGCTCCCTGAAGATGAAGACAAAAATCCTGAAATTATTTCCTTATTTTTATTTCATTTACACTGCAGAAAACATTATAACCCCTAAGAACAACTATTTGATCAAGCTCTAATTATTTTACTTATATTGTTTAGTTTGTTTCTTTTACTTACATTTTATTTAATTATTTTGAATAGATTGACTGAGTACTGGGAATCTTTAATGGTGTAGAAAGACGTATTCTTGCAGGCTTTGAACTAAGAATATTTAATGCTACCTCATTACATCAGCTGTTGCTATTTTAAATGAAATAGCTCCTGGATTTCAAAGAGGCTAGTCTGAATAGTGGTTTGTGACAACTCATCACAAAACATGAATACTGCAAGACTAGACAGAACTATAAAAAAAAAATCTGAGGATCTTCACTAAAATCATTATTCTCCTATGGGAACTATATAAGGCAAGAAAAAAAGAATCAGCAGAAATAAGAAGTTAACACTACTGGGAATTTTTTACCAGTGGAAAGAACTTTACTCTGTGTTTTACTCCGTATAGAAATCTCTGCAACTGGGTAATTAGTATCAAGTTCAATTTAGGAAAAATCTAGGTGTCAAAAATTTATTTCACTGAGATGGCCTGAGTTACAAGTTGCTGCTATAGTCACAGTGTTGCTTGGTGTTGCTGAAAGCTGCATTTAAAAGTTTAATACCCTTGTATTTGCACAAAATGACAAAATTTTACGTATTTTCCTCTCTGACAATGAAGTCCTTTGGGACATGTAGTTCTTCTTCTCTGTGCTCCACAGGATGTCATAATGTGGAATACCAATAGCAAAAAATTACAAAGCCACAACCCAACATTTGATGAAGACTTGCTGTAGTCAAATTGGTAGCGTAGATCAGGAACTTCAGGGAGACAGTAATCCGTGTGAGGAGTACCATCCTCTAGTATGATTCTAGAACATATATGACAGATTATTTTAATTTGAGACAGAGAAAAAAGAACATTCTTGGAAAAGTAACTAATGATGCTTTATTAAAAAAAAACATATGTTCTAATCATGCAATTCAGAGAAAGTTTGATTGAAACTGGAAAACGGATAGAATGTTTTTAAAAATATATAAATAAAACATCTTATTACAAAGATATTAAAGAATTCTATTTTTTTCTCTCATTAAAAGAAGTGTTTCTTATTAATGTCTGTAGATACAGCGGATGAAGGCTAGAGGACAAGTACTGGTCAAAAAAAAAAAAAAAAAAGATTTAATCTGCCCCCATATATAGGTACAAAGGAAACTGAAGAAAGTCTTCAGCCTTAAGAGAGGAATATATTAATATTATTCTAAAACAACCACATTAAAGATAAGACTAACTACTGTAAGTCTGATAAATTTGCTACAGATATTGTACATTAGGGAGAACGGGTTTAGCAGCTCTGAAGAACTCCTCTATAGCTTCAGGAACAGATTGGAAATTGACCCATGAGCTTAAGACCAATCCACCCTGGAACGATCTGACATGGAATGAGAAGGGTAACAACAAAGGTCTCTACAAATACATTTGTAGCAAAGGAAACCAGGGAAAATATGGACCTTCTGTTAAGTAGACAGGAAACTTGGAGGCAAATGCCATTTAAAAGGTCAGTGTACTCAGTGTGTTCTTTGCCTTGCTCAGTACTTGATAGATTGGTCTTCAGAACTGTGGTTCTCTGAAATCAGAGGTAAAAGTGTGTAAGCCCATATGACTTCTGCTGACTTAACACTTGTAGGGAGCTAAGCATCACACACTCTTTTGCTCACTCCCCCCAGATGGTGTGGGGGAGAGAATCAGAAAGTAAAAGAGCAAGGAGTCATGTGCTGAGACAAAGACTAGGTAAAGCAAAAGCTCTTTGTGCAAACAAGACAAAACAAGGAATCGAATCACTATGTCCAACTGTCAGCCATTTCCAGAAAGGCAGGGCTTATCAAGTGTAAGGATTTATTGAGAAGACAAATGTCATCACTGTGAATGTCTCTCACCTTTTATTACTAAACATGAAGTCATATTGTATGGAATATCCTTTTAGTCTATTTGGATCAGTATCCTGGCTATGTTCCCTCCTAGATGCAATTCTTAGTGTTCTCACTGGCAAGACACCTTAAGAAACAGAAAAGGTCCAGACGCTGTGTAAGAATTACTCTGCAAAACATAAAACCACCAATATTTTCATCAATCATCCAAAACACAGAATCATATGAGCCTTTATGAAGAAAACTTTGTCCCAAATTAAATAATGACAGGATCTGATGGGGTACACCCAGAAGTTCTAAAGGATCTGGCTGATGTTACTGTGAGGCCCCTCTCAATTATCTTTGAATTGTCATGGTACCTGAGAGAGGTTCCCAAAGACTGGAAGGAAGTAAATATCATTCCTATCTGTGCAAGAGCCAAGAAAAACAAACAGGCCATATGTTTCTACAGACTGTTCAGTGTAACCTCAGCTCTTGGGAAAGTGAAAAAAACAGGGGAGAATGAAAGGAAACAAACTCTCTGACACACAAGACACTAATATAAATAGGTAGGATCTTCAAAGTCAGTATTCTAGCTGTGTGCTCAATGAAATACAGATACGTAAATTACATTCTGATTTGTTATACTTTACTGAAATTAAATTAGATATTTTTCACAGAATCATGGAATGGTTGAGGTAGTAAGGGACCTCTGCATATCATCTGGTCCAACCCCTTGCTCAAGCAGGGACACCTAGAGCATATTGCCCGGAATTATGTCCTGGCAGATTTTAAACATCTCCAAGGAAGGAAATTCCAAAATATCTCTTGACAACTTGTGCCAGTGGAATCTCTTATGTTCTAGTTTGTGATCATTTCCTCTTGACCTGACACTGAGTGCTTCTGAAAAGAGCTTGGCTTGATTTTATTTTCATCTTCCTTCAAGTATTTATATAAATTGATGAGATTACCCCATAGTGATTTATATGGAAATAGAGAGTCCTAGCTCTCTCAGCCTTTCCTGACAGGAGAAGTGCTTCAGTCTCCTAATCATCTTTGTGACTAAGTAATACTTTGAAATACTTTGACACAGAATATTGCAAGACAGAAATACCAGATGATTCATCTCAAATACTTTGGGGAAGTCCTTTAAATATTAAATTCTAGTGAAGTCTTGGAAAATGACAATGACAGTAGCTAGTAGCTATGTCTAATGTCACAGTAATGACCATTCAAGTGAATCACATTCACAACCCGTGGCAGTAGTATAATTATCCTGTAGCCCAAAGTGAACTCAGACTTATCCCTAACCTTGCATATTTTTCAAAATATGAAATTATTTTAAAAGAAAAACAATGCTTTAGATTACAAGGCACAAATTTCTGCAATACTACAGGATGGTGGAAAATGCTATAGTATACAGACTGTTACAGGATGAGAATTTGCATAGGTATCAAAATCTGTATATTTGATACCTAGTTAAAACAAAACAAAACAAAAACAAATACACATATGTGTGTTTAATTGAGCAATCCAGGGATGGTGACTCAACTGCCTCCCTGGGAAGCCTATTCCAGTGCTTAACAAACCTTTCCGTAAAGAAGTGTTTCCTCATAACCAACCTAAACTTACCCTGGCACAATTTGAAGCTATTTCCTCTCATCCTGCCACCTGCCACCAGAGTGAAGAGACCAACCCTGTTCTTGCTGTAAGCACTTTTCAGATACTGGAAGAGAGCAAGAAGGTCTCCCCTCAGCCTCCTCTTCCCCAGACTAAACAGCCCCAGTTCCCTCAGCCTGTCCTCATAGAGCATATTCTCCAAGCCCTTCACAAGCCTAGTTGCCCTTCTTTGACCTGCTCCAGCACCTTGATGTCCTTTCTGCATTGAGGTGCTCAAAACTGAACTTAGTACTCGAGGTGAGGCCTCACCAGTGCTGAGGACAGGGGCAGGATTACTTACCTAGTCCTGCTCACCACACCATAATTGGACCTCTGTGTTATATCAAGCCCTTAAAATTTTACCATTAAAACTCAAGTCCAGGATGATATGGGAGTGGCAAAGCCAAAATATTGATATTAATTTGTAAGGTCAAAAAAAAACAAAAACAAAAACCAAACAACAAAAACACAAGCATTAGCTTAGATTCTTAAAGAAAATATTCAATCATATTACTACATAGACACAATGATTAAAACCTTAAGACTTTTGAAAGTTAACTACTAATAATAGGATAGTGGCGTTATACTTAACCTAGGTACATCATCATCATCATAGTATCATAGTCTTGTACGGGTTGAAAGGGACCTTAGAGATCATCGAGTCCAACCCTTATCATAGAATCACAAGATTGGAAAGGACCTACAAGATCATCTAGTCCAACTGTCTTCTCTTTGCCATACCTACAGCAAACCACTAAACCGTACCTCCTAGCTCCCTATCCAGACGCCTCCTGAACACTGCCAGGGATGGCGACTCCACCACCTCCCTGGGCAGCCATTCCAGTGCCTGGCCACTCTCTGAGAGAAAAAGTTCCTTCTTATGTCCAGTGTAAACCTCATCTGATACAACTTGTGGCCATTTCCTTGTGTCCTGTTTGTTGCCTGGGAGAAGAGGCCAAGCCCCTCCTCATCACAGCCTCCCTTCAGGAAGTTATAATTTCTCATTACCAAAGTAAAAATGAATGGTAAACACAAATGATTACGTACATCATACAGCAATCTACATTTCAACATACCTTGAAAAGTAGACATATTTGTTTTTTCTTAATGTGATACTTAATCATTAATGTTTACATTAATTAATTAATTAATTAAAATTAATTAAGATTAATGTAATCTTAATGTAACCCCCGGGATTCGAGCCCCCCTGTGTAGCAAAGCGGCACTTCTACCACTTGTGCCATAGAGGATTCAAACCCGGGCCTCTGGTGTTGCAACATGGCATTCCTACCACTGCGCCACCGGGGCACACATGAATTCTTCTGAAATAATTAGAATTCAAAATATCAATTTTCACTAGGAATTTAGGGTGAAATTCTGCCTAACCAGGCTTGTAGTTTTATTTTAGGAGCATAGCATGAGTTCATGTTAGCAATTCCTTTTCACTTAAACTGGAAAGTGAAAACTAGTAGGTTACAATTGTGCTTATTTTCATTTGATCCTTGGGATCTCACTGGAAGTAATTCGAAGAAAATTCCCCCGCACACTTAAATACTTGCAGTTTTCATGTTAGATATCATTAGCAGCTATTTCATTTTATCAGTACATTTGTATCAGTCTACATTAGCTGTTAATTTAGACATAGAATTAATGTTTCTTAAGTAAAAGTCCATTTTTTTCTTATGAAATGATCCTAATATTCTACTTGGGTACAGCTGAGGTTCATGAAAGGCAGGTCATTATTGACCAACTTCATTTCCTTCTGCGTGACCAGACTGGTAGATGAGGGAAGGGCTGTTGGTGTAGTCTACCTAGACTTCAGCAAAGCCTTTGACACGGCCTCCCACAGTATTGTCCTGGAGAAACTGGCTGCCTGTGTTCTGGACAGGTACACCCTTCTCTAGGTAAAGAACTGGCTAATAGTCTGTGCGCAGTGAATAGTAGTTAATGGAGTTAAATCTGGCTGGAGAACCATTACAAGTGATGTCCCCCAGAGATTAGTACTAGGGACCCATCTCGTTTAATATCTTTATTGATGACTTAGATGAGGGGATTGAGTGTAAGTTTGCAGATGACACCAAGTTGACAGGTAGAGTTGATTTATTTGAGAATAGGGAGGCCCTTCAGAACGATCTGAATAGGCTGGATTTCTGGGCTGAGGTGAATGGGATGAGATTTAAAAAGGCCAAGTGCCACGTCCTGCACTTTGACCACAGTCACCTCATGCAATGCTACAGGCTTTCGGCAGAGTGGCTGGATGACTGTAAGAAAACCTTCAGGGTACTGCTTAATCCTCACCTGAACATGAGCTGACAGTGTGCCCAGGTGGCCAAGAAGGCCAATGGTTAAACTAGATAATCGTGTAGGTCCTTTCCAACCTTGTGATTTTATGTGATGTTATATGCAGTCTTTTCAGATTAAGTTACACATGAAAACTGTCTAGCAAGCACTCATTGTCATGTGATATTAGCTATACTTGAAATCATGGTACACAATATCATTATGAAAAACAAACAAACAAAAAAAACAAACAAAAAACCTTCCACAATGGCTCATTTATTATTTCCACTTTTTTTTTTCTTTTTCTTGAACCATGATAAGCATATACTTGAACCATATTTTTTACTTCTGTATTTCACAGAACATTTCTGAAAGATGAAACTTCACTAAATAATATCAGTTTATATCAGCATAAATTTACCTGTATGTTAAAAATAATTATCCTAAAAATTCATTATATTGTTTCTCTAAGAATTATTTAAAAACAAGAAGAAAACCATAGTAAGTAAAAGTATGAAATGGTGTGTTTTTTTTGGTTTTGTTTTTTTTGTGTGTGTTTTTTTTTTTTTTTTAACCAAAGGAACATTTTGATTAAAATAAATATGCTATATAACATATATATTATCAATTAATACTTAACTGTACTCAAATTGTCAATGTCTGTAAATTACATATACAACAAAATGGGAAGAAGGAAATACTGTATTCTTTTTTTTCCTTATCTTTTTTATTTTAATGAAAAATTTAGAGTAGTATTAGGTATCATTTTATAATCTTCAAACCACATTAGAAGAAGTTAGATTCTACATTCTGTATGTACTTTTACTATACTGAGATCATTAGAAGAGACTAGATTTTATGAACTGGAAGTGAACTTTTCTAATCAATGTACTTGTACAGTAGTGTGGTTAATGGAAATTTGATGTCATTTTAAAAATGAATAATTGCAGAAAGTCCCTCTACTTGCATTAGCAGTATCTGTTACACAATCTTATGTGAAGGTCATTCAGTAAAGTGCTGAGAGATGAGTCTCCTAATGGATAGTTTAACAGACAGTCAAATACTTTTAGTTTCCCTGGAAAATGTACAACTATTAACAGTTCAGTTTCTAAATTTTATAATTATCAGCTAACCTGTCTATTTTCCGTGCTCCTAATACGAGCATTAACATAGCATGCCTAATTAAATCTAAGGTAACTGGCTCTTTCTTTCTTCTGCAATTGTCTGAGCCTTTTCCAGCTTCCCCACCTCTACAGTATTTATAGCACTTTGCTAAAAAACACAGTATATTATTTTATTTCAGTGCAGTGGACAACATTTTTTATTTTTATTATTATTTTTAATGCCTCAGGACCACATCTGAAACTTTATCTTCAGCATTATCAAGAAAATAAATTATAGGAATAGGCAGGATAAGGTAAGCTATGATTTGAAGTCTGGCAAGTGTGGGGTCACAACTACCGCACTGTGGAGCCAGTGTTCAAGAACAGGCTGGATTGGGCTCTGAGCTACGTGGTCTAGTGGGAGGTATCCCTTCATAGAGCAGGGATGCTGGAATTAGGTAATCTTAAGGATCCCTTCCAACCAAACCATTCTATGATTATATGATGTCAACCAGCACCTCTAGGTCTTTCAACCTACGCACATTTGCATTTGCCTGCAAATATGTGGTGTTTCTTTTTTTTTGTTTTTTTTTTGTTTGTTTGTTTGTTTGTTTTAGTTATTATCATAGAATCATAGAATTGTAGAATGATTTGGGTTGGAAGGAACTGAAAACAAGTCTTTGTGGACAGATACTAGTATAGGTAGGTTGAAATATTATTATTACTGCCAGTAACAGCACTTTACTTTCCAAGTGGCATGTAACATGTAATACGCACAAGTTTTGATTTATACTGAATGTTCGTGTTGAGAATGAGAAGCAGTTAACCCTTTCTCCAAAATGTTCCTTTGTTGCCTGTGTAGTCTGTTCTTGAGATAAGCATAACTGACTCATGACAAATATTTCAAAAAATCACATAGTAATATGAAAAGTTCAGAGTCTTGTGGGGCTGCATTATCAGCTACTAGATTTATTACGAGTATTGTAAGAATTAACACTTACAGGATTAAATCAGGTACCTAAACAGTACTGCTTGTTGACCTCTAGTTTATGAAAGATTGTCTGAGACAACTTCAGCTACAGCTGGCAGGACAATCCATATAGGATACTTCAGACCTTCTAAAGATGCAGCCTGAATTCAGACAACACAAACTGTAAAAAAAGCACTAAACACTTGTGTTTAGGCAAATTGATGTCTTGATGTCTGAGCTGCAACGCATTATTACAACATAGGAGACTTAACATTTAGAGATAAAATTAATTCATTTGGATTTTAATGGAGTTGATAGCAGGCTATCTGGACTTTCCTTGTATTAAGAGGAACAAAATTTTGGGAATTTTAGACTTCCAAAAATGTCTATTTTATTTAGTTAGGCAGTAGTTATGTGGTTAAATTCTAGATTTCTTAGATGATGGTTTCAAGTACATTAAGAAAACTGTCCTAACTGTATGAGCAGCCTGTATACCAATAAACACCTGACAGAAGAAATAACATCTTTTAGCATAATTTCAAACATAGTTAGAAATCAGGTTTTGATTTCTGACTCTACTATTTTAAATTGTAATCTTGTTTATTATTACTTCAGAG